>NW_027203937.1:19287500-20580000 GCF_024711535.1 Dipodomys merriami
GCTCCTTCATTTGTTAAGAAAATCCTTATCACCTGCATCTTCCGTGTGTCTCTACTAATGGAGACATTTTCAGTGCTGATCAGCTGGTATTCCCTGGCGCTCTCTCTGTCTCTCTGTCTCTCTGTCTCTCTGTCTCTCTCTTTCTCTCTTTCTCTCTGTCTGTCTGTCTGTCTGTCTGTCTGTCTGTCTGTCTGTCTGTCTCTCTCTCTCTCTCTCAAAACACAGAAGATATCCAACCAGATCCATTACAAAACAGATGCATGAGAAAGTCCATGCAGACAGGGATCATAAAGAACAGCAAAAGATAAGGCAGCACATTATCTGAGCTTTAATTATAGAAAATACTGGGGTAAAAAAGCAGGTAAATCATAGGCCCTATATATGGACAATAGCTCCTTATCTGCTAATCTTAAATTGGTGTGGGTGTTTGGAATACAGGCATCTTCTGCATCTCCCTGTACTCTTGTTAGCATCCTCACCAGGTTTTCTATGGGATGTAACTGTGGCTGGCAGGACCTGAGAAGGAGAACTCTAGGAAATTACCATTGGAGCAAGGAGGGCAAAAAACGAGCCTATCTGGAGATATTGAAGACATCACCATTGAATTTTCAAAATTCTATAACTAACAATATTTGTAAATTATGGAATTTACAAATTCCATAGTATAATGATATCCTTGTATATAAGCATATAGTCTAGGAATAAATATAGAGCAACACTGTATAATTTTGGGGCATCCCTCAGCAGTGTTTAGTCATCAGTGTCAGCCCTAGTGTCTTCTTAGTTGTAAAGAATGGTATTCACTTTTAGTCTCCTTTCTGTAGTTGCCTGAAACTTTCAGTCCTAAACTCTGCCTGATGCCTCATGGTCATTGCCTTTGTCCCTGAAGGTCTGTGTGTTCTTCCCCAGTTTTCAACTGAGAAATTAGTTCAACATGACTGCCAATCATGCTACCACTGTCCACTGGTGTTCTGGTAAATTGTGGTCCCTAGGTTTGGTAGAAAAGAATAAGGGAGGGGCCAGTGATGCAGGTACAAAGACTCAAAAGGAAATGTTTAAAAAACACTTATAGTATTAATTCCAAAAGAAATTTTTTTACATTAACAGTTGCTAAAGATTTTCCCATTACCTTAAGTGCTATAGTATATTATAAACGATTCCTCATTCTGTTCTGAAATGATCCCTCTTATTATCCCTCTGAAACTGAGCACGTGAGACAAACTCTTCAGCTTACTTTATACTCATTGATTACAGTCTCAGAAAAGTTACATCTGGATTCAAAAGACGTTGTGCCTCCTAATCAGTTCTGTAGTCTTGGCCCACTCCATTCCCTTAGATTTTGGCAATAAATTAAACTCTTCTATAGACTTTTGGTTAACAGATTTTTTCATTTCCATATAAATTATACCAGGATTGATTTTTTAAGGATATGTGGAAATATTACTATTACTATAGTAAATTACTATTACTATAGTAGAGTACATACATATTAAATATGGAGTAAAATAACATTTTTAAAGTGAAAAAAAAGAATATTTCACAAGCCCCAGTTATCCAAGCAGCTGTTATTAGCATTAATGTTACTTTCTCACGTAATTTTTCAAAATGAGTACACCTTCTTAAAATAGTAGGTAGATAAATGTTTTTTAATTTAATTTTTACTTAGTATCTTGTTACTCAATTTTCACATCTTTTTTTTTTTTTTTGTCGGTCATGGGGCTTGAACTCTGGGCCTGGGTGCTGTCCCTCAGCTCTTCAGCTCAAGGCGAGCGCTCTACCACTTGAGCTACAGCACCACTTCCGGTTTTCTGGTGGTTTATTGGAGATAGGAGTCTCACGGTCTCTCCTGCCCGGGCTGGCTTTGAACTGCGATCCTCAGATCTCAGCCTCCTGAGTAGCTAGGATTACAGGTGTGAGCCACCAGCACCTGGCCAATTTTCACATCTTGACATACTACAATAGTTAAGTGACACACAGCATTCAGCTGCACATTGCTTCATCTGGGTTTTTAAAAAGATGGATAAATAAGGATTTTATTCATGTGTTTATACATGACTTTGCTTCACAAATTCTTTTCCATAAAGAGATTCAGAGATAGGGAAAATGTATGGTTTGAACTGTTTCTTATCAGTTTTTATATTCTTTTGGGCATGTATTAGTACGGGTAGTTAAGAATAACATTGCTGCAATTAACTCTGGAAGGTGATATTCTTCTAAAATAATCACAGATTCAGTAAGTAGAAATGAATGACTTAATTTCTTGTGATGAGGAACAGAGGTCAACTTATGTTTTGTTATCTATGATAGTTATCAGATTTCTCACTCTTTGTATATTGAAAAATGTTCAGCTTCCTTTCAGAGAGCACACATCTCTGGATAGTTGTTCACAGAAATGTATTTGTGGGAATAAGTAATGGCTAGTGTGTGTAATCATGTTCAAGGAACTTGGGGTATCAGGAGAGGTGGCCTGCTGTGATTCTTAGCTCAGGAGTCTTTTCCACAACATCCTTGGATCACCCTGTCTCTGATCTGTTTGGTTCGAACTCCATAGATGATGGGGTTGAGCATGGGAGGGACCAGTAGATACACATTAGCAAACATGACATGTACCACGCGAGGCACATTATGACCAAAGCGATGAGTGAAGAAAGTGAAAAGGGCGGGAATATAAAAAACCAAGATAACACAGATATGTGAAGCACAAGTACCGAAAGCTTTGAAGCGGGCTTCCCCTGCAGGCAGCTGCAACACAGCCCTCAAAATCATCACATACGATACACTAATGACTATTAGATCAAAGCCACTTTGAGAGAAAGCCACAAAGAGCCCATAACTACGGTTGACTGTGGTGTCAGCACACAGCAACTTGAGCACAGCCATGTGCTCACAGTAGGACTGGGGAATGACCCTGTTGGGGCAGAAGGGCATCCTGGAGATCATGAAGCAGAAAGGGCTCACCCACAGCAGCCCTCTCATCATCACCGCCGCCCCCAGCTTCATCACTGCAGAGGTGGGCAGGATGCTTGAGTGCCGGAGTGGGAAGCAGATGGCCACATAGCGGTCCAAGGCCATAGCCATGAGTACCCCAGACTCCACAGAAGAAAAGGCATGGATGAAGAACACCTGAGTGAGGCAGGCATGATATTCAATCTCATGGGCATGAAACCAGAGTATGGCCAACATTTTTGGCTGTGTGGAGGAGGACAGGACCAGATCGGTGACAGCCAGCATGGCCAGAAAGAGGTACATGGGCTCGTGCAGGGTGCGGTCAATTCGGATGATATGCAAGATGATGATGTTTCCCACTACAGCCACAATATACATGACACAGAATGGAAAGGCAATCCACACTTGGGAATTCTCCAGTCCTGGGATTCCAAGCAAGATGAAGAACTCAGGATGTGCAGAGATGTTCCTTGAAGTGAACATCAGGTTTGGTGTCTATTCCAAAGTTACTTACCGTCTGCAGATGGTAATCAAATCAGCTACTGTTAGTGTTTGGATTGTCTTGTTGCATAATGGAACAATTGGACTTAAAGCTATACTGTAATAATTCAATTGATAGCCAGATATTAATGTTTTATAACATAAACCTATTTTAAAACCTATTTAGGATAATAAAATCAGGTGAGAATATACTAGCTGCAAGTATAATTGGTTAGGAACTTTTTTCCTTTGGAAGTTTCATCAAGGATTTCTTGTTGCATAATAGGATAAGGCAGGGAGAAATGTGACAAATATATTAGCTTCTTCCTGTGAGCCTTAAAGAGTATACTTGTCTGTTCTTTCACACTTTTTGTGGGCAGTGACTTCCTTCCCAGCTACTGATGTCCTGCAGTCTCTTCCAAACCCCATTTCCTCTCGTCTTCATTGTATATGTTCTCCTGGTAAGTTTTCAGGGACCCCTGGTGGGAAACTGCTCTACCATCCTCAGTCATTTTACTGGCTGTCCTCTCCGATTTTCTTTCTGTAGTGGCCAGTGAAGGAGCATAGGGTGCTTGAGATCTCAGTCTGCAGCGGGAGTTAGATTGGCATCATGATCAGATCCTTGGCTTTCCTTTCCGAACATTTCCCTGACCATCCTGGAAATCCACTCCCTTCATGGTCTTTTCATTCAGTAACTTTTGAACTTAAACAGAACTTCACGTCACGTGTTATATGTAGGAATTTGACCATTCCTTGGTAGTTTTTGTCAAGTGCGTGGCCTTTTCAATTTGGAAATATTGTTTGTAAGATTCTCATTGGCTTTTAAGGATAAATAGGAATGAGAAAAAGAAAAACCTAATTTTCCTTTTTGCCTAATAACTTTCTGCTCTAACCTATTAAACATACATTGTATATTTTTTCATAGGCTAGAACTCATAAGGGCATTGTGCAGCCCCTAAGCTGTAAATAGTTCACATGCATTTCAAATACTGGAACTAGAGTGATTCAATTTTGTACCCCTGCCTAAACTTCTTTGTGATTTGAGGCTGGAACTTAATGTCTCATAGCCACACTCAGCTTGCTCTTCTGTAGCCAGTGCTCTACTCCTTGAACCACACCTTCACCTTAGCTTTGGATATGGTGTCTCAAGGACTTTTCTGTCCCGGATGGCTGCAAATCAACAAACCTCGAAACTCAGCCTCTTGATTGGCTAGCTAGAATTATAGATGTGAGCCAGCAGCACCTGGGTTTGATTAAAGTTTTGTGTTTTTCAAAATAAAACCTAACTCATAGAGGCACTACTCCACATTCACTTCAGGAAATACAGTTATAAAAGTATGTTATCAAAGTGAGAAATACCCAGATTTCTTCTGTAAAAGTTGTTAAAGTGCAGTCATGGCACTCCTGGTTGGGCCAAAAATCTTTTACTCTGTGCAGTTTGTGAAAATAATTGTTTATCAGTCCACTGTGCTGCTGAAGGCATTCAAGTGATTGTAGGTTAAAATAAAACTGAGATCTTGCTAAACACTATACTATTAGAAACTTAGAATACATATTTTCTTTCTGGGTTATCTAAATCTAAAATGTAGAGAAGATGGGTTTAAGTGCCATCTCCTTCAGGGAAATTTTATGTATAAAGAAAGACTGCCTACCTTGGTAGCTCTCTACGGAGGACACAGTGGGAGTCTGATTGTTTGTCTTCTTTGGAAGATTGAAGTTCAGTGTTGATGGACTTTTGGACTTGGAGCTCCCAGAGAATCAGGGCTTTTGGTGTGGAGCATCTTCTTGCTTTTTAGAGATTCCGTGAGTCCCACTGCTCTATGGGAAAGGCAGAGATGCCTGAGACATGAAGAGTCATTCACCTTGGAATTGACTTTTTTACTGACCCAGCTGAGCATGATCTAATAAGCCCCTATGGGTCAGCCTGCAGCAAAAGGCTCAGATCAGGGCCTATTTGAGAACTGTGTTTACACTGTGCATTCCCAATGCACTAGCTTTCTTCACTCTCCCAATTCCCATTGTCTAAAATACACAGGTTCCTCTGAGAGTAGATATAGAAACAACATATTAACTGCACCTTGTTTCTGTGGTATATATACATAAATGTAAAGTCATGAGATATGAATGTATGTGTTCTTTTTATATTAAAAGTATAAGATCTTAGACACACTTATATTCGTGAGACTATATATAATAGAAAGCCTATTTGTGCAATCTGAAAGTGGATAATTATTTTGTATATGTAAATATATGTATTTAGGGAAAATATCAGTATATAGATTCTTAAGAGACTAGATTGATGTTCAAGTATTTATATAAACTAATGTGTATATGACTTTCTGAATTACACAACTAATGGCCTATTATAGCATGAAGTGGCATGAAAGTGTGTGTATGTGTGAGCATGTGGATATTAGTTTGTGAGAGGATTGACAATCTATTGGAACTTCAGAGTGCACTAAATTTTCCATGTTAAGTGTTCATCTACTCCTGTACCCTGTACATTGGATCATTTTGAGAGAGACAATTTCTTTTTTTTTTTTTTTCATGCTAAATGGCTTAGACCATTATTTTAGTTTTCTTTTTTCCTTCTGTCGGTCTACAGGCTTGAATTCAGGGCCTGGGCTCTGTCCCTAAGCTGTTTTCCTGAAGGCTAGTGCTCTACCACTTTGAGCCAGAGCTCAAAGTTTTCTGGTGCTTCACTGGAGATAAGAGTCTCACAGACTTTCTTGTCCAGGCTGGCTTTGAACCACAATCCTTGGATCTCAGCCTCCTGAGTAGCTATATTTTAGTATTTTTAAGGCTTTATTAGGTCAAGGGCTTCTATCTAAAAGTTTACCAGCTAGCCAGCACTAGGGAAAATAATTTTTGATGGAGATTTTCTGGTTATTTCTTAAAAGGCAGAGGCTGGAAGGCTCTCCTCAGTTAACCTGATGTTTTAATCCAACAGAGCTCTCTCTCTCTCTCTCTCTCTCTCTCTCTCTCTCTCTCTCTCTCTTGATCTGTATAGGGTCTTGCTGGTTTTCTCTGGTTTTAAGCACATATTGAGTGTTAAAAATGTATTTCATGAGATGTGAAAGTAAGGTAAGAGAGAAGCATTTAAAATAACCCCAAAGCACTAATTAACAGAATACAATAAATCACATTCTGGAAGATATATCTTTGAAAGTATAAAATCCAACATACAGGTTTTTCAGAACAACATAGAATTATCAAAATTCTCTCTTTTATTAGAGTAGATAGTGATCACTTCCAGGAAAAGCAAAGTCATTTTTGTATAACCATAATAAAAATAAGGCACATAAATTCTTTAAGGTGTATAAGTATTTTCCTGGAGTTTACATTTAATCATAATTAGGTAAAGAGCTTTATGATGTAGGAAAGTGAGTTGTGAGATCACCAGGCTTAGGTGACAGAAAACTGAGACAAGCAAAAGCTATCCTACAGAGGCAATTCTAAAAGGCAAAACTAAGAGATTCAACCTTCCCAACTGTCCATAGATATTTTGCTCTGAGATGTAGAGAGTAGCAAAGTTCCTTACTATAGGATAGATATGGGGAAGAATAATGTTCTTAGCCAGGGATTGAGTTGTTTATATTATTATTAATATGACCTTAATCTTCATAACACTCTGAGTATCCCCCACAATTAAAGAGAGATAAATTTAAAAAATCTAGAGCTATTTGGGAAGCACGCATAATGGTGGTCACCATGCAATAGCAAGGATCTGATCATCTGTATTACTGTTTCTAGAGTTTCTCTGTGGCATAGAAATGGCTGCAGACGGGCTGGGAAGGTGGCTCAGTGGTAGAGCACTTGCCTTGCATGCATGAGGCCCTGGGTTCGATTCCTCAGCACCACATAAGCAAAAAGAAAAAAGCCGGAAGTGGTGCTGTGGCTCAAGTGGTAGAGTGCTAGCCTTGAGCTGAAGAGCTGAGGGACAGCACCCAGGCCCGGAGTTCAGGCCCCACTACCGGACCAAAAAATAAAATAAATAAATAAAATAAAATGTTAAAAAAAAAAGAAATGGCTGTAGACTAGATGTTTTCAATGGCAGCTGGGATAGCAATATAGATGTTGAGGTTATTCATGTGAGAATGGTTGAAATGATGGACTATAAGAATGAGATTTTTCTATAAAACGACTTAGGAAAAGCACAAGTTAGGGGAAATATATGTTATATAATATCAATTTATATGTAATATAAAATATACATTAATTTACATAATATGCACATAAATAATTTATGTACAATTTGTCACTCTAAATGATGTGTATACCATATATATTTGAAAATGATATTTATATTACATATCATAAAGCTAGCTATATAAATATTTCTACACATTTAAAAAGGAATGGATGACATGGAAGAACATAGGATGGCTAAAAGAAGTAGAGGTGGGCTGGGAAGGTAGCTCAGTTGTAGAGTGCTTGCCTTGCATGCATGAAGCCCTGGGTTTAATCCTCAGCACCACATAAGCAGAAAAAGCCATGGCTCAAGAGGTAGAGCACTAGCCTTGAGGTGAGGAGCTGAGAAACAGCGCTCAGGCCCAGAGTTCAAGCCCCACAAATGACAAAAAAAGGAAGTAGAGGTTAGGATGCTGTAAAAAAAAAATAGGATGCTAAGAAAAACAGAAATCGATTATCTAAATGCTATGAAGAAGTTTGGGCCTTCTTTTTTTGTATGTTTTTATTGTAAAAATATGTACAGAGGGGTTACAGTTACATGAGCAAGGTTTTGAGTACATTTCCTATCGAGCATTGTTGCCTCCTTCTTTGTTTTTTTTTTTTTCTTACCTTCTTGACCCATTATTAAATGAAGAACTGTGGTGCTAAAGCTCAAAGGGAGTGGAACTAAAGCTCAAAAGAATTCTGAGACTATCAATATGATGAGATTCCCACATAGATACAAAAGAACTTCAGACTTTTATGTCAATAGCATCAATATCATCTCTGACTCTTTCCTAAGCTTCTTGCAGATTGGCATGACTATAAGCATATGATAGTCACCCTTAACTGGATAATCAACACTTCCCAGAAATCCTTGTAAGTCTACTGGAGACTGAGCTTTAAGACATGAAAGACTAGTTTGTTAGTTCTCATTGCATCCTATAGAATTATCAGCTTTTGAAACTCAAAAATCACAAAGCACCTATGATAGGATTAATTAAGGAAAGGATTGACTTTTCTATTAGTTATTCCTGACAGCAAGCTTTTCTTGAACAATCTTAAAATTGTTTTTGAGAAGCAATATTTATTTAGTGAGAAATATATGTACATTCACATGAAAAAGCATATAGAAACTAAAGCACATTTTCTTGTGTATATGGAGTCTTTGCACATAAACTAACATTTATAAGTTCTGAATGCTAATGCTTTTAAAGGACCTTGTGCCACTGCATGCAATTACAGCATATGAAATTGAAAGAAATTCATTTTGCCACAAGCACACAATTATAGACAATTTGTAACTCTCTTCATATACTCACATATTCATAAGAGGTTCACAAGCATTTCTTTGCTATGCACCACAAACTCTGCACTTCATACATAAGAAATGCAAGAGATTACTAAATTAGAAATACATATTGTATCAATATAGCAAGACAGCATAAAGACGTTTATGTATTATTAATATATTCATGCAATTACATTCCCCAAAAATGTATTGGATTACTCTTTCCTTCAAATATGTAACAAATTGCTACGGTGATAAATAAATACCTCTCACAATCAAGTAATGATTTCAAGAAATTTAACTCTTGGACATTTAACTCTATGAAAATTTAACTCTAAGACATTGTTGCTAAAAGCCATTTTGCTAGTTTAGTTTTCTGCTAAATGAAAGAAAAAAGAGACTATTAAAGCAATATTATATAAAAATCATAATCCTCCTTTATAATTGAACCCTTCATATAAAGAGATATAACATGCTCAGTTAGAAAGAAGATTTGATCTTGGATAGATCTGACATCCACACAGAGATGGAAGTATTATACAAAAAGGCTACTGTAGCTTAGGTTTAGTTCTAATTGGCTCATTGTCAAAATTTACCTCATGCTGGTATTTATCAGAGCAGAATCTAAGACTATGGGGTAGGTAGAATATGGGTTTTCAAGACTGTTGTATTAATAGAATATCTTCAGTATGGTACCATGTGGTAGAATTTACAATGTCTGACAGTAGTTGGGCCATCATAGTGTGTAGGCAAGAATAAGAAATAGTAACTCTGAGAATGAGCAGTGATTTCCTTATACCCTTACTCTGTCCTGACTGTCTTCACCTCAACTCAGAATACACTGAGAGACATCATATTCAGCAAGAAGAGACAAGGAATATATCCCATGAATAAATTTCCTAAAACAGTGTTTTGTGAAAACAGGCACATTATTAAACAAGGGTATGATAACATGCCTCTTGTGAAATAAATGATCTAGAGAATATAGATGATTAGGCAAATTATGCGTCTTATGTAGAGATGAAAAGCTGTCCAGTGATTGGTCTAGCATATCTGAGGGTGGGTAGAATACATGGCAATTATGAGTCCTATATTTCCCTATATTCACATTATGCACAGCTGCATCTCTCGTGGGGACACTCTAGGGATTCAACTTTGGCCTGAGGAATGTGGAGACAAAGGTTGCCCACAGATTATCACATGGGCAAGGAAGGCATCCAAGCATTCCACATTTTGGGTGGAAGATACCACCAGTCAATTTTCAGGGCTCCTCAAATTCCACTATCTACAATGTTGGCCCTAAGTGTAGAGCTATGCTCTGTGACTTTGAGACATGCCATTCTCAGAGATAGGCTTCAACTTCAGTATCTTCTCCAGGTGACTTTAGGAAGTTGTAGAGTATGATACTCCATTTTAGAATATTTTTTCTTAACTTGTCAAAGACAGCTCCTAATTCCAAATACTGAGTTGCTCCCTAGCCCTGCCTTTGCACCCACTGCTCGGTCTTCCTCCCTGTCATTTTCTATTCCAGGACTCCATCTAACCTTTGTGTAGCACAGAGTAAACCAGTTTCCTTGGATTTTTTTCTGCTACCTTGCTCCTCTCTGTTTGGGTGGGAAAAAGCAGTGAAGCGGTCAGCAATTCTTTTGTGATGACTCAGAAGGAAACAGGGCTTTGGAAAATTGCTTAAAATGTCAACCCAGAAGAAAAATTATTTACAAATGAATTAACTGAAATGGGGTAGTTTCAAGGGAGAACTTAAAATAGTGAAATTTCTTAGCAAGGCAAGGTCAAAGTTCAATCAAAAAACACCAGGAAGTATATACTTGAAAGGGGTGGGATAAAGTTAGAAGGGATGGATAAATGGATGAAGAGGAGAAAAGGGGAAGAATGCAGTCAAGAAGCCAAATATATCCTACAAAATTAAGAAGAGTGAGAGAAGGCGTATATAGGGGAGGGATGGGTGAGACCTTGAAAGGAGGTGGCATTGAACAAGATGCCTTGTATTCATAAACTGCTTTGTTAAATGGCAACTCTTTGGTACAACTAGGTAAAGGCAATAAAAAGTCTAAAAAATTAAAAATAGATATGACAATGTTATTCAAATTACTAAAGACTTTTTCATCACTTTAAAACATATAATGTAATATGATCACAAGAGATTATTCATTTCCCCCCCCAAATATCTCCTTGTATTCTGACTTCCATTTTCCAGTGGAACTCACAACATTTAAAGAGAGGCTGATTCTTCAGTTCATCTAATACTCAAAAAAGTGTGCACTGGTCTAGATTCACAAAATTTTAAACATCCAAATATATTCTACAGTCCTTGTTCTACCATAGGCTATGGACATATTCTGTATGCTATTTTTGCTTTTTTAATACTTTCATTCTTCATACTAATGTAAAGCCTTACAAATTAAGGATAATTAGAAAAATCACACTGAACACAATATGGTTTACAAGTAAAGCAGAGAAAATTGAATATAAAATGAAATAAAGTGTTTTTTAAAGAAAATATAATAAAAGTGCCACAAGATCACTGTTCTAAGTAGTTATTAGCTTTTGTATGTAGTTACACAATCCTAAGAGTTTTCTGTACATATATAATCCTTTTTTAGAAAAGACCCCATGACTTAATTTAATGTTGTAATTTATCTTTTTTTTTACATCTTATATAGGTGTACATATAATTGAGTGGTAAAAGGCATTGAATGGCATGGTATATGAAGTGATTTCAGAATTTGAAGAGTTTTCCTTTTATCTTTTATAAATAATGAATTTATGCAAGTCTTTCAACAGGTTCTTATATCAAAAACTCTATTTTTATGAAGAGATTCCCAAACCTGGTTTGGGGGTACATTGTCTGCAATCCCAGCTATTTTGGAAGCTGTATGTGGTAAATCTCAGCTACCTGAGAGGCTTGGTAGGAGAATAATGACTGCAGAATAGCCCTAGGCAAAAATATAAAACCCAACTGGAAAATAGCAGGAACAAAATGGGGCTGGAAGCTTAGATGATGTGATAGGGTACTTTTCTAACAAGCATGAAACCCTGACTTCAAACTCAAGCAATTTCAAACATCAATTAAAGAAAGAGAAGGAAAAAGAAAAATAAATGCTTAAGTTTCTAAATTCCTTTTGACCATATACTAATATATGTTTGGAAAATAATGCAAAGTTTTAAGTTTTCACCTTAAAATTCTGTAGAAAATAACACTCTTTCAACATATTCAGTGATGCATTGCAAGAAAGGAAACATTATTTCCTTATAGTAAAAAACACAGAGAGACCAGAATTATCCATTGCAGGAATCAGATTTCTTGCGATTCCAGGAAATTCTCTCATAGAAAGTGCTGGCCCCTGTGACAATGCTTTATGAAGATGTCTTTGTTATAATACACAGTTGCATAACAATGTTTCTTCATTACATTCCCAGATCAATGCAACTTGAAATATTGGAAGAGTCTGTGATTATTGGCTCAGGAGTCTTTCCTACAGCATCCTTGGATCACCCTGTCTCTGATCTGTTTGGTTCGAACTCCATAGATGATGGGGTTGAGCATGGGAGGGACCAGTAGATACACATTAGCAAACATGACATGTACCACGCGAGGCACATGATGACCAAAGCGATGAGTGAGGAAAGTGAAAAGGGCGGGAATATAGAAAGCCAGGATAACACAGATATGTGAAGCACAAGTACCAAAAGCTTTGAAGCGGGCTTCCCCTGCAGGCAGCTGCAACACAGCCCTCAAAATCATCACATACGATACACTAATGACCATTAGATCAAAGCCAACCACTGAGAAGGCCACAAAGAGCCCATAACCACGGTTGACTGTGGTGTCAGCACACAGCAACTTGAGCACAGCCATGTGCTCACAGTAGGACTGGGGAATGACCCTGTTGGGGCAGAAGGGCATCCTGGAGATCATGAAGCAGAAAGGGCTCACCCACAGCAGCCCTCTCATCATCACCGCCGCCCCCAGCTTCATCACTGCAGAGGTGGGCAGGATGCTTGAGTGCCGGAGTGGGAAGCAGATGGCCACATAGCGGTCCAAGGCCATAGCCATGAGTACCCCAGACTCCACAGAAGAAAAGGCATGGATGAAGAACACCTGGATGAGGCAGGCGTGATAGTCAATCTCATGGGCATGAAACCAGAGTATGGCCAACATTTTTGGCTGTGTGGAAGAGGACAGGACCAGATCGGTGACAGCCAGCATGGCCAGAAAGAGGTACATGGGCTCGTGCAGGGTGCGGTCGATTCGGATGATATGCAAGATGATGATGTTTCCCACTACAACCACAAAGTACATGACACAGAATGGAAAGGCAATCCACACTTGAGAATTCTCCAGTCCTGGGATGCCAAGAAGGATAAAGGATATTGGAGAAGTATTGTTTCCTGAAGGCAACATCAGGAGATGAATGATATCCTCTCTCTATTTCCTGCAGATGATAACAATCAGGCCATTAGTTTGATTCCTTATTAATGTTGTGAAAGATTTCAGGGAATACTGAGAACATTCTCAGTTGTTTTTAATAAATAAAAATTTGTAGCACGCACAAGGCAACTCATTTTTATTCACATTTATGTCATTTTGATACCAATGAAATATACTGTACTCACAAGCATTCTTTTTTCAAAGTCAACATATTTTGAGTTTGAACAAAAGGAAAGTAGCCAAGCTCCATTGTCATTAAACATGTTTTCTTTAGTGCATGGATCCTTCTAGCATGAGCAGCAACACAATTTTTTCTAATAAAGGTCAATTTCTCATTTGCAGACACTAACATTGGCATTGCCAACAATCCATTTAACTTTTCTAGTATGACAGCAGCCTTGGTAATTCATGACTGCACAGCTGTGGCTGTATTTCAATACAAACATTTTCATTCTGCACTGTGCATTTTGTCTGCAGGCTGCTGTTCACCACAAGCTGTCCTATGTTTCATGAGCTCAGCCCAGAACTTTGCATTCTTCCTCTATGTTTTGGATAGAGTATTTTAAGAAGTATTTGCTGAAGATAATAACAAATACTTGGTGGTTGCATATTTCTTTAACAGGGTAACAATAAGCCACATCCTGAAAGAACTCACTTAATTTCTACTTTATGCCACACCTTAAAGAGAGTTGTGTGCATTTTTTTCATAGTAGAAACTGCATGTAAGGCACCATCTTGCCTACATTGTCTTCATGCATTGACAGTAGTGTTTCATTCCTGTGATGACCATAGTCTTCCTTATATCTTGCTTGGTTTCTTAACCACTGGCTTCTCACTACTTGGTCTTGTTTGTCTTGTCTGTTAGTTTGGAAACCTTAGCTCCTACCTCCTTTACTATAAAAACCTAGTTAAGAGTTATGTCATGTTCCATCACCCTAGCAATCGTTTGGAGGAACTGACAAAAATATTTCATTTAACTGTACCCACTGGTTCCTATAAAAAGCTTTCTTAGTCTCTTGTTAATTTCCCCTTGGTTTATAGTCTGAGAGAAATGGAGCTTAGAGTTTATAAGTTGTGCTCTAAAGTGAAAAACTGCATACTTCTCCACAGGAGTTTCTCCTAAAGCCCTTGGTGAGATGATTAGGTAAAATGCACAAAAGAAAAGTTGGAAATTGATTAAATCTACTAAAAATGGTATTATGAAGTTCAACAAAGTTATTTTTGGGGGGGGGGTCCTGTTGTGCGGCCTGAACTCTGGGCCTGGGTGCTGTCCCTCAGCTTTTCAGCTCAAGGCTAGTGCTCTCCCACTTGAGCCACAGTGCCACTTCCAGCTTTTTTCTTTTTGCTTATGTGGTGCTGAGGAATCGAACCCAGGGCCTCATGCATGCAAGGCAAGCGCTCTACCACTGAGCTACCTTCCCAGCCCTCAATAGGTTTTATAGAGGATACAAAGCATCTAAACTTATTTTCTTATTAACAACTACTCTGCAAAGACATCTTTAAATTTAAAATCAAAGGCAGCACATTTTAGCCTAAAAAACACTGGAATATTAATTATGGAGCTATCAACCTTATGGGGGCAATAGGTATGGAATACTTCTATTGTCTTTTATGTAATCTTTCTGGTACCCTCAGTTTTTCTCACTTTCATTGACTTCCTTTGCATTAAAATATTTTTACTAATTTTTATGTTATGTTAGTCTTATCTCAAACATCTTGGGTTCCTAAATATATGTAAGACATTAACTTCATGGCACTGCTTCTATAACCTTTGATACTAGATATTTTTCAAGGGACATAAAAATTCCAATAATTGTTTGTAGTTTTGAGAAAATAATCACTTAAAGTATAAGTAGGGTTTTAAATCATTAGCTTCAGTGTGATATTTCTTTTATATATTATTATTAGCAATCTCTTTGCTTGCTTTGTCATCTTTCATCCACTTCACAAATGTTTCTCCTCACTTTATTTTAAGATTTGTAAAAGAATTCATAGATGTATGTATGTTAAATGCATGGGTGTGCATATAATAAATGCTGATCTCTATTTTGTTTCAACTTTGTAATAAGATTGTTTCTAACTTGCATAAAACTTCTGCAACTTCATTTCAACCATGATAAAAATAGAGTTTAAGTCATGATAGGATCAGCCTGGTATCATATAACCAAATCTGTCAGAAAAAACCACTTCATAGCTAGGACTCTTGGTGACACACGTTATTGCCTTTGCTACATAGGGAGTGGTTAGGAAACCGAGCCTGACTGGGTCAAGCAGAGATAGACTCATCATGATAGAGGTGAATATGGGTTTCACAAGTGTGGACTAACTTAGAGACAGACTTGCATTTTTGCCAAGGATGCTGATATTCTACTTTACTGGAGCCTGTGGACAAGGATTCTGCATGGCACTCCAATCTCTGAGGATTTGCTACTTTCTCAAGGATGACATCTGTATTAACTACTGTCTGTGAGCCTTAATGGAACACTCAATCTTCTATACTCTTTGACAACTCTTTGGTAACTTTCCCATTCACTTTTCAGCTACCAGAATTAAGCAGCCTCTTTCAAAATCATTTTTCATTCCCCTCTATTAATATGCTACCCTCATTGATAAGCCCAGGATCCCTCACTTTTCACACATTGTTTTATCTTTCCTCATTCAACACGGCTGGCTGACATGCATATTCCCCCCCCCCCCCCGTTTGCAAAATGAAGAGCAGAGTCAACGTAGGACCTATGTCTAGAATGGGCTTTGAGGTCATTGTCAGGTACCTCTGTTTCTTCTCTGTGATTTCCCCAGTGATTGCATGGAATCCAGTGTGTTCACTGTAGAAATTCCTGTCTTTTATGCTTAGAAGCTTATGAACTGAACACAGATATACTGAAGGCTAAAAGTCACTAAGAGTGGACAGACATTTGCCCAATCCCTCATTGTTTTTGTCTGAAATGGGAAGTTTTCAATACCAAAGCCATTTATCAGGTTGTTGTTGACTTTAATATAAAAATGTACATTTTCTAAGCAGTAAGAAGAATATCACTTAACTTTTATTTCCCTAACCCAACTTCCTTCTATTTTTTATTTCCCTAACCCAACTTCTGGCCAGAAGTTTTTTTTTCATAGGTCAGAGCTCTCATGGATGGAATGTACGAACACTGAAATTAAGTCATACACTATGGTGAAATTAAGCCATATACATATAATGTGATCACAAGGAAGTTTTTACTCAATTTTTCTGTGCCCTCAAATAAAATCTAGCTTGTAAAACCTCTGGGTAGCTTTTCTTAAAAAAGTGTTTTTTATTACCTTTAAGTGGTTGTACAAAGGAGTTACCATTCAACAAAGCAGTTTATGAATAATCACCCCTTGATCAATGTCACCCCTTTCACAATCTCACCCATCTTCCCAAACCACCCCTGCCCTCACTTTTCTTAATTTTCAGGTTATATATTAATTTCTTTTTGCCATTTAACCAAATAATTTATGTATACATCTTTCTCTGTATCATATCTTCAATATCTTCACTCCCCTTTTGACCCACCCTTCCCTTCTGGGTAGCTTTGGGTTGAAGAAATTTAGTGTATTATCAGAGAAGAGAGCTTGACTTCATCTATGAATGTGAGATTGAATCCATTCATGATAGCCACTTAGCTCTGTTGGCTCTCTGCTACTCCACTCATATATTGAAATAGTTGTTTCTAACAATCACCGCATTACTGAAGCCAGTAAAGGTATGACATAAAATGAGCTGAGATCTTGCGAATGAATAGCTTCAGGAAAATTCTGACTATTTCCAACTTTAAGATATCTAAAGCTGAATTGTAGAACAATAATAATGGTGGATACATGTCACCTCCTTCCTGAAGGGTCTATCTGTGCAAGTCTTCTTACCTTTCTAAATCTCCCTGGAGGACAGATTCTTTCTCCTATTCCAGAGTAACATCCACTGTTCTTGGATTTCTGGACCTGGGGCATCCAGGGATTCAGGCCTTTCTGCACAGTATATCACCTTGTCTTCCTGCTTCTCAGACTTTATGATTTCCTTCCCTGTCTAGAAAGGCAGACATACCTGAGGTGAAAGGAATCACTCAGCTTCAGTTATACTCTATCTTACACCAACATAGGGATTACCATCAGCAGTTCTAATAAGTCCCTGATTTCTGCCTTGGCAGGAACCTTGAAGGACTGAAAAACTGCATCTGGTCTTTACTTTCCCCGAGTATTAGTTCTCCCCTGCCCTCTTCTACGCCTGCCCCTGGCTTCCTCTGAGACTAGGTACTGAAGCTGGAAGCTTTAACCCCGAGCTTTCCTCTGTCTTCTGAATGCACAAGTGGAAAGGCAGGGGATTGGACGCACGTGCACACTGCTGTGACTGCCTGAGTGTGAACAGCATGGACATACCAATTTGTTAATGTGAGAATGCATATTTACAATTGAAGGGATTTTCTGTGCAGTTTTGAAGTGTACCGGTAATTCACATATGTGTACCTAAAAGGCATCAATAAAGGCATATATAAGGGGCTGGATTTGCATGTGTACAATATTCATATGTAGATGTTTGACTAATTATTTGCTTTAATGATACCTAATTTGTGGGATGTCTTCATTCTATGAGGTCATGGTTGCTGAAGACACATGCTTTGTGAAGTACAACTCTAGTTACACATGATAGTGTGAAACATCATAGCCATTGTGTGTTCACATAAGCATCTATACACAAGTACTGTGAGCTTCATGAGGTTGTTAGCAGCTTTTAGGTGCTGAAGTTCTCACTAAGTGGTTCCAAGGCCCTGACTTCTAAGGGAATGATTAACTAGAGAGGGAAAAGGAATTCTGATGAGGATCTGGTCATTTCTGATCTTTTCTGAAACTAGAAGGCCTTCCTCACTTAAGGTGAAGAGTTACAGCCTACAGCAAAACCCTCACATACCCAACCTGTAGGGGGTCTTCCTGGCTTCTCCTTACTTATTGTTTTCAGCACATACTGAATTTTAAAATTTGTTGATGAGATGTGAAAGAAACATGAGAAAGGAGCACTTAAAAGCAAAAAGAAAAGATTAATTTTCAGAATGTATAACGGTACGATTTCAGATTTGCCAGAGCTCAACATACATTTTTAGGGAAAAAAGACATAAAAACTGCCAAGGTTATCAAGTTTATAGTAATATACATATGGGAGATTGTGATCATACTCACAAAAGCGCCACTGTATTTTAATATCAGCACAGCAAAATCAGGTATATTATGTTTTTATGGAGATTCCAGTTTTTCAGAAACAATTTAAGGTGTTATAACTTTATACAATAGGAAGATATTGTGATTTAAAATTTTATTTTCCTCTTAAGTTGTAAATCTCAGCTATTTCAAGGGCAGAGACAGGAAGGAGGATAAATTCAAGCCTAGCCAAAGAAAAATATGAATAAGACTTCATTTCAACCAACAAGTCAAGCATTACATTTATAATCCTGGACACATGGAGGCATAAATAAGAGGATCATAGTCCAAGACGGCGAGGGCAGAAGTATGAGACCCCATTTGAAAACTTAGTAACTATAGTGAAAAGGACTGGAAATCATGGTTCAAGTGGTCAAATGCTTTGTTAAGTAGAAGGTCAAGTATAAACCCCAATACTGCCAAAATAAAATGTTTATCTGTTTGTCCTTTTACCTTAGTATAATAAAAGCAGAAGAAAATCCAGGTCCTTTTAATTTATTTTGTGCCTATTCCTTTTTCATTTAAGAGCCAGTGTAATTTTGTGTGAATAGTTCTGACTTTGTTTTACATCAGAGCCAAGTAGTAACTAAAGTAGAATCTTAATCTTCAGTGATTGAAGATCTAAGGCTCATTTAATTATGTCTCTGTAAGATTTTCTTTCCAAGTTTTCCACTTGGTGTTTTTGGTCATTGGAAATATAAGCAACTGATATATTCACTGTATATTATATTGGCTGATGATTCCTCTTTTTTGTCAAATGTACCTTTAGAGAAATATGAAACGTTTTAATGAGAATTTAAATAGTTTGTGTCATTGTTCTCATACTCAATACTCCAATTTAGGATTCTAAACCATTTTTTTCCTTAACTTCCTAATGCACCACATCTTACACCTCTCTTTTCCCCATGTAAGTGATGGGATATGTCCATTTTATTTTTTAAAAATATGCAACATGACTTTCATGAATACTTTCATAGTTTTCAGAAGTAGAGATACATTCAGAAGGAAAATATTTTAATTAGATCATTCTTATGTATCCATAGCAGTGTATTATAAGATACATGGCAAATTTATCTATCTATCTATCTATCTATCTATCTATCTATCTATCTATCTATCTATCTATCTATCTATCTATCTATCTATTTATTTATTTATTTGTGGGGCTTGAACTGTGGGCCTGGGCACTGTTCCTAAGCTCTTCAGCTCAAGGAAGGGGCTTGCTCTACCACTTGAGCCACAGCCCCACTTCCGGTTTTCTAGTGGTTACTTGGAGCTAAAAGTCTCATGTTCTTTCCTTTCTGGGCTGGCTTTGAACTGAGATTCTCAAATCGCAGCTTCTTGAGTAGCTAGGATTACAGGCATGAGCCACTGGCGCCCAGCAAAATTATAATTTAAATATCTATTATATTATTTTTACCTTTTCCTATATAAGAGCTGAACTAAAATAAAATGTGAGTTGTGGGGAAAAAAGAGTAAGTGTAGATTCTCAGAATTCAAGCCTATTCCAGATCTAAAAGTCAGAATTTTCATTTGAATAAGATTCTGTTATCTCATATACATCAGATTTTTAAACATTTATTTATCTTTATAAACAAGCAATCATACACCATTAGTGCAATAACAAATACAGTTTGCTTTTATCCAACTATGCAGCAAAATGAAAGATGAGAGATAATTTGAATTCAAGAGGAAACATAAAAATCTTGTCCAAAATAAATTAAGCAATAATTTGACATGACTATTGACAGTTATATTGGCATAAAAGGAAATAATGTTTTTCCTTTCATTTGGCACATTCAGTTTCCATATGAAAAAAACACCAAAGCACTCATGATTGCATATAGAAGAAGGGAAATACCAAGAAGTCTGGTTATTTTGGCAAAGTTGATTAATTTGTACATAAAAGTGAAATTTATTGGGATTAAAAATGCTGAATTTGCTTGTTATATTCTGATATCAATACAATTGTATTTTTTGTCTTTCAGGAAATACGAATGAAGAGTCAAAGCTACTTCAATGCCTGACACTGCTCATTTGAAATGAATGGTTGATGTCACTTAGTAATATAGGATTTTTTTTCTAGTCAAAGTGTATATTCTATGTTCTGTCTTAAAATGTTTATTTATTTGAATTGTGATTGAGTTACTTTTAATTTATTAATTTATTTATTGTGAAAATACTGTACAGAGGGGTTACAATTACACGGGCAAGGTAATGAGTACATTTCTTATCAAGCAGTGTTGCATCCTCCTTTGTTTCCCCTTACCATCCCCCCACCCTTGCCAAAGTTGTAAAGTTTGTTTTTTGACATAACATCTTATACATCTCATTGTTGCAATGGGTCCACCGGTATCCCTATTTAAACAATTTGTTTTTTCCCTTTCCCTCCACAAATTATACCAACATCAAATACAGTGAAAACAGGGGTTATACCGTGGGGGAGGGATATACAAAGCAACAAAGTTACTTTTAAAATTTGAATAAGTTGAACATAAGTATGAAATCACAGTTTTAAGACTACATGTCTATGGAAATAACACAGTGGAGCCACTTTGCACAATTAATATATGCTAATAAAAGGAGAGAGTCAGAAAGATGACTTGTCAGTTTATATATTTTTCCCAGGTAAACACTAAATATTATATAAATATATATTTACCTAAATAAACATAGGTAAACAAAAACTAATGAATGTTGGTGAGGCTGTGGAAAAGAAGAAACTCTTATACATTGTTGGTGGGAATGTAAATTAATCCAGCCATTATAGAGAACAGTGAATAGCATCCTCAATTTAGCATCAAAAATTTGGCTGGATTTATATCCAAAGGAAATGAAATCAGCATACCAAAGACATAGCTGCATGCCTCATGCTTATTGTAACACCATTCATAATAATTAAGATAGGGAATCGGCCTAGGTATCTATCAACAGATGATTAGATAAATGAAATGGGACACATGTACACAATGTTAATCAGCAATATGAATAAACTCGTCATTTACAGCAAAATGGATGGATTGAAGAACATTGTTATGGGAAATAAGGTACTCTGATAAGCAAATATCACATGTTCTCATAAGTTGAAGACAAATGAACATTGAAGGATGAATCCAGGGGACTTCTGGGGTATAAGAGTATAACAGGGAACAAAAACACAGGGAAAAAGATTAACTTTGGGTATTCCACAACACAGAGGAGGCTCTTGAAGGCTCTTAGTAAAAATTATTGGGACTGGAAAATGCTTATTATCACATTGCTCAGTGTACACTGTGGGCATCTATCAAATATCAAAGACTGTTAATATGCAACATCACTCCATGCTAATCAAGGAAAATTTGAAAAGTCATGGAAAAATAAAGTAATGAAAAGTGAGACTTGTTAGCATGCCGTTTGTTCTGCTTCAGTCTAGCGTGAGGAGCGTCCAGGGAAATCATGGTTGTCACATCCAGGGTAGAGTCCCAGAGGCATCTTGAAAGAAAGCTTGAGTATTATTCTGGGTTTCTTATAAGAAGGTCAGCTCCTTAGCTACCTGTGCACTTACGTGGCTGGGAAGCAAGTGGAGGAACACCTCTCCTTTGAGAGTCAGGTAAGATGCTAGGCCGACAAAGACCAAGTGCACAAGACAATGTTGAGGACTAAACTGGAGGGAGGAACAGAGTCAAGAAACAGAAATGGGGACTATACAGGCAGGTGCTGAGAAGCAAAAGACTGCAAATCAGAGACGAAGCCTAGAAATACTGAGACAAGAGCTTTAGGTAAGAGGCACACACTGAAGATTAGCGGAATCCAGGCAGCTATTAGCAAGAACTTAAAAAAAGTATTTAATTACAGAAGAAATAACAATGCCAGCTGTATCAAAGAAATGAGTAGCTTTTAAAATTGTAATTCTGTGTAACTGTAAATGTGGCAAGTTGTATTATTTCCCCTTCTCTCAGATATGAAATAAGACTTCTAAAATCCTTTTATTCAACATCAGCTCTATCTCTCTACACTCTCCCCATTCCCTTTTGGCCCTCTTAACAGCACAACCAGAAAGACATGTTTCAAACACATATTGATTATTTTTAAACTACCAGAGCAACAATTGGAAATAAAAGATCAACAATATTTTTTAAAGTCAAAGGTTTTTGTGCAATATGACTCTAGCAGAAAATCAGTTACTATCATCTAGTCATGAAGGAGCAAGAATTATTATGTTTATTGCCTGGCCAGAACAATTGCACATCTGAATGTCTACCATATTTCCTATGATAGATTCCCTGAACACAGACATCTGTATTTAGTACAATTACTTTCTAATTCCTTCCCTATCAAGCAAACCACAGCATATCCCTAAAACAGCAGCAGACACACAACACAACAGATACATGAGCTGCATCCTCAAAAGTCTGCCATTATTTCATCTGAGTTGAGACATAGCTTCGTGTTTAAAACTATTCCAAATGATTCATATATGCAGGCATGACTTACAAATACTGATCTACTCAACCAATTATATAGAATTATAGTGAGTTGGCAAAAATGTCTTGAAGTAAATAGGATAAAGCTCATGTATTCTGATGCTAGCTTCACCACAAGATGGCAAGGTAGATTAAATGTTCTTTGGAACATTTTTTTAAACCTTCTTACCCCTAATTTTGTTTACACATGTTTTTGCAATCATACTTGTGCTTAATGCAGTTTACTCTTCATATTTTATATAATAGCTTTGAGGTAATGTTAAGAAAGTCAGAAGTGTATTTATTTATTCTAATATCATTACAAGATTTGTTTAGCTCCTTTAAAATTTTAATCCAAATGAAAATATGCATAAAATAGGGATGTTTTAAAAAAATGATAGTCCAGCTAGACTTGTACCTCAGTGGTAAACCATGCAAGTAGCATGAGTGAAGCTCTGGGTTCAATCCCTAGCAGCAAAATATGTAAATGAATAAATGAATGAATGCAATGTTTGCTAATTGTGTCAACTTCATTTGTGATATGCATTTTTTCATGAGAGATACAAAATATGATGAACTATGATATTATCATATCTTCATCTCATTCTGAGAATTTTGAAAATGCTGTTCACATATTATAATAAATATTTTATAGCTTCACAAATAACTTTATTGATTCCAATAGCATCATATTAAATTTTGATATTAAATAATCAAAGGCATCTTCTCTTTTTTGTTGTTCTCCATATTATACTGTATGTATTTGCATGGCCATAGCATGGATGTAGTTTTAGGATCTGTCAGTCACTATCCATTAAAAAATTATTGAGTACTACTGATTAATGATGATTTGATTCCCTAAATGAGAGAATTCACATCTATTTCTTATGGAGGAAGAATCCTATCTCCTGGGAAAGAAGGAACTTAGGTTATCTAGCAATATTTTGCAGCTCTCCTATAGTTATGAAATACAAATTTTGGTGGTATCAATACATTTTTTAGTTTGTGAAAAATCTATTTTTATACAATTTTATTGGTTACTTTTATGGACAGGAAAAGCTACAGAGTTGTGGAGTTGAGTTTTCTATTTCGTTATGTTGGTAATTGTATTTGAAGAAATTAAAGTCTTTTCTTTTGGATGTTTGAGTGAAAAAAAATGAATTAAAACCTAAAACTATGTAAACATTTTATTTTCTTTTGGAAAATGACACACATTTTTCAATTTGTTTTTTTTATTTCCTAGTATTGTTGAACAGTAATTGTAATAGTAGATGTGGTAGCATGTCACTGAAAATGAAAATGTTATAAATAGATCTTTAGCAAACATGCTTCCTCTGAATTGATGGTAAGTACTCATTACAGAATTTTTATTTTTATTTTCATTTTAAATATTAAATACTTTAACCCAAATTATAATTGACTTGTATGAATTTTTCCATCTTTTAAGAAACTTGTATTTCTCCATGCTATTTTTGTACTTATACTATCAGTGTATTTCTTTTTATTTATTTATTTTTGTTGGTTGTGGGGCTTGAACTCAAGGCCTGGGTGCTGTTCCTGAGCCTCTTTGTGCTCAAAGCTAGCACTTTACCACTTGAGCTATGGCACAACTTATGGTTTTTAAGTGGTTAATTAGCTATAAGAGTCTCACAGGGACTTTTTTGCCTGGGTAGGCTTTGGACCGCAAACAGCCACCTGAGTAGCTAGTATTACAGGTGTGAGCCACTGGCACCTGGCTTGGTATATTTCTTAATATGAATAATTGTTTTCAATGATAGGACTAAGTTTATGACATGGTATGCAACATCTTTTTTTTTTTTAGTATTTATTTATTTGTAATTTTGAGAATTAAACTCAGAGTCTTGTGCATGCAAGGTGGGCACTTCACAATTGAGCTATCCCAGAAACATAACATTCTTTAAAAAGTTTTGTGTCTGAGTTAGTAACTTGCATTTGGCTTCATTCGTAATTTGATGAACACACTCTTATCTTTTTTATATCTTCTGGAATAGTGTTTTCATCTTTGCATCATGGACATTTGGGCCTCTACTTTGCTGTAGAAGTCTGTTGTGTATTTTAAGATGTGAAGCAACTTTTCGAGCTTCTCTTTCCTACACTCAGGACTCTCTTCCCAGCTATGACAACCAAAAATGACTTCAAGTATTTTTAAATGACTTCTGGGGAGGGTAGATTCTCTTTCTTATAAATGATTTTGGTAGATGAAAATACATTGCTTTTCCTTTTCCAATATTCCAGGAATGAGAATAACATTGTTTTCCAAGTCTTCCACCAGAATAACTCTTGGTGAAAGGGAGCTCATATCACTGACTCATGTTTATCTATTTCTGTCAGTGTGATTCCATTTTTTTTGGCTCACTGGACTAGCAATGGGCAGGGTAAGGCAAAACTAGATGATATCCATACATATGTAGATTCTACATGATTGTTGAGTCCTTATATGAAGAGAGGACTGTCTGATGATATTTAAAAGTCTCCAGTCTTCATTTCTTTTTATTTTATTTTTTTATTGTGAAAATACTGTACAGAGGGGTTACAATTACACTGGCAAGATAATGAGTACATTTCTTATCAAGCATTGTAGCCTCCTCCTTTGTTCCCTTTCCCATCCCTTCCCATCCTCCCCCCCCCCCGTCCCCCCATCCAATACTCCCCGCCTCCCCCTCCACCAAAGTTGTGAAGCTCATTTTCAACATAACAACTTGTACTTCTCATTGTTGCAACGGGTCCACCTGTATCCTTATTTAAACGACTTGTTTTTCCCTTCCCCTCCACAAATTATACCGACATCAAATACAGTGAAAGCAGGGGTTATACTGTGTGGGAGGGACATACAAAGCAACAAAGAAATAATCTTATAAATGAGTTAGAAACAATTGCATGAAAGAAAAAAAAACATTTGAATACATATCTTAGGGTTCATTTCCCTAACATCACCTTATCTGACCTTTTCTGCTTGACTCAGACATATACTAGATATTGCAAATAAGGGAAACCATGGGACCAATGTTTCTTTGGGCTTGGCTTACTTCACTTAATATAATTTTTTCCAAGTCAAAGAAATCATCTTATAAATATGTTAGAAACAATAGCAAGAAAGAAAAACCATTTGAATCCTTATCTTGGGGTTCATTTCACCTAACATCAACTTACCTGACCGTTTCTGCTTATCTCAGACATATACTAGTTATTGCAAATAAGGGAAACCATGGGGCCTATGTTTCTTTGGGCCTGGCTTACTTCACTTAATACAGTTTTTCTAAGTCTTTCCATTTCTATTGGAAAGCCCTTATTGACATAACTTGAGGAAGGGAGGAGATCCATTGTTCCCAGGGGACTAGGTATATGTTAATTCTTAGGAAGATCAACTGACACTAAAAAGAGTATGAGAATATAAATACAATGCGAATTCCCACCAGGGTGATAGAGCAGACTAGCTGTAGAAGCTTCAAAACTTGAAACCTTTCTATACTTGCTTTGGAATAAAGCAGCTAGAGAGGGGGATAACATTCTGGAGACTCACATTAACTATCTCTAGAGAAAGATTACATTTTCTTAGAAAAATACTGAAATGTATAGAGACCAAGCCTATGCCTTTTAGAAAACTGGAAGTAAAATTGTTTTGTAGATTGTCCAATGTGCAGGACGAAGCTACTTTTAGGTTGAAAAATTTATGGCTGCAAATGATGGTCTATAGGTGGGTAGGGATGTTGCATTTTCATGATGATCAAAATTGAAGAAACAATATGGTCAATGGTAATTCACATCTTCAGTTTACCTGACTTAAGTTGGGACCTTGTGGAAGAATGGCTTCTGACACAGAATTGTGCAATAGTCCCTTCTGAAAAAACATAAAATGGCACAGGCAGTGTGTCATTACATTTATTTATCACTGTGAATCTCACTCCCCGGAGAAGCTCATTCTGGTAGCTGTGCTGCGGGGCTGCTCTGGTATAGTGCTCCTTGAACTCTCAATCTTCCTGGCATGGCCTCTCAATGCTGAGATTACAGGCATTCATTACCCTGCCCAGGCTGGTATGGAGTTTTAAAAAGGTGAATGACTCAATTTGTCAGTGATACTGGCACTAGGACTATGATCAGTATTAGACTCAAACATCAGATGAATCTGAATTGGTTATCAATTTATAGCTAGACAGAGAAAAGCCAAGAGCACGGAGAAAGGAATAAGAATAGGTTGTGAAGGAAAGTAAGAGTTATGACTTCCAAACAGGAAAGCTTCCATTGCATGGAATATTGTGACTTCTTTTAGTATATACAAATGAGAGTTACATGTCTACAGAGAATTGATTACATTTGAAGGACTGAGACAAAATTGACACTGAACACTGCATACAAAATGTGCTCTCCTCATCTAGTCTTCTTCTGTCTCTTCATATGACATGGTTTATGACATGTCCACTAAGTCTTCATAGCTCTTAACCAAATCAACTTTGAATGTGTTTTTTTCAGCAGAGAGATAAGCTAGCTATTGTTTCCTTGGCTCTCCTTGACTGATTCTATTTCAATCACCATTAGCTATTTTCTTTGATCTGGATAAAACAGCCTCATGAAAAATGCTCAGGGATCCCCCAACAACAAATTCTCAAAGAAACAACTGCCCAATAAATAAATGGGCTACAGACTTAAAGAGAAACTTCTATGAAAAGGAAATAAGAATGGCCAATAGACACATGAAAAAATAAATGCTCAACTTCTCTAGCTATAAAAGAAATGCAACTCAAAACAACATTGAGATACCACCTCACCCCAGCTAGAATGGCTATAATCAAGAACTCTAATAACAACAGATGCTGGAGGGGATGTGGCCAGAAGGGAACCTTACTGCATTGTTGGTGGGAGTGTAAACATGTTCAACCACTTGGGAAAGCAGTATGGAGGTTTCTCAAAAGACTCTATATAGAGCTCCCCTATGACCCAGCAACCCCACTTTTGGGCATTTACTCAAAGGATCACAAACAAGGCCATACTAAAGCTACCTGCACAACTATGTTTATCCCAGCATTATTTATGATAGCTAAGATATGGAAGCAACCCAGATGCCCCTCAGTAGATGAGTGGATCAAGAAAATGTGGTATATATACACAAGGGAATTTTATGCCTCCATCAGAAAGAATGACATTGCCCCATTTGTTAGGAAATGGAAAGACTTGGAAAAAAATATATAAAGTGAAGTAAGCCAGGCCCAAAGAAACAAAGGTCCCATGGTTTCCCTAATTTGCAATAACTAGTATATGTCTAGGACAAGCAGAAAAGGTAAAAAAGCTATGTATATATGACCATATAAGATGATGTTAAGTGAAATGAACCCCAAGACAGGGACATAAGTGTTTTTGTTCTTTCTTGCCATTGTTTTTAATGTACTTATAGTGCACTAAGTGATTTTTTTGTTTCTTTTGTATGTTTTTCCCCCATGGTATAACCCCTGTTGTCACTGTATTTGATGTTGGTGCCCTGCATCTTGTATATACACTTTTCTGATTTGGGGAGGGGATGGGAAAAAACAAAATGCTTAAATAGGGATACAGGTTTACCCATTGTAACAATGAGATGTACAAGACACTATGTTGAAAACGAATTTTACAACTTGTGGGGAGGAGGGAGGGAGGACTTGGGGAGGTGGGGAGGGAAGGGATGGTAGGGGAAAACCAAAGGAGGAGGTAACAATGCTCGATAATGTACTCATTAACTTACTCATGTAACTGTAACCCTGTTGTACACTATTTTTACCATAAAAATGTATTTAGGGCTGGGAAGGTGGCTCAGTGGCAGAGTGCTTGCCTTGCATGCATGAGGCCCTGGGTTTGATTCCTCAGCACCACATAAGCAGAAAAATCCAGAAGTGCACTGTGGCTCAAGTGGTAGAGTGCTAGCCTTGGGCTGAATTGAAAGGGGTAAGAATTTTAAAAATATAGAAGAATACAGAGAATAACATTGATCTCTTCATGATGGGCAGTCTTAAGGTGTGTAGATTTGCATGTGTAGATTCATTTCCCCTTGGGAATAAACAATGTGAAACAATAGTCTGAAATTCCTTTTGGTCCAACATTCCAACCATATTCATCCATACTACTGTGACTGTGTATGTGTGCACATGAACATGTTTGTGATTTCATGTATGATTTTATAGTCTCAGCCCATATTTTTAAATAAATGATGAGACTAGAAATATTTTTATAATTTTAGGTGTATATGATCTCTATCACTTTTGGCTTTTCTTTTGGGCAAATATGATTTAAAACTATACTGGAAAACATTTAGAAACATAAAGAAGTTTACAGCTTTTACACCAATACGTCATCAGCCAAATTTAACTATGCCCTTTAGTTTGAAATATAAGTGCCATGAAGTATAAGTTAATATTCTGGCCTCCTTCAACCCTTACTCCTGTAACACTGTATTAGGTGGTAGTACCTGGCCACTCTACAGTCTTGATATTTGAACTCTTTTATGTTATAAAAGACTAGTTATTTTAATTAATATATAAATATCAAAAGCTATGGTTGAAGAAAGCATATTAAAACACTTTACTATTCTTAGTTTTAGTTATTTAGGAATATATCTGAGAAGAAGGATTTCTATAAAAATAGAGTTGAAGAATAGCATAAAGTCCTTAAATACTATGAAGAGCCTGTTTAAATGCACAGCACATTTTCTTTGTATAGAAAAAATAGAGTAAGCCGGGTGCTGGTGGCTCATGCCTATAATCCTAGCTACTTAAGAGGCTGAGATCTGAGGATCGAGGTTCAAAGCCAGCCCGGGCAGAAAAGTCCATAAGACTCTTATTCCAATAAAAACCACTAGAAAACTGGAAGTGGCATTGTGGCTCAAGTAGTAGAGCGCTTGCCTTGAGCTGAAGAGCTCAGGGACAGTGCCCGAGTCCAGAGTTCAAGCCCTATGACTGTCAAAAAAACAGAAAAAAGAAGAAAGAAAAAATAAGAGTATATTGTTTCTTGCCTCTTGTTTGTTTTGTTAATTTTCAGATAGTATGCCATTATATAACCCAGACTGGATTTAAACTCACTATGTAGTGCAGACTGGCTTCAAAATTGTGATCCCTCTGCTTTAGACTCCCAAGTGCTGAGATTATAGGTGTGCACTATAATGTCTGGCTTTCCTGTCCTATAAGTTGGAGCTATTAACCCTTAAGTAAACTTAGTTCTGCGTGGTGACTACAACTCAAAAGCATTTTTTTTTTGTTTATTGTTGGTGTCATTGTAGATCTGGAAGTGGCTAAACAAAAGACCTATTTATGATGCTTCTTCTCAATACCTCGAAGGTCGAAGTCTCCTCATTTCTGTTGATTGGGATCCCAGGTCTTGAATATATGCACATTTGGATCTCCATCCCTCTCTGCCTCATCTATGTAATGGCCATTCTGGGTAACTGCACCATCCTCTGTGTCATCAGCACAGAGCCTTCCCTGAAGGAGCCCATGTACTATTTCCTTTCCATGCTAGCTCTCTCTGACCTGGGTTTGTCTTTCTCCTCCATTCCTACTATGCTAAGAATCTTCTTATTCAATTCAACTGAGATTTCTGCGGATGCATGCATTGCCCAGGAATTCTTCATCCATGGGTTCACAGATATGGAGTCTTCGGTTCTTCTGATTATGTCCTTTGATCGATTTGTCGCCATTCGTTACCCTCTGAGATACAGCTCCATTCTCACCAGCTCTAGAGTTGGGCATATTGGACTGGTATTTACTGTTAAAAGCATTCTCCTAGTGCTTCCCCTTCCTTTTACTTTAAAGAGACTCAGATACTGTCATAAGAGACTATTATCTCATTCCTACTGCCTCCACCAGGATGTTATGAAGCTGGCCTGCTCTGACAACAGGGTTAACTTTTACTATGGGCTGTTTGTTGCACTCTGTATGATGTCAGATAGTGTGTTCATTGTGGTCTCCTATGTGTTCATCTTAAAGACTGTATTAGGTATTGCATCCCATGGGGAGCAACTCAAAGCTCTAAACACTTGCGTCTCCCACATCTGTGCTGTTCTCATCTTCTATGTGCCCATCATCACTCTGGCTGTCATGCATCGTTTTGCTAAGCATAAGTCCCCTTTAGCTATGATTCTTATAGCAGATGCTTTCTTGTTGGTTCCACCCTTGATGAATCCGATTGTATACTGTGTAAAAACTCGGCAGATTAGAGAGAAAGTCTTGGAAAAACTGGGCCTGAAGAGACAAAGGTTAAACACTCCATTTTCCCTGTAGTAAACTATGTTGAGAGCAAGATAATGTTGCTTCTAAAAGAGATTGTTCCATTATTTCAGTTTTTAATTTCAGTCAATCAAACCTATCTTTTTAAATTGTACTGAAAAAGAAGAGGCTATGTATGTCATAGAGGTTATATGAATTCTTTATTGTTTTTTGGATGATTGAAGACATTCCATTCTCAGGTAAAATAATGAAGAGTAAGAATATTGAAAACATTCTACAGAAGACTGTCACTAAGAGAAGCCTGTAAGATTCCAAAAGCACTTAATATCTCTGTATTGGACTCTTTATTGTACTCCTCATTGTGATTTTCATTAAACTCTACATGTCTGAGTTTGTCTGTGTCCATTCTCTACTCTACCACTCAAAGTGTGACTCACTGAGCAGCAGTGGCAATCATCAAGAAAGCTAGCAAAATTGTTGACTCCCAGTTTTCTGCTGCAAGCTTCTGAGTCAATCTGCATTCCAACAAAATCCCAGGCAATTATCACAGGCATTTGTGTTTGAGGAATCTGTCCCAGGGCTGTGTGAAAAGGGAGACAGAAAAGCTCTTAACATTTGTTCAATTCCATCCTTGGTGAAGTCAATTTGGGAAGAGGAAATTATAGAAGGGCGTTGGCTTTTGGCAACATTATAGCACAGATAAGGCTTCATTCTCCTGAATTAGTTGTCAATGGCCCATTTATATTGCCAACAGTACACATGTTTCTCTCACACCCACTCGATTGTGAATTCCCATAGAGCTATCACTGTGTATTATTCAACTTTAAACCCCTTGTCATAAAAGTAACTTGCCCATAGTGTTCTAGGTAGATGTGTGAAAATTTGTATTAGAAGAATAGTTTAAAAGCGAGTAAATGAGTGGCCAAAAAGGGTGTAATAAATATTGAGAATTCTAGAAGATTCTGGAACAAAGAAATATTTAAGTTGCCTTACCATCTAATAGGCAATGAAGTCCAGGATGAGTCCTGCCAGTTCTGCTGCTGTAAGTCAGTGTAGTTATCACCTGGATTTAACCCTACACTTTCTCTTCCTCACATTTCAAAGTAAGAAGTTAGCATTTCAGGGACTTTAGAAGGTTTGGTTGAGCGACAAAGAATCTTCCCTTGGGTCTGGCACCATTGGCTCATACATGTAATCCTAGCTACTCAGGGGACTAAGATCTGAGGATTGTGGTTCAAAGCCAGCCCAGGTAGAAAAGTCCTGTGAGATTCATATCTCTAATTCACCACCAGAAGCCCAGAAGTGTAGTTGTGGTTCAAGTGATAGAGTGCTAGCCTTAAGCAAGAAAGCACAGAGCCTGGGACTAGTACAGAGTGGGCAAGGGAAGGAATAACATAAAGATGTCCACTCTCTCCACTCCTCTTCAATATAGTACTGGAATTCCTAGCTAGATCAATAAGGTAAGAGTCAAACATAAAGGAAATCCAAATAGGGAAAGAAGATGTAAAACTCTCCCCCTTTGTAGATGACATGATCCTGTATTTAAAAAAAACCTCATAGAAAAGGAGGAGGCTGCAATGCTTGGTAAGAAATGTACACATTATCCTGCCCATGTAATTGTAACTCCTCTGTACAGTATGTTCACAAATAAAATAAAATTAAATTAAAAAAAAACCTCATAGATTCCTTTCCCAAGTTACTTGAGCTGATCTGGAACTTTGGTAAAGTAGCAGGGTATAAAATTAACAGGAACAGTGCAGGAGAATATTAATACCAAACTTGAATCTCTATTATAAAGCCGTAGTAATAATAACAGCTTTGGTACTGGCAAAAGACTAAGCCTGAGGACCAATGGAATAGAATTGAAGACACAGAAATGAACCCATAGACTCATAGTTACATAATATTTGATAAGGGAGCCAAAAACACAGGATGGAAGAAAGACAGCCTCTTCTGGAAGTGATATTGTCAGAATTGGCTATACACATGCAGAAAACTGAAGTCAGAAATTTATATATCATATTGCACCCGAATCAATTCCAGATGGATCATAGACCTTAATGTAAGACCAGATACTCTGATACTCTGAAAATATTACAGGAAGGGATAAGGGAAACACTAGGGCTCCTTGGCATGAGTCAAAACTTCCTAAGTAAAGATCCAGAAAACTCTCATCATTTTGTTATTCCTCTTTCCTTCTCAAAATCAGATAAGTATATATTCTTGTATAAGTATATATGTATATATACTTGTATAAGTATATACAAGACACAGTGTACCAAAATCTAAAACAGTGATAACAGGAGATAAACCAAAGGAAAAAAAATGAGAGGAAAAAGAATTAACTTCACACTGTACATAAAAACCTCTCCTTCCTTCCTTCCTTCCTTCCTTCCTTCCTTCCTTCCTTCCTTCTTTCCTTCCTTCCCTCCTTCCTTCCCCCTTCCTTCCCTCCTTCCTTCCTCCCTCCCTCCTTCTCTCTCTTCTCTCTCTCTTCTCTCTCTCTTCTTTCTTTCTTTCTTTCTCTTTCTTTCTTTCTTTCTTTCTTTCTTTCTTTCTTTCTTTCTTTCTTTCTTTCTTTCTTTCTTTCTTTCTTTCTTTCTTTCCTTCCTTCTATTTTGTACGGAGGATTGAACCAAGGATGTAGTACTTGCTAGGCAAGCACACGGCCCAGCAAAATGTCAGATCTTTACTTTTTTTTGTTGGTCATGGCTTGAACTCAGGGCCCGGGCATTGTCCTTGAGCTCTTTTGCTCAAGGCTAGCATTCTTCCACTTGGGGCCACAGTGCCATATCCTAGACTCTTATTTGCCAAAACAGGTCATGAGGACAAAATTGAACAGAAAAAGTCTTGTGCCCAAACTCAAAGACAAAATGAAAATAAGCCTATTGTTCTCATCCCACCCTCATTGATGTGGCCACTACCAGGAAATAAAGAATTGAGACAGTATTTTTTGTATATAATATATTTAATTATGCAGAATTATAACAACAAGCATGCCTTATCTTCAAAAATTTAAAAACAAAAGAATCAAAATAACCAGTTGTCTTCCTCTATTTGTTATTGGCTGAGTTCCCTGTCCTGTCTCTCAGTGGGAAATGCCTAAATGAAAGATTCACTGCATTGTCTTCATGTAATTCTTTATTTCTTATCAGGGTGCAACACAAGTGGAAAGCCCTCCATCCAGCTGGGCAGGATGCTTCTGTCTTCTTCTTCTGCTGTGCCTTCTGTCTGACACTTCCCCCTTTTCTCAGTTATGCAGGCAGAGATAGAGCGAGTGACTTAACAGCCAGAGAACAACAATAGCCTTGCACATGGAGACTTGTGGCAAGACCGAGAGTCCTTCAATGCACGGACATATAGAATACAACTATGGATGGCTTGCATCTATTTTCTTCAGCTTTTCTTAAACCCACCACAGGCACACTTCTAGGGAGAGGCAACTACAATAATGCCTAGGCACTTGTTTACCTAAATGGCTATTTCATGCATGGCAACCAATTCTCAGTGGTGGAAGCTTTGGCATGGGGAGCCTTCTCCAAGCAAACATGGAAGGACATCTCACTCACGGAGCACAGCCAACCTTCCTGGGCTGCATCCTCTTGAGTATCCTCTCTCTAATCTCCTTCATCTTGACACTGTATAGAATAGGATTTAACAGTGGAGGAAGCAGGAAGTGAATATAAGAGAGAAGCGTATGGGCAGGCTGAGGGAGGGGCAACTTGAGCCGGTTAATGAGTGCCAAGAGAACCATAGGCACATAGAAGAGCAGCACAGCAGACAGGTGGGCAGCACAAGTTTGACCAGCCTTCCAGCGATCCTCCCGGGACCCCACACCTTGCAGCACTCTGACAATCAGGCCATAGGAGAAGAAAATAAGCAATGGGTCTAATGCCATGGCCGACAGGACTACAACTAAGCTGTAAACTGTACCCCAAGCTCCTGGGCAGGCTAGGCGGGCTATATCTGGGTGTAGGCAGTAAGAATGGGTCAGTACCTGTGAGTGGCAGTAGGGCATGTGGGCCAGGAGGAATGGCAGGGGCAGATGGAGCCCCAGGCATCGAAAAAGAATGGCTAGGCCGATCTTGCTAGTGACCCCGTTGGTGAGGAGTGACGGGTATTGGAGAGGGCGGCAGATAGCCAGTGCCCTATCAAAGGCCATGGCAAGCAAGACTGAGGATTCCATGACAGAAAAGACATGGACAAAGAACATCTGCAAGAGGCAGGTAGAGGCAGGGATAGCACGAGCATCAGCAAAAGCCAAGCCCAGCAAGGTGGGCATCAGGGCTGAGGCCAAGCCAACATCAGACAGGCTAAGCAGGAAGAGGAAGAAGTACATTGGACGGTGCAGTGTGGGCTCCAGGACAATGATCCAGAGGACAGTACCATTGCCCACTGCAGAGATAAGGTAGACAGTGATGAGAGGTATTGTCCACCAGGATGGTGCAGCCGACAAGCCAGGCAAGCCCACCAGGAGGAAGGTAGGAGCCATTGGAGTGCTGATGTTGGAGGCTGTCTGGGTGGAGAGTGTTGACATCGTTCAGGGTCACACTTTGAACTCTGAAAACTAAAAAGTGAATTGCCAAGATTTACTTAATTTCATAACACATTGGTATAATGCTTTCCACAGTAGGCTGCATCTCCACTTTCCTGTCCTACACAAACAGATACCCAAGCCAGGCGTGGTAACACAGGCTATACTATGGACTCTCAGTAATTGGGATGTGGAGGCAGGAGGATTGGGAGTCTAAGGGCAGTCTAGGCTACATAGGGAGACTCTCTCAAAATAACTAGGCAAGCAAATAAACCACCCATCCCAACTAAACAATGTATGCCTAGTATCTATTTCCAGACTAGAGAGGAATTTTCTCAGTGTGACAAAGAGAGAAAGCTACAGTGAATCAGGGATGCTTATCTGTAAAAATCTAGTTCCTTTCTAGGGTTTGAAATTTAAGAAAAGGTACAACTTTTCCTATTTTTTTATTCTAAATCATACTAAAGGTTCTAGGTAATGCTTTAAAGAAAGAAATGTAAGCTTCTACTCTGGGAGGGAGAAATAATCTCTATGAATATAGGACATAAAACTTTATGTAGAAAATCCTGTTTAAAAACCTGATAAAACTAATCAAGGCATTAGTAAGGCCATAGGATAAAATAATGCCCACCTATAAACATAAATTGGATATCCATAATACAATAGGAATATGAAATGAGAAAACAAAATTGAGAAAATAATGTATTCATGATACCATTATAACTAAAAAGAACAATAACAAGAAAGAAAAAAAACATTGTTTGATGTTGGTATAATTTGTGGAGGGGAAGGGAAAAACACATTGTTTAAATAGGGATACAGGTGGACCCATTGCAACAATGAGATGTACAAGATGTTATGTCGAGAAATGAACTTTACAACGTTGGCGGGGGGGTGGGGGGGGAGGAAGGAGGGATTGGGAAGGGCTGGGAAGGGGAAACAAAGGAGGAGGCAACAATGTTTGATAAGAAATGCACTCATTACCTTGCCCATGTAATTGTAACCCCTCTGTACAGTATTTTCACAATAAAAAAAATAAAAAGAACAAGAGAATGTATACGGATAGTGCACAAATCATATCCTAAAAATTATAAAACAATGTCAAGGACTTAGAAACTTTAAAAAATGTAGACATTCTTCACTTATAGATTGGAAGATTTGATACAGATAAGGTATAAAGTATACCCAGATGAATCTTCCATGTTCAAAAGGTCCATAACAAAAGGTCAGCATGCTGTTTCATTGGAATCCAGAAGCTTAACCTAAAATTTTGATTAAAAAAAATCAAGAAACTTCACAATAACAGGCCAAAAACAGGCTGTTTGAAACGAAGCCATAAGTTAAAAATATCAATTAATGTGACAATGCTAAGTTAAAACAACTACTATGGAATATGGATAGCTTAAATACAGTTATAATAAAGAAGATAGGATAGATGCATGAAGGGAAACAGGGGAGAATTCAGCCATAAAAGTTCAATGCATATCTTACAGAATTTTAAAAAATGAAGGGAGCAGAGGGGTTGGGGGAGATGGTGAAGAATGATGACAGGAGTAACATCATTTAAGATGTATTCATAAACTGCTTTGTTGACCACAACTCCTTTGTACAACCACTTAAAGGTAATAAAATATGTTAACAATAAAAGAGATGATAGGATAGAAATCTCCATAATAGGAAAATATTTGAAGTTCAGATTACTAACAAAAAGTGTAGAATTTGGAACATTTAGAGAGTTACAATTAATTAGAAGAAATTTAAACTACAATCTTCCCCTATGTGAGCAATGATGCATATAAAACAAATACAAACAGTAACAACTGGATAATAAAATTAGTTTCAGTGGTTACAAGCAGAATACGTGTTTTCAAATATCAAACGGACTTTGTAATTCAAAGTGGCATTAAATGAAAACTTTGATAAAACTATCTGCTGGAACAGATATTAACTGACTACCTTGAATCCAAGCTGTCAAGATTATGAAATTGTGTAGTCCCTCAGGAGCAATTTGGTGGAATCTAATGAAGTAAATTGATTTGTTTTGGCAATTCTAGTTCCTGAATCATCTATTAGACAGTCTCTCACATGCATAAAGAGGCAAAGAAAAACACTGCAGTGTTCTGTGTAGGGGGACAATAATGTACCATGTGATTTTTTTGTTTCTTTGTATGTTCTTTGTATAACCCATGTTTTCACTGTATTTGATGTCAGTGCCCTGCATCTTGTATGTACACTTCTCTAATTTGGGGAGGGGAAGGGAAAAAAACAAAATGCTTAAATAGGGATACAGGTTGACCCATTGTGACAATGAAATGTATGAGACACTATGTTGAAAAATGAACTTTACAATTTAGGTGGAGGGAGGGTGGGGGAGTGAGGAGGGAGTGTAGTTGTGGAGGTGGGAAAGGAGGGGATGATAGTGGAAAAACAAAGGAGGAGGTAACAATGCTTGATAGGAAATGTACTCATTGCCTTGCTCATGTAACTGTAACCCCTCTGTACAGTATTTTCACAATAAAACCATTAAAATAAATAAAATAATAGCCATAGCCCATAGCAATTACAATGGTTTAAAAAAAGGAAGACATTTAACTGGGTTTTTCTTTTCTAAGTTTTCAGAATGCTTTGTACATGATAGTATCTTGTATGTTTCTAAAATCTCCAAAATTATCCTATTTCTCTCATGCAGCTGAATGTGCATCTAATTTTGTAGAAATAGTTCTGAATAAACATGAACTGAATCTATCTGATCAAATTAGTGAGGTATCCTGACTTGCCCTAACGTGAGTAAGAACCTGCCACATTATTAGCTTATGATCCTTGTGGTTGGTAGGACATTAGCAAATGGTCAGCTCTGCGTCTCCCTGTCTTCTCTTTACTTTTCATGCTCTGTCTTCACCCAGGATGCTCATGGAATTCACATCTACCCTAAAGGATGTAGGGAGGAAGGTCCTAGCTGACCAACAACCAGAAAAGCAGTTTAGATTTAGGGATAAACAATGTCACTATTGAATTTTGAAGGTTCTCCAAATTCCACCATCCAGGACCTTTGGTCATGAGTTAAATTTATAGAGATATCATATAATTTTGAATCTTCCCTTTGCCATAAGCTTGGTCGGCAAACCTCCCTACATGGTCATTTATTTTTAAAGTATGAAATTCAGTTGTAGCATCACTTATCTCTAGAATTCTAAGACTTTTTTTGTCGGTCATGGGGCCTGAACTCTGGGCCTGGGTGCTGTCCCTGGGCTCTTCAGCTCAAGGCTAGCGCTCTACCACTTGAGCTACAGCGCCACTTCTGGCTTTTTCTGCTTATGTGGTGCTGAGGAATTGAACCCAGGGCCTCATGCATGCAAGGCAAGCACTCTACCACTGAGCCACCTTCCCAGCCCCTCTAAGACTTTTTCAAATCCAATTCCAAATTTAGTCTGATTCTTCATAGCCCTTTGCCTTTGCACCTGTGGTGGTATCCCTTTCCTGCCCATTTCCCACTTTCAGGAAGCAGTTTAACTTTGCTAGAATGTGACCCTGTGATACACTGCTACCCTTCATTAGACCCTGTGATACACTGCTAGCCTTCAAAGGAATCATCATCCTCTATCCTACCATTCCTATGGATGATCTCAACACACCCCACATTAGAAATCAGCATTCATTTAAGACCCTTTCTATGTATTCCTGTTGTACTGTCAGCTATTCCAACGCAAAGCCCATCTTTTACTCTTTTCACTTTGTTAATAGCAACATCTCTCCATTAGCCTGTGGTGATGTGAGTCTGCTGAATTCCACAAGTCATTTGGAATGATCTGCCTTTATGAACATTCCTGGGCCTGGCATCTCTGTAAACTTCACTTTTCTTATCCCTCCACCTTCCCTGTTCAGCTCCAGTCTGCCATTTAATTTCCAAACATAAAAGGAATTTCCAAGAAAGACTATTTCCCCTCATCTATTCTGCCTTATCTCTTCCATCACCTTCCTCCCTCACTTCCTCTCCCCACTTCCTCCCCTCATTTCTTTAGGCATGTTCATCCATCTCCCTCCCCGCCCCCCCAGGGCACAGCTGTTCTTCCCACATCTGTGTCTTCCTTTGGCAGTTCACTCACCATACCTGGCAGTTCACTCCCAGCGACCCTCACGCATACTTTGGTGTCAGGGTGGACTGCCTCAGTTGCATCCTTTTTGCTACTCTGGCTGTAACAAGTCTGGGGGAATGGGTGGGATACAGGGTAAAGGACAAATGAGCATAGATGTCCAGTCTCTCTTAGCCAGAGACCCATAGGGAGACCTCTGTGGCAAGACTGTGGTCAGTTAGGAGCCTGTTCTTCCCAGGATGACTTTGGATCTGCAGCAACAATGGATGAATGCCTCCATCCCTAGCATCCAGTGTGGCTCTCTAAACCCCTGAAACAATCCTCTTCACTCCAGATTAGGCTGGTTCTCACAGATACACTGAGTCCTGATGCTTTTTTTCCTCTGACCTGTCTGCCCTTTGTCCATTATCATCCTCCCCATCCTTCCCCCCTCCCCAAGGCTGTCGATAATCAGCCCGAGAATACCCTGGGCTGAGTCCTCAGAGACACCTTCTTGTTTTGTTGTTTCTTGTTTTAATTAACCATTAGCTCAGTGTGGTAGCACATGGTGCTGAGAGCGCTGAGGTCATGGGGTTTCTGCTCTACAGGGATCACTTATTCACTTGGCTTTGTATCATCAAGTTGAGGCAAGAATCAAATAAATCAGAACCTATGCTGTAGAATGACCTCTTCTTGTTTGTGCATTAACAGAAATACTACTTATTTCTTAGTAATATGAAGAACAAAGGGAAATTTTAGTGTAGAAGTGGAGAAATCTGTGCTCCAGTGGCTTGTCTGAAATCATGACAGTTTTTTTTTTCTCTCTCTCTCTTTTTTTGGTCAGTCATGGGGCTTGAACTCTGGGCCTGGGCACTGTCCCTCAGCTCTTCAGCTCAAGGCTAGTGCTCTACCGCTTGAGCCACAGCGTCACTTCCGGCTTTTTGCTTATGTGGTGCTGAGGAATCAAACCCAGAGCCTCATGCATGCAAGGCAAGCACTCTACCACTGAGCCACCTTCCCAGCCCTTGTGATAGTTATCTCTTAACCATAGCTCCCAAACCACCTTGAGGATCATCTGATGATCTCCTGATCTTTGTCATGATTCCACTTCCATCTTGGGCCACACACATTTGCAAAGTCAGGTCCCTCTGAAAGAAATCAGCAAAGTGTACGGAACCTTCTCAGTCCTTTGCCCCTGAACCTTGACTTCCTTTTGAAAACCCCTCTGTGTTTTGTATTTTCTAGTTTCTTCTGCTGTCTTTCATGGATGTGTTGTTTTCTGATATATTATGTAACACCAAGTGCCTCCCAAGCCCCTTTCAGGATGTATCATCAGCCAGAATCCCTGTCAATAGCTCCTCTACTCATTGTGGTACACCATCATCTGCTCCTCCTGTCCCTCTAACCTCTCCGGAGTGCTTTTGATCCTGTCATTTCTTCAACACGCCTGAGTAACCAGATCCTGTATTTCCATTTCCAACATATCCTGCCTTGTCCCTGTTACTCCTGTCTTGCCATTCAGGAGATGGTGCACCAATTATCCTATCACCAGAGTAAAGACAAACATCTCCTACCTCAGGTTATTGTGTCCATCAACCTATTTTCTTCCATATCCTTCCATCTGTATGAACTGTTGGAGCTAGAAGCTGCCTTTAAACTTGCCCAGTGTGGTTTAACTCCAGTGAATAGTGGTAGGAGAGACGATTAACTTGCTCCTAGCTCTTCAGAACTCGAGACCCAGGTCCTGTCTCAGGCTTCCTGCCTCAGTTTAAGTGATCTTTCTCTGCTCTTCCATCATTGTCTTCTTCTGGTGTGTGATCTGTAGGAAGCACCACATATCAATTTTTAATTTGGTGTCCTTGACATAGAAAGTAGCAACTTATTAATGTAGCAAGTGAAACTGTGCAGGTAGAGGAAGGGTCCACAATAAAGAATCCTCCAAAATCATCCTCTTTTCTCATATTGGCGTGTTCATCCTTTTCTATTGCTTCACTAGCCTAGGCTGGGTTTGAATTCTCCTCCTGCCTCAGCCTCTTGAGTGCTGGGTTGACAGACATATGCTACCATACCCGGCTCAAGCATCAGTTTCTAATCAGATCATATACAAGGTTATTGAAGTGTTCAGTACAATAGCTACCTCTCATTTTTATAGTATTTGGATATCAACCTCAGGTCCTCAATACAATCCCCTTTGCTGTTTGAAAATGGCTATTATTGGACAGGTCATTTTTGTGCACTAATAAATGCCAGGTAGAGTTCTAGGGCACAGTAGAAAGTAAAAGAGATGACACTCCTCTTTAGCATTGATCATACATTCCAGAAATGGGTGATAGGAAATGAGTAAGCAATTAAGACAATTCCAGATGACTCAACATAAAAGGCACATGAAACATTTAGAAAAAAATTCTGAGATAAATGAATGGCCAAACATGTAATATTTCTGACATGGTGATAAACTGAGACCTAAGTAACTTTAGCAAACAAAACCAGGAAGAGCAAAAAACACCCCCCAAGCCCCCAAATCAACATGTGTTTATAGAATCATCTCAATCTTTGTGGGTTTTCCAGTTTTCTTTCTCCTAGCCTCATTTTGCTACAAATGGGAAAGAGATTCAGTAAGATCTCAGTCTTTTTAAGATTGGTTTTGTGATCTAATACATGGTCCATCTTAGAGAATGTTTTATGTGTACTGTGACTAATGTACATGAAATTATTGTGGTGTGGGATGACTTTGTGTGCTTGCTGGAGAGAATCAGTTTATTGTTTTCTTGTTTATCTTGTTTGTTTGTCATTGAAAGTGAAGACTCTTGCTGTTACTGTGTGACTATTTCTTCAATTGTGGTAATGTTTGCTTCATCAGTACAGGACTTTTAAGGTTTGGTACATGCATGTTTTTAGTTGTTCTGTGATCTTAGTAAGCTAACACTTCCACCTGTATACAATACCTTTCTTTTTCTCTTATGCTAGTTTGCATTTAAATCTATTTTATCTATTTTAAACGAAAACCTATTTGTACTTGTCTATTATAGTATATCCACTCATGAGTTTTCAGTTATTGCTTGAATAGATAACTGTTTTTCTGTCTTTTCTCTATCAGCTTATGTATGTCCTTAGTTCCAAGGTGTGTTTCTTGTATACAGCATCTACAGCAAATCCTACTTTTGATCCATTTAGTCATTGTTTGCCTTTGGATTGAGAAGTGTAATATAAGAAGGACTTAATTACTTACTGTTTTTTGCCAACCTTTACATCTTTTAGCATTCCTTTTCATTTTCACTGATATTTTTTGTTGCTGTGACAAAATTTTGTTCTCACTTTCTTGTGTATTCTTAAGTATTTTCAATGTAGATACTATGGCATAAAAATATATTAAAGTTACAGAATTTTATATTTTAAACTTAGCTCTTGCAGTAATTTATATTATATTAAAGCTATAGCATTTTTTATTTTAAATTGATAGTGATGTACAAACAGCTCTATTCCTCTCCTCAGTGTGTATGACTAAAACCACAAATTCATATCATGTGTAACTTTTTAAAAATCCTGAGGCTTAAACTTGGTGCTGTCCCTGAACTTTTTTTTTTCTGACAGATAGCACTCAACCACTTGAGCCATGGCTATACTTTTGGCTTTTTTAGTGGTTAATTGGAGATAAGAGTCTCATGGATTTTCCTGCCTGGGCTGGCTTCAAACTACAGTTTTGGGATCTCAGCTTAGAATTACAGACATGAGTCACTGGAGCCTGGATTATCTTAAGTTTCTTAAAAGTCTTACTATTTCCAGAGGACAGATCTACTGGATGTGATATTCTTGGTTCATGGGGCTCCTGTTGTTGCTGTCTTGTCATTGACATGTTTCTGTTTTTGAATGCCTTGCAATCTTTTTGCTAGGATGTAAGCATTTGCAAAATCAACCTCTTCTGGTGTGTGTGTGTGTGTGTGTGTGTGTGTGTGTGTGTGTGTGTGTGTGTGTGTGTGTGTGTGTGTGTGTGTGTGTGTGTGTGTGTGTGTGTGTGTGTGTGTGTGTGTGTGTGTGTGTTTAAATAGCTTCTATCTACCTCCCTATAAGACAAGACCTTTACCAATCAGAGGATTCTATTTCTCAAATCTTTTCTGATCTCTTGGTCCCCCTGGTGTCTAGCTATAGAATAGCAGCTGTAATGTGCTATGTGCAGTGTTCAGTTCCTTCATGTGCTGATGTAGGTCAGTCTATGTACCAAGTCAGGTAGGGCAGAAACCTGTTCCTTGAGCAGCTGCTAGAAAAGTTCTATAGTGTCCCACTCTCAATTCTATCACAAAGGAGGAGCCCAGTAGTGGGAGATTTCCTCTTATTTTTTTTTATGTACTATCTTGGGTCCTGGGTGGGGAATGATCATAGAGGGCACAATGCTATAATGTATTTTTTTATTTTCTTGTTAGAATGCCTTTATGGTTTATAATGGCGTGGGTTATGCAGCTTCTCAGCTGGTTTCTAGAGGTCTCTTAGAGAAGTTTACCCCTGTGTATTGAGTTAAATAGTATCTATATGGAAAAAGGAAGTTTGAGTTCCCTAGTTTGCCTTCTTACTGACATCACTATCTTTCTCTCTCATGGCTTTTTAATTTTTTTATTAGCAGTCCAAAATATCTGTATCTGCCAATATTCCTGGCACAGTGTCCCTAGTAATTGATAGATTCAATGCGATCCCCATCAAAATTCCAATGACATTAGAGAACTAGAAAAACATATCAAAATGTATATTAAAAGACAGAAGACCCTAGGTAGCCAAAGCAATGCTGAGCAAAATTGGATGCATCACAGTATCATAATATGTGGGTTCTAACTGTACTATAGGGACATAATAACAAAATCAATATGGTAGTCATACAGATGCAAATATAGAAACATAGGCCATGTAAGTAGAAGATCCAGAAATAGATCCACATAATTACTACCATCCAGTTATTGACAAAGTTGCAAAAACTTTCTCTGGAAAAATTGTAGCCTCTTTAGTAAGTGCTGTTCAGAAATATTCCCATATAAATAGATTAAAATTATATTCCTGTCTATCATCTTGTGTAAAACTCAACCCAAAATGGACCCAAGACCCTCTTAAAGGACCTGAAACTATGAAACTATTACAAAAAGGTAGGGGCATCAAGGTGTAGACAGAGGCAATGACTTTCTGAAAAGTACTTCAGTATCTCAGGAAGCAATAGCAAGAATTGACAAATGGAATTACCTCAAATTCATAGGCTTCTGCCCTACAAACACCTAACAGAGTAAAGAGATGGCCTAAGAATGTGAGAACATCTTTGCCAGCTATTCATCTGATGTGGGTTAGGTAGAGCTCAAAATTTAAACACTAGAGAGCAAATCATCTAATCAATAAATGGAAATAATGAACAGAAGAGACATTTTCAAATGCACAAGTAGAAATTGCCAATAAATATATGAAAAAATAGTCAAGGTCTTTAGCTATCAGGGAAATGGTAAACAAGACTACACTAAAGTTGCATCTCATCCTAGTCAGAATGACTACAACAAAACAACCAAAACCCAACAAATAACTATGAGAGCCTCCAGATCCCAGCCTTCCACACAGCTGATCTCACAGGCATGCACCTCTCATGCCCAGCCATCATTTGGTTTTTGAGAAGATGAAAAGGGAAGTGTGGTCTTGGGGCATAGCTCAAGTGCTAGGGTGACTGCTTTATAATCCTAAGGTCCCAAGTTCAAACCCTAATACCATCAAGTTGAAACAAAAGCCAAAGCAAAAACCAAACAACCCCCACAAAACAATCAAAGGAAAAGTGTAGAGAAAGTACATGTTTTTCAAAAATTCTTCTGGGACAATTATATAGGAAAAATTAACCTATATCTCACTTTGTAAGACAGTTGACTAAAAAGGATCATAGATCTAAATAAAAAGCCAAACATTATGAAATATCTAGAAGAAATAGTTTGTTGTGCAAATACTCTTGAAAAGCAGAATCATAAAAGTAAAAAGTGAAATGAATTGGATTGCATTAAAAAAATGTTTTCAGCTACCAGGGACAGGCTTTTGCCTATAACCATAGCTCTTTGGCAAGCTAAGAAAAGGAGGATCATGGCTCACAAGACCCTTTCTCAGTACACCTACAGTGGGGTGCATCAACCTAGACTATGACGAAGAGCGAGATTGGGAAGATTACAGACACAGGCCAGCCTGTGTAGAGGTCTGGAAGATTCTATTGCCACAGAAGGCTAGCTAGTTGAGCTGGAGAGCTCTTGTCATTCCAGTAACAATGGGAAGCTAAAAGTAGGTGGGTCAAGGCTCAGGTTCATGCCCAGGTGGGAAATGAGACTCTTTCTTAAAATTAACCAAAAACAGAGTTGGAGGCATGATTTAAGTGGAAGAGTATCAGCCTAGCAAATACAAGACCTGGTTCCCCAAAGGAAGTGACAACAATGCATGACAAGAAATGTACTCATTACCTTACTCATGTAACTTTACATGAGTAAAATAAATACAAATAAAATAAAATACAATTTAAAAAAAAAGATCTGGTTCGTAACCTCAGTACTGAGAAAAAAAAAACAACAAAAATTTCACCAAAGAATATTTAAATATGTCAATCAAACACATGAACAATAGGTTCAGTGTTCTTAGTCATTAAAGAAACAAAAATTAAAACCATGATAAGATATCACTACTTAAATACTGGCATGACAAAAATGCTGCTGTTGCCAGCACCAGAGGCTCACATTTGTAATCCTAGCTACTCAGCAGGCTGAGATCTCAAGATTTGTTCAAAGCCAGCCTGGGCAGGAAAATCCATGAGACTCGTGTCCAATTAATCATCAAAAGTCTGGAAGTGCCGCTGTGGCTTTCATATGGTAGAGGGCTAGCCTTGAGCACAAAACTCAGGGACAGTGCTCAGGACTTCAGTTCAAGCTCCAGGGCCAGTACACACATACAAAAAGAAAAAGCTATGTTGGAAATGAACTTTACAACTTTGGGGGATGGGGAGGAGTGAGGGAGGTGGGGAAGGAAGGGATAGTAGGAGAAAAACAAAGGAGCGGGTAACAATGCTCTACAAGAAATGTACTCATCAGCTTACTGATATAACTGTAACCCCTCTGTACAACATCCTTTTCTTTTTTTTTTTTTTTTGGTCCGGTTGTGGGGCCTGAACTCTGGGCCTGGGCGCTGTCCCTCAGCTCTTCAGCTCAAGGCTAGCGCTCTACCACTTGAGCCACAGTGCCACTTCCGGCTTTTTTCTTTTTGCTTATGTGGTGCTGAGGAATCGAACCCAGGGCCTCACGCATGCAAGGCAAGCGCTCTACCACTGAGCCACCTTGCCAGCCCCACAACATCCTTATAAGAAAATAAAATTAAAAAGACACGCAAAAGAAAAAGCAACTGATATGGATGCAAAATGACTAAAACACTCTTAAGTCAGGCTCAGAGAGACAAAGGGTACATATTTTCTCCCATATGGAAATTTTATCTAAATTATAAACATATGAAAACATATATAGAGTCATATGCATATTTACACAAACAAATTGACTAAAGTATTGGTATATGCAGGGGAGGAGTCTGATGGCATAACCCCTTTGAAAAACTAACTCAGAGTTAAACAAATTAAATACCAGGTAGCTGAAACATATTTCATCTGAGGTTGGTGGGACTTAACAAGAGTGGGAAGATGAACCGAGAGAGGAAGGGTAGGCAAATGCAGTCATAATATCCAATGTACCTATGTGAAAACAGAATCAGAAATAGGTAGGGTTGGAGAGATGGGGGAGAATGATGGAAGGGATGACATTGATCAAGATGCATTCTATTCATAAATTGACAAATGGAATGTAGACTTCCCTTTGTGCTACTATTTAAGGATAATAAAACAAAGTTTAAAAATATTTAGTAGTTTTCACCTTAAAAATCACCTTGCTTCACCTTGAAATGTATCTTTCAAGAGTTATCCATCTTTTATCCTGTTCCTCTTCTTTCCATTTTACTCACTTTCTTTCTTGGTTTCCTGCTTTGTTTTTTCCACTCTGTCTATCCTGTCATTGCTATGTATACTAAATAATTCATGACCATGATCACACAATATCTCTTGTCCTGCACTATGAATTCTAGCACCTTATCTTCGGCAATTATAATAATCCATTTTAAAAAATTGCTCAGTAATGGTTAAGAGTGTGTGAATAAGAAAAAAATACTTTTGGAAGAAAAATATACACTTTCTCCTGAAACTTATGTAGCTATCATGAAAATTGCTTAAGGAGTGACAAGATATATTATGTAGGCCTAGAAATTATTTGCCAATGTATTTTTAATTTGTCATTACTGTGATTTTTCACAAGGACTTCATAAAAATTAATTTATGTGATAACAAAGTTGTTCTACGACATGCAATAAGAAACATACTTAATTCAAATTTGGTTAGTGCCAAATGTTATTGCAACAATATTTTCTACAGAAAGTTATGAGAATAATAAGAGAATCACCCACTTCTCTCAGGGGATTTTCTTAAAAGAAAAATATAAATAAGCAAAACAACTTATTTTTAATGTGAATAAAAAGAATGTTGTTGAAGCTTATGTAAGAAGAACTGAGGGAATCATGTAACACTGCTAGAAAGAAACAAGATTAATATTTGAGAGGTACATTTGTCAGGGTTTGTTTTTTCCTAATTTTTTTTTTTTTGGTCAGTCGTGGGGCCTGAACTCTGGGCCTGCGCACTGTTCCTCAGGTCTTCAGCTCAAGGCAAATGCTCCACCACTTGAGCCATAGCGCCACTTCTGGCCTTTCCTGCTTATATGGCACAGAGACATCGAATCCAGGGCCTCATGCATGCAAGGCAAGCACTCTACCACTGAGCCACCTTCCCAGCCCCTCTTTTTTCCTATTTTATACAAATAGATTTTACTATCAACAGTGGATTCTACTATTACATGAATTGTTCAAAAAAAATAACCAGCAATGTATATAGGAAAAGGAAGAATGTAATTTATTGTAGTTTTTATTTTCTGTGCCTGCTAGGAATGTGATACCCTACCTGTGTCACACCGCAGACTTTTTGCACTTTAGTTTTTTTTTTTTTTTGGATACCTCTTGCATTTTTGCCTAACTGGCCTGCCTCACATTGTAACCCTTCTACCTGTTTCTTCAATGTAGTTTGGATGACAAGCACATACCTCTATGCCAGGCTTTTATTTTGAGATGGGGATTCAGTAACTTTTTGCTTGACCTTACCTTGAACTGTGGTGCTTCAGACCTCTGCCTCCTGTGTAGATGGGGTTACAGGTGTTAGTCATTGTGCTTGGCCCATGTAGTTGCCTTTTAAGGTGATAAACATGTTGGTTTGGGAGAGATCCTTGTTATATAGTGATAAGATGGGTGGCCTGGAAGAAAATTATCAATGTTGACCTTCAAGATAAAGATTAGTAACATACTGTGTGTGTGTATGTGTGTGTGTGTGTGTGTGTGTGTGTGTAAGAGGGAAACATGAGAAAAGCAAGAACTCATATAGGAAATTAACTAAAAATATTGAGTAAAGTTACTGTCAAATTTAAAAAGTAACTATACTCTGGACAGGATAGCAGGAAAGAGTGAATATAAATATTATATATATATATATATATATATATATATATATATATATATATATTTGTCATTCATGGGGCCTGAACTCTGGACCTGGATGCTGTCCCTCAGCTCTTCAGCTCAAAGCTAACACTCTACCACTTGAGCCACAGTGCTATTTCCAGCTTTTTCTGTTTATGTGGTGCTGAGGGCCTCATGCATGTAAGGCAAACACTCTACCACTGAGCCACTTTTCCAGCCAATATAGACATATTTTAATAAGCATCTTGAGGGAATTGAGAGAGATCAGGTCAAATCATCACAAAATGCTTTGAAAGAGAAGGAAAAGATTGCTTTTTTCCCCTATAGAAAGTGTTAGAAGGATTCCATTAAGGGATTCAGGAATGTGGGGAACTTTTGCCATCGCTTTAGATAAGAAGAAGTTCTCTGGGGGTGTTTTTCCTGCTTTCTGTGTGAGAAACAGGAAGCATTTCTCCTTTTTTCCCCTCTTCTCTCTTGTTATACTTCACATTATTTTATTATACCAAATGGTTTTTTGTTTTTTTCCTTTCATGCAATTGTTTCTAACATATTTATAAGATGATTTCTTGTTGCTTTATATGTCCCTCCCCCACGGTATAACCCATGCTTTCACTGTATTTGATGTTGGTATAATTTGTAGAGGGGAAGGGAAAAAACAACTCATTTAACTAGGGATACAGGTGGACCCATTGCAACAATGAGATGTATAAGTCATGATGTCGAAAAACAAACTTTACAACTTTGGTGGGGGGTGGGGGGAGGACCAGGTGGAGGAAGGGGTGGAGTATGGGAAGGGATGGGAAGGGGAAACAAAGAGGAGGCAACAATGCTTGATAAGAAATGTACTCATTATCTTGCCCATGTAATTGTAACTCCTTTGTACGGTATTCTCACACACAGCAAAAAAAAAAACTATTGAAGGAATGATTCTGAGATACAAACAAATTTTGACCTAATAAACCTAATAGGTGAAAAGACTACATTATTATTATTGTTATTATTATTATTATTATTACTATTGTCTACCAGGTAGACAGTCGACAGATGAACAAGTGAACTTAGCATATCATCCTCATTTTGTATGAGCATTTCTTCTTTACCTAGTCATGGTGCTCTTCAGGGTCCAGAAGTGTGGAACAAAGTTAGGGGAGTGAGGATTCCCTGGTCTGTCTTTTTTGAATTTTATATGATTCTTTCCTGTAATTCTTACAAAGACACTATACCAACAGTCTGTGCCAGTTCAAAAAATGTGATCCTCTCTGCCTTCTAATCAATAATGATGATAATGCTCACTTCACGGGAAAATTACATTTATGCTATATAAGTATTATAATGACAATCATATAATAGTTACAGTAAATAATATTACTGATAAAGCTCAGAATTCATGTCAGATATTAATTATTCTTGCTGCTGATGTATTATTCATAAAGCAGGCAGAGAGAGTAGCTTTTGAGTTAGATATTCTGGAATAGTCACTGCTCCTTGATTGATCAAGGCATTGATTAATGACTTCCAAAGGGCTACTTGCTTTCTTTTAACCCCAGGAGTGGCTTAATACCATACTTTGGTTGAAATTGAAGACTGAAAAACACAAATGGAACATGAAAAGAAATCACTCACTAGAAAGTTATTTCAACTTTGAGATCTCATTTGAATGGGAAAAATGAGAGACATTTTTCCTTGAGTTTCTCTTCCCCCTATTAGTTGTGCTGTACTAGAGAAAAATAAAGGCGACTATCATTTGTTTGGGTCATTAAAATGGTGAAATGGATAAGATGGTCATCCAAAAAAGTGAATGAGCTGTAACTAGCCTCTGGAATTTCCCTCCCTCTCAAACATGCATGTGTGTGTGAGAGTGCATGTGCATGCGTGCACACACACACACACACACACACACACACACACACACACACACACACACACACTTTATCCCTCAATATTATCTCATTTTCCTGACCTGAGGAGTTGGGATAATTTAACAACCCTGGAGAGATCTCTCCAGTCCTGTAAGCCCCAGGGAATAACTGCAATTAATCTGAGTGGTTCAGTACAGGGGAGAATATTGGAGGGGGTTCCGTATATAAAAATCATCATGGTGTAGTGCCAGTGGTTTTGCCAGGTGAACCCTAGATTGCTTCAGAATCATCTTCTAGCTAGGGCTCCTTTCAGAAGCCAGGTATGTTTTACACCAAAATAAGAAGATAAAGTTGGCCAGAGACAGAATAATTTAAGGGAATTTAAGAAAACTTCCTTTCTCTGTGCCCCTTTATCTTTTCTTATCTTCTGTTCCCCAACCCAAGTACGCCATGTTTTATGTCTGGTTTTCTTTCTCACTCACCTATACTTTAAGTCACCTAGCTTCATTAATTTATCTGCACAAAGGTTTAAGAGTGGGAAAGATATCTGATTATCTATGTTGAAGGTATTGGTTTCTGAAGGTAGGGAATTCCTAGTTATTGAAATTAATACAGGTAGATGGCAAGTGTCACCTATGAAATATTGTGTGTATATTTCTATGTGTCTCTCTTGATCAGACATTTAAAATAAAAACATCTTTCATCTACAACATCAAATGATTTGAGTCTGGGGATTCCCATTCCAGAGAGAGATATTCATAACTTTGTTATCAAGTGAGGAGTGGTTGGTCAAATCTCTATTAGGAGGAGGGCTTTGACTTCTATTTTATGTCTTTCCTGACCATCATTTGTCCTGAAATGGTGGAGAATAAAATTCTTATTTTAGCACCTGTCCCAATTTTATTCCATTTTTCCTAATGTTCTAGAATGCCTAGAGGTTTCCTATGACTTCCATCAAGTAAAAGTTGATTTTAAGTTTCTGTGTTTGCTGTTGCTCACAAGAGGTTGTATCATTAAAAAATGACATCTACTTCTTCAATCTAGGATATATAATGAGATCATGGATTTGCAGGAGCCTAGGGGCTAGATGCAGAACACATCCGTGACTTTCCTGGCTATAAGCAAGACAGTTGAGGTTTAGGGCAAGCTAAAATAGCCAAAGCCAGAGCTTGAGAATCTAAGAAACTTCCAGAGGATAGACTAGTTCTTGTAACAAGGTAAATAGCAAAATGTGAGGACTCCTGTCAAGAAGGGTTTTGTCTAAGAAGCTGCAATCTGACTGCTTTCTCTAATTGAGTCTACAGCAATCATTGTTCTCACCAAGGTTATGCAGGGTTTTTTTTCTCCTCATTTATTTTACTCCTATCAACGTTTTTTTTTTTTTTTGTCTCATGGAGAATTGTTTTCATTGTATAGGCTTTAGGAATTTGTGAGTATAGTGTGAAGCATATCATTTTTTTAACCTCTGCTTTTGTTTGAATTTGTTTTCATTTTAAAATTTATTTTCTTATCTCTCCTCTTCTCCTTGTTTCATCCCCATCACCTCTTAAATATTTTTCACCGTTTCTGTAATATAATTATCTGAAAAATTTAATAAGCATTTTCTTCCTCAAAATTCACTGAAATACAGAAAACTAAAACATTTGATTGGAAATAAAAATGGTCAATTGACATTCAGAAGAGCAATGGAAAAAAAAGGTTATTGCTATAGAAATAGATAAAATGTCTCTGTTAGAGAATCTTAATGAAATATTTTTCAAAAACAGTATTTTAGTAGATTTAAGAAAAAGCAGAACTCTTTCAAAGGCAGTCTTTTAGGGGATTTAAAAAACAGTTTTTTGATTCATTATGGGATCATGTTGGATAGGGAGAGATGTATTGGCCAGAAGTGGGATGCTTAAAAGCTAAAGAGCAGGTTATGAAGTATTTTTCTTTTTGAAAATGACAAAGGAGAGAAATTAAATGTGATTCTTCATGATAGTGGACAATATTTCAGTTTCTACTTTTACTTATTGAAAAGCACTCTGGCACAAAATTTCAAACTCACAAATCAAGAGACAAATAAACAAAGCAAAACAAAAAAAATCAATTATCAATATTGAAAATCTATGAAGAACAAATTTTTTTTATTCCAAATGATTATATTAAGCTCCCATTTCTTTTTTTTTAAATTTATTTTATTTGTGAACATACTGTACAGAGGGGTTACAATTACATGGGCAGGATAATGCGTACATTTCTTACCAAGCATTGCAGCCTCCTCCTTTGTTTACCCTTCACATCCCTTCCCAGTCTCCCCCCTCCCCCCATCCCAATCCTTCTCCTTCCCCCCCCCCCCCCCGTTCTCCCCCCTTCCCCCCCCCCCCGCACCGACGTTGTAAAGCTCGTTTTGGACATGACAACTTGTACTTCTCATTGTTGCAACAGGTCCACCTGTATCCTTAAACAACTGGTTTTTCCCCATCTCCTCCAGAAGTTATACTGACATCAAATATAGTGAAATCAGGGGTTATACTGTGGGGGAGGGACATACAAAGCAACAAAGAGATAATCTTATAAATGCATTAGAAACACATGCATGAAAGAGAAAAATATTAAAATACATATCTAAGGGTTCATTTTCCTGACATCACATTATCTGACCTTTTCTGCTTGACTCATACATCTACTAGATATTGCAAATAAGGGAAACCATGGGACTTATGTTTCTTTGGGCCTGGCTTACTTCACTTAATATAATTTTTTCCAAGTTTTTCCATTTCCTAACAAATTGGGCAATGTCATTCTTTCTGATGGAGGCATAGAATTCCATTGTGTATATATACCACATTTTTTGATCTATTCATCTACTGAGGGGCATCTGGGTTGGTTCCATATCTTAGGTATGGTAAATAATGCTGCAATAAACATAGTTGTGCTGGTAGCTTTAGTGTGGTCTTGTTTGTAAACATTTGGGTAAATGCCCAAAAGTGGGATTGCTGGGTCATAGGGGAGTTCTATGTGAAGTCTTTTGAGGAACCTCCATACTGCTTTCCAAAGTGGTTGAACAAGTTTACATTCCCACCAACAATGAAGTAAGGTTCCTTTCTGTCCACATCCCCTCCAGCATCTGTTGTTGTTAGAGTTCTTGATTTTTGCCATTCTAACTGGAGTGAGGTGATATCTCAATGTTGTTTTGATTTGCATTTCTTTTATGGCTAGGGATGTTGAACATTTCTTCATGTGTCTATTGGCCATCCTTCTTTCTTCTTCAGAGAAGTTTCTCTTTAAGTCTTTCGCCCACTTATTTATTGGGCAGTTGTTTCTTTGAGGATTTGTTGTTGGGGGGTTTAATTTTTTGAGTTCCAAGTATATTTTAGATATGTAAGCTCCCATTTCTTGTCTGGTCTCTTATGCTTGTATCCTTACAGTTACCTAGGGATAGCTGCTATGATCAACTGTGTATTATTCATATAGATACTGAACATGGGAACTGGTGCTTGAGTATATTGTACACATAAATGGACATGTTAAGTTGAAATTGTTTTTTCCAACTATTTGAAGCTTAAAAAATAAATAAGATGTGTGGACTTAGAGCCTATGCTCTTAACATTTCATTGCTTCTTAGTCAATTTGATTCTTTTTTTTGTGAAAATACAGTTCAGAGGGTTTACAATTACATGGGCAAGGTAATGAGTGCATTTCTCATCAAGCATTGTTGCCTCCTCCTTTGTTTCCCCTTCCCATTTCTTCACCCCTCCCACCCCCCCTCGTCAAAGTTGTAAAGTTCATTTTCGACTGATAAAGGGATAAGGATAAGGTAACTCAAATGTCTTAAGATGAGAGCTTTTAAAATCACATATCTCTGTCTGGCAGTCTTACCAGGACTCTGTTAAAGGCTCTTTGGAGAGAACAGAGTTGATATCTCTGGCAATAGAAACATGTCTTTCAGATATTTATGAAGGACTGGAGACATCCCTCAACCAAAGTATAGCATGATTAATGTTAATAGGAGATTGCAAGATAATCTTGAAAATACCTTTAGGTGAAACCTGGTATCTTAGCTCAAAGAATGAGTTACTGTAGTGAAATTTTTCATTGCTTTCCTACATATGATTTACTCCTCAAGGATAAATGGCTCCCAAGTTCAATATACTAGTATCCCACTAATTTAGAAATGACAAATTCCTTTTATTTCATAGCTATTTGTATTCTCTTTAAGTCAAGTACAAAAGAGTTGTTATTCACTCTTGGGCATTTATCCAAAAGATTACAGTAGAGCTACCATTGTCTTTGCAGCATATTCACTATATTCATCATAGCCAAAGTATGGAATTAGCCAGGATGCCTCTCAATGGATGCATGGATCAAGAAAAATGTGGTATATATTCACAATGGAATTTTACTCATCCATTAGAAAGGATCATACTGTATCATTTGAAAAGAAATGGAATGACCTGGAAAAAATTATGTGAACTGATGTAAGTCAGGTCCAAAGAGACAAAGATTGAATGATTTTTTCTCATATGTGGAAGATAGAATTCATAGACATATAAGGGAATATATCAGGTGGTATGCAAGCATACACAAATGTATTACCTGAAATACAGATCCAGGGGAGAAGTCAAATGGTGTAATTCATTAGAAAGGCTGAATCAAAATCCAACCAAGTAAACACCAGAAAACCAGTGCTTGGAATGGATTAAAGTGGGGTCCAGGGGAGAAGAATGGTGGGAGAATTAAATAAAAAATTCCATGCTTATTCTACAAAATAAGAAAAGTGAGGGAAGGGATGGGTTAGGAGAGATGGATGAGAATGTTGAAAGTTATGACATAGATCAAGACACATTGTATTCGTAAGCTGCACTGTTGAATCACAAAACTTTCTTTATTTTAAATGATCACTGTGGCCGTCTTTGATGGCTGCGTTGAGAATGCTTCTGAGGCCACATCCGAGGCTCAGCACAATAAAGGAGGGCTGAGCTCAGAGGGAAAGCACAGACATGTGAACTGAGCATTTTCATCTGCTCTTTTAACAAGTCTGAGCAGAAGTGGGACTGGCGGCAGTGACATCTGATGTTGCTGCTATTTGAATTTTACTGACTTGCTTATCTGCCCTCAGCCTCTAATTCAACATCTCATAGGATACTAACTAGGAAGTGGGAAGAAAGGAAAGGGGAGAATGAAGACTTCACCTTATAGGTGGACACTGCCATGTGGGCTTTAGACAGAATGTGACTGGTTTGTACTTGAATGGGTCATTCCTCCCCACCTCCCTCCCTCCAGCTATTAGAAACTTCCTTAACAGAGTATACTTGGACTGCTCATTTCAGGGACTCAATCTTCTCTTACATTCTCCTATCTCCCTTCCCCCTGCACACACACATGCACACACACATACTCACATGCACACACATATGCATATACACATACTCACATACACACACACATGCATATACACACATATGGGAAATAAAATGAGTCTATTCCCAGAGAGGTCAGGTTGTAATACACCACTAAAGTCTGTCATTGTGATTTTAGGAAGTCACTCCTCTGGACCCCACAAGCTCTCTCCTCATGCCCATATCCCATCGGCTCCATGGCAAGTAACCACACACATTTTCAACACCTTTACTTTGTCTTAACTGGAATTCCAGGGCTCGAGGAAAAGTATTACTGGATGGCATTTCCTCTGGGCGCTATTTACGTCATTGCTCTTTTTGGCAATGGCATCATTATTTCGACCATCAAGTCTGAATCGTCCTTGCACATCCCCATGTACTACTTTCTGTGCATGCTGGCATTTGCAGACATGGGACTTACGCTTTGCACACTGCCCTCTATGTTAGGCATATTCTGGTTTAACTACAAGTTCATTGCCTTTGATGCCTGCCTTGTTCAGATGTACTTCATCCACACCTTCTCGGCCATTGAGTCAGGTGTGCTGGTGGCCATGGCCATCGACCGGGTAGTGGCAATCTGGAATCCCCTAAGGTACAACACCATCTTAACCAACCAGGTGGTCTGCAAAGCAGGGATAGTTATCTTGTCCAGGGCGGTCTGTGTGGTCTTCCCTGTGCCTTTCCTGATCAAAAGGCTCCCCTTTTACCGCTCCAACATCCTCTCCCACTCCTTCTGCCTCCACCAAGACGTCATGCACCTTGCTTGTGCCAGCACCCGCGTCAACAGCCTGTACGGTCTCATCGCTGTCATCTTCACCAAAGGCTCTGACTCCCTCTCCATCCTCTTGTCCTACGTGTTCATACTGAGGACGGTGATGGCTATTGCTTCTGGGGAGGGCCGGCTGAAGGCGCTCAACACCTGTGTTTGCCACATCTGTGCTGTACTCATCTTCTACGTGCCACTGATCGGAGTGTCTGTCATCCATCGCTTTGGAAAGCACCTGTCACCACTGACTCATGCCCTTATGGCGAATGCCTACCTTCTTGTCCCCCCAGTGCTAAACCCCATTGTTTATACTGTGAAGACTAAGGAGATACGGAAGAAGCTTGTCCAGATGTTTGTTCAAACCAAAGTTTCTGCAGAAGGGTAGACTCTTCCATTTTTGAGGCAGGATGAGTCTCTTCAGTGATGGCAAATTAAAATGGGAAATAAAGTTTATTTTTTAAAAGTGCTGTGTGCAATTTAAAATAAGAAAAGACAAATTTCTCTGCTCACAAAAGACACTTCCCCGTGTGCCAAATTGTCTTTTGTTTGGTATAGTAATGGTGGGATCTATAAGAAGTATTTTTCCCTTGTCAACCTAAATTGAAGATTGCATAGAACAGTTGAGCAAGGAAATGTTACTAATGACATTAAAATAACTCCTTTGTCAGAAATAAGACAGGGGTTTTTACTTCTTTCAACTACAGTTAATTAATTAGTTGACTATTAATGGATTAATTTAACAGTTAGGTTCCAAGGCTATTTCTTGAGACTGACTTGGCCAAAGATTTTTATTCTATTATGCAGGTTTCATTTCTATGTCGGAAGTTAACTTCCTTTTTTTTTTTTCAAAAGCATTCTAGGCAATGCTCTCTCACCAAGGTAGGCTTTTAGCTCCATGTATTCCTCAGGAGCAGTTGAACAATCTTCATTAGCCAAAAGTTTTAGATGCGAATATTTTTTTGTGATAAATCCCTATTTGCGCAGAGCTTTTGGAGACATGTAGGACATTTTCTCGCAGCCTTAATACATTTTCCTAAAAATTCTCAGAAGCATGTACAAATTCTCACAAAACCTCTTGCCAGAAGAGGAGAATTATAAGGCATGGTCTTAAGATCAACATAGGTCTTTTTTTTCTCTATCTTAAAATTATAGTAGGCACTCTCTTTTTCTCTCTGATGTTGGACTAAAAAATCTCACGATCCCAAGAATTAATCTTTGCTGAGAAGTTCTTATTAATTAAAAAAATTAAGATATACCAACTGGAAGGTTGGAAATGAAACCATTTCTTCTCACATTTAGTATTCTTCCTCAATTACATGACCTCCTCTCAATGGTCATAAGATGAAACGTTGGCAGGAGGATTTACAGAGGTCACAGAGGGACCAGGGGAGAGGAGAATGTGTTGAATGTGTGAGGGGAAGTGCTGGAGGCAGGTGATAAAACTAGAGGAACGTTCAAGAAAAAATATTTTATTTGTTAATAGGAGAAAAAGCCTTTGTTTTGAAGGCATCAATTTCATGTAACAGTGGAACCAAAGTCAAACTGCAGGAGATAAAGAAGGGATTGTGCATCCAGATGGAACTCATGTGCCATGTGCTGATAGAAAAATTCAGGATTCTGATATTATCAGCTGATAGCTCATTAGAGAATGAGGGCATTTGGAAAGGTATCTGCAGGAATTTCCCCCTGTCATCATAGCTCATGTGAAACTTTAATACTCTCTATGATTGAGTGGCTTTTAATCTTACTATAGAATGAATGATGGTTATGATCTATAGCTATTAATCTATACAAGCAAAATAAAAAAGGGCCTGCTGTAAATTATTTCCATTTTATATTTATTCAAATATTAGATCTAGACACTATTGTACTAATATAGTTTACATATGAGAGCCCATGAAATAGTATTTTTTGAAGGATCAGATAAACTTAAATACAAACAAAGGTCTTTTGTGTTCTCCCTCCTGGGCAAGTGGATTACAGTGAGTTCTTTTGAGTGTGTGTTTTTCAGACAGCATCAACAATGAGGCCTTGAGCTCCTAGCATATGCATTTCCATTCTGAGCAAGCCAAAAGTGTCAATCTTTCCAGCTCCTCTTCCTCTTTCTCCTTTTCTTCCTGCTGCTGCTGCTGCTGCTGCTGCTTCTCCTCCTCCCCTTCTCTTTTTCTCCCTTTCTCCCTCCTCTTCTTCTTTCTTTTCCTCCTTTTGCTTCTTCTCCACTATCCTGCTCTTTGATCCCTTCCTTCTCCTATTGGTACTAAGGTTTGAACCCAATGCTCACACAGACATTCTTTCACTTGAGCTACATCTCTAGCTTTTTTCTTTTTCTTTTTTAACTTTAGCTATTTTTTTCATGTAAAATCTTGTGTTTTTGCCTGGGCTGGCCTCATATTGCAGTTTTCCTACATATGTGTTCTGTGTTGCTGAGACCACAGGCTCATGTGATGAGTTGATAACCAGCTTGTGGGTTGAGAATGGATCTTCTTTTCCTTCCTTCCTTCCTTCCTTCCTTCCTCCCTCCCTTCCTTCCTTCCTTCCTCCCTCCCTCCCTTCCTTCCTTCCTTCCTTCCTTCCTTCCTTCCTTCCTTCCTTCCTTCCTTCCTTCCTTCTTTCCTTTCTTCTTTCTGTCCTTCCTTCCTTCCTTCCTTTCTTTATTCCTTCCTTCCTTCCTTCCCTCCTTCCTTCCTTCCTTCTTTCCTCCTTCTCTCCCTCCCTGCCTGCCTGCCTTCCTACTTGCTTGCTTGTTGCTTCCTTCCTTCCTTCCTTACTCCCTTCCTTCCTTCCTTCCTTCCTTCCTTCCTTCCTTCCTTCTTTCCTTTCTTCTTTCTGTCCTTCCTTCCTTCCTTCCTTTCTTTATTCCTTCCTTCCTTCCTTCCCTCCTTCCTTCCTTCCTTCTTTCCTCCTTCCCTCCCTCCCTGCCTGCCTGCCTTCCTACTTGCTTGCTTGTTGCTTCCTTCCTTCCTTCCTTCCTTCCTTCCTTCCTTCCTTCCTTCCTTCCTTCCTTCCTTCCTTCCTTTCTCTTTCTTTCTTCCTTCCTTCCTTCCTTCCTTCCTTCCTTCCTTCCTTCCTTCCTTCCTTCCTTTCTTTCTTTCTTTCTTTCTTTCTTTCTTTCTTTCTTTCTTTCTTTCTTTCTTTCTTTCTTTCTTTCTTTCCTTCTTTCTTTTGTTCTTTTTGCTTCATACCTGGTGTTTAAACTCAGGGCCTGTGCACTGTCCCTAAGCTTTTTTTTCCCCTCAAGGCTAGTGCTCTATCACTTGAGTCACAACTCTACTCCCCACTTTTTGCTGGTTAATTGGAGATAAGAGTTTCATGGACTTTGATTCTTTGTGGCTTCAAACTGCAATATTCAAATACCAACCTCCAGAGCATCTAGGATTGCAGGCATGAGCCACCAGTGCCAGGATGGGATCACCTTAACTTTTTAGCCAAATAGGCCTCTAAGTGAGATCTTCATGATCTCTGCTCACAAGTAGTTGGGATTATAGACATGTACCACCAAGTTCACTCTTTTTTAAAAAGAGAGATGGAAATGTTTACTTCAGTGTTCAGTATTATGAAAATGAAAAATTGGAAAGACCTATTGATTCTTAATCTTACATTATCATTTGATATTTTTCATCTTAGCAAATTGAACCTTGCTCAAGGTTTCAACAACAGTAATTTCAATCTTACTCTTCATGCATCTGGATCTCAGAATGCCTTGGATCTGTCTTCTCACTGAATTTGTTGGGAAGTCTAGGAAATGCTAAACTGTGTCTTAATTTACATCTTTCAGCATCAGTAGCTCTAAATTAGAATATAGCAATGCCATTTAGACATTGTGTGACTTGGAGCAGTGTAGTTCATGCTCTGAATTTCATTTCATATCAGTATAAATGTCAGTATGACGTATTTTTTAAGGTGGTTGGGGTAATTCAATGAGACAATGTATAGAAAACACTAACATTATTACTTAGCACCAAGTTCAATGATATACTTCAGTGAAATATTACTTGCCTTGTGATCATCTATATGTATGTTTCTTTATAGAGAAATTTTGTAGGAATTGAGTAGAAAATGGTTTAATTTTCTCTATATTCCCAGATGTAGTATAGTAAATGACATTTCTTACTGTTATGTACATATTCATTCAATGAATGAATAATCCTCCAGTAAATTGTTTCTCTGACATTTAACACAATGATTAAAGTAGACATTGGCATCAATACAAAAAAACATATGGCATGCATCCTGGTCATCTTCACATGTGTGTACCCCACATTCACAAATCTTCCTTTTGTTGAGAATCTTTGCTTGCTTTCCATGAAGCCTAGAAGTAATATTAGTCTGTAAAATTTTTACCATATCCTCTAACATGCAACAAAATTGGCATCACTCAATATGGATTAAAGAGTTAGGAATTCTGAACTAAACACAGGGCAGGTAAAACAAAGTAGAACAATTGTGAATTAGTCACTGAAATGAATATGTATGTATTAGGAACCACATATGTATCTGGTTTCATTTCATCATAGGGATCTTTTACCCCGATAAATATCTAGATATAAAGGTAAATATTTTTTGAGTCTATAAGTTTTCTTTTCTGTCTTTAAAAATAAAATATTGTCATGTATATCTAGGCCTTCAGTAGTGTTATAACACTCACTGTTTCTATCCTGCTGTAATTTTTGTTTAATTTATTACTAAGAAAATATTATGCAAGTCTTTCTATTTCTTAACAAATGGGATGGTGTCATTTTTTCTGATGGAAGCATATAGTTGTGCTGGTAGCTTTAGTATGGCCTTGTTGTGTTCATAGGGTAAATGCCCAGAAGTGGGATTGCTAGGTTATAGGGAAACTCTATGTGTAGTCTTTTAAAGAACCTCCATAGTGCTTTCCAGATTGGTTGAACAAGTTTACACTCCCAACAGTGCAGTAGGGTTCCCTTTTGGCCACATCTCCTCCACCATCTGTTGTTATTAGATTTCTTGATTATAGCCATTCTAACTGGGGTAAGGGGCAATCTCAATGTTGTTTTGATTTGCATTTCTTTTATGGCCAGAGAAGTTGAGCATTTCTTCATATGTCTATTGGCCATTCTTATTTCCTCTTCAGAGAAATTTCTTTTTAAGTAGTTAGCTCACTTACTTGTTTGTAAACTTCTCTTTAAGTAGTTATTCAACTTGGTTGTTTCATTTAAGATTTAAGTGAAGTAAGCCAGACTCAAAGAAATATAGGTCCCATGGTTTCCCTTATTTGCAATAATTACTATATGTCTAGGATAATCTTATCAGATGAGCAGAAAAGCTCAAAAGCTATGTACATATGACAATAGAAGATGATGCTAAGTAAAATGAACTCCAAGATATGAACACAAGAGGTTTTTCTTTGTTGTGGTTGTTTTTAATGTACTATATGATTTTTTAAAAATTTCATTTGCATGTTATTTCCTTCTATGGTATATTCCCTGTTGTCACTATATTTGATTTTGGTACCCTGCATCTTGTATATACATTTATCTAATTTGGAGTGGGGAAGGGGAATAACAAAATGCTGAAACAAGGACACAGGATGACCCATTGCAACAATGATACCCATAAGACACTATGTTGGAAATGAACTTTACAACTTCCAGGGAGTGGGGAGTGGGGGAGATGGGAAAGGGAAGGGATAGTAGAGAAAAACAAAGGAGGGAGTAGCAATATTTGATAAGACATGTACTCATTATTTTACTCATGTAACTGTAATCCCTCTGTACAGCATCCTTACAATAAAATAAAATTAAAAAAGAAAATATTATGCAATATTATCTATCTAAACAATCTATTATTACATAATCTCATCTCCATCTTCCAAGAAAAAATATGTTAGTCAAATGAGATTTCTGTGACACCCTATCTCAAAATGCATAAGTTCCAAAATGAGTAAGTACAGAGCAAGAATGTCCTGAGTTGTATCTATGCAAGCCTGGCCCGCTCCTACATATTTCTAGATGTGCAAAATCTGATTGCACTACAGTAATTGATGAAAGTAGATATGTGAATCATATATATAATTCCACTTCACTAGGCCCTGTTCTTCCTCCCCTGGAACACTTGGAAGATCCGTCTTCGTATCTGCTTATTTTTCATGCTATAGACAATCGGGTTTAGCACAGGGGGAAGGAGCAGGTAGATATTGGCCATGAGCATGTGTATTACTGGTGATAGATGTTTACCAAACCTGTGGATCATGGTGGCACCAATGAAAGGAATGTAGAAGAGGAGCACAGCACAGATGTGAGAGAGGCAAGTGTTGAGGGCTTTGAGCCTCTGTGCTCTGGAGGCAATACTCAGCACTGTCTTCAAGATGAGCATGTAAGAAAAGAGAATGAGGAGGGCATCTAGCCCCAAAGTCAGGATGACACGGGTGCTGGCACAGACTAGCCGCATCATATCTTGGTGAAGACAATACGAATGCGATAAGACATTGGCATGACAGAAGGGCAGCCGCTTTATAAGGAAGGGCACAGGGAAAACCACACAGACAGCTCGGGTGAGGACAGCGATTCCAATCCTTCCAATAATGTGGTGGATAAGGATGGAAGTATAATGCAGTGGGTCTCAGATAGCCACAAATCTGTCAAAGGCCATGGACACCAGGACTCCAGAATCTACTAAGCCAAATACATGGATGAAGAACATCTGTGTAACACATGCATCAAAAGCAATGTTAGGAACATTGAACCAGAAGACACTGAGCATGGAGGGCAAGGTGGACATGGAGAGACTAACATCTGTCAGAGCCAAGATACAGAGGAAGTAGTACATAGGCTCATGGAGACACTGATTCACCTTGACAACTGCTAGGATGATACCATTTCCCAGGAGAGTCAGTGAGTAGAGAAATCCCAGGGGAAAGGCCAACCACCTGTTCTTGTCAGGCATTCCTAGAATACCCGTCAGAATGAAACCATGGTGATAGGCGTGTGATATATTCAGGCTCAGCATGGTATTCTCCCCAAGGTGTTAGGCTGGACTCTCACATTTAATTTGAAGCTCCCGAATAAAAAATATAGTCTTACATGAGAAAAGTGAAATGACTGGATAGAACAGCAGAGGGAAATTAGGTTAAAAGTTTATGTCTAGATGATATACATCACTTTGTCGACTGATCTACGTCACTTTGTCCTTATGGTTCCTATACTGATTACATGTTCTAACTTCTCTTAGTTTTCATTAGTTCATCTAAAAAGAAAATGGAAACAAGATTATACATTCAATGTTCACACAACAGAGAAATTGATTTCCTTCTCCTTTGATGATTCACAAGGTTTGGCAGAAAAGAAGCTATAGCAAGGATTCAATAATCTAGAATTTTAGCTAAAGGAATAATACTTTTTAAAGTCATTAAAATCACACTGCCATCACCACACACATACCTACATACAATTATACTAACATTATAAGTTCACATGCATACAGATCTGCATGCATGTGTAAAAATAAAACCTATGTGTAAAAATAAAACAAATGTATTTGTTCCATGCTATTTATAGTAAGTGAATATAAATGCGTATATGAATGTAAGTGGTAAAAGTTTTCAAATTAACATTAAATCTTCACACATGTCAAAAATATAAAATTTTCCTTAATTTTTATGTTTTTCAATCATGGGGCTTGAACTCTGGGCCTGGGCACTGTCCCAGAGCACTTCAGCTCAAGGCAAGGATTCTACCATTTGAGTCCTAACAGCACTTCTGGTTTTCTGGTGGTTAATTGGAGATAAAGAGTCTCATGGAGGCTGGGCGCTGGTGGCTCACGCCTGTAATCCTAGCTACTCAGGAGGCTGAGATCTGAGGATCGCAGTTCAAAGCCAGCCTGGGCAGGAAAGACCGTGAGACTCCTATCTCCAATAAACCACCAGAAAACTGGAAGTGGCGCTGTAGCTCAAGTGGGAGAGCGCTGGCCTTGAGCTGAAGAGCTGAGGGACAGCGCCCAGGCCCAGAGTTCAAGCCCCACGACCGACAAAAAAAAAAAAAAAAAAAAAGAGTCTCATGGACTTTCCTGCCCAGGCTGGCTGTGAACCACAATCCTCAGATCTCAGCCTCCTGAGTAGCTAGGATTACAAGCATGAGCCACTGGTGCCTGGCTCCCTTAACTTAATTTTAAGATTTCAAACAGCCAAGAGTAAAATTTCCTAGACCACATACATAAAACCAGGTATAACACATGCAGGAATAGACTACTGACACATATTTAATTTTGAGAGTCTTCTATGACACCAGAAATTTGACACTCATTCTTGAAAACTCTTTATTCCTCAAATCAACACTTAAGAAATAATGGTAAGAAGCATTGTACTTATAATCTGACATATGGAATTGTAGCCCCTTTGTACAACTACTTAATAATAACAATAAAAAAGAAATTACCAAACTAACCTTTCTTTCTATTCTCATAGCTTTCAGTTGGTAAACACATAAATTCAAAGCATTATCAATGCTATTTTTAACATTCTACTTATTTCTAATATTTTTTAACATTTTAATATATTTTAAGATTTTTAACATTTGACTTACAAATTTATTAACAAGTAATGTAGCATGTATCTTTTAGGATACGTAACTAATGTTTCAAAACAGTGGTGCTCTAATATGGTGTTCTAATATGGTGTTTATAACTAAGTTAAAATCAATTTTTAATTGAAAACACTACTTTATTTATTTTATTATCTTTACGTAGTTGTGCAAAGCACTTGCCATTTAACAAAGCAGTTTATGAGTATAGTGCATCTTGCTCAATGTCACCTCTTTCAACATATTTGCCCATCCTTCCCTATCACCCCTTCCCTCACCTTCTTCATTTTGTAGGATATACGGTGAATCCTTAACTGCCTTCTTCCCTTCTTCTCCTCTTCTGTCTCCCCCTTTCCCTGTAACCTCACCCTTTTCCAACTGTTTCTGATATTTATAAAATCAATTTTTGTTTTTACTGAAAATCTTAGGCAGTCATCCCAAGGCAAAGTTCTTTAAGGCCTTACAAGTCCTTATCTTAGCTTTAATCTTTACATCTATGCCAAGGATTTATTTTCTATTTTGGCCTCTTAGATTCAGACATATTTGTAGTCTTTTTAACAAAATACTTATGAAGACATATACATGCACTATAATTACTATATTGGCAAGTCTCCTATAAAATGATTACAGAATATTTCTTTTTATATTATAGGATTGCCAAATGAATTAAAAATTACACCTCTTAAGAAATACACTATGGGGGCTGGGAAGTTGGCTCACTGGTAGAGTGCTTGCCTTGCATGCAGGAGGTCTTGGGTTGGATTTATCAACACCACTTAAGCAGAAAAAAGCCAGAAGTGGTGTTGTGGCTCAAGTGGTAGGGCACTAGCCTTGAGCTGAAGAGCTGAGGGACAAGGCCCAGGCCCAGAGTTCAGGCCCCACGCCTGATAAGAAAAAAAAAAGAAAAGAAAAGAAAAAGAAAAGAAAAAAAAAAAGAAAGAAAAGAAATACATCATGGAATGGAATGGATGCACAAATAAATTTTAAAAAGCAGTGTTTTTTTAAGAGATGCAAAAAGTCCAGTGGTATTGAAGATAAAAATATCTGATGTTTAACAAGAGAAAGGAACTTCTATGATGAAAACTGCTCCCCAGGACCCCGAAGAATGTATGTTTACCAGTGACCCATAGAAAGCATTTTCATGAACATGAGAGGGACCATGCATCTCTACTATCACACAGTAAGGTTAGGAAAAGACAAGAAAATAGAAGCAGTTTTTGTACTTCTCAAAAGAAACAAAAATGTCTTTATTTGGATCTAACTGTACAAATTTACTAAGTAGCATTAAAAGAACATTTGATCTTAGTAACTAATTACATTAAAATGACTCCTACGTCAGAAATAAGACAGAGGTTTTTACTTCTTTCAACTACAGTTAATCAATTAGTTAACTATTAATGAATTAATTTAACAGTTAGGTTCCAGGACTATTTCTTGAGACTGACTTGGCCAAAGATTTTTATTCTCTTCTGCAGGTTTCATTTCTATGTCGGAAGTTAACTTCCTTTTTTTTTTTTTTTCAAAAGCATTCTAGGCAATGCTCTCTCACCAAGGTTGGCTTTTAGCCCCATGTGAGACTATATTTTTTATTCGGGAGCTTCAAACTAAATGTGAGAGTCCAGCCTAACACCTTGGGGAGAATACCATGCTGAGCCTGAATATATCACACACCTATCACCATGGTTTCATTCTGACGGGTATTCCAGGAATGCCTGACAAGAACAGGTGGTTGGCCTTTCCCCTGGGATTTCTCTACTCACTGACTCTCCTGGGAAATGGTATCATCCTAGCAGTTGTCAAGGTGGGTCAGAGTCTCCATGAGCCTATGCACTACTTCCTCTGTATCTTGGCTTTCAGAAACAAATTAGTGAATCAGGAGTCTTTCACTTGGTAAACACATAAATCCAAAGCATTATCAATAGCACAAAGCATATTTTAACATTCTACTTATAAATGTATTAATTTATTAACAACCATTTAAGACTTAGGTAGTGCCAGCACTGTTCTGATACAAAGAAGAGCATCATTGAATCTCTTTATAAGGTTGAATATGGTAGAGTTTTCTATGAAGAATTTAGATACACACACAGAGCTCGAAGGATTTGATTCTGTGAAACTATGAAATTCAGGTACTGTGACAATACTACAAAGTCAAAACATGAATAACAAATCTGAACTAAGTAACTTGCAGTGTGATAGACAAATGTCTCATAATCTTAACTGATAAAGGGCATGTAAAATGTGAAAGAAAGAAATCATTCTAAATCCAATAGAAAAATACATTAAGAAGATAAACACCAATAAGCACCTGAAAAGATGTTCACCATCTCTTGCAGCATAAAAATGCAAGGCAAAACAGAATGATACCATTTTATAACCTCTTCATTTCCTGAAATTGTGGTATGTGGTAGATTTCCAGCCTGAGGAGCAGAGGTGAGGGGAAAAAAATCCTTTTATGAAATGTGGCACGAGCTACTGCTTCTACAGAATATCAATTTAGCAATGTTTCCACTTATTTACTTGTTCATTCATTCATTTTCTTGTTATTCATTTATTTACCTTTTAATTTTTAATCAGTTTTAATTGCTTGTACAAAGGAGTTTTATGGTGATATGTCTAATGCATATAATGTAATTTTATCAAATTTATCCCATCTATATTATTCTTTCTTAACTACCCTCCCTTCTCCTTCTTTTTTCTTTTTAACAGTCTTTGGTCAGCTTCAAGTGCTGATATCACACATGTATACCTAATATACTTCTGTAATATTCATTCTTGTCATCCACTCCTTTCTACCTCCTCCTACCCATCCAAGAACTTTTGCTGGATAATGACAGAAGGATCCTAACATACCATCATTGTACAAATGTATTCAGTAAAACAAAATAAATAATAAATCAATAAAAATAATTAAATTAAATATTAAATATGAATAAATAATAAATTAATAAAACAAGACTAAGTTATTGCTCACCAATCACACATGCACATCAGAATCATTTGGGAAGTTATAAAATACAAAGCTAGATCTGAGCTTACCTGAAGTGAATGCAGACATTTGGAGATGAAAGCCACTTATCTGCATGAAGTTAGATCATGTGTCTGCTGTTTAGGTTGTGTTCTATGGTTTGTTGGATGGTGAAGGAATTAGAAACAGGAAGAAACTGCAGGAAATACACATTTCCCTGTTTGAAAGTTTTAGGCTTGGAGGAAATGGTAAACATTGCCCTTCCAGCCAATGGAAGATCTTGGGAAGCTATTTGCATCTATGATCCTATCACATGTAAACCCTGGCTTTAGAAGTATTTTTGATCTAGCTGGGTGCAGGTGGCTCAGGCCTGTAATCCTAGTTACTCAGGAGGCTGAGATCTGAGGATTGCGGTTCAAAGCCAGCACTGGCAGGAAATTCCATGAAACTCTTATCTCCAATTAACCACCAGAAACAGGAAGTGATGCTGTGGCTCAAGTGGTAGAATCCTCGCCTTAAGCTGAAGAGCTCAAGGATAGCGCCCAGCTCCAAAGTTCAAGCCCCATGACTGAAAAAAAAAATTGTGTGTGTGTGTGTGTGTGTTCTTGATCTGACAATTTCCAATTGTTTTTATGATGATAAATGTGTCAAAATAAATTTGATGTATGTCTGCCGGGCGCCGGTGGCTCACACCTATAATCCTAGCTACTAAGGAGGCTGAGATCTGAGGATCATGGTTCAAAGCCAGCCCGGGCAGAAAAGTCTGTGAGACTCTTATCTCCAATTAACCACTAGAAAACCGGAAGTGGTGCTGTGACTCAAGCGGTAAAGCACTTGCCTTGAGCTGAAGAGCTCAGGGATAGCGCCCAGGCCCAGAGTTCAAGACCCACAACCAACCCTTCCCCCCCAAAACAACACAAAACTTGATGTATGCCTTTCTAAACATGAGTGGTTTCTATTAAGAGAGCCAAAAGGGAAATCAGAACATGGATATTCTGTAAAATGGTATAGCTATAAAAATAAAAAGACTAAAATAAGACTAAAGAAGTGTACATGAAGCAAATACAGATACAGAAATCAGCCTGTTTCAAAGCTGAGTGAAGCAGAAATAAAATATAGAATAAGAATCACAATTTAAGGCCTCAGAGAACTGCAGTAATTCTTTGCCTATCTTGCGTAAAACTGGCTTTGATAGGCATCTTTTGGCAGTGACTATCTGCTTTCCAATTTCTTACATATATATGTCACAAACTTACCACAGTCTTCAGTTTGTGCCTTTTACTCTGAATCCTTCTTCCAAATATCTCTCTGCTTCTTCCTCTGATGAACAGTCCTTTGCTTCTAAAACACCTGTCTCTCAGTTCCCATTCTCTGCTCTGGTTTGCCTGTATGTTTTGATAGTCTGTCTTGTGTGTTTTGTCTAGCCAGTCCAGTATCTTACCTGACTCTCAACAGAAATAGAAGTGCTTTTCTACCTGCTATTCAGTCAAATATGTATGTGTCTGGCTCATGGACCTGACTTTCAAATAGCAGCTCAAAATGAAGCTAGCCCTGCTGGAAGGAGACTCTTGGGGTTAATACAAGTTGTAATGATTAGAACTCCCAGAATGCTTCCCAATGAGACTGAAGTACATGTACACCATTTCTTTGTCCCTGCCTTTTAATTATTTTGTCTTTATAATACTTAAAGTTCTTGATTAGCAGAGATTAACAATATATAGTAATATGGTTTGTTTAGTATAGTACTTCAATCTATGTACATGGCATGCACTAATCAAATAAGAGTAATGCACACTCTTATAATTGGAGACTTTAGGAACCTCTCTTTCAGATTTTCATGAATCATTAGCTGTGACCATCCCATTGTGATGTGGTATACAAGTTAACCCTCTATATGTTTTGTTGCCTCTTATCTAACCTATACCCTTTCTCCTTCCCATGTTTTCTTACCACTGTTGCATTCAGTTAACATGATTTTACTTTCTTATATGAGAATATATGAAAAAAATAGTGTAATATTTGTTTCAATTTTATGTTTTGTATTTCTGCCCATTATGCTGCAAATCAAAGAGTTTAATTCTTTTTTTTAAATTTAATTTTATTTTATTTGTGAACATACTGTACAGAGGAGTTACAATTACGTGGGCAGGATAATGCGTATATTTCTTACCAAGCATTGCAGCCTCCTCCTTTGTTTACCCTTCACATCCCTTCCCAGTCTCCCCCCTCCCCCCCATCCTAATCCTTCTCCTTCCCCCCCCTTCTCCCCCCTCCCCCCCCCCCACACCGACGTTGTAAAGCTCGTTTTGGACATGACAACTTGTACTTCTCATTGTTGCAACAGGTCCACCTGTATCCTTAAACAACTGGTTTTTCCCCATCTCCTCCACAAGTTATACTGACATCAAATATAGTGAAAGCAGGGGTTATACTGTGGGGGAGGGATATACAAAGCAACAAAGAGATAATCTTATAAATGCGTTAGAAACACATGCATGAAAGAAAAAAACATTAAAATACACATCTAAGGGTTCATTTTCCTGACATCACATTATCTGACCTTTTCCGCTTGACTCATACATATACTAGATATTACAAATAAGGGAAACCTTGGGACCTATGTTTCTTTCTTTTTTTTTTTTTTTTGTCGGTCGTGGGGCTTGAACTCTGGGCTTGGGCGCTGTCCCTCAGCTCTTCAGCTCAAGGCGAGCGCTCTACCACTTGAGCTACAGCGCCACTTCCAGGGACCTATGTTTCTTTGGGCCTGGCTTACTTCACTTAATATAATTTTTTCCAAGTTTTTCCATTTCCTAACAAATGGGGCAATGTCATTCTTTCTGATGGAGGCATAGAATTCCATTGTGTATATATACCACATTTTCTTGATCCATTCATCTACTGAGGGGCATCTGGGTTGCTTCCATATCTTAGCTATGGTAAATAATGCTGCAATAAACATAGTTGTGCTGGTAGCTTTAGTGTGGTCTTGTTTGTATACATTTGGGTAAATGCCCAAAAGTGGGATTACTGGGTCATAGGGGAGTTCTATGTGAAGTCTTTTGAGGAACCTCCATACTGCTTTCCAAAGTGGTTGAACAAGTTTACATTCCCACCAACAATGAAGTAAGGTTCCTTTCTGTCCACATCCCCTCCAGCATCTGTTGTTGTTAGAGTTCTTGATTTTTGCCATTCTAACTGGAGTGAGGTGATATCTCAATGTTGTTTTGATTTGCATTTCTTTTATGGCTAGGGATGTTGAACATTTCTTCATGTGTCTATTGGCCATCCTTCTTTCTTCTTCAGAGAAGCTTCTCTTTAAGTCTTTCGCCCACTTATTTATTGGGCAGTTGTTTCTTTGAGGATTTGTTGTTGGGGGGTTTAATTTTTTGAGTTCCAAGTATATTTTAGATATGAGACCCTTGTCCGTTGTATGGCTAGTAAAGATCTTCTCCCAATCCATGGGCTTTCTATTGATCTTGCTAGCTATGTCATTTGCCCTGCAGAAGCTCTGCAACTTTATGCAACCCCATTTGTCAAAGAGTTTAATTCTTATTTAGGATTGAATAACTTCCTTGTGTGTATAGACCATATTTCCATTATGCAATCTGTGTTAGACAATAGAGTTATTCAATATTTTAACATAACAATGATGCTTTTGTTTCTTTTGGCTCTATACCCAGGAGTGACATAGCTGGATCATATGGAAATTCCTTTTTTACTTTTTTTGAGAACTATCCATACTAATTTCCATAGTGAATACACCATTTTACATCCCAACCAATAGTGGATCAGTTCTTTTTCTTTTATCTTTTTAAATATTATTTTATTGTAAAGATGATGTACATATGGGTTACAGTTACGTGAGTAAGGCAATGAGTCCATTTCTTGTCACACATCATTACCCCCTCCTTTACTTTTTTCTTACTATCCCTTTCCTCGCCCACTTTTTCTCCCCCTCTTAGTTCTTTTTCTGAATATTGTTTTGTTCCTTTTCCTTTGCTGATAATAGCTTATATCTTCAATATATATAGTCTCATTAGTGTGGCTGATTGAATCCTGGGAAAAGCATTTGTCATGAGTAAAACATAGAAGGTAAATACCAGGATTATTATTATTCTTTTTAGTTTTTGGAGGTAGTGATGTCTGATGTCTAGCCCTCTTTAGGCAAGTGTTCTACCACCGGAGGCATGCCTCAAATTCTTTTTATCTTTTGTTATTTTTTTCAAATAAAGTTCTTTTTCCCCCCATGGCTGGCTTGGGCTAATATCTTCCCATTTATTCTTTCACTGGAGGTGGGGCAACAAACACATGGCCAGCATTTCATTGGGTGAAACTTGACTTTCACAAAACTTTTTTCTTTTTATAAATTTTTATTTATTTTTTATTGTGAAAATACTGTACAGAGGGGTTACAATTACATGGGCAAGATAATGAGTACATTTCTTATCAAACATTGTAGCCTCCTCCTTTGTTTCCCCTTCCCATCCCTTCCCATCCTCCCTCCATCCCCCACCCAATCTTCCCTGCCTCCCCACCCCCACCAAAGATGTAAAGTTCGTTTTCGACATAACAACTTGTACTTCTCATTGTTGCAACAGGTCCACCTGTATCCTTATTTAAACAACTTGTTTTTCCCTTCCCCTCCACAAATTATACCAACATCAAATACAGTGAAAGCAGGGGTTATACTGTGGGGGAGGGACATACAAAGCAACAAAGAAATAATCTTATAAATGCGTTAGAAATAATCGTATGAAAGAAAAAAAACATTTGAATACATATCTTATATGGAGGTTCCACAAAAGACTCCACAGAGAGCTCCCCCTGACCCAGCAATCCCACTTTTGGGCATTTACCCAAATGTTTACAAACAAGACCACACTAAAGCTACCAGCACAACTATGTTTATTGCAGCATTATTTACCATAGCTAAGATATGGAAGCAACCCAGATGCCCCTCAGTAGATGAATGGATCAAGAAAATGTGGTATATATACATAATGGAATTCTATGCCTCCATCAGAAAGAATGACATTGCCCCATTTGTTAGGAAATGGAAAGACTTGGAAACAATTATATTAAGTGAAGTAAGCCAAGCCCAAAGAAACATAGGTCCCATGGTTTCCCTTATTTGCAATATCTAGTATATGTCTGAGTTAAGCAGAAAAGGTCAGATAAGGTGATGTTAGGGAAATGAACCCTAAGATATGTAATCACAAAACTTTTTTCCTGGCTGATCTTGAACCACAATCCTCCTTATCTCAATTTCCTGAGTAGTTATAATCACACACAAGCCTCCACTTTCCTGCTAACACTAGGAGTATTAATTAAATGTCAGCTGTGATGGATTTTGATCAAAATAAGGCTCAGATCTGATATGATCATGCAATTAAGAATCAAGCAACCTATAAAATAGAATGAGAATAGTACATTGAAGATGTATTTCTTTAAGATGATAAAGCATTTTGTAATAAACTACTATTACTGTGTAGAGTAGTGTATTTATTAACAGTAAGGGCTTTGGAATACAATTGAGGTAAGCTTAAAAGGTTCAGGCCCTGAGTTCAAGCCTCAGGACTGGCAAAGGAAAAGAATAGATCATGGCTTCTTAGGAAGGGAGCCTATGTAAGAAGAGGGACATGGGATACATATTAGAAGCAGAAGGACAGAGGGATTCATCTTTCTGTCCTGTCCTAATTCATCTCTGACACTGAGGGAACTTCTTGGCTGGCAATCTGTAGTCCAAGGCAGGGCAAAGAGGAATGGATTTAGTTATCCAACACAGGCTGTTTCTTGCAGAGAGCTATTACTGACAGCCTCCAGGGCCAGGGCTCTGCCCCAGGCCCTGATGGATGGCATTTGTTTCAGCCCAGAAGCAGTATGTGAAACTGTGTCTCAGCTGCTGAAGAGGAACACACGCATATGGGTCCCATCACTCTTGTTCCAACTAGTACATTTAAATAATCAAGATTACTTACTGTTGTCTGGTGACTCTAGGAGGCTACTTATAAAGCCCCCACCTTCGAGTGGTTTAGTCCCTTCTGTACGATGAGGCTGAAGAGAAATTTGTGGTGATTCCTGCTGATGTGACTAGGTAAGAAGAATGCCTACTTGGGAAGGGAATGGAAGGGGAAGAAAGAAGGAATGGTAGGAGATGATAGGAAGGAGAATAAGCAAGGAACTAATGTGAGAGATGAGTAAGATGCCTGAAGAAATGGAGGCATACGTAATATATTCTGGAAGTATTGAGCTAGGACAATAGAAGACTGGAGGGGAAAGAATGGAGAAAGAAAGGAGGGAATAGAGTTCAGAATTCTCTTACTATGGCCATAAATTTCCTGTGTGCAGTTGATATTATTGGTTTTTCTCTTGATACTTATCTTGTTGTGCTAGCTAGCATTGGTATATGAAAAGTGTGATGTGCATGCTTTAAATTTCATGGAACTATTCTAAGCAGAAGAATAAATGATGGATATCATCTCCACTTTATTATGAAGAATCAAAGAAAATGTTCAAGAGCTAAATGGTACAAAGGCTTAGGATCAGAGGAATTTTTCAGTTTAACTTTTCTTAGAGTTGTCAGGGTAAGTTCTGGATTGTGGAAGCAGTAGCATTCAGTGTTGACAAATGAACACAAGGTAGTTGTTGGTAAGAGGGTGAGTTTCTATCATTATTGATGTCAGAGGTAGTGATGTTGATTCTCAAATCACTTGGGTAAAATTAGGTGGCTCTTACCCAAGTCATTTTATCTAGTCTATATGTGTATGAGCAGAAGTTAACTTCTGCCTGGCCATTCAAATGGAAACTTGTACTTGTAGAAGGAAAACACTAGTCCATAATTTTTTTCTGGAAGGTGGGCAATATAGGGAAAACTTCAATAAACACGGGCAATGAAGTTTGTCCTCTACATTGCTTCAAAATGTATGGGAAGCCTCTACACTTCCTTCTGTCTATGTATGTCCATCTCGGATGACAAAGTTCTCAACATCAAAATAAGCCATTTGTTTCTCTCCTATCTATGTCACAATATCTAGTGTCATAGTTTGTCTTTTATAAATGCTATTTAAAGAACAGAACATGACTGATGCCTGCTTCATAGATATCTTATCTCTTGACTATACTTGCACTCTATAACTTCCTTCTAAATACACCACTTGTGATGTAAAAATACGTGTACTTCATGCATATCTTCAACCACCTTTGGATCCAACACATTTTCTTTAGAAAGCTGTGAGTACACCTTATTTCTCATTAATATAACTTCTCTGAATCATATTTATTTAAAATAGAATATATTTTATTTTTAAAGAAGGAAATCACAACATCCAATGGTATATATAGATTGTCCCCCTAAACTTGGCTTCTTTGATGTTTTGAATTTTGGTAAAATATAGTAGACTTTCAGAGTTTGGATTTGAATTTTTAATCTGGATCTACTATTTTTAGATATGATACTTAACCTTGCTCATGTCCTATCTTTAAAACAGGAAAAAATATCCACCTCAAAATTTTCTTGGGATTATATAAAGTAGATATAAGGAATATTTATGACTGAATTGACAAGCTTGATTATTATCTCTTTTCTCTCATTGCATTCTGTTTATTCCCCTGGTTGACAAGTGATTCTCTTTGTATAATCTCTTGGAGAGCATTTTTCCCTATGGTTCACCCTTCCTCAAAACTTCCAGGCTCAATCTCTGTGTTTTTCATCTATTCTTTATTATTTCTCTACTCCCTATAAGTTACACATTTCATATAAGTTTAATTGTGGTTTTTAATTAAGTGCCAAACAGTGTGCTTCATCTGGAGAAAAACTAAAGACCAATAGCGTATTTCCTTTATTTTTTGTGGTGGGGGGGGTCCAGTCGTGGGGCCTGAACTCTGGCCTTGGGTGCTGTCCCTCAGCTCTTCAGCTCAAGGCAAGCGCTCTACCACTGAGCCACCTTCCCAACCCCAATAGCATGTTTCTTATTCCCAAAGTGCTGGCCTTCTAGTGGGAGAAAATAACATCCAGGGAGAATAGGTATTACCAAAAGCACATGTACATTATCATTGGATGAATAGGGCAATTTCTGAGCATTTGTGTTTAGCAGCCCAGAAGAATGACCCAGAGTTCTCAGTAGTCCTGCTTTGTCTTGTCTTCTCTCATTTTGTCATGTAGTGATCATCTCCAATTAAAGTCCCTCCCTGCCTTGGCTCCTTTAGTCTTCCAGTCTCACTATGTTGACAGAATTTGGAAGCAAAAGTGTCCTTTACTCCCTTCTGTTTCCATGGTCTTGACCATGTAACTAGAATCAGAGCTGCCATTAAAAGCCCAAGTATTTTGTTTAATTCACATGTTTGAAATCATTATCTCATTTGCACCTGTTTTCTTGATTGTGTAAATTCCCAATTAAATCCTGGACATATATATTAACTTACATAGTATAGCAGAAAAAGTTGCTTGTGGGTGGGGGAGCGGGGAGGATTGGGAGGGGAGGTAGAGGGAGGATGGGAAGGGATGGGAAGGGGAAACAAAGGAGGAGGCTACAATGCTTGATAAAAAATGTACTCATTATCTTGCCCATGTAATTGTAACCCCTCTGTACAGTATTTTCACAATAAAAATATAAAAGGAAAAAAAAGTAACTTGTAATCCTTACTGGAGTAAAACTGATTATAGATATCACTATCGTGGATTTGTATAGAAAACTGTTAACACTCTCATATTTATCTTTATAAAATACAAAGATGCTCTACCAATAGTGAATGTCTTGTAACTCCTCCATTAGCTGTGCTGAATGCTTAGACCCTTGGAGGAAGAAAATCACGAGCTGGCCATATGCGCTGAGTAACCAAGCTAGATGCATCATTCCTTATGTCCTTTGCTGGTGACTATGTGGCCTAAGTAAAACTTATTCTGATTGTTGTTGACCAACAGTCAAAAAGCAAGTCCTGAAAAATATTGAGATAGTCGTCTTAATTATAGGCCCTGTTTTTCTGCCTTCCTAGGGAGCTACATAGGTTGTGTTGTTATTGTTTTTCTCTTATCACTGTTTCCATGCTATCGTTCTATGGAATGTTTTTGTAGCCATTGAGCTATCTGACATCAGCAGCCTGCTAATCCCTTAGTTACTCACTTCTTTCAATCCCTGTTTTCACTCCATTCATAAATTTCCCAAAGTCATTTAATGAGAGTACCTCTCCTGCTTTTCACCAGCTCCTCAGGTGAAAAGATCACTTACAAGTGATCTTAAATCCCCCCCAATTTAGACAGACAAGCCCTGATAAGAGAATTTCATTCAGCTAACTAGAATAAGTCCACACATTGGCACAATTCATTTACCATCAAGAGAAGAGCAAGCAGAAAGGAGGATCTTTTTCTAGAATCCTTCTGATGGGAAGGTAAAATGGAGTAGGCATCCCAGCCACATCACACTGTTGCCAACAATGTCTCCAGCAAATCATTGAACTGTTGCCATGACTAACAAATGATTAGAACCAAGATAGAAGCATATGTGTGGAGACATTTGTCAGGGCTTCTCTGTTGGGCCAACATGAGGAAACCTGTAGTCATGTATTCCAAAATAATATTTAGAGATCTAGAGAGGATTCTATGAGCTGTATAATCATAATGAGGGAGCTCAAATTAATGCTGCAGACATTCATGGAGGCCTAAAAACAAAATCTCCAAAGTATAAGATAGATAAAGAACTAAAACATATGTATTTCAGTAAATTAGGAAAACAAAAATAGAGAGCACAGTGAATCTTAGCCGAGCCTAGCATATGTATGGTATAGGAATAACAGAATTATTGGAGTTATTTTAATATAGGAAATGAAATAAAGAACTCAGAGACTGATCTAAGTCTTAGAAAAGGAGACTGTAAGAAATTATTTGGGTGCAAAGATTACTTTGAACACAATATCCCAGACCAGATTTCAACAAGAGTACCACAAGTGCCCAGAATTACACCTATGTTCTTCATTATTTTAGGAAGAACTTAATACATATATCCATTAGGTTGTAGTTGCAACTGTTTTTGCTTTATTGGTGTTTGGATACATGTATGACTCAAGTATAAAAGCATTTCTTATTCAGATCAATGTTATTCTGGAAAATAAGGTGGTAATGAGCTTATGGGAGATGGATAGTTTGTGTGTGAGCTTTCTGTCACTGTGACAAAAATACCCAAGGAAAACAACTTAAACAGAGGAAAGGATAGTTTTGGTTTATGTTTCCAGTCCCTAGTTATTGGATTAGTTGCTTTGGCCTGTAGTGAAGTACAGAATGGCACAAGTTTGAGACAGTACAAAGTTGCTCATCTCATGGAAATTTGGGGAAAAATAAACCCAGAAAGATACTAGAAGGGGTGGGAACAAAAATACCCTTCAAAGTTATTTTCCTCCAATTAGCTCTCACCTCCTAAAATTTACAACAGCTTATTATGAATGGATCCATTGATGAGATCAGAGTCCTTATGATCTCTTCACTTTCCAAAGACTCATTTCTGAACACTGCTGGATTGGGATTCAAAATTTTAGCACATGAGCTATGGAGAACCATATAAGATGGAAAGTATAATGGATGGTTATAATCTGGAAAGAGTAGAGGTAAGAAAATGAGGGTAGGTTCTCACAAGATCACTCCAAGACTCTGTAGACCTCTGTAGGTATTTTCATAGCAATAATTAAAAAAAGAAGGATCTAGTGACAGATATTATCGTTATTCTGTTTCTTCTCAGGAGGTGCCGGGTACTCACCATGTTGATTTTCAATAACACCACATCCTCCTCCTCCTCCTCCGGCTTCCTCCTCACTGCCTACCCTGGGCTGGAACTGGCTCACACCTGGATCTCCATTCCTGTCTTTTGCCTCTACACCATTGCCCTGGTGGGAAACAGCATGATCATGCTCGTGGTTATCACTGAGCGCAGTCTTCACAAGCCCATGTACTATTTCCTCTCCATGCTCTCGGCCGTGGATCTCTGTCTGACCGTCACGACTCTTCCTACAGTGCTCGGGGTTCTCTGGTTCCATGCCAGGGAGATCAGCATAAAAGCGTGTCGAATTCAAATGTTCTTCGTGCATGGCTTCTCCTTCCTGGAGTCCTCCGTGCTGGTAGCCATGGCCTTTGACCGCTACATGGCCATCTGTAACCCACTGAATTATGCCATTGTCCTCACAGACATGATGAGCCTGGTGACTGGACTCACCATCCTCATACGACAAGTCGTTTTCATGTTTCCCTGCGTTTTGGCTGTGAGCACTGTGTCTTTCCAGGGCGGCAAAGAGCTCTCCCATCCATTTTGCTACTACCCAGACCTGGTCAAATTTACCTATACCAACCCCTGGGTCAAAAACTTTTGGGGAATGTTTCTGCAGTTCTACCTGAATGGCACTGATTTACTGTTCATTCTCTTCTCCTATATCCTGATCCTCCGCACGGTTCTGAGCATCGTGGCGCCTAAGAAGCAAAAGAAAGCGCTCAGCACGTGTGTCTGCCACATCTGCGCGGTGACGGTCTTCTACGTGCCCATGATCAGCCTGTCTTTAGCCCACCGTCTGTTCACCTCCACTCCCAGGGTGATCTGCAGTGTTCTGGCCAATATGTACCTGCTCTTGCCTCCTGTACTGAACCCCATTATATACAGCTTGAAGACCAAGGTGATCCGCCGGGCCATATGCCAGCTGTTCAAATTCAAGGGTTCACGGGACCCCAATAGGAGGAGCCTTAGAGGAAGGTGGAATTGAATGGAGCAATTTTCTGGTATATAAACTATGGTTAAGTTGTAAAAGACATTTGGAAACAGTGCCATCCGCAGGCATTTTGGTTAGTGACAGGATTATGGGAGGTTGAATGCAAAGAGGTTTTTCTTAAATATCACATTTCAAAACCAACTTGGGTTTGGCCAAGAATTTAAAACAATGACCTGGACTCCTGGGTGTACACATTCAAAGCACAATCAAAATAATTTCGATCTGATGTGACAATTTTTCTGCTTTTGAAATTATTCAGGTCAGAAGGAAATGCCGAGAGTTTTATTTTTCTATTCAACTGAATGAAATTCAATTTTCGCAGGAGCAATGAGGATGGTTCCTTGGGGTAGTAAAAGGGGGAAAAATACACAAGGATGTAAAAGCATGCACATTTGAATTTGTATCTAAAACTTCCAGGAAATCAGTTGGTTTCAGTTCTGTAGAATCATTTCTAGAGGGTGCTGCCTGCATGTGGATGCACTCCTGTGCTGTCTTTAAACCCTTTGATTTATGTAGTGAAGGGATAATCTTACCATTTTTATGGAGCCTCCCAGTCAGTTTTGTATATAAAATAACACATAGCCTTTCATTATTATTTTTTTCATTGCCTGGATGTTCTAATGTTTTATAATTCTCATTCCATAGCTTCTGTGCTGGGCAGGCTTTGGCTGTTAGCTGTCTGTGCATTCTGTTGGCTTATTACAATAGGTTGTACAGTAATGTCTATTCTATTTAGTCAGTTGTTGTGTTTTCACTGTTTTTAATTAGCATACAGTTAGAGTTAACAAAAGCATCATTCCATAGATGCTTAGTGTGCTTTGAACAAATTCACTCTACATTATATTCCTTTGGTCTCACCCCCTTTTCTTTCCCTCTTTTAAGTAGTGTTTCATAATGCTATTTTCATGTGTGTGCACATGTGTGTATGTATGTAACATGCTTATGAATGATTCTCTGTTGGAAAGTTACATATCAAACTTCATTTCCTTTGGAAGCTGTCCTTTATTTATAGTGAACTGGCAGTTTGTCATTCTTTCATGTGAGCTGAAAGTGATCAAATATTACTAAGTGAATATAATTATTTCTTTGTATGTCTCCACCTCTAGAAACTGATTCTTGACATTGTTGTTGCTACTTGAGGATCTAAGATTATGAGTAGTAAGTATGCCTATGTCTTATGCTATCGTCAATCCTTAAACACTGATGCTGTGTTTAGAAATATTACTTAGTTTTTAATGTTGTGATGCATGAATGAATAATGTTGAATAATATTTATATCATACTAGATCTTAGTAATTAACAATGTTAAACATTTCAGTAATATTTGATAAATAGATTTTATATATAATACTCATATTCTGCAATTTCTATAAATATGAATGAATATATATTGAAGGAAGCAAAAATGATTGTCAATCTCATTGAATGTCTGAGATAGATATTGAATGAATCTTGCTGCCCAGGTTGAAGGTCAATCTCTGAGAACTCCATATCTTTGGAAAAAATATTCAAATTTTAAATAATATTTTCTACAGAATAAGAGTAAGTCCTATGTGATAAATACTGGATATATATGTATATATATATATACATATATATATATATATATATACTGTGATTATTTGTTGTTTAATTACAAATTTAGTTCAATTTTAAATTTGTTTTCAAATGCCAGGTGTTGGTGGCTCATGCCTGTAATAATTACTCAGAAAGCTGAGATCTCAGTATCATGGTTCAAAGCTAACCCAGGCAGGAAAGTCTGACTCTTATTTCCAATTAAATGTCCTTCCCTCTCCTCTCCCCCCTCCACCCCCTGCAGCCAAAAAAAGCCATAGTAGAGCTCTAGCTCAAATTGTAGCTTGCTAGCCTTGGATTAAAAAGCTTAGGGACAGGTCCTGAGTTACAGTCCCAGGATTCCTCCCTTCCCTGCCCACACACACACACACACAAAAAACCAAAAAACAAAGTACCAAAAAACAAAACGTTATTCATATAACAAATTGCTTTTTAATGTCTTTCAATAACTTTGCCAAGTTATTTATCTTCTGTTGTTCACTCCTAAGTCTGGCATATTTATTAACATATTTCTGCATCCTTATAACTCACAGAAATTAAAACTCTCAGAAAGCTAATAAACATCATGAAATAAAAAAATAGAATCTACTTTCCTTTTTCACTTTTAATTGTTTTTTTTTGTAAGTAAATCTATTTTTTTATTGTGAAAATACTGTACAGAGGGGTTACAACTAAATGAGCAAGATAATTTCCATAGAAAATTGCAATCATTCCTTGATAATTTGTTTACTTATATTTAGATAAGATTTAAAATTCTGTTAGTACTCAACCCTTAAGTTACTTTAGTTTAGCACTCCACCTCTGACATTTTAAATAGCCTGCCATCTTTCCTACTGTCATTAGCTGACTAATTCGTGTATTTGCATAGTGTTCTTATATTCCTTAAATATGTATCAAGTTTTCAGATCTTCTATAGTGTTTTGAAGTGTGCCTTTTCTATTTGCTTGTTATGCTCATTGATTTGCTAAGTAAAACACATTTTTAGGGCTGTTTAATAAATGCCATTACACAATCCAAAAATTCATATGGAACAATAAAAGACCCCAAATAGCAAAAACGATCCTCAACAGAAAGAACACTGCTGGAGGAATATCAATATCAAATTTCAAACTCTACTATAAAGCCATAGTAATCAAAACAGCTTGGTACTGGCACAAGAACAGACCTCAGGACCAATGGAATAGAACTGAAAACCCAGAAATGAACCTACAGACCTATAGCCATCTAATCTTCGATAAGGGAGCTAAAAAAATAGAATGGAAGAAAGACAGTCTCTTCAGTAAATGGTGCTGGCAAAATTAGTTAACTACTTGTAGAAAACTAAAGCTAGGTCCTTATATATCACCCTGCACCAGAATCAACTCCAAATGGATCAAAGACCTCGGAGTCAAAGCAGACCCTCTGGAAACATTACAGGATGGAATAGGAGACACCCTAGGTCTCCTTGGCACAGGCTGAAATTTTCTTAATAGAGACCCAGAAGCACAACAAATCAAAGAAAGGTTGGACAAATGGATTTGCATGAAATTGCAGAGCTTCTGCATGGCAAAGGACATAGCTAGCAAGATCAATAGAAAGCCCACGGATTGGGAGAAGATCTTCACTAGCCATACAACGGACAAGGGTCTCATGTCTAAAATATACCTGGAACTCAAAAAATTAAGTCCCCCAACAACAACAAGTCTTCAAAGAAACAAGTGCCCAATAAATAAGTGGGCTAAAGACTTAAAGAGAAACGTGTCTGAAGAGGAAAGAAGGATGGCCAATAGACACATGAAGAAATGCTCAACCTCCCTATTCCATAAAAGAAATGCAAATCAAAACAACATTGAGATACCACCTCACTCCAGTTAGAATCAAGAACTCTAATAACAACAGATGCTGGAGGGGATGTGGACAGAAGGGAACCTTACTGCATTGTTGGTGGGAGTGTAAACTTGTTCAACCACTTTGGAAAGCAGTATGGAGGTTCCTCAGAAGACTCCACATAGAGGTCCCCTATGACCCAGCAATCCCACTTTTGGGCATTTACCCAAATGTTCACAAACAAGACCACTCTAAAGCTACCAGCATGACTATGTTTATTGCAGCATTATTTACTATAGCTAAGATATGGAACCAACCCAGATGCCCCTCAGTAGATGAATGGATCAAGAAAATGTGGTATATATACACAATGGAATTCTATGCCTCCATCAGAAAGAATGACATTGCCCCATTTGTGAGGAAATGGAAGCCAGGCCCAAAGAAACATAGGTCCCATGGTTTCCCTTATTTGCAATATCTAGTATATGTCTGAGTCAAGCCGAAAAGGTCAAATAAGGTGATGTTAGGGAAATGAACCCTAAGATATGTATTCAAATTTTTTTTCTTTCATGCAATTGTTTCTAACACATTTATAAGATTATGTCTTTGTTGCTTTGTATGTCCCTCCCCCACAGTATAACCCTTGCTTTCACTGTATTTGATGTCAGTATAATTTGTGGAGGGGAAGGGGAAAAACAAATCGTTTAAATAGGGATATAAGTGGACCCATTGCAACAATGAGATGCACAAGTCATTATGTGGAAAACGAACTTTACAACTTTGGTCGGGGGGGAGGATTAGAGGAGGGGGGGGAGGATGGGAAGGGATGGGAAGGGGAAACAAAGGAGGAGGCTACAATGCTTGATAAGAAATGTACTCATTATCTTGCCCATGTAATTGTAACCCCTCTGTACAGTATTTTCACAATAAAAAAAATAAATGCCATTACATATTGAACTTTATCCTAGTTGCTGTTATTTTTGTCTTATATTCTCTAGCATCTACCCATAATTCCATTTTAGAATTTTTTTTAAATTCTCAAAGAAACAGTATTGTAACCTTGATAAAAAATGTATGGAAGCTATATTATAACTAAAGGAAAGAAATAGACAATATTTCAGATTCCTTTTTTTGATCCAGAAACATTTGTGTCAGCTTATGGTTTAAATAATTCCTGTCAGGTACAAATCTGAACTTCTAAATTTATAACAAACACAAAAAGGGGTATAAACATTATTTCTTGTTTCTTTTGTGACAATGAGGTTTTTTTTTGTGGTTTAACAGAATAGGAACCTTTCCTATAGGTATCTTTATTGACCTAAAATGGATAATTATTCCTCACTGACTTCATAAATGGGTTTTATGCTATTTGCCTTAGATGATGTCTTATATATTTTTTTCTGAACTGCAAATGGTTGTGTATTGGGTATTCCAATTTAATAGTCTAAATGTCCAATGCTTCTTGATCTGGGTTGCCCTTTCCACCATTTTCCTTCCACACTCAATTTGCATTTCTTACTTTCTTTATCACATTTCTACATCTAGTATTCTGCTGTATTTCCCCCCTAATCCTTTATCTTTAATCCACCCATTCCCATACCCCTCCACTTTAAAATCTCATTTCAACTTCCTGATATTCATTTGTTAAACTATTAATTGTTCAAAAGTTTTACTCAACGTTGTTTCACTTCTGTAAATGCTATTCTTGATTCAAATAGATTATATAAGTTATGCATTTTATATATAATACACAGATGCCTCTGTGTGTGCATATATGGGAGATTGTGTTTTGTGCCCAAGATCTTCATATTATGTCATTTTACTTCGTTTTCTAAACATCTCTATGAGACAGATAATATAATTCTTATGAAAAAAGAGAACTTGTAAGGGATTGAACTGGGCTTCAGATCCAGGTTTATCTTCATTCCCCTGCCCAATGCCAAGTATCACACTATATGGCTTCCTTTCCAAGTAGATATTACTCTTAGGAATAACTGGTTTCTCTGTTGCTTAGCCCTAAGTTATTCTCACCATCTCACCTACCCTCTCTTCTGAGCCTGTGTCCATTTTCTCTGATGCTACATAACAGGTTGAAACTGTTATCCCTGGACTGACTTTTGGCTGCTGAGATATTTCCCTTCCTGTCCTTTGCTTAGACAGATAAATTTGATCCTTCTAGGCATGGACTCCTTTATTTCCCAATCTCTACAACACATAGACTTCTGAGTCTAGATGCTTAGATGAGGTGAACAGTGTCAGGGTCAAGAATGGCTAAATTGAGTTTATACCTTTTTAATTTCCATATTATTTCCCTGAATTTAAAGTATACTCTTGCCCAGAAACAGCTCAAAGATATGTTGCTTCCATTTCTAATTATATTCAATGTTTGCTGCCCCTCCCATATTACTTATTAACATTACTTAGTAGTACAGAAGCTTTTACTTTCATGTTCAATATGTCTCGATCCGATTCACTCTTCCATCATCCCTCCTCAACTCTTCCATTTTCCAAAATAAATCTCAACCACCTTCAACTATTCCATTTTCACACATGTACACAAGCTATTTTAATCCTATTTACCGTTTTTCACTGTCTCCATTGACTCTGTCCCATCCTAGTTTAAGCAGTGATGATGATGCACTTCTCAGCCTTTTATGAGTTGGTTGTATATAATTTTGATTCTTCTCAAAATTAAGAAAATAATTTTACAAATAAAGCAATGAAGTTTGTTGAAATTGGTTTGGGAAGTAGGAAAGGATAGATGAGAAAGGTAAGGGAAGGGTGAGTCTACTTGAGGTACATTGTATACATATGTGGGCATGCTAACATGAAATCCACTTGTATAACTTATTGATGTTGATAAAAATGTGGAAAAGTGTTTAAAAAGAACATAATTTTAGAACAACTTGATTATTTAATATCTAATCCTAGAAATGCCTTTAGTTTAATAGAACAATTTTGTAGGGGAAGGAAAGTGGCCAATGTGTTTTAAGTAAGTAAACAAGTATTTAATTTTACTCCTAGGTAACTGGAAGCCAGTTTACAACATTTGACTTAGAGTTAAGGAAATGGAAACATTTTGAAATTATTTTGTGTCTTTCTGGTGAGGGCTGTTCCAGGTGTGTTTAGACTTACAGCACTTCTGCAACGTGGGAAACAGACAGAGGCTGCTGGAGAAAGCCCCACCTTCAACAAATGCACACGTTAGAAGCTGCCTTATAATGAAATAATTCTATCCTCTAGATTTTTTTTTCTTTACATTTTGTCACCAGCTCCTGTTGGAGGATCTGGTTCCCAAAGAGTTAATGCAAAGTCCCAGGCCCAACCCTTTCTTTATTAACTTACTAGGACATCCCAGGAGAATGAACTCCTCAGAGGTCTATACTCCTGAGGAAAACAGAAGTCGATACATTAACACAAAGTGGGGTCAATACACAGTTCTTGTTCTTATCTTTCAGGAAACCAAGTGTCTGGTTTTGGTAAGTGTGAGGAGCTAAAAGATCCTATTGGCAACCTTAAACCAACCCTTTGTTAAATGGCTTGTGTCCAAATAAATGACTACTAGGGAAGAATAGGAAGTGAGTTCAGTGAATGTGTGTGTTTGTGTGTGTGTGTGTGTGTGTGTGTGTGTGATCACTTGTCTCTGTGGGTAGCTGATAGTAGAATTTGAACATTAAATAATTACTAGGTTATTTTATCAATACAATAACATTTGTAAAGTCTCATTTACTTGATAATAAAATGATGTTTTAGTACCAACAAAGAAGAGAAAATGTCCTCTTAGTCTAAGACTTGATGCTTAGAAGGAGTAGCCAAGGAAATGTTCTCCAAGTATTTTTTTTTTTAAATGTTGGTCGTGGGGCCTGAACTCTGGGCCTGGGCACTGTCCCTCAGCTCTTCAGCTCAAGCTAGCGCTCTACCACTTGAGCCATAGTCCCACTTCTGGCCTTTTCTGCTTATGTGGTGCTGAGGAATGGAACCCAGGGCCTCAGGCATGCAAGGCAAGCGCTCTACCACTGAGCCACCTTCTCAGTCCCGCCAGGTATTTTTTTTAAAGTAGCCAGTGGTGTTTGCTCATTGTCTTCAATATGTTAAAGACCATACCAGACTGTCTAAAAGAACTCTGAAGGAGATATTATTCTTTACAGTCTTCAACAGAAGAGGAAACAGCTATGTGGGGTTTTGGTTCATATAGGGTAAGTTGCCAAGCTGAGTTTACCCACAGATATTTGTTCATTAGGCTAAGGGATGATTTCTTACCTTAAATGTCAGAATTCTGAGATCTGGACAATGTTTAATCAGAAGACTCTTCTCCTTAATGTGTTCTTCTGGTACATATTTTATCTACTATCTTAGATTTCCTCCCATGTCTCTTAATATTTCTTTATCTACATATTCTCAATCACATGGCTGATATGAAGAGTTCTAGTTAGATAGATTATTTAAATAATCTATTTTGTATGTTTTTTATGGATAAGAACATCTATTTTTCATGATATAAAATACCATCTATTATGTTAATATTTGTTGATTTAAATTATTTTGGGCTATTTTTTTTTCTGAAGCATAGACATACAGGCCCATAATAGTCTATTGAAGAATGAATTTATGACTGAAAATAAAGTGAAAAGAATGGCATGAATCTAATTTTATTGTTGCCACATTGTTAAAATGTGTTATCAAGGTTGTATTTTGAAAACAAGATATATTAATCTAAGGATGTTTATCATTTGTATTTTTTTTTCGTTGTAGGGCTTGAATTCAGGGCTTGGGCATTGTCCCTGAACTCTTTTGCTCGAGGCTAGCACCCTACCACTTTAAGCCACAGCTCCACCTCCAGTTTTTGAGTGGTCATTTGGAGTCTCATGGTGACTTTTCTGCCTGGGCTGGCTTTGAGCTGCAATCTTCAGATCTTAGCCTCCTGGGTAGCTAATATTACAGGCATAAGCCACTGGCACCTGGCAGTCATTTATCATATTCCAAATTATCCTACAAATGACCACAAAATGCCACCTTAATTGGCATTCAAGCTTTAGTTGAGAAGAGCACAAGGTTTTCCTTCTTTTACATATTCTACTAAAGACTGATGAATTTCACTCTTTCGTAATTTGAAGTTTAAAAACTTATGAGGTGCCGGGCGCTGGTGGCTCATGCCTGTAATCCTAGCTACTCAGGAGGCTGAGATCTGAGGATCACAGTTCATATCCAGCCTGAGCAGGAAAGTTTGTGAGACTCTTATCTCCAATAAACCACTAGAAAACTGGAAGTGGCACGGTGGCTCAAGTGGTAGAGCACTTACAGTGCCCAAGCCCAGAGCTCAAGCCCCACGACCGACAAAAAACAAAACAAAACAAAACCAAAACCAAAACTTATGAGGTGACATTGACATATCCTGAGTGCATTACCCTTCTATGGGCTCTCCCATTATGTTTTGTATTTTGCTATATTTTGCAGTAGAAATTAATTTCATAAATATTTTATGCATCTATTTAGAATGCTTATTAAATAGAGGAAGGATTTATGGTGTCTATTTTAGATATTTGTGTTTTCTGGACATTAATATCACTTATTCCACATTTGGTGATCCAAAATTGTAGTAATAAAATAGAAGACTACATAGCTTGTCTCTGAGAATGTAAATAGCAAACTTGTATTATAGACTGTGTAAGTGAAATCAAGTATTGTTATTTAGAGTTTTAATATTTAAATTTCAAAAGGAAATTAAGTGGTTTGAGCATTTTTCTTAATTTACAATTTCCTTAACTTGTTCATGACATAGATAAATATAAAATAACCCAGTTAGGATCTATAAGATGAAAATGTGTATGACATTACTGTACAGATTCAAACTCTCCCTTGAAATAATAAGAAGAATGAAATGTGACCCAAAATGTTTAACTTAAGTAAGGTAAAGTCACTGCTTTATATCTCTTACATATTTTATTAAAATCTATTAGAATAAATATTAGTATTTTCTGATACTTCTTTGTAATATGGTGAGCATAGGTCTAATTAGTATTTTATTAATACCTAATCGATATTTTATTAATACCAACAGCTTAATACTCATATTAATTTTATAGATTATAAATGATATTTAGATAGATGAGATAACTTAAAACAAATAGGTGGCAAATATATTAGACCACAACTTATTATGTTTATTTTCATATATTTCTTGAAGGAATACATATTTACATGAATCATACTCATGAATATTATATACATAAGAGCCTATTTTCTAAGTTTAATATATGAAATAGTTCATAAACTTAACAGTTTAGAATTTGTTTACTAAGTATTTTCAGTGATCTGAGTTAGATAATTGTTTCATTCCATAAATTTTATAAATTTTGTTGTAAAAGCACTCTGGGATCTGCTGAAGACTGCATGGCAAAATTCAGTGAACTAGATTCTGGGTGTCTTTTCATTGAGTCAATACAAACAGTTCTACTTTGACATACTTTACCTGTTTGATGAAAAATGTTGAAAGATGCATATTTAGCATGCATTGTTAAAGTGAACTTGTCATGTGGGAGAATTTACAATATTTAAGACCTTATGATAAATTTGGAAGAATGTAATTGTTTCATATACCAAATATACTTCTTCAGACTACGTATGAAAGAACATTCTATCCCCACAAGATTGCATTTTATTCAAAAGTATGACTGGATTTTGTTCATGTGATTTCAGAGCTGGCTTTAAATCTCAGATTCCCCACTCATGTCTGTTCTTAACAACTCTGAAGTGAAGTATTTTCTTCTGACTGGGATCCCAGGACTAGAGCATGCCCATATATGGATCTCCATTCCCATCTGCTTCACGTACCTGGTTGCCATCCTGGGCAACTGTACCATTCTCTTTATCTTAAAGACAGAACCTTCACTTCATGAGCCCATGTATTATTTCCTTGCCATGTTGGCTGCCTCTGACCTGGGACTGTCTTTCTCTTCCCTTCCTACCATGCTGAGAATCTTCTTGCTCAATGCCGTGACAATTTCCCCTGATGCTTGCTTTGTTCAAGAGTTTTTCATTCATGGATTCACTGTGATGGAATCTTCTGTGCTTCTAATTATGTCTTTGGACCGCTTTCTCGCCATCCACAGCCCTCTCAGGTACAGTTCTATTCTAACTAGCAGCAGAGTGGCTAAAATTGGAATTATCTTAGCTTTTAGAAGCCTAATTTTAGTGCTTCCATTTCCCTTTACTCTAAGGAGACTAAAGTATTGTGAAAAGAATCTCCTCTCTCATTCATACTGTCTTCATCAGGATATCATGAAGCTGGCCTGTTCTGACAACAAGATTAATTTCATCTATGGCTTCTTTGTTGCTCTTTGTACTATGTTGGACTTTTCACTGATTGTGCTGTCTTATGTGCTCATCTTGAAGACGGTACTCAGCATTGCTTCTCTGGCAGAGAGGCTGAAGGCCCTGAATACCTGTGTCTCCCACATCTGTGCTGTGATTATCTTCTATGTGCCCATCATCACCTTGGCTGCCATGCATCGCTTTGCCAAGCACAAAAGCCCTCTAGTTATTATCCTTATTGCAGATATATTCTTATTGGTGCCACCCCTGATGAACCCCATTGTTTACTGTGTAAAGACTCGCCAAATCCGAGAGAAGGTCTTGGGCAAAGTAGTCAACATCTGCATCAGATAATAATTTGAGTATGTAAGAAATAAATTACCAACTAGGAAATACTTAATGGAACTGTTTTATCTTCAGGGCCATGGTGGTGTTGAACTATCTAGTGAACCATCTAGTGAAGAGCCAGGGTACAAGATTTATATAATAAAGTTGGGAATACAATTTACACAAGATAGAACAAAATAATTGGGCACTCTGACATGATTCATTGAAGTTGAAGGAACATTTTAAGAGGGCTTGAAACAAAACTTATGTGATAGACCAATTAGATCAGAGGCATTTCTTAAAGAATAGAATTTGAGTGAATAGATTATTGTGCAATTAGCATTTATTAAAATTAATGCTACAGTGTGTAATCTCTATGCCATCAAGGAAAGACAAAAATCAAGGAGCATATATTACTTAGGAAGAATGTTCAATTTGTAAAAAAAAAAAACAAATCAAAACAAGAATATCACTTGGCAAATACTGAGTGACATTTTATTGGATAAATCAACTGAATTAGATTTATTCGTATGTAGAAGAGAATTGCAAGTCTAAATTTAGGAGATATTAGAAATCTTATTGAGTCTGTAAAAATATCTAACATGACACATCTAATTTTAATAACAATATGCTATTATAAAACCTTCATATAGTCTGTAATCCTAGCTACTTAAGAAGCTGAGATCTGAGGATCAAGGTTCAAAGCCAGCCCAGGCAGGAAAGTCTGTGAGACTCTTATTTCCAATTAACTACCAGAAAACTGGAAGTGGCTCTGTGGCTCAAGTGGTAGAGCACTCGCCTTGAGCTGAAGAGTTGAGGGACAGGGCCCAGGCCCATACTTCAAGTCCCACAACTGGCTGGAACAAAACAAACAAACAAACAAAAAACCCCAGCATATAATTTATAAAAAAGTCACAGATTCTGCTAAGTAACTAAGAAACTAATTTTAAACAATATGATTTTCCTACTTAGTCATTTTTTTGTGATAGTGTTTTTCCTGGGCATTTAAAATAAAGTGAAGCTGCTTTAATACATTTTCAAATAAAATTGTATAAAAAGACATTCTCAATAAATTTTATCTATATCTTATCTATCAATCTATCATGTCTTATTTCCTATTAGTCAATATTGACTTTTCTGTATCACCTTACCTAACAGCATTCTGTCTTACATTTCTGCAGAGAAATATAAATGCAGCATCATCCTATTAAACTTATACCTAAATCTTTGGATATTGTGTGTGTGTGTTTCCAGCAAGCATGTATTTGTTTTGTACTTTTACATAGCAAAGTCCCATGTATTCACAAAAAACAATTTAAGAACACAGTCCTTTGTTAGGCTTTGCATTATGTTCTTACGGTGTCTGGACAACTATCACTGAAAGACAGTAAACAATCAGCACCTCTTGTCACCCAGACACCTTCTACTTTGAGGCTTAGCTCAACAACTCCTTTAGAAATATAGGCCACTCTTTCCCTTCAGGGTTATTTCTAGGTTCCTTTATCCATTTGCCAAATGTTCTCCATGGTGACAATTAAACATCCAGATGATTTTCTGAATGTACTGTCTCTCCCTCATCTCTGTCTCAGCATTGAATATGTTATTCTAGATTAAAATACATTTTTACCTACTCTCCCCTACCACATGTCTCTGAGATATCTCAAATAATTTTATTAAGATAGGCTTTCTACTTGAAAAGCTATTCCTCATCAGATGATATTTTTAAACAGCATTTAAACTGCCTTTTCCTCTGGATAATTCAAATAACAACTTATCTTCAAATTTAGGGTTTTAACATTTTTACTTTTATTCTGGTTTGCATTTGTATTGGTCTTGTAGTAGAATTTACCTGCCCCTTCTCTCTCTCTTTCTTTTTTGTTGGTCATGGGGCTTAAACTGGGTGCTGTCCCTGAGCACTTCAGCTCAAGGCAAGTGCTCAGCCACTTGAGCCACAGTGCTGCTTCTGGTTTTCTGCTGGTTTATTAGAGGTAAGGGTTTCACGGACTTTCCTGCCAGGCCTGGCTTTGAACAGCGATCCTCAGATCTCAGCCTCCGGAATAGCTAGGATTACAGGCATGAGCCACCAGTGCCGGACCCTACCCCTCTATTTCATCTTGACTGTCTGCTAGAAAAAATGGAAAGATGGGAAGTGGAATAATCTGAAAGTTTGCTCACTCATTGGGTTCATATCTTAGCTGAACCTGCTGGATGAAACATATAGTTTCCCCATTTGGCCTTGGCTTCCTGTCAGTACAATGGCTAAGCAGCAAGAGCAAATGTGCAAGATAGACAGGAATACTGAAGATATGTGTACATCACCAGTGAGAAACATGCAATTGTCTATGATCTAACCTTGAGATATTTCTGGGTTTATTTCTACAATATTGACTTCATGGAGGCAGTTACATAGGCCTACTTGGTTATAAGAGAAGAAAAAGTCTATGTCTTGACATGGAATGGTAAGCTTCTGGGACTGTAAATACTTGTACAGAAAACAAGACTAAGAATATCTTTTAAGACATTTTTGGAAAATGTTCTGTATCATAGTACACTAGATCTCTCCTAATCAGCCTTTATAAAGTATGAATGGTGTGAAAGCTGCCATTTGTTCATTCTTGTCTACAGTTGTAAACAAATGCCTCTTCTCTTCCATGTATATCACATCTTATAAAGACAGAAGTGTAAAACCACTCAAAGACAGCCATGTCTCCAAACTTGATCTGGTCAGGAACAAAAAGCATGAGCGACCCGATCTCGGATCTGTTTTGTCTTCACACTATAGACAATGGGGTTCATCACAGGAGGACAAGAAGATACACAAAGCCCATGATCACCTGCACCAGATGGGGTGCCTGCTTCCCAAAGCGGTGGATGACAGACAAGCCAATCATGGGTGTGTAGAAGAGGAGCACAGCACAGATATGGGAAACACAGGTGTTCAGAGCTTTGAGCCTTTCAGCCCTGGAGGCAATAGACAGCACAGTGTTGAGGATGAGGGCATAGGAGCAGAGGATGAGCAGCGAGTCCACACCCACTGTGGATACAATGACGAACATGCCATAGATGCTATTGGCTTTGATATCTGCACAGGCCAGTTTCATCACTTCTTGGTGGAGGCAATAGGAATGGGAGAGAACCGGAGAGCTGCAATATGGGAATCTTTTAAGCATAAAAGGCAATGGGAAAATGAGTGCTACACTACGGGCCAGGGAAGCCAGACCGATTCTGCCAATGACTGTGTGGGTGAGAATGGAAGCGTAGTGCAAGGGACGGCAAATGGCCACAAACCGGTCAAAAGCCATAGACAGGAGCACAGAGGACTCTAGAAAGGACAAGCAGTGAATGAAAAAAAGCTGAGCAAAGCAGGCATCATGACTGATATCTCTTGCTCCCACCCAAAAGATGCCCAGCACTGTGGGAAGGGTGCAAAGGGAAAGCCCCAGGTCAGTGAGAGCCAGCATGGACAGGAAGAGGTACATAGGCTCATGGAGTGAAGGCTCAGTTTTAATGATAAAGAGAATCGTGCAGTTGCCTAGGATGGAAATCAGATACATGAAGCACAAAGGGAAGGAGATCCAGATGTGCAAATGCTCAAGCCCAGGAATGCCACTCAGCAGGAAGGTAGGGGACATGCTGCTGCTGTTTCTTAGGTATCCCAGCATCTTTGTATTTCACGGAGAAGGGATGATTGGGCTTCCTTCCAAAATCTCAAAATTAATTCTGGAAGTGTTAGTGATAGTCCCTAGAAAAACTCTGAAAACACAAAGAAACAAAGATGAGAATCAGGTAGGTAAGTCCATAACCACTCTTCCAACAAACAGCTTATATCAAGTTTTGGACTCAAGTTATTCTCATATCTTTTTTTAAAAAAATACTTGTTTTTGTATTGTAAAGGTGATATGCATAGGAGTTACAGTTACGTAAGTCAGGTATTGAGTACATTAATTTTTTCCCTCTCAACCCCCTTCACCACAAGTTGTATAGTTCATTTGTAACACAGTGTCTAGTAAGTATCACTGCTGAATTGATTCACTCTTTTTTTTTTTATTGTGAACATACTGTACAGAGGGGTTACAATTACATGGGCAAGATAATGAGTACATTTTCCTATCAAGCATTGTTGCCTCCTCTTTTGTTTACCCTTCACATCCCTTCCCAGCTTCCCCCCCCCCACCACCAAAGTTGTAAAGTTCGTTTTCAACATAACGACTTGTACATCTCATTGCTGCAATGGGTCCACCTGTATCCTTATTTAACTGACTTGTTTTTCCCCTTCCCCTCCACAAATTATACCGACATCAAATACAGTGAAAGCAGGGGTTATACTTTGGGGGTGGGACATACAAAGCAACAAAGAAATAATCTTATAAATGCGTTAGAAACAAATGCATGAAAGAAAAAAAACATTTAAATACATTTGATTCACTCTTTGTCCTACCATTTCTGTGCTTTCTCCTTCCCTCCCCAAATCAAATAAACTTATATATAAGACAATGGGTACATAAATCAAACACAATGACAAAAGGGAATAAAAAGAACCAGGAACAATACAATGAAAAACCTCTCATTTCCATTTCTTAGACTTTATTCAATAAGCATTATTTTATATGATTTTATGCACATAGCTATTGGGCCCTGGTGATATTCTCCTAAGAATATCCTCCTTTGGTCTCACTGTGTGAATGCTTAGAGAAATATTATTAATCTTATTATTTTAATGAGGGACAAACACATGATATTGTAAAAATGATTTGCTTAGGTTATGCAACATTTAAGAGTTTACCTGGCTGAGGTGGAAATCCTCAGCGAGATCTTTTACCTTACGCCCTTCTCTGACCTTTGTATTAGTTCTCCACCTCACCCTGTGCACTCTGCAATTTGTTTGGGTGAGGTCTTGATATGTTTGCCACACTTGCATCAGGCTAATTGGCTCAAGAAATGTTCTTTCTTTAGCCTCCTGAGTATGTGGGACTGCCAGGGTATGTATGGAGATTTGGGTATTAGGTTCTGTCAATGGCAAGCATTTGGGAGAGGATCATGTAGGAGAGTGATTCTGTCTCTTGCCAAGTTGGGTCAAGTGGCTATGTGAGGCCACAGCTCTTGTTGGGGATCTTTATTCCATGGCAACTTATCTCCTTAGATTCTAGTAATTTCTGTATTTGCTCCTTCAAGGTAATAAGAGCATGTGTCATGATCTGCTGGACATATTAACTTTACCAGTCTCTAATGAGTAAACCCTCAGTGTACACTCTCCATATATCTTTCTTCTGCTAGGCCTCTTGCTAATGTTTTAGTTTTTCTTTTACTATACATAATTTAGCATTTTCTGTTCCTTGAACCAACTTTCTTCTTTCTTCTATCTTTCTTCCTTCCTTCCTTCCTTCCTTCCTTCCTTCCTTCCTTCCTTTCTTCCTTCCTTCTTCCTTCCTTCCTTCCTTCCTTCCTTCCTTCCTTCCTTTCTTTCTTTCTTTCTTTCTTCCTTCCTTCCTTTCTTCCTTCCTTCCTTCCTTTCTTTCTTTCTTTCTTTCTTTCTTTCTTTCTTTCTTTCTTTCTTTCTTTCTTTCTTTCTTTCTTTCTCTCTTTCTTTCTCTCTCCCACCCTCCCTCCCTCTCTTTCTCTCTCTCTTTCTCCCTCTCTTTCTTTTTCTTTCTTTCTTTCTTTCTCTTTCTTTCTTTCTTTCTCTTTCCTTTCTTTCTTTCTCTTTCCTTTCTTTCTTTCTTTCTTTCTTCTTTCTTTCTTTCTTTCTTTCTTTCTTTCTTTCTTTCTTTCTTTCTTTCTTTCTTTCTTTCTTTCTTTCTTTCTTTCTCTTTCCTTTCTTCTCTCTTTCTCCTACCTTCTTTTTAACTTCATCAACCAAATTACCCCAAGGGCTGTCCTTCTCTTATCTCCTGCTCTGGTCTTACTGACAAAGAAATCTTGCCTGCTCAACATAGCTGGTAAATGCTGTTCACAGAACTACAAGGAGAACTGGAAGGGCTATTACGCTATCCCTAAAGTTACTTTTATTTAGTCAGTAACTGACATGTCGCAGAAATCTAGAATCCAACTGCAACAGAACTGAATAGGAGAATTGAAGCATTATTAGCTATAATCTATCTATCACAAACTGAGTTCATGAGACTCCATAGAACAGGGAGCAATGATTCTGGTAGCTCCCATTCTTCTTAGCTGAAGAAATAAAGGCTGAGGAGACAAGTCCCTGTGCTATGTCAGATGCAACTTAATTTGAATTCCAGAGTTCCAGAGTGGAACTCTCCTTCAAAATCCCTCTAGAATGTTAATACAAGGAGAAGACAAGGCCTTTCTTTCTTTATCTTTGTTAATCCAGTATATATACTATGTCGTGGCATATGGCTCATGTTCAGTTTCTTTCATAAAAGGCAATTTTATTTAGTTAATTATGAATAATTTGGCATATGTTTTATCTTCTTTAAATCTCCACTGATGATCTATCAATAATGGTACACTATACTAGAGTAAATGGAGGGTTAAAGAAAATTATTGCTGTGCTGGGTGCTGGTGCATTATGCCTGTTATCCTGGCTATTCAGGAGGATGAGATCTGAGGATCACAGTTAGAATTCAGCCTTGTCAGGCAAGTCCATGAAACTCTTATTCCAATTAACCACCAAAAAGCCAGAACTGGAAGTGTGGCTCAAATTGTAGAGTGTCAGTCTTGAGCAAAACAGCTAGAGGACAGCACCTAGGCCCTGAGTTCAAGTTCATTTGCCAAAAGAAAAATAAAAGAAATATATTATTCTAAGATCAAGGAGATAGTAAATAGGATTTTAGCTAACAACAAACTTTTCTCAGAGTCTGGGCTCTAAAATGCTGTGGATATTCTGCTCACATAGGTAAGAATTCAGTGACAAATAACAGCAGATAGTATAAAATCAAACTCTGACAAGCCTTTAAAATTCCTGACTAGCTATAAACAGGTGGTAATGGATGTAGTTCCATTGTAGAAGGCTTGCCTTGCATGTGTTTGATTCCCATTAGCAGGGAATAAAACTGATTAGAGAAATAAATATGTACACATTTTTTTCTCCATCTAAATACCAGAGACATTAACTGTTCTTGCCATGAACTCACGTTCCACTTGAAGATTGCATTGGCTCCAAATTCTGCTGCTGCTTGATCATATTATTCACTAAGGTGAATTCAGAAGAGTTGTGATAAACTTGCTTGTTAGGGCCAGATGAGTTCCAATGTGGTGAGTATAACTAAAAACATAAACAAAAACAAAAAACCCTGAAGACAGAAGTTACTTTGGATGTTAAAATGAAGTAGGATGTGAAAATAGAAAGAAATATAATTTTCAGTGAACATCAAGTATTTGCCAGGCACTATACAAGGGACAGTTCAAATGTAATCATATAAGACCTCACAAAAACCTTGCAAGTTATTACCTCTGTTTATAGATGTGAAATGAGAGGCTTCAAGAGTTTGATAATACAACTGAGGACAAACAACCTACAGTGAGAATTCAAATTTAAATCTTTGGACTTTTGCATGTCCATAATAAAAATTTTAAGTAAGATAATTCATTTCAGCAGTTGTTTTAACAAAGTATGAGATAGGTAGAATTTAAATGACAGATATATAAAAAGGTTTGGGTCACTTTGGAAAGCAGTGTGAAGGTTCCTCAAAAGACTCCACATAGAGCTCCCCTATGACCCAGCAATCCCACTTTTGGACATTTACCCAAATGATCACAAACAAGGCCATACTAAAGCTACCAGCACAACTATATTTATTGCAGCATTATTCACCATAGCTAAGACATGGAAACAACCCACATGCCCCTCATTAGATGAATGGATCAAGAAAATATGGTATATATATATATATATATACAATTCTATGCCTCTATCAGAAAGAACAACACTGCCCTATTTGTTAGAAAATGGAAAGACTTGGAAAAAATTATATTAAGTGAAGTAAGCCAGGCCCCAAAAAACATAGGTCCCATGGTTTCCCTTATTTGCAATAACTAGTATATGTCTAGGACAAGCAGAAAAGTTCAAAAGCTATATACATATGACCATATAAGATGGTGCTAAATGAAATGAACCTCAAGACAGAGACACAAGTGGTTTTATCTTTCTTGTTGTTTTGTTGTTGTTTTTAATGTACTTATAATGTACATTTTTTGTTTCTTTTGTATGTTCCTCCCCCATGGTATAAACCCTGTTTTCATTGTATTTTATTCCGGTACCCTGCATCTTGTATATACATTTTTTTAATTTGGGGAGGGGAAGGGAAATAACAAAATGCTTAAATAAGGATATAGCTTGACCCATTATAACAATGAGATGTATAAGATACTACATTAAAAAAGAACTTTACAACTGGTGGAGAGGAGTTAAAGAGATGGGGAGGGAAGGAGTGGTAGGGGAAAAATAAAGGAGGAGGTAACAATGCTGGATAGGAAATGTACTCATTACCGTTCTCATGTAACTGTAACCCCCCTGTACAGTATCTTTACAATAAAAAATACAAAAAGGTTTTAGATTATACCTTTTGTTTGTGTTAAGCTGAAGATAGGCTCTATTTGGAATTACAATTGTGCCTCTCAATGTATAAGAGGTAGGACAGAAGAAGAATCAAAGAGATAAAGATGAGGGTAGTTTGGCAGAGGGAACCTAGAAAAGGAAAATCTAGAATAATAAATTCAGGATTTTCTCAAAATCTTTTTTTTGTTGTTGTTGGTTGTAGGGCTTTGACTCAGGGCCTGGGCACTGTCCCTGAACCTCTTTGTGCTCAAGTCTAGGGCTCTACCACTTGAGCCGCAGTGCAACTTCTGAAGTCAGAATTTTCTTGGGAATGAGTACATATAGTCTTTTTGATCTAGAGATTTTAGTAAGATAGTATTGTAAGTCCTATTATTGAAAGCTTGTCCAAGTATTAATTTTCTTTTTGTAAAACCCAAATAATGGGCTGATTTTTCAATTTATTATTCCCTTTGGTCATGAGCATTACCAGTAGAAAATACTCTGTCCAGCAGAAGTAAAATACACATTCTTCTCAAGCACACATTCCACATTTTCCAAGGTAGATACATTAGGCTACAAAACAAGTCTTAATAATTTATGAAGTCTGAAGTTGTATCAGTGTATTTTTAGACATGGAAGTATAAAACTAGAATCCCAGAAACAATGGAACTGTTAAAAATATGTACATATTAAGCTGGGCGCTGGTGTCTCACGCCTATAATCCTAGCTACTCAGGAGGCTGAGATCTGAGGATCATGGTTCAAAGCCAGCCCCAGCAAGAAACTCTGTGAGATTCTTCTCTCCAATAAGCCACTCAGAAAACTGGAAGTGGTACTGTGGCTCAAGTGGTAGAGTGCTAGCCTTGAACTGAAGAGCTGGGGAACAGTGCCTAAGCCCAGAGTTTTAGCCCCACAGCTGACCAAAAAAACAAAGAAAAACAAAAACAAAAACAAAAAAGAACTTGTACATATTAAAAATCATACTCCTGAATAACCAGTGTGTTATGAAGTAAATGTTTTCAGACAAAAATAGAAACACAAAATATAGAAACTTATAAAGCTGTAAAAACAAGTAAACTCTATGAAATGAAAATACTTCAAACAACCTAACCTTATACCATAGTGAAAAGCAAAAAAGGAGAACAAATTAACCTTACAGTTAGTTATTAGAAGTAAATAGAGTGTAAAGAAATGAAATAAAGACTAACAAATATCAGCAAAAATAAGTTGTTTTGAAATGATTTCTAATGGGGGAAGATTTCATTGTTCCTGACTAGTACTGAAATAATTGCATAGGGTTGGGTGGGATAAGGGTGTACATTTCTACCCAATTGCTCTGCTTGGAGACTTTTTTTCTGACAGGAGTTCAGTAAGTGCAATGACTTTTGATTCTATTGCTTAGACTACATGATTATTCAAGGAAATATTTTTTTTAATATTATTTTATTTTATTTGAGAACATACTGTACAGAGGGGCTACAATTACATGGGCAGGATAATGCATACATTTCTTACCAAGCATTGCAGCCTCCTCCTTTGTTTACTCAAGGAAATATTTTTATGTGACACACACACACACATTTTTTTTTTTTTAACCAAAGGTTTAGATTGCTTCTGACCCTTCTATATTTTTTCCCTTGTGAAAAAAAAAAAGAGCTCACAAATCTATTAGCCTGTGCCTGGCAAGAAGTGGTAGATGGTGAGCCTGTAATAACCAAATCCATGTCATGTCACCACCTCCCGAGTCCCAGTATTTCTGCTGTTTACCATATAGAATAAACCTCTCTTGACAGTAAATTAAGTCAGCAGATGGTTGTGAGAAAGCATCTTTCTGAGCTAGTGCTAAGAACTGGGATCATGTGAAGTCAGGAAGAACTTGTAACAGCTGGCCTCTTCAGCATGCACCCTTTGTAGCTTTTTATTGTGGCCAAAGCCCCTCATCTCCAACTGCCTACACAAAGCTTTGGGATGAGTGTTTTGGACCTCCTGTTGATTCCACAACGAATTCCAAATTCCTGCCTACTGTATCACGTCATCACATACCTTGTTCCAGAGGCTGCAGACCTCACAGTGAGGCAGAATAATGCTGAAAATAGAGACCAGGATGGGTGTGGACAGACTAGAGAGTGAATATTTAAATCTGTGATTTTATGCAACCACTGAGCCTTGACTGGGCCCCTGGGCCTCATTAACTCAGAATGTAGGGATAAGGGAAAGGGAAGAAAGGAGAGAAACCTTGTGAGCTGTCTGGGTAGGAAGTTCAGGAAGTGCCACGCACCTGTCCCTACTACTGCGCAAAGATATGGAGAAAAATTTCCACATGCTCCTTAACTTCAGGAAAGCAGAATGGATGTTGCTTATATTTTATTTATGTGTGATATAGTGTCTTAACATTTATGCTCTTTGTATGTGACAGTGTGCATGTGGTATTTAAAAAATGTTTTTGGTAGGTAAGCCCAGAGAAATAAGCAAGATGTGGGGGCTGGGAAGGTGGCTCAGTGGTAGAGCACTTGCCTCGCATGCATGAGGCCCTAGGTTCAATTCCTCAGCACCACATAAGCAAAAAGAAAAAATTCATAAGTGGCACTGTGGCTTAAGTGGTAGAGCGCTAGCCTTGAACTGAAGAGCTGAGGGCAGCGTCCAGGCCCAGAGTTCAGGCCCCATGACCGGACCCAAAAAAAACCAAAACAAAACAAGATGTGGTATCACTTCAGGTAGAATCCAAAAAAGTTGATCTTACAGAAGAGAGTAGAATGGTTCTCAGCACAGGCTGGGAATAATGAGGTCCAGAGAAGACTAGTGAGAAAAAAGTCTCTTTGGAATGTGGATAGTTTCTTTGGAATTGTATTTTCTCTTAGAGCCTCAATCGAATAGCCTGGTTGAGTACATTCTGTATACAAGTGTGATGAGACAGTGTTTTACATGTCTTATCTCCAGATGACCTGCATCAGAATCTCATGTGATGCTTGCTAAAATACAGAATATGGTACCTTCACAGATAGTTATTTATGGTTATGTATGTTATTTATGGTCATTATAGAAGTTAGGCATTTTTCTTATGGGATGCTACAACTCTGACTGCAGAATTTTCAATTTCTTTTGTGATAAATTATACATCTTCATGTTTAGCCTACAATCATTCCAAATTACAATTACTAACTAAATTAGTATTTCTACAATTTATTAACTTAGTTAGTTTCATATGGAGGCTTAGTTTGACATGTCTATATATGCATACAACCTAGTTTGACCCCCCCCCCCAGCCACTCTCTCTCAATCCCCTCTTACTTCCCAAATAAATCTCAACAGGCCCCATTGTTCCATTAATGAATTAATTAATTTGTTTGTTTATTTATATTTTATTATCTTTAAATAGTTGTACGAAGGGTGTTCAATTCAATGTGTCAGTCTGTGAGTACAATGTGTCTTGCTCAGTCTCATTCATTTTATCATTCTCACCTTTTCTCTACACAAGTACACAAAGTATTTTGATCATATTTACCCACCTTAATTTTAAGGCTGATCTAAAAATAACATAGATTAGGTAACAAAAAAAGTGTTTGATTTTCATAGTTCTGAAGGTTGGTGAAATCCAAGATGGAGGATTGACAGGTTTGATGTCTTCTGAGGCCTCTTGTCTTTGTAGCTGGTCACCACCTCCTCACCGTCCACACACGGACTTTTCTCTGTGTCCGGCCACACAGGCTTCTCTCCACATATGCTAACTTCCTCTGCTTATAAGAAAGCCAGTTTTATTAGACTTTGGCCCTACCATTTTTAAACTTAATTACTTCTTTAAGACCAAACATATATCCAAGTATGGGTTCATCTTAAGTTCTTGCAAGAAAGGAATTGGGGAGAGGAACAGTTCAACCCATAGGCTACTTAGTCACTTGTAACAAAAAGATACTTTGTATACAATGAAAGGATATCTTTTATTTTTCTCTCCCAGCAATATGTATTTATAGTCTCTAAGACTGAGTTCTCAGAGGAGAAAACTAGTATTAGATATGTTTGGCTAGGTTTGAATCTTAGCCATGACAATTTTTTAGGTAGAAAACAGACTATTTGGGAAAACCATAGTTCACAAAGTCAAAAGTGCACAGTGTTATAAAGTTCATGTTTGGAGGTTTATTAGATTTGTGATCAGCTCCTGGTCAAAAACATCCCTACTGGTGGACTCTAGAAACCATGAGTAATGAAATTCTCATTTGAAGGGAGAGAAGTTACTCCCTAGTGTTTTAAGGACATTATGATTACTGAACAGGGAGAAAGTGTTGAATCTGCAACAATCTCATAGTGATTAAACCACAAAGGAACCAGTGTAAAGGAAGGGTAGAAATCTATTAGTATGTATGTATATATGATCCTACATATTTGAAAGATTTGAGCTTTGTCTTACTAGGTATTCATATCTATATGTGATCTTGTAAAGTTATACAAGTATGATTATTCTTATTGATTTCTTTTTTATTGCCTTCTTCACAGGGAGAAGAGGATCTAAAACTGATTATTGCTTAATCTTCTTATCATGGTGAAATGTTACATATTTGTGTTTCTCTGCCAGTGGATTCATTTTTGGTATCAAGAGGTAGGCTAAAATAATGAAAGGAAAGATTGCTGAGCCAAACTTTTTGCCTTCTCCTGGTTTTAGATAAAGTCCTCCAAGAGGATGCATCTACCTACATGAGAGTATAAAGTCTTGTACTTTGTTGTTATGTGTTCCAATGTATGTGGCAATGCACAGAAATGAATCCATTAAATGGCCAGTTATATTAACTGAAATATGAAATTTGCAGGGAAGAATTAAAACTGTAATTTTCCCAGTCTGACAAAATGAATACCAGGAAACTGGCATTGGAAAGGTGGGGGTGGGTGTCTCAAGATAAGGAGGATAGACAAATAGAGGAAGTGGGGGAAGAATGCAGACATAAAATTCTATGCATGTCTTATGAAATTAAGAAAACTGAGAAAGGGATATGAAAGGTAAACAAAAGAGGAGGCTACAATGCTTGATAAGAAATATACTCAGGCTGGGAAGGTGGCTCAGTGGTAGAGCGCTTGCCTTGCATGCCTGAGGCCCTGGGTTCGATTCCTCAGCACCACATAAGAAAAAAGCCGGAAATGGCACTGTGACTCAAGTGGTAGAGCGCTAGCCTTGAGCTGAAGAGCTGAGGGACAGTGCCCAGGCCCAGAGTTCAGGCCCCATGACCGGACCAAAAAAAAAAAAAAAAGAAATATACTCATTATCTTGCCCATGTAATTGTAACCCCTCTGTACAGTATGTTCACAATAAAAAAAAAGAAAACTGAGAGAATTTGGGTTGGGAGGGAAGGAGAATGAGGAAAGAGGTGATATTGATCAAGATGTGTTGGAGTTATAAACTGGTTTGTTGAATGGGAACTGCTTTGTAACAACTATCTATAAAGATAATAAAAAGATAATTAAAAAGTAAATAAAATCTGCCCTGGTTAATTGGATCATATGTACCAATACAAACAAATATGGCACAGTAAATATATACAGCACAGAAATTTAAAAACATTAAGAAATACCAGCAACTGTCTGTTTATATGTGCGTATGTGTGTGAACATTGCTTGGTATTGCTAAATACAGATGAGAGAAACATCTTGTAAAGAAATAAAACAATGTGCATTTTCTTCTACCATTCCATCTGTGTAATATATAGTGACTAAAGAAAAAAGTGAAATCCTTTCACTAGTTACTGAGATGATGAGTTGATAACCCTTTAATTTCCTCTTTTGAGGATTACCTATGTATATTTTTGTATTGCTTCAATCATATTCGTCTCCTTAATCTAGGTCAACAGCCTCTTTTCTAATTGTCTTTCCACAAACTAGGATATATGCTTCTTTTACTAATATTGTGAGTGTGAATGGCTGGTTGTAAACCAAGAAAAACTGTGATTATAATAATGCAATGAACTAAATTAAAATATACATTTAAAAAGTACAATCAATCCATTGACTAGGGGATGGAAAGATAAAAGTTATGTCATCTTTGGATTTTGTGTTTTAAATAATGATAGGTAATATTTATTGAAGATTGTGTATTTGCAAAAAGCACTGGGTTAGAGATTTACATGAATGTATTCTTCAGAAACAAAGATAAAGAAGGAAGTATTATAATTACCTTTGGGTTTATCCTTCAACTGAGAAAACTGCAGCCAGGCAGGTAACTCTTTCAAAGCCATCTAGGCCCTAGGAAGCATACTTTTATTTTTACTTTTGCTCTCCTTAACAATTGAGAGCATGCTTTTCCCGCTGTAGCACAACTGAAAGCAAAAACAGCTGCGAGCGATCTATGGCAAGCCTCCCTCCATTCACCCTAACCTAATCCTGATGGAAACAGCTCGGTGACTTCACAAATGCAAACTTCTTCAAGATCCTTTGGCGGATTTGCTTGGTCTTGATGCTGTAGACAATGGGGTTCATGAGAGGTGGTACCAGCAGGTACACATAAGACATGAGGAGGTGTACGATGTGGGGCAGATGTTCCCCAAAGCGATGCACGAGGGACAAGCCGATCATGGGGATGTAGAAAAGTAAGACGGCACAGATGTGCGAGACACAGGTGTTGAGCGCCCGCAAGCGCTCTTGTCGGGAAGCTTTGCTCAGCACCGTGTGGAGGATGAGGGCATAGGAGAGGAAGATGAGCAAAGAGTCCACGCCCACCGTGCAGGCCACCACGAAGAGCCCATAGATGTGATTGACAAGGATGCTAGAGCAGGCCAGCTTCATGATCTCTAGGTGTAGACAGTAGGCATGGGCCAGCACATGGGAGCGGCAATACTGGAAGCGCTTCAGGAGGAACGGCAGGGGGAGGATGAGCACGGCGCTTCTTAACAGGGAACTCAGCCCCAGCTTGATAATTCGTGCTGGAGTCAGGATGCTGGAGTAACGCAATGGGTTGCAAATGGCCACATAGCGATCAATGGACATGGACAGTAGAACGGATGATTCCACTAGAGACAAAGTGTGGATGAAGAAGAGCTGAGTGAAGCAGGCTGGGATGCCAATCTCTCTGGCGTCAAACCAGAAAATGCCCATCACGGTGGGCAATGTGGAGAGGCAGAGACCCAAGTCTGTGAGGGCCAGCATGGCCAAAAAATAGTACATGGGTTCGTGTAGGGTGGCATCAGTGCGGATGACATGGAGGATGGTAAGGTTCCCCAAAATCACTGTCAAGTAGATGGAGCAGAAGGGAATAGAGATCCAGCCATGTACATGTTCCAAACCTGGGAAGCCCGTCAGGAAGAAAGTGGCTTTTTGGAGGCTGCTGTTGTAAAGAATGGCCATGGATTTCTAATCTGTTTTCACCAACCTGAGATGCAGAATTGGATCCCAGGGGGTTGCCAAGGTTGAATGCTCAGTGACCTAAACATGCCAGGAGAAATCAGTCAGGAGGGGTCTGCAGGGTGTATAGGAAAGAATTGGGCCCTTTTCTACTAGCTTTTTATTGGGGGGGGATCGCTAGTGAAGCCTGAACTCTGGGCCTGAGCACTGTCCCTCAGCTCTTCAGCTCAAGGCTAGCCCTCTACCATTTGAGCCACAGTGCCACTTCTGACTTTTTCTGCTTATGTGGTGCTGAGGAATTGAATCCAGGGCCTAATGCATGCAAAGCAAACACTCTACCACCGAGCCACCTTCCCAGCCCCCTCTACTAGCTTTTTCAGAGACTGTGAAAGTATTTTGATATTGGATTATTATAGCTCCCCAAATACCCTTAGAGTCACTTATGGTAGAACATCCATTAAAGTTGGTCTCAGATTCAACAGGGTCACCATAGGTAGTGTTGTTTTTTACCCTGAAAAGTTCTCCAACTCAAAGAGTAAAACATTCATAATCTATATTACCAATGTGGGAGAATTGGCACTATACATTACCCTGCATAATTGTCTACTAGGAACAGGTATGTAGAATGTGGTTTCAAATATAGTTGTAATTTGCCTGGGTATGTTGTTTCATTCCAAGGTTAAGAGTCTACAGAGGATACTAGAAAAAGGTTGGTGAATCTTGAAATCTTTGAACTTGAAACACATAATCAGAGTGATGAGTGTTTTCTGAATTTACATAACACTCATGGATGAGGAGGCAAATTGTATTTTTTTCTTTGAACAGATGGATAGAATATTACTTTTGTTGGTTTCACTATTAGTAATAATATACATATGGGATTATATTGAAAGGCAAACAGACAGTAACATGGAAAGACATAAGAAAGCAATCCTGGTTTAAATGAAGCAGGAATATATTAAGAAGCAAAACATTCCATTTACAGAGAATTTTCTTCCAGAAATGTTTATGTAAAAGCTATTTGGTCACTTTAATGAAAAGTAATGAAAGGAATCTCTATATTTCTCCCTGACATTTTGGTGGAGGGCAAAATTCATGCATGAGTTTCATAAATCTAAACCTTAGAACTGAGTAGCCTTGTAAAACAGTTGAGACTTCAGGAAAGAAAGAATTCTAAGACAGGTGGCTTTGAGACTTATTCCTCAAAGATGCCAGGAGAGATGGGTCTGCAAATGAATGGTTAAGCAATTACAGATGAAGATGAAAAAGAAGTGTGCAGAAAAGAAAACTGCTAGAGTGGAAAAAAGACTTTGTTTAGCTTAGAATAAGAACACGATGTCTAGAGACACCTGAGTGATAATCTAAAGTTAGCTATGATTCTGAAGTTTAGATGGTTATGCTTTCTTCTAATACCAGACTTGGACTTTCATTTGCTCTGCCTTCATAGCTAAGTTGCAAAGCATTCTATTGTGTGCTATATATGCAAGTGATCAGTGTATTATTTATCATATTTGTAAAAATTTACAATAGATCAACATATATCATGTTATATAGCTGCTACTTTTCTACACACTAATGTGGAGTGAATCATGTCAACCATGATAGGAATACCTCAGTGCTATCAGACCAGTTCAATTCTTAGAAATACTGTATGGGTGAAAAGTATACCAGTGTTGTCAGATTCAATCTGGTCTTAAGAGAATATTACAGTGGAGTAAACTGTGGGAAAGAGAGGTAAAATGATCTAGGTTACGTTACAGAGCAAGTAAGAGAAGTCTTGAACTTAAAGTTCAAACCTTGACTGTGCTGTATGGAGTCTATGTTATTTGTATCATCTCTTTATACCATATTTCCTATTAGTATTGCATAGAAAATTGGCTGTTATTACCAGATTCCCGTGGTTCACACCTGCAATCCTAGCAACTCAGGAGGCTGAGATATGAATATAGTGGCTCAAAGCCAGCCCAGGCAAGAAACTCCATGAGACTTTTATCTCCAATTAACCACCAGAAAACCAGAAGTGGAACTGTGGATCAACTGGTAGAGCTTTCACCTTGAGCTGAAGAGCTCAGCGACAGTGCCCAGGTCCAGAGTTCAAGCTACATACCCAACAACAACAACAGAAAAAGAAAATTAGCTGTTATAAGAGTTAGCTAATTAACAAGCAGAAATTTAAAAGTGAGAACAAACCTCATGGTTTTCTTAGACCTCTACTATATGAACAACAGTAAGTAAACTGGCATTGGTTAACAGTAAAGAGGAAACATTTCAGGGAATGAGTTAAGTTTGCAATATGTAGAATGCAAGTCAGCAGGAATTCTTGGGGAGAGAATGCAGAGAGAATGTTTGGTTTGGGTTCTCACTTAACTGAGAGCTTGAATTATAAGATAGCTGCCATAAGTTAGGGGAGAATTGCTTACCAATAAAATGACTGGAAACTGTTTAAATAAGGCGAGAGCATAAAATTAGAAAGAAAAAGGAGATAAGAAGTAGAGAATCAGGGAAACAGGAAAACAAAGGATGTAATGTCAATGAAATCAAGTTATTATTATTGATTATAAAAAGATGAAGTAAGTTTCAAGAAGACATTGTGCTTTTTTTGTGTGCTGATACTGGGGCTTCAACTCAGGGCCTGGGCTCTGTCACTTAGCTTTTTCACTCAAGGCTAGTGCTCTACCACTTGAGTCACAGCTCCACGTTTGGCTTTTTGGTAGTTAATTGGAGATAAGATCCCATGGACTTTTCTGTCTGAGCTGGCTTTGAACTGTGATCCTCGGAACTAGGCCTCCTGAGTAGCTAGGATTACAGGCAAAAGCCACTGATGCCCAGTGGTATTTAGTATTATTTGATTTTACTACATAGTTTGACACGCTACACATTTCTGTTCTATATTAGTAGAGAGCTTCAACATTTTAAAGTGCTGTCAGATCCCCTGTAATATTTGGATACAAGTTTAAGATAAGGAAGATAGAGATTTCAATTGTAAATTTAAAGATGTGGACCATGTTCTGAATAATCACAAAAGAGATGGCAGGCAGGGGAGATTAAACAAAAGCATGATCATGACACACAACTATAGAGCTAGGACAATAGCCACAGTGCTCCTGTACCAACTTCATTTGCTATTCAAACTCCTTTGAGCAGTTATAAGGGGATGGCTGGGGCCAAAGGCTCAGTTTGTGGGCATGCTTCCATGGCTGGAGTCATCATCAGACTACCGACTGTTCTTTAGATGATCCTGTGTGCATTACATACCTGCACAATAGCAAAAGGGCTGGGCTGGCATGCTCCAACAAAGACTTCAGGCCAGGTGGTAGCTCAGCTTCAAGAATATTCTCTGTCTAAAATGCAAGATCCTTTTAAGTGTCCAGGAACATCTCTTCAGAGGCTTCTGCTGAGGAAGAGAATTCCCTAAGGGTTTCACAGGATCTTTAATTGAGGACAGAGGCAGGAGGGAAGGCTGGGAGGATAATACAAACCCTATTACCAAAGACTCAAGAAAAAAAGTCAAGTGTTAACTGGAGAAATCTATCCTAGTTCAAAAATCTGTCCCCAATTTTTCAGTTTTGCAAAGTATTAGAGAAAGTTTCATTAAAACAACTGGGCATGGCTGCTACATTGCCACCCTGTACTTCAGGGTTCTGGGGCAGCCTTATCTAAGGGGATCTGTGATACTTGTGCACGGATCACAGAATAAATGTGTGCAGTATTGTAGATCAAAAGAGCTTGGAGTTGGTGGCTCACACCAATGGTACTAGCTATTCAGGAGGCTGAGACTGAGGATCATGGTTTGAAGTCAATTTGGGCAGGAAAGTCGATGAGACTGTCTCCAACTAAGCACCTAAAAAGCTGGAAGGGGAGCTGTGGCTCAAGTGCACAAGAGCAATAGCCTTGAGTAACAACTCAGAGACAGCCCCCAAGTCCTGAGTGCAAGCCCTTGTACTGGCACACACGCACACACACACACACACACACACACACACACACACACACACACACAAGTTATGTGTATACAAGTGATGACTAGCATGCTAGGATTACAAGGAAATGTACATGATATGTAAGAATGAAGAGAGGAAGATTTATGTTCAGTAGAAAGTAAGATCTATCTAGTTTGGAGATGATGAGGGAAGGCTTCAAAATGAAATTGTAATCTTACCAAGGTAAATGATTGAGGAAAATATTAAGGGTCTTCAATAATCTCCTTTCTTCTTATTTATTTTTGAGTTAGTATTCATTTGCAATTTTTTGACTATTGTGAGATTTCCCTACATGCTCACAGGGCATGATGAACAAATTTGTCCCCTCCACCTAACGCTTGTTCCTTCCTCCTCTCTTTTTTTCTTTGAAGAGTGTTGGTAAATCTCATTATGGTGGGGGGAGAGAAAGAGAGAGAAGATTTCATGTATTTATATATGTGTAATATAATTTCATATGTGTGTATGTGATATAATTTCATGTGTGTGTGATATAATTTCAAAGTACCAGCACTGAGGACACTGAAGGAAAAGCCATGATATATATAATCATTTCAAAGATAAGAATGTTTAATAAAAAGAGACAACCCTTTTAGAAGTGAGAAGTCACAGTTCTCTGAAACAATCAGGATGTGATAAGGAAAGAATAAAGCACATGATATAAGTAATTCACAAAATTTTGGTCTCCTAGGCAGGTTATTAAAATGGTAAAGAAATTTTACAGTAGAGAGTAGATCAATGACCCAAGAGACTTTGTTTTTGTTTTAATATTTTTAAATGCGAATAAAGTCACTTAAATGTTTAGGTATCTTGACCACATTTAAAGTTCTACTTTTCAAATCTACTGCTACAACCTTTTTACCATCTTTTAAAATGGGCAGATGAGGGGCTGGGAAGGTGGCTCAGTGGTAGAATGCTTGCCTTGCATGCCTGAGGCCCTGAGTTCAATTCCTCAGCACCACATAAGCAAAAAGAAAAAAGCCGGAAGTGGCGCTGTGGCTCAAGTGGTAGAGCGCTAGCCTTGAGCTGAAGAGCTGAGGGACAGCGCCCAGGCCCAGAGTTCAGGCCCCACGACCATACCAAAAAAAAAAAAAGGGCAGATGAATGAAGAGAGGAAGAGTGGGCAGATACAGCTATTCTATGTTCACATGTGAAAACAGAACTAGATAAATTGAGAGAAGGGGTAACGTTGGAAAAGGTTGGAGAGAATAACAAAAGTGGTGATTTGATCAAGATGTATTTTATTCACAAACTAACTTGTTGAATTGCAAACATTTTGTACTTTAAGATAATATAAATAAATAGATAAGAAAATAAATAAATAAATAAATAAATAAACAAACAACATAGTTTTCATATTCTTATTTTGGAACATCCAAACATTCTCCTTTGAAATAAAGTTAGATATTTCTTCCTTGAATAAAGTCACATCATTCATATCTCCTATGTTGCCTTATCAAGAACAATTTCCATGTTGTTAGCCCATTTTTGAGTTGTTTTCTTATGATTTTTACTAGTTTCGTCTACATATATTGATTGTATTTCTTATCTATGAGTAAACTTCCTTTTGCAAAAAAAAAATGCCAGTTTAAAAATTGTGAATTGTCTGTCATAAGGTAGGATTCTGTAATGGGATAATAAATTGTTCACTAATTGCACAGCATTTAGCATCATAGGATCCCTCATAGTACAATTTTAAATATGTGAAAATGCATTTATTAATAGAATCAAACACACTGTGATGTTACTGGAGCTTAAACCCAAGGCCTCTCATCCTGGTATCCTTTTTGCTCAGGAATGGTACCCTACCACCTGACCTGTATATACCTCTACATCTGATTTTTGCAAGTTAACTGGACATACGAATCTTGTGGATATTTATCTGCTTCAACTATCTTTATACTGGGATACTCATTTCTCAGCCTGCTGAGTAGCCAGCAGTACCTGGCTCCTTTTAACGATTTTTACATCACATGCATGTTGGGCAATTATCACAAAAGAGTAATCTTTAAAACATAGGTTTGGTTTTGGTACTATGCTTGATGTACTTGAAGTTGTTATACTTCATCTGTATTCATATATTCATTCTTAATTTGAATTAGTAATTTATATAATCTTAAATATATAGTTGCTAAAACATGATCTAACTCTCTAGTAAATGAAATAAAACAAAATCCATGCCTCTATTATACTTAGAGCTGATAACTCAGTAAGTAGGCCATATTCAAATTAAATCTATAATATCAAACTAGTTCTATTTTAAAATTTGAGTTGATTTCTACATTTATAGTAATATTTATTTAGACATTGATTTATTGAAAATCCATTTTGAATAGAATATCTTTGAGAGGTTTAAATTAATTTGGTGATACTATCTAGACTCAGAAATATCACATCTACATAACATGTACATACATAAATGTGCAGACACATGTAAATAGACATCATATAAAATTCCACTTAAAATTTTAATTCTGAATCAATACAACATGGCAACACAAACCCAATCATGTATTGCAAAATAATGATCTCTTAACTTCATTCTTTGTTAAACTTTTATCCAAATGATCTTCCAACAAAAATATGGCAAGCCAAGGTAACTGACTGAATGAGGACTAAGTATTGATTTTTACTGAAGTATTTGTGGAGAACAATTTAAGGGTTTCTTTTTTTCCTGAGCGGAGGCTGAGGACCACCTGTTAGATGGAGGCACCATAGAGCAGCTGCCCTAGAGCCTCCAGATGGAAATTGGATAGACAATCCATTCTAACTAGATTATTTTATCTTTGGGCTACAGATTCTTGTTTTGTGCATGAGAGCTGTTTCCTTTGAGAGCTCCTGATTAATATGGGTGTTCTAATACTACAGTGACTACCGGCAGAAGGAAAGAATCTGGCAAAAGAAGTCGAAGAAATGGATGAGGTAGGTATTTATAAATGTCATGCGGAAAGCTCAGGAGAACTGAAGGGAAGATAGTGAAGATACGGAGTAGAAGGAGAAGGAAGAGACACTATGAGAAGTTTTTATTTCATTCCTATACATATAGTTCAGGTTGCATATTTGTTTGCTTGAGTTTCTTCTGCATGTGTGCCATTACCCATTTTCATTTTACTTTCTGAGAGGTATGAACATATCTCAAAGAGATCAAAACTACGTGTTGAAAAGAAATATTTTAAATAGTTTAAATGTAAATGCAGGCTTTGATTGCTTCTTCTCATTATCAAATTATCATATAAATGTATATTATGACTTTCAAAATGAATATGTTGAATATTCCTTTAAGTCTAGAGAAAATTGATATTCTGTGATTAAAGACATCTCCCTCTCTCCCACCTCCTCCCCCCTCTACCCCCCCCCCCCGGGAAAAGTAGAATGTCTTCAATGTTTACATCAGGAACTGAATCCTAAATCCTAAACCAACAGATTCACAAGGGTGATTCTTCTTCCATGCTTATAAACTTGTTGACAGATGTTAGGGAGAAGAATCTAATGTGGTTGTTGAATGAATCATCCTACTTGTTCTGGTGTCACTGATTGAGTTTTCACTTGGTTAAGAATCCCTGTGAGTTTTGCTCTGGCACAGTTTCTCTAAGACCAGATTTCTTATCTGTTGGCTCTTTACACAGTAGACAATGGGGTTCATCAATGGAGGCACCATCAGGAAAACATCAGCCATGAGTATCCTGACCATTGGAGAGCAATTTTTGGCAAAACGGTGGATAACAGCAAGGGAGAAAACAGGAATGTAGAAGATGAGCACAGCGCAGATGTGGGAGACACAGGTGTTGAAGACCTTGAGCCTTTCCTTCTGGGAGGCTATGCTCAACACCACTTTCACAATCATCACATAGGATACAAAAATAAATGTTATATCCAGGATGCCCGTGAGAGCCACAAATAAGCCATAGACGACATTGACTCTGTTGTCAGAACAGGCCAACTTCATGACATCCTGATGGAGGCAGTAGGAATGGGACAGGAAGTTCTTCTTACAGTATCTTAGATGTCTCAGAGTTAAAGGGAAAGGCAGGATCAACAAAACATTCTTGAGAGCAAAGGCAAGCCCAATCTGAGTGACCCTGGCATTGGTAAAAATGGAGGTGTATCTCAGAGGGTTACAGATGGCAACAAATCTGTCAAAAGACATGATGAGAAGCACAGATGACTCCAAAGCTGAGAATTCATGAATGAAAAACTCTTGGGCAAAACATGCATTGGGCGAAATTTCTGGAGCATTGATCAAGAAAACCTTAAGCATGGTGGGGAGAGAGGAGAAAGACAGCCCAAGGTCCGAGAGAGCCAGCATGGAGAGGAAATAATACATGGGTTCGTGCAAAGAGGGCTCTGTTTTTATGAAAAAGAGGATGATACAATTCCCCAAGATGGCCACAATGTACATGAGACATATGGGTATGGAGATCCAAATGTGGGCAGGCTCCATCCCTGGGATCCCAACCAAATAGAACATGAAAATTTCATTTCTAGAATTGTTGAAGTTGGACATGATGGTATGTATGAGAAATCAGATGAAAGTTCTCAGCAGAGACAAATTGTAGCAGTGCAAAGGGACTGGCCAAAATGCATGGCTTTATTCTCTTGATATTATTTTGTTCTTGTCAAACCAAGTGATACAGACATAGTCCTTAGATAGAAAGCTAAATGGAGAAAAACAGATAGCCAAAGAGGTACAGATCACAATCCAGCTAAATTAAAAACTGAGAGAAAAATAAAACTACTTGTCATCAAAATCTATTCTTACATAACTGATACCAGCTTTATATAAGGAGTATTATAGAATTAAGAAAATCATTAAAATGTTTATTTTCCAGTGGAAAATCTGACAGTTTTGCCTTTTAATGTAAATATTATAACCTATGTCTTGATGAAGATGTGTTAAAAATAATTCAGTAAACTATACTCCAGGAAACATGGTTTCAATGGTTTATCTCTCTCTCTCTCTCTCTCTCTCTCTCTCTCTCTCTCTCTCTCTCTCTCTCTCTCTCTCTCTCTCTCTTTGTCTCTGTCTCTCCTTCCTTCCTTCCCTCCCTCTTCTTTCTTTCTTTCTTTCTTTCTTTCTTTCTTTCTTTCTTTCTTTCTTTCTTTCTTTCTTTCTTTCTTTCTTTCTTTCTTTCTTTCTCTTTTTTTCTATCTTGCTTAATTTGAGGTGAGAGTCTTTCAGAGTTTCCTGCTCTGGCTGATTTGAACCATGATCCTCAGATCTCAGCTTCTTGAGTAACTAAGATTGCAAGTATGAGCTAGCAGCACCTGGCATGTTTCTATTTTTATAATAGTAACTATGGAAAATAGGTTATTCTCTGTATCACCAGTGTTCTACATTCTAATATATTATGCTTAGGAAGGGATGTTAAATTAATTTATCATCAGAGTCTGTTCTTATACAACATAGATCTTGGTGATTAATACAATGGTAAGAGCCATTTATGTCTTCACTTCCAGATAGGTCAGTCATGTTGCCTTCTATATTTTATATTTAAGCAGTTTATATAGCTTTGAAAAGCCTCAGCATAGCTTTGTAGTTAGATTATTTACCTTTTAGAACATTTGATTCATTTACATTGTATTTTCTAGTATACTCTACTTTCATTCTTTTCTTATTTCCTAATTATTTTATTTGTGTCTGGTTTTAAGTACATCCAAACTGTTGAGTTTCATTTTGATTATATATTTTTCTTTTTTAATAAATATAATGAATGTTTTTCTTTCTGAATTAATTTAAATGGCATGCATTTTAATTTGTGTTTGCTAATTACTCTGTTAACTTTCTTTTTTATTATTATGCATTCATATTGGGTTTAATGTATTTTTATCTTCAGTGACAAAATTATCTTTAAATATTGATAATCATAACTTTGGTGGCTCATGCCTGTAATCCTAGCTATTCAGGAGGCTGAGATCTGAGGACTGTGGTTCAAAGCTAGCCAGAGCTGTAAAGTCTGTGAGACTCTTATCTCCATAAACCACCAGAAAACTGGAAGTGGTGCTGTGGCTCAAGTGGTAGAGCGCTAGCCTTGAGCTGAAGAGCTAAGGGACAATGGATAGGACCAGGGTTCAAGCCCTATGACCAACAAAAATAAATATTGATAATCACAATGTGGAATGATTGCTTTAGTCATTTTAAGAAATCCATCACCCCACATTCTTACATTATTTGTATTCAAACCAGTTGAGATGCCTCTTTTGAGTGACATTGAAATATAGAAATTCTCATTAGCTAGAGTCACTATGCTATGCATGAATATGAAAAAAATTATTTCTACTGCCTTACTGAAACTGAATCCTTTGACCAATTTCTCATTTCCCCACTTATTATTCACACTGGAGAGCATCTTCCTCAGTGTTTAATTTTATAATAATTTTTTAAAATCTTATTTGTAATCTCATCTTCAGTTGGCATTTTATTGAGTTTGATGATGTATTTTTTTTATTCATGCTCCCAGATTAGACATCGCCATTGGTTCTTTCTAATTCCCAGAATTTGATTAACTACTAGGATTTCAAGAATAGTTAAGGGATCTTTTCTCAAAAGCAAACCTGAGTACACTTTCATCATTTTCCCCCATCTGCTGCAATACCTAACTTGTTATATGGTGCACATCCAACTTTGGGTATCTTACTCTTGATCCTTTTCAGACATGACGCATTACCATGGCAAGCAACATTCAGGTAGAGAACCGCCAGAAAGTAACATCTTTAAAGTTGGAGCCCTGTGAGCCCATGTATTTGTCTCAATTTGCCACAAGTAAGTATTTTTACACTAGATTTAGTGTATCTATTATCCATCATCTATCTATCTATTGTTTGTCTACTTCCTTATCTATCATCAGTGTAGCAATTATCTAGCATCTACAGCTCCATTTGTAGAAAGAAGCAATAGGGATGCTTTTATCATTTAGTATTTATATCTAGTACTAATGTAAGTTTGTTGTAGACTAGAGATTGATATATCTGAATGGGCTTAGTATACTACACTGAATAAATTTTTCCTTCAAAACTTAGACACCCTTTTCTGTACATAACTATCAAAGCACACATTGAGAAACAGTCAGATTAGTGGAAAATTATTAGGTCATAATCTCTTATAAAGTAATTAATGATTAAAAAATGTATATAAAACAAATTTGGGGCCGGGGGTTTAGCCCAGTAGAAGGGCGCCCGCCCAGTGCGTGCAAGGCCCTGGGTTCGGTCCTCAGCCCTGGGAAAAAAAAGACAAAAAATTTATATAAAACAAATTTATATAACAAACACTAGAACAATTTTTTAGATTTTACCATCGATGTTGTCATAATTTGGCAGTATTTTTCAAACATGTAGGTGATTTCTTAACACTATGATTTTCTACTTGCTTCCATTTTTAAGTATTCTATTCTTATAGTCCTGAAGACTTGACTAAATAGTTGTTGTCATTAAAGATACTCTATTACCTGTCTGGCTTAAACATTAATTCCTTCAGGCTAAATGCCTCAGCCATCAATAGAATGCAGTCTGTTAGAAAGCATATTTACTTCTTCCTAACTCTTCTTTCTAATATACATCTGAGGGGAATGAGAAGAGCCTCCAATGAAAAAACTGAAGCTGTATTTGAACAGGATTGTGGAAGGGTCATGCTTTGATGGTTTGTGTGTATAGTGAAGTAGAATTGCTCAAAATTGTCTCCCACAAGGACAGAGGGCTCAATGTGTGTTGAATGCTAATACTGTTAAGGTAAATAAAACAAAGAAGGTGCTGCTTTGATTCCTTGGAGTCTTTCTTTTGTCTGACTTAGGTATTAAACCCAATTGGATCAGGCTTCATTTCCTCAACTTTCCTGTTCATTCTACCCCAAGGAGTGCTTGACATCCAAAGAGTGCTTCCTAGAAAAACATGGAGAGACATGGTTTCTCTTTTAATTTTCTCCATGTACTCCCTACCAAATTTTCTTGCCAAACTACAATAGTTTGCCGAGGTACTTACAGTCTTTTTAAAACTACTTCAATAATGCTTTTATTGAGTTTATACATTGTGACATTTAAATAATACGGCTAGTTATCAACTAAACAGGCTGTTTCTCTTGGTTGAGTACATCCTCAGATAGAAGAAATGAAAGGGTTAAATGAAAACAGTGTATCGAGAATCAGCTACTCATCATCATGTGATGTTTGGTGAGATCCATAAAGGGCGCATTGGGGCTTTCAGCTACTTACCAAGATATGTACAACTTGATGTGCACTTCAAGGTCTAAAAAGAGATGAATTCAGGATGAAATTACCCAGTCCTGATTGTTAGGTGCAAGCATGCTTTCTTAGAATCTGATTCAAGTACTTATACTCTGAAGACTTTTGGTAGAAAGAAGGTCTCTAGGGATGATAGTGCCTCAAGATGTTGCCCAGTGTGGCTAAAAAGCCCACAGGTCTCTATGTCCATTCAAGTTGAGTTCAGCTGACTCTCACAGTGCTCATGCATTAGCTGTTTTTGCTTCATTCCCAATGAGACCTTCCTTGCTCCACCAACCCAATGGATTTCTCTTTTGCTTGTAACTTTGAGATTCTTCTGGAGAAGTGGCTACATTTTATTTTCTGAGAAAATTAAATAATCAAAACCAAGTAATTAAAATGGTTAAAATAGTTAATGGCTAGCTAATGTTTAATAGACAATAGTACTCAATTAGTATTTAACTTATAGTTAAATCAACTTTTAAATGACTATATAGTAGCTGATTAATATGAAATCAAATATTATTTAATGATTATATACTATCTGACATTTAGTACATTTCAAATTGAGTAATTAAACCCAGAAGAATGGCAGATGTGGTGAAAAGTATTGCAAGGCTTAGAGAGAGAGAACATGGTGGGACCCTATTAAGTGCTGTAGGCAGATCTGGTGCACCACGAACTTCCAAAGCCCACACAATATGCTGGTGAGTCTAACAGGAGACAAAGTATTCCTCAGTAAGCCAAAGATGCTGTTAGGAAAGGCTGCTCCTTTCATTCTGCACTAACAGCAATAGGGAAGATACAGCCTGGAAATTATTGATGTGGAACAGTATCACAATTACAATAACAAAGGAGAGGATTAACATCTGAACAGACTAAGCTAGAGAACTGTAAAAGTAGTAACTCTTTTGTTAACACTAATTAATAAATGTCTGCATCTTAGGTTTTCCACAGGACAAAAACATCAAGCAGCTATAGTAATATTACTTAGCTTGTAGCCACTAAATAAACCAAAGAATGGTTACTGGGAAACCATGAGCAATTATCCTTTATGACTATCTAGCCTTGGCTGGCCTAGATTTCAGATCTCAGTTTCAGACTCTGAACCAATTGGTTAGAGATTGGAAACCTGTCCCAAATAAAAGTCTTTCAGATTCTATGGTTCTTAGACACAGCCAAGAAGAAATGTTCTTTCTACCTTCTCCAATAAGAATTATGGCCAATTACTTGAGTAAATTGATTAAAAAAAAGAGCGAACTCTAAGTCAGATACTTGGAAGACTTTTGGATATAGGCTCTGAATTGACATTGGTCCTTAGACTGTGTAATGTGAGTGATGTATTAGATAAACTCAAACCCTCATGATATCTCCTTGGTCTAATAAGCAAGAGCTTTTCCAGTGAGACCAAATAGAAGTGTGTGAAACTGTGTCCAGATTCCTGAAGCCAATAAATTAATTTTAAAATAACATCATATATCAGTCTCACTGATAAGAATTATTGTGAACTCTCTGTTACATCTCCCTTTTAGTTTATTAGCAAGACATCTGCACTCTAGTTAGGTATTTGGAGAATGAATAGAGACTTCTGTAAGCCCAATCACATAGTTTACAGATGTGATATGTTTGTGTGTGTATGTGTGTATGTGTGTGATTTTTTATTTATTTGTCTTAGAATGTATTTCTATTTACCTATTTGTCTATCTGTCTATCAATTACCTATCATCTAGATATATTGTATCTGTGTACTTGATTCTGGAGAATGTGACCTTAGAGAATGATTATTTAAATAAAAACAATGAAATCTTTAATCTGTTGAAGGGCTGGTTGGTACAAAAGAGGAACACACACAAAGCCAGTATTTGAATTGGAAGAAGGTATTTTAAATGCTACTGAAAGTTACCTAGTCAACTTTTATCCAATAAATATTTATGACTACGAATGATAAGTAGGAAAAGTAATCAATAGAAAATGAAATATTCATGTAGATGTTTATCAAAGTGACCTTTCACATGGTATCTAAGTAGTTTCAAAACTGATATAAAGAAAAGCTGAATTGTCTGTACTTATTAACTATAAAAATCATAGTTAAGGGCTGAGAAGGTGGCTCAGTGGTAGTGCGCTTGCCTTGCATGCATGAGGCCCTGGATTCGATTCCTCAGCACCACATAAGCAAAAAAAAAAAAAAAGCCAGAAATGGCACTGTGGCTCAGGTGGTAGAGTGCTAGCCTTGAGCTGAAGAGCTGAGGGACAGCTCCCAGGCCCAGAGTTCAGGCCCCACGACGGGGCCCCCCAAAAAAATCATAGTTAAAACTACTTTTAGATGTCTACTTCATGATGAAATATCAACTATATGTAAAATTTCCTGGTTTAAAGAGGGAGTCTTTTCTAAGTTATTTTTTAATGCTACCTGACTTTGAGCAAACTGTGACAACTATTTTTTTCAAATGTGGAGGAAAATTTCAGGCCATTCTTACTGATAAACCTTGATGTAAAAATCCTGGAAAAATGTTAACAAGTATAAACCTGCAATCCTTAAAAAACTGTTGGAAATGAACTTTCCAACTTGTGGGGTTGGGGGAGAGTGGGAGTGGTTGGGAAAGGAAGGGATGGCAGGGGAAAAACAAAAGAGGAGGTAACAATGCTTGACAAGAAATGTACTCATTACCTGTAACTGTAACCCCTCTGTACAACATCTTTACAATAAAATAAAATGAAAAAAAAACTTTAAAAAATAGAAGGAAGGAAGGAGTTAGGGCAAGTTAATTTCTCAGGGAAGTTAAACTGGCTCCAAATTCACCTAGGGAATTATCAAACATACTCCCTTACTCTACTAATGAATCCTCAATTTAAACAATTAAATTTATTTATCACTACCACTACTAAACATTTAGAAAAATGAATGAATTGTTCATGTGCATAACCACCAATTGCTATCAAATAGTTAGAGAAAAACCTAAGGCAAGGTATGTAATCTCCAAACACACCAGTATAAAACAACACTGAGAGAAAGAACATACTTTTGTTTTGAAATATCTGAATCCATAGATATTATACTATGGTTTTATATCATGCTTCGAACTAAAACTGGTTTCATGATCCCTCTGTATTAGAGGAATTATTGTGAACTCTCTTTCCTGTGTTCATTTGAGAAAGGACTTGGACTCACAGGAGGAAGGAATGATGCATTTCTTCAGCTCCCATATGGAGGTCATGCACTCTCCCACAGCTGTGGTTAGGGGCCGAGGCAGACCTTCCCTCCCTAGGGATCTAGAAGCCTGTGACAGAGATCCTAATTCCACCCCAGGAGGAATGAGGAGTATTTACAGACACAGAGGAAGCACGAAGACTCACTTCTCCGAGGCTTTCAGTTAACGCCAGTGAGGTCCACAAAGAATCAGAATTGCAGCATCTGTCGTCAGTACAGGTTTGATTTTCTCAGGTAAGTGACTGACCTGAGCAAGACATAAAACTACAGAAATATCTAGAAAAGCAGGAAGGTAGAAACAGGCAAAAAAAAGAACTTGAAAAATTAGGATTATTTGTGGAAAAGACAGAAATTTGGTTAAAGAGCAATAGAAAGAAATGGCAGTGGGAAGCAGAAAGATAAAGAAAGGATGCTCAGATAGTATGTGAAAGCAGAGTGAGGAGAAAGTCACATTAAGAGAAACAGAAAGAGAATTAAATTTAGTCAGCAAGATATAAAACTCACCATTGAGTTATTTGGGAAATGGGTTATTGCTTATACATTGAGTAGTCTTGGTGACTCATTGTCCAATGCATACATTCCAGAGAAGCATTAATTTTTAATTAATTTTTAGCATAGTTTATATGAAATCTAGTACTAAAGAGTAAAACTACTAAGTGGTCAGCATGTAATCAATGCATGAGGGGAAATGGTATAATTCTCTGTGCACAATTTCAAAAATTGTGTGACATCTCCTGTTCTGCTCTAACCATTTTAAGAAATCCTAAGCTATGAAGGACAGTGTAAAATGGCTTTTGTTTGAGGCTTGAAGTTGGGAATGATTAAAAATCTATTAATGGGCTGGGAAAGTGGCTCAGTGGTAGAGTGCTTGCCTTGCATGCATGAGGCCCTGAGTTCGATTCCTCAGAAACACACAAGCAGATAAAGCTGGAAGTGGTACTATGGCTCAAGTGGTAGGGCACTAGCCTTGAGCTGAAGAGCTCAGAGAGATTTGATAAAAGATTAGATTTTAGGTGTTCTTATTATACATGTTCACACATGGAAGCTCTCTATGGAAGGTAATTTAATTGATTGTAATAATTATTTACATATATCTATCAATGTGTTATGATGTAGATTTTAATTTTTTGCAATAAAAAGAAATGAAAAGTGTAAATAAGTGCATTTCGATCTATTCTTCAGCTATGGGCAGGTCTACATTTGAAATTTTCCAAACATTAAAACCATCACATAGGAGAGTTACAATGTAGAGAAAGTAATTTTAAACAATGTCAATTTGCTATTTTTTTCCTGAAACTTATCTGAACATCAAAGAAAATGTGATTTATATTAGAGCTGGAAATAAGAAGATCATAGAGAACAATTTCCCAGCATGACATAAATCATTTTTCCATAGTGGCTATGGTTTCTTATACTTGTTTGATATGTGTGTGTTTATGTGTATCTGATGTGTGTGGGGTGTGTGTGTGTGTGTGTGTGTGTGTGTGTGTGTGTGTGTGTGTGTGTGTGTGTGTGTGTGTGTGTGTGTGTGTGTATGTGGCTGTATAATGAATATACCATGCTAATGTCTAGATTGCTCTGATGAGCTAGCTATACAGTAGAAAGTAGGAAAAAAGCATTCTTAGCAAAGGAAGAAGAAAAATATGCTGTCAGCTAGTGAATTTAGGAGATGTGGAAGACTCTAGAGGAAAAAAAAACATTTGCTTCATGGTAGAGAAATACGAATATACTGCTCTGGTTATAGACTTCTATGAATAACTGGACTGCTTTATCCAAGCAAGCATCCAATTGAATGCTCAGTTTAGTCTACTTGGGGTGGAGTAGAGTATCAGAGTTGAGTCTGACCCAGAAGATGAGAGCTGCATGGTCTTGGACAAAATGAGAAAAATATTTCTTTTTTTAATTTATTGCAAAGGTGATGTACAGAGGGGTTACAGTTACATAACTAATGTAATGGACACATTTCTTCTTGAAGAGTTTTATTCCTCCCTCATTTTCTCCCATTCTTCCCCCATCTCACTCCCCTCTCTCGAAGTTGTAAAGTTCATTTCCAACATAGTGTCTCCTGAGTATCACTGTTGCATCAGTTCACCCTTTGTCCCACTGTTTCTGTGATTGCCCTTCCTTTCCCCAAATCAGATAAACTTATAAATAAGACAAAGAATACAGAAATCAAAAGCAGTGTCAACAGGGAATAAACCAAATGGATGAAATGAAAGAAAAAAGAAATAACTGCAAGTAGTGCAAACAAACAAACAAAAACCTCTTGAGAAATGTTTGTTGATTCATTTAAAGAAAGGATTAACATTTTCTTCCAGTCTGCAGCTATAAAAATTCCAAGTCAATTTCTTTTTGGAGTTATAGATTGTGCAGCCTAAGAGCTTTACCCTACATACTAAAGAATGAAGATAAGAATAATAAAAATTGGGAAATATGAAAGTAGGCAAATGAAAACCTTTTATTAAATGCAATCTGGAAATAAAGCATCTAGTGTTGGACAGTCATAGTGCAATGATAAGAGTTTCAAAGCTACATTTAGAACAGCCTTTCCAGGAGGCTAACACTGAGTCCTGTGCTAGAGACTCACCTAGGTCAGAGATTGGAGTCAGCCAGGAACAATGAGCCACAGCTGCACAGATATTTGAAGTCAACCAGCTTGGACTTCAAAGAACAAGGTATGTTAAAAATTTTCCTAAGGGCAGTCAATGGGATTAGACAGGGAAACCATAAAGAATCAGAAATAGATGCATGTTAGGTGAATTCATATTTTATCACTTAAGCATTGAATATGTCATTGCTTAAATATTTTAAATTATTAAATAAAAATTAATTTGAAAGGAAACTACACTGCATTATTTGGATTCCCTTCAAATGTCTGCAAATCCCAAAAGAAGCTACTGATTGGCCAGAGAACCTTTCTGACAAGAAGTTCATGCAGTTCTATCTTTACAATACATCATAAAACTTCCTTTGTCCTTTTGTGTTGCTTAGTTTTCCAGTGATCCCAATGAAAAATCTAAGAAATGTCTACCGAGAGATGATGATATTCGTGTGGCTTTTCTTTCTATGTTTACTGTTCATTAATTCCTTTATATCAGTCTTCCATAAAGAACCATAGAGGATTCTTGTTCTTCAAGTGAAAGGTTAGCAGAAGGATGCACTTTGTCCTAGTTACTTTGTATGTACCCACAAAAGATAACTTGGAGAGATAAAGACAGATCAGAGTCTAATCCACACTGTTCACCTAGTTACTCACGGAATTACCATGGTTTTCTGGAATAAGAGTGAAGCTATGGAGCCCGTATTTATCCTGAAAGGCTTCCCGGGCTTGGAGTACGTTCACTCTTGGCTCTCAATCCCATTCTGCCTTGCATATCTAGTAGCGTTCATTGGTAATGTTACCATCCTCTCCGTCATTTGGGTAGAGTCCTCACTCCATCAGCCTATGTATTACTTCCTTTCCATCTTGGCACTGACGGACCTGGGCATGTCCATGTCCACTCTCCCCACCATGCTTGCTGTGCTATGGTTGGATGCTCGAGAGATCAAGGCAAGTGCTTGCTATGCCCAGCTCTTCTTCATCCACACGTTCACATTTCTAGAGTCTTCTGTGCTGCTGGCTATGGCCTTTGACCGTTTTATTGCTATCTGTCGACCCTTGCACTATGCCACCATCCTTACCAACAATGTCATTGCCAAGATTGGTTTGTTCTGTTTACTACGAAGTATGGGCGTGGTACTCCCAACACCTTTGCTGCTGAGACGCTACCACTACTGCCATGTCAACGCTCTCTCCCACGCCTTCTGCTTGCACCAGGATGTTCTAAGACTCTCCTGTTCAAATGCCAGAGTCAACAGTGTCTACGGATTGTGTGTGGTCATCGCCACGCTGGGCGTGGATTCGGTCTTCATACTTCTATCTTACGCTTTGATTCTGAGCGCGGTGCTGGGGATCGCCTCTCGGGAGGAGCGGCTGAAGGCTCTGAACACCTGTGTGTCCCATGTCTGTGTGGTGCTCATCTTCTTCGTGCCAGTTATTGGGGTGTCCATGGTCCACCGCTTTGGGAAGCATCTGTCGCCCATAGTCCACGTCCTCATGGCTGACATCTACCTGCTTCTTCCCCCCGTGCTTAACCCAGTCGTCTACAGTGTCAGGACCAAGCAGATTCGCCTAGGAATTCTCCGCAAATTTGCCAGAGGGAGGAGGTTTTAACTAACCCACAATCTCTGGTTTCTGCCCTGGAAATACTGGGCAAGCGATCTTACCATATGGTAAGCGAATGATTTATGTCTTGGGTCATGGTTATATGCCTAAATTATTATTTCTTGACTTCCTAAATAGATAAACTCTGTGACTTGCTAACTTTTTTGTCTTTCAGATTTTTGGTGGGTAAATTGTAATAGAATCTATTGCTTCAGGCATCCCGATGATCATTAGGAAACTTAATCATAGATAATATAGATAAAAGAAATGGAGGCTGTGAGAAACTGTACACATCTGTTAATATGTGAAATTATTACTATTATTATTACTATTAATGATATATAACAGTAACTTTCCTTATAAAATGTCACTATACATAGATAATTTTTTGGACATAATAGTGTAAGACATGCATATACTATGTATTATAACCTTTTCTGGTCTTTATGAACTCTTTTCATAGTGTGTTTGATTGTCAAAAATGTTCTTAATTTTAAGAAATATCTAGTGTATAAACTTGTTCCATTGTTAGTGTGGTTTAAAAAGTATCTGCCAGCTATGTTATTTAAAGTTCAATAAAAAGACAATAAGTTTGAATGGAGTTCCCTGAATGCCAGCGTAGGTGATTAATAACTTGGTCAGGAAAACAAGTTTAAAGGGGGATGAAAACAGATAGTTCCCTAGAGCTGAGGGAGAATATTCAAGGAAGGAACAAAATTGGAATAGGGAAGACTTTTCTGCATCATGAAGTTGGGACTTCATTGGGGAATATATGGTTTCTAGTCACCCAATGTTAGCGAAGGTCACAAACTTGCCCTGGGTAAGAAAGAAATTGTTCTGTAGGGGAATCATGAACCAAGGCTATCAACTTAGCACCCTTTCAGGATGAGGAAGAAGGCAGCACCAGCTAGAAAAACTGCTTGGATGGGAAGCAACTGGCATCTTCTCGAAGAAGAGATAGGCAAGACATCACAGCTTGGACGGATAAACCAGAAACACTCCCTGAAGAAAGCAGATAGCTAACAGAGTAACTGCAAGATTCAGAAGTCTTGCCACAGGGCTATTGCTGACATTTGATGGTGTGAGTACTGTACTATACCACATGTGCCTTTCTTTCCACATGGAAGAAGAAACAGGAAGTAAACAAGAATTTCTCTTACAAATACTTCTGCAGCACCCTCTACTGGTCAAGCTTGGCACCATGTCACCTGCTGGTGCTCTCTCTCTCTCTCTCTCTCTCTCTCTTTCTCCCTCTCTCTCTCTCTCAATAAATAAATAAACATATATATTCCTTGGGTTTGGTTACATGCATGCAAAGCAGACAATTTGAAGACCATGTTTGGAGTTGGAACAGCAGCAGCATTTTTAGCTAGCATTTTAACCAATATTATCAACGTTATTATTTTATGTGATTTTTATAAGCTTTATTTGTTATTTTTCAAAATTGGATATTCATACAATTTAGAATTTACTTTTATGGGTGATGTTATTAAGCATAATTTTATATGTCTATGACATTCATTCAGAATCATTTATCAAAGAAAGTATCTCCCACATGATAGCCTGGCTTATCCAATATGAATGTATCTGTGTGGGAATAATTTTAGTCTTATTGGACAATGATTTTTTTCTACCATCCAATACTGCTCTTAATTATTGTGATTTTATACTTTGTTATGGGGAGGGTGGGAATGAGATCAATACTGTAGAGTAATTTCTACTTCTAATGTCTATAACAGTCTGGAAATTTATGTTTTTGTAAGTTTTTTAATCGTGAACATACTGTATAGAGGGGTTACAGTTACACGAGCAAGGTAATGAATATATTTCTTATTAAGCATTGTTGCCTCCTCCTTTGTTTTTCCCCTTCCCATCTCTTCCCTGCCACCTCAACTACACTCCCTCCCTCTTCTCCTCCCCTGCCTAAATTGTAAAGCTTGTTTTTCAACATAGTGTCTTGTACATCTCATTGTTACAATGGGTCAACCTGTATCCCTAAACATTTTGTTTGTTTTTCCCTTCCCCTCCCCAAATTATACTAACATTAAATACAGTGAAAACAGGGGTTAGTTATACCATGGGGGAGGGACATACAAAGCAACAAAAAAATCACATGGTACCTTATAAATACGGAATGTATGTTTTCATATTGACTTTTGAATGATATAAGCTGGAGCTTATAGCTCAACTTGGAGTGATTTTCTGCTGATTTGTAAACAAGTGTATCTCTTGACAGAATGGGACATTTTTACATCTCATTAATCTTTGATATTTTAAGAGTAGAAATCTCTCACATCTTTTATTAGTTTTTTCTTTGTATTTTTATGCCAATTGTAATTAGCATGTAATTTCTGTTTACTGTTGCTAGCCTATTTCTTTTAGGTATAAAATTGGTGTGTCTTTATCCTGATGAGTTAATTGGATTTGTTTTCATGATTTGTTTTAAGAGTGTTTTACATTTACTAATTGTTTATCAATATTGTTTATGAATAGTAACAAAATCTGTTACCTTCCAAACTGTGTTTTATTTCTGTTATCTCACCTACTTATAGTGAGTAGAAATCTCAGTACATTTTAAAAGCAAACAGGGAATCTTTTCTTCTTTTTTTATATCTAGAAAAATTGCCTTAATGCTCCATAATTCAGATTGATAATCATTGTAGCTTTCTCTTATAAATATGCTAAGGACATTCTTTTCTATTTTTAGTTTTATATATTCTAATAGAACTTTTAAATTAAATTTATTTTTTTGAAATTCAAAAGGTATATAGGGGGTTACAATTTAACACGTCTAAATGCTTCTTGATTAGAGTCACCATTTCTGTTATTCTATTTTATATTATCAATATTAATTTTAAGACAATATTTTCTTTATTAATCTGGATTATGAAATGATTTCCCCATTGTAATATAGCAAATTCATTTTTGTGATTTTTGTTTGTAAAATGATTTGGATGCATTTATTAAATCTAGGCTTATTAGTGTGTGTGTGTGTGTGTGTGTGTGTGTGTGTGTGTGTGTGTGTGTATTTGATGACCAGATTATATGTGATTATGCCTTTTAGATTTTTGTAATAAATTTTATGGGAATCTAATATCTTTGATGTCACTTTTACATAATTTGTTTATTCAGTTTAAGAGTACAGGTTATTCTTGCTTCACAAACTTGTGTGACTAAGAGAAAATTGCTCATTTTATATTTTTATGCTCAAAGGTATTTAATAATATGTCCAATGTTATTGAAGTAATAAATAGGAATTGTTATATGAGGTTTTATGATTCAAGACAGATACCCACTGGGGCTGGGAAGGTGGTTCAGGTAGAGTGCTTGCCTTGCATGCATGAGGCCCTGTGTTCGATTCCTCAGCACCACAGAAGCAAAAAGAAAAAAGCTGGAAAGTGGCGCTGTGGCTCAAGTGGTATAGTGCTAGCCTTGAGCTGAAGAGCTGAGGGACAGCTCCCAGACCAAGAGTTCAGGCCCCACAACTGGACCCCCCCCTCCAAAAAAAAAAAAGAAAGAAAAGACTGATACCCACTGATAGCAGAAAGCTTGGATTATATCCAATAGAGAAACAAGATAATCAATAGTCTAGCTAATCTAGCAGGGTACTATTTAACCCCTATTTGACATTTAACTATTTAACATTTTAGGACCTGAAGTTCACAGTTCAAAACTAGCCTGGGTAGAAACATTTTCAAGCTTTCATCTTCAATTAACTATCAAAATTCCAAACTGGATGGGTGGCTCAAGTGGTTGAGTGTCTGTCATGAACAAGAAAGTGGAGGTAGATCAAGGTCCCTGAGTTCAAACCCTGGTACTTACACACACACACACACACACACACACACACACACACACACACACACACACACACACACACACACACACACACACACACACAGAGATATTATAAGTTAGAGAAATTTGTAAGGTTATAATGGAGTTATCTAGTTATCTCAGAAGACCTATTGTGCCTACAAAATGGAGATTCTGAAGATAAGTAGAGGAACTTGAAGGTGAGAATCACAAAATGAGATAATAATCATGTGTGAATGACAAGTATCAGTGATGAAGGAAAACAGGACAGTAGTTTATGACAGAATGATCGTATATGACATTAAAAACAAGTGAGGAAAATACATAAGCAGGATTTCTAATATGCTATGATTAGTATAGTATATAAATCAACATATGTGTGAACCGTGAAGGTGGAAGTCAATTATTCTCTTTATTGTTTCTGCTTCTAAAATAAAGAAGAGTAAGAGTAGGTATGAGAGTGGAAAACTGCCACCCTCTCTGTAGAGTTTTTTTTTCATTCATTTCTTTTAATTTTATTTTAAAGATGCTGTATAGAGCAGTTACAGTTACATGAGGAAAGCAATGAGGACATTTTTTGTCAAGCATTGTTACCCCTTCCCTTCTTGTTTTCCCACTATCCCTTCCCTCCCTCCCTCCCTTCACTCATCCCCAGCCCCCCCCAAAGTTCATTTCATTGTTGCAATGGGTCATCCTGTGTCCTTGTTTCAGCATTTTGTTATTCCCTTTCCCCTCCTCAAATTAGACAAATGTATATACAAGCTGCAGCGTACCAAAATCAAGTATACTGACAACAGGGGATATACCATAGGGCGAAGAACATACAAAGGAAACAAAACAAAAAATCACTTAGTACTTTAAAAACAACAACAAAGACAGACCTCTTGTGCCCGTATCTTGGGGTTCATTTCACTTAGCATCATCTAACATGGTCATAAGTACAAGGCTTTTGAGCTTTTCTGCTCATCTGATAAAATTAAACTAGATAATTATACTAATATACTTATTTCTAAAAGGTTTCAATTAATTATTTTCAAAGTACTTCTTACCCAGTTTCATATGAACCTCCTCAAAAGTGCACTTTAAATTCAATAGGTCAATCTGTTAATCCTCTGTTAATCACTTCTTTCTGTCATACTCTGGATTTGAGCCAGACCTGAAGGCTTGGCCCTGTGGTTAGCCATGTCCCAGCATGACATTCTGACATTCATTTTATAGATGTAAGGGACAGGGCACTAAATATTCAAGTGTTTGCCAGAGGCCACATAACAAAGTTAGAGGATGAACAGATAGACCTCAGAATTGCTGGCTTCTTGTTTTGGAACTATATTTTACCATGAACTTTCCAGAAATACAAGTATTACACAAGGCAAAGCAGAGTGTTTGCAATATACACTTTAACTATACACATATAATCAAATAGTTATGTGACAAAAGACAGTGAAACTTTAAACATTTTACAGTGAATATTTATTTTAGCTTCTTACTAAAATATCTAACTCTAAATATGAAATCAGTTCCCACATGAATGTTTCTTGCTTTTTTCTTTTTTTTTTTCTTCTAACAAATAAAAATTGCTGTCAGGAGCTGGTGGCTCATGCCTGTAATCCTAGCAACCAAGGAGGCTGAGATCTGAGAATGGCATTTCAAAGCCAGCCAGGCTGAAAGTCTTTAAGACTCTTATTTCCAATTAACCACCAGGAAACGGGAAGTGGAGCTGTGGCTCAAAGCAAAAGAGCTTAGAGACAGTCCCCAGGCCCAGAGTTCAAGCCCCACGAACATAAACAAAATTGCTCATTTGAAAATATGGCAAACTTTATGGTTTGGAGACAAATTATTTTATAATGAGGATTGTCAAAGGAGAACTTTAAGGTGTGATTTTATTGATGGAAAAAACACAGATGAATGGCCTATGTGGATTTTGCAGGACATTCTGGATAAAGTTCTAAAATATTCACTGTGTCCTATCAGGATGATTAAAAAAAAGAGCCAACCCAAGCCAATGGTGATTAGAAGATATATATATATATATACTTAGAAGTTAGAAGTAGCATTTCAGAAAAATTGTTTTGAGCCAGGGAGATTAAAAAATTTCACCTCATACTGAAAAGAGTGAGCAAGTCAGATGGGCTAAAATTAAAAATATCTATGCTATTCTCCAGAATTCAAAACATTTTGTGGATGCTTCCTGCATGTGATGTTTCATTTGATGTATATATTTAACAGTTGAGGATTTTCACTATCTTGGTACTTTTGAAACTTACAATGTGTCTGAAAAACAAAACAGCTTCTGTGACCATGAAATATCACCCAACCTTTTATTTAAAATTCCCAATACATATAGTGAAACTTGGGTTTCCTTAATTCATTAAATATAGCATTGAAGACTTGTGGCCCTTGCATAATACATTCTGTAGCATTTATGCTAAGTTTAATTTGACTTTTATTGAAATTTGAAAGTCTTAATGGTTATTTACTTATTTAAGGAACAGAATACAAATATAACAGGTAAATAATCTTTGAATTGAACATATTTGTTTATTTCTTTTCAAAGTACCCTTAAATATGTACTTAAGATTATTTTGCATATATATATATATATATATATATATACACACACACACACATACACACATATATATCGTCACTAAAGGGCTCACTGTCTAGAACTGAGACTAAAACCATGGATTGATAAATATTTCATAACTTCATATAAAATATACAGAAGAAACATTACTTCATTTCTTCTTGTTTCTTCAGATTTGACAAATATTTACTTTCTGACATTTTAAGTCTACCAGAGGACCCCCCCAAGTCTATTTTTATTATATTTAAATTTTTCTTTTAAACTGTTGTTAGCTCTTCTACTACATGTATCCTAGAAATTACAAACCCATCATTCATATAATTTTATTTTACTGACTCTTTACATGATTTAGGGTCTCCTATAAAGCCAGGAACCAAGTTCCATAATGATCAGTTCTGTGAAAACTTCTTGTACTTGTTTTGCTGTTTGACAAGGTTAAGCACAATGTCACCACAACTTCTATGCATACTCCCGGAACAAAAGGAGTCATCTCCTTCCCACATTTCTTTTTCTCTAAATTAAGCATGTTCTCAGAACGCCCAAGGCTTTCATACAAACACCTCTAAACAAAATCTCTCTGTGGACATGGATAGTCTCTCCCTGATTTGTATTTTCACGCCCTTCCCTTCTTGATCAAAATTGATTCACTTCAATAAATGCTATCATAGTGATTTCATTTGAAAAATAATCAAATTGTAAGCCACCAAATACTGGAAGAGGGAGGGTTGTGTGGCCTAGTTTTTTTAGGTCAAATATCAGTGGTGCTGTAAGCACTCCCTTCAGATTTGATGTATGTTGCTTCCTGCATGTAACTTGGTCATTATGAGACATAGAGTGCCCTTCATCATCTAATGTCTTCATTATTTACTCTTTGTTACTTTGATTAAATTATGAGTATTAGGAGCCATTCGTTACTCACATGGATCAATGAGGAAAACAAAATATTAATATCCTGTGTTCTACCTGAGTTTCATCTAATACATTTTGCAGATCATTACCTGAAAATTTTGAAGATGCTCATTCAAAGGTGATGAGTATCAGCCAGGCATGATGGCATGCCCCTGTGCTGCCCAGACTGATCTTGAACAGAGATCCTTCTTCAGTCTCCGGACCAGCCTGGGTAACACAGTAAGAGCCTCATTAAAAACCAAGAAGCACAAAAGATTATATATAACTCATTTCTCTCCTGAGATGTAATTCAAATGTTCTATACAGCTCATTGAGCAATTTTAAATATTATCACAAAGAAAAGTAATCATGTGCCTGTGCATTATTGTGTTCTGTATAGTTCTACTTAGGAATTTTTCTTAATTTAAAGCCTTTTCTTTTTCTATTGTCTTTAAGTAGTTTACAGTGGAGTTGCCATACGGTCTTTCTTTCCTCCACCACCAAAAAAAGAAATAAATAAAACATTGTACAAGTGCTTAAAGATAATAATATATGAATAAAAAGAAATTTGAAAAAAAATTCAAAATCCCAGCCCCCAAAATAAAAAAGTCTCAGGACTTTATTGCTCAGGTTGTTTTCGAGATCCTCAGATCTCAGCTTTCTGAGTAGCCACAATACAAGCATTAGTCACTGGTACCCAGAAATTTACAATTTCTAATGAATAAACATTGATTCCTGTTCATGGATCTCAGATTAAGAACACTTTCTTTGCAGTAGATAATAGAGGTTGATGAAGGAACACTAAGAACCACAGTAGGACCCATCCTGTACTTTAGAAGGACCAGTAGATGCAATATGGAAGTTGAATTGGTAACTAAGTCAGGTGATCTCTAGGAACTGATGAAAATTGGTGGCTCACATATGTAATCCTCACTACTCAGGCAGCTGAGATCTGAAGATGGTGATTTGAAGCAAGCCCAGGCAGGAAAGTCCATCAGACTCTTATCTCCAATTAACAACCAGAACACTGGTAGTGGCGTTGTGGCTCAAAGTGCTAGCCTTGAGCAAAAGAGCTCAGAGACAGCACCCTGGCCCTGAGTTCAAGCCCCATGACAGACCAGAAAAGAAAAGAAAAAAAAAGAAAAGAAAAGAAAAGAAAAGATTAGGTAGGAAATAGAGGGTACAATGGAAATTAAAATAAATGAAGCGAAGAGGCTAAATCACCTGCCCAATGGCATTTTATGTAGTAGGTTATTTACAGCTACAAGTAGAATTGGGTATTGGCTCAGGAGCTCGTGCTCTGGGACACAAAATTGAACTTTCTTCTTAAAGAACATTCCAGAACTCTGTCTAACATTACTACTCCATTATAGAGCTAGTTAACGAAAGGATCTCAGACATTGCAGGCAATTGAGAAATCTTAGTTTCTCCTTCATTTAAAAAATTGTAGAGGTGATATACAGAGGGATTACAGTTACATTAATCAGGTAATAAGCACAATTCTTTTTTAACCATATCTCCCCTTCACTAGTCTTCATGACTCTAGCCCAGGGCAGGCACTAGAGAGATTGTATCCTTTTCATCACTGCCTCTAGGGGATATTCTCATCAAAGATGCTCCCAAACAAATAGAATTGCCCTCATAAAAACTGAGGAGGTTGAGAAAGCCCAGACAGAATTCTATCCTGGTGCTCAGCCTGGTAAGTCTTCCCTGGCCCTCAGCTCACAGACTCACAGGGGAGAAGGCATGGAAGAGATGACAGGAGAAAGGGGATACATTTATGGAAGAGTGTTCTAGAAAAAAAAACCAACCAAACTCATCATTACTAGTGGAAACATTACAGTCTCAGCCTGATTCTAGCTGGTGTATCCTTTATTCTGCACAATAACTGACTGACTATAAACAACTTGATTGCTTTTGAAAAGTGGTTCAAATATATTTATTCCCAAACTACGAATGGATTTATGGACTATCTTACTAACTCTATTTTCTGGATTAAGCAATTGCTTAATTAATTTCTGGTATGTTTCTCAGCAATGAATAACAAAGCTTGGCAATATGATAGAATTTACATGAATTTAGAGTAACTAACTTTGGGATAGTGATAGAATATAAACAATGTCATCAGCTATTAAGTCTATACCTAATTATTTAATATTCAGCATATATATTTGATAATTTTAACTGGAATTGGAGTCAAAAAGATAAATCTAGAGAGGTAGAAAGAAAAATCAGAAAAGTACAATACTCTGATATTCCTCATTCTATAATCTACAAAATGCAACTTGGTACCTGAAAACCGTAGTGAAATTTATTGGAAGGTGTAGAATCACCTACTTGAGAAATTCTATCCTTGAGAAATTCTATATACATATTTAACTTAGCATGCCTCAATTTTTTACTTTAAAGTCTTTTTTTAAATTAAAATTTTATGGTAAAGGTGATGTACAGAGGGATTACCGTTACCTAAGTCAGGTAATCAGTACATTTCTTTTTGAACAGTGTTACCCTCTCCATTTTCCCCACTTTCCCCTCAAAATTTTAAGAAATTAAAATTAATTCATTTTGAAACAGAATGTATGAACACATTTAAATATTGTACACCTATTTCATTCTAGCAGCATAGTGTCCTAACAATTTTTGGACATGCTTTTCCCACAAGTATCCTTGTTTGTAAACACCGAATTGGGTTCAATATAACTATTTTATGATCACTATAGAATAAGCTTGAATTTTGAAGGGAAACGTACTGGTATAACAACAGCAAAGAGTTACTGGCAATAAAACACATTCAATAATATTTATTTGATAAACATGTGAGAAATGTTAATAAAATTAAAGTTCAAGTTGTGTCTTTCCTATGATGCGCTTATAGCCATTCATCATTTTGTGTTTATTATTAAATTGATACAATGTATTCTAATATGTGATGAAAAATACATACTATCCATATGAGTAAGGGATTCATACTCGTGAACATCGTATTGGATTTTCATATTCATAAAGTGTACATTACATATATGCAGTTCAATTATAAGAAACTTATCAGACATATTAATCAGCATATAAAATTTTAAAACAAAACATCTGTTAACAGTATCTCAGTTATCAGAAACTGTACAAGGTAACACTTACCTTGATTGTTTTAGGCACTTGGTTAATTTTCTCATTTTGGGGCTTCTTTCTCTCATAATTTAAAGACATCTATTGTTTTTCCTTCAGTTGTAGATTATATGTGCAGACTTTTGTAATGTAAATACGTTTAATATATTTTATACTGTCAGGAGATATTCTCTAATTATTCCACATTTCAAATTGGAGTTTGGTATTGATAGTTTTCCAGCACTGTTCTTTCTGCTAAGGATTGTTTTTGCTATTCAGGGTATGTTATTATTCTATATGAATTTGGATTGCTTCCTCTATTTCATTAAAGAATGCTATTGGGATAATGGTGGTCATTGCATTAAATACAGCCTTTGGCAGTATTGCCATTTTCACGATGTTAATCCTCCCAATCCAGGAGCATGGGAGGTTTTTCCATTTCCTTAGTTCTGCTTTAACTTCCTTTATCAGGATTTAAAAGTTTTCATCATAGAGGTCCTTCATTTTTTTAGTTAGGTTAATTCCTAGGTATTTTTTTAGGCTATTATTAAAGGAATTGCCTTCCTGAATTCAGCCTCGCTCTTCTCATTATTGGCATAAAGAAAAGCCATTCTACATCAGCCGTTTTACAGTGAGTAAAAATGGAACATTTTGTAAAAGCAACAGTGTGTTGATTTTTTGTTTCCTTTCCTTTTTTTTTAAAAAAAATTATTGTTAAAGTGATGTACAGAGGTGTTACAGTTACATAAGTAAGGTAGTGAATACATTTCTTGTCCAACTTGTTACCCAGCTTTCATTTTTCTCCCTCTTTCCCTCCCTCCAGCCCTCCCCACAGTTGTACACATCATTTTCAACATATTTTCTTGTATCATTGTTGCATTGGTTCCCCCTTAGACTTTTTTCTTACCATTTTGTTGTTCCCCTTCCCTTCCTAATTCAGATAAATGTATATACAATTCACCGGGTACCAAAATCAAATACAGTGATAACAGGGGATAAGCCAGAGGGAAAAAATACAAAAGAAACATCACATAGTACATTAAAAAGAACAACAACAAAGAAAAACCTCTTGTGTCCATGTCTTGGAGTTCATTTCACTTAGCTCCATCTCATATGTACATAGCTGTTGAGTATTCTGCTCATCTGCTAGGATTATCCTAGAAATATACTAATTATTACAAATAAGAACACTATTACACTGTTGGTGGGAGTGTAAAATTGTTCATCCACTCTGGAAAGCAGTATGGAGAGATCTTCCCTATGACCCAACAATCCCACTTCTGGGCATACCCAAATGACCATGAATAAGGCCACATTAAAGTTACCAGCACAACTATGTCCATCATAGCATTATTTACCATAGCTAACATTTGGAACGAAACTAGATGTCCCTCAGTAGATGAATGGATCAAGAAAACACTTATATCTATATCTATATATCTATATATCTATATCTATAGCTACACACACACACGCACACACACACACACACACACACACACACACACACACACACACACACACACACACACACACATATGCTTCCATAAGAAAGAATGATACCACCCCATTTGTAAGGAAATGGAAAGACTTCGGAAAAACCATATATTAAGTGAAGTAAGTCATTGATTTTTGAGGGTTAATTTTATACTCTGCTAATTTGCCAGTTTCTTTTTTTTCCTTTTCTTTTTTCTTTTGGTCAGTTGTGGATCTTGAACTCTGGGCCTGGGTGCTGTTCCTCAGCTCTTTGGCTCAAGGCTAGCTCTCTACCACTTGAGCCACAGCACCACGTCCAGTTTTCTGTTGGTTAATTGGAGATAAGAGTTTCATGGACTTTCTTGCCCAGGATGAGAAGAAATGTGATCCTCAGATCTCAGCCTCCTGAGTAGCTAGGATTACAGGTGTGAGCCACTGGTGCCTGGTTTTGCCTAAGTTTCTGATCAGCTGAAATAATTTGGGGGTGGAATCATGGGGTTCTTTAAATACAGGATCATATCATCTGCAAAGAGGGAGAGTTTTACTTCATTTTTCCCTATCTGGGTCTCCTTTATGTTTGACTCTTGTCTTATTGCTATAGTTAGGAATTCTAATACTATATTGAAGAGGAGTGGAGAAAGTGGACATCCTTGTCTTGTTCCTAATTTTAGGCAAAGTGGTTTTAGCTTTTTGCCATTTAGTATGCTGCAAGCTGTTGGTTTATCATATACAGCCTTTATTATATTGAAGAATGTTCTACAGATTCCTAATTTCTCCAGAGCTTTCATCATAAATGTGTGTTGATCTTGTCAAATGCTTTTTCCGCATCTATTGAGATGGTCATGTGTTTCCCGCCCTTGCACCTATTGATGTGATGAATTACATTAATTGACTTGTGTACATTGAACCAGCTTTGCACCCCTGGAATGTTTGATCATAGTGTATAATCTTTTTTTTTGATGAGTTGTTGAAGTTGACTGGCCAGAATTTGTTGAGAAGTTTCGCATCGATGTTCATCAAAAAAAATGGGTCTATAGTTCTTTTGTTTTGAGTGTTAATTGTAATGGTTCTATAGTATAGATTGGTATTAAAGCCTGTAGGAGCACAGTAGAGGAAGGGATAAGCTCTGAATGGGGTCAAGCAGAAAACATCAGGGTGCTCCCAAGATAACATCAAATGAATGAATACCTTGGGAAAGGAGTGATAAAAACAAAGTGATTTTAGACCTAAGATCATAGTCATTCTTGATTTCAAAGATAAGAACCAAGATAACTAACAATTCTTTTGAAACATTCATGTCTCCATAAATTTTCTACTACAAAGGATTTTTATCTTTCCTGAAGATCATATCATCAGAAATTACCCTTCCTATCCCAACTTCATGTATCCATTGATCATGTACTTAGGCTTTAACCATGATGTTCCATAGCAACCTTTAAGACATGATAATATCCACAAGCAGATAAAAATAGGTATCACTGAAAAATATTGCTCACTTCTCCATATTTCCTATTTGTATTCTATTTTTTGTGTGCATCCTCTTTTCTGTTTTTATCTTCCATGTGGTTTATTCATAACAGTTTCTAGATGATTCTCTAATGCTTGGATTCTGAAGCATTACAGGAGACAGACTTTCCTCACATTTTATTTGCAATCATGGATTATATGGTTATTTGTAAAGTTAAGCTACCTATCAGCCTTCTATCAGCCACAAAATGTGGTAAAGAAGGCTGATAGGCAGCTTAATTTTACCCATCACTTTTCAGTTATGTATCTATTACCAAAAGTAAATATATGTAGTCTAAACAAGGTACTAGTGGTTCATACCTGTAATCTGAGCTCTGAGATTTGATGATCATGAACAGCAAAGTCCATCAGACTCTTATCTCCAATTACCCACCAAAAAGCCCGAAGTAGATATGTGGCTCAAGTGGAAGAGCACTAACCTTGAGCACAAAAACTCAGAGACAAAACCCAGGCCCTGAGTTCAAGCCCCTGGATCAGCACACAAACAAAAAGTCTAGTAATTGAGAAAGTATTACATATGAGTACACTAGATGAAAGATCTTTTGTTGATTCTAAATTGCTCTCCACTCACGAAATTCATAGAAAATTCTGCTTTCAAGAGTGAATCCTACTTTTACTCCTCCATTTAACAACCAGCAGACCTTTCAGTGGTATTCAAAATTCTGTTGCCCTGGTATCACTGAGGAGAAACAGTATGGACTGCCTCAGTATCCTGCCAGTCACCAGGGTCTCAGGTTCTTGCTTTAATTCTCTTGTCATTTGGCTCATCCCTCCAAGTTGCATTTAATAGCTTCCTTCTTCAAGTTTCATTTAATACCTTCTTACTTCATTTAATTTCCCAGATCTTTCATTATAATAACTTTACAATTCTGGCACATCTTTCAAAAGTTCTTGATTGCTATTTCACTCAAAAATATGCAAAATTAATTATCTTAAAATCATTGTTTCAAATTGAGCCTTAAAGGAAGCTCATTAACAATTAATGGCTTCCTCCCCTATCTTATTTTACAAGCGCATGATTAAATATTAACAAATCAAGTTCTTTAAAGTGATGTTAATGTGTTGGCATAATATTTGATGAACCCCTGTGTGTATGGAAGAGGTGTTACTCATCCTATGTGTTACCTTAAATGTTATATATGTTAGCATTTAATCAGAAGGAATTTATTTTCAGCATTATATGTAAGGCTAGAAGAAATCCAGGTTTATTCAAGCTTCTAAGAGATCTCATTTTTGATGGATAAAAGATGGTAGCTAATGAAGAGAATACTAAAGCCAGTAATTAATGAACAATATTGTTGATGAGGTTCTTGATAAGCTACCAAGAAAGAAGGTGAGACTATATTGTCCAAAATATTTCATTTTTACTCACTGTATAAAATCCCTCCAGGGAAAGATTTTTGAGATATCGCTTATGTAAAGAGCTCTGTGTACACCAAACTTCAAACTAGTAGGATCACAAGCCAAAGAAAATGTGTACAAGTGTATAACATCCCTTGTTTTATCTTCAGGACTCCACAGCTATAGCAAACCACATGTATGTTAAGAATCTGAAGACTGGATGAGCATGCACTTCTGGAGACTGGACAGACACATTCCCAAGCACAATGCTCATTCACAATGAGACCCAATTTCACCCCTCCTCCTTCTTGCTGCTGGGGATCCCAGGACTAGAAACTCTTCATATCTGGATGGGCTTTCCCTTCTGTGCTGTGTACATGATTGCACTCATGGGGAACTTCACTCTGTTGTGGGTGATCAAGGCTGAGAGCAGTCTACATCAGCCCATGTTCTACTTCCTGGCCATGTTGGCCACCATTGACTTAGGCCTTTCCACAGCTACCATCCCTAAGATGCTTGGAATCTTCTGGATTAATCTCAGAGAAATTCTCTTTAAAGATTGCCTCACCCAAATGTTTTTCATCCACAAATTCACACTAATGGAATCAGCTGTCCTTCTGGCGATGGCTTATGACCGCTACGTGGCTATCTGCAACCCTCTGCGATACAGTACCATCCTCACCAACAGGGTTGTTTCTGGGATTGGTGTTGGTGTGTTAGTGAGGGCAATTATTTTTGTCACTCCATTTGTATTTCTGATTTTGAGATTGCCCTTCTGTGGGCATCATGTCATTCCCCATACCTACTGTGAACACATGGGACTTGCCCGACTATCCTGTGCCAATATCAAGGTCAATATTGTTTATGGCTTATGCGCCATAGGCAATATGGTGTTTGACATCATAGCCATTGCACTTTCTTACATCCAGATACTTCGTATTGTGTTCCAGCTCCCATCTCAAGAAGCCCGCCTCAAGTCCCTCAGCACGTGTGGTTCTCATGTTTGTGTCATCCTTGCCTTCTACACACCAGCCCTGTTCTCCTTCATGACCCATCGCTTTGGTCGCAATGTCCCCCGCTATATCCATATACTTCTGGCCAATCTTTATGTTGTGGTTCCACCAATGCTCAATCCTGTCATATATGGGGTCAGAACCAAGCAGATATATGACAACGTGAAGAAGATTGTATTGAAGATACAAGGAAAGGGGAAAGAATAGGCCCAAATATAGTATGAAGTTCCATAGGCAAGGATGAAAGGCCCATCAGCAGAATGACCTGTGGTGAAAACTGAGTTTCAAGGTGAGGCTGTATCAGAGAAGCCTCAATTTTCTACCTGCTTCCTTTGCCAGTTCTCAGCATCAGTTCCCTTATTAAACTCATTAGCAAATTGTATCTCTGTTCTTTATTTTTCAACATCGGGTAGATATTTTACATCATATTTCAGTGCATCCCTCTCAGTCACAATTGGTTTCAGGAGACTCTTTCTTTGATCTCTCAAGATTACTGTGTAGATTTTCTTTGTGTGTTGTTATATTTCAGGAGGCTGGGATGAAGTGGTAATTTGCTACTTTCCTTCATTTCAGGAAGTTTACCAGGTTTAAACTGAGCCTGCAAACTCAACTTGGTAAACAGCATCCTTCTTTGCCTAGTCTTAATATTTTTTAGTTTACATTTGTCTCCCCTTTCAAGTAGCATAAAATTTCTCTTCTGGCAATCTGCCAAATTTTTCGAGTAAGTGTATTGCTAAATTTATGCACATTTAACATAAGATTGTTATTGATTCTATATAATTTACTCCCTTTACATGTATTGTCTTTTAATGATAGCTGAGCTATGGATATTTTATGAGAGCAATCTTCCATGGGGATTTTGCTGTTATTATAACACTATATCTGATCTGCCTTGATTCTTTACAAATGTTTACTGTAACTTTAAGCCATTTTCTTGGGGCATTTGTGTTAACTAGCCAAATGTAATATAAGTAATACTTTTGCCTTTCTCCTAATAAAGGAATTTAGAAATCCTTTAGAAATTTTAGTCTATTTAGCCACATTCAGATTTATATGCTGCCACACATGTACATATATCCTTATATATTCAACTTTTTGTATTTTCTTATTGATTTGTAAATATCTATTTCAATATTCCACATAGTTACTATCTTTCATTACTCATTCCTTCCTACATCATCAAAATGCCATGAACAACAATTTAACTTCTGTCCAGAGTAACCATAAATGCTTCCTTTGTTGTAATTTCTTGGTGGTGAATTTCTTCTGTTTACTTGTTTAAAATAATTGCAGTCCATATTGATTATAGTGGTATTTTGAGGCCATAAAATTCTAAATTTGATTTTTTTCTTAGCAGACTGCTAGTTATGTTATTTTATTCCATTCTGCATTCCAAGGTTTCAACTAGGAACCTTTTTATTGTTTTAAAGGGGACGGATCTGCTCCCTGGTTTGCACTGATGTTTTGTCTTTGAAAAGACTTACAACTATTTTTTTACAAAATTTCTTTTAATTTATTCATCAAACATTTTCCTTGCTTGGTGCATTATACTCTTTTATATTTAGTCTCCAATGTCTTGGTTGTATAAGATCTTTTCACTGTCTCTGAAATTACTTGTCAATATTTTTAAACGTTCATGCTACTTTTCTCACTGCCACATTACTATTTTTCTTTTTAAAATTACCTTTATTATAGTGATTGCTTATGCATTTGTGCTTAATTTCTCTTAAGTCCTTCTATTTTTAAGACATTTCATTTCAAGTCCTGATAGTTCCTTTTTGTTTAGGAATTTGCTAATAATTATACTCTCTTATTTTCTGTATTGAGATATATAATTTTAAAATACTATTTTTATTTGGTCTGCTAAATATGATGTGTTAATATAATCATCTTGTCTATTTGTTCTCTTTTTGGTGTGTTTTTATTATCATCATCACAATCATTACTGTAATGACTATGCTTTGTTTTCTTGTTTGACCAGTTTTGTTTTAGACCATTCTACCAACTGGATATAAAAAAAATGTAGGCTAGGCATGATGGCACATACATGTAATCTTGGCTATACAGAAGGCAAAGATTGAGGGTTTGAGATACAAGGTTAGCCCAGGAAAACACAGCAAGGTTCCACCTCAACCAATAAGCCAGATATAGTTGTGTATGCCTGTGATCCCAACTATGTAAAATGTAGAGATAGAAGGATTCTTCGCTAAGTTCGCCTCCAGGCAAAAATGTGAGACTAAAAAACATAAACAAAGCAAATCCAGGAAAGAACATCTGCTAAGCAAGTACAATGTCCTGAAGTCAAACACGAGAACCAATGTCCAAAATATGCATATAGATATTATTTGAACTTAGTAGGATATTTTATTCCTTCAATTATGTGTATTTTCAATGGAACACGAAAACACTAAGCTTCACCATTGTTTTAGGCATTACAGCATCTGGCTGTTTCTATTTCCTCCTTAACTCTTTTTTTTTAACCTTTTTATGGCTCAGTATAGTACCTAGATTGGATCTCAAAATCTCTTAAGCTGAAAGAATCTGATATCCAGTGTAAATCCTCATTGCCAAATAAACATGTATGAAGTTTATTCAGGTCTTCATCTTCCCAGATCCTGTTCTGTAATTGATGGTCTCAACTTAGAGAAGAACCTTCCTTCTAGAGCAATCCCTTACTACTTGATCCTGCAGTTCTTCTTTTGGTTCCTACCTTCAGACAATATTGTATGAGTTTTCTAGTTTACTTTAGTGGAAAAAAACGATTCTAATTTCCTAATATGCCATTACTAAATTATGCATAATTCCATTTCTGTTTATTTTGTTCATGGTGGAGTAGTAGTAATGTGAACTAATCAACAGCATAGGAGACTTCCTTGGTTTCCTTTCTCATCTTCTACAGGACTACTAAGTTGTTTAAGAAGGTAGGAATAACATAGTTAAAATAACATAGTTAAAATAATTATGGAGAGTGGAGCAAGAAAGTGAACATTTGAAATGAGAATGTAGTGGAGATATTTGAGTGTACTGTCAATTAAACCTAACAAACAGATGAGCCGAGAGTGTTTTATAGATATAAAAGGTACAGAAGCCACATGGGAGCATTGATTGCAAAGAAAACAAAAAAAGTGTCATTGATGAAAAGTCAGGGTGTGAGAGAAGGCTGTGTTCTATGATTTATTTTTTAATAATTTGATTATTATTATTAAGTTATTGTACAGAGGGACTACCATGTCATAAATCAGCTACTGAGTACATTTCTTTTTCTTTTGTTTTTTTTTACAGTGACACCTCTTCCTTTATTTATTTATTTATTGTAATTTTTATTTTTTTTATTGTGAAAATACTGTACAGAGGGGTTACAATTACATGGGCAAGATAATGAGTACATTTCTTATCAAACATTGTAGCCTCCTCCTTTGTTTATTTTATTTATTTTTATTCTAAGTCTCAGGGTTCTCTGAATGAAAAAATAGTAGAATAAATATTGGGGTAAGGAGCAAGAGCAAGCCTGCCTTTCTTTTTAAATTTAAATTTTATTGCAAAGGTGATGTGCAGAAGGGTTACAGTTACATGAGTAAGGTAATGAGTACATTTCCTTTTGAATAGGGTCACCCTCTTCTTCGTTCTCTACCAGGTTTTCCCCTCCCAACTTCTCTCCCCACTTCCTTTATTTTCCTCCAGTTCCAATGGTTTATTTTGAGGATAGAGAGCAGAGTAACATATTGGTTTAATACATGTTTTTCCAAGCCATACAGCCAAGTCTTTAATTTTAAGTAAGATGTTATGGAGTTATTTTCCAGTTCTAGTTTTATAAAAATATAAAAATAACATAAATATCAATGTAATTTGTTCTAAAATTAAAAATCTTAGGTATTGATTCTTTTTTAAGTTTTTACTTACTGAAATCTGTGAAGTAATTTTTATTTTGTTTTTAAATATATCAATAGGCAATTGACTAAAATATAGGAGGCAATCCTTATGTATATATACACACTGACAAACACAATTATGCACATATATACATTATATATTCTTTTGTACCAAAAGCTAAAACTATACTCACCAGAAAGCATTTAGAGCAAAAGAATATATATATATATATATATATACACAGATCTATATGATCATACATAATAAAATTATAAGAATATATTATAGAATTAAACTACACATAAATATATAGATACATACATACACATAGATATATACATACATCTATGTATCTATATATATCATTAAGACAGTTGAAAATACAATTTAATAAATATATTTATTTAATATTAATCATATGACATGAAATGACTTTAAATCATTTCATTAAAAACATCCTAGAGCTTTAATTGCTGCTACTTTTATTATCATATAGGAAAAAATGAAATAACTCAAACCTTGATAGCTGATCAAAAGTCACCTTCCCCAAATATGGTACAACCATATCTAGAATGTAAAATTAACATACTTTACTATGCCAAAATCCTGTTCTCTCTCTTTCCTTTTTTGTTATGCTTTGAAACTTTTTCAAAAGACATCTTTAATTATATAAATTTTGTCATACATATGGAATGTTAGTTTACCTGTTTACATGTAGATACTCTTCCTGCATTTTAAAGCACAAATAAACAAACATGCTTAGTTATTGTTGTATAACCAATATCCGATTACTCAGCACATAGACAAAACACTATTTTGGCAAGCTTTTTGCCACTTACTTCTGGATGAATATCCTCAACACCCTTTCTCTGATCTGTTTGGTTCTGACGCCATAGATGACAGGGTTAAGCATTGGGGGAATAACCACATACAAGTTGGCCATAAGGATGTGAATATATCGGGGAATATTTCTGCCAAAGCGATGCGTCATAAAAGAGAAGAGAGCTGGGGTATAAAAGGCCAAAATTACGCAGACATGGGAACCGCAGGTGCTCAGAGATTTGAGCCTCGCTTCCTGTGAGGGCAGACGAAAAACAGCACGGAGAATGTGGACATAGGAGACAGCAATGGCTATGATGTCAAAGCCCAGAAAAGCAATGGTTCCAAGACCATATATGATGTTGACCTTTATGTTTGCACAGGCAAGCCGAGCCAGGCCCATGTGCTCACAATAAGTGTGTGGAATGACATGATGTCCACAGAAGGGCAATCGCCAGATGAGAAATACGAACGGAAACACGGTGAGGAACGACCTCCCAATAACCCCCAAACCGATCAGTAATACAATCTTGTTAGTGAGGATTGTGCTGTAACGGAGAGGGTTACAAATGGCTACATAGCGATCATAAGCCATGGCTAGAAGAACAACCGACTCCATGCCAGTAAAGATGTGAATGAAAAACATCTGAGTGAGGCAAGCGCCAAAAACTATCTCCTTGAGGCGAAACCAGAATATGCCCAGCATCTTGGGAATAGTGGCCGTGGATAATCCCAGGTCAATGGTAGCCAGCATTGCCAGGAAGTAGAACATGGGCTGGTGAAGACTTTGGTCACTCTGGATCACAAACAAGATGAGAAAGTTTCCTACCAGGGCAGTGAGGTACACAGCGCAGAAGGGAAATCCAATCCAGATGTGGCTGCCTTCTAACCCTGGGATTCCCAGCAGCAAGAAAGTGGGTGGGTGGTACTGGGTGTCATTGTAAAGGGCCATCTTGCTGGTGGCTGCAGGTGATGGTGCTCCTTGCCAGATGCATGCTGACCCATCACAGAAAGCCTTAAGCTGTCACTGTGATGGTTTCTTGTACTGGGGATAAAGAGAAGAAGTCATGTCTGACCTTTGGTATCTCATTATCAAAACAGCATCATCAATTTCCTAGTAAGTTAGATGGCACAAAGACTGTGGGATTTTCTACATTACTTCCTGGAGTTGGAGAGGGGCAGGGAGGTGGGGAGGGAAGGGATAGTAGGGGAAAAACAAAGGAAGGGGGATAACAATGCTAGATAAGAAATGTACTCATTACCATACTCATGTAACTGTTATCCCTCTGCACAGTATCTTTACAATAAAAACCTAAAAAAAAAACCTAAAAAAAGAAGTGATGGTTAAAAGATCACAGGGAGATGAAATACGTTCTCCAAGAGGAAGGATGCCACTTACCTCTTGTACATGATGCCTCCTCCAGAAGCTGGAGCACAAAGCTCCACCACTTGTGTTGAGTTGTGCACAGGGACTAACTTCCCAAAGTATTATGAAACAAATAGGAAGAGATGATAGGAAATTTAGAGGAGAGAGCAAGACAATCACATCCTGTTGACCAAGGTACTATAAAAAAGATCAGCCATGCTTTAGCTGATTGCCCCTGATATGATGTGGTGAGAAATTGTTCTTGACCTAGTAGCCTTCCTGGCAATACCTTACATCTCAAGTTTTACCACAGGGTTCAGAGAAAGCAGGATACCAAGAAAAAAAATATAAACTAAGAAACATTTATAGACATTTTATAAAATATTAGTCAACATGCCTCAAAACTATCAAGGTAATAAAAAAATAAGGAAAATGTGAGAAGTTCTTACTGTTTAGAGCTGCCTTAGGAGGCAAGATGATTGAAAAGTAATGGGATAAGTATATAGGTTGCTAGAACAAAAGGCAACATTAGCTACTAACCCAGGAATAAAGCTTAGGCATTAGTGAATTCTCTATTGTCTTACTAATAGTGCTATAGGAGTTTTTGTCAAATTGAGCATTTTAAGTTGTTAGAATTGTAATATTTTCCCTCCATTTTAATATGGTAACAGAGGAATTAAGTGTTGGCATCATGTTAGAAACTCTTTTTTTAAATTTTTTTTATTGTAAAGATGCTATACAGAGGGTTACAGTTACATGAGTGGGGTAATGAGTACACTTCCTCTTGAACATTGTTACCCCCTCCATTGTTTTCCCCCTACCACCCCTTCCCTCCCTACCTTCCCCGAGGTAGAAACTCTGTTTTATCGTCATAAATTATGGTCCATCAAAAACTATTCTAAAGTAAAAGTCTATTTTTTGAAGTAACAATGAAACAGTAACTCCTTAGGGAAAAGAAACATGTAGAGATATTGACCACCTATGCTGATGGGTAAATACATAAATATATGATTTTTTCACAGCTTGATAAAGTTTTATTGTCTGAACAAGTATAAACACAATTTTCTTCTATTAGGAGAATCATCTCAAGGAGAAAAGATACTAAGACTTTATAATCAAAGGAAAAAGTACTTTACATTATCTTTCATTCTTTGCATACTCATTATCCCCAAACTTATCAGTATTCTTATTCACAAATAACTGAAATTCTCTATTCTAATTACACTTCTATAACTGGAATTTAGTTTAAGAGAATAAATTAGTTTTATTACTCAAAATTCAAACTGATCCTGTATTTTATTCCATGTACTTGATCTTTTGCTGTATCCTTATAAATAGTAAGTTCTTATTTTCAAATATATGAAGTTAATGTTTATATTAACCTATCTGTTATAAAGGTGGTGGCCATGGTAATCTCTGTGTGTCTGTGTATGCTGGCTACTCATTGTAGTCTTCATCAATTTGAATCTATCCCTTTCATAGAACTGAAATTTCAAACCAAGAGTATAATTCTTTAGTGATATATGTATGTATGTATGTATGTATGTATATATGTATGTATGTATGTATGTATATATATATATAGAGAGAGAGAGAGAGTAGAGAGAGAGAGAGATTGACAATTTTACTGAAATATGGTATATTCAAGGGAGACCTCAAACAGTGTAATTTCTTAAAGGTAAAGTCAAAGTTCAACAAAATAAACACCAGAAGCAATCACATGAAAGAGTTGGGGTGGGTAGGGGAAAGGCATAGGCTAATGAAGAGAAGGGGGAGAAAATACAGTCAAGAGTTCAATGTATATCCTATAAACTAAAGATGAGTGAGGGAAGTGGTGAGTAGAGGATAGATGGGTAAGAATGTTGAAAGAATGACCTTGATCAAGATGTATTATGGTCATTAACTAGTTTGTTAAATGGCACTCCTTTGGACAACTACTTAAACACAATAAACAAAGAAAAACTGTAAAACAAGAAAAATTCTTCAGTAGAACTATATAGAACACAATAATCCACAGGTACATGATTATTTTTTCTTTGTAAAAATATTTAAATTGCTCAATGAGCTGTAAAGATTATTTGAATTACATCTAAGTGGAGAAATGATTAATAATCTTTTGTGCTTCTTCGTTTTTAATGGACAGGAGGTTGAAGAAGGATCTCAACACCAGCCTGGGCAGCACAAGTACATACCATCATGCCTGGCCAATATGAGCATCTTCAAAGTTTTCATGTAATGATCAGCAAAGAGTATTATATGAAACTCAGGTGGTACACAGGACATTAATTTTTTATTTTCCTCATTGATGCATATGAGTGACCAATGGACCATAATACTCATCAGTTAGTCAAAGTAACAAAGAGAAAACAAAAGCAAGAACATAAGTAAGAAATCAGGCGAGAAAGGACACTCTATTCTCATAATGACCAAAGCACATGCAGGAAGCAACATACACGAACCCTTCCTCTTCTTGTATTTGGTTGCTTATAATTGGATTCTTTTTCAAAAGTAAACAGTATGACAGCATTTGTTGAAATGAGTCAATTTTGATCAAGAACTGAAATGCATAATCTGTACAAAACAGAGAGAGATTGTCCATGTCAACAGAAAGATTTTGTTTAGAGGTGTTTGTGTGAAAGCCTTGGGTGTTCTGAGAACATGTTTAATTTAGAGAGAGAAATATGGGAATGAGATGACTCCTGTTGTTCCAGGAGTAAACACAGAAGTTGTGGTGACATTGTCCTACTTGTTTCCTGGTTTTATAGGAGACTTTAAATCATTTAAGAGTCAGAAAAATAAAATGACATGAATGATGGAGTTGTTCCAGGAGTAAACACAGAAGTTGTGGTGACATTGTCCTACTTGTTTCCTGGTTTTATAGGAGACTTTAAACCATTTAAGAGTCAGAAAAATAAAATGACATGAATGATGGGCTTGTAATTTCTCAGATACATATGTAGAAGGGCTAACAACAGTGTAAAAGAAAAATTTTAAGATAATAAAAATAGGCACCGAGGTGGCCTCTTGTAGACCTAAGATACCAGAAAGTACATAATTGGCAAATATGTAGAAATAAGAATAAATAAAATGATGTTTTTTCCGAATATTTTATATGAAGTTAATGAAATGTTTATCAATCCATGGTTTTGGTCTAAGTTCTAGACAGTGAGCCCATTAGTGAAGGCACACATACACACACACACACACACACACACACACACACACACACACACACACACACTTATATATGGGATAAAACATTTTTAGTACATATTTAAGGGTACTTTGAAAAGAATTAAATATGTTCAATTTTGAGATTATTTACTTGTTATCTTTGTATTCTGTTCCTTAAATAAGTAAATAACCACTAAGACTTCTAAATTTCAATAAAAGTAAAATTAAACTTACCTTAAATGCTACAAGTCTTCAATGATATACTTAGTGAATTAAGGAAACCCAAGGTTCACTACATATTTTGGGAATTTTAGGTAAAAGGTTGGGGGATATTTCATGGTTACAGAAGCTATTTTATCTTTCAGACACATTGTAAGTTTCACAAGTAATGAGATAGTTAAAAGTCTCAAGTGTTAAATATACATATCAAATGACATATCACACACGGAATATTCACAAAATGTTGTGAATTCTGGAGAGTAGCATGAATATTTTTAGTGTTAACCCATCTGAATTGTTTACTGTCTTCAGTATAAGGTCAATTTTATTTGCCTGGCACAAAACAATGCTCTGAAATGCATTAGGCCAACTCTAATTAATCTCTGTCTCTGTCTCTGAGTCTCTTTGTTTCTCTGTCTCCCTGTCTGTCTTGTTTGTCACAAAGATGATTGTAGAACTTTACCCAGAACTTCCTAGTTTGAAGCCTCTGACCTTACAGTTATAAAGATGGAAATGCAAATTGCACTTAGTGACTTTTTGCTATAGCATATAAACATAAAAGTCCATGTCATGAATGACCCTCTTGTCTGCTCCTTTATGATACCTCTTCATTTCTTCTTTCCTTCTCTCTGTATGCCATCTATCCATGGGTTGAGAAGGCATTGTGAACTCACCAAATTGTAAGCCATTCTTGCTTTCTGTGTTTTCAAGAATACCTGAACAGGCAACACAGATTTTCTCCTTTTGGTTGGTGCTCTCCAGGAGAGAGCATCCCTAAGATGGTATTTGTGAAAGACAGAATATCCCAAGGGCCTCTGTTTGAGCCATGCCCTGAGCAAAATAGAAAAGTCCACCAGGGACTTCGGATCATTTCCTGGGGTCAGTAGCTGCACACTTTAGAAGCAGTAATGTGCACCCAAGCGTATGTGAGTTAAGGATGCACTTGCCTAGAAGGTTATGGTAGGGATAGGAGATAAGACAGATATGACTATAACATGACAATTAGAAGGAATTCTGTGCTATTAGAACTTGTTAGATCATGACAGGGTATACAAACCTATATAAAAATCCAAAGAACTTAAATACGTGGATCATCGTAAAGCTGGGGAATCAGAATAAGATGGATTGATTGTATTATTTCCCACATCATGAATGTAATATAATATCATAGTCTTCCAATTTGTTACCTTTGGAAGAACTAGAAAAATATGTCTGATTTTTTTATCTTACAATAGTATGGGAATCTGTAACTAACCAATTGTAATAACTATTTAATTTTATAGAAATAGGGGAGAAATAGGGAAGGATCTATGTGGGGCAGTATTCAAGTTGATTTCAACTTTAATGCAGTATATATATATATATATATATGTATATATATATATATACTACATTAAAGTTGAAATGCTGAATTATATATATATAGTATATATATATAATTCAGCATTACTTCTAAAATGAGTGCATTGTTAAGAGTTTTTAATTCTTGTTTGCAGGAAAAGAAAATATTCATTATATATTTAGTTCTTTTTTTCCTTAGACTGAAAAAATAATTTATATTATAAAAGGTGGTGAAATGATGAGATAACTTTGAAGACATAAAAATTTATTGCCTTATCTTTAAAAATTGTATCAATAAATCACTTCAAAACTATCACAATCTCATGTCCAAAGTAGTTACTTTATTTTTTAAATCTACAGAATCTACATTATTATCTGTGTGGGGGAAAAGGTATATGCTCTATGGAAGAAATATCCCAAACATCCAGAAACTCAGAACGCAAGAACAGGAGTAATAAGAACAAGGATGAAACATGTAGCTTTGCATAACTTTGAAGCCAGACCCCTGTATTAACCATATAAATACCCCTAACAGACAAGGATTTGTGTCTCTCTCTCTTTCTCTCCCCCTCCAGAGCACTGACAGACACTCTGTTAGAGTGTGCCCCTGCCCTTCTGTTTTGCTGTTTGTCTGCTTATCTGCTTGTCTGCTTGCTCAATAAAGTTACTCAATGAAGTTCTGCTACATTTTCTTATTAACATGACTTATACAGAAATTTTTATTCTGCGATCAAAATCAAGGACCCTAAGAGAAGAGTCCCAATTTCTAAAGGAAAACTTCATTAACCCTCCGGTTACAATCAAGAATACCTGAACAGGCAACACAGATTTTCTCCTGTAACAATCCCATTCTGCCTGAAATCAAAAGTCAAAAACATGAAAGAAAAATTATTTCTTTGTTGCTTTGTATGTCCCTCCCCCACGGTATAACCCCTGCTTTCACTGTATTTGATGTTGGTATAATTTGTGGAGGGGAAGGGAAAAAAATAAATCCTTTAACTAGAGATACAGGTGGACCCATTGCAACAATGAGAAGTACAAGTCTTTATGTCGAAAACGAACTTTACAACTTTGGTAGGGGGGAGGGGGGAGGAAGATTGGGTGATGGGGGGAAGGGGGGAGGTTGGGAAGGGATGGGAAGGGGAAACAAAGGAGGAGGCTACAATGCTTGATAAGAAATGTACTCATTATCTTGCCCATGTAATTGTAACCCTTCTGTACAGTATTTTCACAATTAAAAAAAAGAGTCAAAAATAAGAATCAAAAGCATCCTTTGTTGAATTAATCCGTTTTCCAATTTTCTTTGGTCGGTCGTGGGGTTTGAACTCTGGGCTTGGGCGCTGTCCCTCAGCTCTTCAGCTCAAGGCGAGCGCTTTACCGCTTGAGCCACAGCGCCACTTCCGGTTTTCTAGTGGTGTATTGGAGATAATAGTCTCATGGACTTTCCTGCCCGGGCTGGCTTTGAACTGTGATCCTCAGATTTCAGCCTTCTGAGTAGCTAGGATTACAGGCGTGAGCCACCCGCGCCCAGTTCTCAATCTCTTTTCTTAAACTACTTATTCTTGTTATAGCAGGAGTGTGTGTGTGTGTGTGTGTGTGTGTGTGTGTGTGTGTGTGTGTGCGTGCGTGTGTGTGTGCATGTGTGTATGTGTGCGTTGTGCTTGTGTGCGCTTTTTTCCCAAACATTAGGCATTGAGGAGTCCTGAATCCACCACTGCTCTGATGATAAGGGTAACATCCCACATTCTCATTTCCAGATACCAAGCATTCTCTCTAAATGGCATAATCAAGTCATGCTTCAATTGTTTCTTCAGAATTGTAACAATTGAAAGTTTCCCTTTTTTATGTTTCTTATACTTACACTGAAGAGTTGGTATCTTAAAGGCAAAATAGTACAATATCACGAACAGATAAACGTCTACAGTAATTCACACAAAAGGAATGGGGGGAGGTTGTGTTATAAAATCTATATCACCTAAACTTTCTGTTTCCTAAATTTCTTGAGGATTCTTTCACGAATCTGCTTGGTTTTGACACTATACACAATAGGGTTCATGAGCGGTGGAACCAGCAAGTACACATTGGCCATGAGCACATGGACAATTGGGGAAGCGTTCTGCCCATAGCGCCGGATCATGGATAATCCAATCATGGGTGTGTAGAAGGTGAGTACTGCACAGATGTGGGAAATGCAGGTATTGAGGGCCTTCACTCTCTCTGCCTTCGAAGCTATACTCAGCACTGTGGCCAGGATGAGGAGGTAGGAGAGGAGGAGCAGCACTGAATCAAGACCCATGGACCAAATAACCACCATGAGACCATAGATACTGCTGACCCGACGGCTGGATACAGTTGTTTTGATGAGATCCTGGTGAAGGCAGAATGGGTAGGAGAGAACATTAACAGCTCGATATTGAAGTCTCTTCAGGAGAAACGAAGCTGGAAACACCAGAGCCAAAGCCCTGCCAGCAATTGCTAATCCAATCCTTACGATGACACCATTGGTTAGAATGGCCGCATAGCGCAGAGGTTCTCGGATTGCCACATAGCGATCAAAAGCCATGGCCAAGAGCACAGCTGACTCAATGATTGAGAAAACATGAATGAAGTACATCTGGACCAGACAAGCATTGAAAGGAATCTCCCGGGCATGGAACCAAAAGACACCGAACATGGTAGGCGAAGTAGTAATGGACAGGCCCAGGTCAGTGAGCGCCAGCATGGATAGGAAGTAGTACATGGGTTGGTGGAGAGAAGGCTCTGTTCTGATGATGAAGAGGATTGTGATGTTCCCTGTGACTGACGTGGCATAAACCAAGAAGATGGGAAGTGAAATCAAGCCGTATCTGCTCTCCAGGCCTGAGAAACCTGTGAGGAGGAAGCGGGGGTACAGGGAAGAACAATTAAAGACAGACATCGCGCTGATGGGGCAATCCGCAGCCTGCATGGGTAAACAAAAGATAGGAAATTAGGATTCAAATTTGCACTATTACAATGAAGATCATTTCAGTGTTTGGGGCTCTATATTTTGTGCTTTTAATCTTCTGCTTGTTATACTTAGTTACTCCTTGTATTTATGTTTGACTAATTCATTTATTCTTTTTTCATCCCACAGTTCGTGTGTGTGTGTGTGTGTGTGTCCTGGGGCTTGAACTCAGGGTCTGAGCACTGTTGCTGAGCTTCTTTTGCTCAAGGTTAGTGCTCTATCACTTGATCCACAGCACCACTTCCTGCTTTTTCTGTTTATGTGGTACTGAGGAATCCAGCTCAAGGATTCATACATGCAAGGCAAGCACTCTACCACTGAGCCACATTCCCAGCACACAGCCCACAATTCTCAACAATAAATTAGTGCTGATCAAAATGCATTGCACTCACATACTGACAAGTTGAATTGAAACCCCTTTGTACAACTACTTAAAAATAATTTTAGAAAGTAAGTGTTGGAGTTTAGATATAACACAAGATGATGTAAAATACACAGAGCAACTAAGCTGACCTGGGGAATTAAGGGAAGATTTACTCATGGTGCCCTTGATTAGCTCTCTGATGATAAATATGGGTCACATAAAACGGAAAGTCTAGCCAGGCATGGTGGCTCACACCTGTAATCCTAGCTACACAGGAGGCTGAGATCTGAGAATTGTGGTTCCAAGCCAACCCCTGCAGGAAAGTCCATGAGACTCTTTTTTTCCCCATGAGACTCTTATCTCCAATTAATGACTAGAAAACCAGAAGTGGAGCTGTGGTTCAAGTGGTAGAGTGGTAGCCTTGAACAAAAAGAGCCCAGAGACAGCACTCAGGCCCTGAGTTCAAGCCCCACAACAAAAATACAAAAACAAACAAAACAAAACAAAAAACCTGAAAGACTGGCTGGATTCCATGTAAATATGAAATGCATTTGAGAGGATCACAATTCCCTTCATGCTTGGGAATTTCATTCCAACAACAACAAAGATGCTTAACACCACAGAAGGACCAAATTCTTCCTGTGGTATTATGTTGTTGCTGAGCTCACATAGTGTCACTTTTGCTTTAGATGGACTTTGTTTTCTATCTGGATGTACTTTTGTACTACATATACAAAGGACTTTTATATTGTTGATTTGTCCACCATGCAATAATGTGTTTGCTCAAATTCACCTTTTGAATTAGTCATTTTTCTTCTCCTTCCTTCTTTATAAATAATTTGAATGGTCTTTGTCATTTTATTTTTATATGTGTATATAATGCACGCTAATCATACTGCTCCAATTACCCTCCTCTTTCACCCTTCTCCATCTGCAGATTCCTTCAAAAAACCATCTTATGACATGTATAGTTTTAAATATACACTCACTTTCATTTGATAGAATTGAATTTATAAATTAGACACAATAATAGGTTATCAAGAGTTAACAATAAAACAGAATAATTACATGAATATGCTATTATAAAATTTAGTTTAAATTTTAAATGATTTATATCTGGGATATTCTAATATTTTGAGACCAAAGTTGAGAGCAGGTAACTGAAATAGCTTAAAGAACTGTGCCTAAGGGAAGAATTCTTACAAAAAGGTATAAGCATAATTTAGCAGCACTGCAGCTCATAAGTGGTTCTTTGTATGGCTACTGGAGCGAGGCTTAATTAAGAATGGACTAGAAGGGCTGGGATGGGGCTCAGTGGCAAAGTGCTTGCCTAGCTGGCAAGTGATTGATTTCTGTACCCTTTGTCTTATGTGTAAGTTAATCTGATTTGGGGAGGGGAAAAGGAAGCACAGAAAATGTGGGACAAAGGGTGAACCAATTCAGCAGTGATACTCAGTAGACACTGTGTTGGAATTGAACTTTACAGCTTGTTGGGGAGGGAAGTTGGGATAGAAAAAGCTGGAAGAAAATGAGGGAGGGATGACACTGATCAAAAGGAAATGTGCTAGTTACCTGACTTATGTAACTGTAACCCATGTGTACATCACCTTTACAGTTAAAAACAAAGATAAAAAGAAAAAACGCTTAAAAAAGACAAAGAAACCCTAGTAACGTGATGGTCATCCAATTGCCTGTGGTGAAAATCCATGTACTGAAATCCCTCGTGGTCTTTTTTATTAATTGTTTGTTTGTGGTTTTGTATCTAAGACATTGCTGTATGTATAATCTTAAAATGGATGAAGCTGATAATATTAATGATGAATGTCTCTTCTCTCTCACCTTTATATTTTCCATGGACTCCTAGTAAAATTCAAGTATTAGGAGAGAAAATTTTCAAGAGAATCTCCAGGATACTATATATTTATGTTATCTCTTGGATACGCCTGGTCAAAACCTGACTTTGTGTCATTGTGGTCCATGACTGCAGTGGCAGTTCATATTTTACTTTACTGTAACCCAAAGTATTTCAAGTCTCTTGCAACATATGGGACCTTTTAAATACTTTTGCTAGAATGTTATACAAAATGATATAATTACCAGAATTTGTTGTGCTCAAAGGTGTTTAATAATATGTCCAGGGTTGACTAAAGTATTGCACCCTGGAATTTTTCTGAGCAGTTTGGGGGCTAAGAACTGCGCTCCTGTCAGAGGGAATATCATTCAATACCTCTTACCTACCACAGAGCAGTAATTTCACATTAACTTTAGTAAGTCCTCCATCTTAACCCTTTTGGTCCACTTCCTGGATTATAAAATAAGTAATGTGATAATTTCTTACCCATCCTTCTCACCTGAAAACTTTCCTGCGGGCACAGGTAGGATCTTAAGTGCAGACAGAAATGCACCCAGATACAGATTTGGCTGTGTTTCCAGTCTGTCAAGGGTGGGAACTTCTAGTAGGCATACAACACTGTGGAAGGGCAGAGTCAAAGAATCAAATCCACAATATGTCCCAGGGCAGATAGTTCAAGGAAGTGAAAATGTCCTGAGGAAAGCATCGGAAGCTGTGTCAGTGACTACAGACCCAAGATATTATACTTTTTTCCATTCAAAGCAAGTGCTTCATGAGCATCACATTTATGTGGCTAAGTATTGCAACCTGTCACCTCTCTTAACTATTACATTCCCTGTCTTGGGACCACTTCTTTTTTTCACTACAAAGTCTCGGGAGGAAAAATTATGTCAAAGCTACTTCTCCAGCTCAAGGACAGAAGTTAATAGATTGGAAAGTAATTGAGAAATGTCCTGGGAATCATATTATAGAGAAAGAAAATGGGCTCAGTTCCTCAGAATGACTTTATTTATTTTAATTAATATTTTAATGACATGTTAGCTGTACAAGGGGAGTTTCACCGAGACTCTTCCATATAAGCATCAAATACACCCTAAGTAATCCTCTCAGTCTCCCTCATTATAATCTCATATCTTCTCCTCAATTTATTATTATTGTTATTATTATTATCTTTAAGTTGTAAAAAGGAGTTGCCATTTAACAAAGCAGTTTATGAATACAATATATCTTGATCTATGTCACTACTTTCAACATTCTTTTTTTTGGGGGGGGGGGTCTGGTTGTGGGGCCTGAACTCTAGGCCTGGGCACTGTCCCATAGCTCTTCAGCTCAAGGCTAGTGCTCTACCACTTGAGCCACAGCGCCACTTCTGGCTTTTTTCTTTTTGCTTCTGTGGTGCTGAGGAATCGAACCCAGGGCCTCATACATGCAAGGGAAGTGTTCTACCACTAAGCCACCTTCCCAGCTCACTTTCAACATTCTTACCCATGCTTCCCCTCCCTATCCTTTCCCTTACTCTTTTTAATTTTATAGATTATGCATTAGATTCTTATCTGCATTTTCTCACTTTTCTCCTCTTCATTCTACTACACCTAACCCTTTGCCGGCAACCCTTTCAAGTATCTGTTTTCTGGTGTTTTATTTTGCTGAACTTTGATTTTGCCTAAGGAATTACACTATTCGAGATCTGCATTGAATCTACTATTAATAAGTTAGTATACACTTGCATACCACCCAACCTATTTACTTATGGGTTTGTAAACTAAATCTAGCTTACACATATAAGGGAAAACATGGATCTTTTGCCTCCTCTCAGGGTCTGAGCTACTCCACTTAACATAATGTTTCCAAGTCTTTCCATTCCTTTACAAATGGTACAATATTGTTCTTTCTAATGGATGGGTAAAATTCCCTGGTGTGTATATATACATATATCTACATATACATATATATGTACATATATATCACATTTTCTTGATCCAATTTTCCATTGAGGCACACCTAGACTGATTCCATTCCTGGCTATGCTAAATAGTGGTGTAATAACCATGGTTGTGGTGGTGGTTTTATTGTATCATGGTTTGTAATCTTTTGGGGGTAAATGCACAAGAGTAGAATTGCTTGATCAGGTGAGACAGGATTTAACAACTTTATTTTTTAATAAAATTGCATTTTCCTTCTAAATGCACTTGTCATGGTCTTTGAGAAAATAGTCAGCTCAGGATTCAAAGTATTAGGTCACAGAATTGGAAGACTTGCAGGTTTATCATAGCTAAATGACAATCCTAGATTGCAGAAACAGGAAAACAGGTTTAAATTAATGTCATAAGTCTCTGCAGCTGACCTCACGAGACTCACTCAGCCTTTTAACCATGACTCAAATTCTCATATGTATTTCTTTTAGTAAAGTAAGCACTTGTGTTTTGAAAGTATGTATCAGATTATAGAGTTCTATTTTACACACCAGATTAATCTTTTTATATTCTGAATTAATGTTTTAATCCAGTGGGTTTAATATAGGAAACGTGCTCTCTTGGCATCTTTTAGTTATAAAATATTAGTCATATGGATTTTCCTCTGAAAATGTGAAGCAATCCTGGGAATGAAAAAAGTCACTGATAACCTGTGGAATATCTTGAAGCCACTTTTCATCCCCGTATAGTTTGGTAGAAATTCTTTTGATGCAGCACTTTCTTATCAAAGATTAAACACTGGTTTCATGATCCTAGTCTTCCAGGTTTTCAGCATTCTTCCAAATCTCACTCACTCAGTGCTTATTATCATTCAAATCTTGACAATGGAATCCCATGATCATATTAATCTCTCTCATATAATACTTTGATAGTCCTTGTTGACTAAGATGATGGACGAGAAAGAATGGCACTGCTACATTTCAGAGTGAGAAATGGACAATTCTCATATTACTTTAATGGATAAATGCCATTCAGGCTTGACATCATACTGTTGTGAACTCATAAAATAGTTTATGGTAATTTCAGTGTGATTGTGTGTATAAATGTGTATGTGCATATGTGTGTGTGCGAGAGAGGGCCTGAGAGGTCTTCATTTTATTGGCACAACATAATCAGAGAGATAAAGTTCACTATTTGCCTAATTCAGAATCCATGTAAAGAAAACATGAAGGTGGATTTGATAATAGAGGGTAGCCTGACTCAAGATTACACGCTAAGAAACACTAAATATTAGATGTTAAATATGAGTTTTCTCTCCTAATGTTGAACATATCTCACCTCATTTTGCTATCTAAAGATTACTTGAGGGACTCAGTTGATTGACATATAAGCTCAAGCTTTACTGCAATGAGGGGAGAGGAAGCTCATAGCTCCTTTTCTTGAGTTGGACAAGTACAAATTCTTACTTATATAAGTTTTTGTGAAATTGTAAAGTGAAGCATCAAGAAACATAAAGAAGATAAACAAAACCAAACACAAAACAGAGCAATATTTGGCATGCAAGTTACTCTCAGAATTTCTAACATGTAGCACAGTTTAAAGAGAGAAAAGACAGAATACTACTTAAGACAAAATGAGCAAGACATGTCTATCTGAAATTAGTCAGGAGTTATGTCTTTCTTGAAAGTCTTGTTTAAAATGATTGAAGAAAAATAAAACCCTGAGGGCAAAATTCTGTGTTTAATTATTTGAATCATTAATTGAATTCCTACACATATATTCAGAAAATATAAAAAAGCAATTATCTCTTAGTGAAACAAGTTTGTGAAGCAAGAATAACCTGTACTCCTAAACTAAATCAAAAAATCTAAAACAAGGCATAACAACATATAATATGGTCATCAAACACACACACACACACACACACACACACACACACACACAGATGATTAGCTTAGATTTAAAAAATGCATCCAAGTAATTTATAAGCAAAAGCATCACACAAACAGACTTGCTATATTAAAAGTGGGATTGATTGGACAAGAATGATAAAGACAATATTATCCTACATTTAGTGTTAGTAACACAATTGAATAATGGAAGGGGTGACTCTGTGTGCTTCTTAGCACATAGACATGGCTTTCTTTTCTAATGGGTTTGTTTATTACCATATACTTCTATCTTAGTACTGCATTTTTTTTTGCTTTTGATGTGCCTTTTAGTTTTCTAATTTGATTCCTTTTTCACCAAGGGATTGTTTTCTATCTAATGGCAAGATGTGTCACTTGATTTACATTTCTGAGTTTTCCCCAGTTTCTATTTTTATTGACACTTAATTTCATTCCTTTGGGTTTGGGAAAGTAATTGAGATGATTTAAATCTTCTTAAAGGTGTTAAGATTTGTGACTTAACTTGTGATCGTTCGTGGAGAAAGTTTCACATGCACTTTGAAGATGACATTTTCTGCTGCTGTTGCTATCTTCTATAATTATATGGTTAGGTCTGTTTTGTCTGAGGTGATATTCATGTCCACCATCTTTCTGATGAATTATCTCTAATGGATTGTTAGTCACTACAAGTAGGGTGATTCAAACTTCTACTTTCACTTCATTATTGCCTATTTTTTCCTAGAGATGTCAGTTAGCAGTACATAATTATATATTCTGTTATTGTATAGTTATAGTTTATATATATTACATTAAAACCATTGGAAATAAAGTTCAATAAAATGATTATGGTATAGATTTGCATGTGCATATTACGATATACATATATAATAAATACAAAATAAAAGAGACATTACACAAGGTAGAGCATTAAGTACACAATTTTTTTTAATTGTGAAAATACCCTACAGAGGGGTTACAATTACATGAGCAAGGTAATGAGTACATTTCTTATCAAGCATTGTTGCCTCCTCCTTTGTTTTCCCTTCCCATCCCTTCCCATCTTCTCCCCCCCATGCTTGTCCCCCTGCCCCAGAGTTGTAAAGTTCGTTTTTTGACAAAACATCTTATACATCTCATTGTTGCAATAGGTCCACCTGTATCCCTATTTAAACAATTTGTTTTTTCCCTTCCCTTCTACAAATTATACCAACATCAAATACAGTGAAAACAGGGTTATACCGTGGGGGAAGGACATACAAAGCAACAAAAAAATCTTATAAATATGTTAGAAACAATAGCAGGAAAGAAAAAACATTTGAGTCCTTATCCTGGGGTTCATTTTGCCTAACATCAACTTATCTGATTGTTTCTGCTTGTCTGGGAACCCTACTGCATTGTTGGTGGGAATGTAAACTTGTTCAACCACTTTGGAAAGTAGTATGGAGGTTCCTCAAAAGACTTCACATAGAGCTCTCCTATGACCCAGCAATCCCACTTTTGGGCATTTACCCAAATGTTCACAAACAAGACCACACTAAAGCTACCAGCACAATTATGTTTATTGCAGCATTATTTATCATAGCTAAGATATGGAACCAACCCAGATGCCCCTCAGTGGATGAATGGATCAAGAAAATGTGGCATATATACACAATGGAATTCTATGCCTCCATCAGAAAGACTGACATTGCCCCATTTGTTAGGAAATGGAAAGACTTAGAAAAAATTATATTAAGTGAAGTAAGCCAGGCCCAAAGAAACATAGGTCCCATGGTTTCCTTTATTTGCAATATCTAGTATATGTATGAGTCAAGCAAAAAAGGTCAGATAAGGTGATGTTAGGGAAAATGAACCCTAAGATATGTATTTAAATGTTTTTTTTCTTTCATGCATTTGTTTGTAACGCATTTATAAGATTATTTCTTTGTTGCTTTGTATGTCCTCCCCCACAGTATAACCCCTGCTTTCACTGTATTTGATGTCGGTATAATTTGTGGAGGGGAAGGGGAAAAACAAGTCGTTTAAATAAGGATACAGGCGGCCCCGTTGCAACAATGAGAAGTACAAGTTGTCATGCCGAAAACGAACTTTACAACTTTGGTGGGGGGGGGAGGATTGTGAGGGGGGTGGGGGGAGGCTGGGAAGGGATGGGAAGGGGAAACAAAGGAGGAGGCTACAATGCTTGATAAGAAATATACTCATTATCTTGCCCATGTAATTGTAACCCCTCTGTACAGTATTTTCACAATAAAAAATAAAAAAAATGATCTAAGAAAAATAAGTTCAGAAGAGATTTTCTCACAGCATTTCACTACGGTATAGACCTGATTTCCCGATATGATCAAACTCATACTTTCTGTAGTGATGACATTCAGACATTTATGACAATCAAATGTTTATATACACTGAATGTCAATTATAGCAATTAAATTTAGATCATGAGTTGGGAGAGAATAATGACATTCAAATTTAGAGAAATCCCTGGGGAAACATTCATGAAAGTGCATATGTAATTTAAGAGTCACATTTGATTTAATCATGCAATTGTCTGGATAATTTAGCTCTCACAAAAACTCTAACCATGTCATCATTAAAATATGGCAAGAATGAAGGAGCACACATCACAAAGAAGATAATACAGTTTGGACTCTGATATGACACAGCCACAAAATCAACTCAATTGTGGGCCTCCAAAGACCTGAACAGTTTCAGGAACCTGTCTCGTATCTTCTTGGTCTTCACCCCATAAATAATGGGGTTCACCATGGGTGGAACAAGAAGATAAATATTGGCTACCAATATGTGTACACAAGGAGCCACTTGATGTCCAAATCTGTGAGTGAGGAAAGAGAAGAAGGCTGGAGTATAGAACACTAAGATCACACACACATGGGAGCCACAGGTGCCCAAAGATTTGAGTCTGGCATCTTTAGATGGGAGGTGGAAGACAGTGCGTAGGATGAGGACATAAGAACAAATGATCAAGATGAAGTCCACACCCCCAGTAAGGAAGGCAACGATAAGGCTATACACTCTGCGGATTCTGGTCTCAGCACAGGCGAGCTTGATGAGAGCCATAAACTCACAGTAGGCATGGGAAATTATGTTGGTTTTGCAGTAGGGAAGCCAGCATAGCAGGAAAGGGTGAGGAGTGAGCAGTGCTAAGCCCCTCAGTACTATACCCAGGCCCATCTCCCCAGTGACAGTGCGTGTCAGAATAGTTGAGTGTCTTAGCGGATTACAAATGGCTACATAACGATCAAATGCCATGGCCAGGATGAAGCCAGACTCCATGGTAGAGCAGGAATGAATCAGAAAAACTTGTGTGAGGCAGGCTTCAAATCCAATCTCTCCATCATGGAACCAGAAAAGGCTGAGAATTTTGGGAACCGCTGTAGTACACACCACAAGGTCAGCCACAGCCAGCATGCAGAGGAAGAGGTACATTGGTTGATGGAGGCTGGGGTCTGTCTTGATGGTGAACAAAAGTGAACAGTTTCCCAGAAGGGCCAGAATGTAGACCATACAAAAGGGGATGGAGATCCAGATATGGGCATCCTCTAGCCCAGGAATGCCAATGAGAATGAAGGTTGATGGATGGATGTTGGTCCTGTTGTAGGCTGACATAACAAGGGCCAGGTGTTTTAACTTCTTCTTCATGGATGTTTCCTTTAAAGCAAACCAAAGAGAATTGACCAATTTGAAAGTTCCTAATGAGTCAAGAAAGGCAATTCAGGAAACTGTAGTGATTGAATAATTACCATGTCTATTAATACAAATCATTACATTAAATAACAGAGTCAGGCATAAAAACAGAATTCCTATGCCTTGGAATAGTCTCTTCTTAAATAGTCATAAAGAAGTGTTTGCACTGGAAGCTGTAAGAAACATTTCCTTTTCTGTGGTGACTACATTCAATTCTATCACTCTCTTAATCCAGTTACAAATGATTCTTCATAAACTTACCACTGTATGTACATTCCCCTGTTATATGAATTTGAAATGTCTTTCTTTCTTTCTTTCTTTCTTTCTTTCTTTCTTTCTTTCTTCCTTCCTTCCTTCCTTCCTTCCTTCCTTCCTTCCTTCCTTCCTTCCTTCCTTCCTTCCTTTCTTTCTTTCTTTCTTTCTTTCTTTCTTTCTTTCTTTCTTTCTTTCTTTCTTTCTTTCTTTCTTTCTTTCTTTCTTTCTGTATAGATTCTAAATGCATAAAATATTTAATGGAAAAAAATCCCTCCTCAAATGACAAACTTCCATTGAGAAGAAAATGAACAGCTTTGAAATTTAAAGATTGTGTAAGAATTATGTGATGGTGAGGTAAGAACAGTGCACTTGAAAGCGTAGGAGAAAGGCAGAAGGAATGATCAGAGCTGATTCCTTCTATTGTAGCTGGGAAGTGGGAAGTGACAATGTCTGCATGACTTTGAATTTTAAGAATCCTGCACAGGGGCTGGGAATGTGGCTTAGTGATAGAGTGCTTGCCGTGCATGCATGAAGCCCTGGGTTCGATTCCTCAGTGCCACATAAACAGAAAAAGCCTGAAGTGGCACTGTGGCTCAAGTGGTAGAGTAGAGTGCTAGCCTTGAGCTGAAGAGCTCAGGCATAGCACCTAGGCCCAGAGTTCAAGCCCCATGATGAGCAAGAGAGAGAGAGAGAGAGAGAGAGAGAGAGAGAGAGAGAGAGAGAGAGAGAGAGAGAGAGAGAGAGAGAGAGTCCTACATAGGAGAATGTGTCACTTATATGATGAGGAGAAAATTTGTTAAGAATGTTTCGTTCACTAATGAAACAGTGGTATGAGGGCAGTGTGTTAGGAAGTTATCAACACATGGTGGTATTAATGGCCGTTTACTGGTCATGGAACTTACTTGCATTTATTCCTTACCTGAGTATACAGGTAACAGTAATTAGATTATAACCTGTACTGTGAACTGCCATCATTTCCTATCAATGATCTAAGCAAACATCTTGCTCTTTGTTAAGTTCATTCTACTGGGAAGCTATTTCATCTGAGTCTTGTCTTATACTTGTTATGTTTTCATTGTATTCTTCTTTGGCACTATGTGATGCTCAAAACAGCTTCATAATGCTGTTTGCCTGTACCATTTGGTTTTGGTTTTTAACTACGCTAAGAGCAGTTTCCTGATTGTGTCCACTGATTTGTTTTTTCTTTTTTGAAACACAATGGACACTATCCTGACACACTCTCTTTACTATTATACATAGTCATATATTATGGAATCCTGAGATAAATAATTAGAATATCCACTCAGTTACCAATGAATTCAGGGTTGGGATATGTATAGTAGACTGGACTTTAATACTGGACTGTAAAGATGTACTGCTTTTTATCCTTTTAATCTCTGGTGATAGTTTTATATTGAAAGGGTTTTCTTACTTTTTTTCTGACCTTCAGGATCCTGGGGCATGGATATTTTGGGGTATAGTAACACCTGGATACATTTGCCAATAGACTTTTGGATAATTGAATGAATATTAATTCTAAATCATGCTATATGTTGGACAGTTTAAGAATAGTGTGAAACCAGATTATTGCCAAATTATGATACACAACATCTAACATTTATAAATTTGTTACTGATGTATAATGGACTTACGGTTTTCCTGAAAAAATTTCATGTGTTAGCAGATACAATTTTTTGCCTTATTTTTGGTAAGTAAAACTTACATAATTTACATCAGGTTTAACATCTGGTGAGTCATAGAGCTAGTTTCTAGAACAGACTGATTCCATACCCTCTTGATTACAGTGACAAATTGAGACAGACTACATACATTGGTTTACATAGAAAAGATGGGTAATATTCTATATAGAACATTAAAAATAAATCTCACCATTAATTTGATTACAAGTCATGATTAGAAGCCCCATTTAAAGATCCATGAAGTCGTTGTTTTATATCTTAGTTGTGTTCTTTTGAAAAAATCTTTCCACAAAAGCACTAAGTCAACAATGATCACTTGCTTGAGTAGGAAAATTAACATAACTGGACTCAATCAATCTTATGCTGTTCTATAATTAGGTTTAGGTATTCCTCCCATCTGTTTCTTTTTAAAAAAATAATACTAGAACTTGAACTCAGGGCCTTAAACATACTCTGCACTCTCGCTACCATCCAGCCCTTTATTGCTTCATTCATAACTTTTGCCCTTCACCAACTGCAATTGTGATGTTCCTACTTATACCTCATTGTAAAGCTATAACAACAGGTATGCAAACAAACAAACTTTTGTTGAGATAGAGACTCATGAACTTTTCTGTTCCAGCTGACTTTCAACTGTTTTTTGATCCTTCTCCTCTCTTCCTGGAGTAGCTGAGATTACAGACATGCTGTACCATGCTAAGACCTATACACTCCCTAAAACAACAGATTTTTACAATTTTTTTTCTCCCTTTCTTTTGGCCTAAAATGAACCTAATACCATGTTAATTTTACTCATGGTCCTTTTTGAATCATTCTGTTTCTCATGCAGCTTAAGCTTCTCTCCACTCGCTTTCTCTTTAAAATATAAATATATATTTATACTTTTTCCAGTAGAATATAAGCTGACAGATTATGTGGAGGCAAATTTTATAATGAATTGAAAATAAATAATAAATAGTTTTCAGAAAAAGACTATCTTTTTTGCACTCAGGAAATTAAGATGAAAATGTTTCAATGACATAACTTTAAGAGGTAATTATATGCTAAATGATACTAGTAAAATGATATTTATGGAAAAAGCATTGAACTGCTTGATATACTATCTAAGTTTTGCCTAATCACAAGAAAATATGCACAAGATTTATAAGTATGTTCAGCAATTGATAAGTGTTTGTAATTTCATACAAGTGAATCGTTCAAAATATACACTAGTAAAGTAATTGTTAAGTATTTCTGGTATGTATATTATAATGCATTTATGTGTAAAACAAAGAAGGTATATTTCTATAAATTGATACTAGAGACAGTAACTTAAAAATAAGTTATTTTGATTTTCCATAATTATTGTAACAACAAAAATTAACTATACATATGCATATACATAATATAAGTATATTTATACTAAGATGTTAACAAAGAAATAAAAAATTTAAACCAATATATGCTTAATGTAGGGTCAATCTACAATAAGTGGATATGGACAAGAGTGTAGACTGAGTGCCATTTAATTATACAACAATGGTTTGATTGTTTAATGGTGACAATGTATTTAATGTATTCAATATTCATGACTTACCCGTAATGTTTAAAGTAAATAAATAATTCAATCATAACTAAAAATATAAACCAACACGTTAGAAATAGAATATAGCGTTCCATGTCCTACAAAATCGTGAACAGTTTTTCTAACAACTTTCAATATATTTTTCTAAATCCATCTCATGGAAAATTGGTCTATTTCTCATTGTAGGAAACCAATATACCTGGGTCTCTCTTCATGGATTTAGTCACACTTAAAATATGTAATTATTTTTTTACTGGGACTGAAGACCTTATCAACTCAAACTGTGACTTCCCCTTTCTTTGTAAGATAGTATTAAATCTTACAAAGAAAGGGGAAGTCACAATTTGGAGTTGTTTTCCTAGGTCCTTGAGCTGTCACTGACATCCTCCTGATATCCGTATGGTGTATGCACTTACCCATTTGTCTCTTGTCTTATTCTACTTTATACTTTACTATATTGTACATTCTGACAAGATAGAAATGATTTCTTAACCATATAACTGCATGTTATAATAGCAAATAGATGGAAGAGAAAGAAAAGAAAAAGAAACAGAGAAAGGGGTCTATTTTACTAGTCAATAATTTTCATTATACATTATGAATCATCATAGATGATTTTCATAATATATCTAATCTCAAATCACAAATACATCAGTATAAATATGTCATCTACAAATCCTCCAATCTAATATTCCACTGATAGATTCCATTTTATAGTATTAAGTTTTGAAATATATTCATGCAATATGTCCCCACAAAATTGAATTGAATTCTATTACCGTTTATTTCTTTTCTGACAATATGATGGGGAAACTGTGAGGGAAGGATGGAAAGAAAAAATTGGAGAAGAAAAAGAAGAAATGATCTATAATGTTTCTGGTCTAAATATTATATCCTTTAGTGCGTATTTTCTCCTCATACTTTTTATTACCATCAATTATTTGTCCAGGGGCCTGCATTTTGACATGCCCATGTATGCAAGCAACACACGTTAGTTGGACTCACCTCTCTATCAATCTCTCACCCTCTCCCTTTCCTCCTCAATTTCAGCAAATACATAAAATACATAAATGCATAAAATACACAATACATAAAATATTTTGATCATATTTGCCCTCCTTCTCCCTCTTTTTTCCCTTTTCCTCTTGTCTTTGAACTTTTGTGCTCAAGATTGGCACTCTATCACTTGCAAAAGGTCCAGTTCTGCCTTTTTGCTGGTTAATTGAAGATAAGAACCTCATGGATTTTCCTGTTTCAGCTGGTTTTGCAAATTGATTCTGAGATGTCAGCCTCCTGAGTAGCTAGGATTACAGGCATGAGCCTCCAGCTCTAGGCTCTCCATATTTCTGTAAACCTAAAATAATATAAAATAGCATGCATTGAGCATGTATTAGACACACATTGACAGTATTACCTGATTTTGTCCTTGATGTAGATTAGGGATTGGATTGTGAATTTTGTCTATGATGCAGATAAAGGTTGTTACAGTAAATTTGCCTAGGAATAAATCAGGAACTTGAATCCAAGTAAGGATGATATTATAGTGTTTATATTACATCTTAAGAGATGTATGCCTATAGGATGATATAATTGTTAAATGATAATCTGCATGTCAGCCTGCTTGCTCTGAATAGGATAAAGCGTTACAGATTGATAAGGCCTGCTCAGCACATGCACTGATAACTCTTACTCCATCCTCCCCTGCATCAATCTTCTCACCTGATGAAGTACAAAGCAAAGTCACCCACAGATTCATTCTTGAGAACAGTTTCCGCTCAGTCCCAGCCAATAACAAGAGAGAGATGCCATTGTTTGTAAGATCTGTGGATCCTTCACAGGAGCTACAAACCTAACAGGAGTGAGTAGTCCCAAGAAATGTCACAGATGTTTTTCAGAGCTGAACTGCTCTCAGTCCTGGAACCTTTGATCTGACTGTTATCTATCTAGCTCCTGACCTAGTGAAAATTATAAGCACATCTTACCTCATTTTGCATTCTCTTTGGATCTAGAATAGCATTAATGTGGCTTCTCTCTCATAACTTATTGCTTTTCAAATGAACACATAGCTAGTTACCCAAAACTCCGTGAGCAGGGAGTGCAGATCGCTTTCCCCTAGGATCAGGGAAATGAACTGTGGGAATTGGAGATTTGAGATCAGAACTTAGCTTCTATCTCTTTAAATTTAATTGAACAAAATAAATTAAAATTGAACAAAATAAACCAAGAAGAAAAAAGGAGAGTAATTTTTCCTTAATGGTCTCTGGAGCCTGTCTCTCAGTAGGCATGTGTGAGTCTCAGAACCATCATTTCTTTTTTTTTTTTTTTTTTTTTTTTTTTGGTCCAGTCGTGGGGCCTGAACTCTGGCTCTGGGCGCTGTCCCTCAGCTCTTCAGCTCAAGGCTAGCGCTCTACCACTTGAGCCACAGCGCCACTCCCGGCTTTTTTCTTTTTGCTTATGTGGTGCTGAGGAATCGAACCCAGGGCCTCAGGCATGCAAGGCAAGCACTCTACCACTGAGCCACCTTCCCAGCCCCAGAACCATCATTTCTTAAAAATACTATATGTATGTTTCCAAAAATAAAATAAGGCGTATTTTAAATATCTTTTTATTTTGAATATAGAAAAAATAAAAAGAAAATACTAATACTAGTCATATGGTTTTGATGTTAGGTTTTGTTTTATTTAATTAATTTCTTAGTCATCAGATTTTTAATACTAAAATCATATTAGTTTTTAGTTAAATTTAAAATTTTTAATCATAATACAAGACATGTTAGTATAAATACATATAAGCAGTACAAATAAAAAGTAGTATTGTAACTCATTATACAAGAGTTATAAAATGTACATGCTCTCATAATTCTACAGCATAAATATCAGATAAATTTTTACTCATATGAAATAATAATAAAGGCAATTGATACTACCAAGCGTATCTAATCACTCTTTTGAAAAATTCAACACCTCTCATGTTTGTTTAGATACACCTTAGTTTTCATTGATGATACTCTGATTTTTTTTAAATCAGGATCTAGGAGTTTATGGAGATCCCCTTGAGGAGTTAATCCCAGAGCTCTATGCAAAGTTGAGACTAAGGCAGGATGAAATCTTAAAAGTATCCCTTTGGTGTTATAAAATTAATGTGGTTAATATATATATATATATAAAAATATATATATATATATATCTGTATATATCACATAACTGTGGCTTCCAGATGCTACTCAGAAAGATAATTTTGAAGACATTATTTAATGATCTTACTCTTTTCCTTCAGATTATTGCCAAAATCAATTCCTTCATTGAAGCACTTTCAGCTAGGAGAAATAAAAACGTTATTTTTCTTACCAAAACCATGTGACACTATCAGACATCTAATCATATTTTTATTTTCCCTGAACTTAGGATATGTGTCTAAGTAAGTGTTGTATTTATAACAGTACTAAAATTAAGACAGGTGAAATTAACAGATGCTGTGAGAGTAACTGATATAGTATCACTAAAGAGCAGATGTGTGAAAATGTCATTAGACAGGAATCCTGGTCTCTATTCCAAGCGTTCCTTCCTTCAGTCTGCATGTAACAAACCATGGCTATTTTTACTCATAGACAAGCTCAAGTAACCAGCATTTGTCTGACTATATTGGTTACAGCCAATTCAGTGCTCCTAAGAAGCAATTGGAATCTTGTCACAGTTTTTATAAATGTTATCTTTGTCAGTCCACAATATAGAGGGAGAAATATTTAGAATTTGGGTATGGAAGTGTCTAGAGCTTTGATTTTTCATTTGATTTTTTTTTACCATGCATTGCATGAAAGCATTTGTATCTCCTCTGCAGCATATTTACTATATATAAAATGAAGTATTGCATTTACAAAATCTCTCACTAGATACCTTGCTCCAGAGTTGACATCTGTCCCATTATCTTCCAAAAGGAATGGAAATATCTTATTATTCCAAATCTGCTTTTAATTTGCAGAAAGTCCAGGTTCAAAATTAAGTCTCATCACTATGCAAAATGAAAAGGTTGAATCTGGCAATCTCTGTACTATTGAAATGTTTAAGGAAATAATTCAACATATGAACATCTCTAACACAGTTACTTTAACTTTATGCTCACACAGAGACATAGCAATTGGTGTATCAATCATTCCCTCCTATGATTAGTCCCCCACTCTTGTTCTCTTCCTGCCTTTCTCTGATTCTCAATCTTTCCTTTTTTACACCAGCTGGCATAAGACTTCACCTCTTCCTTCTCCCTAGCACAGGATGGTCTACCACACAAGAACGTTTTCCACCCAGCTACTTTTTTCCTGGTTGGAATCCCAGCCCTGGAAGGGGTCCATGCCTGGATCTCTCTTCCTTTATGCTCTATTTGCCTTGTGACTTTAATTGGCAATGCTACCATTCTGATAGTCATCAAGACAGAGAAGTCTCTTCAAGACCCCATGTTTTACTTTTTGTATATCCTCTAAACAGTTGATCTACCACCTCTGTACCCCACATTCTGGGCATCTTCTGGTTTGATGCTCATGAGGTAGACTTTGGGGCCTATCTGGATCAGATGTTTCTAATCCACGTCTTCACTGGCATGGAGGCTGAGGTCCTGGTGACCATGACCTTTGACCATTATGTGGCCATCCATTACACCACCATCTTGATATCCTGGGTACTGTTGAGAATCAGCCTTTGCATTGTGATTCGTCCAGCCTTGTTCATCTGCCCCATAAGTTATCTCATCTGCCACCCTTTTGTCAGTCTTGTGTCATAGCCCATTCCTGCTGCGAGCACATGGGCATTGCTAGGTTGTCCTGTGGAAACATCCATGTCACTGCGGCCTATGGGCTGTTTGTGGACTCCCTCTTTCTTCTGGACCTGGTCCTTATTGGGATCTCATATGTGTACATTCTTTGTGCTGTCTTCCACCTTCTGTTGCAGGATGCATGAACTAAAGCCCCAAGCACATGCAGCTCCCATGCTTCCAACCTCTGTGTTTTCTATATCCCATGGGTCTTCTCCTTCCACACGCACGGGTTCTGACACAGCATCCCCCACTACATCCACATTCTTGTTGCCAACCTCTATTTGGTTATTCTACCGTCACTGAATCCCATCATTTATGGTATCAAGCCCAGGCAGATAAGAGAGAGAGTGAAACGTGTTAGTTTAGCAGAAAGTAAGGAAACAACCCCTTCTTCACACCACAAATTAGAGCATCTAATGACACACGTATGTCTAACAGACACAGGATTCAACTGGAAGATTTTGCAATAGCCAAAGCTGGAAATTTTGTCAACCTAAAACAGTACTGGATTATATATTAGAGTCTGAAATAAATATTCACAAGTTCATGTTGATAGAAGGAAAGAAATTGAGGGCATGCAAACCTTGCTAATGAAGAAAAATTCCAAAGAAAGCTATGACAACAATCTATCCCCATGGAGGTGGAACACAACCTCCACAGTGGGCCTTAATTCAAGGAAAACACTAGATCTAGGAAAGAAAGAGCTTGTAACAAGCGCTTCCTCAGCATGCTGATCCAAGTCCACATCCACTGGAACCAAGTTGACCTGGAAGACTTAACCAGTCATAAGCCATAGTGATGGAATGTGTTTGTTTTTGTTTTTGTCAGCCCTGTGGATTGAAATTCGGGCCTGGGCTCTGTCCTAAGCTTTTTCTGTTCAAGGCTAGCTCTCTACCACATAGAGCCACAGCACCACTTCCGGTTTTCAGGTTCATTGGAGATAAGCATCTCATGGACTTTCCTGGCTGGTTTTGAACCTCAGTCCCGACATCTCAGCCTCCTGAGTCACTATGATTACAGGCACGAGCCACCAGTATCCAGCTAATGGAATGTACTTTTAATAAACAAAGCATACATCAAATGATGTTTTTCTCACCAGTCATCCTCCTCAGATCACTTAGCACTGATTTAATCATGGGAACATTTTAGCATTTTTCAAGTGACTGAACAACTCTCATTAACCCTATGGAGTTATAGATAAATAGTTATAGATAATGGAAATATTTATCAAATGACTACTTTGTAGTTAACACCTTACAAAGTGAGAGAAACAAGTTACATTTTACAGGATAACAGCATCTTAACTTGTTGAAATAACAAAAGATGTCTATTGCAAAGCAACGTTCCACAGGACTAATAGAGTTAAAACAGAACAAAATGTCACAGACTCATGTGAGATGTGATGTTACTATCGATGTAGACCAAAGACATTGTGCATCAAGTTACTATGGAAGCTTTTCTCCTGGCATTGAATCTCTAAAGTTTGGGTTAAGTTAAATTGATGATGGGGAAGGAAGCAAGAGTAGGAATGATTACAAAGCTCAGCTTACCTATTTGAGTGAAGAAGTTTATTCTCCACTTTCAATAAAGCTTTGTATGGAATAGTATGTCCCATCTAGGCCCACCAAAACTTAGGAGACAACTCCAAGGAAAATTCCTTTTGTATGAGTGTTTATAAAATAGTTCCTATTATTATATAGCATATATTTTATATATTGTTCTGATTATTCACAACATTCGTGAATTTCATACTCTGAATCATGAAAGTTTCCAGAGTGCTACATATCTTAATTTTGAATACATATAATACGTTTTTATGACTATGGTTTGCACTGTGAAGTATACTAAGTTTTAGATGATAAAATAGATTCAATTTGACTCTTGTGTCCTAATTCCTATACCTCTTCCATGGAGGAGATGCCATTCAAACCCATACACATGGTCTCAAGCTGTCCGTTTGTTTATTTCTCAGTGCCTTGTACTTCTAGCTCTAGACTTCTGTCTCCAAGTAATTAAAAATCTCCAGTTCATTGCTAGAACCAGAAAGAAGTGGGGATTTGTGAGTAAACCAACTGGCCTTTGCTATAACATGCATTCAGCTTCAATTGTGTTGTGACTCCATGAAATAATGGTAAGTTGCCAGGCTTCAACTTTTTTCATGATTCTATTTCTGTTGAATTTTATTTAGGACAGGGGTAGGATAGAGAAAGTGGAGAATTTGATCTGGTAACAGAAAGGCAAGTAACCTTGGTGATCAATAAACTGGAGAGAATGGGTGCATGGGGGGAAGTACATATGAAATCATCTTGGATCTGGACCAGGTATGGATCAAAAGAAGTGAAAAAAGCAATATTGGTTTAATAAGAAATATCTAAAGAGAATGAATTGTAGGACAGACTCCCGTGCTTCGTGATAAGCCAGTATATCATTAGCTATTTTACCACTAACTATTTTACCAAGAACTGGGACCTTTATCCCCATCACCAATATCAGTACAGTTTATGTTTAGGACATAACTATCTCAGTGCCTCTGAGAGTTTCTGTTCCCCAGAGAGCACCTATTTTGGTATACTCCATTTTAAGAGCAGTAATTAACAGTATAAATCTTGCACATCTGTCAGAATGAATGAAAAGGTAGATTTTTTTCTAGCACATCTAGACAATTTTGCTGGTAAGTCTGGCTTATGGACTTGAAAGATGTCATGTAGGTACCATTTTATTGTGGCCATTTTACTGAGGTTTAGGTGAAAAGATTAAGATGCCAGAGGAGTAAACAGGAAAGCTAAGTGAATATTGGGGCTTTGCTTAGGTAAGAGTGTAACAAAGTAACAATCCATCCAGACTTAGGTGTATATTTTGATAAAAAATGTCATTAGTAAATCATATCATTAAACATTTGGGAAAATTGTTTATATATATATATTCATATACATGCAATTACCTTTGTATCTTTCTCTGTTCTCTCTAAGTCTTTCTTAGTTACTTCTATTTTGACAATTTGCTGTTTCTTTATATTATTTTAATCAATATCTTTAATTTTAATAAACATTAATTAAGAATACTTGGAAACCTGTAATGCATTAATTTATGTATAAAATATGTAATGATTAGATCATGGTAATAGATATACCTATCACTTTAAACATTTATCATTTCTTTGTGATGCACACATCCAAAATCTCTACAATTGCTCTTTTGAAATATATCATAAACTGTTACCAAAATTATTCTAATGTGCTACAGGACATTTTACGCTATCACTTTTATCTATCTTACCTCATGTACACACTTGTTACACTGTATTCAACCTCCTCTTCCTATTTCTGTGTTTCTGGGTTCTATTTATTAATTTTATCATTATTTTCAATTCTGTCCTCTTAAAAGAAACAGAAGTATCATTTAAATGGAAACTATACTAAGTCTAAAACTGTCTTCTTGCATTGAGATGTCTGAAGGTGGTTCTGGAAACTTTATAGTCAAAGAAAGCCCTATATCCTTGGTGTTTGGGGATACAAACTTTTACCTCTGTTTACCTGTCAAATGTTATGCTGTCCTTGTCTTCTTCAGAGTCTAGTAAGCCTAATCTGATCACTTAGCTTAGCTTGATCACTCTACTATTCTTCAATGAATTGGGTGAAAATTAAAATATTCCATCCCCAGATCACCAGGGAACCAGTGTTTCCACACTAGCTGTAAATCCCTAGCTTTAAAATTAGAAAATAAATAGGATCCCAAGAATCTCTAAAGTGATAGAGCCTCTAAAAGAGAGAAAATTTCTTTCTCATCTCATTTCTCTGTTTTTCTCACTCTTTCCAAGAGTGCGCTTCTGTCACTTTAGCCTATTATTGCTGCTACTTTATGTCACAGCCAAAATCATGTCATTCATGTGAACTTTGTGAGCTGCTTTGTAGATAGAGTTTTTACTGTAATATATGTATCTATCTTATCATTAAGTAGTTGCATAAAGGGATTTAAATTCAACATGGCAGTTTATGAGCACAATGCATCTTGACCAGTGTTAATTCACTCATCATTCTTCCCATATCTCCAACCCCACACATGCATTAGATTTTTTATATGATTTTAAGTACATGGGATATGTAGCAATAACGAAGCAAAAGCTTTCCTATAGGAAATGAATGACAGGCTAGACCATGACAAACCATGTGAGAATCATGTTATAAGATGAAATCACTGTTAATATTTTTATTTTGGAGGATGACTAAAGAGAGATCACATATAAAGTCAGGGTTAAGAAATGTCTGTCTGTCTGTCTATCTGTCTGTCTGTCTGTCTGTCTGTCTGTCTGTCTGTCTGTCTGTCTGTCTCTATCTATCTATCTATCTATCTATCTATCTATCTATCTATCTATCTATCTATCTATCTATCTACCTATCTATCTATCTATCTATCATCTCTCTAGCTATTCTCAATTTCTTTTGGCCTGTACTGGGTTGCAAATTGCAACCCTTTAACTGACTTCCAAATAAATAGTATTACGTGCTTGTGCAATCAAACATCATATAATTCTATCTAATATTTTTGGGCTCGTAGAGGAAAGACTCTATATGCTTGGGACTCTGTTCTCCTCCTCCTCCTCTTCCTTCTCCTCCTTCTCCTCCTCCTCATTCTCCTCCTCCTCCTCTTTTTCTTTTTCTTCTTCTCCTTCTATAGGGCTATTTTTTTATTAAGTTAGCTTGATGGCCTTTATGATGTTCTTGACAATTCTTTAGGTTTAGAGGTATGTTATTTTGTGCAAATGTCTGTATCTGAATTCCTTTATCTAAGATCAGAGATTAAAATCGTTTATTTATTCAATATATGTGACATAGAGGCAATATATTAAAATACATAATTAGTGGAAGTTTTAATCAATTAAAAAGTAACTCAAAACAATGCAAACATGGGATAGATCTTATTTTTTATTCAATATGCTATTTTTCTTCTTTTGATTAGAGAATTGAGTCCATTAATAATGAGGATTATTATATAGACATTTCCTTGATTACCTGTGTTTTGTTTTTCCCCCCTCTTCCCTATGTTTAATAAATTGATCTTCTAGTGATTTCTGTCTGGTGTATTTCTTTGATTTTGACTGTTTTCTTCAGATTGTGTCCTCCCTTTACAGTCATTGTAATGCTGGTTTAGTGATCATGAATTCCTTTCATTTTTGTTTGTCATGGAAGGTTTTCGGTTCACCATCCAATGTAAATGATAACTTCACTGGGTAAATCAGTCTGAGTTGGCAGTTGTTGATTCTCAGTGCTTGGGTTATACCATTCCAGGATCTCCTTGCATTGAAGGTTTGTGTGGAGGAGTCTGAAGTAATTCTGATTTTCTTTCCATTGTAATATGGCTACTTCTTTAATTTTGCAGCATTTAAAATCGGTTCCTTGCTATTCATGTCTAATGTTTTTACTATGATGTGTCTAGAATTGTTTCTTCTTGGATCTAGTCTACGGGGGTTCTATATGCTTTGGTTGAGCAGGTAAGATTTTTCTCTCAAGAGTGGGGAAGTTCTCAGCTATGATTTTACTGAATAGGTTCTAGACACCTTTACTATTAAATTCTTCCCCCTCATCAATTCCAATTATGCCTAGATTTGATTTCTTAGCAGAGTCTGCCAATTTGAGGAATTCTCTTTGGTAGGTTCTGAGTGTTTTTTCCATACTTTCAACTTTTTGTTCTAGCTTATCTTTTATCCTCGACTTCTGAAGTTCTATTTTCTATTTCACTTATTCTGTTACCTATGGTTTCCCCTGTGGTTTGCATTGTGGAAATTGAACATTTTATGGTTCCAAGATCAGTTCTCATAGTGTCTATTTCATCTTGTAGTACAGTGTAGAGTTTGTCTGTACAGCACAACGCAGTGTCTAGCTAATGTTTTAAAAGCTCTATTTATGATTTTAAACATTTGCCAAGATACCTCTGTCAAAAGCATACCCATGGAAAAAAATCAACCTTGCATGAAATGGTTTGTGTCACTTATCTTCTACAAGTTAATTAGAACCACTACATTTTTGTTCAGAGAATTATCAATGTAAACTCCAATGAACACAATGGTAGAAATGTGGAGAAATAGATGTCCTTGTACATCAATGGTGTGTGGAGAGTCTATAAAAATTTACAAATAGAACCACATGATACAACAATTCTTCTTCTGAGAACTTAGCCATAAAAATTGAAAATGAAATCTGGACTAGAACATTCTAATACAATCTGGATTGTATGCTGTTGATAAATATTAATAACGCTGTCAACACTGCAGCACTACCAGTAAGAGCCAAGAGACCTAAGTGTTTGATTACAGGTATACAGATAAATATAATATAATAGTTATAAAGAGAGAATGTTATTCAGCCCTAAAGTGAAAATGCTTCCACAAGAGAATACAAGGATGAAACTTGAATACATTATGCTATATAAAATTCACTAGAGATATTAAAAGAAAATTATGTCAGAGGTTCCGGACTGAGCTTTGTGCAGAGAAATCTCACATATTAATTAAAGGACAGTACCAATCAAGGAACTAATGTAGACATATGTGATAAAAAACCTTTGTGGGAAAATCAACAAATGAGAGATTGTCAGACAATTCATAATTCTGCAAAAAGAAGCCATGATGAACTCAGAGCTTAATGTGACTTGATTAGAGAAATGAAACAAAGAAAACTGAGTGGGCAAAAAATGTGAGATAGAGCTGAGGGGGACTTAGAGCATAAAAATTCAAAGGTAGAGCAGGTGCATATGCTGAGCAAAGACAGGATTACCTGTGTGGAAGATGATGAAAGATGAATTTTGATGAACCAAAGCCAGTGTCATTCAAATATCTAAGGTCAGATCATTTTATGATAGTACATCAAATATAAAGGTTTGACTGAGCATACGTATTAGATTTTACATTCTTTAATCAACAGAATGCTGTTTTGATAGAATTGTTATGAAACTTTATAGGCATTAAAATACCCTTCCATATGGTCCTCATGAAAATATCATTTAAGACAATTAAATCGTTAAGTGTTAGCAGGGACTCAAACTTGGATGACTATATCTAATATTACTATAAAGTAATACCAATTTGCTTTCTTCTTTGTTACTAATAATGAATTGCAAAATCTAATGCTAAGGTCAACCTTGGTATGTCGATCACATGTACAATGTCTTGCTACTTTCTCTTTGACAAACAATCTCTGAGGGAATTATGTCATTTTTGATGAGATTTAGATGGTATTGACTTATTGGCTTCCTCCATTTGATTTGGAAATTTAAGGAAGACTTTGTGTAAATTCAGTCTCCTCAGGAAATTCAGGCCACTTATGGGGTGCTTGTTTCCTAAGATTGAGAAGCTTACCTATATGTTAAAGATGATTGAATCTAGATATTAACAGCTTTTACCTGGTATCATTGATAAAAGTATATTTAATTATAGTTTGGATATGAATGAAAAAGCATAGTAAATCTGACTACTTGTTTGAAATGAAACCAAAACAGGACATCTTTAGGTTTTCAAAAGGATCATACAGTTATGTCATAAAAAGCCTGGTTAAGAGGAATACTGAAGAATGATTCTGTGTAATTCTCAGGAAATCAGTAACATTGCATAAGAAATGCTGGACACAGTTGGTGAATGACATTCATGACCAAGAACAAGTATAGATGTCAAAGGTGTGACTGAGGCATGGGGTCTCGTAACAACACAGAATTTCATCCTCACATTTTTCTTCTGCTGGGAATTCCAGGACTACAACATGTGCATACCTGGATTGGTTTTCCATTTTGTGCCGTGTACTTGACGGCTCTTCTGGGAAACATCACAATTTTATTTGTAATCCAGTCTGAACACAGTCTCCATCAGCCCATGTTCTACTTCCTGGCCATTCTATCATCGATTGACCTGGGCCTGTCCACATCCACCATCCCCAAAATGCTGGGCATCTTCTGGTTTGACCTGAGAGAAATCACATTTGAAGGCTGCCTCATCCAGATGTTCTTCATTCACCTGTGTACTGGCATGGAGTCAGCTGTGCTCTTGGCCATGGCTTATGATCGCTATGTGGCCATCTGTAACCCTCTTCGTTACACACTGGTGCTGACCAACAAGGTGGTGTCCATCATAGCACTGATCATCCTTCTGGTACCTTTATCTTTAACCATGCCTTTCGTTCCCCTCATCCTAAGACTGCCATTCTGTGGCCATCAGATCATCCCCCACACATACTGTGAGCACATGGGCCTTGCCCGTCTGGCTTGTGCCAGCATCAAGATGAACATCATCTATGGTCTAATTGCCATCTCTACCATAATGTGGAGTCTCACCACCATTGTCCTCTCCTATGTCCAGATTCTCCGTGCGGTCTTTCGCCTTCCTTCCAGGGATGCCCGACTCAAGTCCCTCAGCACCTGTGGCTCCCATGTCTGTGTCATGCTGGCCTTCTACACACCTGCGTTTTTCTCCTTCATGACCCACCGTTTTGGCAGAAACGTTCCTCAATACATCCATATTCTTCTTGCCAACTTTTATGTTGTCATCCCACCTGCACTCAACCCAGTCATTTATGGTGTCAGAACTAAGCAGATCAGGGAGAGAGTTGTTATGGTTTTTAGAAAGAAATGATTGAATTTGAGCAATAGGATATAGCTTATTCTCAGAAAGCATTAAGATAACTGGAGGAAGATTTTAAACAAGTTTTTCATTTATATTAGTGAGACAAATGTAAAACATTGACCATTATCATTTAATATAAGCACAACTGCAACCACATATTTGTCAGCAAGTAAGTTATGATTAAATGAGATTTACATAAAAATCATGACATTATAAAGTTGACTGATATATTAATATTAATATTAGCAAGCATTTACAGAATACATATGATGGCTGTATTCAGAATTCATAACGTTATTTTGTCACTGAATTCTGTGATCTGACATAAAATTAACTACTTCATGAGCATTTATTAACCACTAATTCCTTTTTATTGCTGAAGAAAATGAGGCAATGATATGGTATAGAATATTGCAGAGAAAAGCGGTAGCTGATTAGAAGTAGGGAGATGAAAAAATACAGTTAATTCTTCATTCTATAAGATTTACTTGCCCAGTGCCTGCATAAATAGAATGTAAAATTCTTTCAACCTAACAAGTGTAGGATTTCAGGAAGAAAGTTTCCAATGACACACACTGCAATTCATTTGTGTAAAGTTGATTTCAGGATGGTGCCTACTACATGTGAACAGCATTGAATGGCAGCATCTGAAAGTGAGAAAGAACAATGGCAGAGAAGAGGAATAATCTCAAAAACTTACCATACAAATTTTCATAGCAAAAGTATTGCAGAATCAGGGTAAGGCAGTGTTAACTGAAATAAAAAACAAAATAAATGTGATAAAAATTCCTTTTGGAGTATTCACATCAAGTTGTTTGATGAACTTGTAAATGTATAAGTAAATATATAATATAATATATCCAGAAATTTGTAGATGTAGCCCCTGGAGATATATTTTTTCAAATATCAGAAAAGAAATGAATGTAACATGCATATTATATGTTAGTATTAATGCCATATTATGGTAGCTATCTTTTCTCATAAGACAAACACAGTGAGTCATTAAGCATTGTACCAATTAAAGGACAATGACAGTTTTTCTGATTTCATTTATTGTTTGTTGTTTTATTTCTCTCTTTTCTTTCTTTTTTGATGGCTGTGGGGCTTTCACTCAGGGCCTGTGCACTATCCCTGAGATCTTTTCTTTTTTACTGTTTTTTTATATATGTATGTATATATGTTATATATATATATATATATAACAGTATATATATATATATATATATATATATATATATATATATATATATATTTGTTATTGCAAAGCTGATATACAGAGGGGTTACAGTTACATGAGTCAGGAAATGAATTCAATTCTTTCTGAACCATGTCTCCTTTTCCCTCACTCCCAAGTTTTCCCCTCCTATTCCTATCCACAAGATGTACAGTTTGTTTTCCACATAGTGTCTGATGAGTACCACTGTTGAATGTGTTCACCCTTTGTTCCACCTTTTCTGTGCCTCACCTTACCCTCCCAAAGATACACACTAACAAACAAGACCAAATGTAAAGAAAACAAGAAAAACAACAAAGGCAACTAAAAAAGCTTCTTGTTTCCTTTACTTGGAGTTCATTTCATAAAATGTTATTTTATATGTTCATATACATATAGCTATTGCGTTTTGTGATCACTTCTATGCATATTCTCCTTTGGCTTCAATGTGTAAATATCTAGAGACCTATATAATTTATCATGTTCCAGAGTGTATGTTATCTCTATCTATCTATCTATCTATCTATCTATCTATCTATCTATCTATCGATCGATCGATCGATCGATCGATCAATCGATCGATCTATAAATCTAGAATATTTCAATGATTTAAACAGAGTATAAATTAGATGATGTTCATCTCAACAGACTGAAAGATGGGACCCAATTCACATGAATGTAATCTTTGATAATGAATTCCTTATCTATAATAAGATAATATATTCACTGTCATTATTGTCATTATTTTTTTACTAATCAGATATTAGCCCCACCTCAAATTAACATAAATCAACACATCGTTTGGAACTTCATACAAACTACCACATTTTATTATTGGTGAAGCTATACCATGTGAATGATGTAGACAGTGTTTATCATTAGCTAAGTTAAGGTTCAGGTAATGATTTCTCTAAGGTCATTAGTAAATACAAGAGTATTTATTAAAGTTATAAGCATCATAAAGTGAGGCTTCCTTAGGGCTAACGTCAGTGGCCTTGAACACCAAAGGAACTGATTCTGGATGACTTATGGTAGAGAGATGTACTGTGATATTTATGAAAAGAATACATGTATGAAACAACATTCCATTGACAAAAACATTCTAGGGAGAGGATTATATTATGGTAGATCTAAAACACTGTAAGTCCTAGGGAGAGGAGAGGATGGTTATTGTCTATGTGAAGTGCAGGCAGATTTTTCAACGATGAGGTTATGATCTATGATACTGCAACGGTCGATACTTTACACTACACATTTGATAAAACCTGAACAGTTTTCAACACAATATTTGGTTGTAATGCATGAACATTTGAAAAAAATTATGTAGATTCCAGGGGATTATCGGATGAAACCCAAAATGTAACAAGAAGGATCTCATTGTATTACAAATATAGCAAATGAATTTGGCTAAAGTGCATTATGTTAGGAAAATGAAGAATATACACTTGGAATATGCTATAATAATTCAGATATTAATGAATTATTTGGAGAATTCACTGCTTTGACTTAGATGGTGAATATGATGTAGATAACTGATAGATACATCATAGATAGACTATAGATAGATATAAATATTTGTGTGTACATAAATTAGTATGAACATTTCTTGCTTCCTTAGTTAAGAGAGCCTAAAGCTGTGAAACATGGTGATCAGGCAATAAGCACACCCCCCACAGAGAACTTTGTTTCTAATGCCATTATTAATAAACAGAAGAAATGATCCTCAGAAACTTTTACATGTTAGATTCTGGTTGTAGATAAAAAAACAAAAACTGTTGTTATTAGAGTTCTTGATTATAACCATTCTAACTGGGGTGAGGTGGTATCTCAATGTTGTTTTGCTTTGCATTTCTTTTATGGCTAGGGAGGTTGAGCATTTTTTTCATGTGTCTATTGGCCATCCTTTCATCTTCAGAGAAGTTTCTCTTTAAGTCTTTAGCCCATTTATTTATTGGGCAGTTGTTTCTTTGAAGATTTGTTGTTGGAGGATTTAATTTTTTTTAATTCCAGGTATATTTTAGATATGAGACCTTATCCATTGTATGGCTAGTGAAGATCTTCTCCCAATCAGTGTGCCTTCTATTGATCTTGCTAGCTATGTTCTTTGCCATGCAGAAGCTCTGCAATTTCATGCAATCCCATTTGTCCAAACTTTCTTTGATTTGTTGTGTTTCTGGGTCTCTATTAAGAAAATGTCGGCCTGTGCCAAGAAGACCTAGGGTTTCTTCTATTCCATCCTGTAATGTTTACAGAGTGTGTGTTTTAATTTCAAGGTCTTTGATCCATTTGGAGTTGATTCTGGTGTAGGATGATATATAAGGATCTAGCTTTAGTTTTCTACAAGTGTTTAACCAATTTTGCCAGCACCATTTACTTAAGAGGCTGTCTTTCTTCCATTCTATTTTTTTACTCCCTTATCGAAGATTAGATGCCTATAGGTCTGTAGGTTCAAAGACTCCACATAGAGCTCCCCTATGACCCGGCAATCCCACTTTTGGGAATTTACCTAAATGATCACAAACAAGACCATACTAAAGATACCAGCACAACTATGTTCATTGCAGCATTATTTACCATAGCTAAGATATGGAACCAACCCAGATGCCCCTCACTAGATGAATGGATCAAGAAAATGTGGTATATATAGCCAATGGAATTCTATGCCTACATTAGAAAGAATAACATTGCCACATTTGTTAGGAAATGGAAAGACTTGGAAAAAATTATATTAAGTGAAGTAATCCAGGCCCCCAAAAACATAGGTCCCATGGTTTCTCTTATCTGCAATAACTAGTATATGTCTGAGACAAGCAGAAAAGGTCAGATATATTGATGTTAGGCGAAATGAACCCCAAGATAAGTATTCAAATGTTTTTTCTTTCATGTGATTGTTTCTAGCATATTTATAAGATGATTTCTTTGTTGCTTTGTATGTCCCTCCCCCACGGAATAACCCCTGCTTTCACTGTATTTGATGTTGGTATAATTTGTGGAGGGGAAGGGAAAAAACAAATTGTTTAAATAGAGATACAGGTGGACCATTGCAACAACAAGATGTACAAATCATTATGTTGAAAACAAACTTTACAACTTTGGTGGAGGTGGGGGAAGAGGGGGGAAGAGGGGAAGATGGGAATGGATAGGAAGGAGAAAAAAAGGAGGAGGCAACAATGCTTGATAAGAAATGTACTCATTATCTTGCCCAAGTAATCGTAACTCCTCTGTACAGTATTTTCACAATAAAAAAATAATAAAAACAACAGCAAGGTAAAGCTGAAACTTTGTCTATTAGCAGAAAGTAAGGAAGTAACCCCTCAGCACAATTGAGAATATATGGATAGAGGTATGTTTAATGGATGTAGGTTAAACCAGTAGATTTTTCCCAAGGCTAAGTTGGATGCTTTGATAAAGAAAAATAATATTGAATTATATCCAGAAGCATAAAGTATTTATGCTTGTGTCCATATGGATATAAAGAAATATATTGGGATATCTAAAACAACCAAAGTCTTGAAGAGAGTACACAAGATGATGTCTTCTCCTGCATATAGATAAACCAGTGCATCACTACTTACCTCAAGCCAGGGACCTACACAAGAATTGGGTCATATAACAATGGCATTATTCTCCATATTTATGAAATATCTATCTCAGTGCTTCAGTGAGTTGAGTCTTTGCTATCCAGTAAGGAATATTTTGGTATACTCCATTTAAGAGCATCAATTGATAGTGTAAATCTTATGCTTCAGTAAGGGAGAGTAAAAATAAAAATATTTTGGGACTAGTGAAATAGCTTAGCTAGATTTACTCTAAATATGGTTTGGGGGCTTGAAAGGTGTCACTTATGAACCCATTAATGTGGTCATTTTATTGAGGTTTAGATTGCAAAAGTGTCAAAAAAAAGAGCTAACTGGACAATGAGAGAAATCACCAACATAAGAATATAGCAAAGCAACAATTTATACAGAATCAGATGTATATCCTTTTTGTGTGTGTATAAAAATACTGTACAAGGGGTTACAATTACATGGGCAAGGTAATGAGTACAATTATTACCAAGCATTGTTGCCTCCTCCTTTGTTTCCCCTTACCATCCCTTCCCATTCCTCCCCTCCTCCTTTCTAGCCCCCCAACCCCGTGCCAAAGTTGTACAGTTTGTTTTTTGACATTATGACTTGTACATCTCCTTGTTGCAATGGGTCCACCTGTATTTAAACTACTTGTTTTTTTTCCTTCCCTTCTAAAAATTATACCAACACCAAATATAGTGAAGACAGGGGCTATACCGTGGGGGAAGGACATACAAAGCAACAAAGAAATCATCTTATAAATGTGTTAGAAACAATAGCAAGAAAGAAAAAAACATTTGAGTCCTTATCTTGGGATTCATTTCACCTAACATCAACTTATCTGACCATTATTGCTTGACTTAGACATATACTAATTATTGCAAATAAAGGAAACCATGGGACCTATGTTTCTTTGGGCCTGGCTTACTTCACTTAATATAATTTTTTCCAAGTCTTTCCATTTCCTAACAAATGGGGCAATGTTATTCTTTCTAATGGAGGCATAGAATTCCATTGGCTATATATACCACATTTTCTTGATCCATTCATCTACTGAGGGACATCTGGGTTGGTTCCATATCTTAGTTATGGTAAATAATGCTGCAATGAACATAGTTGTGCTGGTATCCTTAGTGTGGACTTGTTTGTGATCATTTGGGTAAATGCCCAAAAGTGGGATTGCTGGGTCATAGGGGAGCTCTATGTGGAGTCTTTTTAGGAACCTCCATACTGCTTTCCAAAGTGGTTGAACAAATTTACACTCCCACCAACAATGAAGTAGGGTTCCTTTCTGTCCACATCCCCTCCAGCATCTGTTTTTTCTTTTTTTTAATTGTGAAAATACCATACAGAGGTGTTGCAATTACATGGGCAAGATAGTGAGTATGTTTCTTATCAAGCATTATTGCCTCCTCCTTTGTTTCTCCATACTATCCCTTCCTCTCCCCCACCCCCCACTCCCACACCCCTCATTTCCCCTCCACCACCCCCACCCCCCACCCCACCAAAGTTGTAGGGTTTATTTTTTGACATAACATCTTGTACATCTCATTGTTCTAATAGGTCCATCTGTAACCCTATTTAAACAGTTTGTTTTTTCCCTTCCCCCCCCACAAATTATATCAACATCAAACAGTGAAATCAGGGCTTATACCCTGGGGGAGTTGCATACAAAACAACAAAAAAATCATCTTTAGAGTTCTTGATTATATCCATTCTAACTAGCCTCTTCAGTAAATGATGCTGGCAAAATTGGTTAAACACTAGTAGAAAACTAAAGCTAGATCCTTATATATCACCTTTCACCAGAATCAACTCCAAATGGATCAAAGACCTCAGAGTCAAAGCAGATACTCTGAAAACATTACAGGATAGAATAGGAGAAACCCTAGGTCTCCTTGGCACAGGTTGAAATTTTCTTAATAGAGACCCAGAAACACAACAAATCAAAGAAAGGTTGGACAAATGGGATTGCATGAAGTTGCAGAGCTTCTGCATGGCAAAGGACATAGCTAGCAAAATCAATAGAAAGCACACTGATTGGGAGAAGATCTTCGTTAGCCATACAACAGACAAGGCTCTCATATCTAAACTATACCTGGAACTAAAAAAATTAAATCCCCCAACAACAAATCTTCAAAGAAACAACCACCCAATAAATAAGCGGGCTAAAGACTTCAAACTTCTTTGAAGAGGAAAGGATGGCCAATAGACACATGAAGAAATGCTCAACCTCCCTAGCCATAAAAGAAATACCAATTAAAACAGCATTGAGATACCACCTCACCCTGGTGAGAATGGCTATAATCAACAACTTTAATAACAGCAGATGTTGGAGGGGATGTGGACAGAAGGAAACCCTACTGCATTGTTTGTCAGGTGTATATTCTGACGAAGTCTTTAGAGAATCATTTCACTAAATATTTGGAAAAGTGGTAGATAATGTATGTGCAAGTGTATTTATAGCTTTCTCTTTTGATGTCTGTTTGTGTTTCTATCTATGTAACTTTCTTTTTACTTTATTTTATTCTGCTTTTATCATTGTTTTGTCCCTGGCAATCACTGTCTTTGATTCTGGTATCCTGCGTTTTGTATATACATTTGCCTGATTTGGGGAAAGGAAGGGGCAAACAAAACGCTGAAACAAGGATGAAGAATGACCCAATGCAACAATGATACTTATACTCACTCGACACTATTTGGGAAATGACTTTTACAACTTCAGGGGTGGGATGGGGTGGGAAGAGTAGGAGAGGGAAGGGACAGTGGGAGAAAAACAAAGATGTAGGTAACAATGTTTGACAAGAAATCCATCCATTGCCTTACTCATGTAACTATAACCCCTCTGTACAGCATCTTTAAATGAAATAAAAGTTTTAAAAATGAAAATATTTTAACTGCATTTTGAAGCCATAGATTCTTTCTCAATCTGTTCATTTAAATCTATTCCTATATCTCCCGTTTCTTCCTCTAGACATCTGTCTCTTTCCAGTAAATACAAAGCCCTAATTAAATGGTAATTATGACCAGAAATAAGGGAGAATTTGTGCTCAAACAAACATGTCTTTGTATTGATAGGCATTGATCCTCAGCTGGGATTTACTTCATGGAATGACAGATCATTGTGGAATTACAACTTTTCCAAAATTGTATGTTAGTTGAGATTGGTTTAGGACTGAATTCAAAGAGAAAGCTGGTATATTCTGGAGACTTTGTTCAGCTAACAGGAAGGTAAATAATCTTGGCAATGATGAAACAGAACAGGTAGATTGAAAATGGGAGAAAAGCAAGCCTGGATGCCTTACTATCTATATGTAAAATCACCTTGGACCTGTAGCTAGGACTTATAAGAGGAAATCTAACATAAGAGGGATCTCAAAGAGAATGTATGGGGCAGATAACCTCTTCTGTTTATAGACAAGCCAGTCATCCTAAGTTAGAGCATGTACAACAAAAATTGGGAAATTTACCTTTATCACCCATGACATTATTCTCTATATTTATGAAACATTTATCTCAGTGCCTCTGAAATCCTCTGTTCCCCAGGGAGCATCAGTTTTGGTCCAGCCCATTTTAAGAGCAAGAAATTAACAGCATATATCTTGTACTTCAGTCAGAGAGAGTAAAAATGGAAATATATGGGGATGGGTGAGCTACCACAACTAGACAGTTCTGCTGGTAAGTTTGGTTTGGAGATTTGAAAGTTGTAACTGATGGACCATTTTATTGTGATTATTTATTTGAGATTTAAGTTGAGGGGATTAAAAGGATAGAAGAGGAGTAAAAGGAAACCTAAGAGAGCATGAGAGGCTTTGCCTGGATAATAGCATAAAAAATCACAACTCACCCAAACTACAAGGTATCCGCTGAAAAGACTATAGTGAATCATATCTTTATAGTTTTCTTTCCATCTAAATTACTTTGTTATTTTTCTACTTATCCTCTCTCTCTCTCTCTCTCTCTCTCTCTCTCTCTCTCTCTCTCTCTCTCTCTCTCTCTCTCTCTCTCTCTCTCTCTCTCTCTCTCTCTCTCTCTCTCTCTCTCTCTCTCTCTGTCTCTCTCTCTCTCTCTCTCTGTCTCTGATCCTGGGGCTTTAAGTCAGAGCCTGGGCACTGTGCCTGAGTTTCTTCTGCTCAAGGTTAGTGCTCTACTACTTGAGCTACAGTTCTTCTGACTTTTTCTGAGTAGTTTATTGGAGATAAGAGTCTCATGGACTTTACTGCCAGGGTGGCTTTGTACTACCATCCTCAGATCTCAGCCTCCTGAGTAGCTAGAATTACAGACTTGAGCCACTAGTGCCTGGTTGATCATCTCTTTTTTAACATTAATTTTAATAAATATTTTTGTTATAATCAATACAATAATTGTACATATTGAGGGAAGACTGTAACATGCTAATATATGTGTAAAATGTACAATAATTAAGTAACAGTTGACACATTCATCACTTCAAACATGAATCATTCTGTTGAATACATCCCCAATCCTCTGATTTGCTATTTTTGAAATACATAATTAAGTCCAGAGCTGGTGGCTTACTTTTGCAATCCTAGCTACTCAGCAGGCTGAGAACTGAGTATTATGGTTCAAAGTCAGTCGGGGCAGAAAAGTGTGTGAGACTATTTTTTTATAGTCAATTACCAAAAAGCCAGAAAAAGAGCTGTGGCTTAAGTAGTAGTGTGCTAGCTTGAGAAAAATAAGCTCAGGAACAGTTCCCTGGTTCCAGGATGACACACAAAAAAGGAAATGCATAGTTAATTGTCTTCAAACAAAATTTTCCTACTATGCTATAGAACATTTGAAACCATCCCTTTTATCTACTTGCAGTCCTACATCTAGGTATTATACTATCTTCACCACCTTCTTCCCCTCCTTGTGATTCTGGGCCTCTGTTAACACTATTTTTATTAGAATCTTCAATACTGTCACCCTGAAAGAAATATGTTTCATTGAAGACAATATTGTGCTAGGTCCAAAGCACTGATTCCTTTTATTATCATATATCACATCTCCAGGTAATTCTGGAGACTAAATTTATAGGCAAAGGAATTTCATTATTGTCTTGTGTATGCTACCACTACTATTCATTAACTTTCTATGCAAATTTACTGTTTCTCTTGTTTCCCAAACCATTAGAATATATCCACCAGAAAACTCTATGATCCTTTAACTTGTTATACATGCAATGATTTGGGTCAACATTAGACTACCCATTTCCAGATCACCTGGGGTTCATGCTATATACAACTATGAATTCATGGAAATCCTCTGGCTTAAAATTAACTGTGTTTAATCTCTAAAATGCTAGATCCATCAATGAGAGAAAATATCTTGCTTATCTCAATTATATTTGCATTTCTCACTTTTTTCTTCTGCTAACAGAGGAGCCTTGATACGTGAAAATCTCTAGGACACTTCTATCACAGTGTGTTATTGCTATTGTTAGGTTTACCACAAACCAGTATTCTTCCATTTGCAATTCACTTTGAGAGCTGGTGGCTATATCTACTTTTTAAGAACATGGAGTTTGAACATAGTGAAGCAAAATTTTTCCCTCAGATAATGAATGCCAGAGACTGGATAAAACACTACAAACCCTGAGAACATCATAGTACTGGGTGAAATCAGTGTCAAAATTTTTGCTTTCAACGTAGATAGAAGGAAAAGCATGTGTGTGTGTGTGTGTGTGTGTGTGTGTGTGTGTGTGTGTGTGTGTGTGCATGTGTGCTATATGTATATATATTATATATAATTAGGATTGAGAGATATTAAAACATACTTTGCTTCATTCAATTCATTTTCACATTATTTCACTTGCTGGAACTGATCATTGCTGTGGTGCATTATAGTTTCAAATTCAAATTGGTTGCTGAATGAGGAGATGAAATGATGGGCAGAATCATGAAAGGCAGCTTTTTTCATGTGATCTTGAAAGGGATATCAGTATCTTTCCATTTCTTCCCTCATCATCTGGACCTTCCTATTCCTGATTGCAAATTGTTATCACACTAAAATTCCTTCTCCATGTAAGTTTCAATATATCCTTCTCTGGTAGCACAACTATGTTTATTGTAGCCTTATTTACCATAGCTAAGATATGGAACCAACCCAGATGCCCCTCAGTAGATGAATGGATCAAGAAAATGTGGTATATCTACACAATGGAATTCTATGCCTCCATCAGAAAGAATGACATTGCCCCATTTGTTAGGAAATGGAAAGACATGGAAAAAATTATGTTAAGTGAAGTAAGCCAGGCCCAAAGTAACATAGGTCTCATGGTTTCCCTTATTTGCAATCACTAGTATATGTCTAAGACAAGCAGAAAAGTTCAGATAAGTTGATGTTAGGTGGAATGAAACCCAAGATAAGGACACAAGTGTTTCTTTTCTTTTCTTTTCTTTTTATTGTGAGAATACCATACAGAGGAGTTACAATTACATGGGCAAGATAAAGAGTATATTATTTATTTATTTATTTATTTATTTATTTATTTATTTATTGTGAGAATACCATACAGAGGAGTTACAATTACATGGGCAAGATAACGAGTACATTTCTTATCAAGCATGTTTGCCTCCTAGTTGTTTCCCCTTCCAATCTTTTCCCATACTCCTCCCCTCCTCCGACCCAATCCTCCCCCCACCCCCCACCAAAGTTCTTAAGTTTGTTTTTCGACATAATGACTTGTACATCTCATTGTTGCCATGGATCCACCTGTATCCCTAGTTAAACGATTTGGTTTTTTCCCTTCCCCTCCACAAATTATACCAACATCAAATACAGTGAAAGTATGGGTCATACTGTGGGGGAGGGACATACAAAGCAACATAGAAATCATCTTATAAATATGTTAGAAACAATTGCATGAAAGGAAAAAAAATTTGAATACTTACCTTGGGGTTCTTTCCACTAACATCAATTTATCTGACCTTTTCTGCTTGACTCAGACATATACTAGTTATTGCAAATAACTGTTTCTTTGGGCCTGGCTTACTTCACTTAATATAATTTTTTCCATGTCTTTCCATTTCCTAACAAATGGGGCAATGTCATTCTTTCTGATGGAGGCATAGAATTCCATTGTGTATATATACCACATTTTATTTTATTTTATTTTATTATTTTTGTGAACACACTGTACAGAGGGGTTACAATTACATGGGCAGGATAATGCGTACATTTTATACCACATTTTCTTTTTTTGTGATTTTTAAAATACATACTTTTATTGTTAATGATTAAGAGGCTGAACAGGAAAGTTACCATTTCACAATGCAGGTATTGTGTACAATTCCACCATGTGGTTTTTAAAAGAGCATTACTGACTCATAGCAAACGTTAAACTAAATAATAGAGGACAAAGGTTAAAAAAAACTTTTCTTCACATGTGGCTCCAGTAAAAGCACAATCTAATTAGCATTGAGAACATCCGCCGGAAAAAGGGACCATAATTGCAATTCATCACTAAGAGGATCAATACTTCTAAAAGATATCTCAAATACAGTCTTAGAAACATGGCCTTTTTCTAAGTTCCCAGCTTTTGAATCAAAATAATCCTTTTTGCTCCACAAGCAAACTATACCACATTTTCTTGATCCATTCATCTACTGAGGGGCATCTGGGTTGGTTCCATATCTTAGCTATGGTAAATAATGCTGCAATAAACATAGTTGTGCTGGTAGCTTTAGTGTGGTCTTGTTTGTGATCATTTGGGTAAATGCCCAAAAGTGGGATTGCTGGGTCATAGGGGAGCTCTATGTGGAGTCTTTTGAGGAACCTCCATACTACTTTCCAAAGTGGTTGAACAAGTTTACATTCCCACCAACAATGCAGTAAGGTTCCCTTCTGTCTGCATCCCCTCCAGCATCTGTTGTTATTAGAGTTCTTGATTATAGCCATTCTAACTGGAGTGAGGTGATATCTCAATGTTGTTTTGATTTGCATTTCAAAGAAAGGTTGGACAAATGGAATTGCATGAAATTGCAGAGCTTCTGCATGGCAAAGGACATAGCTAGCAAGATCAACAGAAAGCTCACGGATTGGGAGAAGATCTTCACTAGCCATACAACAGACAAAGGTCTCATATCTAAAATATACCTGGAACTTAAAAATTTAAAACCCCAAAAACAAATCTTCAAAGAAACAACTGCCTAATAAATAAGTGGGCTAAAGACTTAAAGAGAAACTTCTCTAAAGAGGAAAGAAGGATGGCCACTAGACACATGAAGAAATGCTCAACTTCCCTAGCCATAAAAGAAATGCAAATCAAAACAACATTGAAGTTTTTTTTCTTTTTTGCTATTGTTTTTAACATATTTATAAGGTGTTTTTTTTGTTGCTTTGAATGTTGCTCCCCCATTTTTACTGTATTTGATGTTGGTATACTTTGTAGAGTGGAAGGGAAAAAACAAATTGTTTAAATAGGGATACAGATGAGCCCATTGCAACAATGAGATGTACAAGATGCTATGTCAAAAAATGAACTTTACAACTTGGCATGGGGTGGGGGGCGGGGGAGGGTAGTCGTGGAGAAGGGAGGGCAGGGATGGTAGGGGAAAAGAAAAGAGGAGGCAACAATGCACTCATTACCTTGCTCATGTAATTGTAACCCCTCTCTATGGCATTTTCACAATAAAAACCTCATTTAAAAATAAATTAATCAATTCATAAATACTTATCTGAAGAAATTTGTTATATATTTAGGAGGCTGTATGATAAAATGTACCAAGCATGGATTTGAATCAAAATTTTTCATTCTGGTAATTTCCAAATGTGTTAGCAAGAGGTTGTAATTCTCATTTAGCCTTGTCTCTCTTCTTCATAATTGCAGCAATAAGTCTAACTGCTATGGGAACTCATGGAAGTGAAATTATATATATCATATATATTCTAACACAATTCTGCATGCAATGCATTCTTGTTAAGATTTACAAATGATTCCAAATATTATTCTTGGCACAGTGTCTGATACAAAACAAATGACTAAACTCCAAAAATCAGACACAGCTAACAAGAATATTCATTTTTGTTGTTGTTGTTGTTTCTGTGGCTTGAACTCTAGACCTGGGTACTATCCCTGAGCCTCTTTGTTCTCGAGACTAGTGCTCTACCACTTGAGCCATAGTACCACCTCTGGGTTTTTCTGATTAATTTATTGCAGATGATAAGAGTCTCATGGACTTTCCTGCTTCAACTGGCTTGGAAGTATGATCCTCAGGTCTCAGCCTCCTCAGTAGCTAGAATTACAGATGTGAGCCACTTGCACCTGGCTAAGAGCAATATTTAAATCCACTATTCTATTAAAATATCTATATTAAAATATCTATAAAAATGCCTGTATCTGATAGATAGCTTATACATAAAAAGCTTATACATAAAAGAGAGAAAGCTATTATTTTTAATTAAATAAATTATATAGAAAGCTTTTATTTAACACCTTGTAATGCCATTTCAAAATTAGTAACTCTGGAACTTTATTTGTCAATGTTTATCCAAGTGTTTAATTACAATTTCTTATTGGTGGAATATACCTGTCAATTTAGACCGATTTTATTCCCCTATTGGTGGACATCTTAAAAATTGTAAGAGTGGGAAAAATCCAAAAGGAAAAACTGTAGACATTTTTAATGCTTTACCCTGAGAATAAATATTTTGGAGAAAAGCAGCAAAATTCTGGTAGACAGATCTTTATATGATAGTGAAACAAAAATTACTGACTATACATATATCCTACATTTTACTTTGTTTAAGCAGCAAGACACTATCAAGATATAATTATGTTCATAGGCATGAAAACCTCCTACTACCCCTTTCTAATGAAAATACCACATAAGATGATTAAGTTCTGAATATGGTATCATGCACTTAGACAATATTTCTAATATTGTTAACAAACTTATAATTTCTTTTATCCAAATTTCAACAGATGAATTGTAAAATATAAACTTTGATAAAAATCTAATAATATTTTAGATATAAGTGAAAATAATATAGTTAATATGATTAGGTTGTTGAAAAGAAACACAAAGGACATATTTAATTATTCGGGTGAGGCACAGAGTTACATCATGATAGATTTGGTTAGTAGGAAAGTTAAAGCATGTTTTTATGTAACACACTAGGAAATCACTGATATTGGACAGAAAAAGCTGTACGCACCTGAAAGATGACATGTGTAGCTGTGGTGGCCCAGAGAAGCATGGTGTCTCATAATAGCACAGAGTTTCATCCTCATGCATTTCTTCTCCGAGGAATTCCTGGTCTAGAAGATGTGCACGTATGGATTGGTTTTCCATTTTGTGCTGTGTACTTGACGGCTCTTCTGGGAAACATCACAATTTTATTTGTAATCCAGTCTGAACACAGTCTCCATCAGCCCATGTTCTACTTCCTGGCCATTCTATCCTCGATTGACCTGGGCCTGTCCACATCGACCATCCCCAAAATGCTGGGCATCTTCTGGTTTGACCTGAGAGAAATCACATTTGAAGGCTGCCTCATCCAGATGTTCTTCATTCACCTGTGTACTGGCATGGAGTCAGCTGTGCTGGTGGCCATGGCCTATGATCGCTATGTGGCCATCTGTAACCCTCTTCACTACACACTGGTGCTGACCAACAAAGTGGTGTCAGTCATAGCACTGATCATCCTCCTGCGGCCCTTAGTGTTTGCCATTCCATTTGTTCTGCTCATCCTAAGACTGCCATTCTGTGGCCATCAGGTCATCCCACATACATATTGTGAGCACATGGGCCTTGCTCGTCTGGCCTGTGCCAGCATCAAGGTCAACATTATCTATGGCCTATGTGCCATCTCTATCCTGGTGTTTGACATCATAGCCATCATCCTCTCCTATGTCCAGATTCTCCGTGCAGTCTTCCGCCTTCCTTCCAGGGATGCCCGACTCAAGTCCCTCAGCACCTGTGGCTCCCATGTCTGTGTCATGCTGGCCTTCTACACACCTGCATTTTTCTCCTTCATGACCCACCGTTTTGGCAGAAACGTTCCTCAATACATCCATATTCTTCTTGCCAACTTTTATGTTGTCATCCCACCTGCACTCAACCCAGTCATTTATGGTGTCAGAACTAAGCAGATAAGGGAGAGGGTTGTTATGGTTTTTAGAAAGAAATGACAGAATTTGAAAATGAGAGAGTAAGAGGCTTGAAGATAAAAATAAATCCCAATTTTTACTCTCAACACAGCATTACAATCTCTGGGAACACATTGTAAGCTATATTCAGATTTTCCATTTATATTAGTAAGACAAAACAAGTCAAAATTTCACATGGAGAATTGAATGTAAGGTCAGTTCCAACCACACATCAAACTTTCAGCAATGACATAACAAACAAAATAAGACTTAGATAAATAGATAATTGAATTTGATTAAACTGGTAAGCATAATAATATATATTTATATGATATAAATTTACTAGTATATGTAGCATATATCTGTGCATATCTATGTATATATTATATATAATGGACTATATACAATTTATATAAATTTGTGTTAATTCTCTGAATTCTTCTAGAAGCAATAAGAAGTAAGTACTGTTTATTTCCTATTCCTTTTTATTGAGGAGGAAACTGAGGCAGTGTATAGTTTAGAATGATATAGAAAAGAGATGTTCCTGGTGAAATGTAAAGAGAAAATAGGACAATGTTAAGTTCTTCTGTCTAAACAGATCACCATGCCCAGCACCTGCATAAACAGAGCACAAACTCATTCTAATTTTGCCCAATGTAACACGTACAGAATTTTAGAAACGTGTTTACAAAGACATGGACTTTATTGAGTTTGTGTACAGTATGTTTCAGGACATCACCTAGCTAACATGAGGGGAAAAAGGGAATGAACAGTGCGAGTGAGGAAGAATAATCTCAATAACTGTATCAAACTAATTTCCATAGCTAATAAAGTATAAGAACAAGAAAAGATGACAGTGTTAAGTAAAATAAAACAAAAATTACATAAATGCAAATATGCTCATAATTTTCTTCAGTATTTTCAGCAAAATATTTCATGACTGAGTAAATACATAAGTACATCACTAATATAGTTCATCTTTAATTTAGTGTAATTGGTTGTTTGCTATGTATTTTGATGAATATTGAAACAGAGATGCATTTAACATGAATTTTGTATATTAATATTAGCATCATATTAGGATAAGTATTTTTTCAGGGAAGTACTGAGATTGGAATTAGTTCTCACATTAAGTGCTTTATCAATACACTTATACTGCTAGTAGTCAGACACAATCTACTACTAAACTACACTATCAGTTCTTTTGCTTTGAGAGATTTTTTTTCTAGATATGGTATCTTCTAAGCGTATCAGAGAAAATCTCTACCTGCTAAGTAGATGTCTTTACATTCCTGAGCCACATATACGAGACTGGATTTCAACATGTGACTAGAAACTGTCTTCTTTCTCAGCTGATTAAATAAAAATGTACAACTTGGACATATTAAAACCCATGGAACAAATTATGTCATAATTATACATATAAATAACACACAATACATTTAGTAGCAATAAGAAAAACTGGCTATTAAACAAGGTAAAGGTAAGAATTTCACAATTCCATAAAATTAGGTAAGAGTAAAATCACTATGAATCAAGAAAAAGTATTATTATTAATATACTGTTTAATTTGCTTGCTTTATTTTTTTAGAAAGTACATGAGTCCTTTGGGGTGTTCACTTTTTATAGTAAGTCAAGAATTTGAGCAACTAATATATAGACAACTGTTCTATAGCATAAAACTGAAATGAATTATTTAGCTTCAGAGAAATTTCCTTCATCTTTTGGCTGTGGCATAATATAGAAACAGACTAAATAAGAGACAATCAAATGTTAAAAGTACATCAGAATTCATCATGATACTGCATAACTCAAAAGATAATTACACAAAGAAATGACCATAACTATTAAGTCAGAAAACTGAAGGAGAGCTGGAAATATTTGAAAAAAATTGTAGTTCCCAAAAAAAAGGAAAGGAGTCAAATATTTAGAGAAATTTAATAATTATAAAAGGCAGCGATTGAGACAATCTTCCTAAGTACAGATGTGCACATAAAACAAACTACCAGAGATTTCATGAGGTAGCTGTGAATTAAAGCTCTAAGTGGCTTGACTTAATTCTCAGAGACTATCAGTCCCTGCACAGTTGATCCAGGTTATCTTCTCAGAGGAGATGTACATAACTTGTTCCTCCTGAGATAAACCTAGTGATTTGGGCAGAAAGGCAAGCCTGATATTTAAAAAGACAGGATATGGTACTTGTGAAGGTCATATTTTATAGTTGTTTCTGACTCTTACTCTCTCTCTCTCATACAAACTTAGACCACTGTGATAACCCAGGATAGTAGACATTGAAGAAACCACTTTTTTGAAAGTCAAATCTGGTAGTGCTAGTAACAGATATAGGCCAAATGAATGTGGAAGGTGCCTATTACTTATAGGGGCACCTAATGATGCCTAGTGTACTGTGATCACCTCGATGGCTCTGCATAAATGGACAGTAACTAGATTTGGGATGTATTGACAGATCAATGTGTAGTCTTTTGTGACGTCTTGAAAATAGTTGCCACATCTTATTAGCTAGGTGGTCTTGGGTATGAACTTTGGACTTTGGACATGAACTTTAGACTATGGACTTCAAAGCCAAGTTCCTCAAAATACTAACCATAGAATTCCCCTATGACCCAGCAATCTCCTTCCAGGGAATTTACCCAAAATACCACAAACAAGGCCACTCTAAACCTACCAGCACAACCACGTTCACTGCAGAATTATTTATCATATCTAAGATATGGAATCAACCCAGATGCCCCTAAATAGATGAATGGATCAAAAAATTGGTATGTACACTATGGAATTCTATGCTTCCATCAGAAAGAATGACATCTTCCTATTTGAAAGGAAATGGAGATTTGGAAAAATCATATTAAGTAAGCCAGACCCAAAGAAACATAGGCTCCATGTTTTTCTTCATTTATAGTAATTAGCATATGCCTAGCATAGTCCTAGCAGAGGTTCACAATAGTTCAATAGCTATGTACACATGACAATATAAAATGATGCTAATCGAAATGATCTCCACGGTGTGGAAACAAGAAGTCTTGTGGTCATTTTGTTTTGATTTTCTTTTATTTTTGTGTTTAATGTACTCTTTGCAGTTATTTCTTTTGTCTTTCATTTTTTTCTCTTCTGGCTTATTCTTTATGATCACTGTTTCTGATTTACGTACCCTTTGTCTTGTATATAAGCTTATCTGAGTTCGGAAAGGGAAAGAGAATCAGAGAAACAATAGAATAAAGGGTAAACCAATGCAACAGAGATACTCACTAGACAATATGTTGGAAATGAACTTTACAACTTGGAGGAGGGGGGGAGGGAAAGCAGGAGAAAACACTGGTTTGAACACCCAGAAATGAACCTACAGACGTATAGCCATCTAATCTTCAATAAGGGAGTAAAAAAATAGAATGGAAGAAAGACAGCCTCTTCAGTAAATGGTGCTGGCAAATTTGTTAATCACTTGTAGAAAAATAAAGCTAGATCCTTATATATCACTCTGCACCAGAATCAACTCCAAATGGATCAAAGACCTCAAAATCCAGCAGACACCCTGAAAACATTACAGGACGGAATAGGAGAAACTCTAGGTCTCCTTAGCACAGGCTGAAATTTTCTTAATAGGGACCCAGAAACACAACAAATTTCATGGGATTGCATGAAATTGCAGAGCTTCTGCATGGCAAACGATGTCCATAGCAAGATCAATAGAAAGCCCATGGATTGGGAGAAGATCTTCACTAGCCACACAACAGACAAGGGTCTCATATCTAAAATATACTTGGAACTCAAAAAATTAAATCCCCCAACAACAAATCCTCAAAGAGACAACGGCCCAATAAATAAGTGGACTAAAGACTTAAAGAGAAACTTCTCTGAAGAGGAAAGGATGGCCAATAGAGACATGAAGAAATGCTCAACCTCCCTAGCCATAAAAGAAATGCAAATCGACTGTATATCTCATTGTTGCAATGGGTCCTTCTGTATCCCTAGTTGTCATTATGTCGAAAAACGAACTTTACAACTTTGGGGTGGGGAGGATCTGCTGAGGGAAGGTGGGGGGAGTATGGGAAGGGAAGCAAAGGGGAAACAATGAGGAGATAACAATGCTCCATAAGAAATGTACTCCTTGTTATCTTCCCCATGAAATTGTAACTCCTCTGTATGGTATTCTCACAATTTAACAAAACAAAACAACAAAGAAAAAGAAATGCAAATCGAAACAACGCTGAGATTCCATCTCACCTCAGTTAGAATGGCTATAATAAAGAACTCTACTAACAACAGATGCTGGAGGGGATGTTGACAGAAGGGAACCCTACTGCATTATTGGTGGGAGTGCAAACTTGTTCAACCACTTTGGAAAATAGTATGGAGGTTTCTCAAAAGACTCCACATAGAGCTCCCCTATGACTCAGCAATCCCACTTTTGGGCATTTACCCAAATGATCACAAACAAGACCATACTAAAACTACCAGCACATCTGTGTTTATCACAGCATTATTCACCATAGCTAAGATATGGAACCAATCCAGATGCCCCTCAGTAGATGAATGGATCAAGAAAATGTGGTATATATGCACAATGGAATTCTATGCCTCCATTAGAAAGAATGACATTGCACCATTTGTTAGGAAATGGAAAGACTTGGAAAAAATTATATTAAGTGAAGTAAGCCAGGCCCAAAGAAACAGGTCCCATGGTTTCCCTTATTTGCAATAACTAGTATATGTCTGAGACAAGCAGAAAAAGGTCAGGTAAGTTGATGTTAGGAGAAATGAACCCCAAGTTAAGGACTCAAATAGTTTTTCTTTCTTGCTATTGTTTCTAACATATTTATAAGATGATTTCTTTGTTGATTTGTATGTCCCTCCCCCAAGTATAACCCCTGTTTTCACTGTATTTGATGTTGGTATACTTTGTGGAGGGGAAGGGAAAAAACAAATTGTTTAAATAGGGATACAGGTGGACCCATTGCAACAATGAGATGTACAAGACGTTATATCAAAAATGAACTTTACAACATGGGAGAGGCGGGGGTGGGCGTGGAGATGGGAGGGCAGGAATGGTGAGGGGAAACAAAGAGGAGGCAACAATGCTTGATAAGAAATGTACTCATTACCTTGCTCATGTAATTGTAAACCCTCTGTACGGTATTTTCATAATAAGGAAACTTATTAATTAAAAAAAGAAATGAACTCATTGCCTTATTTAGGTAACTGTAACACCTCTGTACATCACCTTTACAATATATTAAAATTTAAAAAGCCCAATTCTTTTTTTTAATTTAATTTAATTTTATTTGTGAACATACTGTACAGAGGAGTTACAATTACATGGGCAGGATAATGCATATATTTCTTACCAAGCATTGCAGCCTCCTCCTTTGTTTACCCTTCACCTCCCTTCCCAACTTCTCCCTCCCCCCCATCCCAATCCTATTCCTTCCCCCCCACCCCCCCCCCTCACCGACATTGTAAAACTCGTTTTGGATATGACAACTTGTACTTCTCATTGTTGCAACAGGTCCACCTGTATCCTTAAACAACTGGTTTTTCCCCATCTCCTCCACAAGTTATACTGACATCAAATATAGTGAAAGCAGGGGTTATACTGTGGGGGAGGGACATACAAAGCAACAAAGAGATAATCTTATAAATGCGTTAGAAACACATGCATGAAAGAAAAAAACATTAAAATACATATCTAAGGGTTCATTTTCCTGACATCACATCATCTGACCTTTTCCGCTTGACTCATGCATATACTAGATATTGCAAATAAGGGAAACCATGGGACCTATGTTTCTTTGGGCCTGGCTTACTTCACTTAATATAATTTTTTCCAAGTTTTTCCATTTCCTAACAAATAGGGCAATGTCATTCTTTCTGATGGAGGCATAGAATTCCATTGGCTATATATACCACATTTTCTTGATCCATTCATCTACTGAGGGGCATCTGGGTTGGCTCCATATCTTAGCTATGGTAAATAATGCTGCAATAAACATTGTTATGCTGGTAGCTTTAGTGTGGTCTTGTTTGTAAACATTTGGGTAAATGCCCAAAAGTGGGATTGCTGGGTCATAGGGGAGTTCTATGTGAAGTCTTTTGAGGAACCTTCATACTGCTTTCCAAAGTGGTTGAACAAGTTTACATTCCCACCAACAATGAAGTAAGGTTCCTTTCTGTCCACATCCCCTCCAGCATCTGTTGTTGTTAGAGTTCTTGATTTTTGCCGTTCTAACTGGGGTGAGGTGATATCTCAATGTTGTTTTGATTTGCATTTCTTTTATGGCTAGGGATGTTGAACATTTCTTCATGTGTCTATTGGCCATCCTTCTTTCTTCTTCAGAGAAGTTTCTCTTTAAGTCTTTCGCCCACTTAAATATTGGGCAGTTGTTTCTTTGAGGATTTGTTGTTAGGGGGTTTAATTTTTTGAGTTCCAAGTATATTTTAGATATGAGACCCTTGTCTGTTGTATGGCTAGTGAAGATCTTCTCCCAATCGGTGGACTTTCTATTGATCTTGCTAGCTATGTCATTTGCCCTGCAGAAGCTCTGCAACTTTATGCAATCCCATTTGTCCAACCTTTCTTTGATTTGTTGTGTTTCTGGGTCTCTATTCAAAACATTTCGACCTGAGCCAAGGAGACCTAGGGTTTCTCCTATTCCATCCTGTAATGTTTTCAGAGTGTCTGCTTTGACTTCAAGGTCTTTGATCCATTTGGAGTTGATTCTGGTGTAGGGTGATATATAAGGATCTAGCTTTAGTTTTCTACATGTAGTTAACCAATTTTGCCAGCACCATTTACTGAAGAGGCTGTCTTTCTTCCATTCTATTGTTTTAGCTCCCTTATCGAAGATTAGATGGCTATAGGTCTGTAGGTTCATTTCTGGGTTTTCAATTCTATTCCATTGGTCCTGAGGTCTGTTCTTATGCCAATACCAAGCTGTTTTGATTACTATGGCTTTATAGTAGAGTTTGAAATTTGGTATTGATATTCCTCCAGCAGTGTTCTTTCCATTGAGGAGCGTTTTTTGCTATTCGGGGTCTTTTATTGTTCCATATGAATTTTTGGATTGCCTCTTCTATTTCCTTGAAGAATGAGGTTGGAATTTTGATAGGTATTGCCTTGAATTTGTAGATAGCCTTGGGAAGTATTGCCATTTTCACGATGTTAATCTTTCCAATCCAGGAGCAAGGGAGGCTTTGCCATTTTTTTAGTTCTGTGTTGATTTCCTTTTCCAAGATTTTAAAGTTTTCATCATAGAGGTCCTTCACTTCTTTAGTTAAGTTAATTCCTAGGTATTTTATTTTTTGTGGGGCTATTACAAATGGAGTTGCTTTCCTAATTTCAGCCACACTTTTCTCATTGTTGAAAAAGCCCAATTCTTGATAGGGGATCTACATAGTTGTATTCTTCTGTATTTATGAATCCAATCCTGTAAAGGGGACAGTGTCTTTCATAGTTTGAGAAAAAAAAGTTAAAAATTTAGGGTCCCATTTTTCTCAGATGGAATTTAATGTGCCCTCTGTACCCAATGTATCATTATATAATTCAAATAGCTTATAAATTTATGGCAGAAAGAAAGCCTGTCCAGCATGGGTTTCAGTGAAAGAACCACAAAAGTTACAGCATGTGTTTTGTCACTAAGTTTACATCTTGTATATGTAGAATATTTTGACCAACTTTAGATAAACTCGAAATCCAATAAATGAGGGGTCTTGTTTGTCAGCTTTGAATGATGGAAGTCAGTTTACATGATTTTCATCATCTATAATAAATTTCTTACCCATTTTAATAGGAAAACACTGCATTTTGTCTACAAATCAGATATTAGCTTCCCAAACTATACCCTGCAGTAAAAAACCATGACAAATTTTTCAGTGTACCATTATTCAATGCACTTTGTGAGGAACTTTGTTTGCAGTATGATTTTTTGTTACTAATGGAGCTATGTGATGTGAATAACTGTTCTCTAAACTTCTATGTATAAGTGCAACAAAATCAGGAAATGATTTCTTGAGTTCATGTGTATGGGAGAGAGTAAGGATACAAATTAAGGTTTTCTTGGGTCTCAGGGAAGTGGCCTTCACCACCAAATAAGCTGACTTCCAGTTGCTTGCAGCAGAGAGATATGTTTTGATATTTCAGACAGAATCCATGGATGAATTGGACCCAGAGTGGACATCAGTTGGCAAGAACTACTAAGAGGATTGTATATATTTTTAAAATGCATTATAATATAATTACAATATTTAAATATATGTTATATAATATTCAGGTATATCTGAAGCAATCAAGAAGACTAAGGAGTTGTTGACTATGGAAAGCACAGGCAGAATTCTAAATGGTGAAAAATAAGATCTATGACACTGTAATGTTAGACAAATGATACTATATATTTGACAATGCTCATAGAATATACAGCCCCCAAATATGGCCTTAATGTGTACAATTTAGAAAAAGATCATGTATGAGTTCAGAAGATCCATTTAAAATGTGCTAGAAAATTCTCATTGTACAAATATAGCAGAAGACTTGTTATGAAGGGGAAACAAAGGAGGAGGCTACAATGCTTTATAAGAAATGTACTCATTATCTTGCCCATGTAATTGTAACCCCTCTGTACAGTATTTTCACAATAAAAATAAAAAAAACAAAATAGAAAAAAAAGAAATGCACAAGACTAGGATAATGTGCTAAACAAAGAAAGTCTGGAGATGATTCTGCATTCTAGTAGATAAAGTTTTTCTCTGTTGGACACAGGGTAAAATTTCTAAAAAAAAATTACCCAGGATTACACCTAGAACTATACAGAAGTGAAAATGAGATGGTGGAGCGGTGACTCCTCATTACTTGAGAGTGGATTTAGATAACTTCATGCAATGATGTTAGAATGGTCCAGATAGTAATGAATAATAGATATTTCACTGCTTAGATTGTAATTGATGAACATTATGATGAAGATAGATGATAGATAGCAGTCATCACTGGAAACAACTCATTATAAGTCTGTGGTAGAGGTAGTAAACAAGATAAACTGAGCCGGGTACCCATGGCTCACACCTGTAATCCTAGCTACTCAGGAGGCTGAGATCTGAGGATCTCAGTTCAAAGATAGCTCAGGCAGGAAAGTTCGTGAGACTCTTAGCTCCAATAAACCACTCGAAAACCGGAAGCAGCACTGTGGCTCAAGTGGTAGAGCACTCGCCTTGAGCTGAAGAGCTCAGGGACAGTGCCTAGGCCCAGAGTTCAAGCTCCACGACTCACAAAAAAAAAGAGAGAGAGAGAGAGATAAGCTGAAGCTTCTTATTTTAGTAGGAAGGAAGCAGCCTCTATATACCCCACATATTAGGAACATATATTCATGGAGATAAGGCAAAGGATCCAACTGAAATAATTTTCAACATCCAGAGATGGCTGTTTTGTTAAATAGTAAATAGCATATAATTAATTGCTAAAGTATAAAATAAATGTTCATTCATCCATACTGGTATAAAGAAATTATCAAATGCATAAATGGAGGAAAATTACGAATCTTGTATGGACAATAATTCCAACTAATCTATGAGAATTCAACATCCTATGAAGCCTGTATATTAGAATTCAGTTTCATAGAATACATGAAAGGTAGAAAAACAGAGTTTCTTTGGTGCTTTATCAGGTGGACAATCTAGTTCAACTTCAATAGGGATTCAGTTGATCTGGGTCACTTATCCCATAAGGAGCTATATAGATAGCACATACCTTGGCGATACAGGCACACATCAGCTATGTAATTGGTGCTTGACCTTTACAGTCATCCTCCCATGGGCAAATTAATCAGACTACTCTCATCTGAGAGAATATTTGCAGAATGCTTGACCTGTAAAGTCATGAAATCAAGACAAGTTGGTGGAGCTGTCATGAGCAGGAGGATCCTAAGATAATATTACTAGTAAATGCTCTGTGGGATCCTAGTGGAAATCAAACCATGATGACTTGCCTATCTATCTATCTATCTATCTATCTATCTATCTATCTATCTATCTATCTATCTATCTATCTATCTATCTATCTCTATAGAGATATATAATTACCTTGGACTTGTATCTGGGACACATGAGAGGAAATTTAGAACAAGAGAGATCATGAAGAGAACACACGGGAAGATAGTCTCTCCTGCTTAGGGATAAGCCAGTAGTAAATCATTAGTCAGCCTAAACTACATCAAGAATTGGGACTTTAAACTTTATCACCCATGACATCATTCCCTGAATTTAAGAAACATCTACTTCAATGCCTCTCAGATGTTCTCTAGAGAGCATCTATTTTGGTGCACTCTAATTTGAGCATATAATTAACAGTATAAATCCTGTACTTCAGACAGAGAACGAAAATGGAAACATTTGGGGACAGGTGAATGAGCACATCTGGAATAGCTTTGCTGTAAGTCTGATTTGGACACTTGAAAAATATCACTTAGTAACTAGTTTATTGTGACCATTTAATTGAGATTTAGGTTGGTATTTAATTGAGATTAAGATGACAGAAGAGGAGTAAAAAGGAAAGCTGAACATGTTAGCCTTGCCTGGATAATAGGAAGACAAGGAAACAAATGACACAGACTCCAGTGTATGCTCTGGTAAAGACTATAGTTAATCCTATCATTAAATACTTGGAAATGTGGTGGATATGTGCATGTTCAATTATCTTTATAGTCTCTCTATGTCTTTCCCTCTAAGCTACTTTGCTATTTTGCCTCTTACCATCTTTTTGTATGTTAATTTTAATGAGTCCTTTTAGTTTAAGGAACATTATAAGAGAACATTATGGAGAACAGGATAGTGTGTTAATAGATGCATAAAATGTTCAATTATTAGGTCAGGTTATTTGATCATGTCAAACATTTATCATTGCTTTTGTGAAATAAAGTCAGAATTCTGTAAATGCCATTTTGGAATATATAATCAATTGTTGTCGAAGTTCCCTACTTGAATGCAGAGCATTTAAAACTATTACATTATCTGTCTTCACTTTCAAAATTATTTCCCATACTCCTCTCTCTTTCTCCATACTCTCTCTTCTCATTAAGTTTCTGGGATTCTGTAAAACACTAGTTCTATCATAATTTTCATTTTTATCATCAAAAAATAAAAAGGGGTGTAATTGAAGCAGAAACTGTCCTAAATCCAAAACTGAGATTTTTTATTATCAGATATTATAGCAGTGATTTTGGTGACTTTAGTCAAAGAAAGCCTTGTGTCTATTTCTGTGTCTATTATTGGTAAGCTACTACCACAATTCACCTCTCTTCTATTGAAGTTTCCCGTTTTCCTTATTTTCCAAAGTGTCAGATTCTAGTTAACTGAAACGTTTTTGATCATTGAACCTGCTACCTTTACAATGAATTGAATCAAAATTAAAATATTCCTTTCTAGATCATCCGGGATCAGTGTTAAGCACTAACTGAAACTTCCTGGTAATTGCATTTCAAAATTAGAGAATAATTAGGATTCCAAGATAATTAGGATCTCCAAAGTGCTAGGACTTCCAAAATAGAGAACATATACTAGCCATCTAGATACTATTTTTTTTTCATTCACTCCCTCTAACAGGGTAACCTGGGTACCTGAAACTCTATGAATCTTGTGTAAGTCTGTCTTGTTGACATATTTATCTCATATATAGCACCCTACATTTTCATATTAATTTTGAGAGCTTCTAAGTAAATATAATTTTGAATACATGGAATATGAATATAAGTGAAGCAAATGCTTTTCCACAGGTAACAAATACCAGGGACAAGATAAAACACTACAAACCCTGACAGCATTATACTAGAGGGTGAAATCAGTGGCAATAGTTTTGTTTTGGAGATTGACAGAAGGAAAAGTAGATTTAAAGCCAGGTTCAGGAGATAATGGACTGTGCTTTATTCCATTTATGTTTATATTATTTAACTTATTCTAATGCTGAGTGATTTTATAAGCTCAAAATCATTATGGTAGCTAAATCTAATTAATTCAGGCAGCCTTGAAGAGATTCTGAGTTACACCATATCTGATAATTTAGAATACACCAAGTCAGATCTCTGAAATTGAGCTCTACTTTGGCTTTAATGTTTTTTTTTATGTTTTTATGTTTGCACCCTCCTTTATGAAGTCTGTTTCTGTGAATGGTTCTGGAAAGTGTATGGGAAGTCTCAATTTCCATCCTGAGTACATTGGTTGGTGATTGCTTTGAAGCTCAAATAGATATACACATAAAACTGCTTACACAGGGATGGGAAGGGGAAACGAAGGAGGAGGCTATAATGCTTGATAAGAAATGTACTCATTATCTTGCCCATGTAATTGTAACCCCTCTGTACAGTATTTTCACAATAAAAAAAGAAGTAACAAAACAAAAGGAAAAGAAAACAAAAACAGCAACAAAAAAACTGCTTACACATGTAACATTATAGCATATCAGATTGTTGAATCCCAGGTTCTAATTCTGTGCAAAGTAAATATTTGCTGGAAAATAATAGAGCTAAAAAATAGTAGAATGTAACAGGAGATAGTGAGGACTGGTCAGAAATATAAAATGTAAAATAAAATGTAATATGGGCATGAATGAGGAATGAAAAGAATGGAGTGAATAGCAAAAACAATATATTGGTGGGGGGGTTAAGAATTAAGAAAACACTCTCAGTATTTCTTTTCTCAGCTTTCTCTATCATCTCCTGGATCTTCTTACACCTATGTTCTAATTCTTCTCTTCTCACACTAAAACTCTTCTAGTAGATTTTGGTATAGCCTACTCTGCTGATATTTTCATTGTTATTTGATAAATTTGTTAAATACTTGGAAAGCATGATGCATTATAACAAGCATGGTTTGAATTAGATGAAATACAATGTATGCAAGTTATATAGCACACTTTTGTATCTAAAACATGCTTCTGAAGATTTATGACAATCCAAAAATACATTATACATTGTAAAAGACACTATGTAGAGATCCCTTTAATTCAATTATGCTTTCTTTCTTTTGGCAGCTGGTGGATCTTGAACTCAGAGCTAAGTCACTGTCCCTGTGCTCTTTTTGTTCAGGGTTAGTCCTCTAGCACTTTGAGCCACAGTCCACTTTCATTATTCTGGAGGTTAATTGACGAAAAGAGTCTCATGGACTTTATACACACACACACACACACACACACACACACACACACACACACACACACACACACACGGAGATATATATATATATATATATATATATATGTTTTATTGTAAAAATACTGTACAGAGGGGTTATAGTTAGATGAGTAGGATAATGAGTACATTTCTCATCGAGCATTGTTACCTCTTCCTTTGATTTCCCTCTACCATTCCTTCCTGCTCCACTTCCCCAACTCCTCCCTCCCTCCCCCAAGTTGTAAAGTTTGTTTTCCACACTGTGTTTTGTACATCTCATTGTTACAACAGATCAACCTGTATCTTTATTTTAACAGTTTGTTATTTCCCTTCCCCTCTCCAACTTAAAAAATGTATATACAAGATGTAGGGCACCAGAATCAAATACAGTAAAAACAGGGGTTCTACCATGAGGAAAGAACATACAAAAGAAACAAAAAAAATCACATGGTACATTATAAAATGTGTTAAAAACAATAGCAAGAAAGAAAAAAATCAGTTGTGTCCCTATCTTGGGGTTCATTTCGCTTTACATCACCTTATATGGTCATATGTACACAGCACTTGACCTTTACAGGTCCCATGGTTTCTCTTATTTGCAATAATTAATATAAGTCTCATGGACTTTCTTAGCTGAGTTGACTTCAAACTGTGATCCTCAGATCTTAGACTCCCAAGTAGCTAGGATTATAGGTGTGAGCCACCAGCGCCAGGCACAGATGAAGTTGAATTACTTTAATTTTTTAAAATTCATTTTTACTTTTTGCCATTCCTCTGGCTCAAATTCTGGGCCTGAGTACTGTCCCTGAGCTCCTTATTACTCAAGGCTAGTATTCCACTTCTTGAGCCACAGTGCTAATTCTGTTCTTTCTATTAAAATATCTATATGTCATATGCAATTTGTAATTTTATTACAAAGACAAAATGCTAATTTTACTTCAATACAATACATGGAAAATTTTTGTTTAACATTTTCTATATTAACATAATTTTTAAAATTAGTAATCCTGAAACTTTGTTATTGTCCTTATAAATATCCTATTAAGAGGTTCCTGTGGGTTGAATATACTTGTGAATTCACCTGTTAAACAAAGGTCCTTTCTCACATTGATGTTCATTGTCAAAATCGTAACAAGGAGAAAAATACTAAATAAAAAACTGCAGAAATATTCCACTGTGTTGGGGCTGGGAAGATGGCTCAGTTGTAGAGCACTTGCCTTGCATGCATGAGGCCCTGGGTTCGATTCCTCAGCACCACATAAGCAAAAAGAAAAAAAAGCTGGAAGTAGTGGCACTGTGGCTCAAGTGGTAGAGCGCTAGCCTTGAGCTGAAGAGCTGAGGGACAGCGCCCAGGTCCAGAGTTCAGGCCCCACGACCGGACCCAAAAAAAAAAAAAAAAAAAAAGAAATATTCCACTGTGCTTGACCATTAGAAAATACATTTGAGAGAAAAGTAACAGCATTTTTTCCCATTCACTTCTTTTTTTAACTTTAATTTTATTGTCAAGGTGATGTATAGAGGGGTTATAATTGAATATGTAAGGTAGTGAGTACATTTATTGTCAAACATTGTTATCCCCTCATTTTTCATCCACTTTCCCTCTCCCCACAACTCCCCACATTGTAAAGTTCATTTCTACCATGTTTGTCTTGTGAGTATCACTGTTGCATTGGTTCACCCCTTGTCTTTGTCTCACCATTTTGATGTTCCCTTTCCCTTCTTTAATTCAGATAAACATATATACAATACACAGGGCATAATACACAGTGACAAGGGATAAATCATAGGGAAAAAAATGAAAGAAAAAGAGGTAACTTCAGACAGAACCGGAACAAAGGCGCCAAAGACAGTATGCATTTGGTTGTTTTTCCATTCATGTCTCATAGAGAAGGTGATGCTTCATGAAATCCAGTTTAGAAAATTCTTCAGAGCCTCTACATGCCCTATCAGCAAAACCTAGAAATTTAAGTTACATAGGAAAGAAATAAAATTAGTCACATATACTGAAAGATACTGATTTACAAAAGCCAGTATCTTTCACTATATGTGACTATAATTCCAGTATTCCTGAAACAACACAAGGAGAGTAAAAAAAATCAAAATCTCAGACAACAGAAGCAAAAATGGATAAATAGAATTACAAATGGAAAAGTTTTTATATAGCAAAGGCAATAGTCAAAGAAAGTTCAAAAGCAGCATACAGAATGATGAAATGTTTCATTTACTCTATCATCTATCTATCTATCTATCTATCTATCTATCTATCTATCTATCTATCTATCTATCTATCTATCTATCTATCTATCTATCTATCTAATACTAAGGATTGAACTCAGGGCTGAAGCTCTGCCACTAGAATCATGTCTGTGGTTCTTTTGCCATTGGTCATTTTTGAGATAGGGTCTCACTTTAAGCCATGGCTGGTCTGGGCTACAGTCTTCATACTTGTGCTCTCCCATGTGACTGGGGATGACAGGTCTGTGACACTGAGCCCAGCCATTCATTAATAATGGCTCCTCACCACTTCTTTTTGCCTAGGATTTAGCTGCTCTCCATTGAATCCTACCTGCCAAGTGGATAGAATTACAGATTTCAGCCACCATTTCTGGACAGCTGGTATTTTTACAAAACCTCTCATTTTAATTTTAAAATGGTTTAAACACGACATAATCATCAGGGACAATTTAATCAAAACCACTTCATTCCTTTTCAAAGAATTATAAATGAGAAGGACAATGAATGATGTGGAAATGTAGAAAAACAGAAACTTTCAATACCAATAACATCAGAACACCCCAAATCTAATAAGAGAATAATATGATTTGTGATTCCATTCTGGAGTATCTGTCCATAAGAATTTAACCTAGAGTAGGATTGCTATCAATAATACTGTTAACACTGAAGCACCATAATCAGCCAAGTGATTTAGAAAAGGTAAGTGTTCAATTATAGGAGTATAGATTAGGAAAATGTGGTAAGTATGCATGTATTATTATTATCATTAATTATTTATTATAATATATAACATAGTTATATATAATATGATTGATTAATGCAATATTAATATAAAATAATATATTGTTAATATTATTAGCTTTGTTCAGCCTTAAGAAGAAATTCTTCCAACATATGACAGTATGAGTGAACATCAAATAAATTATATTAAGGTACACTTCACCACAGCTATTGGGAGAAAAATATTTCAGAGGTTTTGGAGTTAGTAATGAACAGACAAATGTTATAGATAAATAAAAGGGTATTAGCCAATGCAGGATCTAATGTAAAGATATGGAATGAAAACCACTCTGGAAAGCTGAAAAACTGAAGTTGTCAGGAAATTCATAATTTGATGAAAAAGAATATACCTTAAGCACAGAGCTTGATGTAAAAACGAAAAATTTTTTGAGTAAGCTAGAATAATGAGAGGTCTGAGTTGAAGGGGACTGAGAGTTTCATAATTCAAAGCTGTACCAAGTATGTATGAAGATGAAAGACAGGACCTATATGTGTGGAAATTGTGTTCAATGAGGGGCATGCACAAAAGTAGATGTCAACTAGAAATCCATATGCACTAAATTACACTTTCCTTAATGAGCAGGATGTTATTCATTAGAGTTGTTTTGAGTCTTTCCACAAAATAAAATCTTCCATATGTGTGTGTGTGTGTTTCTAATGAAAATACCACAAAAGATTATTCAAATTCTCCAAATAGCAGCATTGAATCAATTTGGAATTACTGCTATCTTCAAAAATGAATTGCAAAATGTAAAATTAAAGTCCTGTGTGTTATGCCAATCAAAAACACAAAGACTATACATTTCTTGAGTGAAGGTCAATCACCCTAGGACAAAATATCCTTTCTGATAAAAATATGTATTAATTTTGATTTAGTGACTTTCTCTACTTAGTTTGGAACCTTGAAAATATTTTGTGCAAATTCAGCATAGAGGAAATGTCATTCAATATAATATTGTTACAGTCTAAAGATATACAAATATATCAATCAGTATATTTATATACTTTTATCTGGTATCATCCTTGCATTTATAAACATTTACTTAGATATATTTTGATTTGAATGAAATTTAGTAATATAAATTTGATTGGTTCTGTTGAAATGAAACCAAAACAGCACATTCTTAAGTTTTTTTTGAATGAATTATACAGTTATGTCATGATAGGCTTGGTTATAAGAAACGTTAAAGCATTCTTTTTGTTATTCATTAGGAAACTGAAGAATGACACTGGAAAAAATCACTAGAGACTGTAAGTGAATGACAGCTCTCCTTGTAGCTGGGCAAAGGCAAAAGAAGCATGATCCCACCTAACGACACAGAGTTTCATCCTCATGCTTTTCTTCTCCGAGGAATTCCTGGTCTAGATGTGCACGTATGAATTGGTTTTCCATTTTGTGCCGTGTACTTGACGGCTCTTCTGGGAAACATCACAATTTTATTTGTAATCCAGTCTGAACACAGTCTCCATCAGCCCATGTTCTACTTCCTGGCCATTCTATCCTCGATTGACCTGGGCCTGTCCACATCGACCATCCCCAAAATGCTGGGCATCTTCTGGTTTGACCTGAGAGAAATCACATTTGAATGCTGCCTCATCCAGATGTTCTTCATTCACATGTATACTGGCATGGAGTCAACTGTGCTGGTGGCCATGGCTTATGATTGCTATGTGGCCATCTGTAACCCTCTTCGCTACACACTGGTGCTGACCAACAAGGTTGTGTCAGTCATAGCACTGATCATCCTCCTGCGGCCCTTCGCAATTGCCATTCCATTTGTTCTGCTCATCCTAAGACTGCCATTCTGTGGCCATCAGGTCATCCCACACACGTACTGTGAGCACATGGGCCTTGCTCGTCTGGCCTGTGCCAGCATCAAGGTCAACATTATCTATGGCCTATGTGCCATCACTAACATGATGAGTGATATCTTAGCCATTGTCCTCTCCTATGTCCAGATTCTCCGTGCAGTCTTTCGCCTTCCTTCCAGGGATGCCCGACTCAAGTCCCTCAGCACCTGTGGCTCCCATGTCTGTGTTATACTGGCCTTCTACACACCTGCGTTTTTCTCCTTCATGACCCACCGTTTTGGCAGAAACGTTCCTCAATACATCCATATTCTTCTCGCCAACTTTTATGTTGTCATCCCACCTGCACTCAACCCAGTCATTTATGGTGTCAGAACTAAGCAGATCAGGGAGAGGGTTGTTATGGTTTTTAGAAAGAAATGACAGAATTTGGATATCAGAGATTACAAAGCTGCAGGATAAAAATTAAACCTTGCTACCTACTCTCATGGCAGCATTATAGGATCTGAGAGCACTGTAAACTATATACAGATTTCCTATTTATATTAGTAAGTAAAAAAATCTCCCAAAGAACAATTAGCAGTGGACACAAACTCAGTTCCAACCACATATCAAAACAGATACAAAAGAACACAAAGCTGTTGAAATTGCATGAAATAAAAATAAGATGAACTGGGGGAAAATACGTCATTGGCCATATATAGCTTGTGTTAACTCCTTGAAGTCTTCTTGCCACTGCTAAGTAACTACCTTTATTGCTACAGCAACTGAGGCAATGATACATTGCTGCATAGTGTAGTGAGAAGAGGTAGCTGGTGGGACTGGGGCAATGAATAGATGCAGGTAAGTCTTTCAGTCTGAAGATATATGTGACACACATGTCCAGGTTAGCTGCCAGAATGAATACAAATCTTTCTTTCAGTTGAAATGATGATTGCTCTACTAATATGTGCAAAATTTCTGAAAATATTTACGAAGACATGCACTGTGTTCTGTTTGTGTATAGTGCATTTCAGGATCATACCTCATCCTCATGAGATGACACAGAGTGACAGTGTATAAGTGGAAGGTTGGCCTGGGGGAGAGAAGAGGCATAATTTCAGCAATCTTATTAAACTAACTTTTATAGTTGATGAAGTCTAGGAGAAAGGAAAAATGACAGTGTTGAGTAATATTTAAAAAAAAACATGTTCACACTGTGCAACTTTGCTCCACATTCTCCTGAACAGTATTTGTATTAATACATTTCAATAATGCTATATAAATGCATGAATAAATATACAATATACTTTATGCAGACATTGGTAGACTTGTCCTCTGGAGAGGTATTTTGCCAAGTACAAATATCAGAAGAGAAATGTGTGTAACATATTACATATTGACAGTAATATTGTTTTAGAATGGGTATGTATGGTTTTATTTGGAACAACAGTGAGGTTTGAACTCAGACCTTCTTGTAAGTGCTCTACCACTCATGCCACACACCAGCCCTTTTTGTCTTCAACTTTTAAAACATCGTGGTTTTTCCCCCAGATCAGTTCTTTTCTGACTTTATTTTGACAAATCTTCTATTTCTACCTCCAGAGTAGCTCACATTGCAGACCTGAGCCAGAAATCTGGACAAGGATTTTAATATGAGAATAGAAAAATTTTAATTTCTCACCTGATTAAATTAAAATATATCTCTTAAATACATCAAAACCTATGGAATCAATTACATCCTAAATTATACATATAAATGACCAGTATAAAGTACCTAATAGCAAGAATAATTGTCTCCTCAAATAAGGTAAAGATAAGAATTCTCAAATTTCATATGATTTATGGAGAATATAAACATCATGAATCCAGAAACAATATTTGTACTAAAATAGTAGTCAATTATCTTGGTATACAATTTTCAGAAAGCAGGTTTGATTCTTTGTGTACTTCATTCTTCATGATAAGACAAGACTCAGAATTTAGGCAGTACATATATTCATAAAATTGGTCTATAACAGAATTGAAATGAATTATCTAGTTCCAGGAAAATGTTTTTTCATCTCTCTTCTTTGATGTCATGTAAAAACAGACTATGAAATAGACAATCAGTTGTTAAGAACACTTCCAGACAAATGAGGCAATGTCATTCTTTCTGATGGAGGCATAGAAGTCCCTTGGAAAAAAATTATATTAAATGAAGTAAGCCAGACTCAAAGAAACATAGGTCTTATGGTTTCCCTTATCTGCATAACTAGTATAACTAGTATATGTCTAGGACAAGTAGAAGAGGTCAAAAGCTATGTACATATGACCATATAACCTGATGCTAATTGAAATGAACCCCAAGATAGGGACACAAAAGATTTTATCTTTCTTGTTGTTCTTTTTAATGTACTTATAATGTACTATGTGATTTTTTTTTTGTTTCTTTGTATGATCCTCCCCCATGGTACAACCCCTATTGTCACTGTATTTGATTCCGGTGTCCTGCATCTTGTATATACATTTTTCTAGTTTGGGGAGGGGAAGGGAAATAACAAAATGTTGAAATAAGGATACTGGATGACCCATTGTAGCAATGAGATGTACAAGACACTATGTTGAAAACAAACTTTACAACTTTGCAACAAGGGAAGGGGGGGGGAGTTGGGGAGGTGAAGATGAAAGGAATGGTAGAAGATAAACAAAGGAGGGGATAATGCTCAATAGGAAATGGACTCATTACCTTACTCATGTAACTGTCACCCCTCTGTACAGAATCTTCACAATAAAAATATATATATATAAAATTAAAAAAGGAAAAACAAACAGAAAATACTTCCAGAGTCCTCATGATTGTCTATAACTCAGAATGAAATGAACATAGTTATTAATCCAGAAATATGAATGAGACTAATATATTTGGGTAAAGAAGGTATATTCCAAGTAGAGGTGATCATGACTCAAATAATTAGAGTATGTTAATAGCTCTAAATGACTTGATTCAAGTTCTTGGTTGCTCTGAGTCCCTCAACAGCTGACCCACGTGCCTTCTCCTGGGATGTACCTGCTGTCCATAAAGTATCCCTCCTGAGAAGCACACATTAATCCAGGGCTGACATCCACCCTAACACTTCGACAAGAAGGAGGATACTGTCCTTTGTGAAGGTCATATTTTATATTTGTGGGTATGGCTCACAAAAAGGCCCAGTCAAATGGAGAAGCCCAGTACATTGGACAGTGAAAAAAGTTTCTGAAACTCACATCAGGTAGTAGCCACAGTTGAATGCCAGATGAAATTGCCAGTCTCATAGCATAGTGGGGGAGCATCCAGAGGATGAACAGTGACTATGACAGCCAATAGAGGCGTGGGTGAATGGTCAGTGTGTAGAACCTTGGGTTGCACATAACAAATCACTGTATAGTCTTTTGTGATCTCTTGGGAAGAGTTGCTGTAGCTATTTTCTGGAAAGCCTTGGGAATGACGTTTGGACACTGGTCGTTACTGATCATACATGTTTAGTCGTCTGTGTTTAGGAATCCCATTCTTTGATGGTTACTGTGTATTTCATAGTCTGACAGAAATAGAAATTTGAGTTAGAGCCTTTTATGACTCAGATGGAGTTGAATGTACTCTCTACCATCCTTGTTTAACCATATAAATCAAATAATTTGTAAATTTCTCCCAGGAAGGGAGACTTACCAGAGTGAGCTTCAGTGAAATAATTCTAAAATTCTACCATTTTCTCCCAACTAAATATATAACTTGTATCTGGAATATTTTGACATTATTTTAGATAGACTCTAAACATATTTTGATAGGAATCTTGACAACTCCATGTTGGTACTCAGTTTACATGGTTTTTCTTCAATAATGATTTTCTTATCTATAATAGCAAAATACTGTTTTATTTACAAATCAGGTATTATTCCCCCAAACCATGGGTAAAAATAATGGGTAAAAGCCATTGGTAAAAATAATGTCAAATTGTTCAATGTAACATGAATCAGTACATTTTGTTGGAAACTTCCTGCACAGTATCTTATTTTATTACCAATGGTATCAGGTGATGTAGATACTAACCTCCACTGATAAGTGAAATAAGATCCAGGTAATGAATTTCTCTGAGGTGATTAGTAAGTGGGAGATTAAAAACAATGATATCTTCTTGGTTTTTCAGGGCAAAATCTTTGTATATCATATGAACTCATTCTCAATCACCTGTAGAAAAGAGATGAGTTTTGATAATTTACAGCAAGAATCCATGGGTGAATCAGATACTAAGTAAAAGGATATGTTCTATCTTAAATGATGTAAATTAACAAAGCTTCCAGTAAGTCCATACCTGTGCAAATTTTAAGAAAAGCAGGATGGAGTATAGAGATTGTTGGTTCACCTGTTAGGCCAATATCTCCCAATAAATAATGAATGCCAAGAGAACTGTATAGAGATCTTCTGGTTTCAAATCTACTTAGGGATGGTTTAAAAAAAACTATGCTTTATTCATTTGCACTTTAATTTTTAGATGGTGGGATTTTTATTGTTATCTGTGCTAAATATGTCTTGTCCCAGAATTATTATTATTATTATTATTATTATTATTATTATTATTATTATTATTATGGGAATACTGAAAAAGATAATTGATCCTCTGTGATGGAAGAGCTGAAAATAGATATAAAGAAGAGGAATGTTCAGGGAGTTCAGATAAGAAGGAAAATATCAGGAATAAAAATGAGATTTTACTCAAACAGGAATCACATATGGCAATTTTATATATGTAAACCTCATAAAGGAAGGAAGGAAATAAGGAGGGCAAAGAAGGCTCGATACTGTCTAAATAGATTATTTGCAACTGTAACTCTAGAACAATCTAACCTGTTGAAAATGTTTTGGGAAGAAGAAAAGGCGCACAGGGACAGTGAGCAAGTTATTGAAATACATTGTAGACACATATGGAAAAATAATAATATAATCTCTTTTATGATGTAAGCTGACAAAAAGTCCAGAAATCATTACAAAAATATTTACTCTTGTAATGGTCTATTATTTTATGCCTTTAAAAATGTGACTTTGAAATGTGATACCTTTAGTATTTTGATTTTTATGGAGATATATTATTCTCTTCAACTAAAATTATCCATGTCTAAACTCCAAAATTCAAAATATTATAGCAAATAATATTGTGACTTTGTTTCATGTTCTAGAACTTCAGATACACAGAATAATGTAGTAATAATTGTTTTGAAACTAGTGGCAACATTGACTCAGATTAATGACTTTAGAGTCATTTATGCCTTGAATAACATGAAATCAACCCATTTTCATTGAGGATTAGATTCTATCATACAAGTGTTCCAGGACTGATTTGTCTCTACATTTGTTGGTGATCATTTACAATGTCCCCTCTTGGTAGTAATTATAAGTAAGGCTGGTATGAGCCTACTTGTGCAAGCCTTCCTGTTCACATATGCATTCATTTACCTTGAGTAAGCATGAGTGTTCACTTGTTGTGTGTAATAACGAGTATGTTACATTATTAAGCTTAAGGTATAAAAAGCAACTACTCTTCTGCTCCAAATGTTATTTTCATTTCACACTGTCCACTGTGTTATTACTTTATTTAGGGCAGGCACTAGCATGCCTTTTAATCTAAGTAATTTTAGCAGATGTTCAGTAATTTGTAATTATGTGATTAATATACAATTCCTGACATCTAATGATTTTTGAGAATTTTGATGTCACATTTTTTTTGTCAAGTGTCAGTTTAAATCTTTTTTGTATTACTTTAAATTTTTTCTGTTGCAATTTTATCTGTTTATTTTAATGCAATTTTCAAGAAATTATGAATTAGTTGAAATTATTTTAAATTTATTGGCCAACCTAGGAAGAATTGACATCTTAATATTATTTGCCTGTTCCAAATCATTGATAAGTTTGATCTCATATATATGCACACACTCAAAAATTTATAATTTACTTATCATGTTTTTAATTTAAATGTTTACTGCTAAGTACTTTATTTTTAATTTATTTATTTATTTTTGGTTGGTTGTGGGACTTGAACTCTCTGCCTGGGCACTGTCCTTAGCTCTTTAGCTCAACGCTAATTTTCTACCACTTGATCCACAGCACCACTTCCAGTTTTCTGGTGGTTTATTGGAGATAAGAGTTTCACGACTTTCCTGTCTGGGCTGGCTTTGAACTCAGATCTCAGCCTCCTGAGCAGCTAGGATTACAGGCGTCCTGCTTTTTTAAAATTTATTGTTAATTTTCATTGTAAAGGTGATGTTCAGAGGGGTTACAATTACATAAGTCAGGTATTCAGTACATTTCTTTTTGAACAGTACTTTATTTTTTCATTTCATCATGAATGATATTCAGAATTTTTTCTCAAATTTTAAAACAAATTGTTATATATAGAAGTATTTATTCCTTTGTGTGTGCATGCATGGGTGCAAGTGTGTGTGTGTATGTGTGTGTGTGTGTGTTTGTGTGTGTGTATGTGTGTGTGTGTGTGTGTGTGTGTGTGTGTGTGTGTGTGTGTGTGTGTGTGTGTGTGTGTGTACTGGGGCTTAAACTTGGGGCCTTTGGGCTCCCAGATAGCTTTTTAGCTCAAAGCTAGTTTTCTGTCACTTGACCATACCTCAACTTTCAGGTTTTTGGTGGTTAAAGGAGAAAAAAAAATTCTCATGGTCTTTCCTTTGGAGGCCAGCTTCAAACTGTGATCTTCAGATTGTAGACTCTTAAGTAGTTAGGATTACAACTGTGAATCGCTGGCACTGGGCAAAAGCATAGATTCTTAGACTTGACATTAAATGGTTAGCTCTAAATTTCCCCTAAAAGATTATATAATTTATGAACAAGAAAGTTAATTTTTTTTAGGATTGGTTTTTCCTTACTAATATTTCTTGATAATGTAGACTGGCTAGAAATACCAGAGAAAACCAAGTGGAATTGTTGTATTCTCAATTTTATGGGAAATTTTTTTGAAATATTTCAACATTCAGAATATTAACTTTTATGTTCTTCAAATTGATCACATTTTATTTTTTCCTAGTTTAATGTTTATGATTTTGATTTTCAAAGTCATGCCTAGATGTGAAACTTAATTGAATGTTTTACTACCTCTGTTAAAATTGTTTTATATTAATTTATTATGTAATAAATCCCAAATATTTATATTATAAAGCCAGTAATGTACTAATAATGGACTCATCAAACAAAGATTTAGATCAATCTTGTTAAGAGATACATATGAATATATTGCTATGAAGACAACCAGAGATCAGGGAGTATGAATAGCAGGTGGACTCTTCAGTGTATATCTTTATTACCATCACTTCATAAAATCCATCCCCTCTCTAAATCTTCACTTTTTATTTATTTATTTTTCAGAAGAGATTCAGGAGTTTTCTCTTAACTATCTGCTCAACACAGGAGCCAAGGTAACTTGAAGATATGTAAAATTTGTGTTTACAAGTGGACTTTTCATTTGATGGTGGTTTATATAGCTATGAATTTTGCAAAAGGATGAGCTAAAGACAATCACGAATCATGACATTGCATACCCATCTGAAAAGATGGTTTCTAACTTCCACAGTCTTCATGAAATATTAAGCAGAAGGGTCAATAATTTCAATGTCTCAAAGAGCTATTTAACCAATAATTCCTGTCATTATGCTCCTAAGAACTTATGTGGCATATTATTATGTCTAGTTTTCATCAGCTATCATATCTTGTCTTCTGTCTCCCCAGAAATACTGAAGAAGACAGTAAAGTATCTTCCAAGACGTCCTCTGAGTATGTCTTCTGTCAATGTCACTGCCTCCTATCCCTCTGCCTTCCTTCTGCTGGGTGTCCCAGGTCTGGAATCCTTCCACATCTGGATTGCCTTTCCTTTCTTCATTGTTTATCTGATAGCACTTGTGGGGAATTTCACCATCTTGTATGTGATCAAGACAGAGCCGAGTCTTCATCAGCCCATGTTCTACTTTCTTGCGCTCCTCTCTTTTATTGACCTAGGCCTCTCTACTTCTACCATTCCCAAGATGCTGGGAATCTTCTGGCTCAACCTTAGGGAGATAAGCTTTGAAGGCTGTCTCATCCAAATGTTCTTTATCCACACCTACACTGGTATGGAATCTGTTGTACTCTTGGCCATGGCAATTGACCGCTTTGTGGCCATCTGTTACCCACTGAGGTATACCACCATCCTCACCAACAGAGTGGTAGCCATCATGGCTTCTGTGGTGGTGGGGAGACCAGTGCTCCTGGTCATCCCCTTCTGCCCTCTTCTTAAGCGATTGCCTTTCTGTGGACACTATATAATCCCTCATACTTACTGTGAACACATGGGAATTGCTCGCCTGGCCTGTGCCAGCATAAGAATCAATATCATCTACGGCTTGTTTACCATCGCTGCCCTGATCTTTGATTTGATTCTCATTGCGCTCTCTTACGTTCAGATCCTACAAGCTGTCTTCCGCCTTCCTTCCAGGGATGCCAGACGCAAGGCACTCAGCACCTGTGGCTCCCACGTCTCTGTCATCTTAGCTTTTTACACACCAGCATTTTTCTCCTTCATGACTCACCGGTTTGGTAGAAATATTCCTCGCTATATCCACATCCTTCTGGCTAATCTGTATGTGGTGGTTCCTCCCTGTTTAAATCCAGTCATTTATGGGGTCAGGACAAAACAAATTCGAGAAGGAGTTATGGGAATATTTGTAAAGAAAAAGTAACTCAGATTTATTGAGAAGTTTGTCAACGTTTTCCTCTGGCCATTCTCCAGTTTGTTTCTCAGAGTTTCTATAATTGACATCAGGTAAAGCATCACTTAGATGTTACTCTGGCCACTAATAGCATCTACTAACTCACTATTAGTCTCTCCTTTATATAATGTGATTTGAATTTCAAGATTCTTTCATGTGTGAGGCAACAATGCTTATCATATCATTTAGTAAAAATATAAAGGAAAATTTTTTTATTGTGAAAATACCTTACAGAGGGGTTATAATTACATGGGCAAGATAACGAGTACATTTCTTATCAAGCATTGTTGCCTCCTCCTTTGTTTCCCCTTCCTATCCCTTCCCATACCCCCTACCGCCCCTACCCAATCCTCCCCACCCCCACCAAAGTTGTAAATTTCGTTTTTTCGACATAGAGAGTTGTACATCTCATTGTTGCAATGGGTCCACTTGTATCCCCAGTTAAACGATTTGTTTTTCCCCTTCCTCTCCACAAATTATACCAACATCAAATACAGTGAAAGCAGGGGTTATACCGTGGGGGAGGGACATACAAAGCAACAAAGAAATCATCTTATTAAAATGTTTGAAACAATCACATGAAAGAAATAACATCTGAATCCTTATCTTGGGGTTCGTCTCACCTAACATCAATTTATTTGACCTTTTCTGCTTGTCTCCGACATATACTAGTTATTGCAAATAAGGGAAACCATGGGGCCTATGTTTCTTTGGGCCTGGCTTACTTCACTTAATATAATTTTTTCCATGTCTTTCCATTTTAAAGGAAGATTTGAATGGTATTTTTTCCTTCAGGCATTGACCCATGATCTGATATTTTCTAACTCAACTTTCAACCAGCTATTTGTCTGTTAGTACTATTATCATTTAAGTGTTCTATCTCAATTTCACACAGTTATGGCAATCTGCATGCTAATGGAATACCTACTTCATCTGTTTCTGAAACAAACTCATGACTGATTTCTAGTTCTACAATGGTATCAAAACAAGAGGAGAGTATTATATGAAAATAAAAATTTCTAGACTTAGCTCTAAAATGATTAATACATTTTAGGTTTATTGAATTCAATAATTATGAAACATGAACATCTATCATAACCAACTAGTATTTATCTGAAGGGCAGACATTGCCTCACAAGAATCAATGTATTTCACCACATTATAAAGATCATGTCAGTAAATGTGTGAAAGAATTCATATAGTCTCATTAAAAATAATGAAACCACAAAGAGATACAAGAACAAAAAGCTCGGGGCTGGGAAGGTGGCTCAGTGGTAGAGCGCTTGCCTTGCATGCTCGAGGCCCTGGGTTCGATTCCTCAGCACCACATAAGCAAAAAGAAAAAAAGCCGGAAGTGGCACTGTGGCTCAAGTGGTAGAGCGCTAGCCTTGAGCTGAAGAGCTGAGGGACAGCGCCCAGGCCCAGAGTTCAGGCCCCACGACCGGACCCAAAAAAAAAAAAGAACAAAAAGCTGAAAGAACAGAACTACCTCAACCAGATATAATGCCTGTTTCAAAACCAGATAGCTTTCATTATACTTACTGTATCTACAAAGTTTAGTAACCATGGCCCAAATTTAATATCAGATCATGTTTCATCACATTAATGAAAGTTTTATTGGCTTTCTTACCTTTCTGTTCCATTCCCAACTTTTTATAATGGTACCCAGGATTGTATTTCAAATACAACTACCTGAAGCATCTACTTGGCTCTAAAATCAAAATTATTGTATCCAAAGCATTCTGGTCCTTTTCTAGTATTTCAGGATATCTGGCAAAGACAAGTAACATGTCATGTGGATATAGATGACCGAATGATAGGACAGTAATGATGAAATTTTAAAAAAAAACAGATCTCTATAGTTTGACGAAATATCTCTGTTTCAGAACATATTTTGTTTTCTACAAGATCATTTTTGAAGATTTCTAAGATCTTAAAAAATAAAAAACTGTGGGAAGGGAGGTGAAGGGTAAACAAAGGAGGAGGCTGCAATGCTTGGTAAGAAATGTATGCATTATCCTGCCCATGTAATTGTAGCCCCTCTGTACAGTATGTTCTCAAATAAAATAAAATAATATTTAAAAAAATAAAAATAAAAAACTGAATTATTCATTAATTAGTAACAAAAATAGTCATTGTTTCCAGTATAGAATCTTTCCATTTACATTTTCAATAGGCTTTCTTTCGGAGATATCAAACTCACTTCTTTACAAACTAGTATAAAATTTTATCCTTCATTTCCTCATATTTTTATTACATATTTTTCAAATGCTGATAAGTTTATAATCAAGACTCATTTCACTCCCATGGGCGGGGGACAAAGACAAAATAAGAAGGAGAGCACACACATGTGTATTTGTGTGTGTGTGTGTGTGTGAAAGAGAGAGATATGGGAGAGAGAGACACAAAGAGAGAGAGAGACTGAGAGAGAGTATGCAAGAGCTCTTACTCTGAAGAAAATTCCAGGGTAGGTCCTTTCCAACTATGAAGGTTAAAGAAATGGACCCACTCTATGAGGGAGAATGCTTCAGAGTGTAGTTGAAAGCACAGCATCATGAAGCACCTGCTTGTGCCATAAATGTTGAACTTTGCATATGTGTTAAAAATGGTGAGTTCTTGATAGCTGATGTTTTCCTGTTCATATAAAAGACACTTCTGTTTTAGTGACAGTACCTCTGACTCAGGTAATGTCAGTGGTCGGAACAACTTACAGCTTCATCTGTAGAGAGAGAATTATGGAGATCATTATGTGGTCTGTGTCAAGAGTATTCTATGTATTTGAAAAAAAAGTCAAAACAATGATTTAAAAGGAAATAAGAGCACGGTTTTATTCATGCATTGATCCAAGGAAGTGTGTGAGTTATCTATTGCTTTAAATATTGTAGCACTTTAAAATATATTTTCATTTTACAATTTATACTTAAGAAACCTTCAGATGGACATTTCCAAAATGCAATTGCAAATGTAATTGTATCTTAACTCTCTCCTAATAGCCAATAATCATTCAACATTTCTTACAAAAAGAATAATGTTAAAATCATATGTGTGCAGAGACATAAATTTCATTCTGACACAAACCTGATTCTTAGAATACATCTAGAATATTCTAAATTTATTCCAACCATAGTATTACTTTATTTTAATACATTTTTATTTTTATTGTAGAGGTCATGTACAGAGAGGTTATGGTTATATGTTTGATAAAGAGTACATTTCAACAAAGGAGAGGGTTAACAATGCTTGAAAAGAAATGTACTCATTACCTAACCCATATAACTATAACTCCTCTGTAAAGCATCTTTACAATAAAATAAAATTTAAGAAAAGAAAAAAGTACATTTCTTTTTCAACAATGCCACCTCTTCCCTCATACATCACTTTAACTGGTATTTTAGCATCTTTTATTTTTATTTATTTATTTTTTTGTCGGTCATGGGGCTTGAACTCTGGGCCTGGGCGCTGTCCCTCAGCTCTTCAGCTCAAGGCGAGCACTCTACCACTTGAGCTACAGCGCCACTTCCGGTTTTCTGGTGGTTTATTGGAGATAGGAGTCTCACGGTCTCTCCTGCCCGGGCTGGCTTTGAACCGCGATCCTCAGATCTCAGCCTCCTGAGTAGCTAGGATTACAGGCGTGAGCCACCAGCGCCCGGCCTAGCATCTTTTATTAATATAATCCTTCTCTTTGAAATATTCATTGGAATTTTCTTTTTGTTTAAATATAATTTATTTTTATTATTAAGGTGTTATATATTGGGTGGCAGTTTCATAAGTCAGGTAATGAGTACATTTCTTTTGGACTTCCTTTGTTCTCCAATTTTCCTCTCCCTCTTTGAAGTTTTCATTCAGTTAATTCGAAGGTGGCTCATGCCTGTAACCCTAGCTACTCAAGAGGCTAAGATCCTACGATCATTGTTCAAAGCCAGCCAGCGTAAGAACTGTCATAAGACTCCTATCTCCAGTTAATTACTCAAGAAAAGCTGAAAGTGGAGCTGTAACTCAAGTGATAGAACTCTAACCTTTAAAAAATGAACAGCTCAGGGGCCATTCCTAGGCTTTTATTTCAAACCTCAGGACCAACACACACACACACACACACACACACACACACACACACACACACACACACACAATAAATAAATAAATAAACAAATAAATATCACATGGCTTAGAAGTCAGAAAATTAACTAGAATTGGCTTGAGGGGATGTTCCTGGGTTCTGGAAATTTTTAATATCTTATTTTGAATGATGATTTCCCAGTAGTATTTTCACGTCAAATCTCAACATACTTAATACTTCATTACCTTTTTGAGGGAAATTTGAGTTGTTTTCATTTAAGTGCTGGTATGCAAAGATCTGTTATGAATATTAATGTAAAATTCTCATTGTAGAATTACATGCTTGTTTCTCTCAGGAAATATCAAATAACAGAATTGCTGGGAAATAGACACTTGTTTCTTTGCATGGAAGCTTTCAATATAGATACAAACATGAAACTATATTAATATGTCTTGTGAGAAAACAAACTTTACTCTCAAGTCCTAAGCTCCCTATTAAGTGCAACAGAAAAAAAATCTATGGAAAAAGGAGATAATACTGTCTTAACGATGACACTTGAATTATGCAGGTGGAGAGGGGGAAGCTTACCTCACAGATCTTGAGAAACTGGGAAACTCACAAGTAATAACAAATTTCTGAATTAAATGAAAAACAATGAAAAGATGACCACTGAAAATATTCTCTCGCTATATTTCAAGTCAACTTGGTGTAGATCATGAGTCTGGACAATTGGTTATGAAGCTAAACAGAGCTTAGAACACTGAGAAACTGAATACAAACTAATCAATGATGGTATTTCACAAGGCAACTCAACCACACTTTGTGAAAAAATGTGTGGATTTTTGTGTACATGACTTTTTTTTTGGTGATCATGATCCAAAATGCTATTATCACCTGGAAGCCAGCTAGAGGGAGGCTGTGTGGTAGTTGCAGATTGTAGTCAGTCAATTGTTGGTCTTTGCTGTTAATAAGTAAATAGAGGTAAATAAAACAAGAGCTATTTAAGAATAGTCTCCAATTGCTGGAATAGAAAGCATAGAGTGGATAATAAATTATAATCCTTGTTATCTGAGGGTTTGATGTAAGATTAATGGAACTATTTACACACTTTCCCTGAAGTACTGTGCCACCTCATTACAAGATAAATGAGATTATACTGAAGTACCTGATGCTTCACAATTCAGTTCACAGTTAACAGGGGACATGCTGTCCATGGGAAAAAATATGTTGAAATTTAATTCAAAGTAAACATTAGTGCTTGGAGGTTTAACTCAAGGGTAGAATGCTTAACAAATGCAAATCCCTGAGTTTGATCCTTAGCAACAAAAAGAAAATACAGAACCTAAAAATACTGGGCTGTAGGGAATCCCAAACTTGGTAACAGTGTTAATTGCTAAATTAAATTGGAAAAAATTACTGACTACCTAAAATACATAAAAAAAAATTCCCTATATTCAGATTTCAGTAAGTTTCTCATCTTGTTTTTAAGATACAAGTGATCATTCTTGGCTCAAAAAGAGTATTTCTGGTTTGTATTTTTCTAATCCTCATTTTCTTTTCATAAAATGACATTTGGTCGAACAGGTAGCTTTATAGCTTGCAGTGTGATTCTTTAGGAGTTGTGCCAAAATTAAAATTTATCAATGGACTAAGACTATCCAACTCTGTGTTGGATATTTGTTCTCAATTTTCTGGCATAGTCATTTTATAATGGAACTCATCTGAGATTCTATTTTTTAAGGGGGAAATGATATTGCATTTCAAGCAAAATGGTGTATGGAAATAAGTATGTACTTACATGTTTTGCCAAGTTCAACAAATAAAATATGTAAATTCAGGCATATTTACATGATTACTGAAAAACACACACCTGGGCAAATAATATCTAAATGTATTAACATCTATGGATGAAGCTGACATTATAAAGTTACTGAAAACAGGATGGTAAGGAGCACACGGAAGACAGAGCAATAGAATGGTTGATCTGGTTAACATACAGTAAATGGAAGCATGAAATACCACAATGAAATTCCTTGTGCAATTAACATATAGTTAAAAAAAACCTTTTTTAAAAAGTACATTGGGCTGTAGGAATGACATTCATTAAATAGTTTTAGTAACGGTAGTCACAGGAATGAATTCATTAGAACAGCTTTCTCTTCCACTTCAGTTAGAGAACCTTGACAGATGAGAGTATAAAAAGTGATTCTTGCTCTCTATTTCTTTTTAAAATTTTTATTTTATTGTAAAGATGCTGTACAGAGGGTTTACAGTTATATGAGTAAGGTAATGAGTATTGTCGAGCATTGCTACTCCCTCCTTTGTTTTTCTTTTACTCTCTATTTCTTTTTTTTTTTAATTGTGAAAATACCGTACAGAGGGGTTACATTTCTTATCAAGCATTGTTGCCTCCTCCTTGGTTTCCCCTTCCCATCCCTTCCCATCTCCCCTGTCTCTCCCCCTCTCCCCTCCCCCCCACCGCGCCCCACGCCAATGAGATGTTCAAGACATATGTCTGAAAAACGAACTTTACAACTTAATCTCTATTTCTATAGCTTAGGAAATCTCCAGTTCTTCATCTTCCTCCTACAGGTAGCTCAGGGTCACCTTGTTCTGAATGTAAAACAAAGGCAGTTTATTTGCTAGTTTTTATTCCTGGTAGATTCTTTTTTTCCTAGAAATCAGAGATTTTGCTGCCCCTTGGTACCAGGCAAGTCCTGCTTACTCTTGGTAGAGAAGCCTGGGGCTGGGGAGCTTACTGGGAGTCTCTAGGGTATCAGGAGGATAATGATGCTCTGAGATCCGATCAAGCTTTAAGGCATGCACAGTGCTGACTGTCCCAGCAGTGTCTTATCTGTGTGGGAAATTTGAGTGCAAATGAGTTGGCCCATCAAGCATCCTTACCTGCAAGACCTGTCCTCAGCTCTCATGGTAAATTTCTTGTTCTACAAATTTACAGCTAGAAATCATGACAGCGTATTTTCAGGGGAAAATAAAGTTAATATTTGTCTGTGATGTTTCTTTGTCCATGGTTTGTTTATTTTTATAAAAAGAATACAGTGTAATTTTTCTGTGGTTCTCTTTCTCCACTCAGCTTATTTCATTATTTCATTATTTCATTATTTATTTATTTATTTTTTGGGTCCGGTCATGGGGCCTGAACTCTGGGCCTGGGTGCTGTCCCTCAGCTCTTCAGCTCAAGGCTAGCGTTCTACCACTTGAGCCACAGCACCACTTCCGGCTTTTTTCTTTTTGCTTATGTGGTGCTGAGGAATCAAACCCAGGGCCTCAGGCATGCAAGGCAAGCGCTCTACCACTGAGCCACTTTCCCAGCCCCTTATTTCATAATTTATATTTTGAGAAAAATGCCAGGGTCTTTATATGCTAATGTCTTTTGAATATATGTTATGTGAATTTTCAGACAGGATCTATTCTGTGAATTATGGCAATTACACAACAGTAAATGAGAGTGGTGTTCTCAATTTACAGTTGAATAGACTGAGTAAAATAAATAAATGGTAAGTTGGTATCAAATATAACAGCAAATGCATCTTTCTGAATTTTGCATATTAGCCATTTGCTGAAAACTATATAAATGTGTGACCTTGTTAAAGATCTTATCATCAAGTGGACTAGAGTGAATATAATAAATATTTATGCCTTTAAACTGTTAAAGAACACTGAATGATTAAAATTAATTAAAATTACAAAAATGCTGATCTTTTTTAAATTTTATTTTTTATTGTAAAGTTGGTGAATGGAGGAGTTTCAGTTACATAAATAAGGTAATGAGTACATTTCTTTTTTAAAAATTTTAAAAATTATTTTGTTGTAAAGATACTGTACAGAGGGATTAAAGTTACATGAGTAAGGTATGAGTACATTTCCTATCAAGCATTGTTACCCCCTCCTCTGTTTTCCCCTACTAGCCCTTCCCTCCCAACTTCCCCAACTCCTTCCTCACCCCCCCCCCAGTTGTAAAGTTCTTTTTCAATACAGTGTCTTGTACATCTCATTGTTACAATGGGTTAACCTGTATCCTTGTTTCAGCATTTTGTTGTTTCCCTTCTACTCCCCAATTTAGAAAAATGTATTTACAAGATTCAGGGCACCAGAATTAAATACAGTGACAACAGGGGTTATACCATATGGGGAAGAACATACAAAAGAAACAAAAAAATCACATAGTACGTTAAAAACAACAGCAACAAAGAAAAAAAACCTCTCGTGTCCATACCTTGGGGTTCATTTCAAACAGTGTTATTCCCTCCCTACTTTCTCCTGCTTTCTCTCCTCCCTGCCTCCCCTCTCATTTCAAACACACTGTCCCATGAGTATCACTGTTGGATGGGTTCACCCTTTATCCACCCATTTCTGTGATCTCTCTTCCCTTCCGCAAATCAGACAAACTTATATACAAAACAAAGGGTATTGAAATCAGAAACTGTGACCACAGGGAATAAGCTAGAATAGAAAAAAAACAAAAGACAAAGAAAATAACTACAAACACTACCCTAAAAAAGGAAGAAAAACAAAACAACAAACACAACAACAACAAAACCTCTTGTTTCCTTATTGTAGAGATCATTTTGATTAGCATCATTTTATATGGTCATATGTTCATAGCTATTGGGCTATTTTGAACCTCTATTGTGAGTATCTTAGGAATATACTAATTATTACAAATGAGGGAAATCATGGAGCCTATGTTTCTTTAGGTCTGACTTACTTCACTTACTATGAATTTATTTTAGCTTAAAATGTCTTTTTCATTTTTGGTTGCTATGATTTCTGGAAAAATCCCACTCATAACTAATAAAAACTTGCACATCTATACGATCTTTTCTCCCAACCTCTGTCCCAAAGACACTATGTTGGTAACAAATGAAATTATTTTTCAAAAATAAGATTCATTGCTTTAATCACTATTTCTCATTCTCCCCCACCTGGTTCATTAGTATTGTTGCCAAGTAATAGGCGAAGAGATTTCAATGTTCTTATTTTTGTTATGTGTAAGTATTAGTTGAAGAAAATTATTTTATATTATCACAATGTGTATGTTGAGTGAAAGAAGCATCTAACTGATATTTTTCACAAAACTGTCATTCACAGAGAAAATGAGACAGAGATTTCTATTATTATTCACAAAGAGTGTTCCTATGCCAGGTGTACTAATATGACCAGGTAAGAGAAAATCTCCATGGAAGAGACTGGGCTCTGCTATTACATCAGGAGTTTGGGGAAAAACTGGGAACTTAGATCGCTATGAAAAGGACATGGGCATTATACTGCAAGGATCTTCAAAACTCAATATGCAGCTAATTATTAATATATGGTGTAAAGCTATTAAGAGGAAACAAATAGATAGTCCATGATAGAAATTAGCACACACAGGTTTCCCCTAATCCCAAGGAATCTGATGACCAGTTGATTTTTTAAAATTTATTTTTACAGGTTTTTTTTTATTGTGAAAATCCCATACAGAAGGGTTACAATTACATGAGCAAGGTAATGAGTACATTTCTTATCAAGCATTGTTGCCTCCTCCTTTGTTTCCCCTTCCCATCCCAGCCCCCCATTTCCCACCTCTGACCCCCTTCCCCGCCAAAGTTGTAAAGTTTGTTTTACGACATAACGTCTTGTTTTACTTATTTTATTATTATCTTTAAGTATTATCTTTTTGTACAGAGGAATTGATGTTTACCAAAGCAGTTAAAGAATACAATATATCTTGATAAATGTCATTCCTTTCAACATTTGCGGCCATCTCCCCCAACCCGCCTCTCCCACTCTTTACATCATTCCTTTTAATTTTGTACACTATCTACTGGATCCTTGTCTGCATTTTCCCCTTCTTTTCCTCTTCATTCATCTGCCCCATTGATTTTTGACATCTGAGGACACACACACACACACACACACACACACACACACACACACACATTCACCTTCAAAATAAGTCTAAGATTAACCAGGTTTTGTTTTGATATTTATCTTGGGGTGTTATTCTATTTATGTTGCTGATTACATGGGCTAAATAATAAACATTATTTTGAAGAATAATTTCCTTTATTAACAATATGGGGCCTAGGGTAGAGAATGAGAGAAATGACAACGTGAATCTACGAGATTTTAATAATGCAATAATGTTTCTTGAATTTGATACCTTTATGGTTCTTTTTCTACATTATACAACTTTCCAGTAAGAGCAGCCTTTCTTTTCCATTCAGCCAATTCCTCTGAGTCAATGTTCACTTAGACAGTTAACTTTCCCTGGCTGGCTCTGAGAAAACAGTCTTCTATGCAATTTGGAATATTATGGACAAATTCCCACACAACACACTAAACTTTGCTTGGTATTCAGTATGGTTGAATAATAGTAACTGCATGATCCACAGTGGAATGACATTAATGACTGAGGCCATCCGAATTCTCTTCCACAGGTATCACACTCTGTGGGAAGGAGACTGAATACAAACTGCGATGAAACCTAACAACTTATCATATTTGAACCCTAGAACTGTCATTTTGATTGGCATTCCAGGACTTGAGCATGTTCAGTTTTGGATTGGGTTTCCTTTCTTTGCCATGTGCCTTGTGGCTCTTTTGGGAAATATCACTTTACTGATCATCATCCCTGCAGAGCGGAGTTTGCACCAGCCCATGTACATCTTCCTGGCTGTACTGGCAGCCACGGATATAGGACTCTGTGCGGCCATTGCTCCCAAGATGTTAGCCATCTTTTGGTTCAGATCTTACTCCATGGCTTTTGATGCCTGCCTTACCCAACTTTTCTTCATTCACACGTTGCAGTGCATAGAGTCTGGCATTTTGTTAGCAATGGCCTATGACCGTTACATTGCCATTTGTGACCCTCTGAGGCACACTTCGATCCTCACACCTTCCATCCTGGTTCATATGATAGTGGTGGTGGCAATTCGAGCTGTAGTACTGGTTGGTCTGTTACCCATTCTGATTAAAAGATTGCATGCTTTCCATTCGATTCTTATTGCCCACTCTTACTGTGAGCACATGGCTGTGGTTAAGTTGGCTGCAGAAGATGTCAAAGTCAACAAAGTATGTGGTCTTTTTGTGGGTTTTAGCATACTAGGATTTGATATGATTTTTATTCTCATATCCTATGTCCTAATTTTTCAGGCTGTCTTTCGACTACAACAAAAAGAGGCCAGGGTCAAAGCATTTAACACCTGCACAGCTCATATTTTTGTTTTCCTTGAGTTTTATGTTCTTGCTTTTTTCTCCTTCTTCAGCCACCGTTTTGGACATGTTCCCCCCTCAACCCACATTCTGCTGTCTACTATTTACCTCCTTCTTCCACCTGCACTCAATCCTATAGTCTATGGTGTAAAAAACATGGTGATTCGTAAGCGTGTGGCACAGATTTTTCTTATAAATCATGGATCCTAGCAGTTGCTATTTCTTTTTTCCTAGAGAAAATTTATACACACAGTTTACACTCTGTGTGCATTGTGTTTCAGATCATAACTCTGGATCATAAAATCGTTTAATTGAGGACTAAAAGTGTAACCTGTGATAGAGCACATGCTTAGACACATGTGGCTCTAGGTTTGATACCATCAAAAGCAACAGCAGTGAAAAATTATAGGTTCATTGAAACACAAAGTATTCGACTAAGGACTAACATCATTTCTACTTTTGGTGACTTTGACTGTTAATCTAATTTTTAGCATTGTTAAACTTCTCTTTGCAATTTACTTGTAATTGTTTTTGACTCCTTAAATAAACTTTGTTGCTGATTTTCTGCCAATTGTTCAGAATAGATATCTTTCTTCAATTGATTTATTTTAAGGATGGATTCTGCCATAATACATGTGTTTATATTATAATTCCTATATTTCTCACTCAATTAAAAAATAAGACCACTATAAATTGGAATTTCTCTGGTAACTGAAGACAAGGAGACATACATTGCTTTATAGCAAGAGATTTAAGAATTTTAATGAAATTTTTGTCACTTCTAAATTAATTTTTTTACTCCTGGAGAATGTTTTCAAGATTTCAAATATTTGAAATGTATTATTATATTTAACTCTGTATACCTAAATGCTTTGTACCTTTAAAAGTAAGGCAAGTTCTTTATTGGACTGTTGTGTTGCTCTTTTTATTTCCATGTTTATGCATGGAAATAGATACTTGTACATATACATGTATAGATACTTGTACATACATATGTACTAATATAAGCCTATTTTCTAGTTGTACCTAAAGGAATAAGAAAGTGAAAAAAATTAATAAATTGAAATATGAAACAAAGTGACATAACTGGAATCATTCAATTATAAAACAAATTATAGAGTAAAAAGTATAAACCAAGAGGGAGAAAACATAAAAAGAAGAAACTTAGCTGATATAAAGCAAAAAGGATTACTATTTTTCAATTTGTGTCATTTCAATGTTATTGAAATTTTATTGTAGATTGTGTTGAACATGTAAGCAGTTTTAGTAAAATAGCCATGTTTACAATATTAACTCTGATTCTCCATGAACAGAGGAGTGCTTGCTATCATTCTAATGCCTTTTACAACTTCTTTCTCCAGTATTTTAGTTTTCATTTAATTGGTTTTACATGTCTTCTGTTAGATTTATTCATAGGTTATTATTTTTTAGGTGTTACTGTCCTTGGGACCATGTTCTCTTTTATCCATCTTAGTATATTTGATATATAGAGAAGCTACTCATTTTTATGTTGACCCTTTTATCTTGATTCTTGGTTTTATGACTTTTTTAAAAGTAGAAGTTCAGATCTTTTCCACATAGAGATAAGTTAATGTCTTCAATTTCTGTTTGCACCACTTTCTGACTTTGCTTTGCTCTAAGGCTTCAAGCATTTACAGAATAAGAGTGGAGAAAGTAGACAGCCTTCTTTATACCTTTTGATTTTAAGGGAATGTTTTCAAATTTTCCTTATTTGCTACAATGTAAGCTATAGATTTATCATATACCTCATTTATTATATTGAGGTATGTTCCTTTATTTGGAAGCACTAAAGTTCTCTAATAGCCAAGTAATATTAGAGATATTGTAATATCTACATTACACTGCAAAGCCAAGCTTAAAAAAATAGAAAAGAAACCAGCATGATAATGGCACAAAAAGTTTGACAAGAAATGTGTTTATTGCCTTACTTATATAACTGTAACCCCTTATATAACTGTTCATCACCTTGACAATAAAACATTTTCTATTTAAAAAAACAGACACATGGCCCAACTCTAGACTAGAGGACCTAGACTATAACCTTTGCAGTTGTAGCCATATACTTTGTTAAAAAGGTGCCCCAAACAAACAAGCAGTCTTGTGGCTCATACCTGTAATCCTAGCTACTGGGGAGGCAGAGAGTTGAAGCATGGTTTTTGCAGGTTGGCCTAGCAGAAAAGTCTCTAAGACTCTATCTGAATGGAGGGAGGCATGGACACAACAGCACATGTTTGTCATCTAAAAAATGAGTAAAAGCCTAAAACAGGTAGATCACAGTCCAGGCTCATCTTTGCAGAATAGAAGGCCCTATCCTACCCTGTCCACCATCAACCAGGACAGGAGGTGGGACTTAGTGGTCAAAACTGGCCTAGTAAGCACAGGCCCCTAAGATAAATTCCAGTACCACTGCAAATAGAATCTATGGAAAATCCAAATAGTATAATTCTTTTTTAAAATTTATTTTTATTGTGAAAATACCGAGGGGTTACAATTACATGCGCAAGGTAATGAGTACATTTCTTTTTTTTAATTGTTAATTTTTTTATTGTGAGAATACCATACAGAGGAGTTACAATTTTCCAAATTCAGAAAGATTGAAGTTATACCTTGCATTCTCTCAGACCACAACAGAATAAAATTAGAACTCAACACCAAAAGCCACCAAAGAAAGTCTTGTAACACATGGAGGCTGAACAACACTCTGCTGAATCATGAGTGGGTCATGGAAGAGATTAGAAAGGAAATTCAAATGTTCATGATATTCAACAAAAATTAGCACACAAATTACCAGCTCCTGTGGGACACAGCAAAGGCTGTACTCAGGGGCAAGTTTATAGCTCTGAGTTCCTACATCAACAAATTGGAGACATCTGAAACCAACAATTTAATGAGACATCTGAACCTCCTTGAAAACGAGCACCAAGATAAACCCCAATCCAGTAGACAAAAAGAAATAATTAAAATTAAATCAGAATTAAATGAATTAGAATCTTAAAAAACTATAGAAAGAATCAACAAAACAAAGAGTTGGTTCTTCGAAAAAATTAACAAAATTGGCAGACCCTTAGCAAATCTTATCAGAAAAAGAAGAGAACAAACCCAAATAAATAAACTCAGAGAGGAAAATGGAAACATCACCACGGAAACAACCAAGATTCAGAACATTTTAAGGGAATACTTCTCAACTTTATGCTAATAAGTTTGAGAACTTGGCAGAAATGGACCTTTTCCTAGCAAATATTGACATGCCAAAACTAAACCAAGATGAGTTAAACTATCTTAACAGGCCCATATCAAGCACTGAAATAGAAACAGCAATAAGAGACCTCCCAGCTAAGAAAAGTCCAGGACCAGATGGTTTTACAGCTGAATTCTACAAGGCCTTCAAAGCAGAGCTCACATCAATAATCCTCCAACTCTTCAATAAATTTGAAAGAGAAAGTTCACTACCGAACACATTCTATGAAGCCATCATAACCCTCATCCCAAAACTAGGCATCAAAGAAAAGAGAACTATAGACCTATTTCTTTGATGAACATTGATGCAAAAATTCTCAACAAAATTTTAGCCAATTGACTTCAACAATTCATCCAAAAACTCATACACCACGATCAAACAGGATTCATTTCAGGGATGCAAAGCTGGTTCAATATACATAAATCAATCAATATAATTCATTACATCAACACGACCAAGGATAAGAACCACATGGTTATCTCAATAGATGCAAAAAAAGCATCTGACAAGATCCAACACCCCTTTATGATGAAGGTTCTGGAAAAATTAGGAATCCATGGAACATTCCTCAATACACTGAAGGCTGTATATGACAAACCTACAGCCAGCATTATACTTAATGGTGAAAAACTAAAACCATTTCCTCTTAACCCAGGAACAAGACAAGGATGTCCACTCTCTCCACTTCTCTTCAATTTAGTATTAAAATGCCTAGCTACAGCAATAAGACAAGATGCAGACATAAAGGGGATCCAAATAGGGAAAGAAGAAGTAAACCTCTCCCTCTTTTCATATGACATGATCTTGTATTTAAAGAATCCCATAGACTCCACTCCCAAATTACTCAAGCTGATTCAAAACTTTGGCAAAGTAGCAGGGTATAAAATTAACCCTCAAAAATCAATGGCTTTTTTGTATGCCAACAATGAGAAAAATGTGGCTGAAATTAGGAAAGCAATTCCTTTTGTAATAGCCCCACAAAAAATAAAATACCTAGGAATTAACTTAACCAAAGATGTGAAGGACCTCTATGATGAAAACTTTAAAAACTTGAAAAAGGAAATCAAAACAGCACTTAGAATGTGGCAAAAACTCCCATGCTCCTGGATTGGAAAGATTAACATCGTGAAAATGGCAATACTTCCTAAGGCTATCTACAAATTCAATGCAATACCTATCAAAATTCCAACCTCATTCTTCAAGGAAATAGAGGAGGCAATCCAAAAATTCATATGGAACAATAAAAGACCCTGAATAGCAAAAACGATCCTCAACAGAAAGAACACTGCTGGAGGAATATCAATACCAAATTTCAAACTCTACTCTAAAGCCATAGTAATCAAAACAGCTTGGTACTGGCACAAGAACAGACCTTAGGGCCAATGGAATAGATTTGAAAACCCAGAAATGAACCTACAGACCTATAGCCATCTAATCTTCGATAAGGAAGCTAAAAAAATACAATGGAAGAAAGACAGCCTCTTCAGTAAATGGTGCTGGCAAAATTGGTCAACTACTTGTAGAAAACTAAAGCTACATCCTTCTATATCACCTTGCACCAGAATCAACTACAAATGGATCAAAGACCTTGGAGTTAAAGAGGACACTCTGAAAACATTACAGGATGGAATAGGAGAAACCCTAGGTCTCCTTGGCACAGGCTGAAATTTTCTTAATAGAGACCCAGAAACACAACAAATCAAAGAAAGGTTGGACAAATGGTATTGCATGAAATTGCAGGGCGTCTGCATGGCAAAGGACATAGCTAGTAAGATCAATAGAAAGCCTATGGATTGGGAGATCTTCACTAGCCATACAATGGACAAGGGTCTCATCTAAAATATACCTGGAACTAAAAAAATTAAATCCCCCCAAAACAAATCTTCAAAGAAACAACTGCCCAGTAAATAAGTGGGCTAAAGACTTAAAGAGAAACTTCTCTGAAGAGGAAAGAAGGATGACCAATAGACACATGAAGAAATGCTCAACCTTCCTAGCCATAAAAGAAATGCAAATTAAAACAACATAGAGATACCACCTCACCCCAGTTAGAATGGCTACAATCAAGAATTCTAATAACAACAGATGCTGGAGGGGATGTGAACAGAAGGGAACCTTACTGCATTGTTGGTGGGAGTGTAAACTTGTTCAACCACTTTGGAAAGTAGTATGGAGGTTCCTCAAAAGACTCCACATAGAGCTCCTCTATGACCCAGCAATCCCACTTTGGGGCATTTACCCAAATGTTCACAAACAGACCACACTAAAGTTACCAGCACGACATGTTTATTGCAGCACTATTTACTATAGCTAAGATACGGAACCAACCCAGATGCCCCTCAGTAGATGAATGGATCAAGAAAATATGGTATATATACACAATGGAATTCTATGCCTCTATCAGAAAGAATGGCATTGCCCCATTTGTTAGGAAATGGAAAAACTTGGAAAAAATTATATTAAGTGAAGTAAGCCAGGCCCAAAGAAACATAGGTCCCATGGTTTCCCTTATTTACAATTTCTAGTATATGTCTGAGTCAAGCAGAAAAGGTCAAATAAGTTGATGTTAGGGAAATGAACCCTAAGATATGTATTCAAATGTTTTTTTTTCTTTCTTGCTATTGTTTCTAACACATTTATAAGATTATTTCTTTGTTGCTTTGTATGCCCCTCCACCATGGTATAACCCCTGCTTTCACTGTATTTGATGTTGGTATAATTTGAGAAGGAGAAGGGAATAAACAAATTGCTTGAATAGGGATACAGGTGGCTCCATTGCAACAATGAGCTGTATAAGATGTTATGTCGAAAAACGAACTTTACAACTTTGGTGGTGGGTGGGGGGAGGATCAGGTGGAGGATGACTGGGGGAGTATGGTAAGTAATGGGAAGGAGAAACAAAGAGGAGGCTACAATGCTTGATAGGAAATGTACTCATTATCTTTCCCATGTAATTGTAACCCCTCTTTATGGTATTTTCACAATAAAATATAGTGTCAAAAATTCAAATTAGAGATCAATTTATCATTTTGTATAAAAATTAATTGAAAATGGACCAGAGACCTTAATAATGCAATGAAAGTTGTGTCTCACACCTGTAATCCTAAAGTCTCAGGAGACAGAGATCAAGACTAGTCAGTGAAAAGAAGGTAGCAAGACCCTCTCAGTTAATTTGCTAGGTGTGTTGGCATGAGATTGTGATACCAGCTGTCACAGAAGCTTTAGATAAGATGATACTGGTCTGAAAATAGTGTGAGACAAAAATCAAGACAATATTCCAAAAGTAACAGGAAGACAGGGAAAATGGACTTATAATATTCAATGCATAGCATATCCTATGGAAGTAAGAGAATTGAGAAGAGGGCCAGCAGAGAATCATGGTTATGGCTTCCATCAAGATGCAGTGTGCTTATAGACTGATTTGCAACTCCTAAAAGATAGTAAAAACATTAAAATTTAAAAGTAACTATAGCAAAAAAAAAGAGTTGGGTGGTGGAGGGAAATGTCATGCAACTGGTGAAACACCTGACTAGTAAGCATGAGGCCTAGAATTCAAATCCACTACTTCTAAAAATAAATAAACAAGTAAAACACCAAAGAAGACAATGGTACATTCTCAACAAGTCTGAACAGTGAAGATCTTTAGTATCTTGCTAGTGAAGAGCAAAAAAGAAAAAAAATACCATTGTTCCCTCTAAATCTGGAAAGTGCTATAAGCTTTTCAAAGAATTTTAGCAACAACAATGTAGTACTTTGTATAGCATATGATTTTAGCAACAACAATGTAGTACTTTGCATAGCATATGATTTATATATGATTTATAGAGGTAAGGTGTGTTGTCTAGCAATATATCCTCAAAGAAAGAATTTTTTTTTGTTTCCAAACAGAAAGAATCCTCAGAACTGTAATAACCTCTCTAGAGATCAGGTCATTAACCTGGGATAAGCTCAGAGCCTAAAAAAAAAAATAAAAGAAAGGAAGATGATGCAAGGCACTTAGGTATTAATGCCTTTCAAATCCCAAAATCAGCCAGAAAAGATCTGCTGCAGATAGCTGTTCACCTGGGTGAGTTTTTTCCTTGTGTGTTGATACCTTAGGATTTTTAATTTTAACAAGTTTGTAACAGGAAGAGAAAAGACTAGAAAAAATCTGAGAAATTCAGTAAGAAAGTTTCCATCTCAAAACTTTATTCTCTATCAGGATCCCAAGTTGGTGGTGTTTTTAATGAACAGTATATGAAATGGATTAAATTCATGATGTAGAACTGGAAGAAATGAAAAGGTGGTTTAGTACCATCAGCTTAATTGACACAATGTCATTAGTTAGTAATAGGAATAACTGAGGATCAGGTTTTCAGGATCTTAACCTAGCATCGCTTTTTAAAAGAAATTAAATCAGTAAGAGTAAGTCTGTGAATACAATGGATACAGCTCAGATCCTAATTCCTGACATCCAATGCTTTTCTGTGTCGGCTATATTAGAGACACAGCCTTTATTATCTCCTACTCTTTGTCCCATTTTTATTTATGACATCTTCCTATTCCTTTCTCATTTTCTTCTATTCAGAAACCAGTCATTGAAGATTGTCTTCTGATATGATTGTAATAGAAAGCTAGGATGTCCTTCCTTCCACAGATGCAATTTCAAATTGCTTTCTGAGAAAACTGGCACTCCTGTTCATGTTTTTTTCCATTTAATTAGAAAGACTTTAAAGGAGAAAATGTTTTGCTCTCAGATATAGATAATGTATATATATGTATGTATGTATATATATATACATATATATATATATATATATATATATATATATATATATACATGCTTTGTCTGCATTAAACTACTTTAAAGAGGTGGAATTTACTTACTTCACCAAGGAGTGCATGCTTGGATGTGGAGTTCTGTTGAGTGATCTACTTACACTAATGTCCAGTGCTACAGATCTAGCTGAGCAGTCTCTCAACTACAGAAATTCTATCCTCAAAGAACATTTTGAGGCAATTATTTATTTTTTTTAGTATTTTCATTTTTTGGAATATTTTTATTTTCTTTAGGTAATTGCATAAAGGAGTTTCCTTCGACAGGAGAATTTATGAATCCGGTGCCTCTTGATCCACACCACCCCTTTTCACATTCTTACCATCCCTTCCATCCTGTTCTTTCTCTCAATTTTCTTGATTTTTAGGTAATGTGTTGCTGTTTTTGGAAGTTAACAAAGCAATTTATGTGTACATAAATTATCTTTTTTTGGGGGGGGGGTCCAGTTGTGGGGCCTGAACTCTGGGCCTGGGCGCTGTCCCTCAGCTCTTCAGCTCAAGGCTAGTGCTCTACCACTTGAGCTACAGCACCACTTCCGGCTTTTTTCTTTTTGCTTCTGTGGTGCTGAGGAATCGAACCCAGGGCCTCATGCATGCAAGGCAAGCACTCTACCACTGAACCACCTTCCCAGCCCTTCATAAATTATCTTGATCCGTGTCATCCCTTCAACACTTTCATCCCATTTCAACCCACAGGAAAGGGGAGGTAAGGGAAGAGAGGTGGAAGAATAAAACAGGAGAAATGAGTAAAATGCAGCTTATATGCGCCAGAATTGGGAAAAAATAAGGAAGGGATATTTTCATTTTTTTATCTGAAATTTAAGCGACTACTTTACATAAAAAATAGCCAAAGGAATATGAAAGTGAACTGTCTTTAATGTGTACATTTTCTCAAAAAGGCAGTAGCACTTCTCATCTTCAGAGTTCTTCACCAGCTCTGACAAGTATCACCTGCCAGTCACTGCAAACTTACACTTTCCTATAGTGCAGGCTGAGCATTTCCTATATAATATTTATTCCTTCCAATTATCCAATGAGTTCAATGACACTTTCTCCTCATTTAGAGTGAAACAAGTAGTAAATGCAGCTTTAGATAACACCCTACATTTCAAAATAAATATTCCATTGTTTTATGTACTATAATATGAAGAAAAATTAATGGGATTATTATGTTATTATCATGGTGATCTGGAAACTAATTTTTCCTTTTATCCTTAAATTTATTAAGCATCTTATAAGTAACAACCTCAGACAGGATTTCTTTTGTTTTCAGCTCCATTAGGTTTTATATGAACAATTTGTGTCATTTATCAATCATCATTTTTAGGGATTCTCTACTTCCTCCACCAAGCCTCATTTGATATGAATATCAAAAATTTTGACATTAAAATTATTTTTAAAATGTTGACAGTTTTTACTTTCAAAATTAGTTAAAATAATATAGCTCTTTATTTCACTAACCATGGTCCCCTGGTTTTCGTGGCCTCTGATGTTCATATAGGAAGTTAGTTACAAAAGTATGTTATGTATTATTACCTGAGTAATTTCCCATTATGCCCACATATGTTTTCCTTTTGATTGCAAGCCAATATACTCTTTTTCTATAAATTTGCCAAAGTAACCCTTTTATTTTCATTTCAAGGCAAAATACATAAAAATAAGCATTAAGAATTATGCTGTTTAGTTAGCCTGTTTGGCTTTGACACAGTTATGAAAAGGTGGAAAAACTTTGACATAATTTAGGCATACAAATTGGTTAGTAAAATATGTTAAAAGATGAGAGTAAATAATGTTATAAGCTTTACTTACTGGTATGACAAAGAAAGAGAATGAAAAAAATTAAAAATAGATTAAGAGATGAAGGGATAGATGTGAAGTGTGATAATACAAACATGGCAAATTTTTTCCAATGGTAATTGGTAGTAAAACAGACCCAAAGAAACATAGACTGTATGGTTTCCCTCATTTGTAATAATATGTCTAGGATCACAATAGCTTAATAGCTATGTATATATGACCAAGTAAGATAATGCTAAGTGATGTGAACTCCAAGATAGGGAAACAAGAAGTTTTTCTTTGTTGTTGTTGTTGTTTTTTAATGTACCATGTGAAGTTATTACTTTTTTCTTTCATTTATTCTTTTTTCCCTATAGTTTATTCCTTGTTGTCACTGTGTTTGATCTTGGTACACTGTGTATTGTATATATGTTTATCTGAATTAGGGAATGGAAGGTGAACAAGAAAATGGTAAGATAAAGGACAAAGGGTGAACCAATGCAACAGCGATACTCACAAGACAATATTTGGGAAATGAACTTTACAACTTTAGTAGGGGACACTGTGGGGGAAGGAAAGTGGGGGAAAATGAGGGAGGGGCTAACAATGCTAGATAAGAAATGTACTTATTACCTTATGTATGTAACTGTAACCCTTCTGTACATCATCTTGACAATAAAAATAAACTTTAATAAAGTAAATATAAAATAAGTTGAGTTAAACTCTATTATAAGGACCAAAGCCTTTCTGCTGTTTTTAAATCTGAGACATGTAAACATAACAAAAATATTTAAGTTATACAGGTTATTCAGTAAACTAATACTTGTGGTGTACATAATGTCTTATTTATGTTCTCTCTCTACTTGATTTTTCTGCTTCCCTTAAGATCCAAGAATACGTTTATAACCTTCCACTGACTTTTCTTACAGTAATGAACCAGAATTAACGCAGTCAGCTATGCTCAGACACTGCTGCTATAACTTCTACACAGATACCACAACAAAATCCATTGACCACTGTTTGTAAAGGAAGAGGAGGAAGGAGGAGGAATAAAGAAATGCAGTGTAGGGTGTGAAGTTGTTCCAAGTATACTGCACACCTATGGAATTATCATTATGAAAAGTCCTTCCAAAGTAGTGAAAAAACAAAGAAACCTCACTGCTCCATAGAAAGTCAATTCCTAGCAAGTGGGGAAAGGCATTTTACACAAAAGTGGAGACATTCAGCATAGGGCTGTTCATACCTGAATATCCTGAGACTTGAGATAATAGTACAGGGTTATGTGATTGTGACTTGATCACAGGGATATTTAACTCAATATGAAGTGTATGTGGAGTTTTGACACAAATATGAAAAGGAGTTAAAGTTGCAATCTATGACACAAGCAGAGAAAACTCCAGAGACAGCAGAATTGATGCTTCCCAAAACAAAGTTCTCATTTATATAATGTCTTGGGTATGAACACTGGATCACAAAGACCCATGTATCTAAGAGGTCAGTTCAGAAGCTGATTGCAGTGGTGTCCAGAGATCTAAAATCATATGATTTCATTCCATCCATCTTTCTCGGGTTCTGAGAAGAAAGTCGAGGAGAGTGTCCCTTCTCCTTCCTATTCATGATTTTTCTCTGAATAGGCCATAAATCACCGATGACTTTAGGATTTACCGATACCATGACCTACACCAACATGTCCTATCTGACCCCCAAGACGGTGATCCTGATTGGCATACCTGGACTAGAGCATGTGCAATTTTGGATTGGATTTCCCTTCTTCAGCTTGTGCCTGGTGGCCCTTCTAGGCAACATCTTGTTGCTTATCATTATTCCAACAGAACGCAGTCTACACCAACCCATGTATATCTTCCTGGCAGTATTGGCAGCTACTGACCTGGGTCTCTGTGTGGCCATTGCTCCTAAGATGTTGGCCATTTTCTGGTTTGGTTCACGCTCCATGGCTTTTGATGCTTGCCTCACCCAGCTCTTCTTCATTCACGCCTTACAGGGCATGGAATCTGGCATCCTGCTGGCCATGGCCTTCGACCGCTATGTTGCTATTTGTAATCCTTTGAGGCACGCGTCTATCCTCACCTCTCTTTTTCTCCTTCGAGTGGTGCTGATGGTGGCGATTCGGGCAACAACACTGGTTGGGGTTTTGCCTATTCTACTCAAACAACTTCACCGTTTCCATTCCGTGGTCATTGTTCACTCTTACTGTGAGCACATGGCTGTAGTCAAGCTGGCTGCGGAAGATGTCCACATGAATAAATCATATGGGCTCTTCGTGGCTTTTGCAATTTTAGGTTTTGACATGATCTTTGTGTTCATCTCTTACGTGCTGATTTTTCGAGCTGTTTTTCATCTGCCCCAGAAAGAGGCACGGATCAAAGCATTCAACACGTGCACAGCTCACATCGTTGTCTTCCTGGAATTTTATATCCTTGCTTTCTTTTCATTTTTCAGTCACCGTTTTGGCCATGTATCACCCTATGCCCATATCCTCTTGTCTACCATCTATCTCCTTGTACCTCCCGCCCTGAACCCTATTGTCTATGGTGTGAAGACCAAAGAGATTCGCAAACGGGTTGTTCAAATTTTCATTCCACAGCGAGACATACTGAAATGATCCAACAAAGATCGAAGAAACATCCATTTGCCTGTTTAAAGTGAACAGTCTTATATGTTGTGGCTATTGCAATATTTTGTACCACAGTAATAGTTCTCATAGAAAGAACGATCAGGACTGGGAAGGTGGCTCAGTGGTAGAGCGCTTGCCTTGCATGCCTGAGGCCCTGGGTTCGATTTCTCAGCACCACATAAGCAAAAAGAAAAAAGCCACAAGTGGCACTGTGGCTCAAGTGGTAGTGCACTAGCCTTGAGCAGAAGAGCAGAGGGACAGCACCCAGGCCCAGAGTTCAGGCCCCATGACTGGAACCGCCCCCTCCCAAAAAAGAACCATCAGAACAGTAGAAAAATGTGGGTTAAATATATATGTCAAATTCCTAATCTTCTATCTCTGTTTTCTCCCTTCATTTTTTTCTTCTTTTTCATGCATATATCTACTGTGTCTTTCTATAGTTCATCACTTGGATATGTAAGATTCTATAGCGAGAATATAACAACCCTGGGTAAATTTTTAAAAATATTTTTATGGTAGATACTGTAAAGAGGGGTTACAGTTATATGAGTAAGGTAATGAGGACATTTCCTATTGAGCATTGTTAGCCAACACTGGGTAAATTTAACTCAGTGCTGGTTAAGTTTTGAAAAGTTAAAAACAGTAGATTTAGTTTCACAATTGAGAAGCAACCAATCTAGTTTTCAGAAAGAATCAAAGACCTTGTAGAGAAAGTCAGGGCAAATAAGAGATTCATATAACAAATTATACTTTAGCTGATGAAATGTTATTTACCATATCTTCAATTCAGTTTAAACATCTTTAATATCAGAACTCATAGAAATGAACAGATATTTGTGGACCTGACTTACTTAAGCCTGCAAATCATGAAAAGTAGCCTCATCTCTGTCTTTATCAATTAACAAACTATACAGAATTCTGCAGATAGAAATTACATATCATCAGAGCTTTCTTTTTCTGATTTTATTTAACTTAAAAATACTCCCTCAACGTCCCTTAACTTCCAATTACCAACGTTTTCTACTTAGTGGCTTTGAAAACAGCCCACGATCTGTTTGCATAGCATTGAAACTCATAGTAAATTTATTTATTTATTTTGTCAAAGGGTAAATAGGAGATCTTTTGGAGAGTTTTGACAGCTAATCTGTTAAACTGATCAAGCACCGAGGTTAGTAACTTATAACATTGTCTTTTCTTCTATTCTTATCATAACGAGTCTAAGGGGGACTTACAAGCTAGTGAAGGAAGATTGACCTTTAGCCTCATTCCCTTTGCCTCTTTGTCAGATCTTCCTCCCCAAGACCTCTGTGGGTTGAGAGCATCACACTGTCATGACAGCCACCACATGAGCACTAGTATTATTAACCCAGTGGTTCCATTAGTCTCTCCTCTTGATGGTCGTTAATGACTTATAGTATTATTTATGGATGGAAAGGTAAATAAAAGTTTACCTTGTGATATCTTCAATCAAGAAACAATAACAGGATATTAATAACACAAGGCGTCCTATCAAGAGTTTTCATAAAAAGAAAACCAAATCAGATATATTTGAAATATGATCAGAGAAAAACTAATGGGAAAAGGAGAAAGCAAGATAGTGAAAAGAAGAAAGTCAATGAGCTTTTCATTATTACTGAGGAAGTTACCACTGTGGATCATCAGAGATCCCTCTTGTTAGGGATACCTGGATAAAGTGTAAGAAACACAACTCTGAATTACCTTAGTGGTGGCTACAAATGTGCAATATTTACCCAATAATTTTGATATCTAACTGATTGGTAATATCTCCTAAATTGTCATATTTCCAGTACTTCTGTCTCATTGCCTTCATGAATGGACCTTAACTCCCCAAATCTGAAAATGTTCTTTCAAAAAGAAGTGTTAGAAGCCATTGGAATGAACAGGACCTGTCTATGGTCAACTGTTTGAGCAGCTTGAGGGTATATGGACTATCTTTAAAAAAGCAACTAAGCTGGGTGCCTGTGGCTCATGCCTGTATTCCTAGCTACTGGGGAGGCTGAGATCACAGGATTGCTGTTTTGAAGCTAGTCAAGCCAGGCAGGGACGTCTATAAGACTCTTACCTCTAGTTAACTACCAAAAGGAAGAAAGAGAAAGGAAGAAAGAAAAAAGAAAGAAAGAAGGAAGGAAGGAAGGAAGGAAGGAAGGAAGGAAGGAAGGAAGGAAAGAAGGAAAGAAGGAAGAAAGAAAGGAAGGAAGGAGAAAGTGGAATGTGGTGTATTATGGCTCAAGTAGTAGAGAGCTAGCCTTGAGTGAAAAAGCTCAGGGACTGCACCCAGGCCCTGAACTCAAGCACCAGTACATACACACACACACACACACACACACACACACACACACACAAAAAAAAAAAAACAAACAAACAAAACTAAAGAGCTGGCCACTAGTGTCTCATACTTACAACATTAGCTATTCAGGTTGATGAAATCTGAGGATTTCAGTTTAGAGCCATACAGGACAACCAAAACCGCATATTTATATTTCCAGTTAATCTACAAAAAAACAGAAGTAGAGATGAGTGGTAGCATATTAGCTGTGACTGAGGGAGGGTGTGAGGTGAAGAGTTCAAGTCTTAGGGCACACACACACACACACACACACACACACACACACACACACACACACTTAAAGTGATTAATGCAGGAAATATGTAAAAACAGGTGAAGTGGAGCCTATTTTCCCAATTTTCTTTGTGATCTCACAGAGAGCATGGCAAGGACATATAAATCTCTTGGATATATGAACATGTTTTGGAAAAAATAAAACTCTCATTTCCTGTAAAATCATCTTTTTTGGGGGGTCCAGTCATGGGACCTGAACTCTGGGCCTGGGTGTTATCCCTCAGCTCTTCAGCTCAAGGCTAGCACTCTACGACACTTGAGCCACAGAACCACTTCTGGCTTTTTTCTTTTTGCTTTTGTGGTGCTGAGGAATCGAACCCAGGGTCTCATGCATGCAAGGCAAGCGCTCTACCACTGAGGCACCTTCTCAGTTCCAAAATCATCTTTTAAGAGAAGTAGTTTTTTTTAATATCAGGTGTTAAAATAGCTAAGACTTTTGGGAAGCAATCCAAATTTAAGTGCCAACTTTTGTAGAATAGTAAGTGAAATATCTGCTTTCCAATGTATGGAGCCATTGCAAGTCACCTGTTGTATTTCCTATAGTATTGTTTCACAGAAAGAGAGGCATCCTTAGCTTCCCAGAAAAACAGAATAGTACTCACAGGCTCTTCAATGAAATATAAAGTCATATTGGTACAAATTCTTATCCTGGATCCAAATATTTTATTAAAATTATTTTTCATATTTTTGGGGATTGGATTTTCAAACACATCCATAACTGCATCTTCTTAACTACACATTCCTCTGCCATTGTAACACTGAGAAATTGAGCTTATTTCCAAATTCTTGAATTACCTTGATTTATTGATGTTATTTAGCATGTATATTCAGGCCCCACGACTGGACCCCCCCAAAAAAAGAGATAACCAATCTATTACAATATCTCCAGTGAAGCTTGTTCAATTGAACCAAGGGAAGTCTTATAGAAGCAAACTTATGAGCAAATAAGATCCTACAATGGTGCAAAAACTCCAAGACAAACATATCAAAAATAGCCTAAGTCAGGTATCTCTAAGGAGAACCCAATCTAATCAAGGCTAATACTGTAAATACAAACAGAAGATAGAGAGATTCATTCTTCCATGAGATTTGTTTTGTTGTTTGGTTTTCCTAAGTCTGGGAAATTTGTTTAAGGTGATTAGGTTGCTTTAGAGTTTGCGAGACATCAAAACCTCGAGAAAACGCTCTGTGATTCTTATTGTTCGTATGCCATAGATCATTGGATTCACTAAAGGTGGCACAAGCAGGTAGATATTAGCCACAAAATGTGAAGATGGGGAGCAACACTGTGACCAAAATGGTAAGTGAGGAAGAGAAAAAAAGCTGCAGTGTAGGCTACTAAGATTACACAGACACGGGAGCCACAGTGCCCAACATCTTGAGCCTCACAGCCTTGGCTGGAAGACAGAAGACAGTGTAGAGGAGAACCACATAAGAATATATGATCAACAAGAAGTCTAACCCTCCAGTTAGGAAGGCAGCAGTTAGGCTGTATATTCGCCAGTAATCCACAGTAAGTATGAGGGATAATATTCACAGTAAATATGAAGGATAATATTAGTTCAGCAATAAGGAAGCCATCGAAGAATGAATGGCTATGGACTAAAAAGCAAAGTCCCTCAGAAAACATTGGTCAGTCCAAATTCCAGATGAATCTATGTGTCATGATAGTGGAATGTCTCAGAAGATTGCAGATTGCCACATAGCAGTCAAAGGCCATGGCCAAGAAAAACCCAGAAGCCATGCTGCATAGTGAATGAATGAGAAATACTTGTAGAAGGCAATCTTCAAAATAGATCTTCCAGTCATGGAACCAAAAGATGCTGAGGCAAAAAGGGATTGATAACCAGATGTGAATGGTTTCTATTTCTGGAATACCAAGGAGAAGAAAGGTACTGTGATGGAATCTGTGCTGTTTGACAATGACATGATAAAAACTACTGGCTGTGTCAGCTGTAGAAAGGTGCTGATTCTTGAAGGGATGGTATGGGGAAACAAAAGAGGAGGCAACAATGCTTGATAAGAAATGTACTCACTATCTTGCCTATGTAATTGTAACCCCTCTGTATGGTATTTCCACAATAATAAAAAAAAAAAAGAAAAGTGCTGATTCTTGTCCATGCATTTGTCCATTCATGTGCTGAAGTAGTATTAATTTATGTGAAATATCTGACAATTTTTGTTTTCAGTTGAAGGATCAGTACAAGACAGGACTCAACCCCAAATCTAGATACTCAAATTCTAATAGTGAAGATGGTGCAGTGCACTGATGATATTCTCATATGAAGTTATGTGGTAAAATAAATCTCAAACCAAATCATTCTAATTAACCAGCAAAATGCCAGTCTGGAGCTTAAGTGGTAGCATGTCAGCCATGAGTAAGCAAATTGAGCAACAGTGTAAGGTCCTGAACAACAAGGGAAAAGGAAAATGGAAAAGAAAGGAAAGGAAATAAAAGAAAAAAAGAGAAAGGAAAAAAGTTTAAGAAAAAGAATAAAAGTAAATGAAGAATATTCAGAAATGTACAACAAGCAATTTGTTGTGTAATTCCATACTAGAAAGTTATTTGTGTTACAAATTCTACAAGGACACTTTAGTTAAGAGTTCTCCTTCCACATTGACCAACTTTAAAGCTCACTATTTCTTCTAACAAGTTGGTAGCTAAAGTTAGAAGTTCAGTTACCATTAGAGTCTTTGCAGACGAGTGTATAGGAAGTCGTGATGGATTTAAGCACTCTAGATGATTTTAGCTTGTAGTATTTATAGGAAAAAAGGAATGAACACTCATAAATGTCTTCTCACTGCTCCAAGGAATTTCTTTCTTTTTGTGTTCCTCCCAGAATTTTTAATTTTCAGCTCCATGTTGAACCCTTAAATATCTTGCCTTAAATGTAAGTCTTTCATATATACCCAATGACAAGCTGTGTTGCTTGCCCTTAGGTCTAACGGAAGCAGTGGTAAGGAATAAATACTTCTAGGTTTCATGCTTTTACTAATATTGTTTATGCTAGGAAAATCTCACCTGGATGACATCCATTTTGTGGAAGTTCTGATGGGAAAACTATAATGCTACCAGGAATTAAGAAAATCTAACCAGAAATTCTGTGTGGTTCGAGAAACATGACAAACCCAGATGCCCCTCAGTAGATGAATGGATCAAGAAAATGTGGTATATATACACAATGGAATTCTATGCCTCCATCAGAAAGAATGACATTGCCCCATTTGTTAGGAAATGGAAAAACTTGGAAAAAATTATATTAAGTGAAGTAAGCCAGGCCCAAAGAAACATAGGTCCCATGGTTTCTCTTATTTGTAATATCTAGTATATGTATGAGTCAAGCGGAAAAGGTCAGATAATGTGATGTCAGGAAAATGAACCCTTAGATGTATATTTTAATGTTTTTTTCTTTCATGCATGTGTTTCTAACGCATTTATAAGATTATCTCTTTGTTGCTTTGTATGTCCCTCCCCCACAGTATAACCCCTGCTTTCACTATATTTGATGTCAGTATAACTTGTGGAGGGGATGGGCAAAAACCAGTTGTGTAAGGATACAGGTGGACCTGTTGCAACAATGAGAAGTACAAGTTGTCATGTCCAAAACTACCTTTACAACGTCGGTGTGTGTGGGGGAAGGGGGGTAAGGAGAAGGATTGGGATTGGGGGGGAGGGGGGAGCCTGGGAAGGGATGTGAAGGGTAAACAAAGGAGGAGGCTGCAATGCTTGGTAAGAAATGTACGCATTATCCTGCCCATGTAATTGTAACTCCTCTGTACAGTATGTTCACAAATAAAATTAAATTAAATTAAAAAAAAGAAACATGACAGTTGATGCGGACCCTCATTCACAGAAATAAGGAAAGTAGATGTGTACATATTTTGAAACACTATATGGTATAGTGTCAATTTCAATTTAAAAAGTTTCTTCATAGAAGACACTGATCTTCACCTCATCCTAACCTCCTTACCTGCTCTGCTGGAATATTCATTTTCATTCCCAATCTTATACTCTTCTCTGGTTTTCTTGGCCTTGGGGGAAGGCCCAGGACCCCTTTTTGTGTCTTTGGTGAATGGAGATGCTGAAATGTTCCTATGTTATTTAACCTTACCCGTCTTTATCATCAGAAGCAACAGCTGCCTTTGTTGTAACTGGCTGTTTTGGTCAGGTATCCCATTAAGGATTACAGCCTCTTAGGAACCAAGAAAGTGACCCAGGTATGCATAGACTCCCTGAAGAGCCCCATTTTATTCTAGAGAAGAAACTTTTTGAGTTGAAACTTAGCACGAAATCCTCAGAAATTTCCACCCATCATTTTTTAAAGTTAAAGGCCTAAGAACAAAAGAAGAAATAAATTATTTCTTCAATGGAATTTGTATTGCTACAAAACTCTTGCACTGATGACATATTGGTTGATCAAAAACATTTCACTCATGGAAATCCAGGGAACAGGTCAAATCATATGCAATTAATAGAACCTTTTTTAAGAAGGACTTCTTTTCTCCCTCTTCTTTTGGTACCTTGCTCTCTGTCTAATCTAGACTTCTATTAGTCTCAGATTTTACTCATGAGTGCTGAAACAGTAAATATACAAACTGGTTGGAAATTTTCTTTTAGTTGAGCACATGATGATGATGATGGTGATGAGTTAAGTATCTTACTTCATTGTGGGGAAAAGAGATGTTCAATCCTCTACCCCGAAGAAAAAGGATCTCAGACTTCTTACAAGGAACCGATGAAGGCAAAAGTTATATATCTTTCAGTTTTAACACGTGATACGATTGGAGACAGTGCTAATGATAAACAGAAACAGATGGAAAATAAGTTCCAGAGAGGTATACAGTTTCCAATTATATTGACTTTCTTTTAGGAAAAAGATTTCGTACTCAAAAAAAGTCAAACTCAGAAGAGGCTGTTGATGGGTCCTTATAAACATGGTATAAACATGGTCAAAGTGATGAAAATGTACACTGTGTTTCAGGTAGGTTCTTTCTGGCCATCCCTAGACTTGATGTGACAAGGCAGAGAAGTTTAGCAGAACTCAGAAAAAGGAGCATGGGAGGGGAGCAGCTGGCCTGTGCTTTCCCTTTGCATAGGGAAATGAAGCTACCAAGAGGAGCCAAAGTAAAGAGTCAGGAGAATGACTAAACTAGCTGCATGGTCTTCTGTATCACAATTTCCTTTTGGTTCCCATTGCGACTGATTCAAACCAGAAACCAGAGAAAAAGACAGCCTGCATATGCAGTCCCTGGTGGTTAGATATAACGCACTAGCTCTGAAAAATAATTCAAGCATGCTGTTTTACCAGACACTAGCCTGGCTTTCACATCTCTGTATGGGTGGTCTAACTATTAGCAGCTCTATCAGGGGTCATTGTTATCACATTCTAATCACCTGTCGTGATTTCAAGATGGAGTTTATGACTTAAAATTAACAGAAAATTGTACAGCGGAGGGCATCAAAGACATTCTTCACCAATGAGGGAAATAAATAAAATTTATTTTTGGTACTTTCACAAAAAGGAGAAGGTGTAAAGGTGGAGATACAAAGCTTATTCTTATGATAAGGTATAAATGAATTTTAGTTTTCATAGATATTTAGTGGGTGATGGATTTCATTAGTGAATTAGCTAAATTTTATTTGCAATTACTGTTACTTTGCTGAAGTCATTAATTGCAAAAGAGGGAAGATATTTAGAAAGTCAATATTGCTGATAAGTGTATAGAGGACTTTATTTGTTGAGAAAAAGTGTCCATTATAATCAGATGACATTCTCCAAATAATTTTTGGAATATTTTTATTTTTAGGTAGTTGTACAAAGGAGTTGCCAGCAAAGCAGCTTATAAATGCAGCGCATCTTGATCATTGTCCTTGTTTACAACATTTTCTCACTCTTCTCAATCCATTCATCCCTCACTTTCTTAATTTTTTGAGGATATACATTGCATATTTTGCCATTTAATAAAGCGGTTTATGTCTACAATGCATCCTTCATTTTTGGTCTTGGAAGAACTCTATGGCACAGTTTCAAGTTCATAATGGAAAAGCAAAAGATCTGAGTGACAACCTTGGATTTATTGTTTATTTTGTGATATTGAGGCAAGAAACTAAAATAACTGGATCTCATTTTATATGATAACATATAGAAATAAGCTCAGACATTTCCAGATCTTAGAATGTACATTCTGTGCTCTTCTAGAGTTTATGTTCCTAAATCCCTCTTATTAGGTACAGCTATCCAAAATTATTTTTAATTTTATTTTATTGTAAAGAGGTTGTACAGAGGGGTTACAGCTACATGAGTAAGGTAATGAATACATTTCTTGTCGAGCATTGTTACCCCCTCCTTTCTCCTACGATCCCTTCCCTCCCCCACCTCCCCCACTCCTTCTTACCCACCAAGTTGTAAAGTTCATTTCTTATGAGTTTCATTGTTGCAATGGGTCATCCTGTGTCCTTGTTTCAGCATTTTGTTTCCCCTTCCCCTCCTCAAATTAGATAAATATATAAAAATGCACAAGAAGCAGGTACCCACAAGACACTATATTGGATATGAACTTTACAACTTCATGGGTGGCGGGGGAGGGGAGAGAAGTGGGGAAGGGAAGATGATAGTGGGAGAACAACAAAGGAGGAGGTAACAATGCTGGACAAGAAATGTACTCATTACCTTACTGTAACTCCTCTGTAAAGAATGTTTCAATAAAATAAAAATTTTTAAAAAGATGTAAGGTGCCAAAATCAAATACAATGACAACAGGGATATACCATAGGGGGAAGAACATACAATAGAAATAAAAAAAAATTACATAGTACATTAAAAACAACAACAATAAAGAAAAACCTCTTGTGTCTAGATCTTGGGGTTCATTTCGCTTAGCATCACCTTACATGGTCATATGTACATAGCTTTTGAGCTTTTTGCCCATCTGATAAGATTATCCTAGATCTATGCTAATTATTGCAAATAAGGGAAACCATGGGACCTATATTTCTTTGGGTGTGGCTTTCTTCACTTAATATGATTCTCTCCAAGTCTTTCCATTTTCTAACAAATGGTATCATTCTTTCTGATGGAAGCATAGAATTCCATTACACACACACACACACACACACACACACACACACACACACACACATACATCACATTTTCTTGATCCATTCATCTATTGAGGTGCAGTGGTGAATAATGCTGTGATAAGCCCCAAATTCTTCTTTATTCTCTCATATTCTAGTTGTAAACTATTATCTCCTATCAGGTTGCATTATGCCATTTGTTTCAGAATTTGATGCAAAAAAATCTGAGAATCTTAAAAATTATTATTTCCCACTTATTGCTAAATTGTAGCATCAATCTGCAAGGTGATAATAGTGGAGAGAGGGCTTTTGGAAAGCCATAAGTGGAACTTTTGGCACTGACAGGGTTATAGCCACTGTCTCCCATTCATCCCCGGGCCTCAGGTCTCTAAGGATTAGAATCAGCCTTATTAATTCATCTTGACTCTAATCCCCACAAGTAGAATGGCTACTCACAGTAAGGAAAACTCTTGTATCAAGTATGTGAGATCTGGAAGTAATAAAAATGAGAAGAAATAAGAAAACACAGAGAGGAACATGACAAAGCAAAAGAGAGGAAAGGAGATAGCAAATGTTTGAGGAAAACCGGAGTCTGCTTCAAGAAAGGTGAGGTACTCAGCTCCTTTAATGACATAATTTTTACCAAAATATTATTGTTGTTCATGTTCATATTTGTAGCTTTCAAGTTAGACTCATATTTTTCAGGCAGACAGGCTTATTTAAGATGTTCTAGATTCCATGGGAGGTTCTTTGTATCTATTGTTTACATAGGCTCAAGGGCTATTTGAGAAGTTTCAGAATGAGACTGACATTTCACTAGAAAACTTAGACGATCCCTTCCAATTCCTTGTTTTAGTGTTTTAAAATGACTCCAGAATTACAGCTCTAAAGTTTTTAATCTCTCAGCCGGGCGCTGGTGGCTCACGCCTGTAATCCTAGCTACTCAGGAGGCTGAGATCTGAGAATCGCGGTTCAAAGCCAGCCCAGGCAGGAAAGTCCGTGAAACTCTTATCTCCAATAAACCACTAGAAAACCGGAAGTGGCACTGTAGCTCAAGTGGTAGAGGGCTATCCTTGAACTGAAGAGCTGAGGGACAGTGCCCAGGCCCAGAGTTCAGGCCCCACGACTGACCAAAAAAAAAAAAAAGTTTTTAATCTCATGTACCAAGTCCTTTAGACTGTCAAGTTTATAAACTAACCTGACAAATTCCATCCTCCACTTTGGAGGTAAATGATATCATATGGCCGTATTGATGAATGTGAGACTATAGCAGCTGAGTGCTCAAAAACCAGCAGCGTTTCCATAGAAAGGGAAGTTAAATAATAAGGGTTCCATCAGTATTGAATAAGGGTTCACAGTCAGTATTGAATATGTATGTTTTAAAGTGAACGGGTCTGTTGTGCGATCCCAGTACACTAAGGTAGTTGCTAAGATTCACAGCCCACTGAAGATCTCATTCTTTCTCTCGAACTTCTTAATCTAACTTGAAAATATTTTCTTTGAAAATTGACACTGGATAGACTGAACACTATCTAGTGAGGCTTATTGTAATCATCAGTGAAAGTTACGGATAGAGAAAAAGATTAAGAAGGGAATGTTTTTCTCTGGCTATGTTGAATCTTCCCAAAATGAAATTGATTCAAAACTGATGATTCTGACCAAGAATCAAACTTAGATTACTTTGTGAAAGGCCAATCCATGCTGTTTTTCTACATAAGGGGACAATGAAGAGTCCTCCATTTCTTCTATACCCGATTATATATTAGATTGCTGCTGTCTTCTTTGTTATCACTGTTACCATTGTCATCAGTAGCAGATGCTGACAGCAGACAAAGTGTTGTAGCTTTTTTGGTCACTATGTATAAGGATCTATTCATCTTCATATGATAATAGTCCTGATTTGGACATTACACAAAATCTGTTTTAATTCTTAAATATTGTCAAATTGTGGAAGCATCTTTTGTGCACATAAAAAACAAAACATTTTTTCCATAATCAAAAAGCATACATTGGGTGTTGGTAACTCATGCCTATAAATCCCAGCTACTCAGGAAGTTGAGATTTGAGGATTGTGGATTGAAGCCAGCCTAGGCAGAAAAAGACTCTTTTTTCTTAATATTTTTTTATTGTAAAAATACTGCATAGAGGGGTTACAGTTACATGAGCAAGGTAATGAGTACATTTCCTATCAAGCATTGTTACTTCCTCCTTTTCAGTGAGACTCTTATCTCCAATTAATCACCAAGAAGCCAGAAGTAGAGCTTTGGCTCAAGTAGTAGAATGCTAGCCTTCAATGAAAAGCTAGAGGGCAGCAGCACAGGCTCTGAGTTCAACCTCCAATACTGGTACCAAAAAAACAAAAACAACAAAACAAAAACAAAGTGTGCAACATTGGAATCATAATATAACGTAGGCTGATGTGACTGCATTGCCAGAGAAACACCACTAAGAAGGAGATAGTGAGCAAATTAGTCCTTAAACCTTGAAATAAATGTATTGACATAAGTATGGTTCACACTGACTGCAAGGTCACATATCTCAATTAGACCTCATGTTTATACCTTTTTAGATATGAAGGACAAAATATATAAAGTCAGAGAAGTGGTCAGAGCTTATTAGGCAGTGAAGTGTAAAAGAAGCAGATTTCTGTATTGTGATCATGAATGACACTGTAAAGGAATCTCTATAAGAGGTATGAGAAATAGTAAGCGGGATTTGGGATTATTATGAGGTTGTCAGAGGGAGGAAGATAGCATGGAAAGGGGATATTGGCTTACAGAATATATGGCTCAAATTTGGTAATATAAGGAATCAGAAAGACTGGGTATACCTTGGAAGTTGCATGTTCAAATTCTGGTTTAATTTCCTAGAAAATTATAACTATGAAACAAATACCTAGAATTTATTTACTCGAGACTTAAGGAGATTAAAAGGGAATTGACATTCTCCAACAATGAAAATCTTACAAGAAGATGCTAACATATTTCCTTACTGGGGGAAATAATCCATTCCATGGGTTGCTAATTCTTATATTAGCAGTTCCTTAGCAAATGATGTACAAGTGGTATGGTGAAGAACAGCTCATCTTTCTTAATACAGGATGTTTCTCTTGACCAAAGAGGAATGAATTTGAATTTGGAGTCAAAAGTTATGATCCTCATTTTTGTTATTTCCCTTCCCCTCCCCAAATTAGAAAAATGTATATGCAAAATGCAGGGCACTGATCAAATAGAGTGAAAACAGGGGTTATACCATGGGGGAAGAACAAACAAGAAAAACAAAAAAAAAATCACATCGTACAAATGTACTCACTACCTTATTCATGTAACTGTAACCCATCTCTACAGTACCTTTATAATAAAAAATATAAAAATCTGATCCTGGTTACCAAATTGACAAACACCAACAATGAAAGGGAGAAGATGAAGCAGGAATGAGGGGGATAGATTAAGGAGTGATTTGAGCTAAGCCAATGAAGTTGTTTTTTTCTTTTTTTCTCTTACCCCTTCCCCACCATGAAGCAGACAGTGTCTCACTAGAGTATGTCTGTGGAGCTGGACTGTGGTCAAACCATCCACTCTATGGCAGCCTCAAACTCCAGCCGTGCACTGTCCTCCACCTTCTATCTCACCGGAATCCCTGGCTATGAAGAATATCACCACTGGATTTCCATCCCATTCTGCTTCCTCTACCTGGTTGGGATAACAGGCAATTGCTCCATCCTACATATTGTCCGGACAGACTCCAGGCTCCATGAACCCATGTACTACTTCCTTGCTATGCTCTCCCTCACAGACATGGCCATGTCTTTGACTCCAATGATATCCCTTTTTAGGGTGCTGTGGTCCATTTCTAGGGAGATCCCCTTCAGTGTCTGTGTGGTCCAAATGTTTTTGATTCACACTTTCTCCTTCACTGAATCATCTGTGCTCTTGGCCATGGCCCTTGACAGGTATGTGGCTATCTGCCACCCCCTGCGATATGCTACCATTCTCACCCCAAAACTGATTGCCAAGATTGGAATTGCAGCCCTGCTTCGAAGTGCTATTCCACTAATTCCACTTCATGTTCGTCTGGCTTTCTTTTCCTTCTGTCACTCCCATGTCCTTTCTCATTCCTACTGTCTGCACCAGGACATAATCCGCCTGGCCTGTGCTGACATCAGATTTAATGTCATTTATGGGATGATTGTGATTACTATGCTGTGGGGTATGGACGCTCTGGGCATTTTAATATCTTACATTTTCATCCTCCACTCTGTGTTAAGAATCGTATCCCGAGAGGGGAGGCTTAAGGCACTTAACACATGTGCATCCCACATCTGTGCTGTGCTCATTCTGTATGTGCCCATGATTGGGTTATCTATTGTCCATCGCTTTGCCAAACACTCATCTCCCTTTGTTCACATCTTTATGGCTCATAGCTACTTAATGGTTTCACCAGTGCTCAATCCAATTATTTACAGTGTGAAGAACAAGCAGATCCGTCAAGGAGTCCTTCATCTGATTTCCCCCCGGAAAATGGGTTCCACTTTGTGGTAGGCACATCTCAAGAAAGCAATGGATGGCACCAGTGGTAATTCTGTCTGCTCTAACTATTCTACAGAGTCATCAACAAAAGACTAGTCTAAAAGTAGAAATAGAGCCCACCAAGCATCAAAAAGAGGCTGTAATTAATAGTGTTGGTGTCTATTGGGACAAGAGAGCTTGACCCAACATAGGCTTCATAAATTGCAGAGGAGTGTTTTAACCTTTATTCACAGTACTCTCCATCAAGTTTGGAAATTACAACTTCAATCTTTGATATTATGTAATAATTGTCATAGGAACATATACTCTCTTTTATTGTATTATGACTGGGTTTTAATATATGCATATTCTATCTTATAAATGCTAATATCTTATCTTGATAGAAAATCATATGGTTCAAAAATTTATAAACTGTCATGAAGCATGAGAACAAGCTTTTCAATTTTTATATACCATGTTCCCCTCTCCTCTGGAGAAGCTTAGCTTCTTCAAGAATAGACAGCAGCAACCTTCATATATAAGTTTTTTGATTTGTTTTGTTTTGTCAGTTCGTCATGGGGCCTGAACTCTGGGCCTGGGCACTGTCCCTCAGCTCTTCAGCTCATGGCTAGCACTCTACCACTTGGGCCACAGAGCTGCTTCCAGATTTCTGAGTGGTTTATTGGAGATAAGAGTCTCACAGTTTCCTGCTCTGGCTGGCTTTGAACCACAATCCTCAGGTCTCAGCCTCCTGAGTAGCTAGGATAACAGGTGTGAGCGACCGGCACCCAGCCATATATAAGTTTTGGAAATATTTTTAACTTTATAGAAACATGAGTCTGAAAATTTTGGAAACTTTCAGGTATTACATTAACTTTTGTTTTAATAATAACTTAGGGCAAACTGTGATGTAACTGAGGTGCAAGTACTTACAAGTTAATAGTAGTTGGAAATATGAAATTATAGATAATTTGTGTTACAACTTTTATCAATATACAGATATAAACATGTCTTCAATTTTTTCTTTTCTTTTTTTTTTGCCAGTCCTGAGGCTTGAACTCAGGACCTGGGCTCTGTCTCTGAGCCTCTCTGTGCTCAAGGCTAGTGTTCTACGACATGAGCCACAGCACCACTTCTGGCTTTTTCTGTGTATGTGGTACTGAGGAATCAAACCCAGGGTTCCATGCATGCTAAGTAAGCACTCTACCACTAAGCCACATTCCCAGTCCCTGTTTTCAAATTTTCTAATGTATGATTGTTCTAAATTCATACTTTGACACTGTGTTTAATTGAAAAGTACATCAAGAAGGAAAAATGTTTAGTAATGCTTTATGGTCCTTGTTATTGTATAGGACTTAACAACAGGTAATCTGTTTTCTCATATGTTACTAATTACTATTTTGCAGGCTATAAAAGAATTGTAATTTATTTACTCTAAAAGCAGCTCTTTATAATTACTGATTATACAGATATATAATTACTGATTATACAAATCAATTCATAAAATAAAGATAAAGTTTACAAAGTATTTTGTAAAAATCCTGTGATCATCAAGTCACACTTGACACAATAAAATAAACCACACAAACACATAAGTAGGATTATAAATTTCAGGCAGTGGAAATGAAAGTAAGGGAAGAAATATGAACATCAAAATAAGACATTACTCTTCATATAATTCATAATTAGAATAACTTTGAATATAAAACAGCACCTTGAAAATATGAACTTTACCAGCAATTATACTTTGCATAAGTATCACTTAATTATATATGATTATCTTTCAAATATGACCTTTAGATCCAGAATATATTTTAAAGCCATAGATTTTAACATATTTTAGTGGCTGTTAATAAAAGCACACTGAAACTATGAGATTCTAGATTTAAAATTTTTATTTGCCAGTAAAAGCACTTCAGATGATCATATAAACTTTGATTATCAAACTTTTGAGCTATTATCAGTAAAGCATAGCTATAATTACTTTATATTCATAAAATATATCTCAACAAAGACGCTTAGAAACACTTAGTCTCCATAGACATTGAGGGATAAGGAGTTAACAACTATAGCAGTGGTTCTCATTAGATACTTTGTTGAAAATGAACTATATAACTTCTGGGTGAGGACCTGAGGGAACAATTGGGAGAGAGCAAGGGAAGGGGTGGCATTGTCCAAAAAGAAATGTACTAATTACCCATCTTATACAACTACATCACTTTTACAAGAACAATTAAAAATTTTACAAGAAAAAGAATGATTTTTTTCTCCAAATTAGGATACTTCTTTCCAGAAAGGTATATTTGCTGAAGAGATGAGCAATTATGTGACTGACTAATAATTTATTTTTATCATCTCTAAGTGGTTATGATTTTCTTTTATTCACATAGTTGTGGCAAAGCATCTCATTATTCCATTTCATCATTTAATTATTCAATCTAATTAAACAATAAGAACATTTTTAAACACAGTATAGATGATCGCCTAATTGTACACAGAATCCAGAAACAGCCTATGCTTTTATAAGCAAAATGATGCCAATAGATTTCATTCAAGACACTTAATCCAACTAATTCAGTTACTGGATTGAGGGTAGGGTTTTTTTAAATTATTATGTTTATGTTATATATTTGTAGTCTTTGTAGAAGGGAAACACTTTAGCTTTTTTTGTTAATCTGGAAATGAATGTTTTATAGTAAGGAAAATGAATTATATTTCAGAAATTAATGCAGATAGTTTTTCAGATGATAGATTATATGCCAGGTATGATGCAATCCGAAAAACTGCTGAATGTGGGAAGAGGAAAACTAGGAAACTATATACAAAACAAAATCTAAAAAAAGAGCTACCCCCAAACTGATGTGTTGGTGTTCATCTCTAGATCCTAGCACTTGAGATATTAAGGAGAGAGGATTATGAAATCAAGGCCATCCTGGGTTAACTACTAAGATCTGCCAATCAATCAATCAGTCCATAAACCAAATGAATCTAGTGTATAATCTCATATTTCCAGTGAACATTTCCAGATCAACATTTCCTATTATTCAAAATAATACCAAAGTAATTGCACCCATAATAATTCAGAATTTTAAGGGATTCTATAGATCATGAACTGATCTATGATTGTGATATTGTCTAATTCAAGGGAATTATGCTATTTTCCTGACATTACTGCCTTTAAGATACAACAGTGTCACCAATTCAGCAATGTTCTCCTGTAGTTGGCAGCTTGTGTATTTTCCTATTTGGAATTTTAGTTATCTTTACCCTTCAAGGTCATGTTGTAATTCAGATTAGCTCCATGAAATAGCTTGTGTTTTGTTAATTTATTTAAAGTAAGGAAAGTTAATTACGGCAGAGGGAATGAAAAAGAATCTTTATTATACAAGGTATTGAAAAATATAAGATGATTTCTGGAAATTAAGGGAAACTTTATGAGGGGAAAGAAAAGTATCATACAGATATATCATAAGGGATATTCAAATTATAACATAAGGGCTATTTCAAGAAAAATGATTAGTAGTTATTTGATTAATTAGGAGTTCATTTATTCAACAATTATTTATGAAATTCTTTATATTCTGGGATCTTGTTGATGTAATAGTGAACTTGAACTTAGAAGTAATCCCTGACTTCAGAGAAATTTCATTTTTCTCCTGTCCTTGCTGATTTACATGGATAAATGTTAGCACAATCCTTCTTGGTAACCTAAATTTTCTGTTGACTTTCTGTTCATTCCATTTCTTTAAAAAATTTTTTTAAACCATGACAAGCAAGAAAAAATATTTGAGTACTTATGTTGGGGTTCATTTTGCCTAACATCAACTTATCTGACCATTTCTGCTTGTCTCAGACATATATTAGTTTTTGCAAATAAGGGAAACCATGGGGCCTATGTTTCTTTGGGCCTGGCTTACTTCACTTAATATAATTTTTTTCCAAGTCTTTCCATTTCCTAACAAATGGGGCAATGTCATTCTTTCTGATGGATGCATAGAATTCCATTCTGTATATATGTTTCTAACATATTTATAAGGTACTATGTGATTTCTTTGTTGATCTTTATGTCCCTCTCCCACGGAAAAACCCTGTTTTCACTGTATTTGATGTTGGTATAATTTGTGGAGGGGAAGGGAAAAATCAAATTGTTTAAATAGGGATACAGATGGACCCATTGCAACAATGAGATGTATAAGAAACGAATTTTACAACTTTGACGTGAGGGTGGAGGGGGTGGCGGAGATGGGGAGGGATAGTAAAGGGAAACAAAGGAGGAGGCAACAATACTTGATAAGAAATGTGCTCATTACCTTGCCCATGTAATTGTAACCCCTCTGTAAGTTATTTTCACAATTAAAATTTTAAATAATGATAAAAATTGTTTTTAATTTAATTTTATTGTCAAGGTGGTACACAGGGATTACAGTTGAATAGGTAAGGTAATGAGTACATTTCTTGTTAAACATTGTTACCCCCTCCGTCATTTTTTAACTCGGGGCCTGGGTGCTATCTGCTCTGTGCTCAAGGTCAGCCTGCTACCACTTGAGCCACAGCGCCATTTTCAGATTTTTCTGAGTAGTTTGTTGGAGATAAGAGTCCACGTACGTTCCTGACTCTGCTGGTTTTGAGCCGTGATCCTCAGATCTCAGTCTCCCGAGTAGCTAGGATTGCAGGCTTGCGCTACCAGCGCCTGCCTTGTTCATTCCATTTTTAAGGCCATTTTAAAGGCATCCACATTTAGATCATCTGGTTTGACAATGGAGTCCTAGTACCCTTGCCCTTATCTCTTTGGTCTTTATTCCATAAACAATCGGGTTCAGAGTAGGTGGCACCAGTAAATAGAGGTTTGCCAGGAGGATAAGGGTATGCCTGGGCACACGGTGCCCGAAACGATGAGTAAAAAAAGAAAAGAAAGCCAGAGTGTAGAATACCAAGATGACGCATATGTGAGCTCCACAGGTTCCAAAGGCCTTTGTCCGTGCCTCCCTTGACGGCAACTGCAGGACTGTTCTCAAGATCAACCAGTAGGAAAGAGAGATGAGGACAAAGTCCAGCCCTGTGGTGAGGAGAGCGGCACTGAGTCCATAAATACTATTAAGGGCAATGCTATTGCAGGCCAACTTGGCAATGCCCATGTTCTCACAGTAGGTGTGGTGGATAATGTTGCTTCGGCAGAAGTGTAGCCGAAGAATGAGAAGGACACCAGGGGTGACAACAATTATACTCCGAGCTACCAGAATGAGGCCCACTTTACCAATGAGAGAGCCTGTGAGCAAGGTTGCATAGTGCAGTGGTGTACAGATAGCCACATAGCGATCAAAAGCCATGGCCAGCAGGACAGCAGATTCGGAGAGGAACAGAGCATGAACGAAAAACATCTGTGTGAGGCAGGCAGCAAACGGAGTCAGGGAAGGCCCCTTCCAGAAGATAAGAAGCATCTGGGGTACTGTGACCGTACACAGGAGGACATCATTGAGTGCCAGCATGGCCAAGAAGAGATACATGGGTTGATGAAGCTGTCTGTCACAGGCTACCACAGCTGTAACAAGGCCATTGCCAATTACAGCCAAGAGGTACATGAAGCTGAAAGGGATGGAGATCCAAATTTGGACATCTTCTAATCCTGGAACACCAGTTAGGAGAAAGGAAGTGAGCTGAGTAGCTGTATAGTTGAGTACTGCAACAGACAAGTGATTAGAATGTACTGTAGGAAAAAAAATATCGAATAAACTTTAGTAGAAATTTCCTCCAAATTAATCATGTTTTAATTATTACTTAGGGTAGGATAAAGTAGGATTGAGTCATGAATAATATGATTAGAGATAAGTATTTATTTGTATATTTTACTGTTCTCTTTAAGTAGTTCTACAGAGAAGTTTCATTTCTTCATGTCAGTTTATGAGTGCAGTGAATCTTGATCAATGACATTGTTCTAAGTTTTCAAATGACTGAGTGATTTGTGGCAAATCCCTTAAGTTCTATAGGGCATTTGGTTTTTGTTTGAAAATGTGTACATCAGAAAACTAGGTCAGTCCGTGAGTTTCACGGTCTTTCCTACCCGGGCTGGCTTTGAATGGCGATCCTCAGATCTCAGCCTCCTGAATAGCTAGGATTACAGGCATGAGCCACCGGCGCCCGGCGAGAACAACCATTTTTCTACTGCTCCCTTAAGTCTCCCTCTGTATGTGTGGTCCATGCCTTATAGTACAAATGACTTACTTTTTCCAGTTCAGTTTTTGAATGGAAGATCTAATGGAAGATATTAGTCCTTATTGCAGTACATATATAGTAGTAAAGTCTTTCTCAGAGGGGTAACAATGCTCAATAGGAAATGTATTCATGACCTAACTCATATAATGGTATAACCAATCTATACAGTATCTTTACAATAAAATATATATTTGAAAAAAGAAAACTAGGTCAGATTCTTTATTTTATGTGATGCTATGTATTTGAAAAAGATATTATGTGTATGTTTTTTGAACTATAATATAGACTTTGCATTTGATGACTGGGTAATAAATAATGAATGACAAAGGCACTTTTCCCCCTTTATTTTGTCCATATGTAAGTATTAGAAGACAGAAGGGAAAATTCCATTTTTCTGTAGACAAATGGATGAAAGAAGTGTTATGGGGTAACTTGATGTAGGTGGAAACAGCATGAAGATGTCTATTCTTGTATCCTTCTCTAAATTTGTAAGCTTTTCTCTGTTGGCCTAAATTTTCTACCACAAGAGAAAATATCTTTTCATTTGTGTCACATGTAAGCCTTTGAAGACAATACTTGAATAGATGAATTTACATGAAATTTAAAGTACTGCAAAAGTTGTATTACTTAACTTTTAGTTAAATAAAAATCCATTGCCTAACAACTATCTCACCTCTGTCTTGTAACTCCTTGAACAGCCAAGCAGACAAACATTCGAAGGAAGATATATAACCACTCACACCAATACCTATACACAGTAAATAGTCTATCCATGTTACTATCCATCCAATGCCTATCCAATATGAATGAGCTTTTTATGGTGTAGCATGATGGGCATCTTCAGATCTAGCAAGAGAACGAGATCAAATTTTACCAACTGTTTTTCATAGGAATAGTTCTTATTTTTAGGACATCAATAATTATCTAAAAGTAAATATGGATTTTCTGTAAAATGTCTCAAGTACAAATTATTCTTTTTTCATTCTATAAATCATTATTTCAGTTGGTCATGTTGGTAATCAAAAACAGCAATGTTAGCAAAATGATGTATATGTTTACTCATATGTTTTGGTTGCAACCCAGGAGTATTAATCATGGATAACAAATGTTATTCAATGCAGAAATCGTTGCTAAGATCAGATCTGCACAGGTTCTACTATCTGGCTATGGGGATGTCATACTACCACCACCATGTGGATGCACAATCACAAGTAAAGATATCGCTCAGCCCCTGCATTAAGTGAAATTATTTTCAGATAGTATAAACTTTTAACCAAGAAGTGAGCCACATGATCACATCAGCAGCACATATTCTATATTTATCCTATTACCCTCACACTGTATTCATTCTCCTCTACCACTTTTTTCTTCCTTTCTATGTTCAGATGAGGAAGAAGATGTAAAATTTCTAGTCCAAGAGCAGATATAGCATGTATAAAAATATATAAAGGAGATCTAATTATAAATATATATGTAAATACATAGTGTCATATGCATATTTGAACAAACATATTAACTAAAGTATGGTATATGCACTAGAGTATTGCAATGGTATAATTCCTTCAAACCACAAATTTGCAGTTAAAAAACGAACACTAGGTAGATGGAACATGTCAGGGTGGGGAGAGAAGGTCAAGGAAGGGATGTAGATGAATGGAGAAAGGAAGGGTAGCAAAAGCAATCATAATAGTCAATGTACACAAGTGAAAATGGACCCAGTTAATTGAGGGGAGGGGTGAGTTTGGGAGAGATGAGGGAGAATGATAAAAGTTGTGATTATTGATGAAGATGCATTGTGCTCAAAACCTGATGCTAGAATTGAAACCCTTTGATAACTACTTAAGAATAATAAAAATAATTAAAAAATGAAATATTAGAAACAGTGCAGGAAAGAGGTATAATCACAATTGTATTAGCCCCTTGACTAAAAATTTGCCTTGTTCATTTGTTTATCTCCTTGGCAGTGCCTGGCTTTGCTGTAGAGCAATGTCAGATAATTAACAGCATTTTTAAACAGAAAAATCAAATATCACTACAGAAACTGACAATCCAATCAAAATATCAATAATAATAACTGCAAATATTTATCAAGTTGTTTACAACGTAGCAAATTTACTCTTTCAAACTTCTTTTAGGGGGCTATGAAGGTAGCTCAGTGGTAGAGTGGTTGCCTTACATGCATGAGGCCCTGGGTTTGATTCCTCAGCACCACATAAGCAGTAAAAGCTGGAAGTGGTGCTGTGGCTCAAGTGGTAGAGCGCTAGCCTTGAGCTGAAGAGCTGAGGGACAGCACCCAGGCCCAGAGTTCAGGCCCCACAACTGACAACAACAACAACAACAACAGCAGCAATAACATACTGCTTTTAGAACTTCACATGTTTAACACAATGAAAGGATGACAGCTACAGCATGAAGAACATTGGCACATTTACTGTTCTTCCAGGATGTAAGATAAATCACTCTTTAATCCAGAAATGTGAACTACAATGCCCACGGTTTCAATTACTTAAAAGTTCTGATTTACCTGGTGGATGCATGGCCTTTCTAAATCAAAATTAACATAAAAAGGTAGATTTTAAATTTTTCCTTAGCGCCGTCTACTGTGATATTCATAACACTTAATTGAGAGAATCATTCCTTGCTCCAGAGCTCAGAGGAGACAGACCTATGGACCCATCTGTATTGTACATTGATATTTATACCAACAAGCCAGGGAATTACCCTAAGGAGGTAGGTCTTTTGAGAATTTTATGTGCTTAGTGACTCTTTTCACAGCAAGTGGTCCTAAAGCATGATTTGGACTAGCTGACTCAAATGGCTTTCAAACTTTCAAATGATATTTTCTTTTTTTCATCTTTTTTTTGTATTTTTTTATTGTAAAAATGCTGTACAGAAGGATTACAGTTACATGAGCAAGGTAATGAGTACATTTCCTGTTGAGCATTGTTGCCTCCTCCTTTGTTTTCCCTCTACTATCCCTCCCCTCCCAACTAACTCCACAACTAACCCCCACTCTGCTGAAGTTTAAAGTTCCTTTTCAACATAGTGTTTTGTACATCTCATTGTTACCATGTGTCAACCTTTATTTAAGCATTTTGTTTTTTTCCCTTCCTCTCCTTGAATTAGAGAAGTGTACATATAAGATGCAGGGCACTGACATCAAATACAGTGAAAACAGGGGTTATACCATGGGGGAGGAACATACAAAGAAACAAAAAAATCACATGGTACATTATAAATACGTTAGAAACAATAGCAAGATAGAAGAAACCTCTTGTGTCCCTATCTTGGGGTTCATTTCACTTAACATCATCTTATATGGTCATATGTACATAGCTTTTGGCCTTTTCTGCCTGTCCTACACATGTACTAGGTATTTCAAATAAGGGAAACCATGGGACCTATGTTTCTTTGGGCATGGCTTACTTCATTTAATATAATTTTTTCCAAGTCTTTCCATTTCTTAACAGATAGGGCAATGTCATTCTTTCTGATGGAGGTGGCATAGAATTCCATTGGATATCTGTCTATTCATCCATCTATCGATCGATCGATCTATCTATATCACATTTTCTTGAGCCATTCATCTACTGAGGGACATCTGGGTTGGTTCCATATCTTAGCTATGGTAAATAATGCTGTGATAAACATAATTGTGCTGGTAGCCTTAGTATGGTTTTGTTTGTGATTATTTGGGTAAATGCCCAAAATTAGGATTGCTAGGTCATAGGGGAGCTCTAGTGTAAACTTGCTCAACCACTTTGGAAAGCAGTATGGAGGTTCCTCAAAAGACTCCACATAGAGCTCAAATGATATTTTCTAATTTTCAAGTGCAACAGTTCCTTCTGAAGCAAGAGTCTCTAAATAATGTATCTGCAACTCAATATTCATTACCTACAGAGTATAAAAATAAGGAGATTTTATATGGCTTGACTTTTCTGAGACAACATTTCCTATGACAACTGTTGAGACTACTTAAATTTATTTAAATAAATCAAAAGCTGATATTTAGTGCAACATTTGGAGGTTTTGAAGAGGGAACAGTATAATAGAGTACTTACAAACTTCTCACATTTGAAATGTAGTTTTTATTTTTAAATTAATAGATTTTTTTACATTATTGAACAGTTCTATATTTACAGAAAATCAAGCAAACAATAAGAAGTTACATGGAAAAAATAGACAAATGTAGGTGGAAATTCACAAATGAAAAGTATAATTAAATTCTATTCTGTCACTTCACACATACAATCATTCTCTTTTGAACAACATGGACATATTCTAATATATAAATTACGATTATATTTAGATATTTCACACTAATTTTCATATTAATGTGCCGTTACCTAAAAAAGAATTTATTGGTTATGGACGTATTCATGAATATAAATGATAGATGTGAGAATTATTTAATCTTATTGAGAAAATGATCTTTATCAAGTTAAATGTTTAAATTTGTTAATAAACTTAATTTTGGAAGATAAAACTAGTCAAAACTTTTATTAGGTAGTTTTACAAAGAGGTTAAAATTTCATAAATCAAGTTATGAGTAAAATGCATTTTGAGCTATATCACCCTTCTAGTTAAGAAATGTTTTAAGCCTATGTTTTATTTGGCTTGCATATTATCATAAGTTAAAATCATTTTATTAGGGGAGGCATAAATGTACTTTGTAATATATACTATATATATTAGATAGCTCCACCTCACTATGCATATACACATAGTGGCCCATGCTTTGTCTATCATCCAAACTACATAAGAGGCAGATTGGGAAGATGATGCTGTAAGATGGAAAAATCTTAACCTGATCTCTACAGAAAGGAAGATGGACTTGGTGCTGAGGGCTTGGGAAACAAATAGTAATGGAAGCCTAAAAATAGCTTACTTTTCTCGTCACCAAGCAAGACCCTATCCAAAAATAACCAGAGAAAAGCAAGTCAGGAGGCGTAGCTCAGTGGTATCACATCAGCTTAGGAAGTGTGAGGTCCTTAGTTCAAAGCCTAACTACTGCCAAAAAAAAAAACCTTTAAAAACTAGAAGAAAAGAGATAGAAAAGTCCATGCCATGCAGGATTTGAATATATTAAAAAAAATAAGGTCGATTAAACTTTTATTGCATAAGAATTTGATTTTACAAGGATTATTCCAAAAATCTGCACAAGGCCCCAAAGTCCTCTCTGCTATGATTTCATTAGATTGCCCAGAATGCGGGTACGTATTTCCTGGGTTTTAATGCAGTATACTACAGGGTTGAGGACAGGAGGGACCAAGAGGTATACATAGCCCATGATAATGTGCACTACCGAGGGAACATGTTTCCCAAAGCGATGGATAATAGACACCCCCAGCATAGGGACATAGACCAACAGCACAGCACAGATGTGGGAGACACAAGTGTTGAGTGCCTTGTGCTGTTCTACCCGGGAGGCAATGCCTAGTACAGTGATCAAGATCTTCAAATAAGACAGCAGGATAAGGGCAGAATCCACACCAAAGGTGATGAGAATGATGATGAGGCCGTAAATGCTATTGATGCGGTGGTCAGAACAGGAGAGCTTGATGATGTCTGGATGTAGGCAGTAGGAGTGGGAGAGCACATTGGCCTCACAAAACTTCAGTCTCTTAATGAGAAAGGGGCCTGGCAATATAACAGCCACGGCCCTTAGCAACAGCCCAACCCCGATCTTGGCAATAGCTGTATTCGTCAAAATAGCATTGTACCTGAGTGGATTGGAGATGGCCATGTAACGATCAAAAGCCATGCTGAGCAGGATGCCTGATTCCATTAGTGAGAAAACGTGGATGAAGAACATCTGGACAAGGCAGCCATCAAAGTTGATTTCACGCACATTGAACCAAAAGAGCCCAAGCAAAGTGGGCAGGGTGGTAGCACAGAGACCCAGGTCACTGGCAGCCAGCATGGAGAGAAAAAAGTACATGGGAGTATGAAGGGATGGCTCTACCCTGATAACCACTATGATGATGCTGTTACCCACCAGGGCAATAATGTACAGGGCACAGAACAAAATGGAGATCACTTTGTGTGAGCTTTCCAAACCTGAAAAGCCAGACAGAAGAAAGTATTGGTAGGTACTGGTGTTGAAAAAGTCCATCTTGTATAATTTGTGTTTCTGGGATCACTAATCTTTTCTTCCTAGAGTAAAAGAGACTAGTTTAGTAGGAATCATCTCCACTGACCTTTCACTATGTGTACGGTATGCTCTTGGCTGTGCTTCGATTACTCAGCACCATGTTTTAAAGCTATGGAGAAGGAGAAGCTTGGAGGTGCTAGCTACTTAGTATATTTACATATCTACCTCGAATTACCTAGAATCAGGTCTATAATTTATTTTCTCATTAGAAGGTGTTTTAAACTGAATCATGAAATACACTAATACCTCTAAACTTCATTCATGTTTTTCAATATAAAATGGGATTATGGTTGTCATCACAGGGAGATGTTACCCAATTTGACTTGTTAAGATACAGAAATAGCTAGCTAGCAGAGAGCCTGTCTTCTTACTCTCTCTCTCTCTCTCTCTCTCTCTCTCTCTCTCTCTCTCTCTCTCTCTCTCTCTCTCTCTCTCTCTCTCTCATGGAATTGATAGAAACATAGGGAAATATGGATGTCTTCTATCAACCAGGTTCAGATCTTGCTGAACATAGAACAACCCCATGGCACTGATTAAATTAGAATTTTCCTAACAATAAAATTCCAGGTTCATATAAGATAAAGCATGACTCTACTTCTTTTAATTTTGATTTCCTCTACTTACCATTTTTTTAAGTCAGAGTTTAAATTCAGAGCTATGAGTTCCCTCGGTTGTTTGATTATGATGCTCCTTTCCCACTCAAGCTATACCTCCATCCAGGCTTATGGAGTTGCACAGATTTTTTTCTGCCTGGGATGGCAGTGCACCAAGAGCCTCTAGATATCACAGCCTCCTAGATAGCTAGGATTACAGCTATTTTGTCTAGCTCCTATACTCCCCTTAAAAATGTAGACCATACAACCAACATTTTTTTGACGGGTGTGGGGCTTGAACTCTGGGCCTGGGCACTGTCTCTCAGCTCTTCAGCTCAAGGCAAGCGCTCTTCCACTTGAGCCACAGTGCTACTTCTGACTTTTTCTGTTTATGTGGTGCTGAGGAATCAAACCCAGGGCCTCATGCATGCGAGGCAAGTGCTCTACCACTGAGCCACCTTCCCAGGCCAATATATAACCAACATTTGATGGAGCACATTCTCAAATCTTTACATTCACTTATATATGGTGCTGACTGATATACTGCTACTCTTCTGAGTTAAACTGTATAAATAGCACATATATATGTATATATATATTAACTTGCATATATCAACCTCTACTACATATTTATTGGTTATACCAAAGGCCAGATTTTTGTTTACTATTAATTTACTTTATTATTATTATTATAGAGGTAATGTCCAGAGGAATTACAATTACATGAGCCAGGTAATGAGTACATTTCCTTTCATGTAGTGTCTTCTATTCCCTCTCTCCCGGTTTCTCCTTCCCATCTCCACCCACAAGTTGGTAGTTCACTTTCTTCAGTGTCCAGTGAGACCCACTGTTGCACTTTTTTGCCCTGTTCCCTTAAATTTTGTACCCTACCCCTAAACCTTCAGAAGAGATACACTTGAATATACCCTACATAAGTTAAAGAAGACAGAATCATCAAAAATTAAAATTAAAAAGAGGAAAAAAGAGGTCTCTTGTTCATTTCAGTATATATGCACATAAATATTATATAAATGTGAAGAGGCATTTAAGCATTGCTCCTTTGTGTTTCTTTCCTGAATATCTATCCTCTTTGGCCTCACTGTGTGTGAGTATGTAGACTCCTGTATAATTTATCATATGCTAGTGTATTTTAGATCTAATTTCTGTATATCAGGGAGAACATGTGCCATTTGTCTCCCTGAGCTTGGCTTACCTCATTTAATTTGATTTGATTTAGTTCCATTCATTTCCCTGCAAATGACATTATCTTATTCTTTCTAATGGCCATGTAAAATTCCACTTTATATAGGATCCACTCATCTATTGTGGGGCATCTGGACTGTTTCCCTTTCTTGGCTACTGTGAATAGTGAGGCAATGAACATAGATGTGCAGGTGTCCTTATCCTATCCTGGCTCAAGATCAGGATAGTCTTTAAATACTAGAGTCAATTAAGTTGTTTAAAATAGTTTCCCTCCCCCTTATGTCCTGGGGTTTGAACTTGGCCTGAGCACTGTCCCCGAGCTCCTTTTTCTCATGGCTAGCACTCTAACACTTGTGCCACAGCACCACTTCCAGCTTTTTCTGTGATTAATTATGGATAAGAGTCTTGTGAACTTTCCTGCCTGGGCTGGCTTCAAACTGTGATCCTCAGATCTCAGTCTCTTGAGTAGGTAGGATTATAGGAATGAGCTACCAGAACCTGGCTTAAATAGCATTTGCTATTTTAAACACTAGAATCAAGTTGTTTAGCACAGAAATAGTGTGACAAAGGGTGAACCAATTCAGCAATGAAACTCACTAGATACTATGTTGAAAATGAACTTTGCAACTTGGGGAGAGAAATGTGCCTGTATGGAGAAACCTGGAAGAAAAGGAGGGAGGGGTGATAGTTTAAAAAGAAATGTACTCATTACCTGACTTATGTAACTGTAATCCCTCTGTACATCTTCTTTACAATTTTAAAGAGGAGAACATATAACTAAAATAGCATATTTTAAAAATTCTGGACTGAATTAAATGATCTTTTAAAGCTTATTGCCATGCAGAAATAAGAGGTTAAACTATTCATTTTAACCTATGTAAACATACGCATACATAGAAGTACATATATATTTAAAATGTCCTGTGCCAAGGATTTTTCACATTCTAATGTCTTTTGTGGTTAAAATATAAGCCAGAACAAATTGCTGATTAACACTATGGATCAGTTGTGACATTATATTCCAATGAAAGTTCACAGGGAGATGGTAATTAAGCTGAGATACTAGGGCAAGTAAATGTAGCCACAGAGCTGTGCAGTGAGTGCCAGGAAAGGAGAAGAGCTGATGTAGAAGCTATAAGGCAGAGAGTCTGGAAAGTGTTGGGACCTCTAGTAATTTGCAGAACCTATTCCATATGTTGATGTTGGGGAGCTCATTCATACACCTCCAATCATGGGAATTTAAGCAATTTTAACAAGCATCTATTTAGTTCTCAAATAATAAAAGTAAACATTTTCTAGTTGCACTTGGTGAATTGACTGAAAGAAAGCAACACTTTGCTGCAAAAAGTAAGATCATTTCTTTATCCAGGAAAGTTGTACTTTATACTTACAAATAACTTTTACTAAAAGAGGCAAATAGCACCATGTTTGGAATTACAACATTTTATATGATCATCTCCACGAAATGTATGAAATCTTTAAATGTATTAAATGTAATCTACCCTTGTATGGGCAATATACCATATCTAAGAAATAGTGTCTTTCCTCAATAACCCATCTAAGACAGCAAAACGGTTTGTAATTCAATGGAAATGTTGGCACACTAGATACTGATTCCCTTAATAGTTCATGTCATTGCATTAAAAATGACAGTCGTAGAGTCACCTTGGACTCACCTGCTCTGTGATTCTTGCAATTTATTTAAATCTCATAATTACTGTTTGTTATATATGCATGTACACCTATACATTATGGACAGTAAAAATAGCATATCCTATGCAATATCAGCTTTAATAACATTTATCAGGAGGTAATATTTATTTGCTGTACTTAAAAACCAGATTGCTTAAAACCATTATTGCTGGGTGAATAACATTTTTAGCTTTTTTCATCTTTTCTTTTTCTCTTTATTTTCTAAGAGCTTTCATGTCCTTTTTTCCTGTAAAGGTGATATACAGAGGGGTTACAGTTATATGAGCCAAGTAATGAGTGTATTATTTATTTTTGAATAATATCACCTCTCTTTTTTTGGTACTGGGGATCAAATCCATGATATTTCACTTTCTTTTTTTAAATTTTTAAATTTTTAAATTTTTTTATTGTGAACATACTGTACAGAGGGGTTACAATTACATGGGCAAGATAATGAGTACATTTCTTATCAAGCATTGTAGCCTCCTCCTTTGTTTACCCTTCACATCCCTTCTGATATTTCACTTTCTAGGCAAGCATTTTTTTCCACTGAGCTACATCCCAGTCATGGATGAATAAAATTTTAGGAGAAAATTTAGAGGTATACATCTTATAAATGATATACAAATAATTATTGCAAAATAATATTCAAAATTTAACACCATTTATTACATATCTCTCATTTTATTATCTTCAGTGCTCATTTAGAAATCTTACTAGTCAAAGAAAAATGCATACCTCTATAGGTTTAGATTATGAATGAGAATTATTAATTTTGCTGCTATAGACAATGGAATAGCTTTCAGTCATAAAAAGGAATAAAATTACATGCCATTTGTAAGGTAAGGACTAATGAGAAGAACGAGGAGGAACAGAGAGGGGGTACAGAGGGAGAATATGGGTAGAAAATTAATGTGTGAAAATGGAACAATGAAGATTACTGACATTGGTTTGAAAAGTGGGGAGAGGGAATGAGGGAAAGTAACCAAGAGGATGAGTTTGTTCAAAGTATGTTGAATGTTCATATGGACATATGAAAATAAAATCCCCTTGTACAACTAATTGATGCTAATGAAATCATCTTAAAAATAAAAGAACCCCTAGAGTTCCATCAGAAAGAATGATACCACCCCATTTGTTAAGAAATGGAAAGCCTTGGAAAAAGTCATATTAGGTGAAAAAGGCCAGACCCAAAGAAATACAGGTCCCATGGTTTCCTCATTTGCAATAATTAGTACACATCTAGGATAATTTTTATCAGATGAGCCGAAAAGTTCAAAAGCTCTGCACACCTGACCATATAAGATGATGCTAAGCGAAATCAATCCCAAGATATGGACATAAGAGGTCTTTCTTTGTTGTTGTTGTTGTTTTTAATGTACTATGTGGGTTTCTTGTTTTCTTTGTATGTTCTTCCCCTTATGATATATCCTCTGTTCTTATTGTACTTGATTTTGTTAACCTGCATCTTGTATATACATTTGTCTAATTTGGGGAGGGAAAGAGGAATAACAAAACGCGGAAACAAGGATGACCCATAGGAACAATGATACTCACAAGACACTATATTGGAAATGAACTTTATAACTTTGGGGAGGAGTGAGGGAGGTGGGAGAGGGAAGGGATAGTGGGAAAACCACAAAGGAGGGGGTAACAATGCTCGACAAGAAATGTAATCATTACCTTACTCATGTAACTGTAACCTCTCTATACAGCATTCTTACCATACAATAAAATTTTTAAAAAAGATTCAGAATAGAGTGCTTAACCTCTTCAGTGACTGTCAAACAACTCATTGGACCTTCTAATGGAAGACGTTCAGTGCATTATTGAGTGTTTATAATGAACTTTTAAAATTTACATATACTAATTTGTGACTTAATAAAATTGGTTTAAGAATAAAATATGAAATTCTGTCATCTGTAACCACATCTGTAAACACATCAGTACAACTGGAAACTATTAAGTCAAATTAGACTCACACAGAAAGACAAGTACCATATAATCCAAAAATACATGGAATCCAAAAACAAAAACAAAAAAGATCTTACAGAAGCTACAAGTAGAGTGTTTGTAATGTTTTCAGAGTGGACAGGCAGAAGGAAGAAAGGTTGACCAGTGGGTATTAGTTTATAGACAGATAGGAGAAAGAATTTCTAGTAGATTCTATGCAGACCTTAGAATTCTATTTTAATATATTTAACAGTTGAGCAAATATTTACAAAAATATCAGACTGTTTTTAACTGTTTGAAAGAAAGGGTATAACAGAGGAAGTGACTAAACATTTAACCTAACTAAACCTTGCACTATATATATATATATATATATATTTATATATATATATATGTACAGAAATATCATACCTCAATAAATATGGAAATTTTTGTTTCATGTGTCATTTAAAACAATCCTTTAGCTTTTAAAATAACACCTAAAACTTAACCTGCAATTGGCATTTCAGTGAGAAACAAAAGAGATACCTTTTTTCCAAGCATAGAAAGTAGATGAAAATTAGAAGCATAAAGGTACAGCATATGATTCTAAAATGATGTTTAGGAGCAGGTATTTATGTATGTGTTTGTGTGCATGTGTGTATATCATCCTAGATCTGATTTCCTTTAAAGCTGCCTCATGAGAATAATATCTGCTCCATCAGTATTACCATGAAAGTTTCCCCAGAGTGCTTAAAACACTTGCAGGTGTATTTCTACCTATTAAAAGACATTAGACACATCTTATCTTTGTACTACCATCCATGGATTCATATCTAAGATTTTAATCTACATCCCCTGTAAAAAAAACTTTATGTAACTAATTCCTAATGCTACAGATAATATACTGTTAAATATGTGGTCTTGTGTTTATTATTTTGTTAACTACTAAATATGTGGGAGCAAATGTTCTGCTTATCTTTCAAGGTTTTTGGCCTTTTTTCTCTCTTTAAATCTATCTGTGCTCATAGTAGAAAGAGGTTGTTTTTACACCTCTCATTAAAAATCAATAGGAAAGAAATAAACAGTTTTGTTAAATGGCAACTCCTTTGTACAACTACTTAAAATAATAAAATATATTTTGACGCCCATAGAAAATAAGAGTTTTAAGCTATTAACATTATGAATAGTAATGTAAGATAACATTGATATTTCCAAATATATTTATACTAATTGAGAAACACTGAATGATTCCAAATATTAATCATTATGAATACGAGCAACATTTAAATATTAATTGATATAGTAAGCAAGCATAACATTATTCTTGTAAATTTTAAGAAGATATCATATTTTCAAAGATACCATATAAAATATACATGGAGTGAAATGCTAAAGATTGAGATAGGCTAATGGTATCTATCTTCTAAAGCATAATTTTGTCAAAAAATAGTGTAATTAACATATCAGGTTTCCTATGCAAACCTTATAGTTATTAGTGTCATCATTATTCTATAAAAATCTAGAGAGAATTGACAAATCTATTATCCATCAATTCAGCTCATATATTTGTTGATTAGAAGACTTTGACATAGTTCGTTCACCATATTTAATTTGTGTTTTTATTTTATAATTCCATAAACCATAATGTATACATATATGTATACATATGTATGTATATATTTATGATATGTGTATTACCTTATATGGCTTCACACCAATGGTTTTGTCTGTTATCTTACAACTGTGTACACTGTCTTTATAGGATTTTTTCTGCAACTACAAATCAAACTAGTTAGAGATTAAATGAAAATCATAGAATTTTCAAAAACTAAGGAAATAGATAATACCTCATAAATTAATAAGGGCTGGGAAAAACTTCATGCTGACACAACACAGAGGGAAATGGAGTTCTTAGAAGACAAATTCAAGTTAAATGATGGGATCTGGAAGGGAAGTCTTGATTTCTGAATTACAAAACTATGGAAGGAACTCAGAACTTCTTGGCCTTTTGCTCAATGCTATAAAAGCAATGGGAAATACTTCTTTTTATGAAACCATCTTCTCTCTCATTGTCCTAATCTATTTTCTGTTGCTACATCTGAACACTGAGGACGTGGTGATTTATAAGGACAGGAGAAGGAGGCAAGAGAGAACGAGGACACTGGCTGGCAAATGATACTCATTTGGTAAAGCCCTTCTTCCTATAATGTCAGACGGTTGAGGGCTCCACTGGAAAAGCAGAGCAAGTGCATCAGAGAACTGCCTTTATAACAAAAAATGTGCTATGATGAGCCATTGACGAATTAATTAATATATCAATACACACAGTGCCCTTCCAAAACACACACTTCTAAACAATTACCTTCAAGAGAATTTCAAAACCATAAGACAAGAAAAAATTTAAATGTTACCTTATGATGGTAAATTCTTTAAAAAGAATATGTAAACTACCTGAATACCTACTACTCCCTCCAAGACATCAAAACATTGTAATCTTGTATTAATTAATCTTCTATGTGAATTTCGCCTTATAAAACATTATACTTTATTTCATCAAGCTTTGTTGAAATTCAGCTCTACATTTTGGGAATATAATATATATATATAATTTTTAATTAGAATGTATTTACTCTAAAATATCTAAAATCCTTATAATGTTTGTATTTGCCCATTATATCATTTTTTAGGTTTATTGAATTTATTGAATGCATGAATCCATAAAATTAAAAAAAGTTGAGCATACATAAAGTTTAACTTTCATTTTAATCTACAAATGAAATTCATTGTTCATTTCTCTTTGAATAACAACGTTTTTCTTAAACAGTTTCTGCAAGATTGTAGATTAACCTATAATGAACCAGTGACGATGGGAATTTGTTGTTCTTTGGAGTCACAGTAGCATGAAGCATACCTCCTAATTTGGGTAATAGAACGAGCTCATTTAAAAAATACAGCTCTTCTGAGTCATACATATGAGTGATTATTAAAGAAAGTTTATTAATCCAGACTTAAGTACATTTTGATAGTCTCTGAGAAACACAATGTTTACAATATTCACTTAGATGAAAATGGTGCTGACTGCTACAGATACTAGTTTTTGTTTCACTCATATCTGGTGGTAGGGGTCATAATGCTGTTGTTGATGATGATGGTGGTGCTGGTAGTGTTATTTATAGTTAAGTAGGTTGGAGAAATTTTGAGAAGTTTACATATCCTTCTTTCCATATCTCTATTACAAATGAGATGCATGTGCCAAAATGAGATGCATGCTCATTGGATGAAGGATGTTGTCTATTAGAACTAAAGAAAATACTAATAAAAACCATTGAGGTATCTTTCTTGCTGTTGCTTTTAATGCACTTATAATGTACTATGTGATTTTTTTTGTTTTTTTTGTATGTTCTACACCCATGGAATGTTTTTCACTGTATTTGATTCCAGTGTCCTGTATTTTGTATATGTATATTTTCTAATTTGTGGAGGGAAAGGGAAATAACAAAATGCTGAAATAAGGATACATGTTGACCCATTGTAGCAATGAGATGTACAAGACACTATGTTGAAAATGCACTTTACAACTTTGGGGAGGGGGAGGGAGGAATTAGAGAGATGGGGAGGTAGGGGATGGTAGGGGCAAAACAAAAAAGGAGGTAACAATGCTCGATAGAAAATGTACTCATCACCTTACTCATGTAAATGTAACCCCTCTCTACAGTATCTTTACAATAAAGATTATTTTTAAAAAAACATTGAGGTAAGATATAGAGAATAAATGTTTTAGAAATTAATTAGATATCAATTTGTTGATCAGGAAATTGCCTCACAGGTGCACCCCGCCAAGTTTTCCACTGTTAAATAAATAAGTAATAAGGATAGGCATTAGAACAGCACTGCACACATGACAGTGATGTTAAACGTTAGGAACATCAAAAGGTAGATTGGTACAGCATGATACATGACTATACACACTAACAGAAGTGAAAAGTAAAAGAGACCTTTCCTTAAAAGGAATTGAAAATAAAGCAATATAGCATTTAGTCCATATAGATAAATAAAATCAAAATTTTCAAATGCTTGTGTACTATTTTGTTGAAAAGTGCAATAATCACTTTGAAATGATTGCTTGTCTTAGAGAAGTGAAATGCTCTACGTCTGTCTGAGAGTTCCTTATTATGTCTAAATGAAAAAAAAATCAAAGAAGAAAGCCTTCAATTCACGGCCAAGATCAAACTGGACATTAATATAAAAATTAATGTAATGAACAAATAGGACACAATTAGTTTTAAATAGTTACAAACACCAGAATACACTTCCTGTGTAGCTGGAATGGCAGATCAATGCCTCCAAGCCCAAGTTTATTGGTTGAGATGGGGTCTCACAAACATTATCCTTGAAAAGTGATTCTCTTGATTTCCATTTCTTGTGCACCTTGAATAACAGGAGTGAGCCACAGCACCTAGCCCTAAGCTCTTGTTTACCAAGGTTTTATTGTCATTAAAGTGTGTAATTTCCTAGCATATAGTGTGTGATCAATAATTAGCCATCTCCATGTTTTAGTTGTTCAGTAAAAGTTGTCCATCATCTCATCTTGAAAAATAATACTGTAATAATATAATTCTTTAATGCTTTCTATTTCTCAATTAATATTAACAATAACATTAATATTAATATAATTTAATGATGTTTCAAAATACCTACAAGAGGAGATTTGGAATGTTCTCACCATGAAAATAAATTACTTGTTTAAGAAGAATGTGTTAATTAGCATTTTTATTGTTTTGTTATTATCAAATTTAAAAATTATATTGTATACATATATTAAGATTTCAAATTGTATCTGCTAAATATGTATAATTATGTATCAGTAAATTTTACTATTGAAATCAATTGAGGCAATGTGCACAATCAATGAATAACTAGTATCCCAGAAGTGACTAAAAACTATCAGTCTACTGATGATTATTAATGTGAGGAATTGGGTAGATATACTTAATTAACAAATCTATTTTCAGAAAAGCCACATTAATATGTATTTCTAGAACATCACCTCAAGGAACATATTATATCCCATTAAGATTCGATTTGTCATCATCAACTCCAGTTATAATACTTATTTTGGTGTGCCTACGAACAGAGAATTAACAAAGAGGAAATGACTATGGTTTTGCTTATTCTTTCTTTTTTATGATTTCCTTTTTATTGTAAAGATACAGAGGGGTTACAGTTACATGAGTAAAGAAATGAGGGCATTTCTTACTGAGCATTGTTACCTTCTCCTTTGTTTTCCCCTACCCTCCCTTTCCTCCCCACCTCCCTCAACTTCTCGCTCTCCCAAAGTTGTGAAGTTCATTTTCAACATAGTGTCTTGTACATCTCATTGTTACAATGAGTCAATTTGTATCTTAGTTTCAGCACTTTGGTATTTCCCTTCCCCTCCCCAAATTAGAAAAATGTATATACAAGATGCAGGCCACCAGAATCAAATACAGTGAAAACAGGGGTTATACCATGGAGGAAGAACTTACAAAAGAAACAAAAAAAATCAAAGTACATTATAAGTACACTAAAAACAACAGCAACAAAGATAAAAACCTCTTGTGTCCCTATCTTGGTGTTCATTTAGCTTAGTATCATTTTATATGATCATATGTTCAGAGCTTTTGACCTTTTCTGCTTGTCCCAGACATTGCAAATAAGGGAAACAATGGGACTTATGATTCTTTGGGCCTGGCTTACTTCACTTAATGTCATATTTTCCTTTAGTTCAACTAGATGTTCAGCATTATGATTTTGCTTCCTGTGATGAGGGTCATCATTCTCTTTGCTATTTATACCCTACTTGGTTACTCCACTGAAGATGCCCATATAAAATCTGAATATTTAATAAAGCTTATTGCCCAGTATGAAGAAGGGTACAGGTTCTTACAGTTTATTTTTGTTTTTATTTTTATTTATTTATTATTTTTTATTTTTTTGCTGGTCATGGGGCCTGACCTTTGGGCTGGGTGCTGTCCCTCAAGCTCTTCAGCACAAGGCTAACATTCTATCACTTGAGCCACAGTGTCACTTCCAGCTTTTTCTGCTTATGTGGTGCTAAGGAATCAAACCCAGGGCCTCATGCATGCAAGGCAAGCACTCTACCACTCAGCCACCTTCCCAGTCCTGCAGTTTATTTTTAAGTCATCGATTGAGTACCTTATTATGCTCAAAATTGATGAAAGAATTTAAACAGAAGTTTACCTATAAGAAAACATGCTTGAAGCTGGGCTCTGGTGGCTTATGCCTGTAATCCTGGCTATTCAGGAGGATGAGATCTGAGGATCACGGTTCAAAGCAGCAAGAAATTCCATGAGACTATTATCTCCAATAAACCACTCAGAAGACCGGAAGTGGTACTGTGGCTTAAGTGGTAGAGCACTCTCCTTGAGCTGAAGAGCTGAGGGACAGTGCCCAAGCCCAGAGTTCAAGCCCTATGATGAAAGAAAGAAAGAAAGGAAGGAAGGAAGGAAGGAAGGAAGGAAGGAAGAAAGAAAGAAAGAAAGAAAGAAAGAAAAGAAGCAAAGAAAGAAAAGAAGCAAAGAAAGAGGGAAAGGAAGGAAAATAAAACATGCTTGAAGATGTTTTATTGCTGTGGTTTAGAAATAAATACTAACTAGGACAAAGAAACAAGCAGTTCAAGAATTGAAAATTCTACTAGACAGGAGAAGAAAACAGTAAAATTCTGTAGGGCTCTAAACTTGGAATAAAGAAGTTCTTACAGATATGACTCTGACACATGGCACAGAATCCACGGTCTCACACACACACATTTTCTTCTTCTGAGAGCTGTTACTCCAGCAAGGAAGCAATTCGTCCTCTCATTCATGTAGTAATACCAACCCTATGTGCAAAATATAGAAAGCAATGCAATGGCGAATAAGAGGGAAGCCATGACTATCCTGATAGGAGATTTTCAAAACTCTTCTAATGTCACTGAATAACAAACATGCTCATTATCCTATTTTTGAAGATAATGTTTTCCTTAAGCACTACGTATATATTATAAACACATCAGTGGAATTAAAAATTTTCTTTAGCCACTTTTCCATTTACCATAGGAATTCCCTTCCTGGGCCTTTAATAAGTAGATACCATTTTTCCAAAATATAGGCTATATTTTGATTTGTAATTTTATTACTAATTACTATGACGGTATATTTAAGATGACGAGTGCTCACTCATACTTGTTTTGTGAAAAGCTATATTATGTGGAAGGTGGATTACTTTCTCCAGTCATGAGAATGCATGTGAAAGACACATAAATATCTCCTTTTATTCTTCTTTAAACTATCTCCCTAGTTTTTTAGTAGCTCACTGAACAAACACTACAATTAAGCTGACTCTTCCCTTTTATTGCTCTACGAATGACCTCCAGCAACCCTAGTTCTACCTGACCGGAATATGCGCAGCATCCTCAGACGGATCTGCTTGGTCTTGATGGTATAAACCACAGGGTTGAGCACTGGCGGTGTAAGAAAGTGCAGGTAGGACAGCAAGACACAGCCGCACGGAGAAGCCAACTTTCCAAATCGGTGGATCATAGACAAGCCAATCATAGGTGTATAAAAGAGTAGCACAGAACAGATATGGGACACACAGGTGTTGAGGGCTTTCAGACGCTCAGCCTTGGACGCAATGGACACCACTGTTTGGAGAATTAGCCCATAAGAGAGAACAATTAGCACGGAGTCCAAACCCAAAGTGGAGAGAACTATGAAGAGGCCATAGGCACTGTTGATGCGAGTGTCCGCACAGGCCAGCTTCATGACATCCGGGTGCAGACAGTAGGAATGAGACAGCAGGCGCTTCTGGCAGTAGGGTAGATTCTTCAGCATGATGGGGCATGGAATGTGGAGACCAACACTGCGCACAATGATAGCCAGGCCCAAGCTGGCAATCCGAGGATTTGTGAGGATGGTGCTATAGCGCAGGGGGTTGCTGATGGCCACGAAACGGTCAAAAGCCATGGTCAGCAGTACAGAGGACTCCATGATGGAGAAGGTGTGGATGAAGAAGAGCTGGAGCAGGCACATGTCCAGTGCCACCTCCCTGAGCCCCAGCATGTAGATGGTGAACATGGTGGGCAGGGTGGAGGCAGACAGGCCCAGGTCAGTAACTGCCAGCATGGACAGGAAGTAGTACATGGGCTGGTGTAGGGAGGGCTCTGACTTTACCACCCACAAAATGAGGCTGTTCCCAGCCAGAGAGGCGATGTACATGGCACACAGAGGTATGGAGAGCCATATGTGCGCGGCCTCAAGGCCCGGAAGGCCTGTCAGGAACAGAAAGGTGGTGTGGTTGGAGTTTGACATAATCTGCTAGAGGCCAAAGTTCAGGAGGAAGTATAACCACAGGCCTTAGATACAAATCGGCTGCTGGTTCAGAACATTTGTAAACCCAGATCTTACAATGAATCACCCCTATGTTTCTTCAACAGGATGGCTTTAATTAAGGCCATTTGATAACGATGAATTTTTGCAATAGTTACATGTTACATTTATTCCACAATCAAAATTTGGAATATGCATCTAGTAACAGCCTTCAGCAGTGTTGTTTCTAACTGTTGATTATACACATTGGGAAATGAATTCAATTTGCATCAGAGTTAGTGTGTTAGATATGGGATAAAAATATTGGTATCTTCCCTCCCTATTAGGTTCTTCATCTGTCTTTTCAATACATACTTCTCAAATTTAGTGAATGTATTTCTTAAAGACAACTTCTTTATAACTGAAACAGTGAAAAACAAATTCATTCTCATTACCCAGTCAGTACGTTTATATGGGTACATAAACATAAGCTAATTAGATATTCAATATTATGCCAAATTTTGGCAACAATTTTAGATTTTCTCCAAATACATTTGTTCCTTAAATGGTTACATTCATGTGGATCACTACTTTAGAAGAAAAATATTTAACTCACAGAATATTGGCCAGTACCTTAAAGCTTATCTGACATGATTTAATATTACACATAAGCAGTCACAAAATAGCAAATAAGTCAGTGATTGAGGAAAAAGTGATTAGAAGCATGTTTAATAAGATTTCTAGAGCTAATGTATACTACATGTATATGACTATGTCTTTCTTGCCTTCTCTTCTGAACTTTGTTTCATTTTTTAGTGTCTTACATTTAATCCATAGTGAATTTCATATTTTGAGAATACAGTGAAAGAGAATGTAGTTTGAAGCCTTTTTCCCCTTCCTTCTAATCACAAATGAAGGATGTAAAGTTGAGGAGTTTTTCAGATGTGCAAGTCATTACTGAAAATCAAACAAAGACAACTTAGATTTAAAGACAACTTATTAAATGTTTAGAGCTAGCAGGTTTTTGGATGCAGTTGTATTGTTTTCTCAGATAACATTAACTTTCCCTTAGTCCTATCACTATTTCTCTACTGTGTCTTAGGATGTTCAACCAAGTATCATCCCACTTGAAAAATAAAGTCACATAATGAACTGTCACTTTTTCTTCTGTTGATTAAAATGTACAAGGGTAATCTATTATAGTATAATTTCACTTAAGTTATTAAATCATTTTAGGTGTAGGTTTAGAAGAAGTCTACCCTCAGCTCTTGACAGGTCACTTTTCTAGATCTAGACAAATTAATGATAAGTAATCATTAGGTAACTTTGTCACCTACATCATCAAAGGAGGATGGAGGAGAGGTTGATGCTGACCCCTTAGTTTTGCTTTTCGAATATTATAGTCTAAATATAAACACCAGCTGGTAATTACCAGATGTTTACCAAATTTATTCTTAAATCAACTGAACAAACACTCTTCTGTAACTTAATTTTCTTCATTCCCTGAATGATGAACATGTTTTTCCTTTCGTGATCTATTTTACTACCTCCAAATTAGAGGCTTACAATTTAATTCAGTAATTAAATTCTTCTAGATGCTATTTTGGTACAGGAATTCCAGGGATAGTAAGCAGTAAAGTCCTAGTAATAAAGGAAGAATCAGAGTCATTTTTGTTTTAAATGTGTTGAGAGAAATAGAATAATTTCTAAAGAGATGGAGGTTAAAGTTCAGGAAATAGCTTAGTGAAGAGAGGAAATTTGGCACAAGAGAATGCAGACCACCAGTCACCTGGAAAATCTGTACATAGGAAACCTTCACTTTGTGTTGTACTGTGGTGCCAACTCCTTTACTGTATTGAATATATCTATTGGCTCTGATTGGCCCAGGATTAGTGACATATTAACCATGGGAACTTGCACAAAATGTAATTTTTAGGGCCTATTTATACTTTCACTGATGAGAATGTCCAGGGTCAAAGAATTACTTGGTGTTTCAGAAAATCTCTTGAGGTGATTTTGATACAGAGCAGTTCTAAAACCTGGCACTGTTGTGAGATAAAACTTTGCTCTGAGAGAAACCAGAGTAATTTAGAAAGTAAATAGTAATTATTTACATTTGTCTTGCAATTTTTCTAGGTGTACTTACCATGTAAGATTCAAAGATTTTTTTCAAAGATGATAATCTAAAGATTTTTTAAAAATCAGAGGTTTAGAACGAATTGCAGTGAATCTTGATCTACATGTATTTGAGGTTTAGATAATTTATTCTTCAACTTCCATCTTATGAGAAGAAAAAATATTGACCCATTTCACTGATTAGAAATTCTATTCATCTATCTTTTGTTCTGTTTAGCTTATCTCAAGGAAGAAACTTGGAATCTGTTTCCCCAGTATCTACACAATTCACATAGGTTTAAGACAAGGAAAATTTTGCTGATGAATAACTAGTGTGTCTCCTAAATGTATAATTAATTGCCGTTTTATTTTCCTATAGTAGCAAAAATAGTATTCTGTAGATACCTTATTCAACAGCTCCAATATATTATTTGAAGACAATGACTCCTTTCCTTCCTCTAATAGTGCAATATACTTTCCTTTTAATGGCTTTAGTTCAAAACATTTTAATATTGCTATTAATCCTGAAGATGTTTTTAAGTCTTTCTTCTCCCAGCCTCATATTATTGACTCACTCACACGATGGTAAGAGTATGGAAGTTCCTCTGACTCCTCAGATGTCTGGTAGCACTGAGTTTTCAATGCAGAGAGGTTTTATGGCAAATTAGCCAATGTCTAAATCTCATTCTGTGATGAATACCACAGGGACCACAGTCTTGGTCACAACTGACTTTAAACATGTCTCTGCTAAACAAACTATATAATTACTAAAGGGATTCAATTATAATTAGAAATCCTTTGGCAGTACACAAGTCTGAGATTTTCAGCTGTCGATTTCCCCCTTCTCAGTGTGATTTAGAAGTACAAGTCATTATGTCGAAAAACGAACTTTACAACTTTGGTGGGGGTTGGGTGGGGAGGATTGGGTGGAGGGGCTGGGAGAGGATGTGAAGGGATGGGAAGGGAAACAAAGGAGGAGGCTACAATTTTTATAAGAAATGTACTCATTATCTTGTCCATGTAATTGTAACCCCTCTGTACAGTATTTTCACAATAAAAATAAATAAAAATTAAAAAAATAGCCTGTTAGATAGTTTAAGCTTCCTATCTTCAAGACTTGCATGATAATATCCAGTGCTTACATAATATTTAAGTTGCCCAAATTCTCTAAGCTTCTTTTCATGTCTTTAAAATACAGTAATACAGACTGCGTGGTAATAGACATATGGTTAAAAGAATGACCTGGCACAAGCCAAAATTTTCTTGCTAGAGACCCAGAAACACAACAAATCAAAGAAATGTTGGGCATATGGGATTGCATGAAGCTGCAGAGCTTCTTCATGGTAAAGGACATAGCTAGCAAGATCAATAGAAAGCCCATGGATTGGGAGAAGATCTTCATTAGCAATACAACGGACAAGGGTCTCATATCTAAAATATACTTGGAACTAAAAAAATTAAATCCCCCAACAACAAATCCTCAAAGAAACAACTGCCCAATTAATAAGTGGGCTAAAGATTTAAAGAGAAACTTCTCTGAAGAGGAAAAAAGAATGGCCAATAGACACATGAAGAAATGCTTAACCTCTCTAGCCATAAAAGAAATGCAAATCAAGACAATATTGAGATTCTACGTTACCCCAGTTAGAATGGCTATCATCAAGAACTCTAATAATAACAGATGCTGGAGGGGATGTGGACAGAAGGGAACCCTACAGCATTGTTGATGGGATTGTAAACTTGTTCAGCCACTTTGGAAAGCAGTATGGAGGTTTCTCAAAAGACTACACATAGAGCTCCCTATGACCCAGCAATCCCACTTTTGGGCATTTACCCAAATGATCACAAATAAGGCTATACTAAGGCTACCAGCACAACTATGTTTATCACAGCATTATTTACCATAGCTAAGATATGGAACCAACCCAGATGCCCCTCAGTAGATGAATGGATCAAGAAAATATGATATCTATCTATCTATCTATCTATCTATCTATCTATCTATCTATCTATCTATCTATCTATCTATCTATCTATCTATCCATCCACACACAATGGAATTCTATGCCTCCATCAGAAAGAATGACATCACCCCATTTGTTAGGAAATGGAAAGACTTTGAAAAACTTACATTAAATGAAGTAAGCCAGGCCCAAAGAAACATAGGTCCCATGGTTTCCCTTACTTGCAATAACTTGTACTTGTGTAGGATAAACACAAAAGGTCAAAAGCTCTGTACATATGACCATATAAATTGATGTTAAGCAGAATGAACCCCAAGATAGGGACACAATTTTTTTCTTTCTTGCTATTGTTTCTAAGGGATTTATAATGTACCATGTGATTTTCTTGTTTCTTTGTATGTTCCTCCCCCATGGTATAACCCCTATTTTCACTGTATTATTTGTCGGTGCCCTTCATCTTGTATATAAACTTCTGTAATTCTGGGAGGGGAAGGGAAAAAACAAAATGCTTAAATAGGGATACAGGTTGACCCATTGTAACAATGAGATGTACAAGACACTATGCTGAAAACGAACTTTACAACTTTGGCAGGGGCAGGAGGAGTTGGGGAGGTGGGAGGGGAGGGATGGTAGGGGAAAGACAAAGGAGGAGGCAACAATGCTCAATAGGAAATGTACTCATTACCTTGCTCATGTAATTGCAACACCCCTGTACAATATTTTTACAGTAAAAAGCATACCAAAAAAGAATGGCCCTGTAATTATCTGTGTGACTGAATCTCAACTATATCATGAAATATTTCTTGAGTATTTGATTACCTTGTTTTGCTTCTGAATATTTTCTCATTCATTTCACAGTTTCTTCAGAATAATTAAAGAAATGAATGGTAGGGGAAAACAAAGGAGGAGGTAACAATGCTCAATAGGAAATGTACTCATTACCTTACTCATGCAATTGTAACCCCTCTGTACACTATTTATACAATGAAAAACATAAAAAACATTAAAAATGAACACATCGGTATATTTAGATGGATACTTGACACCAATTAAATAACTAATTGTGTTTAATATTCTATCTTAATAATATTTGAATATATAGTTATATATGCAAATTACTTCCTACAATTTCTAAAAATATACATTAAACATTCAAGAATTTTTTTTATGTGTGATGATGTTGGACTTTGATCTCAGGGCCTGGGTACTATCCCTTTGCCTTTTTGTTCAATATAGGTATTTGATTGCACCTCATCTCCACTTTTAGATCTTTGGGAGTTAATTAGAAATATGATCTCATATTTGTCTGCCATGGCTGGCTTTGAACTGTGATTTCATGGGTACAACATAAATAATAAAAGAGTTCAATAAAATGAAGATTTGCTTGGCATGTGTAGTAGCTCTATGATTAATCAGAAATAATATACCAGCTAACTGGCAATATCAGCTTCTAAATAAAAAGCAGTTGATGTTAGATGATTAACATTTTTTTAAGTCAGTCCGTTTGAGGTGCTGAGTAATTTGAACCTAACAGCATTTCACTGGCTTGAAGTCTTCAGAACAAGGATTTCAGGTTTCTTTTATCCAATATGTCTATGGAAGCTAACTGGGAATATCAGCTTCTAAATACTAAACACTACTGACTACAAAGACCAGCATTTCATTCTCACCAAACTCCTAGTAAAAATGCTCTGATTCAGGATATAACTTTATAAAAAAACACCCAGGCCCAGAGTTCAGTCCCCACGGCTGGACCTCCCCCTCCCCCCAAAAAAAGAACCCTTAGGAAACTCAGTCTTACTTATGTGCATACTAACTTGGGCAAATTCATAATCGAAAGCAAGAAAATGAAGAGGACTCAAAAGCTTTCCACTTTAATAACTTATGTAATAAAATGTGGTATTTAGACACACCCAACATAATAAGCTTCTTGAATATTACACATCATATGTACAATATATCAGATGTTGAAAAAACAGTGCACAGTGATCATTCTTTGTTATAAATGAAACAGGAGGTTAAAATCATATCTGTGTTTATCTAGGTTTTCCTTCTGATAATCTTCTGCAGTCTCAGAGAAGTTGATTTCTATCAAAAGCAGTTCTTTTTTTTTTTTTTTTTTTTACTAGAGCTAGGGATTGGAAATCTCATTTCAGAGGTCCTGAAGTTACAGACAAAGCAATCCTAGAAATCTGCTTATCTATCTATTTGATATATTCACCAAAAAATACCCAGAAACTTCATTGGTATGCACAAGAAAGCTGAGTGAAGAACTTTAATGGAAGAAAGGGTTAGGTCTTTGCTTAATGTAGAATATGGAGCTTATATAATATAAAGGCATATTAGAATCTGTACAAAGTAGAATGCATTTCTCTTTGAATACCCTGGATAAAATGATTTGAAACTTCCTAGTATCCCGTAAGGCCTAAAATTCAATACTGTATTCTACCTGGATATCTTATCCATGAAACTTGCAAAATGATGTTTGGTCATTGTAATATTAAAGGTGAGGGGAACCATATTTGACTTGCATTGGTAGATTTGTGTCTGACAGAAGCACAAATGAACAATTCTGAAACTATGCTAGATGAGCTCATACGAAAATAAATTGCAAAAAGTAGAATCTGTATTTCTTATTGATGAGGAAACAAATTATGAATAGGTATAGTTTTTAACATTTTATAACAAAAACCTTTGTAGTTTGTAATTATAATCTGATAAATGTTTTATCATAATTGAAAAAGAAAGATATATTCAGGTGAGCAAAATCATACAAAAATATTAAACAGTGTTTTTAAGGCTGATACCTTACTATACTACACTGCCTATACTAAAGAGCATTATTTGAGGTTAATTTAGTGGCAAACATGGTGTTTATTTAGTAATTTTCTTTACATGTAAATCAAGATGTATATTAAGGTGAAATACATGTTATCCAAAAGCAAAAGGTTCTGTATGAACCATATAAATAGCTCCTCATATAGTCCTGAAGAGTCAAAGAAGCAAGACTAAAAACAATAAAACCTTCGGAATTCTACAAATATAAGATTGAGCTATATTTAGCATATTGCTGTTAAGATAGATTGATGGAGAAAGGTCCCATAGAAGGTAGACACCTGTAACAGATGCCTATAATCCTATCTATGCTAGAGGCTGAGATTTGAACATCACAGTTAAAAGCCATCTCAGGTAAGGAAGTCCATAAAACTCTTATCTCCAATTAATCATCAACAATAAATAAATAAATAAATGCCTGAGTAGAGCTGTAGTTCAAGTGGTAGAATTCAAGCCTAGAGCCAAAAATCTCAGGAATTGCTTCAGACCCTGAGTTTAAGCCCCAAGATTGTCACCAAAAGAAAAGATTAACAGGGTAGTTATAGGGTTGGTGGATATGGATATGGTTTTTATTTTTATTGTGGTGAGGAATTGAGGGTTTTATATTTATATATATATATATATATATATATATAACCACAAATATAGTTATATGTGGTTATATATTTATATGGCTTTATAAACATCTAACTCATCATATTGAACACTGTAAATATACATAATTTCTTATTATGTTTTATTGTTATCTCAATAGTTATTAAAGGTAAAATACAATTAGAACACATGCATACTATATGAGGAATATGAGGTATGGAGGAGCAGGAGCTAATTCAACAGTGCCAGGAGAGTAACCAATGGTGTCCTCAATGAAGTAATATCAACTCAGTATGTGTATGGGATAGAGAGAGGCGGAGGGGTCTCACAGGAAGAACACTGAGCCCTGCAGCCAGGCTTCCAAGACAAAATAATGGTCATATTCCAGACACAGCCTTGTATTCATGGACCACTTCAACTATTTTCTGTGTTCCTGGATTTCAAAAATTAAAGAAGAAGCTTTGGAAAGATGGAGTGTCATTAAAGAGAGCTGTATTTTCCTTGCATAATAGTATATCTCTGTAGTATCCAATTAAAAGATTTTCACATGTGAAATATCTCTTAAATTATATAGATCAGATGGACAAACCCTAGTACATATTTTCATCATAAATGTGTATCTTTCATTAGGAAATTAGTGGTACCATGGAAAAATACAGGATTTGTAAGACTGATTCTCTAATCATTTAAATATTTCATACTGAGGAAGTAATATTATTTTCTGTTTTTATTATAATTGGCAAGGAGGTAACTAAAGTTTAATAAGTATCTTTCTAATGAATATGTATTAAGGAAGAAATTAAATTTGGGTATATTTCCTTTTTCCTTCCAATTTTAGCATTCTAAATAATAAGTTTTACCACAGTGAAACATATTCTTTTCCTGGTTACATTTTTAATAAAGAAAATCCACCAAAGAAATTCGATGAGAACTCAGTCCAGGATAAAAAGGGCCATCAAATAGTGAAGAAATCAATTTTTCTATTGCTGTCTTATGGGAATCTAGAAAATTCTCATTAAAACATCTTCTGATGTCTTCTTGGCTTCTTTCTTCATCTTTCCTAAAAAAAGTATAAGTTAAAAGTTCAAGTTGCAAATCAAAGAAAGGTTGGACAAATGGGATTGCATAAGGTTGCAGAGCTTCTGCAGGGCAAATGACATAGCTAGCAAGATCAATAGAAAGCCCACCGATTGGGAGAAGATCTTTACTAGCCATACAACGGACAAGGGTCTCATATCTAAAATATACTTGGAACTCAAAAAATTAAACCACCCAACAACAAATCCTCAAAGAAACAACTGCCCAATAAATAAGTGGGCGAAAGACTTAAAGAGAAGCTTCTCTGAAGAAGAAAGAAGGATGGCCAATAGACACATGAAGAAATGTTCAACATCCCTAGCCATAAAAGAAATGCAAATCAAAACAACATTGAGATATCACCTCACTCCAGTTAGAACAGCAAAAATCAAGAACTCTAACAACAACAGATGCTGGAGGGGATGTGGACAGAAAGGAACCTTACTTCATTGTTGGTGGGAATGTAAACTTGTTCAACCACTTTGGAAAGCAGTATGGAGGTTCCTCAGAAGACTTCACATAGATCTCCCCTATGATCCAGCAATCCCACTTTTGGGCATTTACCCAAATGTTTACAAACAAGACCACACTAAAGCTACCAGCACAACTATGTTTATTGCAGCATTATTTACCATAGCTAAGATATGGAACCAACCCAGATGCCCCTCAGTAGATGAATGGATCAAGAAAATGTGGTATATATACACAATGGAATTCTATGCCTCCATCAGAAAGAATGACATTTCCCCATTTGTTAGGAAATGGAAAGGTTTGGAAAAAATTATATTAAGTGAAGTAAGCCAGGCCCAAAGAAGCATAGGTCCCATGGTTTCCCTTATTTGCAATATCTAGTATAGGTATGAGTCAAGCGGAAAAGGTCAGATAATGTGATGTTAGGAAAATGAACCCTTAAATATGTATTTTAATGTTTTCGTTTCTTTCATGCATGTGTTTCTAACGCATTTATAAGATTATTTCTTTGTTGCTTTGTATGTCCCTCCCCCACAGTGTAACCCCCGCTTTCACTATATTTGATGTCAGTATAACATGTGGAGGAGATGGGGACAAACAAGTCGTTTAAGGATTCAGGTGGACCTGTTGCAACAATGAGAAGTACAAAATGTCATGTCAAAACCAGCTTTACAATGTCGGTGTGGGGGGGGGGAGGGGGGTATATTTGGGTGGGGGAGGGGGGAGGCTGGGAAGGGAGGTGAAGGGTAAACAAAGGAGGAGGCTGCAATGCTTGGTAAGAAATGTATGCATTATCCTGCCCATGTAATTGTAGCCCCTCTGTACAGTATGTTCTCAAGTAAAATAAAATAAAATTAAAAAAAAAAAGAATTTCCCTAAAAACAAACAACTGAGACCCTTTAAAGCTTAATTTTGTAGAATTTCTGGATTTTTTTGTTGTAAGAGATCTTAAGTGTGTTTTAATTCCATGCTTACTCTTAGATACTGATTATTATTCTGATAAGACAGTACTCATTTCTTTTAAGACAACGATTAATAAAGGATGAAATAGCCTTTAATAGAATAAGAAACATGGTTTTCCAAATTGAACCGTTATGGTTCAAGGAGCTCAGGGAACACTGTATTTAGTCAGTGTTTATTTGTTTGTTTTTATTATCTTTAGGTAGTTATACAAAATAAGTGGCCATTTAACAAAGTAGTTTATGAATCAAAACATCTTGATCAGTGTCATTCCTTTCATACCTCACCTACCCTCACTCTTCTTAATTTTGTAGGATGTACCGTGAATTCTTTTTTTTTTTTTTTTTTTTTTTTTGGGATTTAATTTATTTATTCTGCAGGGGCATGGTAAAGCAAATATCATCTCCATCACCATTCTAAGGATGAAAATAGAACAAAGTAATCTATTTATTCTAACATGATTTATACTTTCAACATTCAAGCTTTCTAGTTTAAAACTAATTGAGTTATAAAATTTTCTGTGTAGCCGGGCACTGGTGGCTTACCCCTGTAATCTTAGCTACTGAGGAGGCTGAGATCTGAGGATCAAGGTTCAAAGCCAGTCCGGGCAGAAAAGTCTGTGAGACTCTTATCTCCAATAAACCACTAGAAAACTGAAAGTGGTGCTGTGGTTCAATTGGTAGAGCGCTCGCCTTGTGCTGATGAGCTCAGGGATAGTGTCCAAGGCCAGAGTTCAAGTCCCATGACCACCAAAAAAAAATTCCTATGTTAATGCATAAGAAGAAAATAATGAAAAATCAAACCTTGTTTTTCATTACAGAAAACCATAGACAATAGACACAGAAAAAAATGTACTTAAAACAATTGAAAAGACTATACAAAGAGGCACAATGAAGTAAGAAAGAATTGCTGGTGCTGGAGGCTGAGATCTGAGGATCATGGGTGGAAGTCAGGGAAGTCAGGAAATTCCATGAGACTCTTACCTCTGAATAACCTGAAAAATGCAGGAACTGTTGGTATAGCTTGAGTGTACCGTGAATTCTTGAATGCCTTTTCCCTTTCTTTACCTCTTTATTCTTCATTCCTTACCCCAATGCTTACCCCTGTCCCACCCTTTCAAGCATCAGCTTCCTAGTTTTAAGAATTAATTGACTAATGAAAAGTTGCAGAAAGCATACTGCAGGTCCTGTTTTCCTCTGGTCCAGGTGCCAAACAGCTACCTTTGGAAGCTGAAAGGCAGAGGCTAGCCAGTGTCTGAAAGAGAGGAAGAGCTACATGGGTGTGTGGAGGTTGCTCACAGACAGAAGGATGTTCTTATGGTGAGGTAGCCAAATACAGAAAGAACTCAGACAAAGCAGATGGGAAGAGTTGTCCAGTAATAAGCAGTCTCCAGCCCCTGAACTTCATTAATAAGAAGATGGTGGCATTATAATTTTTAGGAATTGCCATATGACTGGGAAGGGATTGCCCTGTGAACATCATAAATAAGGCCAATGCTACTTCTTCCTGTAACTTTCCTACCTCCTCACCTTACATAGCACTTACTGCTCTTGCCTGCAGTGCATATTGCCCTTTGTCTTCAGTCAATACTGTTTCATTTTTTTTGGAGGTCAGAATGAAAGAATATTGACTGTCTTGGTAGTGGTTCGTTTGTGTTTTCAATTGTCCATTTGAAACCTTAAATAAGGAAGTTTACCTCCTCATCTTGAAAGTGTTGTGAAGTTTGAGAGGTTATCAACCCTACGACTGAATGAAAAGGCCCATGTTCATGAGCTGGCTGTTTTCTGTACCAGAGTAGAGGTGAGTTTCACAAGGATCTAAGGTACACAGAGTTGTATCTAAGGAATGCTTGGAAGTTAGAGTAAAATGTCTAAGCACAGTAAAATGCATACAAGCAAACAACAATTACTTTAAATTTATACAGTACCAGATAGACTTTTGGTTTGGAAAGGCCCAGAATAAAGCAAGTAATCAACGCAGCAAGAAGATATCAATGGTGACTGGGAGGGCTAGGGAAAGAGGGAGAAAAATGAGGGAATAGGTAGCAAGTTAGACAAGAAATGTAATACTACCTTACTTATGTAACTGTAACCCCCTCTGAACATCACCTTAATAATAAAATTTTAAAAAAAGAAGATAGCAATAATTCACTTGTAATTCAAACACTTTATCATGCAGTTAATGTGACAAGCATTTCAGTATTAAGCTAATTAATATAGTTTTCCTCTCCAAAAGTTAATTTGCTCACAAATCATTATAATATATAATATAATATATAATATGTTATATATATAATTTTTTTACATTTTATTGAAATTTTATTATTTATGTGACAATAGTAGTGTCTTTATTCAGCTCTCTGGAATTAATACTACTAATTTCTAAAATGTTAAATTTTTATGGACTATGGGAAGCAACATACATGTATAATTATAATATATAGTCAGATATCATGAAATATTTCTTGAAAAAACTATTTGATTGGCAACGAGTATCCTTTAACCCTCAGAATATATCAATGTATTCATTTTTCTAACTATTCCAAAGAAATTGGGAATAATGTAAGAAAAAAGAGTTATTTGGGAGGAAAGAAAGATAATCAAGTATTAATCAAATATAAAGCAAGATGATCAAATACACAATACACAATGTAGCTGAGGTTCAATCACACAGATAATCCCAGGACTGTTTATATTAACCATATATCTATCCATTTTCTTACAGAGGTTGTATTTCTATATTTTAAGAGCATAAAATAAGACATCGAATTTGTGCAACCTAAATAATTAAAAGCAGTGGATATTATTTTCAGTTCAAGTCTCCATAATAATAAAGTTTAAACTATCTAATAGGTTAATTATTTTTAAACCACACCGAGAGGGGTAATCAGCAGCTGACCCACTCAGACATGTGTATAAATGATTTCCAAGCACAATGAAGTCCCTTTTATAACTGCATAGCTTGCTTAGCAGGGACATGGTTAAAGTCAGTTGTTGTGACCAAGACTACAGTCCCCGTAGTATTCATCAAGGAACAAGATGAGGACATTTGGCTCATCTGCCATAAAACCTCTCTGCACTGAGAATCCAATGCTACTGAACTCCTGAGGAGGCTGAAAAACATTCTCATTCTTGTCACCTTGGAGGTGAGTAAAAAAAACAAGAGGCTTGGAGAAGGAAGGTTTAAAGCCATTTCCAAGGTTACTAGAAGTATCAAAATATTTGAGTTATGACCATGAAAAGAGAGTACATTGAGGAAGGAAAGGAGATCATTTTCTTCAGGAAATACCTTAGCGCTGTTCCATAAGATATCTAGTGCATACTTCAAATTTGTTATTATAGGAAAACAAAAAGGCAATTAATTATATAATCACTTGTATCTTACTTATTCACCAGCCAAGTTCCCCTTGTCTTAAATCTATCATGAGCTGGATGGTGATGAATCTCAGGAAAGTCTGATTCTATGTCCCTTTCTTGAGAATTCCAGAGTAGTACAATTTTATTCCATTTTCTACCCACAGACAGAAGACAAGAAAAAAAAAGATCAGAATAATTTATAAAAACCTAGGGTGATCGAAATTAACTGCAATTCTTTCTAAATCTTTGGATTATCATCTTTGAGGAAAGTATTTAAATCTTGTATGGTAAGTACACTTAGGAAAAATTAAAAGGCAAATGTAAATAATTACCATTTATTACTTTCTTACTTTACATCTATTTATTTATTTACTTACTTATTTACTTTGTATTGGTCTGGGGCTTGAACTCAGGACCTAGATGTTGTGCCTGAGCTTTTGTATTCCAGGCTTATGCTCTACAACTTGATCTACAGCTCTACTTTTGGATTTGTTGGTGGTTAATTGGAGATGACAGTCACAGACTCTCTTATCTATCCAAGCTGGTCTGGAATCACAGCCCTCAGATCTCAGCCTCCTGAATAGCTAGAACTACAGGCATGAGCCAGCAGCTCCTGCTTATTCTTTACTTTTTAAGTTTATATTTTATTTGCTTCATAGAATGCAATGAACTTTTCACGATAACATTTTGTCATTAAATAACTCTAATAGATTTATAACTCTAAAAGATTTGTTTCATAAATAACTCTAATAACTATTATGCTGAGATAATTAGCACAATTCACTAATTTCTTTGTTATACCTGTGAGGTGATTGAAACTGCCTTAACAGTATTGATGCAATGCATTCAATTTGTCTATACACTTCATGTTCAAATTCTGAATAGGCTCTTATTTTACCATTACAGAGTATTATTTTCAGTTTATTGTGTCCTGAATCTGTAGATATTAGTTTGGAAATTTTACTATGTCTTCCTGCCTTGGTCTGCTTCCTGATGCCCCCACTCCACAGCTGAGGGGAAAATCAGACATCCAGGCAAATGGAGTAGTTCCCTAAAGTGGTAAGCTCATTCATTGTCTTCTTAGCATTTTTAAGGGAGTAACTCACGTTGAAGTCCAAGGCTTTATAAAAATACATTTCTACCTATGTCTTGGTGCTGAAGACAGGACCAGATAAAGATGTTGTGCATTATCTACTATAGTCTTTTGCTTCTTATGTCTAAATCCCCTCACTCAACCAGATATTTTAAAAATTAAAATAAGGAAAGTGAACAGACATAGACATGCTCATAAAGCTCTCTTTTTGGCAATCTACTGCATGAAAAACATAAAAATAATACACTTAATGTTCAAGAGAATCTCATTCAAGTGCTAATTGAAATGCAGGAAGAAACTTTGATGCTGTTCATACCAAGATTTGTGAGTGAAACCAAAGAATTTTACTATATGGATCTATGCACGATTTTCTCTGATGAAAAAAGGCAGTGTAGGATAAATATGAGGTGAAGAATTTAGGAATGAAGGGTATTTGAGCACTTCCTCTGAATGCCCAATTGTTTTCAAACATTTCACCCATTTCACCTGTTTTTCTTCTGTCAGGAACTGAAAAGACATTCATAAATCTGCATATGGAAGGGTGAAACAACTTGCTGAAGTTCCAATATCCATAGAGTTTGACTCACACAGATTGCCTTATGAACAATTTGATACTTTATAGAATAAATGATTAGGAAAACCTTAGTGAACCTTATTTAATATGTGTGTGTATATATACATGTTTAATAATCAGGTTTATAATGTACTACTTGAGTACATTTGCTGGAATCCTTTCAGAGCTTTGTACTAAGGTTCAAATTGTCTCCATTTCATTTAATTGCTAACTTTTACTTTTCCCCAGCTTATTTCTTTTAGTAGGATTTTAGCAACATTACAATCGTCTAATCACAGAGCAGGCCCCTGCCTAGTGACAGCACCAGTTCTCAGACCTTTAGTACATCAAAATTATCTCAAGAGATTGTTGAAGCATCAAAACTCTTTCTAGGATGTCCTACTCTTTGGCCCAGGACATCTTGATTTATGAGGGATTTATTGGGAACGAAATTACATTTCATATACATGAAATTACATTTCATGTATAATGTGTCATGAGTCCCATGCTACAACTTTAAAGCTAATAGATATATTTCATTGGCACAGTAAAGAATTAAAGAATTGGTCCTCCCACAAAAAAAGCAAAAAAAAAAAAAAAGAAAAGAAAAGAAAAGAAAAGAATTGGTTTCTGCTGTCTTAAGTGATTCTGATGGTCTGAATTTTCTTTTGTTAAATTTCTCCTCCTCACCAAGCTATTTCCTGAACTTTTGGTCTAAGGTGGTTCTTTTGCTTTCCTAATTGTTCTATTTTCTCAACACATTTGAAATAGAATTGACTCTGATTCTTCATTATTGGGACCTTCCTGTTGATCATAGCTGCAATCCTTTCATCTGAAACAGTACCTAGGGCAATTTAATAAATGAAAATGAATATGTGCGTTACTCTGATATAGAGATACTGAGATACATTACAACAGGAAAATCAGAAATGTTCATCATTCAGCAAATAAAAAAATTAGAAGTTCCATGGAAATTTTAGTTTAATTTAATTAAAAAAAAGGTGAATATCTGGGATCCTGTTAATTAGCAGGTGGTATTTATCCTCAGCTATAGGCTTCAAGATTGAGGAAACAAAACATGAAGTTAGCCAGAATTAACTCCACCCATTAATTATCTCCATCCTCTGATGGTCCAAACAACGAAGTTGCAGACTTGAATTTTTTTAATGTGTTTTTTTAATGTGGGAAAAGTGGTCTGTCCATACCTAAGGGTTTCAAACTTTGAAGTGACACTTCTATAACTATTTGATAAATTAAGTAAAATATTAGAGTGATGAATTGAACTTGTACAGTTTTTATTTACACTAGGAAAAGAAACAGAATTTATTACGTGTCCTAATTTTTCAAAGGGGGCTTTTACTGATCATATATCTTAAGCACAGGACAAGACAGAAATGGTGCTAGGACTAAAAGAGTTAATGTCCTCTGAGAAAAACAAACAACAAACTTTTCTTAATTCCAAACATTTGATTAAGGATAATCCCTCAAATTTAAGTTGTCCCTGTTTGTTTTTCAGTAATGGTAATGACTCACACACAAGAAATAAAGCAGACAAAAGTTCAAGAGAATGCAGGGAAAATACAAAAATATTCACAGATTATAGTTTAGCTCTGGAAACTTGTTTGACATGGGTCTATTTTTATCTGGGTGAATAAAGGCTATTTCTACTTTTCCTCTGCTTATTGGTGAAATATTGAATAGTGACAGATACGTTCAGTGTTCTGGAAGTTAAGAATCATTCAACTGAAGTAATGGCCCTCATAAATATAGCCATTTAGAAAATGAAACATATTTGGATAAAAGTTTTTGCTATTTCACATTTTAATTACAATGTATAATAGTTTTGTCTTATATGTCCATATAAATGCGTGGATTGGATAAGGAGTATTGGTTTGTTTTACATTGGTTTAATTATGAAAGAAACTGGCCTTAAAATGTTCATATGCACTGAATTAGTGAAATACATATTAAAAAGACAGTTGAAGAAATTAATAAGGAGGATGCCCACATATGATATATACTAACTTTGATGGCAAGTAAGTGCATTCCCTAGCATTTGTCATGAAGAAATGGAAACAACGTTACTTAAGTCCATTCCATTATTTTGGAATTAACATCATTGGGTAGTTCCCGAGACAGGTTTACTACCTGCGGAAGAGTTCTTCTAACAATGAAAATGGCCTTTCATTTATGAACTATTGGATAAATTATAAACCCATGTTTGTCAGAGAAACATTGGAGGCAGTCATTGCAAGATCTAGGTTTATAGGTGTTCTGAACCAGCAGTCTATTTGCATCTAGGGCCCCTGAGTGAACTTCCTCCTGGACATCTGCCTCTGGTTCATCATGTCGGACTCCAACCACACCAGCCCCTCTTTCTTCCTGACAGGCCTTCCGGGCCTTGAAGCCGCGCACATATGGCTCTCCATACCTCTGTGTGCCATGTACATCGCCTCTCTGGCTGGGAACAGCCTCATTTTGTGGGTGGTAAAGTCAGAGCCCTCCCTACACCAGCCCATGTACTACTTCCTGTCCATGCTGGCAGTTACTGACCTGGGCCTGTCTGCCTCCACCCTGCCCACCATGTTCACCATCTACATGCTGGGGCTCAGGGAGGTGGCACTGGACATGTGCCTGCTCCAGCTCTTCTTCATCCACACCTTCTCCATCATGGAGTCCTCTGTACTGCTGACCATGGCTTTTGACCGTTTCGTGGCCATCAGCAACCCCCTGCGCTATAGCACCATCCTCACAAATCCTCGGATTGCCAGCTTGGGCCTGGCTATCATTGTGCGCAGTGTTGGTCTCCACATTCCAGCCCCGATCATGCTGAAGAAATTACCCTACTGCCAGAAGCGCCTGCTGTCTCATTCCTACTGTCTGCACCCGGATGTCATGAAGCTGGCCTGTGCGGACACTCGCATCAACAGTGCCTATGGCCTTTTTGTAGTTCTCTCTACTCTGGGTATCGACTCGGTGCTCATTGTTTTCTCCTACGGGCTAATTCTCCACACAGTGCTCTCCATTGCATCCAAGGCTGAGCGTCTGAAAGCCCTCAACACCTGTGTGTCCCATATCTGTTCTGTGCTACTCTTTTATACGCCTATGATTGGTTTGTCCATGATCCACCGATTTGGGAAGTGGGCTTCGCCCTGCAGCCGTGTCTTGCTGTCCTACCTGCACTTTCTTACACCGCCAGTGCTCAACCCTGTGGTTTATACCATCAAGACCAAGCAGATCCGTTTGAGGATACTACGTATCTTCCGCTCAGGCAGGGGGGGCATTGAAGATACCCACGGTCATTAAAGATCATTACAGGAACAAAAAAATGACATTTGTTATATTTGTTTAATGAGACATTAAACTGAGATTTGCATATCAAGGTGAACAAATAGAAAGAAATCGTATTTATCTGTCTTTTACAGGAAATCGTATCTCTGGGAAAAAATATGCACACTCCACTTAACTGATATTTTCGCTAAACAGTGTATAATTGAGCATAAGTATTAGAAATAAATTAGAAATCGCCAGTAGAAATAAAAATGTCCAGTAATATTAGCCTAAGTTTTGAGAAATGATACATATTAATTACGACCTAAGAAGGGAATTGCTATTTTAAATGGAAAAATGGCTAATGACAACTTTAGAAATTCATGAATGTATACATATAATCATAGGATAGTGTTTTAGAGCTTAAGGAGAACAATATCTTGGCAAATTAGATAACGAACAGATTTGGAACACAGTGATGTTGGAAAAAATCTGGAAAATTCCCCAATCAAGAATTTTATGAGGACTGCCATGATGGAATTTTTTATATATGGTGCACACTGGGTTAATATTACTGCCTGAATGAGTGGTTGAATAGCTTGCACATTGGAGGAAAAGTTTTAACAAGGGAAAAATCTGTATAAAACAATGGATGCTGTTCCCCAGGTGTTCAAGTCATGTCAATAATGACTGTTGCAACAGTAAGATGTACAAGCAGGGATGGTAAGGGGAAACAAAGGAGGATGCAACAATGCTTGATAAGAAATGTACTCATTACCTTGCTCATGTAATTGTAACCTCTCTGTGTGGTATTTTCACAATAAAAAACGTATTAATTAAAAAAATAAGATGTCCAAGACTCTATGTTGAAAAACAAACTTTACAATTTAGGCAGAGGGGAATGTAGGTGTGGAGATGGGAGGGAGGATGGGATAAGAACAATAAAGGAGGAGGCAACAATGCTTGATAAGAAATGTACTCATTACCTGGCTCATGTGATTGTACCCACTCTGTACAGTATTTCTCAATAAAAAACTTATTTTAAAAAAATGGCTGTTTAATACCAAAAGGAGAACATTTTGGATGTTGCTGCTTTCATCTTTTCTGCAGCAGAAAATTCAAAGTTGTATGGCTATTTAAATCTGTAACATCTTGTTTCTTTGTCTGTAGTTAGAATTTCTTTTTAAAATCATAGTAATATGGAAGTGGAGCTGTAGCTCAAGTGGTAGAGTGCTCGCCTTGAGCTGAAGAGCTGAGAGACAGCGCTCAGACCCAGAGTTCAAGCCCCATGACTGACTAAATAAATAAATAAATAAATAAATAAATAAATAAATAAATAAATAAATAAAATCATAGTAATAAAGCCGGGTGCCAGTGGCTTACGCCTGTAACCCTAGCTACTAAGGAGGTTGAGATCTGAGGATCAAGGTTCAAAGCCAGCACAGGCAAGAAAGTCCCTGAGACTCTTATCTCCAATAAACCACCAGAAAACAAGAAATGATGCTTTGGCTCAAGTGGTAGAGTGCTCGCCTTGAGCTGAAGAGCTGAGGGACAGCATCCAGGCCCAGTGTTGAAGCCCCATGACCTACAAAAAACAACAACAACATAGTAATAAAAACATTTTCAAACATTCTGTGAAGGGTCTACTTCCTTTTAAAATCTCTCATCAGTTTGGACATAATCGGTTACTCAAAACATGATTTAAAATATAATATGAGACCTTTTAACTGTACCCTTCACAATAAACTACTTCTATGTGTGCAGTTCAAAACATGTTCAGATTTTGCTTTCTTTGCCTATATAGATCATGTGAGAAATTTCAGTTTGGCTGCAATATGGTCTGCAAATATTAAATGAATAGATAACCCTCATCATTGGGAAACAAAATTATTCTGCAAAGGTGTAGCTCAACTAAAAGAAAGCATGAGTGAAACAGGAGCATTAAGTCATTTGCTTGTTGCCATTCACTGCCATGTCATTAAACACTATAGTAAGTAGCGTAACTGAGGTTGATGATGATAAAATCAGACAAAATGTTCTTTGAGTAACATGTTCTAGAGATACATCCTTTGTTTAACTTGTCTGAAAGCAAAGTTGTTAGTTAAATAAATCAAAAGTCACGAATAGCATCAATAGTGCTAAGTCACTAAAGAAAAACTCCACTTGCTGAATATGTATATTCTTGGTCTCAATTAGGATTTTGAAATTTGCTGATACATAATAATTAATTGTATGTATGCATATCATGTGGTTTTTAAATTTATGTATACAATATAATTTTAAATTTTGGTAATGAAATTGCTAGTTAATACATTCACCTCTACTTATTTTTTATTTTTCATGAACAGAGATGTTACAGTTACATAAGTAATGAATACATTTCTTTTTAAGCACTGTTACTCCTCCCTTATTTTCTCCTGCTTACCACTCCTTACTCCCCTCCCCACCAAGTTATAAGATTCATTTCCAACACGGTGTCTAGTAAGTATCATTGTTGCATTAGTGCATCCTGTGCCCTGCTGTTTCTGTGATTCATTTTTCCTTCCATAGATCAGGTAAGCTTATATACAAGACAAAGGGTACAGAAAACTAAAACAGAAAGAAAAAATCAAATAACTGTAAATAGGTCATAAAGAGAACCTATTGTTTCCAATTCTCAGAGTTCATTTTGATATGCTTCATTATGTATGGTCCTATGCACTTAGCATAGGATCCCTTACTAAAAATGCCATAGATATATTCTAGTTATTACAAAGGAGGGAAACAATGCAACCTCTATTTCTTTGAGCCTGGCTTGCTTCACCTAATATAATTTTTTCCAAGTCTTTCCATTTTCTTACTAATGGGGCATTGTCATTCTCTTTGATGGACGCATAGAATTCCATTGTATATAGACACCACATCTTCCTGATCCATTCATCTACTAGGGGTATCTGGGTTGGTATCTGGGTATCTTTGCTATGATAAATAATGCTTCAAAAACATTCATCTTTGATAATTATCTTTTTTGCAGTAACAACATTCCAGATATTCTCTTGTAGGTATTCTGAAATACAGAACTTATAATTGTTGACTATATTCAGCCTATTGGGCAATAGAATACCTGAGCTCTTGCTTGTTTTTGACTTTGACCTTATGCTCATGGGCATTACTCTTTTCCCTCACTTCTGCCGTTTCCAGGCTCTGGTAACCACTGTTTTCTCAACTTTTATGAGATCAGTTTCTATCAGATCAAATTAGGTCTTTTTTCTGATTTTAATGAGTAATTGGATGGTAGCATATATTACTGGCAGTAAAATAAAGATGGTTGATGTGGTGTTTCTATCCACATTTAATGTATGAATTCTGCAATCAGCTAAACTGTTGTATGCTGTTTCTAATATAAGCTGCTGAACTCATGAAAGACATTAAAACATCAAGTGTGGATTTGCCAAAGGATTACACAGATGATAGCTACAACAATGATATGAATTTTAGTTGCCAAAATTTGGCAAACAGGCAAGAAATAAATAATTCAAGCTTAAGATATAAGGAGAATCACCTACACAATAACAATAAACTTTTAAAGGAAGACATAAAGAGAAATTATTTGATTTCAAACAGAGTCATTAAGTGTTATCTAATGTAGAAAAACTGTGCTTTCAGAAGATTCACTTAACAGTCATTTTTAAGTATGCAAATATTTCAGATGCAGAATGTTCATATAAGTTGTGATGGAACTCTACTCTAGATTGTAGAATTTTCTTCACAGAATTCTATGTAGTTGTCTTTAGGTTTTCCTAATTGATGTCCTTAGTATACGTTTTCTTGATAATACAAGAACTTTCTCAAAACCTAGTTGTCTAGGGTCAATATACTAAACAATGTGAAGATCATGATAATAATATTAATGGTTGAAAGTATTATTAATTTAACTGCAAATCACCTAAGAGAAAACTAGACTTTCATGTTACAGTCTATATGTTTTAGTTTATCCCTGATGAATGATAAAATGAAGCATAGCAAGTCAGAGTTGGGAAACATATAAGAAATGCAGTGATTTCAGAATTTCTTTGAAGTGGACACAGCATCCTAACAGGTATTATGTAACTGAAGTCAAGAGTATTAAAGATGCAATTCTATCTCCAACATCCCCACCTAGCTTAGCAAAGGTTTAAGACACAAATATTTACATTTTCTTGAGAAACATTTGCAAAAAATGCTTATCACTGTTTCCTAAGTTAAACTAAAGTTATATGATTGATATAGAAGACCAGAATAACTATTAATTACTTACAATAGTTAGTATAAGTCCCAAACAGCCAGTAGACACAACTGTCTATATCTTGGTTCCTTTTAGAGACCTACCTTTTCCATAATGTAGGGCTGGTAGCTTTGCATGATTTTCAAACTTCCTAGTATTATCAAGATGAGGCAATTTTCCTTGTCTAAGGTTTCAAATTTTTTGAAACATAAAACACTAGAAAGAAAATCAATATTCTTTCCTTCTGCTTCCAAAAGAATGGAACTCAGTATTGCCTGAAGACCAACGGCAATACCCACCGCAGCAAGAGCAGTAAATGCTATGTAAGGGAGGAGGTAGGAAAGTCATAGGAAGAAATTGCATTGGCTTTATTTATGATGTTCACAGGGCAATCCCTTCCCAGTGGTGTGGCAATTCCTAAACATTATAAGATGCTCTTCACATTAATGAAGTTCAGGAGTGGAAACTGTTTGTTGTTGGACAGCTCTTCTCATCTGCTTCATCACCTTAAAGAACTTCGTCTTGTCTGGGAGCAGCCTCCACTCACCCATGCTCTTCCTCTCTTGCCATCACTTGCTGGCCTCTGCCTCTCCACTTCCACACTGCTTTCAAAGGTAGCTGTTTGAAGACAGGATCTGCAGTGTGTTTTATGCAAGTATTCACCTCCACTTCCTCAGTCATTGAATCAGCTCGTCTATGGATGTGACTTCAGACAATTACATGGTCATTCAAGAGTCTTTACACAATACCAGCATGCTCACTGCCAAACACATCACACCTGTTGGGCTGGCCATGTGACCTCCATCTCTCCCTCTATGTGTTTCTTGGAAACCTAATGTGCTAAGGTTGTCCCATTCTGGCACCTCTGTCAATAGTGGCTTGTAGATCTTTGTATGCTGTCTGCATTGGGATGGGTCTTTGCTCATTAACTTTCACCTACATGCTGATCTCAAAGACAGTATTGAGCATTGCATTCAGTAATAGTAGTCAAAAGCTTTCCACATCAACATTTCTCACATCTGTACAATTCTTTTTTAAATTAATTTACTTCATTGCTACTATAGTAGTGGTGTACAGAGGGATTCTAATTACAGGTAATGAGTACATTTCCTTTTCTACAGTGTCATCTGTTCCCTCATTCTCTCCCAGTCCCTCCCTCCAGTTGCCACCCATGACTTGCAAAGTTTACTTTCATCAGAGTCCACTGAGTTCCACTGCTGCACTTTTTCACTTTTTTTCTGGTCATGGGGGTTGAACTCAGAGACTGGGAGCTGTCCTTGAGCTATTTTGCTCAAGGCTAGTGTTCTATAGTTAAGCCACAGCTCCTTCTGTCTTTTTTGGTGGTTGGCTTTACAGATTCCCTACATCTCATCTTCCTGAATAGTGAGGATTATAGTCATGAGCTGCTAGTGCCTGTCACATCTGTACAGTTGCTCTCTTTTATGTCCTACTAGTCAGCCTGTCCACGATCAGTAAGATAACATACTACTTGCTCAGCCACACATGCTTCTATTTTATATTTACTTTCTGTCTATATTATTGGCACCCTAATATGTATAGTGTAAAAGCTGAAGAGAACAGGATATATAAAATAAAGATGTTCTATTTTAAAAAACCTCACAATGAATTGTAGGAATGTAATTTTGTTGTATGATTCCTCCGTCTTGAGAAAAGCCTGCTTAGATTACTCTATAACTTCTTCCTATCTCATAGCTACGTCCCTCAGATGATCTGAAATCAGATCTTTCTCTCCTTTCAGTAAGAGAGGAATGGCTTTTGACTGAGGACATCTGAATGATGGAGAATATCTTACCTGCACATTCAATCAATTAATTATTGAAACACACTGATTGGGGCAGAGTTTGGTGTTATCCAAGCCACTCAAGCAAGAGTTGTTCAGTGGTGAAAATATTATTTCTCATTCTACTAAAAGCAATCTCATTCTTTATCAACTTAGGGACTAGAGGAGACATGTGTTGCCTCTTATGAGAATATATTATTTTATTTTATTTTTATATTTTTATATATTTTTCTTTCCCATCTTCTCCCTGTCCCCCCACCCAATCCTCCCCTCCCCCCTGCACCAAAGTTGTGAAGTTCATTTTCGACATAACGACTTGTACATCTCATTGTTGCAATGGGTCAAGTGCTTAGTTAAGTAGGATTTAGTAAAACCTAAGATCTATTAAAAATTAAAAAACACCACCTAGAATTCTACAAAAATCAAGTTTATGAGTGTCTTACTTGTTTGTACTTTTAGAAAACATGACATGTGTGTATAAACACTGAACTGTTTCTGATTTGTGAAATCACTATAGTTATAATCTATTACCCCTGGCATGTATAAACATATATATAAAATGCTACACAAAGTATGTGTATTTAAAGAAACAGGGATTTTAATTACTAGCTGCTTGGCCATGCTGGTTGGATAGTCCCCAAGGCTTTTAAAGTCTCAGTAGAGCATTTTAGGCACCTGAGGTATCTTCTCTTGTGGTCTGTAAAACACCTTAAAACTCATGAAATGAGGCTGAACTTCTCTATTCTGATGTGAGGAGTTCTGTGTTTTACAAGGAAGGACTATAGAAAAAGCCATTAATTATACAGTAAGTAAAATATGTTGGAGCTAAGTTCTATCAGCTACTATCTTAACTGCAAAATCCATGTGGTTCAGTTGATTAAAAAATAGTTTACATTAAAACTAAAATTTAAATTTAAAAAATTCCAACAAGCAACCATGGTTAAAGTGGCAAATATACATGGGCAGTATATGACTCGAACTTTAAGTTATTTGGAAAACTTTCTGTTTAACTAAATAACATTTTAAAGTTAAGTGACTGGTTCTTTTACCTGGTTTTTATCTCTTCATTCTAAGGAATTTATATTGTATTCCTCAACAATTTTCCAGGTGAATTTGGCTGATAGTATAAGTGTATATTTTGTTTTAAAAAGCGGAATTTATAAATCTAAAACCTTCCGAATGTCACAAACTGAATATTGTTTGTGTAACAGACCTCTCAATACTGAAAACAGTATATCATGAATATAATTTGTAAGGGTGATGACCTTTGAATAAATCAGTAACATCTATTTTTAGTTGCTGAATTAGATAAAGTGCATATGCCTTTGCAAGTAGGGAGATTTCATTTTTCCTCTGACATTAAGTTGTTTTTTTTTTCCCCTTCCTGAGGCTTGAACTCAGGGCCTGGGCACTGTCCCTGAGCTTCTTTTGCTCAAGTCTAGCACTCTACCACTTTAGTCACAGTACCACTTCTGGCTTTTTCTGTTTATGTGGTACTGAAGAATAGGACCCAGGGCTTCATTCATGCTAGGCAAGCACTCTACCACTAAGCCACATTGCCAGCTCCCACATTAAGCTTTTAGAAAAGCTTTTCACACTCTAAATGCTGAGGATTTGCCTACTGGTGGTATTTGTCTTTCTTTCAGTTTCCTTTTTTTGTTGTGTTGTAAAGGTGATGTACAGAGGGTTTAGAGTAAGTCAGGTAATGAGTACATTTCTTTTTGAACAGTGTGATATTTTAACTGTTTTGCATTTTTAAATTTTTATTGTTATTGTTATTTTAAAGGTGATATACAAAGGGCTTACAGTTACATAAATCAGTAAATGAGTGCTTTTAAGTTCCAAAGTGTTCAAGTAGAAGTGTGTTTTATAATCATGACAATGAAAAAATCTTTAAATTTCCAAGTAAAACATACAAAATTGAGCCTGGTAGAGAACTGTACTATTGATATGTAACTTCAATCTTGAATAATACAAAATGCCTATTTTTTTTTTTTTTTTTTGTCGGTCATGGGGCTTGAACTCCTGGCCTGGGCGCTGTCCCTCAGCTCTTCAGCTCAAGGTGAGTGCTCTACCACTTGAGCTACAGCGCCACTTCCGGTTTTCTGGTGGTTTATTGGAGATAGGAGTCTCACGGTCTCTCCTGCCCGGGCTGGCTTTGAACCGCAATCCTCAGATCTCAGCCTCCTGAGTAGCTAGGATTACAGGCGTGAGCCACCAGCGCCCGGCAATGCCTATATTTTTAATGTAAGCTTTTTGCAATCATTGTGTAAATTTTGTATCTTAGTATAAGAAACACATACACCTTTCCCCAACTGATGTTTCTTCAGAAACTGATGTTTCTCTCCTTCATTCCCAATTTATAAATGAAAATTTGCCCTGTATTCTAACATTTAAATAGTGGTGTAACTACAAATATAAATTTGGTATATACCTTTGATCTTTTAATGTAGTAACTTAAGTAATTTTGTTTTTCAATTCTATCAGTATGTTTTCTTTTCCCTGTTCTCTGTCTAACCTTTCTAAGCAGCACTCAAGGTAGCTTTGATTACTTATATTTTTACAATAAGGAATATTGTTCTCAGGAAAGTTAAATGGCCTTCTGTGCCACATAAAGATGAAGTCGCAAATATAATATTAAATCTGTAGTGGTTCAATATCCTTTCATACTATTATTTTATCTATCACTTATGCTTGAATCTTTCACTAGGTGCTTGCAATTCTGCCTGACACAAAAATTAATACAGGAGGTAATTCACAAAGCAGGATAAAATAGCATAATATTGCAGTATAACCAAAGGAGAAGCAGGAGTGACAAACGTTTCTTCCAGCAATGAGTTTGGAAATAGGTATAAAAATACAGAAAAGAAAGTAAAATAAAATAAAATATTAGATAATAAAATACAAAGAAAAAATAGAAACTAAATAGAAGCTAAAAATTAAAATTATAAAAAGTATTTTATTCAGATAACTAAGATATATGTACAATGAATATATATAGAAAGAGTTAGTTTTATATGTAAGTACAGGGTATTTTAATGACAATATTTGTTATGTGGGTTTTACCTACATGTACCAGGAGTATTTTCACATAAGTAAGTTGTTTAAGAACATGTTTGATTTTCAGGTTAGACATTGAAGGGGAAAAATTCTTACATCTACAAAGCATTTACTTTCTATGTATTATATATATATATATATATATATATATATATATATATATATATATATATTATCACTTACTAGTAATTATTAAGTGCATTTGTTTAGCAGAATTTTAAATGCTAATATCAAGTAACCATGTACCAATTTCACCAGTAAAATATGGAGATGAGTCAGAAAAAAATGCCTTTAATTATTTTTCCTAAAAATTATCTTTCTTTTTCCCCCTATTTCTTTCCCTTTGTATTATACATTTCTTGCCATATCTTTTTATTTCTGTTGATTTTCTTTTATCCAGCACATATTTAAGCTATTATTAGTAACCAAATATTGGTAAAATAATAAAACACATCTACAATGTCCTCCAAACTATAAATAATAAATAAAGAAGATTAGATTGATTACAAGACATATTTGTATACCTATAACCTCATTCATATATGTCATTCATTTAATATGCTATAAATTTATTATGATTTAAAAATGACATATAGTTTTTAAAGTTATTAAAAAGGTGATGTAAACATTGGTGCGGGGGGGTGGGAGGATTGGGTGGGGGGGATGGATGGGAAAGGATAGGAAGGGGAAACAAAGGAGGAGGCTACAATGCTTGATAAGAAATGTACTCATTATCTTGCCCATGTAATTGTAACCCCTCTGTACAGTATTTTCACAATAAAAAAAGGTGATGTACAGAGGGGTTACACATATATAAGGTAAAATGTATATTTCTTTTTGGACAATTTCACCTCTTTCCTTGCTCTCTCCCGATTTTTCCCTTCTGTCCTCATAAATTGTGTAGCTCATTTTCAACACAAATACAGTTTTAATATGAAATCTTAGACTGCATAATCAATATGTTTCATTGTTTTCAGAAATAGTTTTTAATGGTTTCTAGTGAATATAAGGAATGTTTCATGATACCTATAATTCATTTGTGTATTCATTTGTATTAAATTGAATATATGAAAAAGTTTAAAGCAATTACTTATTGATAAACTTTGAGTCTAAGTGCTGTACATGCTTTTGCTATAGTACCTCATATAAGTAATCCTCACAGCAATATTTAAATATATCACCATTAATAAAAAGTTTATTTAAAAGCTGTGAAGTTGGCTCAATGGTAAAGTGCTTGTCTTGCATGCATGAGGCACTGGGTTCGATTCCTCAGCACCACATAAGCAGAAAAAGTTGGAAGTTGGGCTGGGGCTCAAGTGGTAGAGCACTAGCCTTGAACTGAAGAGCTGAGGGACAGTGCCCAGACCCAGAATTCAGACCCCATGACCAACAAACACTTTTTTTAAATAAAAAAGTTAAAAGTTTACTTAAAACAAGTATGGAAACCAGCAAAATGATATAACATTCTTCAATTCTTTCTAAGTCAACAGTGCATTTACACAAAAAACACTTGCCCTAACACCAAAGACAGTTCAGAAAAAAACAATTCAGAGAGACAAAAACATTGTAATCTCAACATTTGCAGTCTAGCTGATAGAGAAGAAAGATAATCGTATCTAGAAACCTTATGATTGCAACAAGACTTAAATGATATCAAAGAATATTCAGAACAAAAACTTACGTATTTCCTAGACCAAAAACTGAGGAAATATTCTCTGGGTGAGATAAACTGTGTAGTTAATTTAAAAGCCATTAAATTCATTAGGTATAGAAGAAAGGGTTAGTCAGAGGGCTTGGCTTGAGTAAAGGTGTAAACATATAAATTAGTAAATTATAAGGACAGATCTCCATATATACAAAAAGCAAATTTATGGAGAAACTATGAGCTAGAAGTTTCAAAAAAATGACCAAGTTTATTCTAAAGCAATAGTAATTAAAATGAAACATAGAAATAAAACATTTTAAAAAAGGAATTTAGATCAAATGTGGGAGTTCATGTGCTAACTGAAGCCTTGAAGCAATGCAAATTGCCTAAAATTTTTATATGAATCATAAGAGAATCAGTAGGGAAGAAGCAAATGGAAGAGAAATGTGGTATGTATACTTTTTTGTCCAATAGGCTCTGTAAATTTGTATGGGAGATGATCTAGGAAAAATGTACAATAATTCAACAAAACTATTGGTGAGACCACCGAGCCCTTTTTATTATTGTTATTTATTATTATTATTATTATTGGTATGAAGATGGAATAATCAGTTAAGTAGCTGAATTGTATAAAATACATGAGCTTGGACTCATGCCCAATATTTTTTAATGTAGTTATACACTGGTGTCTCACACCTATAATTCTAGCTATTCAGGAGTCTGAAAGCTGAGGATCACAGTTTGAAGCCAGCCTGGACAGGGCAATCCATGAGATTCTTATTGCTAATTAACTACTAAAAAGAAGGAGGAGGAGGAGGAGGAGGAGGAGGAGGAGGAGGAGGAGGAGGAGGAGGAGGAGGAGGAGGAGGAGGAGGAAGGAAGGAAGAAGATGACAATGAAGAAGAAGCTGGAAGTGGAGCTGTGGCTCAAGTGATAATAATAGCTTTGAGCAAAGAAAGCTCAGGGACAGCTCCCAGGCCCTGAGTTCAAGCCTCAGAAATCATACACACACACACACACACACACACACACACACACACACACACACACACAAACACACACACACACACACACACACACAATGCAGTAATGAAATTTAGTTATTTTACAAAGTCTAATGATATTTCTTTTGTGAATGAATTTAAATCTCTGCAGATTTAGTATTATTAAGAATCCATTTCTCAAATAGATATTTTAGTCAAATAGATTGATTTATATATAACAAAATTAATCAACTGAGCGAAAATTTTGATACTTTTAAAATATATAAAATACAGAATCTTTGTATCCACCATAATAGGAACATTTTCATCTTTGAAGGTTTTGGCACTGCTATGAAATCGGAGGTAGGCTCTTATCACTCTCTGCCTGCCTTCTGTACTTATGATAGCTCAGGGTTACGTTGCTATGAAAATTTCTATATATTAAGATTTTATAACATTTGGTTACTTTGTACTTGTCTTTGTTTCTTAAACAACCAGTAATTTTCTGCCTTTGTACCTCTCAATATCTTCCTTTTGAATTTTCAATTATATAGATCTGCCTTAGTTTATTTAGCTATTCAGTAACAAGTTTATATTTGATCCTCTTCAGGGTTTTTGCTGTTATAAATGAAGCTTCAATAAAAAATTTTATATGTCTTTATGTAGACATATATGTCTATTTCTCACTCTCTTGAGAGTGAAATCTCTGAGGTATATTAACTGTGTTAAAAATCCTTACTTAACTTTAAAGTGTTGAATTCTTTGCCAAAGAATTTTTATTATATTGTATCCTATCAGCAATGTATAATAATTCCAGTTGTTCCACATTCTTAGTAACAGAATTTAGTGCTCCACTTTCAGTTCTTCATAGCGTAATTTTATAACTCGTGTTTAAACAACCTTCCTTGTGCCTCGAACCCGTCTCTCAGCTTCTCTGACATATAATTTCTTTTACAGATTTGCAAGCATACTGGACGACAATCCTAACTACATTTCATCATGTCACCTCTTACTAACACTTCTGATTGGCCCATTTTTTCCTTCATTGGTATTCCTGGTCTAGAGTCTGCACACATGTGGATCTCTATCCCCTTCTGTCTTTTGTATCTGGTAGCCCTTGGGGGTAATGTTCTTCTCCTCATTCTAGTTAGGTCAGAACAGATTCTTCATGAGCCCCAGTATTATTTTTTGGCTATGCTAGCCCTCACTGACCTCGGTCTTTCATTGTCAACAATGCCCAGTGTCTTGGCTATCTTCTGGTTTGATGTCCACCATATTGGCTTGGATGCCTGCCTGGCTCAAATGTTCTTCATTCACACTCTCTCCTCAGTGGAGTCAGGGGTACTGGTAGCCATGGCTTTCGATCGCTTGGTAGCTATCTGTGCCCCGCTCAACTACAGCAGGATCCTGACCCACTATACTGTTGGCTGCCTCAGTGGAGCTGCCCTCCTACGTGGGGCCACTCTGTTAGCTCCTCTTCCTTTTTTCCTCAGGACTTTTCCTTTCTGTGGGGCCAATGTCCTCTCACATTCTTACTGCTACTACCCAGATATGCTGAACCTGGCCTGTGGAGACGTCACTTTCAGCAGTGTCTATGGACTGGTCTGTGTCCTCTGCACATTTGCTGTGGATGTTATCTTCATCCTAGTTTCCTACATGAAGATCTTGGGCACTGTGATGAAGATGGGAATCCAAGATAGAAACTGGAAATCCCTGCACACCTGCGCGTGTCACCTGTGCACAGTGCTGGTGTTTTACCTACCTCTCATAAGTCTCGCGGTACTTCATCGGTACAGCGAGGAAACTTCCCCAATTCTATACACTACCATGAGCAATGCCTACCTCCTCCTGACACCACTGCTAAACCCTCTTGTCTACAGTCTCAAGTCCAGACAGATCCAAGCTGCCCTGCGCAAGAGATTTTGGGTGCAACGTGTTATTGCTGGGGAATGAGTTTTGTCTTCAAATCAGAAGGAGCAATTGTTTTTAAATTATTATCGAGGATCTACTGTGTACAAAGTAGTACGCACGGAACTGTGAATTCAAACACGAAACCTGTCTCAGGCCGCTCCTTTAGGAAGGGAACAAAGTTAGGAAAGGCAGGCAGCATGTTGAAATCAATGATCACGAATGTGATCATGGATGCTCACTGTTCGGCATCTTGATGGGAAATGGCACAAAGCACAGTTCCATGTTTTTGAAGTATGAGTTCAATAAGCATCACAATGTTACCTCTTCTCGTGGTGGAGTCCAATACTGGATTACCCAATGATCAGTCCATGTGTGAGTTCACAGAAAATGCAAGATGTCACCTGATTCCAAATTTCAGTGTGGTTCCAGTTGAGGAATTACCATTGTACTCATAAACTACTTTGTTAAATGGCAATTTCTTCATACAACTACTTAAAGATAACAATTTAAAAATTCCAAAATTGATGACAAATTAATGATTGTATGTATAGTAGAAATTGATTGTATGAATCTTTTTTCGTTCAGCGATTCCCAAAATATAATGAAGTCTTTTGAAAAAAGTAAGAGTGTGAGAAATGATCATTTTTATTATATTATTACTTCATAATCTTACTTTACTCGTATTTTGTTTTGCTTCCATTTTCATATTTATAGATTCTATCCTGAGTTCCAAAGCAAGGGTGTAACTCTCTTTAAGTTCCTGAAGACTCTTCTCTTCTGAGGCTCTTTTAAGGTTGCAATACAAGCAATTGTTAACTTTCTTTTAAAACATTTTGAATTTAGAGTAAAAGACAATATAGACATGAAAATAATGTGATATCTGACCTTGATTTGCATTTATAGCACAAAACACATAGTTTAATATGTCATATACAATTATGACGCAGCTAAATGAATAACAATACTTCAGCACCTATTCAAATACATGATTTTCACAACAAAATATAAGTACAGAAATTCAAGAATTGTTTTGAACTGGAAGACAAAAGTATTTTCTGATTACCTTTGATATCACTATCTGAGTGACAGAGATATTATCTTTTTGTATTTCTTAAAAGTAGATAGCAGTAAATAATATCATTTCCTTTGCATAGATTTGGATACTGTAGCTGTTTTCCCTAAATGATTTAACAAGTAAATTATACAGGTCTAATTTTATTCAATATATGCCAGTCTTTAATTAAATATTAAATCTAGTTTAGCCCAGTCTGAAGAAACCAAGTATGTATTACTTAGGTGACAAATTGCATAGTACTGCTTTGTTGTATTTTTCTTTAATCTCTCAATTTTTATGTTAGATGAGATTTTTATTGGGATGGGTTCAGAATAAGAATTGTAGAATATGAACAAGTTTAAGTAAAACTTATAGAAAATGAACCTTCTTTTCTTTTACAGAATAGTTTAGATTTGATTCACATAAATGTAAAATGTAACTGTAAAATGTTTTTTTCCATGAACCTGTAATCCCCGGTACTCAGGAGGCCGAGTCTGAACACTGTGATTCAGAGCCAGTCTGGGCAGGAAAGTCTGTAAGACTCTCATCTCCAATTAACCAGAAAAATGCTTGAGTGGAACTGTGGATCAAGTGATAGTGTCAATCTTGAGTACTAAAGCTCAGGGACAGTGTAGACCCTGAGTTCAAGTCCCAGGACTGGAGCACACACGAAATGTATTTTCATATGACTGTTTGGACTGACATGGGATCTCATAGGTGAATTATGTGAAATCTAGAAATAACTCATGATGCTTTAGAAATACTTATCCTTGCCCTATATTTTAAAGTGGGGGATAATTCCCCCTTTGCAGAAATGTTATAGTGAAACCCTGCAGAGATATTGTGAAAAAATCGCACTGATTTGTTTTCCAACATCCCTGGTACCTTTCATATTACATTACGTGTAAATAGCCAGCACACCTCTCATATCATGTTTTCACACTGTAAATGAGTAAGTGAAAGACAGATGTGAGAAATCAACATTGGACATTGAGTCTAAGGGGGAAATCTTTCTCTGTGTCAGTTTTACAGGTGGGATATAGATTAAGGTATGAAAATAGGATAAAATTTAATAAGTCATAGTTTTATGAGTAAAGTTTGTCCATTTATACATTCATAACATTTTATTTGCGCCCATATTTCTTAATAAGTAATCTGAGATACTTGTTCCACACAAAGTTAAAATAAATAAGAAATTATTGACTGGAGTCTCATGGTAACTCTATCATATTCAGAACCAAATTCTTTATATTTCTAAATGAAGATCATAACTCAGCCATTCCATAGGGTTCAGAAAGGCCAATAAATTTTTCCAATGTGTTCTAAAATTTTTCTATTTTCCTTTATTTTCCCTAGGTTTTACTGTGTTTTTTATGCCCCTCCCTTTCATTATCTCCACTAGAGCAAAATTCATTTGTATTATATACACTATGTTAACCATATCAAATAGTGGAACACCTGGGCCATTGTAAATTCATGTATTATTTTATATTTTATTTTTGTTTACCCAAGAAAATCTTTCCAATATACTCCACTGATATATGAAATTTTCTGCAGAAAAGAATATTTTTCTGAATACCTTAGAGATTATATCACTGGGAGCTTGTTTAGTAACTTTAACTTGCCTCGCAATTATACAATGCATTCTACTTGGTTTTGGTCTTTAGACTTTGAATACATGCAGATATGTTTCTCATTATACCATCCTCAAATTTAATGCAAACCAAAGGCTAATTGCTCCTCTTCTTCTTCTCCTCTTATTCTTCCTTCCTTCTTCTCTTCTTTCTTCCTTTATTCTTTCTTCTTCCTCACTCTCCTCTTTCTCCTCCTGCTTCCCCTCCTCTTCCTCTCCATCCTCTTCCTCTCCCTCCTCCTCCTCTCTCTCCTCCTCTTCCTCTTTCTTCTTCTTTCTCCTCTTTTGCAAATTGTCCATATACATCTGTGATGACATGTTGCTATGTTGCCATACTGATAATGTTCTAGTACTTCTGTGTACATTCTCATTTCATCCCATTTAATCCATCACTAATTTCATTTACTTATGTCTTGTATAGATAGATAGACAGACAGACAGGCAGGCAGACAGACAGACAGAGAGAGAGACAGACAGACAGATAGATGAGAGATACTTCTTGAATATGTTCGCTCATTTGTACCGCTAAAGTCTCTTCACTAATTCAAGCTTTCCTGAGTTCTTTCATCTGCTATCATTGACTTTTCTCCAATATTACTTCATGTTCAAACTATTATTTATCTTATGGAATTGCTAAATATAGAGAGTTATGTTGTATTTTTTTGAATTTTTGCAGCAGAATCCATGTTTGGTATTATAAATTTAACCGAAATCAGATAAAAGGCAAAGTTCGTTATGATCTGACCTACATAGTTTTTCTTTCATAGTCAGGTTTTGCTAAACACTGTAAACATTGCATGGTAGTTTAAAATTTTCCCTTGCTACTATTTATAACTGACAGACAATTTTTATCTAGCAGTGAGAGAATTCTTGTTCATCTTTTATGTATTATATTACTGATATGCAACCTCTGTAACATAATTTCAATCAAAATTTCAATAAATATGATTTCATTGTTAGCCTAGCAGATTCCTAAGCAGGGCATTCATGTGATATTGATCCCTTCATCTATAGGATCTAACATCTTAGAATTGAATCGATTTAAACTAGAGGATATCCAGTTAGTGTTCAGTGAAGAATTGTTTCTTTGGTATTTGGGAGGAAAAAACGTCACACATCTGGTACTAAGAATAAATATTCTAGACTGTGTGTGTGACTATGTGAAAATGGAAGGGAAGATTTTCGTTGGTTTTTCACCTTATATTCTGTGAGTGCATGGTGTGTGTGTGTGTGTGTGTGTGTGTGTGTGTGTGTGTGTGTGTGTGTGTGTGTGTGTGTGTGTGCATGTGGATGTGTGTTAGTACTCACAGGCAATGGTGGTAGTAATGAGAGAAAGACAACGTCAAGAACAAGGAAACAAAATGAACGACAAAGAGAAAGGAAAGTTACTCATACCATAGAAGAGAAAATAAAGTATTTTGCTAAGAGACTTCAAAAGTAAAAATTCTAGTAATAGCTTGTTGCTGAACAAGTTAAAAAACATAGAAGAAATAATTTTGTAATCAGAGAGATTAGTTTGCATGAAAGAACTATCAGCAATGTGGTATTATTCCATCCCAAGCAAATCATTTCAATGCCTTGGAAAAAAATTGAAATTGACTAATAGACTCTTAGTCTTAAGAGAAACAACAGAAAAATCAATGCTAGTTAATTAATTAGATATACTAACGTAAAATGACAAAAACTCTGATATCCACTCACTGTTGTACTTTTAGACTCTTCCTCTAAACTGTGTTCTAGGCCTATACTTGATTACTTCTACATCCTCAGAATACAGTGCTTTTTCCTTCTATGCCTTAGGATATGCTGTTATCTCTGCCACAAATGTTTCCTCCACCTTTCCTGTTGGAGTGCTGTTGTTGATCGTCCCTGGCTTATAAATCCCACACCACTCTAAATTTATCTCCCATAATATATGTCACACATCAATCATTTACTTCTTTGCTTTTCCTATTCAAAATAAAAACAATTTGCTGACTTTTTATATTTTGAGATAATAGTAAATGATCTGTTATTTTATGACTGAATAAAAGCCATTATGGGTGCACACATGTCTATATAAACATATAAAACTCTATCCTTTGTTCAGGCATACATGTATGCACAAAATGATAGGTGAACTTCCATTTAATGATCAAGTTCCAGTTTTCTAATTTCCAGTGAGTAGTATAGGCTTCTATAGGTGTTCCCTAATTTTCAGATGTTTTACTTGTGCTAATGGATGATTCTCTGCAAGAAAAAAAAAGTAATTTATTTTTTTAAAAAAGTCACTTTCTTTCTTGTGGGAACTAATCCTACTTCATTGCTGTTTTCCAGGAAGTGATCATTAACTGATCCATTTCCACAATTTTCAAGTTTTACATATCTAGTGTGTTTCTTTAAAAGAGGGAAAAATGGATGCATCTCTCATTCCACAGCACAATAAGTTATACATTTTCAGTTTTCTTCCATAACAGTAATAAAAATAGCTTAATCTCATAGATGATATAAAATAAAACATACCTGGAAGTGATGACAAATTTCTTGGAAGCAGTCAGATGAGAAGATACAGACAGGGTATTTGTCTCACTAAGAAAGACCTTATGTAACTAATTGAGCAAGTTTTCCCTCTCCTTGAATACTTTACACACTGCTGACCTTATCTGTTTGGTTTTGAGACTATAAACTAAAGGATTAAGGACAGGAGTCAAGAAGAGAAAGAGATTGGCCATGGTGACATGAAGAAGAGGAGAACTGAATGTACCAAATCTGTGGATCAGGGCTAACACAATGAGTGGCACATAGAAAATGAAGACAGTGAAGATGTGAGAAACACAGGTATTAAGTGCCCTGAGCCTGCCACTCCCCGAAGTGATATTCAGCACTGTCTGCAGAATTAAGATGTATGAAATGACAATGAACACAGAATCAATTCCAAATGAGCAGAGGACTAGAGACAAGCCATAGATGATGTTGACCCTGACACGTCCACAGGCTAGCTTCATAACGTCAGGATGGTAGCAGTAACAATGCGAAAGAATGACACCTTTGCAGAAGGGCAGCCGTTTGAGCAGGATTGGCAGAGGTGCCATCAATACTACACCCCTAGTCACAGCTCCAAGGCCCATGCCAATAATCCGAGAAGGAGTTAAAACCACAGTGTACTGCAGTGGGTTGCGAATAGCTACAAACCTATCAAAGGCCATGGCCAGCAGGATAGCTGACTCCATGGAAGAGAAGGTGTGAATGAAGAACATCTGTGCCAGGCAAGCATGGAATTCAATCTGCCTGTGACTCAGGAGGAAGACATTGAATACTGTTGGTAGAGTTGATAAAGACAGACCCACATCGGTAGCTGCCAGCATGCATAGAAAGATGTACTGAGGCTCATGAAGGATGGAAGTGGTTTTGATGACAAAGAGGATGGTGAAGTTTCCTAGGAGAGCAATTAAGTACATGATGCACAGAGGGATAGAGATCCATATTTGTACTGCCTGGAGTCCTGGAATGCCAGTGAGAAGAAAAGTTGGTGGCTGAAACCAGCTACTGTTGTGAAGCTCCATGAAGATGCCTTTGGAAAGTCAGCTCAGATATGGTTTCACATGTCCCTATAAGAAGAGGGGAAAAGGATTTTAAGACAGGAAGAGATAATACAGCTAATCCCCAGTGTCAATTGGAAATGATCCTTAGAAGGTTTCCAGGCCCATTTGAATAAATTTCTGGAGTTTGGACATGGGTCAATTGATATTAAAATCTAACAACTACTAGAATTGATTTGGCACAGAATACTTAATCGTTGGTAAAATGAACTTATTTGTGTCTCAAAGGGAGGAAATCATTCTCCTAAGTCCTTATCTATTGTAGTACTCTTTGTTACTGCTTTATATTTTCTTCTTTTTTTGCCAAAACTCTAAAAGAATTCTTCCACCTCAACTTTATACCTGTAGACATTCAGGTATCTTGAAACATACATTTTTTTCTAGCATTTCTCCTTGCAGAAATAAATCACAGGATATTTCAATAACTTGCATAAAACTCATCATTTTATTTAACTTCACATGATAATTTTCATTCTTACAGTGAAATTTACATGTGCTTTATTTTTTTCTTTTCTTTTCTTTTTTTTTAAATTGGTTCTGGGGCTTGAACTCAGATCCTGGGACTATCTCTGAGCTTCTTTTGTTCAAAGTTACTGCTCTTACCACTCACATCATAACTTCATTTACATCTTTTTTAGTAGATGATTGGAGATAAAAGTCTCACAGACTTTCCAGTTGGGGCTGGATCTTGAGATCTCAACCCCCTGAGAATCTAAGATTATAGGTATGAACTACCAGCACCAGGCTATATTTAATATTTTTTTTGAAAGGGATAGACTTATTTTTCCAAGTGAGGAAATGTACTAAAATATGAGAGAATGATAAAATCAATACCTATTGTCATGACTTCTCAGATGATGCTAGAAAAGTATCAGAAATTAACAAGTCCTTGAAAAGAATAAATGAATCTACTCCAAAATATGAGTAAATTGCATTTGAGAATCAATAAATATTAGTATTTTAGTAAATGCCTAAAATAGCCTTATTAGAGAAAATGATATTATTTCTTGACTTACACTATGAAGAAATCTGAAGAAATAGTCTCTATATAATTGTTTTAGAAACAGTTAATCTTGAAAAGACTAAATTTCAATGCAGAGCTTGTCCATGCTGAAATTGAAAATACTAAGGTAACTATAAAATCTTTGAATATTCATGTGACTATCAATAATAACAAAAGCATGGAATCTAAACAGAATCCTTAAATTTTTATTGTTATTTTAAAGGTGATGTACAGAATGGTTACAGTTACATAAGTCAGGTAATGAGCACATTTCTTTTCAAACAATGTCCAGGATGCCTTTTTCAAAATCCTATTAGTTAAAAATGTGATGAAATATAAAAATCATCAGGGGAAAATTTAAATAGAAACACTAAAGGATTATTTCTTAGGAAAAAGACTTCAGAGATACTGGACAAGGAACCATTTATCTCCTTCTAGCCAAATTAAAAATTGAGTATCGTTTGAACTAAGTTAAATAACATTTTCACTTTTTAAAGTGTTAAGTGAAGAGCACATCCAGGATGGATCATAGTTTTCATCCATAAAGACATTCTCTCCACTGCACTGATGACTATGTACCTTAATGCACGTATATTGTTGAGTGCTTTTATAAAACATGTCTACCGTATGGAGAGTAACAGGCCACATTTACTGCCCCTACTAAGAAGGTCATTTTCTCATCTCAGTAAAAATTTCTCATGGAGTACATTTTCTACACAGGTTCATCCACATGCACATAACCAGCCTTCTCTTTGCTTTTATTCTCTTCTACAATACGTTGGGAATTAATCCCTTCTTTATACTCATCTCTCCCTTCTATATATAGCTCTGGAACAATCTATATCAGCACTTGGCACATTACAAACAGAATCCACACACCTGCCACCACTAGCTCACACTCAAGTCAATATTTATACGTATGGTAGCTTATTTACTTGTGTGTGTGTGTGTGTGTGTGTGTGTGTGTGTGTGTGTGTGTGTGTGTGTGTGCACATGTGTATGCTGGTAGTGGGGCTTGAACTCAGGGCCAAGGCACTGTCCCTTAGCTTTGTTGCTCAAGGATAACATTAGCACTTGAGGAACATCTCTACTTCTGGCTTTTTGAAGGGTTCATTGGAGATGAGTCTTATGGCATTTTCTGCCTGGGCCATTTGTTTGTTTTTGGCCAGTGCTGAGGCTTGAACTCAAGGCCTGGGCACTATCCCTGAGGTTCCCCCCTTTATTTTGCTCAAGGCTACCACTCTACCACTTGAACCACAGAGGCACTTCTGGCTTTTTCTATTTATGTGTTACTGAGGAATCGAACCCAGGACTTCTCATGCATGCTAGGCAAGCACTCTACCACTAAGCCACATTCCCAGCCCACCTGGGCTGTTTTGAACTGTGATCCTCAGATCTCAGGCTCCTAAATATCTAGAATTACAAGAATGGTCCACCAGCATCTGGCATTATTTCAGTTTTAATACCTCTCTTATCTCTACTTCTGACCAGTGAGATGATTTTTTCTTCAACTGATTTTTTTTGTCCTTCTTCAATCTAAGATGGTGCTTCAACCCATTAGATATTACATTCATTCTCACATCTGAAACTTCTGCACCTTTTCATCACACTCTCCAATTCCATGCTTCTTCTAAATTAGCAGTGATTAAATTCATTAAAGGTCAGTTGATAATAGAGCATACATTTAAATATTCTTATAATTATCTCACCTCATAAGACTTCCTTCAGTCATTAAATTCTGGAATGTACTTCTACATTGCAATACTTTTTTGCATATTTGACTTCATATGTTATTCAACTTGTTGCCTAAATAACTGTTCCATACCCTACCCAATTTAAATACCCTTAATTTTGGGATTGAAGCCTTCACATATCTCAGGATAGTATTTTTATTAAACAAATAAGAGTTTGAACATTCCTAACATATCATATACCTTGTACTATGTTGCAGAGATATATAATTCACTGATAATCCAAAATCTATTTTAAACTCTAATTTGAAAGACCTTTGGGGTAATACTTTCTTCTGGGTTCATTGAAAAACTAAGAGTAGATGCTATACTATTCTTGAAAGTAGGAAAAGAGGTATGTATCATTTGGTAGAGTACCGGTCTAGAACTGGTCAACCTGGTAAGTTTCCAGTTACCTTTGCCTTGGATTTCCATTTATGTGTGTGTTAGAATTCCCACCCTAACTAGGAACTTCTTCCTAAGACTATTCCTGGAGATGCAAAGGATATATCACTATTCCAATAGTTCCTTTTAATCTTTCTTGAATCCCTTTTGACATAAACATCCTTCAATCTGATTATGCATGTGAATATTTGCTTCTGAAATACCTGTTTAATGCCATCTCTCTTAAAGTGAATGGTTGTACTGTTTTTCTCACTTCTCCAATTAGACCTTTTTATCTTCAACTTTTCCTAGCTCTCCTTTATTCTTTGAAACTTTACTTAGTGATTCTTTTTTCATTTTAAAAATTAGCAAGCCAAATGCAGCTACTGAAGAGGCTGAGTTATCAAGATCCTGGTTCAAAGACAGCTGGGACAGAAAAGTCTGTGTGGCTCAAGTGGTAGAGTGATACCCTTGAGTGAAAAAGCTAAGGGACAGCACTCAGGCCTTTAGATCAAGCCCTAGGACAAATTAAAAAAAAAACACACACAAAATTTTGTAATCAGTGGAGATAATGTTAAGTAGGAAGGAAAGGTAGATAGATAGATAGATAGATAGATAGATAGATAGATAGATAGATAGATAGATAGATAGATAGATAGATAGATAGATAGATAGATATAAAGATATATATACACCCACATATAATATATATGTGTATACTTAATGAAGAAATGGGAGATGTATAGGGTGATAGCAACTCTCCAAATGATAATGCTAGAACTGAGGAATAAAATATTTGAAATATTACTAGAAAGAAGAATCAGTGAAATACAGAATTGTCAGTACAAAGCACCCAAATTTCAGTGTGGATGGAAAACAAACAAACAGATTTGATAACAGAGAGAGAGAGAGAGAGAGAGAGAGAGAGAGAGAGAGAGAGAGAGAGAGAGAGAGAGAGAGAGAGAGAGAGAGAGAGAGAGAGAGAAGGAAAACTCCATTTAAGCAACTTCTAAAGACAATGGCACATTTCTGTGAGTTTTTGTTGTTGTTGTTTAAGTGAACACACTGCAATCTCCTTACCAGTAACCCAAATTCTTAGCACAGGACAAATGACAGTTCTCTTTCAAGCTTACCTTTTCTGGCATAGCTGAAGAGGGGTGGATTCTTAGATGTCCAGACTTTCTGAACTTCGGTTACTTTGCAGCAGAATTATTTTTTGGCAAGAAATAGAGAATCGTAGATTGAGGGTGCCAGAGGGAGGTTATTAAAATTTTCCCAAGAGATATTGGTGAACATATACCACACATGAGCTGCCACAAAAACAAATTACTTCCACCCAAGGAGACAACAAATGTTTTGTGTTTTTTTCAATACCCCAGAGTCTTTAGAAATTAATTCATGAACTCATTGTGTCTCCACTGTCCACCATAACATACAAGAAGCTTTGCTTTGCAAGTGATTATTCCTGATAGGGAACTGTTTAGTGCCTGAACTTAGTGTAGATTGTTACAGAAATGAATAATTGTGAAAGGTAATTCCTAGCCTTGTATCTGAGAAGCTGGAGGGTACAAAGCATCTGTCATTGTTATTGTAAATGTGTGTTTCTATTCACAGTATTGAATAAATCCCCAAATAAATACAACGTTTAGAACAACCAAAATAATGAAAATCTTGAAACAAAAAAGAATACAACTCTGAAGGAATGAATTCATAGAAACTTAGATTAAGCCTACTGACTAGAATGAAATATCATATCTGAGAGTTAATTGATCCAATTTATTGAGTTTATAGTCCTGAAGAAGACACAGATGCACAAGAGATAAAGTCTGTTTTCTTGCACACTTGAATTGTAAATACATTCAGCCAACTTTCTTGAATCCCTATATGGCTTATTTTATCTAAAATAATATAATGAGAGTGATAACCAACACAAAACACTGCTTTTACTGCCTGGTATTTCCATGGATCTCGAGATACTCTTACCACTGAGTTTTCTGTAGCTTTTGTCCTCTGTCCAAGATATAACAATAATAAGAATAAATGATGTCCTTGATTGACCGTCTATATTGGCTCTTTGTACATTTAATAAAGGATAGGCTCTCACTATGCAGTTATTGCATGTTACTGTTAATGTTGTTATCCTTTTAACCTCAGTACCATTTTACTGAAGGCATTGAATATTGCTTTATTCTAAATGCTACCCATTGTATCATCCTATGGGCAATGAAATTCACACCATTTTATCAGTAGTATAAGAATACAACCATATCCGGTCACTGGTGACTAATGCCTATAATACTATCTAGTAAGGAGGCTGAGGAATGAGGATTGCAGATCAAAGCCAGCTTAAGCAGGAAAGTCCATGAGACTTTTATCTCCAATTAACTACCAAAAATCAAGTGGTAGGGTGCTAGCCTTGAGCACAAAACCTCAGGGATAGCATTTAGATCCTGAGCCACAGGACCAGCACCGAGAAAAAAATAAAGGAAGGAAGGAAGGAAGGAAGGAAGGAAGGAAGGAAGGAAGGAAGGAAGGAAGGAAGGAAGGAAGGAAGGAAGGAAGGAAAAAGAAAGAAAGAAAGAAAGAAAGGAAGGAAGGAAGGAAGGAAGGAAGGAAGGAAGGAAAAAGAAAGAAAGAAAGAAAGAAAGGAAGGAAGGAAGGAAGGAAGGAAGGAAGGAAGGAAGGAAGGAAGGAAGAAGGAAAGAAGGAAGACTATAACCAGGAAAATTTAAAAACACAAAAATATTTTTATATTATAGTTTCTGAGTGATTTATTCACTCTTTAGAAGCCCTACAATATTGACAACTTGACTAATACTCTTCTTGGAATTTTATATCTTCATGAAAACCATCTGTTTTGCTTCGAGTGTGTTGGAAGGGTATCATGCTGTGTTTTATTTTACATGAAAAATATGTTAATCCTAAGAAGTGGGAAAGCTTTAAGGGGTTCTTTAGACTCATTTATAAAGAAGATCAAAAGAATTGGGGGTTATGTTATCCATGATATGGGCAAAGAGATACAAGTGTAATTTTTACTCCGTGAATTGCTGTTTGTACAGATGAACTAAGTGAACCAAGTTTCTGACCTTTAATATATTTTTTAAATTTTTTATTGTGAAAATACTCTACAGAGGGGTTACAATTACATGGGCAAGGTAATGAGTACATTTCTTATCAAGCATTGTTGCTTCCTCCTTTGTTTCCCTTTCCCATCCTTTCCCATCTCTACCTCCCCATTCCCCCTGCCAAAGTTGTAAAGTTCGTTTATCAACATAATGACTTGTACATCTCATTGTTGCAATGGGTCCACCTGTATCCTTATTAAAACAATTTGTGTTTTCCCTTCCCCTCCACAAATTATACCAACATCAAATACAATGAAAGCAGGAGTGATACTGTGGGGGAGGGACATACAAAGCAACGAAGAAAAGACTCCACATAGAGCTCCCCTATGACCCAGCAATCCCACTTTTGGGCATTTACCCAAATGATCACAAACAAGACCATACTAAAGCTACCAGCACAACTATGTTTATTGTAGCATTATTTACCATAGCTAAGATATGGAACTAACCCAGATGCCCCTCACTAGATGAATGGATCAAGAAAATGTGGTGTGTGTGTGTGTGTGTGTGTGTGTGTGTGTGTGTGTGTGTGTGTGTGTGTGTGTGCGTGTGTGTGTGTATGTGTGTGTGTTATGAATTCTATGCCTCTATCAGAAAGAATGACATTGCTCCATTTGTTGGAAATGGAAAGACTTGGAAAAAAATTATATTAAGTGAAGTAAGCCAGGCCCAAAGAAACAAAGGTCCCAAGGTCTCCTTTATTTGCAATAACTAGTATATGTCTGAGATAAGCAGAAAAGGTCAGATAAGTTGATGTTAGGTGAAATAAACCCCAAGATAAGTATTTAAATGTTTTTTTCTTTGTTGTGATTGTTTCTAACATATTTATAAGCTGACCTTTAATATTAATACGAAAGTTACAGTATGGAAGATATTTTGGGATTTAAATAAGTAATACACCAAAAATAAATTTTAAATGTGAATTCTATGGCCATTGGAGATAAAGTTGAAGTCTATGTTTCCTGCATATCTATCTCTTTCTTCCTATAATAAACCAAGAACGGGAAACAGAGGTTAAATGTAATTGACTTAAACTGTAATTGATTTGGAATTAACACATAAAATCCTTTAAATGTTTGATGTTGGGCAAGAGTGTAGCTCAGTGGTACAGCACTTGACTAGAATGTACAAGATCCCGGTTTAGAGGAAGAACTGCATTTAAAGAAAAGTTAATAAACTCTACATAATTTTATTGTCAATAAATTCTGTACTAAATTTTAGGAAGTGGTAAATTCTTAAGGGGTTCATTTCTAGAACTATAAAATAGACCCTTCTGCTCTTCAACACTCTTCTCATAAAAATTCATACATTTAATAGGTGGAAGCCAATAGCCAGACTTTCTTTTCCACAAATGGAGTTTTGGTTAATTCCCATGATTATCTCAATAAGACACTCTTCTTCCTTTTTTTTTATTGTGAAAATACCATGCAGAGGGGTTACAATTACATGAGTAAGGTAATGAGTACATTTCTGATCAAGCATTGTTGCCTCCTCCTTTGTTTCCCTTTACTATCCCTTCCCATCTCCCCCTCCACCCCTGGGCCAAAGTTTTAAAGTTCGTTTTTTGACATAATGAATAAGACACTCTTCTATAAGCCTTTCTCACTTATCTTTTTAATCTTTGCTTTAATAAAGGAATTCAGGATTCAAAAGGACATGAACACTCTCCTGATCCTCAATATCACTTGAGTCTTAGGGATCCTGGGATGGAGAGAGCGATAAAGTTAGCCTCAAGGCTAGTGCTAAGATCTAGATCAAGAAGGGATAGCTCATTTTGCAGAGCCTCAAAGAGTTTGCAGTTGTAGAGTGGAGGTAATTACACCTAGTATTCTTTTTTTGTAATTTTATATTTATTGAAAAGGTGATGGTGGGGGGAGGGTTACAGTTACATAGTTAAGGCAATAAGTACATTTGTTTTTACTCATAGTTAACCCAACCCTCTTTATCTCCCACTTACCCCTCTCTGTCCCCCCCCCACCCAATGGTTGCTAAGTACAGAATGAGTCCATAATTGTCAGAGTGCAGATTAAGTATACACCTGATTATCAGGAAAGGGACTGTGACTACTTTTCTGCTATGTCTGTGTGTGTTATAGCACTTTTCCAAGAGAGTGTCTTAAACTGACACAAGACTGGGGATAAAAAACATGCTTATGAAAAGTTTGTTATCAATAATCACCTGTCTAGAATGTCTTCTTTCAAGCTCTGGAAGGGGTATGTTGAGAGGTAGTTTATGGCTTTAAAAATAGACAGTTTCCTTGAGGAAGAACAATGTAAAAATAATAGTTCATTACCAAATTGAAATCAACAGAGAAAAAAATCTGAGGGACTGGTGCTTCAACTTCCTGTGAAACATGAGTTAGACTTGACTCCTGATATTTTACTCAATTCCAGTTTCCATGTTAAATCCTTGTCCTGTTTTTCTTTGGATTACTGAGAAAATCCCTTCACGTTTCTTCCTTTTCTGTCACTCTCCTTCCATTTAAATCACACTTACTCCACATAAGGTTAACATACAAGATGCTAAACGTATATATATACTCATTATAGAATTTATAGCTTTACAGATTTATTGTTGAAGAATAAATAATACAAAACATGTTCTGGGTAGTATTTTCAAACAGGCATTTTAAATTGTATGAGAGAAAATCCATAATATTCATTAGAAAATGTTTTTTTTCCTAAATGATGAAATGAAGTTTTACTATTTACATAAAATGGAATATATCCATCACATTCTTCACATATGTTTTACTAATATATCATTTTTAGCATGAAGACATTAAAAAACTCATCTTTCCTATCAAAACTTTTAACCTTAAGGTTGCAATCTACTTGCTTAGTTATAATCTTCATGTCATGAGATCTCAATTTTCCATTGGTTCATATATTTCATATATAAAAGTATTATATGTCTTGATTCATCTTAGGAAGCAAAAGTTAATGGTATTAGAATGAAAGCTTGTTTATATGGTTATACATTTTTGAAAGCCTGAATTTTTTTCTGATTTAATGACTTAATTAAGGAATAGTTGTTGGTGTCTTAATTAAAGAATAGTTGTTTGTGTTCATCTTTTGAGTCATCACAAGGGAATAAAGTCCTTGAAATTGGAGATATTTGTGATATATGTCTGATCTCTCTTTAGGAATTCCAATACACAGTGATCATAAATGGTTGTTAACTTGATCATGTGTTTGTAGGTCATTTCTTATCTTACATTGTTTGACTGGGCTACTTTTTGGCTTTCTCTGGTAATAGTGACATTTGTATATAAATGGCAAAAAAGTAAGGAAAAACCAATATATAATCACAAATAAGAAGAAATAAATGGGAGAGAAAATCAGAATACTTTGAATAATGAGTATACCCAAAAATGAATTACAAGAATATAATGCTGGTTCCGCTAGTGGTAGGGGTGAGGACAAATGGACAGAGTTTAGGAGGCAGAATATGATTGAAATACTTTGTGTACCGATAGGAAAATGAAACAATGAAGCTTATTGAAATTAATTAGGGAGACTGACAGATTAGCGAGTCTGATCTAGGTGCGTTGCATGCATACATGGGCATGTCAAAATGAAACATTCTCATAAAACTAATTAATGCTAATAAAAATGAGAAACAACAGGAGAAAATACTCTGCTCAGAGTGAAAAGGATGTTATCTGAGGCTTCACTTTGCATGGAGTTGCCTTACTTGAAAAATATATTGCAACCATATAAAAATTAATATGGTTTTATTATTATAGTATTAAATTAATTGTGAAAAATAAGGCAACATTAATTTTATCCATGTGTCTTTCCAAATAAATTAGCAAAGGGAGGAAAAGAGCAGCTCCTGTAAGGAAGGTTTCATATTAATGAACAGAGTGCAATAAATGCAGCACCTGGATCACATTGTAAACTCATAAAAATTTCCTAGGATTTACATTGTCATTGCTACTAATAGCAGACAATTTACAAAACCACGATACATTTCATGCAACATATCTATTTGGTTTCACTTTGATGTATGAGTGATTAAAAGCCTTTCTTAAACAATGACATTACCACAATGTCAGGACATACACTTATGCTGATTCTTCCTTATACATGTCTAGTTGTATTCCAAGTTCCAATGAAGACCAGAGTAAGAGATGACAACTTCTCTACTATCTTCAAATCAGACCAACCGCAGAGACATCTGGTACACCATGATTGGCATCCCAGGACTGGAAAATACACACATCTGGATCTCCATCCCCATCTGTTCTATGTACATAAAAGCTATTGTAGGCAATGCCTTCTTGATATTCCTGATCTTTGCTGAGCTCACTTTTCATGAGCCCATGTACTTTTTCCTCTCCATGTTGGCCTTGGGAGATATCTTACTGTCTACAGTCACCACACCAAAGATGCTAGCCATATTCTGGTTCCAAGCTGGGGGAATTTCTTTTGGTAGCTGTGTGTCTCAAATGTTTTTCCTCCATTTCATCTTTGTGACAGAGTCTGCCATATTGCTGGCTATGGCATTTGATCGTTTTGTGGCCATCTGTTATCCACTGAGATATACAGCCATCCTAACCCACTCAGTCATTGGGAAATTGGGTATGGCCTCTGTAACTAGGAGTTTCTTCATCTGCTTCCCCTTGATTTTTCTGGTTTATCGGCTCACTTACTGTGGGAGGAGTATCACACGTCACTCATATTGTGAACACATGGGCATTGCCAGGCTGGCCTGTGACAGCATCAAAGTCTACATCTACTATGGTGTGATTTTGGCCTTATTTTTCCCTTTTTGATGTGATAATTATTATCTTCTCCTATGTGCGTATACTTTGTATTATATTTAGAATTCCTTCTCAAGATGCCCTGCATAAGACTCTGGGTACCTGTGGCTCCCATGTCTGTGACATCTTCCTGTTCTACATACCACTTTTCTTTTCTTTTCTTGCTCACCGATTTGGAGACCACAGCATTTCCGTCAGTGTGCACATCCTCATTGCTAATCTCTATGTGGCTGTGCCACCCTGTTTCAACCCCATCATCTATGGAGTCAAGACCAAGAAAATCCAAGAGAGATTCATTCAGGTCTTCTCTATAAACAAGCTATTGTGTTGATTAAAACTAATAAGCTTAGTCTTTAACTTACCCGTGCTATTCCAAAATTGAAATGTGTCTAATTTTGTAGATTTATTAATTAATAGATTGATAGATTTAGTAATTTATAAATTGAATAAATGAGACAATATTAAATTTTTATTGTTTATATGTCATTTGTTAATAACAACAGTATACACAGTGTAACTTTTATGGACAAAGCTTTTATAAGTTTATTGCACAAGAATTGAATTGATAGCATATTAATATTTTATATTGAAACAGGAAGGCTTGAAGACTATAGATCCACCCTCACATTGAAGAAAAATTTTAAAATCTCATAGTATCTTAATAGATATTAAGAATTTCAGCCAAGAAGAGAGAAATCTTACTTTCTGAGATTTTATTTTATTTACATAGTGACTATATTTATTATTTTATGGCCATGAAAATGCAGTTTTAAAGCTTATATGAGATGATTCACATAAGGCTCCTAAGATACTGTAAGAGCCTAGTGATTGTGAGAGTGTTTGCTAGTTTTTTTATTACTAGTTTCTGAGTAATCATCTGACCCCCCACAATTCCTCATATACAAGATGAGAAAGAAAGCATTTTTTTCACCCTTCTCACACTAAATTTCAGTTATTAAATGACATTATAACTTTTGGGAATCCTGGACACAAAAGTTTTTAAATATTTTCAGTTTAGAAATAGGAAAGTATACCAGAAACATATGCCAAAATTATTTACATATATTCTAATTAAAACCATTTAAGTGAAATAATATCTATACACTCTCTCTAAATGAATGTGGAGATAGCGGTTTCTCTCATGAATTGCCCTGTGGACCGCAGAATTTTCACTATCATTATAATGATTACTGCTTGCTAACAATGGTAAAGGTATTCATCATGCAATAAATACAAGGACAAAAAAGTCAGAAATCATAATAAAGTAATAGCTAAGAACTAAATAAACCACATGTTCACTTGCTCAAATATACACACAAATTCATAAATATGTGCATCACAACTCTATTATCAATGTTATGATGACAAAGTAAAAATAAAGAACATCCTACATGCACATTAATGACAAATGAGCTAAAACTCATCTTATCTAAGTATAATATACTACAATTACTATAAAATCACATACAAATGCTATGTAGAAATAAGAACATAAAATATTTTGAAGTGTCAGAGATTATGTAGCATGTTATAAAATCAGACTTGAATTAAATATAGCATGTTCTTAAAAAAATAAGTCAATACCAAAAGAAATGATAAATACGAAAGCTGAAATTATTAAAAAGGTAAGGTAATAGAATAACAAAAAAATTAACTAAATGAAAAAGTGAGTCTTTGAAAGGGTATAGAAAATTGGCAAACAAAGCAAAAAAGTAAAAAAAGAAACCACAGCCCAGTGAAATCAAAGATGCAAAAGAGGACATACTTCTTTTTTTGGGGGGGCAGTTGTGGGGCCTGAACTCTGGACCTGGGCACTGTCCCTCAGCTCTTCAGCTCAAGGCTAGCGCTCTACCACTTGAGCCACAGAACCATTTCTGGCTTTTTTCTTTTTGCTTATATGGTGCTGAGGAATCGAACCCAGGGCCTCAGGCATGCAAGGCAAGCGCTCTACCACTGAGCCACCTTCCCAGCCCCAGAACATACTTCTTTATCTCTTCTTGCTAGTTTTAATTTGAAGTCTATTTTATCTGATATTAGGATTGCAACTCCTGCCTGTTTATGGGGGCCATTTGCTTGGTACATTTTGTTCCAGTCTTTGACTTTCAGAATATGTTTGTTTTTGTGGGCAAGGTGTGTCTCTTGAAGGAGGCAGATAGAAGGATCTTGCTTTTTGATCCAACTACACAATCTATGTTGCTTAATTAGAGAGCTAAGTCTATGAATATTGAGAGGCATTTGGTATTTCCTGCCATGTTATCCACCTTCTTGGGGGCTATGCCTACTGGAATATTACTATGATTATCTGATTCTGTTTGGTTGCCATTTCTTGGCCTTTATCATGCTCTTGTTGGTTTACTATTTGTAAGACATCTTTAAGTATCTTTTGTAGGGCTGATTTGGTGGAGATATATTGTTTCAGTTTTTCTTTGGTGGAAAGTTTTTATTTGTTCCTCTGTTCTGAAGGAGAGTTTAGCTGGGTATAGTATTCTTGGTTGATAGTTGTTTGTCTTTAGGGCATGGCATACATCACTCCAGGCTCTTCTTGCTTTCATGGGAGTTATTCTGATTGGTTTTCCTTGATAGGTGATTGATCTTTTCTTCACAACAGCTTTTAGGAACTTTTCCTTGGTCTCTATTGGTCCTGTGCAGATCTTGTGTGGGATGTCCTGTTCTGGTTTGGTCTAATTGGGGTTCTAAAGGTTTCTTGTATCTGAATGGACCTATCTTTTTGTATGTTTGGAAAGTTCTCTGCTATGATTCTGTTAAATAACAAGCTGAAAATTTCTTAATAAAAACCCAGAAACACAACAAATGAAAGGCAGGTAGAACAAATGGGATTGCATTAGACTGCAGAGCTTATGCATGGGAAAGGCCATAGCTAGCAAAATCAATAGAAAGCCCACAGATTGGGAGAAGACCTTCACTGGCCATACAATAGTCAAGGGTCTCATATCTAAAATATACTTGGAACTCAAAAAATTAAATCCTCCAAAAACAAATTCTCAAATAAACAACCGCCCTATTAATAAGTGGGCTAAAGACTTAAAAAGAGGGCTGGGAAGGTGGCTCAGTGGTAGAGTGCTTGCCTAGCATGCATGAGGCCCTGGGTTCAATTCCTTAGCACCACATAAGCAGAAAAAAGCTGGAAGTGGCACTGTGGCTCAAGTGGTAGGGCATTAGCCTTGAGCTGAAGAGCTGAGGGACAGCGTCCAGGCCCAGAGTTCAGCCCCCACGACCAACAACAACAAAAAAAAAGAAAAAAAGAAAATAATTAAAAACATAGGTACATAAGACTTAAAGAGAAACTTCACTAAAGAGGAAATAAGAATGGCCAATAGGCATATGAAGAAATACTCAACTTCTCTTGCCATAAAAGAAACACAAATCAAAACAATACAGAGATTCCTCCTCACTCTGGTTAGAATGGCTATAACCAAGAAATCTAATAACAACAGATGCTGGAGAGGATGTGGCCAAAAAGGAACCATACTTCACTGTTGGTGGATATATAAACTTGTTCAACCACTTTGGAAAGCAGTATGGAGGTTCCTTGAAATACTCCACATAGAGCTCCCCTATTATCTAGCAATCTCCCTTCTGGATATTTACCTAATTGATCACAAACAAGGCCTTACTAAAGCTATCAGCATAACTATGTTTATCGCAGCCTTATTCACCATAGGTAAGATATGGAACCAATCCAGATGCCCCTCAGTAGATGAATGGATCAAGAACATGTGATTATATATATATATAATGAAATTCTGTGCCTCCATCAGGAAGAATGACACCTCCCCATTTGTTGGGAAATGGAAAGACTTGGAAAATATATTAAGTGAAGTAAGCCAGACCCAAAGAAATATAGGTCTCATGGTTTCCCTCATTTGTAATAATTAGTATACATCTAGGATAATTTTATCAGATGAGCAGAAAAGGTCAAAAGCTATGTGCATATGACCATATAAGATGATGCTAAGCAAAACAAACTGCAAGATATGGATATTAGAGGTCTTTTAATGTTTTTTTAATGTACTATGTGATTTTTTTTGTTTCCTTTGTATGTTCTTCTCCCTATGGTATATCCCCTGTTGTCATTGTACTTGATTTTGGTACCCTGCATCTTATAGACACAGTTATCTTATTTGGGGAGGGAAAGAGGAATAACAAAATGCTGAAACAAGGCCACAGGATGACCCATTGCAACTATGAGACTCACAAGACACTAAGTTGGAAATGAACTTTACAACTTTGGTGGGGGGGAGGAGGAAGAAAAGAGGTGGGGGAAGGAATGGATAATAGGAGAAAAACAAAAGAGGGGATAACAATGTTCAACAAGAAATGTACTCATTACCTTACTCATGTAACTGTAACCCCTCTTTACTGAATCTTTACAATAAAATAAAATTTAAACAAAAGATTCACCAGAAAATAATAAAAGTATTTTTGTTTTTGTGAATAAAATAGAACATACTGTACTCACCACTGAAATCTAACTTAGGAATATTTTGAAAACTTGTATTTTAATACATTATAAAGAGAGAAAAAACAGAAACATTACTAGACATTTATGATTTATGAAGATTGAGTCAAGATATATTTTAAAATGTAAACAGATCAATCATGGACAATGGTATTGAAAGAATAATAAAAAAGTCTCCCATCCAAGCAGGCCCAGAACTGCATAGACTTTCTAATTAGTCCTATCAGATATTTAGAAAGGAACTACCAAAACTATTCCTCTACTGAGTCCATAAAATGGAAAGGGAAAGAATACTACCAAACTTATGATACAAAGCCAATTTTACACCAAAATGGGTAAAGTCACAATAGCAATAACAAAAATCTATAGGACAAATTCCTTGATGAACTTGGAGTGCCTGTGTATGCAATGCCAATAGGTATTGCTTATCTGTTACCCAAGACATCTTCTAGGACCCAAAGAGAAAGCTTTTCTTGGTGTTTCTGTCTGGTATTTAAAAAGGTAATGGAGGATTTAATAGATCAGATACCAATTATCTTAAATAGATAAGCAGCACATAAACCAATTAAAGAAGAGATAACACTTTCAAAAACAGTTGCAGAGAGATATTCAATTATCTCCACAAAATACAATTTTGATTAATATCTCTTTAATTATGTCTTGATGAAAAAGACTTAGGAGGAGTGAAAAAGTCTTGATAATTTATTCACAATTGTTAAAGAAGAAGCAGGTTTATTGTCACTAGATGGTGTCAACCCTCTGAAATCTAACACACAAAATGTCAAAATATTTGTTGATGCACTGGTAAAAGCACTTGCTTAAAAAGTAGATCTTCGGTTTGAACACTGAACCATAACAAATTGATAATAAATTATACATTAGTTTTACTTCCATAGACTGTATTCTACTTTTCAGGATGTCATCATTGCCTAAAAAATGAACAAGACATCTTGCACTGGAAATCCCATTCTCAGAAAAATATATTTATAGAATAAGTGGAAAATACAATATGCAATCATTCTGTTCATTCTCTGTTTCTGTCAGAGTAGTCAGAGTGTAGGTATTTGCCATTGGTAGAACTTTTGTGAATGCCCCAGGACTGTCCCAGAAAGACACTGCTCCCAAAATCCTTTTTAAACATCTGATGTTTCCCCAATTCCCTTGAGTGTTAGGCTTCCTTGGATGGAGAAAGCTATATAGCCAACCTCTGAGCCAGGGCTAGAACCTAAACCAGAGGGACAGCCTACCTTTCAGAACATCAAGAAACCTGCAATTGCACAGTAGAGGTAACAATGCCCACATTTTATACTGGTCAATGGATGGCTGCTGTGTTGAGATCGTATCCCATAAGGATCAGATTTTAGATTAAGCACGAACCTGATTCTGAGGAAAGAGACTGTGAATTTTACCTTCTTATGCCTGCCAATGCTATAGCATTTGCTAAGGTTAATCAAGTTTGGAGAGAAATCATTTCTCATATTTATGAAATACTTGTTATCAATGATCATGTGTGACGACTTACATAGACCATATTCTTTCAAACTAGTTAAAGATTCATCAAACGGCAGCTTATGGGTCTTAAAACAGATGATCTTCATGAGTATGAATTATTATAGCTAGGCACCACTGGCATAGGTCTGTCATCCTAGCTACTTGTGAGGCTGAGTTCTGAGGGTCATGGTTCAAAACCAGCCTGGGCAGGAAAGTCTGTGAGACATTTGTCTCCAATAAACTACTCAGAAAAAGCTGAAAGTGGTATGTGATAGGCCTGAGCACAAAGAGGCTCAGGGACAGTGCCCAGGCCCGAAGACCAGCATAAAATAAAAAAGAAAGAAAGAATTATTATAGAACTCAAAATATTTTTCCTCCAATTAGGAAAATAAAAGTAAGAAAGCTCAGGGTTTGTTGACTTAACTATAGTTTAATCCCAGGATAGATTTCCTCAAAAAAAAAAAAAAAAAAAAAAAGAGTGTCTCTGATGTTTTTGCAGATTCTACCTCACAGGTTTCTGTGTGGATTTCTTTCTCACATACCGAGAATCTCTTTGGAAGGTTTGTGGAGAAGCTTTCCTGTCTTCAACCAAAACAGAAAAGGAAGTAAGACATAAAGGGAGTCTTAGTATAATTGAGTGTGGAAGTCTGTTTCTCAAGATAGGAAGAGGTAAAATCACAGAACATTTTAATAGCTAATTATACTTTTTAAATTGTTTTTGTTTTAAATTTTGCTTTCATATTTGTTTGTTTTGAAACTATGCCTATTCATCTAGAGAGAGGGTAGCGTTGGGAAGAAAATAGAAAAGATAATATGATACAAAACAAAGTCCAAGTGCATGAGAGAAATGTATTTACAGATAAGGAGAAAAATCAAGGGAGAGTATCACATGCATCACATGCAACTTCATTCTTCATAATAAAAGTGCATAAGAAATAGAAAGTTAATGATTATCTCTGGAAGGAGTATTAGAAAATTCAGAAACCAATCGCTTACATTTATTTCCTTTTCCTCCTGAGCTGTGGATACAATATAATCCCAAATCTACAGTGAATTAATTCCTTAGCAAGAAAAGCAGTGGTTATTATAGTGGAAGAAGAAATTAGCTGAATTCAGCTAAAAATATTTCAGTTCTTACTTTACGTGATTCTCAAACCAGGATCAGATGACTAAAGAATAGCTCATATTGTGGACTTTGAAGATGACACTATATCAGTATATTTTGTGAACTTTTGTGTAGTTGTTATCTAAACCTGTAACAGTAACAAACTCATGTCTGTCCTTCAGAGTTCATTAATGCAATCCTTCAGATGGGGTATGTTTCAGTACTTTTGAAGGAAAGTTGATAGAGGGACACAGAGATGATTTGAGTTTGGAAGGCTTGGATGTGGGAAAAAGAAGAAATAGATTGGAAAGACCAAGAATAGATCTTCTTTATTGATTAACATCAAAGGAACAGGGAAAACATTCTCTCAGACTAAACCTGCTCTTTCTCTTTTGGTTCCTCAGTTTTGCTTCCAGTTTGTGGAATCACTTTCCCTTCTACTCAGCCTAACCTTTAACTGCTGGACAATTAGGTTTCTTCTGTGATGAGATGACCTCTTTCCTTCTCATTGTCTAGTCATTAATCCTGGAAAATAGGACTTGTCTGATAGAAAAAAAATCACCCGACTTCCTAAAGATCTTACGTAGACTCCTTTGTAAGCATGGATGCTCTTAGTTCTACCAGAAAAATCTTTCTGGAACAGATGAGGAGATGTACTTTTGCAATTCCAGTGCCTGGGCATTGAGGTTGGAGGATTATCAGTTTGACACCATTTTGGTCTGAGACCTTGTTTCAGAAAAATAATAATAAGCATAATAAAAACAAAAATACCTGTATATCCCCACCTCAAGCCATTTGTCCTAATGGTTTATGCTTATTGATACATACTTTGTGCTATTCAATCCTTTATGCAAGTGTTCCTTCCTTTCACATGAGCTTTGAGACAACTCAAATAAGCAGTGCTTTTTATTTTATTGCAGAGAGTTGTAGCAAATGTAGGTCTTTCAAAAATCCTCATTGATCCCCTAGTACTTCTGCATTGTTTGCCTTAATGAGTAGCACACTCACATTCATCAAATTGTCTGGAAACATGAGAGAAATTTAATTCCAAAAACAGTCTCTTTACCTTTTCCTTTCAATTCTATTCTCATTATTTTACTCCTCTGACCCAAGCTAAGGCAATAGTTACTTCATTTGCATTGAAGAGAAAATTTCCAGTTTAAAAATTATTCTAGGGGCTGGGAAGGTGGCTCAGTGGTTGAGCGCTTGCCTAGCAAGCATGAGGCCCAGGGTTCAATTCCTCAGCACCACATAAGCAAAAAAAGCCAGAAGTGGTGCCGTGGCTCAAGTGGTAGAGCGCTAGCCTTGAGCTGAAGAGCTGAGGGACAGTGCCCAGGCCAGAGTTCAGGCCGCAGTGTGTGTGTGTGTGTGTGTGTGTGTGTGTGTGTGTGTGTGTGTGTGTGTGTGTGTGTGTGTGTGTGTGTGTGTGGTTATTCTAGTCTCCATCTTCTATTTCTTTTTTTTCTATCTTAATGTCAATCCTCCTACCAGTTCCCTACAATTTTGGCTTTCAGCTGTCACATCTCCAACTCTTCTAATACTTTGCAATAAAATCCAATGCAACTATTAATTATTTTTGATACTGTATGAAAAATTGGTGATTACCTACTATTCCTATTTGATATCTTATTATCAATAAAATATTTTAAAGTTGCACTAGGTAATAACATAAAAATAGGAATGATAACATCTGTATAATAATGAAAAATAATAGTACTGGAAGCCAATCTCAGACATGGAAAATACAGTAGGAAGACAAGAAGGTGATATCAAGAAAGCTAAGGAAGCCTGCAGATCACTAGCACTAAAATAAAGACTCCAAAATTTGACCTTTAAAAAAAAAAAGAAGAAGAAAACCAAGGTAAAAGATTGAATTTGAGCCCAGCTCTATTTCTGGCTTTGTTGGTGCTAATTAGCAATAAGAGTTTCAAGGACTTTTCTGTACTGGCTGTCTTTGAACCATGATCCTTGGATCTCAGCCTCCCGAGAAGCTAGGAATGCAGGCATGAGCCAACAGAAGCTGGCTGTGACATTATTTTATAATGTGTGAGATGAAAATCATGTAAACACAGTTGGTTTATTACAAATAACCATAATTACTGAGTGGTATTTCATGAAGGTTAAATTACATAAACACAGTTCACAGATCACGGAAAATGCTAAGATAAGATTAGCTAATAATGTGAGGACTAAACTAAAATATATTCATTGTATTTTAAAGTATAGTAAGTTGAGATCTCTCAGTGTTATAGTCTCTGTGCCCAAATCAGTTGAAAAGGGAAGACTTGGTATCCTAATTGTGTTTCCCATTCTTTTTGTTTGAATCCAAAGGAATGACTTAAAGTATAATTTTAAAATGCAACATTTTTCCTGGGCTTTTTTTTGCTTGTTTATTGGTCTTTCAGGTCCCAATTCATGATCAATTGAGATTTTGCATCTAGGAGGGAATGTAGATTTGAGTTGGTACTTTACCAGTTTGTGTGGATTTCAAGTTCAGAATGATGCTATGCCTCAATCAAGATCATGGTTGATGAAAAGGCTGAGGTGAGATCTTAGATAAACTCCCAAATACAGTCTTCTTTATCCCATGTACAACACAGGTCTTAGAAAATCTTCAACATTTATTCACTTCCAGATTGTTCTATCCAAATACATAAAATATGCATCTATTGGTTACAACCAAATATCCCATTTATTGACTTATTTCAAATGCTACAATTTTAACTCTATCTCTTATATTGAAAATGTATTTACCAAGTATTTATGACAAAATATTTTATTCCTCTCCATTCATTAGATTATCACACAAGATTCACTAGTCCATATACTTAATTATTTCTACACACTTTTTCTTTATTTTGTTTCTACTGTTGCAGCCCTCATTCTTTTTTCTTTCTTCTTTTTTTTTTTTTTTTTTTTTTTGGTGCCAGTTGTGATACTTAACCTCAAGGCCTAGGTGCTGACCCAGAACATTTTTGCTCAAGGCTAATGCTCTACCACATGAGCCACACAGCTCCACTTCTAGCTTTTTTAGAGCTTACTTAGTGATTAAGCCTCACGAACTTTCCTGCCCAGCATGACTTTGAACAATATATCCTCAGATCTCTGCATCCTGAGTAGCTAGGATTACAGGCATGAGCCACCGAGCCCTTATTTCTTATTCTGTTTTGTCCATTGGGAAATTTCCTTAGAACTCTTTCTCTCTTCAAACATCTTGCCATTTAAATCTAATTTCTTGACAGAAACTTATACTACAAGTCTAAAATATGCTCATTGCCATTATGGGATTTAAAATACATTGGTTAAGAATAATACAAAATATGTAATTAGGATTCTTTAAGTGTATAACTTGGAAGCTGACATAGAAAATAAATTATCTATGTTATGTATAAAAAGATAACAAAAACATAATTTTGGTACTGCTTTCTTTCTATAAAATTGGTTAATTTAAGAAATTTCTTATGTATTTATGATAATAATAAATTCTTTCCATAGAAAATATTAATCCCTTGGCTTTCTTGTCAAGATTTTAATCTTCAAATAGACAAGACAGTCTACTAGGCTAGTCATGTTTTAGTGACACTAATACATGTTTCATGTATTGATATGTAGTGATTTTTATTCCACATTTAAGAGTTTTACTTGTCTTGCTTGTTTTTCACAAGAACATTCTTTCTCTAAAGCCAAATGTTCTGTACAGATTTAATCAAAAACTTCTGATTCTTTATTGAGACAGCTAGATAAAGATAATATCTGTTCTCTGCTGACAAAGATATGTGATTGATTATTTAATAAATGTGCCAACCCAGCTGGGTGCTGGTGGCTCACACCTGTAATCCCAGCTACTCAGGAGGTTGAGATCTGAGAATCACAGTTCAAAGCCAGCCTGAGCAGGAAAGTCTGTGAGACTCTTATCTCAAATAAAACACTAGAAAACCAGAAGTGGTGCTATGGCTCAAGCGGTAGAGTGCTCGCCTTGAGTTGAAGAGCTGAGGGACACCGCTTAAGCCCAGAGTTCAAGCCCCATGACCGACAAAAAAATAAATAAATGTGCCAACCCATAACGAAGAATAAAGCTAATTATGATTGTACAATGTAAATGCACATCAATGAATGAGTGATATTGAGCTCACAAAAGACCATAACTATACTTTGACCAGTATATTCCTAGTATTCCATAGAAGAGAATTGTGGTTAATCATCAGAAATAGTCAGTCAGGTAAAAAAGAACCATAATATGAAAGAGCCTTCATGAGAATAGATGATAATACAATGAAAATACTGCCTTGAGTAGAGTGCCTTGAAGACATTATAAATACACTAAAAATGGCTATTTTCTTTTACTATTGTTGTTACTACTTGTAGCATGTTTAGAAAATTGTGATAACTTTCTCATCACTGGCTTCTTATCCTTCAAACATGAATAGATTCCAACCTCTTCTTAAGGCAATAACCTTGCCACAATCCCTGCACATATATAAGTGGATAAAATTTCTGGGATTTCTCATTCTTTTTTCTCCCAACTTTCCAATTCCAGTTTCCACTATCAGAGGCCAAAGAAAAAGATGACCACTTCTCCAATATCTTCAAATCAGACCAACCTCAGAGACATCTGGTATACCATGATTGGCATCCCAGGACTGGAAAATGCACACATCTGGATCTCCATCCCCATCTGTTCTATGTACATAATAGCTATTGTAGGCAATGCGTTCTTGATATTCCTGATCTTCGCTGAGCGCACTCTCCATGAGCCCATGTACCTTTTCCTCTCCATGTTGGCTCTGGCAGATATCTTACTCTCCACAGTCACCACACCAAAGATGCTAGCCATATTCTGGTTCCAAGCTGGGGGAATTTCTTTTGGTAGCTGTGTGTCTCAAATGTTTTTCCTCCATTTCATCTTTGTGACAGAATCTGCCATATTGCTGGCTATGGCATTTGATCGTTTTGTGGCCATCTGTTATCCACTGAGATATACAACCATCCTAACCCACTCAGTCATTGGGAAATTGGGTGTGGCCTCTGTAACTAGGAGTTTCTTCATCTGCTTCCCCTTGATTTTTCTGGTTTATCGGCTCACTTACTGTGGGAGGAATATCATACGTCACTCATATTGTGAACACATGGGCATTGCCAGGCTGGCTTGTGACAGCATCAAAGTCAATATCTACTACGGTGTGATTGTGGCCCTGTTTTCCACATTTCTAGATGTGATCATTATCATAATCTCCTATGTGCTTATACTTTGTACTGTGTTTAAAATTCCTTCCCGAGATGCCCGACACAAGGCTTTGAGTACTTGTGGCTCCCATGTCTGTGTCATTCTCTTGTTCTACAGTCCATCTTTCTTTTCTTTTCTTGCTCACCGATTTGGAGGCCACAGCATACCCATCAGTGTGCACATCCTCATTGCTAATCTCTATGTGGTTGTACCACCCTGTCTCAACCCCATCATCTATGGAGTCAAGACCAAGAAAATTCAAGACAGGGCTGTGCAGGTCTTTTCTATTAGCAATAAATTCTGTTGATTTAAACCAACTCTTAGAAGTGCCCCCTTTAAATCAACAGAATGTTGATTATATCAAGTCAGCCATAAATAAAAGTATAGTAGTCGTTTTTTAGGAAAACCATGATATCATATTCTGTTTTTTCTTTTATTTTTATTTTTTTGTGTCCAGTCATGGGGTCTGAACTCTGGGCCTGGGCGCTGTCCCTCAGCTCTTCAGCTCAAGGCTAGTGCTCTACCACTTGAGCCACAGCGCCACTTCCAGCTTTTTTTTCTTTTTTTGCTTAAGTGGTGCTGAGGAATCGAACCTAGGTCCTCCTGCATGCAAGGCAAGCGCTCTACCACTGAGCCACCTTCCCAGCCCCCTGTTTGTTTCTTTTAAAAAGATACATGTTTTATTTTACTTTTCGTTTTTTTCTTTTTCCACTTATTTATTTTTATTGTAAAGGTGATGTATAGAAGGGTTAGTTATATACGTCAGATAGAGAGTATATTTCTTTTTGAAAAATGTTGCCCCTTCCCTCATTCTCTCCCAACCTTTTACTCCTACCCCACCCACAAGTTGTATAATTCATTTTCAACAGTGTCTAGTGAGTATCACGGCTACATTTGTTCACCCTTTGTCTCTCCTTTTATGTGCCCCATTTTGTCCTCCCAAAGACAGATATATGAACAAACAAGACAAAAGATGAAAGCAAAAATAGCAACAAAGAAAAAAATCCTCTTGTTTTCACTTCCTGAAGTTCATTTCCATAAGTATTTTGTATTGTCTGATGCTCTTAGCTATTGCACCTATGTGATAATTTCTTAAGAATATCCTCCTTTGGTTGCACTCTGTGTGAATGCCTAGGAACCTGTATAATTAATCATATTCTAGTGTATTTTTTTCTTTTACTATCTAGTGTATTTACCTGTAGATTTATAGGCACATTCTAGTTACCACAAATGAGGGAAACCATGCAACCTATGTTTCTTTGGATCTGTCTTTCTTTGCTTAATATAGTTTTTTCCAAATGTTTTCATTTCCTTATTAACACTACAATATTATTCTTTCTGAAGGTAAATAGAAATCCCACAGAATGAGAAAAGATTTATTTTACCAGCTATGAATCAGACAAGGGTTTCATATCTAAAATATACATATCCCTGCTCAGCACTTGGGGCTGCTCAGCTCCACCACATGCTCAGCACTCTCTTCCACACCTGCAGATCCCTAAACACAGGGGCCTTCACCTAGACCACCCTCATAAACCTGCCTGGCATAGGGAACTCTCCAAAGTATGGCATTGGTCTGAGACAACATTGTACCCTCATGTGTCTCAATACCCCATGTAGCCTCATCTCAATGTATAACTTATTCTGTCCTAGGCCCACCAGCTGCTTGTCTGATACTTCAATACAATGCAGAGGTTCTTACTTCTTGGTGTCTTGTCACTTGTTCTCATCAATGACTTGTCCCATCAGTTGTCAGTGCTTTGATGTCACCCCTACAGTTGGTCTTTCCTCTCTGATACTCAGTACACTTCATCTCATCCCATATTCATTGATAAACTTATGATGTTTTATTAAAGATGCAGGCACAATATCATTCTTTCTGATGGATAGGTCAAATCCCATTATGTCTATATACCACATTTTCTTGAACCATTCATGCACTGAGAGGCATCTGGGTTGATTCCATATCTGGGCTATGGTAAACAATGCTGCAATGAACATGGCTGTGCTGGTAGCTTTAGTGTAGCCTTGTTTAAGGTCTATTGGATAAATGCCCGGGCATGGGATTGCTGGGTGATAGGGAAGCTCTATGTTTACTCTTTGAGCACTCTCCATACTGCTTTCCACAGTGGTTGAAGAAGTTTACATTCCCACCCAGAGTGTAATTGAGTTCCCTTTTGACCACATTCCTGCCAGAATCTGTTATTGTTAGTTTTTTGGATAATGACCATGCTAACTGGGGAGAAGTGGAATCTTAATGTTGTTTTGATTGCATTTCTTTTATGGCCAAAGATGTTGAACATTTCTTCATATGTCTATTGGCCATTCTTTGTTCTTCATTGGATAAGTCTTTCTTTAAGTCTTTGTCTGTTTATTAATTGGCTTGCTGTTTCTTTGAGAGTTTATGTTGCAGGGCATTTAGTTTTTGAGCTTTAAGTATATTTTAGATATTTTATTTTTGTGTTAGCACCAATTTATTATACAGTGAGGTTTCTTTTTATCATGTTCATTTATGCATACAGTACACATTGGTCAGAGTTACCTCTCCACAATTCTCCTTCCTATTCCCTCTGGCTTTCCAAACCAGTCTCAGTACTTTTCTTTGTTCCATTATCACATATGCATACAAAATTCTTGAGTATATTTGCCCTACTTTCCAGCAATCATTCATCTGCCTTCTCAGATCACCAGTTTTCTTTAAGGAAAAGTATTGGGGAGTCTGGAGGAAGATGGTGGAGGAGAAGCAGGGGGCTAAACAAGCTCATGAATAGAAACCAGTTTTAGTGTTCCAGTGAAAGATCCAAGGTTAGAGAGTCACATCAAGAGTGCCATCATAGTACAGAATTTGGCCAGAGAGGGAAAAATCAGGCAGCTTGATTAAGGGGACAGATTCAAGCACTTGCTGTGTCTGTGGAGGTGATGGCACTGACACTGCTGATGGCTGCTGCCACAGCCACCATATCAACAGAGAGAGCCCAGGACAAAGGCACCAGAGGCAGTGTGTGAGCAGATTCTACTCAGCACCAGCAAGAACTGACAAGGAGCAGAAATTCACTGCAGACCGTGGATGGCCCAGAAACCAAGGGAAAGGCATGAAAACCCCACAAGACATTCTCCCTCCTTCTCATGGAGCAGAGGTGTGAAGGTAGTCCTTCTTCCACCACTGGAGAAGAACTCCATCTTGATACTGACAAAGACCAGGCAGAGCAGCTAGAACATAACACAGGCCTTGGAAGAAGACAATAGGAGCCATTCAACAGATCAAGGAACCTGACCTGCAGGGCTTAGCTCCACCCCCAGGGAAAGTTGCCCTTCCCAGATAGAGGAACCTCCAACCATGGAAGAGTGACTTTCTTCACTGAGTAAACAGAGCCAGAGGCTGCCCAACCCCACTGCAGCACAGAGAGCAGACCCACCTGAAGGAGGGTGAAAGAAAATCATTTGTGAAATCAGCACACATAAATTCTGAAAATGGCTCAAGGCTGGGCTCTGTGAGTGTCTCAGGAGCAGCTAGCCCCTCAGGGAAAAGGTAATGATTGCTGATAGGCCTCAACCCTACCCACAACCTAGCCCCATCACAGTAACTCCTTCTTTTATGATACTCAAAGCAGATGCATGCCCTCCCACTGAACTAGCCCAGGAAGAGGGTCATAAAGTCCCTGGTAAGGCAGAGTTTCATCCTCCGTGCTCAAACAAATTGATTTAAGAAACCAGTCAAGCCACAGGAAAACGAAATACCACAAGCAAACCAGAGACTTCACCAAGAGATTGGTTATGGACACAGAGGAGACACAAGATTACCTCCACCACAATAAAATCGAAGAACCATTTTTTCTACCTAATTTTTTTTTAATTAAAAAAATTGTTTTCTCATTACAGAAAGGAATAGGAGAAACTCTAGGGCTCCTTAGCACAGCCCGAAATTTTCTTAATAAAGACCCAGAAGCACAACAAATCAATCCTATTTGATAGGATTGCATGAAACTGCAGAGCTTCTGCATGGCAAAGGACATAGCTAGCAAGATCAATAGAAATCCCATGGATTGAGAGAAGATCTACACTAGCCATCCAACAGACAAGGGTCTCATATCTAAAATATACTTAGAACTCAAAAAATTAAATCCTCCAACAACAAATCCTCAAAGAAACAACTGCCCTATAAATAAATGGGCTAAAGACTTAAAGACAAACTTTAGCTAAGATATGGAACCAGCCCAGATGTCCCTCAGTAGATGAATGGATCAAGAAAATGTGATATAAATACAATAGAATTCTATGCCTCCATCAGAAAGAATGAAACAGCCCAATTTGTTAGGAAATGGAAAAACTTGGAAAAAAATCACATTAAGTGAAGTAAGCCAGGCCCAAAGAAACATAGGCCCCATGCTTTCCTTTATCTGCAATAACTAGTGTATGTCTAGGACAAGCAGAAAAGGTCAAAAGCTATGTACATATGACCATATAAGATGATGTTAAGTGAAATGAACCCCAAGATAAGGCTACAAGAAGTTTTATCTTTCTTGCTGTTTTTAATGTACTTATAATGTACTATGTGATTTTTTTTATTTCTTTTGTATGTTCTTCTCCCATGGTATAACCCCTGTTTTCACTGTTTTTGATTCTGGTGCCCTGCATCTTGCATATACATTTTTCTAATTTGGGGAGGAGAAGAGAAATACAAAATTCTGAAATCAGGATACAGGTTGACCCATTGTAACAATTAGATGTGCAAGATACAATGTTGAAAATGATCTGCACAACTTTGAGGGGTGGGGAGGAGTTGGGAAGGTGAGGAGGGAAGGAATGGTAGGGGAAAAACAAAGGGTGTAACAATGCTCAATGGGAAATGGACTCAATACCTTGTACATGTAACTGTAACCCCTCTGTATAGTATCTTTACAATAATATATATATATAATAAAAAACTACAAAATGGCAGGAGTTAGTGCAGCTTTCCAATAATTACTTTGAATATTGATGTTTCTATTTATTATTTTAGTCATTTATTAATTTTACTTAATTTATGTGATATTCCCTTAATGGCAAATTTCTATGACAGTAAATAAATGTCAAGGTCTTGAGATAGTGGGAGAGATAGACAAAGGACACATATAAGAGTGATAGAAATATTGTCTTTTTGATTTGCTAATGAGTACATGACTATCAGTATTTTTTGTTTATAATCAAGTCTTGAGGCTTGAACACAGGTATGAACACTATCCATGTTTTTTTTTTTATTTTAAGGCTAGTGCTCTATTACTTGCCTTGAAATAAAATTGGCAATAAAAGTCTCATACACTTTCCTCTCTGGCCTGGGTTCAACTGTAATCCTCAGATCTCACATTTCTGAGGATAATAGGCTTGAGTCACCAGCACCCAGCAACTGTCAATAGTTTTATAAATATAGCTTTTAAAATATGTAAAACTGTACACACACACATTGAATAGGAAAAACTATAGATGACTAATAAATCTATAAAATATTGATATATTTTATGCATAGCATTTTATATATTACATTTTGAGTAATTTATACACATAAATCTCAATCAAAAGATGCATTTTTGTACTTAACTTAGTGATTTTGTTTAACAGCTATTTCTCATATAAATAGCTTTTCAATTTTTAATTAAGATTTTTATTAGCTTATATCAGTTGTACAAGGGAGAAGTTCATTATGTTTCTATAGATGCATGATCATATATATCCATCAAGCCATATAAATGTTTTAATAGCCCCTAATTACTTACAATTTTTTAAGGAACACCAAAAGAGAGCAGAAAAACAGCATTGTGTGATTTGAATTTAATTAAAACAAAATAATTTATCTGAAAATAATTTATCAGAATCCCAACAGAAACTATCTCCTAAATAATTAGCATATGATTTTACTGTTAGAATTATAAAAATACTTTTATAAATAGAAAGTAATAACTACCTGAAATTTAATAAAGATACTAAATTAGAAATGTGTGATACTTATTCATAGTGAAAATCAAAGCAGTTTAGTTTTTAATTGCATCTAGGGGTTTATGAAGTTAAGAAAAAATCCCTACCAAAGTTAACATTTTCAAAGGGATTTAAATGTTTTTCTAATGGCAGTAAGAGGAGATATTATCATTTAAATAAATATCTGGACAGGAAATCTCATTTCTTTGGCTTTAAGAGTATGGAAGAATGTGGATAAGCATAAGCACACAATCTCAAATCAAGATTATTTCTTTGTTTTTGTTGTTTTATTGCTTTTCAAATAATTTAAAACATCTAAATTCACCTAGGATGTTGACTTCCTTAAATGATGACAAGGCTGAAATGAGGATTAGAGAGCATAGATAAATACTATACCTACTGTTTAGAGGGAAAAAAATGAGGGAAAAATAACTCATGATCTTAAGGCTGATCGATTAAATGGCTTTTATTTTCAGAAGCTTACCGTTTCAATAAGGAAAAACATCATGACTCAACTAGCTATGCATTTTACTGTTAAATCTAACACATAGATTAATGTAACTTCAATAAAACACACACACACACACACACACACACATGTTTGTAGTCTGATTTGTAGCATTGATCACCTCTCACCCATAATGAATAAAGTATTGACACCTTAGCTGTGGAGGGTAAGGAAAGGAGTGGAGAGAACTAGTGATTTTAAAACCTTTACTAAAATAAAACTTCATAAAGGTAGTTGTTCACTGACTCTCACTAGCCCTTTTTAACTTCATTCCTTCTCTTTAACTCCCTTCGATTTGTACATTGGAGCTCAGGATCCTTTCGCATAGAAAAATCTCTGGACTCTCACTCGTATCTGCTGGGTCTTGATGCTGTAAATGATGGGGTTCATCAAGGGTGGGAACAGGATGTACACATTACCCATGAGGACATGAACCAGGGGTGAGAGGTGCTTCCCAAAGCGATGCACCATCGTCAGACCGATGATGGGGATGTAGAAAACTGAAACAGCACTGATGTGAGATACACACGTCTGCAAGGACTTGATCCTCTCCTCCCGAGATGCAATTGCCAAAACCGTGTGCAAGATCATCATGTAGGACAAAAGGATGAGCACAGCATCCAACAGCAAATTGCTGATCACTAGAGCCAGGCCGTAGATACTGTTGAAGCGAATGTCTGAGCAAGCCATGCGAATTAAGTCTTGGTGCAGGCAGAAGGAGTGAGAAAGGAAATGAGGTCGACAATAATTTAAGAACTTCAGCCTGATGATGACGGGGGGAATGAGCATAGAACTCCTGCATAAGATTGCCACCCCAATTCTCAGGATTTTGTCGGTTGTTAGGATGGAGGAATAACGGAGAGGGTTGCAGATGGCAACGTAGCGGTCAAAAGCCATGGACAGGAGCACGGACGACTCCATGAAGGATAGCCCGTGAATGAAATATGACTGGGCAATGCAGCCATCCAGGCTGATCTCCTTCACAAAGCCCCACAGCACTCCCAGCACAGTGGGCACAGTGGACAGGCCCATGCACAGGTCGGTGACCGCCAGCATGGCCAGGAAGTAGAACATGGGCTGGTGCAGGCTTGGCTCAGTGCGGACCACGTGCAGCACCATGCAGTTTCCCAGGAACACCAGGGCATAGATAAAAGAAAACGGGATGGAGATCCAAGGGTAGTAAACTTCCAGGCCAGGAAAACCTGTGAGAACAAATCCTGGGCTACTAGAATTTGAGATAGAGTAGGCAGTCATTTATTAAGCAGATGGAAACTATTTTACAGACTTATTGTAAATTATACAGTTTTGATATGCTCTCATTTCCAGTAATATTTATCTGTTTTGGGGAAAGTGAATAAAATATGATATGATTTTTCATAAACAACAAAATGGAAAGCCGGTAAGTACCTCGTTCTCATGAAAGCATAGATCTCTTGTGTACACTAAGATCCTGCGGTGCTGAAGATGAGCAATGGGGCTGATCAGGGAGCTTTATGCACAAACAGTAGTGCTAATGACACAGGGGATTTCGATTTCAGCTTCCCTTCTGGGGGGTCCCTGCTCAGCTCAAAAGATACACAGTGCATGGCCACAGGTGTGCAGTGTTGCAGGATCTCATCACCCAGTGGGATTGCAGAATACCTAGCTCATTTTTCTTCCTTTGATGCCACAAATTCTGCCTTTTACTGGCTTTAAACACAAAGGAAATGGATTGGTTGAAGTCATCAGACTTTCCTGAGGATACATTTTCACTGAGTAAAACTAAACCACCAAAGTGGAATATGAAATGTTTCACAATGACCAGCCCCCTCCATCAAATTCTTGAATTTTTAATTGTAGTACTCTACTTTTCAAGAGACTTTTTGTGAAAAGAGATTCCTGTTTAAGATTTTTATTTTCCCTGCGGATTCTCTGATATATGATATAAGATACTAGGCATTGACTTTAAACTAGGATATTATATAAAACTGTAAAATGTAGCTTGGTATCAGTGGCTCACTCCTAGCTACTCAGGAGGTTGATATCTGGGTCTCACGGTTCCAACACAGCCTAGGCAGTAAAGTCCATGAGAATGTTACCTCCAAATAACCACCAAAACATCTGCAAGTGGAGCTGTGGCTCCCATAGTATAGCACTAGCCTTAAACAAAAAAGTTTGAGGATAAAACAAAGAAAAACACCTCAGTTTAAGCCCCCGGACATAAATACATATCATACACCACACACACAATGTAAAATGTATTTTAACTTTACAGTGTAATAAAATAAATAAAACGTCCTTTATTCATGGTAGCATTAGCTGTATATGTATAGAATATAATTAGTTATTTCACATACTACATTCTTACAATAAAGTGATTATGTCAAGACAGCCTATTTATACCTTGCCTGTGTAGATGATTCCACCACTAAACACTTTTAGAACATTAAGTGATAAAAAAACACATTAAGTGATAAAAAAAAACAACATGGTTTAGTGCCTTTGCCTAAGAAAGATGATTAATTATTACAGAATAATTCCAAGATTTCAGAGTGGAAATACACTTTCAATAGACTACCAACATGATTTCTGAGGTAGTGTCAATGGTAGCTCTTTCTTTTTTAAAAGTTTTATTTTCTTGTAAAGATGCTGTCAGAGAGGTTACAATTCTATCAGTAAGATCATGAGTACATTTCTTGTTGAGCATTGTTACCTCCTCCTTTGTTTTTGGGAGCTCTTTCTAAGAAGAGTTGATTTGATTTTCATGATGAATCCAAGATTTTTTATTCATGTAAAAAAAACTCAAGTTTTATGAGCAACTAGACATTCTTATGTGAAGCTGGGTGCTGGTGTCTCACACCTGTGACCTACTTACTCAAGAGGTTGATATCTAAGGATCAAGGTTTGAAGCTAGCCTGGGCAGAAAAGTTCTTGAGAATCTTATCTCTAAATAACCCTCAAGTAGCTGGAAATTGGGCTGGGAAGGTGGCTCAGTGAGTGATAGAGAGCTTGCCTTGTATGCATGAGGCCCTAGGTTCAACTCCTCAGGACCACATAAGCAGAAAAGTCCAGAAGTAGTGCTGTGGTTCAAGTGGTAGAGCACTAGCCTTGCGCTGAAGAACTGAGGGACAGTCCCCAAGCCCAGAGTTCAGGCCCCACAACTGACAAAAAAAAAAAAAAAAGAAGCTGGATATGGGGATGCAGCTCAGTGGAAGAGTACTAATCTTGAACTAAAAACCTCCAGTGCCTTGAACTAAAAACCTCAAGTGCTCAGGACCCAGGACCAACACACACACACACACACACACACACACACACACACCATCTGAATGATCATGGAGTGGAGAATTCATAAACACTGTAAAGGTTAAAAAAAACAAATTTTGACATAGAATTATGCTATTCTTGTTACTAAGTTTCAAGCAAAACATCAATGATCAGTGTAATGATTATTCAGTTACAAGAAAAAGATTAATTAACCAAATTTAAAGATTAAAAAATGCACTTTACTGTGAACTGTTTAGCAGCTTCAGTGGGCAGGGTGAATCTTGGGTGATATTTTACTTGTGTTCCCAAGAGGGAATTAATTATATAGAGTACATGTACTGTTTCAATATATATCCTCAGTATACTTTAGCCCTTCTGTTCTATTTAATTTATTTGTTTTTGTTGGTACTAGAGATTGAACCCAGGGACTTAATCATGCTAGATAAGTACTGTGCCACGTGAGACACACCTCTAGCCTTTTTTCTTAAATTATTATTTTTATTTAATTTTACTATAGGTCTCCTATCTTTTGTCAGGGGCAATGTGAAATCTTACCTTCCTACTTATATCTCTTGTGTAGCTCAAATTTGAGGTAGATGTTATACCCAGCTTGTTTTTTTGAGTTCAAAGTTCACTATCTTTTCTTCCAAAGCTAGCCTCAATTCTTAGTGATTTTATCTCTACTTTCTGAGTAGCTGGGATTCCAGGTGTGAGCCATAGCCCCTGACCTGTTGTGATATATTTGATCCTCATAACCATCTAAATAAAGTTCCTGATGAAAATAGACCCATTTGTTTATTGAATGTGTATTTAAAATAGACTGATTTACCATAATACATTGTTTTAAAACCTTAATGTAGACATAATGGGTTAGAAATCTTTGAATATATAAATCATTGCATATCATTTCAAGTATAAAACAATAGAATCAAGTGAAATTGTTTTAAACTGGAGCATGGAGGTTACTGTATGAGTGAAAAGTGCAACTATTTAATGAACTACCAATTCTAGTTCTGGACTCATTTTAAACATAAAGGAAATGTAGATCTCAGAAAGATTTTTTCCTATTTATTAAAGCATCTCTCAGAATTGACAATGTATGTTAATAACTTAAGTGTACACTGACAGATGAGTGGATTAAGAATATAAGCATAAATGGGGAGGCGTGGGAGATAGGAAGGGATGGGAAAAGGAAACAAAGGAGGAGGCAACAATGCTTGATAAGAAATGTACCCATTACCTTGCTCATGTAATTATAACCCCTCTATATGGTATTTTCACAATAAAAAAGAAAGAAAATAAGCATAAAATAAAATGTTATTCAGCCTTAAAAATAGAAGGAAACCTTGTCATTTGTGCCAAAATAAATGAATCTATGGTCGTTATACTAAATGAAAAATGGAAGAACTCCCACAAAAAATTTTCTATGCTATCACTTAAATTTGTAAATGTGAAGCATATTGAAACAGAAGACAGACTGATGATTACCAGGGTGGCAAGTGAACCAAATAGAAAGATGATGATTAAAGACCAAAATATTCAGATATGAGTATGTGCCAGATATATAATGTATAGTGTGGATATTTACTGGAAATGTGCCAATAGAGTAGTTGTAAAGGCCCTTAACACACACACACACACACACACACACACACACACACACACACACACACACACACACACACTCTCTCTCTCTCCAGAGAGAGATGGGAGAGGTAGGGAAGAATAGAGGAACAGAGAGAGAAAGAAAAAGAGAGAGAGGGGAGAAAGGGCGACAGGGAGGGAGGGAGAGAATGATTATGAGAAATTAATTGAGGAAACAAATAGATTAATTATAAATTAGAATAATTGTGGATATCAGGATACAAGCATTTGTGTATCACATGACTATTTTCATGACTTAAACACATACAAAAATTTTATGTTAGTCAAAACTCCACAAAATTCATTAACACCAATTAATGAATCTTGCTGTTTCTGCAGAGGATTTGTTCACATATATATGGAACATGAAGGTATTTTCCTTTTAAATATTCTTGCTTTTTCTTTTGCCTGCCCTAAACCACAATTGTGTTTTACTAAGCACATACTGAATACAGCCAGATGTGATGGTGCATACATTAATCCTAGCATTCAAAAGGCTAAAGCAGGAGGATTAGGATTGTGAGGTCAGACTGGGCTATGTAGTGAGGCCCTGTCTCAAGAGAGAGAACAAGGAGAGAGAGGAGGAGAAAGCGCAAACTAATATTCATATAGGGAGGAAAGAGTTCGAGGGTGTCTACAACTCCTCTGAAACACATATCACATATATTTAAAAAAATAAAGCCGATTCCCCCCTCTTATCTGGAAAATATGGGCAAGGACAGGTATGGATAACAGTAAAGATGCCATCTTGAAGGTTTCACATCAACTGTACATTCTCTAGCTCTCAAAGTGTCTGAGTATGGAAAGGTAGAAATCTATTCATTTTTTGAGAGAAAAGCTAAAAGCAAAAATCAGTAATACCTTAATTTTCACTTGAAGATCTGAAGAACATTTTCTTTCAAAATGGATCAGGACAATATGGGAGAGTAGCATCAGAGTCACAGTGACCATGTGCTATATTTATTTAAACAAGGACTGAAAGGGAATCTTTGGTTTCCTTTATTTCTAGGAGGCAAGAAAGATTTAGCAGTTCTTTACAGAAGAAGGTAGGAATTTAGAAGAAAATGGTACTCATAAAACAACACAACACTTACACACCACAAATTTCTCAACTATTAATTTTGGATTGGTTTACCAAATAATGTTTTCATTTGCTAAGTCATCTGATAATCTATACTTACCTCAATATACAATTTAAAATTCTTGCCTCCTAGCAGAAATACCATCACCAACAAAGTAATGGAAAGTTTTGGAACGATCTATGACGTGAAGTGAAACAGTAGTAGCCCTGATAAAATGATAACTCTGAAATCAAATGGCCTCACTGTTATTCTGTAGCAATTTTAAATCCCCTTCACAAGCTGGCATTGTTGAATTGAAACCTGTGTGCTGAATATCATCCGCAAAGTTAATGTTCATTTATTTACCCTGTGGATTTGCAATGAGGATAAAAGCAGAAATTACTACCTAGCAATTCCTAAGAGGATGACATAATAAGTATTTGATAAATATAAATGAATTATTGCTTGAGGTATAATTATTATTTACATGGTAAATTTTGTATTTGCAATAGTAAAGATATAAATATTAAAAATTAAACCCTACCAACTTTGGGAAAATGTTTGTAATCATGTGGTGTGTATGTTTATAACAAAATCATTCTATAATCAAACAAGAGAGTAAAATGTGAATCAATGGATAAAATAAACAATTTACTGTGTATAATCCAGTGAAAAAAATACATCAAACTGAATTTGAGAAATGATCACTAGATAAAAGCAGAAATAAATATTAAACTCAAAGGCATTATTATAAGTGAAACCATTTGTGCAGAAAACACCATTTTCTTTTTTATATGTTTTTATTGGAAAAATACTGTACAGAGGGTTTACAGTAACATGAGCAAGGTAATGAGTACATTTCCTATCAAGCATTGCTACCTCCTCCTTTGTTTTTCCCCTATCATCCCTTCCCTCCCACCTCCACAACTCCACTCCCCAACTACCTCCCCACCTAAATTGTAAAGTTAATTTTTCAACATAGTGTCTTGTACATCTCATTGTTACAATCAGTCAACCTGTACCCCTATTTAAGCATTTTGTTTTTTCCCTCCCCTTCCCAAATTAGAGAAGTGTATACACAAGATGAGGGCATTGACATCAAATACAGTGAAAACAGGGGTTATACCATGGGAAAGGAACATACAAAGAAACAAAAAATCACATGGTATATTATAAATACATTAGAAAAAATAGCAAGAATGTGTCCCTATCTTGGGGTTCATTTCACTTAACATCATCTTATGGTCATATGTACAGAGACTTTGACCTTTTCTGCTTGTCCCGGACATATAATAGTTATTGCAAATAAGCAAAACCATGGGGAAAACACCATTTTCTTTACACGTGCCTCTCTTAATGTCACATCTTCATGACAGAAATTAGGCTAGTGACTTTAGGAACATGAAGATATGGGAAAGTATAAAATAAAAGCAGGTGTGAAACTTGTTAACCTCTTCCCTCATTTCCCCTCGGTTTCCCTTCCCCATTCCACACCCCCAAGTTGTACAGATCATTTCCAACATATTGTCTTGTGTATATCGCTGTTGCATTGGTTCCCCCTTGTCCTTTGTCTCACTATTCTGTTGTTCCTCTTCCCTTCCCTAATTAAAATGAACGTGTATACAATACCAGGCTACCAAAATCAAATACTGTGACTACATGGGATATACCATAGGGGGAAGAACATACAAAGAAACAAAAAGTACATTAAAAACAACAGCTTACTACCTTACTTATGTAACTGTAACCCCTCTGTACATCACCTTGACAATAAAAAAAAATCAAAAAAGCTGAAAGTAGAACTGTGGCTCAAGTGTTAGAGCACTAACTTTGAGCAAATGAACCCAGGCTATATAGTTCAAGCTCCAGGACTGGCACAAAAAAATAAAGTAAAGCCACTATGAAAAAAAAACAGGTGTGAAGACATGTTTGAGTATGATAGGAATATAATATGTGGTTAGGCTAGTTATGTGGCTGCATATTTTCTAAATTCATCAGACTGTGTATACTTCTAATGAGGTTAGGGTTCAAAGATAACTCAAAAAGCCTACCTTAAAATATTAAGTTTATAAATGTGATTGAGGAAATAGCATTTGAAATAATTGGAATATACGTTCAATATTATCAACCATGATTTACTTTGGTTGCAATTCTGCTTTTACTTATTATATTAATATTTGACAATGGCCAACTAAATATTTCAAGGCATTCTATTGGTAGCAGGAAGAAGGAAAGTAGGAATGAGCTGACAAGTAACCCAAAATTACAAAGTAGATAGCATGTCCAAACTCCATCATGGAATTCCTAGCAACAGTGCGGCATACATATCATTTCACCTATAATCATGTAAAAATCCGTTTTTACAATAGAAAATATTTTAGATTCTTGATACAGAGATTAAATTATTAATGCATTTGCATTATTTATCCATAGCAACAATGTAAGTACTTTCCACGGATTTAAATGAGATAGGACAAAAAAGCAAATAATGATAAATGATATTCTAATGGTAAATATACAGGTATTATTTGAATAAAGAAATAAATCAGAAAAACTTATTTCTTTATTCCTTAGCAGTTGTTAGCGCTTTGTATTTCCAACTCACTCATTATTGGTAGAATTGTGAAACACTGTTCAATAGGCAATAGCATCAAGATTTCTTTTGTCATTTGTTTCCTTCCATTTCAAATAGTCTAGTCTCTCCATGATACTCACCGAGTTAAACAGAAGAGAAAGAGTATTGGGGAAAATAAATACTGTGTTTACAGTAATAAAATTGCTTGATAAAATCATTTATATTGCGGTCCTAATTGAAAGGATGTATGCTAACAATATTAACATTTTCAGAATGAATGGATATGGAAATAAATGCTTCCAATGGCCCATAATAAAATACGTCTTTGGCTAATAAACACACCTGACACAATAACATGATGCTCCATCAATAGAACACATATAATCTGATTTATTAAACAAAATTGTGCACATCGATGTTATTGACTTATCCATGGGTGAATGAAAGCATTCGTCACATGTAAGAAATTATTAAAATGGAAGCTAGTAACCTCATTGTTAGCTACTTACTCTTCACTTTTTCTCAGTTTCATTTTAAATACAATGCTATTGAACCAACATTAGGATTTAGGAACCTTTCAAGTAGAGCAATTTCTGGACTCTCACTCTTATCTGCTTGGTCTTGATGCTGTAAATGATGGGGTTCATCAAGGGTGGGAACAGGATGTACACATTACCCATGAGGACATGAACCAGGGGTGAGAGGTGCTTCCCAAAGCGATGCACCATCGTCAGACCGATGATGGGGATGTAGAAAACTGAAACAGCACTGATGTGAGATACACACGTCTGCAAGGACTTGATCCTCTCCTCCCGAGATGCAATCGCCAAAACCGTGTGCAAGATCATCATGTAGGACAAAAGGATGAGCACAGCATCCAGCAGCAGGCAGAAAATCACCAGAGCCAGAGCATAGATGCTGTTGAAGCGAATGTCTGAGCAGGACGTGCGAATTAAGTCTTGGTGCAGGCAGAAGGAGTGAGAAAGGAAATGAGGTCGACAATAATTTAAGAACTTCAGCCTGATGATGACGGGGGGAATGAGCATAGAACTCCTGCATAAGATTGCCACTCCAATTCTCAGGATTTTGTCGGTTGTTAGGATGGAGGAATAACGGAGAGGGTTGCAGATGGCAACGTAGCGGTCAAAAGCCATGGACAGGAGCACGGACGACTCCATGAAGGATAGCCCGTGAATGAAATATGACTGGGCAATGCAGCCATCCAGGCTGATCTCCTTCACAAAGCCCCACAGCACTCCGAGCACAGTGGGCACAGTGGACAGGCCCATGCACAGGTCGGTGACCGCCAGCATGGCCAGGAAGTAGAACATGGGCTGGTGCAGGCTTGGTTCAGTGCGGACCACGTGCAGCACCATGCAGTTTCCCAGGAACATCAGGGCATAGATGAAGAAGAAAGGGATGGAGAGCCAAGAGTAGTAAGCTTCCAGGCCAGGAAAACCTGTGAGAACAAATCCAGAACTTGAGTTTGAAATAGAAAGAACAGACATTAATAAAAAGGTCTAAAATAGTTCTAGATAGCTATTGGAAAACATATTTTTCTGAGGCCTTAGTTTCCAATAACGTGCATCTGCTTTGGGAAAGAAATAAAAGATCATATTAATTAATAAAGATTGTGAATTGGTTCTTGATTCTTGGGGACACAAATGTCTCTCTAACCGTGAGCCTACTAGTGCTATTGATGAAGAGTAACATGGAGTTTTATAAAGAAGCAGAAGTGCTGGAGTCACATGAGATTTAGATTGCCAGGTAGACTTTAGATTGTTGCTTAATCCTACAGAGGAATAATGAACGATTACAGGCAATCCCTGTTGCCAGAGCTGGGAACACTTTTAGAAGAATGTGAAACACAGGATTCCTTTTTCTCTTTGGTTGCGCAGCTGTGCTTTTCCCTTCATCTCCATTGCATATTCCTAAGGGAATGGACTGGCTGAAGACCACCATGCACAACATAAATGTTAACCCGGGGCAACTAAATAATCCCAGTGAAATCTGAAAATCAGAAAGGCTGAAAATTCCACATTTGGTTAGCCCTAAATTATTTGCATGTAAATGTTTTCTCCTCCATTGTTCATGGACTTCTTCATTTTGTATGAGGTTTATTCCTTTTCTAAATTTTACCATGGTATTCATTCTTATATACTTCCTATATAAACTTCATATGGTTTAAATACTAAACCAATCATGTTTTAGCTATTTTATCTATGATTTTTTGGCTATTGAACAACACTACCACCACTACATATACTGTCAGTATATGAAAAACATGAAATTGGCTATTTGAACATATCATATCCTTGTAATAATGTGAATTGTGAAGACAGTCTACATAGCCTGGTATCCTGTATATCTCCATCCACTATAGAGTAATTTTTTTCTTTTATTTTATTTTTTATTGTGAATATACTGTACAGAGGGGTTACAATTACATGGGCAAGATAATGAGTACATTTCTTATCAAGCATTGTAGCCTCCTCCTTTGTTTCCCCTTCCCATCCCTTCTCATATCTCCCCTCCCACAAACTCCCCCCGCCAATTCTTGGATGTTCAAAATCTAAATGGAGCTTCACAGAAGACTAGGAAATGATAGGTGAATAGTTAAAAACTTTAAGAAGGAATGATTTTGATTGACTGTACTCATTACAAATATAAAGAATATATTGTATAATTTTATGAGCACCTAGAAATCACCTTAATAATAAAACTATGTGAATTACAGTGCTGGGTAAAGAACATCAATAATTGCAGTAAAGTGGAAAATGATTTTGAAATAGAATTGTGTTATCACAGATGATGGCATTTTAACAAAAGGAATGCAGTCAAAATATCAGTGACTAATACAATGAATTTTTTGAAACAAGGTTTAGAGAAAACCAGGAGTAAATATGACTAAAAGATTAGATAGACTAAGGGAGAGAGAAAATAAATCTTACTTTTCTTGTGAAAACTGTCCTAGCCTTCAGGGTTGAAGTGATCATTTCCTTCTGTATTTATTTATATACCTAAGAGAGCTAGTTTCATAAGGTACAGATATTTTCCAATATGTGTCTTTTCACTAAATTGTAAACATCTTGTATGATGTATTTTATGTTTGTACTCCAAAAATATAGCATTCCCAAAATATAGATGATCAATATATGTTTGCTCTTTATGTTAAAATATAGTTGTTCCAGTAAATCCTATAACATCTCTAGTGATATTTGAAAGCCTTATATACATTATGGCTTGGAAATAGTTTTTAAATATATGAGTCATTCCATATCTGATCTATTTTTAAATATCCCCAAGGAAGTCTAAAGTAAAATATGGAGAACTCACAGAATTAAAAATAAAATCATCAGTTGATCCTGTGATACTGCTACTGAGTTTACATCTAACAGAAAACAAAGTGTAAATCTTGAAAAGATATGCAAACTTCCATGTTTTTGTAATATTATTCACAATAGTAAAGGCATAAAAGCAATATCAGTTCCCAGTCACATAATAATAACTAAAAGAAAACTTAGTCATTAAAAAACTAATATAACCTTGCTCATGTAACTGTAACTCCTCTGTACAGTATTTTCACAATAAAAAACTTATTTAAAAAAAGAAACTAATATAAGTAATTGTATGTATACAACATAATTTTATTCAGTCATAAAAGAGTAGAAAGTTAAGTCTGGAGCTGGTGACTCATGCCAGTAACCCTAGCTACTCAGGGGGCTGAGATCTGAGGACCATGGTTCAAAGCCAGCCCAGGAAAGAAAAGTCTGTGAGGCTCTTATCTCCAATTAACCACCAGAAAACAGGAAGTGGAACTGTGGCTCAAGTAGTAGACTGCTAGCCTTGAACTGAAGAGCTAAGGGACAGTGCCCAGGCCCAGAGTTCAAGTCATTAAGAAATGTACTCACCTTGCTCATGTAACTGTAACCCTTCTGTACAGTATTTTTCCCAATAAAAAATTATTTTAAAAACGTAGAAAATCTTGGTATTACTTAAAGTATGAAAAAAATTCTATTGGAAATCTCTTGGATTCATTTTGAGTGTATAATTTCTAAAGTACAGTGGAGAAAGAGGAAGGCATTTGCCACCTGGAGACAAGACTGGCCTCAGACTGTATGCAGCCTGCTTCAAGGTTGGGGTAGAGCTCATTCCCTGCTGAGCTCAGTCAGGGATCACCCTTATTGACCTTCTTCTCTACATGATCAATGCATATATAGATCTACATGATCTATGTAAATATTAAACATATACAATATATAAATATAATATATTATAAATAATATAATGTATAAAATAATATAAACAATATATAGTTATATAACATATACAACACATCCAATTAAATAACATTATATTATATCAAATATAGCATATAATTATGTTATATATAACATATATGATATATAATTATAAAATATAATATATAATTACATCTTAGTTATATATTATTCTTCCTGATGGATTAACAAGATCACTTTAAATAAATCAACCAATAAAGGAATAGATATCACATGTTTGGACCCTTTCGTTAGTTGTATGACATCTGGAATGTTCCTATAATTTGGTTGTAGAATTGTGCTACAATGAACACAAACGTGCAGGTGTCTATACAGTGTCTTGACTTGCCATTTTTTTGGATGAATGCCAAAAGTGGTATCGCTGGTTTAGGTTTTTGAAGAATCTCCATATTGAGCACCAAACAGTTGCAGTAATTTGCTTTTTCACCAACAGTGGTTCCTTTTCCCTCACATCTTCCCCAGCATTTGTTGTTCATATTCTTGACGATTGCCATTTTGAGTGGAGTGAGATGAAATCACCAAGTTGTTGTGAATTGCATTTCTTTTTTGGCCAAGGATGTTAATATTTCTTTGTGTACTTATTAGTCATCTCTATCTCTTCCTCTGACAAATATCTGATTAGCTCTTCTGTCCACTTATTAAGTGACCAATTTCTTATGGGTTTAATCTGTATCTTTTTTCAGACACATTAATGATTTTTATGTCTTCGTGGAAAGTCACTTTTTGTCAACATAATGATTATAACTTTTACTTTTTCATAATTTTCTATGATTTAAGAGTTCATCTAAAATGATTATAGTTTTCTAATACCCTCTGAAATTAATATAGGGTACAATAATTTTGTATCTCACTTTAACCTTATGTGTTTTCATGATTAAAGTGTGTATCTCCCATTTTTTTAATTAATTGGAATGAGTTATTAGTTTGAAATGTGAAAGAACAGAAAATGAAATATCAAACAAATTCCTCTCAGTGGTTTACATAAAAATAAGAGGGCAGAAAACGTCACATAAAAAAATCCTTTTTTAATAAAGTTTATATTCAGTGACAAAGTTTGGAGAACAAGGTGTAACTCCTGTCAGTGTCCTATAACTTCCCATGAAAGATTCAGCAGAGAGGCTGCATTTCAATGTTACTGTTTTCAGAATTTTTTTTTTGGTTTGGAAAGAAGAGACCCACCAGTCGGACTCGAATCTGCTTGGTTTTGATGCCATACACAATGGGGTTGAATGTGGGGGGCACAAGGAGGTACACACTTGCAAAGATTATGTGGACACTTGGGGAGACATTCTTGCCAATGCGGTGAGTTAGGAAACTGAAGAGTGCAGGTGTGTAGGAGACTAACATAGTACAAACATGGGCAGCACAGGTGCCCAGGGCTTTGGAGCGGGCATTCTGAGAAGACAGCCGGAAGACAGCTTGCAGGATTTTTACATAGGATGTAGCTATCAGTCCTAGGTCCAATGTCATGACTGAAAGGGCCACAAATATCCCATACACTCTGTTAACATGGGTGGTGGCACTGGCTAGCTTTACCACAGCCATGTGCTCACAATAGGAATGATCAATGACATATTTCAGACAGTAAGGCAGTCTCTTAATGAGAAGAGGACATGGTAAAACCATCACTATAGCTCGGGCTACCACAACAAGACCTATTTTAATCACCACCGATGTTGTCAGGATGACTGTGTACTGCAGTGGGATGCAAATGGCTACATAGCGATCAAAAGCCATGGCAACCAAGAGACCCGACTCGATTATGCAAAGCGTGTGGATAAAATACATTTGCACTAGGCAGACATCAAAATCAATCCAGTGTGCATCAAACCAGAAGATTGCAAGCATCTTGAGAGCTGGGGAAGTGGCAAGGACCATGTCATTCATGGCCAGCATGCAAAGGAAGAAATACATGGGCTGGTGGAGGCTTGGTTCTAGCTTAACAGTAGTAATGATCATGGTGTTCCCCAGTAAGGTCAAGGCCAAGAGCAGGCAGACAGGAATGCCAGTCCAGCTGTGAAACTCTTGCAACCCAGGAATACCAACCAGGAAGAAAGAGGAAATGGGGTGATGTGTGGCATTTTCTGCCATGTTTAAGAAATATTTATTATGATGTAGCCATGGTAGTTACCTAAGGATGTAAGACAGGATTACAAAGTAATTTCTCCATGGTTCTGCATGGAAGAATCCAGACTGTGTATAAGTCTTGTTACAGGACTGAATGTTCTTCAAACCTCTGTAGACGTTCAGATAAGTATGATCACTCTTTAGATATTCCAATTCATCATCTTCAAATATGATTTAATGTACTGATTGTAGATATTTGTAAGTATAAAAGTTTAATTATTTTCTACTCCAAATTGTTCATTTCCTGGTGGTGGAGCAGTTAGTAAAATAGTTTAATGTGTCTGTCAATGTCATTGTTTTTCTTCTCAACAAGTTGAATTAAAACATGGAGATATAAGCAGAAACATATACACAAACACAGCAACAATGAACTCTTATTCTAATATGCAATCTCTTTTTAATGTTTACAGCTGTCCTCAGGCAACATCAATAAATAATTGGGACTCAAAGAAAAGTCTGTTAGAGCTACAAGATAAAAGCAAAAAAAAACCCATCATTATAGAAAATCAATACTTGATCATCAATTATAGTTAAACATAATTTATTTTGTCAAAGCATAATTAAAAAGCTATACAAATTGAAAGAAATTATTTTATGTTAGTGTGTCTTGTAGAATTAGGCAAGTCTTTATTGTATACCGAAGAAAAAGCATTCCATGAGCAAAAGATGTTGATTTTGTAGGCAGAGAAAGCTAAAGAAACAGAAAGAAGCCAACAAACAGCACACTGGTCAATTCAAATTTGAAAGACAAAAGGCAGGAAGGCCCATGAGCCACAGATGACTTAGGCTACTGTGTTGTGTAAGGACAGAGTCAGAGGGTGCCCCATGATTGAGTAAATTAAAACTGACCTGTCTGAGAAACTTAGTGATTATGTCTCTGTACTTACTTTTTAAGATCAGAAAACAATATGGTTTTGGCTTCAGTTTAGAGGCATGGAACTGTTTTGTTGAATGACATATTATTGGTATTTGATTTTATTTCTAGGATTCACAGAGGACTTGACAGGAGGAAAAGAGTTAAAAAATAACAATGGCATCAGTAATTTTTATTTAGCAAGATTCACTCCCTCTTGTCAAAGCTGATTAGATGCAACTATAAAAATGGAACAAGGAAACTTGTTGAAATTATTGAGGGAAGGAGGAAGAGAGGCAGGGAAAGTTATGAGGGGGTGAAAGTATTAGAGAACATCAAAATATGTATGTAAATATAATAATGAAATTCCTTTCTATATAATAAGATAAGGTCATTTAAAAGGAGGATATCTCTTTAATTAGATCGAAAATGGACAGTGTCACTCCTGTATTAGTGATATTTTAGTTATATATGCTGTAAAATTGTTCAAGATTATAGAGATAGTCATATCTCTATGAACCCTGAACCCTGAACCCTGCCCTGGCTTTGTCACTGATCCTTTCAAATGGTACTGAGGATCAAGGCATCTACAATTTAGCTTATTTATTTCAGCAGCAAGAGTAGTTTGGTCGGTCTCTTCTTCTTCTTCCTTTGTCCACATTTGGCAACTTTTATAGTTGTCCTTTACCATTCTTTCAGAATTTCCTTTATACCCAGAGTCAAACTGTAGAACATTCACACTTGAAAATATGCCCCCCCACTCCCCACCCCCAGCAAATTATCCCGGCCCCCCCACCTCAGTTCCCAGCACTGGTGCTGGTGGCTCATGCCTGTAATCCTGGCTAGTTGAGACTGAGATCTGAGGGTCACAGTTTGAAGCTAGCCTGAGCAGAAAAGTTTGTGAAACTCCTTTTATTTTTTCTGTCAGTCCTGGGGTTTGTACCCTGGGCCTGGGAGCTTTTCCTGAACTCTTCAGTTCAAGGCGAGTGCTCTACCACTTGAATCACAGCACCACTTTCGATTTTCTGGTGATTAATTAGAGATAATAGTGTCATGGACTTTCCTACCCCAGCTGGTTTTGAACTGAGGTCCTCATATTTAGCCTCCTGAGAGGTTAGGATTACAGGCCTGAGCCACCGACACCCAGCTGTGAAACTCTTATCACCAAATAACCAGCAGTGGTAAAATAGCAGACTTGAGTGAAAAAATTAACTGGGAAATAAGGCCTGAGTTCAAGCCTCAGCACTAACATAATAAATAAATAAATGAATAAATAAATAAATGTTTTTAGCATTTAGAATTCTAGTTATATTTTCCCATAACTTGCATATAAGCTGCATAATTTTTATGATAGCTTAGTTAGTACTGAAAATATTTAAAATATCAAAGCTTATTTTTCGTGTGATCCAAATAATAATCATATGAGAAAAAATTCATCATAATTATGGTATTAACATTGTGTTCTTAAATTATAGTACTTTGGCCTAGGATTAGTGAGGTTCTGAGAGATTTCTAATAATTAATTGAAAAATTTTCAGAGACTGACATATTTTAAAGCACTTTCAAAATTTAAACTTTTATAAGTCTGTAAAAACTTATGAATTTTAGAAATGAAAGCATATCATATGAAGAATATAACCCTTGATACAGGTGAGAATGTAAGATATTATCTATAAACATTGAACTTACAAAATATGAAAGATTCTCAATTACTTACAGATTTGTGCCCTTTTTGAATCCTTCAGTGATTCTCTTCTGTTTGGAGATTCATTGTGTCAGGCTTCATGCATGAGAGGCTGTTTGTAAAAAATAGGGCAACATGTTAGCATAATGGTGTGGCTGGCTATAAGAAGCAAATTAATCAAACTAGAAACATATACATAAAGTTTAGCCAGGAAACACTAATAGAGATTATAAATAAGCTTGCTTTTTCTTGACAAATACATTTAAACTCTTAAAATTTTTATCTTTTACTTTCCAGTAACTAATCAACTTTATAGAAATACTTACCATCTATATGAAGAGAGGATACATTACAGGACTTTCTCTTCAGAAGAAAAACTTTTATTCCTGGGCCCTAAAAGCAGAGATTTTCTGAGATCACACCCAAGTACGTATTGGTCACCATCACTTCCCCTCTTGTGCTAACTTTGAAAGGAAATAAAAACAGCCAGTTGCTTCTATGAATTCATAATTAACATGACTTACAGTAGAGAGAGACAGGAGGGGTGCAAAGTTGCTATGTCCTCTGATTTTCTGCTGGCTCTATTATTATTCCATCTGTTCCTAAATGAAATAAATCCATGATTCCATCTCATAGCCTGTCCATGTTTCTGATGCAGGGACCACAACCCCTTGGCTATATTTTGCCAGTTGAGTAGTTGACTTCAGAACAGATGACTAATCTGAAGTGACTAAGTATTGCATACAAATAGGTAATAATCTCTCTCTCTCTCTCTCTCTCTCTCTCTCTCTCTCACACACACACACACACACACACACACACACACACACACACACACACAGATCCTCCAACTAGAATTTAGAACATTGTTCCCTTCTATTCCACTGATAGTATTTCTCACTTGGACGAAAAAGCAGTCAAGTAGTTATTTAAGTAAGAAATGTAAGAATTGACTTTACCACCTGTTGTATTTCACTTTTATATTTTATCAAGTAGTTACTAAATTTGTCAGAATCCTTACCTTATTCTTAGTGTATATTTTGTCAATTTCATCCATCAGACTTAGAGCACCAAAAGGCGAATATAAAATATTGTGAGACAGATGTGCTATTTCTGTACTTCTTTTCTCATTCCTTAAGAATTTTTCAGATTTTTAATTTTTCAGAAGCTGTGACCCTCCAGAGGTTGTGATTAGATGGATGGATGAATAGATAGATAGATAGATAGATAGATAGATAGATAGATAGATAGATAGATAGATAGATAGATAGATATTTGGCTAACTTTTATTCACTTCTATTGCTTTTCAGGAATATCTTCTCCAAATTAATTCCTTTACGAATCACGGAAATAGAAATTATACTGTAACAATAATTAGCAATGATATTCCACAAATAATAATATATTTTTAAAAAGAGATAGTAAAAGAGAGATTATTGATAGATAAATAGATCAGCTAAGATGATCAATTCTTTTTCAAGACCAAATCTAATTATGCGAATACAAACTATGTCTCTTTAAAAAATTTAGTATAATTTATAAATTTATAAAACGTTTCTTACAATTTATTTTATCTGCTTTATTTTGAATACTTTCTTTAAATGCCCATTTCTAAGTGATAATAAAATAAGCTTGCAAAGAATCAAATAGACTCCACATACTGCAGCTATGTTTGTTTTGTACTGGGCTATAGTAATGCTTAGGAGAGCCCTCACATTTAGAAGGCTAAAGAGTCCCCTGAGAGAAATAAGATTAAAAGTACAAGTAGATGAAGCCAGGATGAACCTAAAAGCAAAATGTCCCTTTGCAGAAGCCATGTTAATACTTAAACTCCCATGAGCTTGCATGTGGTTAGTGTTTGTGTATTTTTTATTGAGAGACCAAAATTTTAAAAGACTATCCCCTGGTGTCCAGTCAAGTGAGATGTCTAAGATGTCAAACAGCTAGATAGTTTTCTAGGGAAATTTCTGGAAGACTAAGAAGAGCAAACCCACTTCATGTTGGTAAGTTCTTGGATAATTGAGAAAACATTGAAAATTCTGATTTCACAATGATGATCATTGAATTGTATTCATTCACAAACTGTCAAGATCAGGGCTGGGAATGTGGCTTAGTGGTAGAATGCTTTGCCTAGCATGCATGAAGCCCTGGGTTCAACTCCTCACTACCACATACACAAAATACCAAAACCCTCTTCAAGTGAGTATGTGCTGAGAATATCTCAGGATATCAGTTTTGTTATCCTGACTGACTTGTAACATCTTCTGAGACACAAGTTTCCCCATCCGTCCTCTTTTGTGAGTGGTTATTAACATATTTGTGTTCTTATACACACTATGGGTTTGTGCAGGTTCCTTCTTTTGAGTAATAAATGAGTATTATGGTTAGACATGCCCATTGACTCCCCAGAGATGCATAAATAAACATATTTATTTTCTTTTTTCTGATATAAATGATATTTCACAGTTGTCATTATTTGTACCACTTGCAGGTTTGTTATGAACCTTTCAGAAAACATCACGGAATGTTTTTTATTATTCTTTTTATTTAAATTTTAATTTTATTGTCAAGGTGATGTACAGAGGGGTTACAGTTACATAAGTAAGGTAGTGAGTACATTTCTTGTCAACCTTGTTACCCCTTTCCTCATTTTTCTCCCACTTTTGCTCTCTCCCCACTCCCCAAGTTGTACAGATCATTTCCAACATATTATCTTGTAAGTATCACTGTTACTACATTGGTTCCCCCTTTGTTCTTTGTCTCACCATTCTCTTGTTCTTTCTGATAAATTGTTTGCTTTTCTTGTTTTCTATGTGAGATCAACATTTTTCTTGTTGATTTTCAAATATTTCTTGGATAGTTTTACTAAACCCAAACAAAGACATTGAACATATCACAGCTACGTGATGTGCTCTCTGTGGTGCAGATGTTCTCAGGCCTTCAGAAGTTGATTACAAGCCATAAAACTTTGCATTTATTTTCATGCTATAGAGTTTATGTAAACTTTTCCTCATATTTCTGTTATGATTATCATTTTTAAACCATCCACTAAGTTAATATATTAAAAGTTACAAATAAATATATGAAGTTAGATTAATAATCAATGTATAGATAAATAGGAAGAAGCATAGATAGATATAAATAGATACAATGATAGACAGATCTCTAGATAAGTGTATATGTAATACAAGTAGGAATTACCAAATCAGGTAAAATTATATCTATCATTTCTCATACTTATTTTTGTGGCAAGATCTAAAAACCTGTTCTTAGCAATGTTTAATACACTATATATTTTATTAATTGTAGCATATTATTAGATAATATATCTCTGGATCTTATTCTCCCTTACTGAAACTATATTCTTTTTTCAGTGTCTCCACATGTTCCCTTTTCCCTGACTCCAGTAGTTACAATCTGACTTGCTACTATTATGAGTTCAAGTTCAAGATCCCAAGTAACAATGAAACCATATGATGCTCTTTCCTTCCTGTAATTTTTTTTTATTTAGGTGAATGTCCTCTAGATTTACCTATATCATTGCAAATCACAGGGTTTTACACACACACACACACACACACACACTAGTTGTGAATTGATAGTTAATATTGATACTATATACTTTTTCAAGTTTAGTAAGATTGTAAAAATCACATTCAGTTTATCTTTTTTGTTTCTTTTGTTCTTTTCTACATTTGATATTTAATTATTAAAATTGATCCATATTTTTAATAATTATCCATGAACCAGTCTTATTACATGTTTTTTTTCTGGTTTTATTATGATTAGTTTCATTCTTTCTATCTCTCTTATTGCTGTCTTTTGTAATTTTCGTAGTGCTATGGTTTTTATTGGGAGTTTTCATAGATTAAGATTTGTAGTTCCAATGGGACTTACAAAAATAAGTTTTCATTATAAGATGGTATTTTGAAATGGTAACAACTTAACATGATCATAAAGAACAAATTCTAAAAAGAATGAGAGAAATTATACTAACAAGCCATTTGTATACCAAACTCCATTCCACTACGTTCTGAATGTCACTGCATTCTGAATTCTTCTATACTGCCAATCACTTACCATATCAATATAGTTACAATTTTAATTGTTTTACTTTTAGTCTTTATACAAAACATACACATGATTTATGTATGCTTCCAATATTAGAGCTTCATGGATTTATATGCATGATTTATCTTATCAGCAAACGTTATATCTTCTCATGGTGGCTTTACTTTGAACATATGTTTTACACTGTTCTACCTCTAGACTCCATTATCTTTACAAAAATTGTTGTGCATCTGTGTTTTACTAATATTTAATATTGACAGCCAACTCATCTGTGTTTGTGAGGATCTTTTAAATTTATTAAACTTCATGGAAGTATTAAAGTAGAATAAAGGATAAGAAACACAAAGATGGCAGGAAAATATAAGGCAAAAGTAAAGATGAAAGGCAGAGAACTAAGACATGTAGAGGAAATTTTTGTTCTCCCTTTTAGTTTTCTGAGACTCAAAAGTGGCAAAATTGGGATACACTTTGACAAGTTTATTTAAGTGCCCAATGCTTCTGGGAGCATAATTACCCCTTTCATCATTCTCCACCAGCCCCTCTGTTTCTTCCCCCTGATTTTTCATATTTTCCATTTCATTTATCTCATCCTCACATTGAGTGTTCTGGCTCTATTTGGCTCCTGTCCCCTTTTTATTTATCCATTGGCCTCTCGTTAAACCCTTGCTACATATAGCCAAAGGCTATCTACAAACTCAATGCAATACGTATCAATATTCCCACATTCTTTCTTTGTTTCTTTGTTTCTTTCTTTCATTCTTTCTCTCTCTCTTCTTCCTTCCTTCCTTCCTTTTTCTTTCTTTTTTTGTTGGTTATGGGGCTTGAACTCTGGGCATGGGTGCTGTGCCTCAGCTCTTCAGCTCAAGACGAGCGCTCAACTGCTTGAACCACAGAACCACTTCTGGTTTTCTGGTGGTTTATTGGAGATAAGAGTTTCACAGACTTTCTGCCTGGGCTGGCTTTGAACCGCAATCCTCAGATCTCAGCCTCCTGAGTAGCTAGGATTGCAGGCGTGAAATGCCAGCACCCAGCCCCAACATCATTCTTTAGTGAAATAGAGGGAACAATCCAAAAATTCATATGGAACAATAAAAGACCCCAAATAGCAAAAACAATCCTTAGCAGAAAGAATAGTGCTGGAGGAATATCAATACCAAACTTCAAACTCTACTACAAAGCTACAGCAAAAAAACAAACAAACAAACAAACAAACAAAAAAACAGCTTGGTACTGGCACAAGAACAGACCTTAGGACCAATGGAATAGAAGTGAAAACCCAGACATGAACCTACAGACCTATAGCCATCTAATCTTCGATAAGGGAGCTAAAAAAAAAATAGAATGGAAGAAAGACAGCCTCTTCAGTAAATAGTGCTGGCAAAATTGGTTAAACAACTGTAGAAAACTAAAGTTAGATCTTTATATATCACCCTGCACCAGAATCAATTCCAAATGGATCAAAGACCTTGAGATAAAAGCTGATACCCTGAAAACATTAGAGGAAGGAATAGGAGAAACACCAAGATTCCTTAGTACAGATAGAAATTTTCTCTAAAAAACTCAAAAACACAACAAATCAAAGAAAGGTTGGACAAATGGCATTGCATGAAACTGCAGAGATTCTGCATGGCAAAGGACATAACAAGCAAGATCAATAGAAAGCCCACGGATTGGCAGAATCTTCATTAGCCATACAACAGACAAGGGCCTTATATCTAAAATATACTTAGAACTCAAAAATTTCCCCAAAAACAAATCCTCAAAGAAACACCTGCCTCATTAAGGCTTAAAGAGAGACTTCCCTTGTGTATATATACCACATTTTCTTGATCCATTCATCTACTGAGGGACATCTGGGTTGGTTCCATATCTTAGCTATAGTGAATAGTGCTGCAATAAACATAGTCGTGCTGGTAGCTTTAGTGTGGTCTTGTTTGTGAACATTTGGGTAAATGCCCAAAAGTGGGATTGCTGGTTCATAGGGGAGCTCTATGTGGAGTCTTTTGAGGAACCTCCATACTGCTTTCCAAAGCAGTTGAACAAGTTTACACTCCCACCAACAATGCAGTAAGGTTCCTTTCTGTCCACATCCCCTCCAGCATCTGTTGGAATTCTATGCCTCCATCAGAAAGAATGACATTGCCCCATTTGTGAGGAAATGGAAAGGCTTGGAAAAAATTATATTTACTGAAGTAAGCCAGGCCCAAAGAAACATAGGTCCCATGGTTTCCCTTATTTGTAATATCTAGTATATGTCTGAGTCAAGTAGAAAAGGTCAGATAAGTTGATGTTAAGGAAATGAACCCTAAGATATGTATTTAAATGTTTTTTTTCTTTCATGCGATTGTTTCTAACACATTTATAAGATTATTTCTTTGTTGCTTTGTATGTCCCTCCCCCACAGTATAACCCCTGTTTTCACTGTATTTGATGTTGGTATAATTTGTGGAGGGGAAGGGGAAAACAAATCATTTAAATGGGGATACAGGTGGACCCATTGCAACAATGAGATGTACAAGTCATTATGTCGAAAATGAACTTTATAACTTTGGAAAGGGGGGACAGGCAGGGAGGATTGGAGGGGTGGGGGGGAGGATGGGAAGGTACAGGAAGGGGAAACAAAGGATGAGGCTACAATGCTTGATAAGAACTATACTCATTATCTTGCCCATGTAGTTGTAACCCCTCTGTACAGTATTTTCACAATAAATAAAAAAAAGAAATGTACTCATTATCTTGCCCATGTAATTGTAACCCCTCTGTACAGCATTTTCACAATAAAAAAGTTAAAAAAGAGACTTCCCTAAAGAAGAAATAGACACATGAAAAAATGCAGAAATGCTCAACATCACTGGCCATAAAAGAAATGCAAAATACCTCACCTGAGTTAGAATGGCCATTATCAAGAAATTTTTACAATAACACACACACACACACACACACACACACACACACACACACACACACACACACACACAGGTCCATATCTTAGCTATGGTGAATAATGCTGCAATAAATATAGTTAACATAACCATTTTTATTGCAGTATTATTTTCCATAGCTAAGATATGGAACCAACCCTGATACCCCTCAGTAGATGAATGGATCAAGAAAATGTGTTATACATATACAATAGAATTCTATGCCTCCATCAGGAAGAATGACTCTGCCCCATTTGTTGGGAAATGGAAAGACTTGGAAAAAAAATATATTAAGTGAAGTAAGCCAAGCCCAAAGAAACAGATCCCATGGTTTCCCTCATTTGTAATATTTAGTATAGGTCTAGGATTGTCCTAGAAGATGAGCAGAATAGCTGAATAGCTACATACATATGATCATATAAGATGATGTTAAGTGAAGTGAACTCCAAGACATGGAAACGAGGTTTTCTTTGTTGTGATTGTTTTAATGAACTATGTGATTTCTTTTTTTCTTTTGCATTTTTATGGTTTATCCCCTGTGTTCACTGTTTTTTATTTTCGTACCCTAGGTATTACATATATGTTTATCTGAATTAGGAAAGGGAAGGGGAACAACAAAATAGTGAGACAAAGGATGAACCAGTGCAACAGTGATACAAGACAGCATGTTAGAAATGAACTGTACAACTTGGAGGAAGGGAAAGTGGGAGAAAAACAAGGGAGGGGGTAACAAGTTCAACAAGAAATGTACTCACTACCATACATACATAACTGTAACCCCTCTGTACATCATCTTGGCAATAAAATTAAAATAAAATAAAAATAAAAATAAACCCTTGCTATAATCTCATTTCAGCTTCCTGACATTAATTTTGTTAAGCTGTCTGATGCTTGTTTCTTTCATGGAGTTTCACTCTTGAATATATGATCCATTAGTCTTTTAAATCATGTAAGAAGTATATGTTTCCGTGTGTGTTTATCTGAGATGTTGTACTTTTGACCTACAATCCACTTACTTATAAGAGAAAATATACACCTTTTGTCTTTTGGGACCTGGCTTACTTGGCTCACTATATGCTATTTTCCAGAATCATGATTTCATTTTTGTGGATGGCTTTTTAAAATTCATTTTACATATTATATAGTGTGTAATGTATATCTTTAAATGTGTATATGGACATGTAGGTGTCTAGATAAGTATTTAACAATATATTAGATACATATAACTTTGCCCATTTGTTAATTGGTTATTTATTCTTTTGAGCTTTACTTTTTTAGCTCCTTGAACATTCTGATTATTAGGATCTTGGCAAATGTGTCAAGATCTACTTTGTAAACTTTATCTTGTAGTGTAGGAGCTCTATCCTTTGTAATGCCAAAGCTTTTCAGCTTCATATAGTATAGTTTCATTGTCATTTCTGTCCTATTTGCTGAGACTGTGGAATTCATTTAGGATGAATGTCTGTTTTAATGAATTCTAGTGTTTCTCCTACTACTTTTGGTAGTATTTTTCAGGGTTTCTTTTAAGCCTTTGATCCAGTTCGAATTGATATTAATATAAGATGAAAGGTAGATACCTAGTTTATGGTTTTATCTAAAGCTATATGTTGAAGAGGTTTTCTTTTTTCCAGAACATATTTTTTTGAAAATTAGACTTTTGTTATTCCATATGATTATTTGGATTGTTTCCTCTATCAATTCTAAGTTTTACAGAGAGTATGAATTGGTTAATTGCTGGTGGAGGAATTACTCTTCTATGTTCTTTTATTATTTATTTCTTTTATTATATATTTCTTATAAGCTATTTGTTATTGGGGATGACTACATTGGAGTGGATGTCCTGGTTAATGGGTTGAAGCCTGGGTGCCAAAACTCAACTCTCACTATAATTAAAGTTTCAAAGTCTTTGGGTAGTACTCTCCAACTTGAGGAAAAAAGCTTGGTTTGTGCGTGAGAGGTAATCCTTGATGAATTTTATGCATCCCTATGGCACTGACAACTTGTATCAAAAGCATTGATTTTACTGGGCATCACAAACTTACTTAATAACAATGTGTGTTCCTGGCTTTTCATATTTTGGAGTAACATTTTTTTACTAAACACATTTCTTTTTTAAAATTTTTTATTGTAAATGTGATGTACAGAGAGGGTACAGTGACATAAGTCAGGAAATGAGTTGAGTACGTTTCCTTTTGAAGTGTCACCCACTCCCTCATTTTCTACCAGTGTTTCCTCTCCCGTCTCCTCACCCCCTCACCAAATTGTATAGTTCATTTGCAACATAGTGTCTACTGAATATCACTGCTGAATTGGTTCACCCTTTGCCCCACTGTTTCTGTGCTTTCCCCTTCCCTTTCCCCAATTTGATATATATATATATATATATATATATATATATATATATATATATATATATATGAGAAAGGATACTGAAATCAAATACCATGACAAAGGGAATAAACCAAAGAAAAAAAGAAAGAAAGAACATAATTGTAAACAGTATTTAAAAAAAATCTTGTTTCCATTTCTTGGAGTTCATTTTGATAAGCATTATTTTATATAGTTACTGATCTCTTGTGATCTTCTTCTAAAAATATCCTCCTTTGGTCTCACTGTGTACTGTTTAGTCATGTTTAAGAGTAATTTTTTGTGTTTTACTCTCCTTTGGATTTACCTATATATTTATAGACATATTCTAATTGTCACAATGAGGGGAAACATTCAGCCTATGTTTGTTTGGATCTGACTGACTTTGCTTAGTAAAATTTTTTTCCAAATCTTTCCATTTCCTTACAAATGGGGCAATAGCATTCTTTCTGATAGAAGCATAGAATTCCATTGTATATATGTACACCACGTTTTCTTGATCCATTTGTCCACTAGGGGCATTTGGGTTGGTTCCATATCTAAGCTGGTAAATAATGCTGCAATGAACATAGTTGTGTTGGTAGCTATTGTGTGGCCTTCTTTGTGATGATTTGGGTAAATGCCCAGGAGTAGGATTGCTGGGTCATATGGGAGCTCTATGCTGAGTCTTTTGAGGTACTTCCATATTGCTTTTCAGAATGGTTAACCAGTTTATATTCCCACCAGCTGTTTAGTAGAATTTCCTTTTGGCCATATCCCCATCATCATCTATGAATTGTCTTCTTGATAATGACCATTCTAACTGGAGTGAGGTGGAATTTCAATGTAGCTTTGATTTGCATTTTTTATGGCCAGAAATATTGAACATTTCCTCATGTGTCTATTGGCTATTCTTGTTTTCCTCTCCAGAGAAGTCTCTTCAATTCTTTAGCCCATTTATTAATGGGGTGGTTGTTTCTTTGAGGATTTTTTTTATTGAGGGTTTAATTTTTTGAGTTCTAAGGATATTTTTTATATGAGGCCTTTATCTATTGTATAACTAGAAGATCTTCTCCCCATCTGTGCTTTATTGTACACATTTCTAATTTCAACATGTTTTCTTGCTTAAAGATGGGAGTGGTCATTAACAAGCAGTTACATATTAGAACCCAAACCATAGTATTGCTGTATTTTACCACAAATGTTCATTCTAAATAACAAACCAGCTTACTGAAAGTATCTGTAGGTAGAAAAAGATATTCACATATGCACTAATAAGTAATAGATATAAGATATAAACATAAACAACTAAGCAATCAATACAGTTTCAAGGACAAGGTGGAAACTATCTCAGTACACCATAGTTTCCAATAACAGATTCCCAAGACATACATTGTATTTAAACAGTTCAGGTTTCAGAGGGTATTTTTACTTAGGAAGAAGAAACTCACAACTCGGTCCCGAATCTGCTTCGTTTTGACACCGTACACAATGGGATTGACTGTAGGGGGCACAAGGAGGTACACACTTGCAAAGATTATGTGGACACTAGGGGAAACGTTCTTACCAATACGATGAGTTAAGAAGCTGAACAGTGGAGGTGTGTAGAAGACAAGAATGGTACAGACGTGGGCAACACAGGTGCCCAGAGCTTTTGAGCGGGAGTTCTGAGAAGACAGACGGAAGACAGCTTGCAGGATTTTTACATAGGATGTGGCTATCAGTCCTAGGTCCAATGTCATGACTGAAAGGGCCACAAACATCCCATACACTCTGTTAACATGGGTATTGGCACTGGCTAGCTTTACCACAGCCATGTGTTCGCAGTAGGCATGATCAATGACATATTTCAGACAGTAAGGCAGCCTTTTAATGAGAAGAGGACATGGTAAAACCATCACCGTAGCTCGGGCCACACCAACAAGACCAATTTTAATCACCATTGATGTTGTCAGAATAGTTGTATACTGCAGCGGGATGCAAATGGCTACATAGCGATCAAAAGCCATGGCAACCAAGATGCTTGACTCAATAATGCAAAGCGTGTGGATAAAATACATTTGCATTAGGCAGACATCAAAATCAATCCAGTGTGCATCAAACCAGAAGATTGCAAGCATCTTGAGAGCTGGGGAAATGACAAGGACCATGTCATTCATGGCCAGCATGCAAAGGAAGAAATACATGGGCTGGTGGAGGCTTGGTTCTAGCTTAACAGTAGTAATGATCATGGTGTTCCCCAACAAGGTCAGGGCCAAGAGCAGGCAGACAGGAATGCCAATCCAGCTGTGAAACTCTTGCAATCCAGGAATACCAATCAGGAAGAAAGAGGAAATGGGGTGATGTGTGGCATTTTCTGCCATGTTTAAGAAATACATATTATGACGTAGCCATAATAGTCACCTATGGATGTAAGACAACATTACAATACTACAAACAAATGAGAGACTCCACCAAGAGACTGATTACAGAATAGACACAGGGTAGACACAAGATCCCCCAAATAAATCAGTTCTTTTTTTCTACTTAATTTTAAAAAAGTTTTCCTTATTCATTATTCTTATTTTAGTCTTTTATTATTCTTTCTTTTCTCTTTTCCTTTTGGTGCCTTTCCTTTTTTTGCTTTACTTAATTGCTCTTGTTCATCCCCAGATACATACCTGTCTTTGATTATTAGGCCTTATACTTCATTGTGTGTATACTTAATTCAGACATCATTTACTTAATTTGCAATTTCACAACATTAGTTCCTTTAATTGTAGTATTATTTCTTTATACTTATATAATTTTAATATATATTTTTTATTGTAAAGGTACTGTACAAAAGTGTTACAGTTACGTGAATAAGGTAATGAGTACATTTCCTATGGAGCACTGTTACCCACTCCTTTGTTTTCCCCTACCATCCCTTCCCTCCCACCTCCTCAACTTTCTCCCCCCCCCATCCGAAGCTGTAAAGTTCATTTGCAATATAGTGTCTTGTACATCTCATTGTTAACAGTGGATCAACCTGTACCCTTATTTCAGTATTTTGGTATTTCCCTTCCCCTCCCCAAATTAGAAAAATGTATATACAAGATGCAGGGCACCAGAATCAAATACAGGGAAAACAGGGGTTATACCATGGGGGAAGAACATACAAAAGAAACAAAAAAAATTGCACAGTATATTATATACTTATATAATTTTTTAATTTTTTATTTCTTTTACTATTTTCCTTTCTCTAACTTATTTCTCCTTTCTTTCTCTCCTTTTCCTCTCACTTAATTTAGGTCTTAATTATCTTCCCTTTCTCCCTTTCCCTCCCTACATTCTTCTAATCTTATTTTCTCCTCAAAATTCTCCCTATACCTATTAATTTCTGGTTCTCCCAACTCCTTCTTTGATTTTCTTAGTTCATGGATCTCTAGTGGTTTGTTGTTGAACTAGATTGTATCTGTACTACTTTTGACTACATCAAAAGTCTGTGCAACTACAGGGCTCTGTTGTTGATGCTTGACTTAAAATAGTGTTCTAGCACAGAATTGGGTTTGCTTTAATACCCAAATGGGCAGAACAAGCCAGAAAAACACAAGAAAAATGGCAAGTCTAGGAACCTCAACTTCCTTCATGATGATCAGGCAATAGAACAGGTAATGCATAATCCAGAGGAGAGTTCACAAAATGCTCTACAGACACTACTGGTAAACATGAAAGGATTGAAAGCCCACAAAAGCCTCTGTGTGAGTGTGACAGGGCAATGCATGAGTATGATGAGGCTAATCAAAGATTAATAGAGGAACTGTATAAACATGATGAGAATAACCAAAGATTAATAGAGGGATTCATTGAATCCGCAAACAGAAAGCCGTAGGAATCTATGGAGGTCACAAATGGAAAGTTGAATGATTTCCAACAGAAGGAAAGGGAGTCCAATGAAAATATAACAACCCAACTAAGGGATTTGAGTGTGAACACTGAAAGCCAAATCAAGGAGGTAATGAAGTCCATACAAGACCTAAAACAAAAGATCTGACAAAGAAATTAAGCCATCAAATCTGACCAATTGGAAGGAAAGGAAATGAAAAACAAAGTAGAGAGTCTTGACATTAGGTTAGACCATGCAGAAGATTGAATCTCTGGGATTGAAGTTAGCCTAGACATGATAGAGAGAGAATAGACAAGTATTCAAGAGAAATCCAAGAAATATGATAAATCCATCCAACAGAGAGAAGGCTAATGGGCATACAGGAGGGAGCTAAAGGTCTAGGAAACTTATTTAACAGAATCCTAGCAGGGAACTTGCAAACATACAAAAAGATAGGTCCATTCAGATATAAGAAGCCTTTAGGGCTCTCTGCTCTTTTCTAGCTCTTTTATCTCTCTTTCCTCTCTCTTTCCCAGCTCTCTCTCTTTCCCAGGCCTTTCCCAGCCATGTGGAGTGCCAACCTTGCCTGGTCCCAGCAGCTCTACTGAATAAACCTACTCCTTACCTGAATACCACGTGCGCGGTGTGGTTCTTAGCTACCTCTTTTAAAAAAAAAAAAAACAATAAAAAAAGAAGCCTTTAGAACCCCAAATAGACCAGACTGGAACATGACATCCTACCATCAGATTATAATCCACACAGGATCAATAGAGACCAAGGAAAGGATCCTTAAAATTGTCAGGAAGAAAAGATGAATCATCTATGAAGAAAAATCAATCCGAATAATGAAGGAAAACCAGTCAGAATAACTACCAATTTTTCAGCAGGGACTATGAAAACAAGAAGAGCCTGGAATGATGTATGCCATGCACAAAAGACAAACAACTATCAACCAAGAATACTGTACCCAGATAAACTCTCCTTCATAACAGGGGGACATATAAAAACCTTCCACAACAAAGAAACATTGAAACATATCTCTACCAAACCAGCCCTACAAGATACTTAAAAATGTCCAACACATAGAAAACTAACAAGAGCAAGTTAAGTGCCAAGAAATGGCACCCAGAGAATCAGATAATCATACTAAGAACCAGTTGGCACAGTCCCTAAGAAGGTAGATAACATGGCAGGAACTAACAAACACCTCTCAATCCTAACTCTCAGTATTAATATACCTAATTCTCCAATTAAGTGATACAGATTGTCTAGTTGGATCAAAAAGCAAGATCCTTCTATAAGCTGCCTTCAAGAGACGCACCTTGCCCACAAAAACAAACATGTTCTGAAATTGAAAGGCTGAAACAAAAGCTACCAAGCAAATGATCCCAATAAACAGGCAGATAAAATCAGATAAAATAGACTTCAAATTAAAATTAGCAAGCAGAGATAAAGGACATTACATACCAACAAATGGATCTCTTCTACAGAAGGATATAACAATTCTAAATATTTATCCATCAAATACTAGAGCACCCAAATTTATCCAAGAAACACTACTCTCCCTCAAATCTCACATAGATCCAAAGACAGTAATTGTTGGGGACTTTAACACAGCACTCTCCCTGATGGATAGATCAACCCAGCAAAAACTCAACAGAGAAACCTTGGATCTAAACAAAAACATAGGTCAACTAAACTTAATAGACATCTACAGAATATTTCACCCAGCAGTATCAGAATAACCATTCTTCTCAGCAGCAAACATAACATTCCCCAAAATAGACTATATTTTAGGTCACAAAGCAAATTTGTCCAAATTCAGAAACCTTGAAATTATGCCTTGCGTTCTCTCAGACCACAAGGGAATAAAATTAGAATTCAATACCAAAGCCACCAAAGAAAATCCTGTAACACATGGAGGATGAATAACATACTGTTGAACCACCAATGGGTCATGGCAGAGAATAGAGGCAAGCATATAGCTCTGAGTTCCTCATCAACAAATTGGAGAAATCTGAAACCAACAATTTAATGAGGCACCTGAGGCTTCTTGAAAAAGAGTGACAGGGTAAACCCTAATCCGGTAGACAGAAACAAATAATTAAAATTAAATCAGAATTAAATGAATTAGAGTCCAAAAAATCCATAGAAAGAATCAACAAAACAAAGAGCTGCTTCTTCGAAAAAAATAAAAAAATTGACACCCCTTTATGATGAAAGCTCAGGAAAATCTCGGATTCCATGGAGTATTCCTCAATATAATAAAGGCTGTGTCTGAAAAACGTACAGCCAGAATTATACTTAATGGTGAAAAGCTAAAGTCATTTCCTCTAAATTCAGGAATGAGACAAGAATGTTTGCTCTCTCCATTCTTCTTCAATTTAGTATTAGAATGCCTAGCTAGAGCAATAAGACAGGATTCAATCTTAAAGGAGATCCAAATAGGGAAAGATGAAGTAAAACTCTCCCTCTTTGCAAGTGACATGATTTGGTATTTAAAGAACCCCATGGGCTCTACTCCCAAGTTAGTTAAGCTGATCCAGTACTTTGGCAAAGTAGCAGGGTATCAATTTAACTCTCAAAAATTAATGGCTTTTCCCATATGCCAATAACAAGAAGAGTGAGGCTGAAATCAGGAAAGCAACACCTTTTGTAATAGCCCCACAAAAATCAAATACCTAGGAGTTAACTTAAGGATACAGGTGGACCTGTTGCAACAATGAGAAGTACAAGTTGTCATGTCCAAAACGAGTTTTACAACGTCAGTGCGGTGGGGGGGGGGGGGGGAAGGAGAAGGATTGGGAGGGGGGGGAGGGGGGAGGCTGGGAAGGGATGTGAAGGGTAAACAAAGGAGGAGGCTGCAATGCTTGGTAAGAAATGTACACATTATCCTGCCCATGTAATTGTAACTCCTCTGTACAGTATGTTCACAAATAAAATAAAATTAAATTAAAAAAAAAGAAGTGAAGAATCTCTACGATAAAAACTTTAAAATCCTGAAAAAGGAAATTAAATCAAAACTAAGGAAGTGGAAAAAGAAAACCTCCTATGCTCCTAGATTGGGAGGATTAACATTGTGAAAATGTCAATACTGCCAAAGGCTATTTATAAATTCAATGCACTACCCATCAATAGCCTAACCTCATTCTTCAATGAAATATACTCAGGAGTTCTTGTTTATTTCATTATGTTCTGTCCTGTTCTAATTTTGCTAAATAAAAAATTAAAATAGTGTTTCCCCCTCCCCCACAAAAAAAGAATGGCCAATGGACACATGAAGAAATTCTCTGGCCATAAAAAGAAATGCAAATCAAAACAACATTGAGATTCTACCTCACCCCAGTTAGAATGGCTATAATCAAGAGATCTAATAGAGGGGATGTGGCCAAAAGGGAACCTTATTGCACTGTTGGTGGAAGTGTAAACTTGTTCAATCACTTTGGAAAGCATCATGGAGGTACCTCAAAAGACTACACATAGAGTTCCCCTATGATCCAGCAATCTCACTTCTGGGCATTTACGCAAATGATCACAAACAAGGCCATACTAAGGATCCTAGCACAACTATATTTATTGTAGCATTATTCACCATAGCTAAGATATGGAACCAATCCAGATGCCCCTCAGTAGATGGATAGATCCAGAAAATGTGGTATATATATGCAATGGAATTCTATGCTTCCATCAGAAAGAATGACACAGCCCCATTTGTTAGGAAATGAAAAGACTTGGAAAAATTCATATTAAGTGAAGTAAGCCAGACCCAAAGAAATATCATTCCCTTGGTTTTCCTTATAATAAAATAATTAGCATATGTCTAGGATAATCTTATCAGATGAGCAGAAAGGCTCAAAAGCTATGCACATATGACCATATAAGATGATGCTAAATGAAATGAACCCCAAGATATATACACAAGAGATTTTCTTTGTTGCTGCTGTAATTAATGTACTATGTGATTTTTTTGTTTCTTTTGTATGTTCTTCCCCCTATGGTATATCCCCTGTTGTCACTGTATTTGATTTTGGTACTCTGCATCTTATATATACATTTATCTTATTTGGGGAGGGGAAGGGGAATGACAAAATGCTGAAATAAGTACACAGGATGACCCATTGCAACAATGAGACTCACAAGATACTATGTTGGAAATGAACTTTACAACTTGGGGTGGGGAAGGTGGGAGGGTGGAGGAGGGAAGAGATAATAGGAGAAAAACAAAGGAGGGGGTAACAATGCTCCATAGGAAATGTACTCATTACTTTACTCATGCAACTGTAACCCCTCTGTATATCATCTTTTATAAAAAAGACTTTTTCTGAGGATGACAGTATAATTCATTTCTCTTGCAATTTTTTACTATCTATTAGAGGAACATTTAACAAAATAATCTCTCTGAAAGCCAAGTTTTCTTTCTCAGTTAGCTAGAAAAAATATGAAGACATAGGTGTAAAAACACAAATGAGCACAGCCCAAATACACTGTTATTTTTGTATATAATTACATTTTGAACTTGCCTTTTTTTACTTGGAATGGTAATTTATTTATTTTTTGGTGGTACTGTGGTTTGTTTGTTGTTGTTTTAATTTAAGTTTATTGTCTAGGTGATGTACAGTTAAAGTTGCATTTGTCTTCTGGTTAAGCAACTACACTAAATATTGGGTCTCAAAGTAAAATATCCTAAAAGATATATCCTCTTTTGTAACTGTAACCTCCCTGTACATCAAGTTTACAATTAAAAAAAGGAAAAAAGCATATATTTGGAAGGAAACATGCAAGGATGAAAGTCTAGAAAAGATTTAAAAATGCCATAAATCTAGATCATTAATGCTTTTTTTGTAATTAGTACTATTTTCATGAATTTCATATTGTTAAATAAAATGTAAAATTATAAAAATCTTGGTTTAGTTATTTGGGTTTAGTTTCCCTCCCACAGTGGAACAGTGCTTTAATGTATGATATGAAACATGCAATTCATATGCAGAAATGTTTTATTTTACTGACAGGAAAGAGCTGAAGAATTAAAAGTCAATAAAGAAAAATCACACTACTCTATTCCCAGTTACTTGGTTTCAAAGGTTAAAATGGGGAGATATACTCCTTGGATTCCATCAACAGAAACTGACCTGTCTGTGAAATTCTGCTGTTATTTCTGTCATCTTCTATGTGGAAGGTCAGAAAACAAACTAGCGTTACCTTCAGTATAGAAACAGGAAGCCAATTAACAGCAAAATACTAAAAACTGATATTTTTAGATGTTATCAACATTCTTTATTTTTATAGGTAGACTTTGTCATTCTTTTAGAATTTCATGGATACCTAGTACCAAATATCTTTTTATAATTTTTACTAATTGGTCCAAATGTTTCAATTTCTGGTCACTGATATGAAAGCTTCATTAGTTTTGATATATATTTGAAGTATTGATGTTTTCTAAATTTGTTATCCATATAATGAGGAAAAAGAATCATAAGTAAACATATATGGAAAAAGAATCATATTTTATATCTTCCTTCTAGTTTTAAAATATTATACTATGAGTCTATATTTACTGAATGTCTGAGGTCTTTTTAATAAAGAATTAAAAATTGTCCAAAAATGCATCAAGCATTTCAAAAATAATTCAGGTTAAATTTCACCAGAATGTAAAAATTACCACAAAATAGATGGATGGCATTACTGTTGACAAATATAACTACTTAAGACAGTATCTATAAATATTGATCTTTCAAATTAGGAATGGTTTTCTATTTTTTACTAACCTGTGCACTTTTCAAATGCTTCAGTGTCTGCTTATTCTTCAGAAACTTATTCTGTCAGATGCCTTGCTGATGTCTGCTTCTGAGAAAAACTAACATAGGAGAGTTTGAAGGGAAATACCAGGATAAAATGCTAGCACAACAGTATGGTTGTAAGAAGTGAATTAACCAAATTAGAAATATACATATATATATATATGTATATATATATATATATATATATATATATATATATATATATACAGTGTAACCAGAAAGCATTGCCAAAGATTACCAAATATCTTTTTATTCTTAGTAAATGCATTTAGATATTTTTAAATCATAACTTTTATTTATAATATCTTAATTCCACTATGGTAATATGTCTAATCCATACCAAGAAAATATAAATAACATGATGTTCTCTTTGACAAGAGAAACATTTTTCTAAGGCCCCCAAATCAGAGACTCATCAATACCACCACCACAAAGAACAATCAGCTTGACCATGACTACTGTCACATAGAGGGTTTTCTTATTCTATTCTCAAGATAAAATCCAATGACAGTCTAGAAATATCTATGTGCTTAAATGACTTCGTTCTTAACATTATTCTCAGCAGCAGACACCAGGGCAGGGACAAGGCTGCCTTGGCCACTGATTTTCTATTGGTGCTTTGATTACATCTGTTCCTAAAACAATTAATGTAGCATTCTATCGAACTCCCTGGGCTTTACCATTTTCTTTGTTCCTGAGTCTGTGAACCCAGGTCATCACCTTTAATTCTCTACTTGCATTGTAAAATTATGATAATTTGTCTGTAAAATTTTCAGTCAACTACATGTTTCATTGCAATGTAGCATAATGAAACACACACGTGTGCACGCACACACACACACACACACACACACACACACACACACACACACACACACACACACACACACACACACACAGGATTCCCCAATGCAAAATGTAAATCCTTCTAATCCTACTTTTGTTCCTCTTCTGACTTTATGGGTTATGGAAACTGCAGACAACTAACCATTTAATTAAGAAATTCTTCCAGAATTATCTTTGTTATCTTTATTTTTCTACTTTAATATTCTATCTATTGAATCTCTGTATCTGTCCATATTCTCACCTTACTCTTTGTACACGTTTGGAAGTCTCACTCATCAGACATTGATCTCAGAAACAAAACATAAATAAAATCCTACCACTTAAAATTGTCAAAACTTCATTGATTTCTATTGACCTTCTTAGAATATACTCTTTCAAATTTTTTTTGAGAATGAGTTACAAAAGGAAAAATTCCACTGAAATATTTACAATGATTTTCCATACCTTTAGGAAAGTGAATACACAGAGAAATCTGCCAGAATTATTTGCTTCCTCTTCAATACCAACTCTCAAAATTCAAACACACAGTATGTCTCTTTTAAAAATCAAATGTAACTAATATGAGATTTGTTTGCTTAATTCACAGTTTACTTTTATCTGCTTTATACTGAATAGTATCTTTACAACCATGATCTGTTCTAAGTGATAATAAAAACATGCTGTTAGCTGAGCAGGATGGACTCTAAGACATGCTGTATTATAGTTGCTCTGTAATGGACTACTCCAGTGTCCTGAGATTTGGAAAGCTAAGGAGTCCCCTAAGAGACATAAGATTGAAGGTAAATGTGGACTGGGGCAGGAGAAATTGCAAACCAAAATGCCAATGTCCCTCTGCAGCTGCAGATAGTATTTATATGTTTGGATAGTTATTTATTTGGATAGGATTTATTTGTTTATTTTGAATTTTATTTTCTTGTAAAGATGCTATACAGAGGGGTTACAGTTACATGAGTAAGGCAATGAGTATGAGTACATTTCTTGTCAAGCATCGTTACCCCATCCTTTTTATTTTACGTAATATTTTTATTGTAAAGATACTGTACAGAGTAGTTACAGTTACATGAGTAACGTAATGATACACTTCCTATTAAGCATTGTTACCCCCTCCTTTGTTTTTCTCCTACTATCCCTTCCATTCCCCATCCTTCACTCATTCCCCCCCCCCCGAAGTTGTAAAGTTCATTTCCAACATAGTGTCTTGTGAGTATCATTGCTACAATGGGTCATCCTGTGACCTTGTTTCAGCATTTTTCTATTCCCCTTCCCCTCCCCAAATTAGATAAATACAAGATACAGGGTATCTTTTTTGGCTGTAAGGCTATATATTGAGAATGAAAGCAAGGCAACTTATTGAACGTTTATTGGGGAAAATGAATGAATTTTTTTCTCTTTTTTATTGCAAGATGATGTACAGAGTGGTTACAGTTACATAAGTAAGGTAATAAGTACGTTTCTTGTCAAATTTGTTACCCTTTCCTTCATTTTTCTCCTATTTTCTTCCTTTCTAACCTGCCTCCAAGTTTTAGATAACTTCCAATTTTTTTTCATTTAGAAATCAAAGTTTGAAGACACTATCCCTTGGTGTCCAGGAGATACCAAGGATGTTCATCAAATATGTAGTTTTCTAGAAATTTTGTGGTATAACTCAGAATAGCTGCTCAACTGAGTTAACATGTATTCTGGATGAGTGAGGTTGGGACAGATCAGGGGAAATGATGGAAAATCTGACATTAATCCAGGTTCATTGTACTTGTAAACTGACCTGATGAGTTCAAACTCCTTTGTACAAGAGCTGTATGATAAGAGAGAGGGAATAAAGAAAATATTCTGTTTTTGAAAGTATTATTAGAAAGATGGCTATAAATAAGTGTTAATTAGATAATATGAACTTGATATTTAAATTATTAATATCAACCAATTATTAAGATCAATAATGAAATGCAAGGTATAGCTGATATTCATATGGTCCTACAAATATTCTCTTCTTGTGCCAATTTTGGGGCTTGATCTCAGGGCCTATGGACTGTCCATTAGCTTTTTGTTCAAAGCTAGTGCTCTAACACTTGGACCACAGCTACACTTTTAGCTTTTATTAGTAGTTAATTGGAGATAAGAGGTGAATAGATTTCCCTGCTCCGGCTGGCTTCCTTAGATCTCAACCTCCTGAGTAGCTAGGGCTAAAGGCTTTAGCTGGGTGTGCCTGGCTTCAAATGTTCTTTGTAAAATCATTTCTATTTTATTAATTTAAAATATAAAGAATACACTCTCATTCCAATGTTCACTTTCTATATCATTTTAGCTGATACCAGTGATGTAAAAAGTACAGCCAAGAAAAGGAGAGCATGGTGATAACAGACAGTCAAATCAAATTGAGTAGCCACAGAGTTTCACGCATTTCCCAGTAATATTTCATGCATCCGACATTTGAAATTTTAAGGTTTAAGAATATTTAAAATTATGAAGATTTTTATTTCTATGTAAATTATAAACCTCTGACAGCTTCAAGACTTAGTGCGTGTGTATGTGTGTGTGTGTGTGTATACACACATATATATATATGTATATATCCAAAGTTGACTTTCTCTTTTATTACTTATCTTTAATTAGTTATACAGAGGTTTCCATTCAAGAAAGCAGTTTAATACACTGCATCTTGCTCAATGTCACCTCTTTTAATAATAATTTTATTACCATTTATATATTCTTTTTATTATCTTTAGGTAGTTGTACAAAGGAGTGGCCATCCAAAGAAATGTATTAATACCATGCATCTTGATCAATTTCAGTAAGTTTTAAATCATTCTTTTTAAATGATCCCAGTACTGGTTTTTGTTGTATTTCCTTAATACATGGTAAAATATTGTTTTAAGTATATTACTTAGTAGTAAGACTTACATAAAGTTCAGGAGATGTAAAACATTGCAAAATTTCTTTGCCTATATTTTTTGTTCCTTTAAACTGTTGTAGAAAGTAAATTTGAAATACAACTCTATGTATAAATGATGTAAACAAGGTAAACTGTATGTGCTAAACAATTTCAAAGATATAAGAAATGATCATTTTTATTATCATTTTATGATCACTTTAGAACCAAAAACAGTTCCAAATGGGAGTTAAAATACTAAACTTTTAAGTACTTACATGATAGTGAGCGTCATTATTTATATTTAAATTAATTTTTACTCATAATGTACTCATTTCCTGACTTATATGCAACTGTAACTCCTCTGTACATCACCTTTAGAATAAAATTTTAAAACTCTAAAAGATAAATAAAAATAAAAATTTTTTAAAAGATAAATTCAAACCAATGGACTAAAATAGCAAGTTTCAAAGGAAAAATATCTGGGAACATTCAAAAACTATTGTCAGTTTTCTATACGATTACTGCTAGTGCATTGGGGATTTAGCTAATGCTCAGAGTTAGATTGTTTGCCTAGGAGTAGAAGGGCCTGATTTGACTGCTATGTCAAAAGAAACAGAACAAGATTTAGTCACTTCCACATATGAAGTGTTTTCTATTACTAAACAAACTAAACCTCCTAAGGTAGGGAAGAGCATGCATGAGACAGAAGCAACATGAGATTTGTATCGAGATAAGATTTTATCACCTCTAAGCAATGTACAAACAAAATAATCAAATGAAAGCATAATATAGTGACTCCATGGCATAACAGTGAAGTGTAGGTTGAGTCCAAATCTCAAGTACCAGTGGGCACCAACACCCTTCTTCACAGCCTCTTTCTGAGGAGTCATTAGTCATTTTGATGGTTGACTATAATCTTTCACTGACAATTGTGCATTAGCTCTAATCACTATTAAGTGGATGATGTTCCTACATTACAGTGTACCAATTTTCTGGGCAGAAATCAGGTGGAGGATTCCTTGACGGATCTGCTTGGTCTTTACACTGTAGATGATTGGATTGAGCACTGGAGGAACCAGTAAGTAGATGTGGGCCATGAAGATGTGGATGAGAGGAGATGAATGTTTGGCAAAGCGATGGACAATAGATAACCCAATCATGGGCACATACAGAATGAGCACAGCACAGATGTGGGATGCACATGTGTTAAGTGCCTTAAGCCTCCCCTCCTGGGATGTGATTCTTAACACAGAGTGGAGGATGAAAATGTAAGATACTAAAATGCCCAGAGCGTCCATACCCCACAGCATAGTAATCAGAACCAAGCCATATATGACATTAAATCTGATGTCAGCACAGGCAAGGTGGATCATGTCCTGGTGCAGACAGTAGGAATGAGAAAGGACATGGGAGTGACAGAAGGGAAAGAAAGCCAGACGGGCTAGAAGTGGAATTATTAGAACAGCACTCCTGAGCAGAGCTGCAATTCCAATCTTGGCAATCAGTTTTGGGGTGAGAATGGTAGCATATCGCAGGGGGTGGCAGATAGCCACATACCTGTCAAGGGCCATGGCCAAGAGCACAGATGATTCAGTGAAGGAGAAAGTGTGAATCACAAACATTTGGACCACACAGACACTGAAGGGGATCTCCCTAGAAATGGACCACAGCACCCTAAAAAGGGATATCATTGGAGTCAGAGACATGCCCATATCTGTGAGAGAGAGCATAGCAAGGAAGTAGTACATGGGTTCGTGGAGCCTGGAGTCTGTCCGAACAATGTGCAGAATCACGCAATTGCCTGTTATCCCAACCAGGTAGAGGAAGCAGAATGGGATGGAAATCCAGGGATGATATTCTTCATAGCCAGGGATCCTGGTGAGATAGAAGGTAGAGGACAGTGCACTGCTGGAGTTTGAAGCTGCCATAGAGTGGATGGTTTGACCACAGTCCCACTCCGAAGTCCACTGGGGATGGAATCGACAATGCAGGATTTGCTTCAGGAGAAAAACAAAAATGAAATGAAATAAAACTTCTCCACTTACTTTAAATCACTCACATTTTTATATTTCTCTTCCATCTTCCATTTCACAAATGGTTGTTGCCAGTTAAGGTAAATACCTCTTTCTAGGCACCAAGTCCTTTTCTTCTTCAGCCTCCCAGTTGAAAACTTGTCCCACATTCCTTCTAAATGCAGGTGGTTTTCTTACAAAGACTGTATATAGCAGTATAAATTCTAGTGTGAATTCTAGTCCATAGTTGTGATTTTTATGCCTTTCTTCTTGAGGTGTTATAATAGCTCTTCTTTATTTGTTAGGCTTTTTTTATTTTCAAGGTGATGCATAGAGGGGTTACAGTTACATAAGTAAGGTAATAAGTACATTTCTTGCCAAACTTGTTACCCCTTCCCTCGTTTTTTCTCCTACTTTCCTTCTCCCCCGCCCTCCTGGGTATACCCCTAAGTTGTACAGATCATTTCCAACATATTGTCTCATGTATATCACTGTTGCATTGGTTCTTTGTCTCACCATGCTGTAGTTCCCCTTCCTTTCCCTAATTCAAATAAACATATATACAATATCAGGGTACCAAAATCAAATACAGTGACAACAGGGCATATACCATAGGGGGAAGAACATACAAAAGAAACAAAAAAAATCACATAGTACATTAAAACAACAACAACGAGGAAAAACCTCTTGTACCCATATCTTGGAGTTAATTTTGCTTAGCATAATCTTACATGGTCATTACAATAGCTCTTTATAAAATTCCTGCAGTGATTTGCACTGAAATACTTTATCTGCCTAAACTTTTTAGTTTCTTTCACAGTGCTACAGTGTCATGCAAGGTGCCTTTACAGAATTAAAACTAGTACTAACCAACATGTTTATCATTCTTAAACCTACAACTCCAACTACATATTTGATGTCAGTCAATCTACTATAATATCAATTGGCATGTCCATTGCCTCAGACATTGGTCATTTGTCATAAAGATGTTACTTGCAATAAGATAAAACATAAAAAGAATGCCTTGTAGGTAAAAAAAAATAGATCCTCAGATGTAAGAGACCACAAAATAATGATGGTGGTGGTGATGAAGATAATAATGATGATGATAAGGAAGACCACAAAAATAATCCTTTAACATATAAGCCTTTGACAAGGCTTGGGGAGAAATGGGAGACAATGGTACGGTACCCTCTTAGTGGAAAACAAAAGAAAAAGCATGTGTTAGCTCTTCATAGAAGTGATCCTGTTTTCCAAAGAGAATGATCTATTTTGTCTCAGTTTTACTCAGGAATGATCCAACATAGCCTAGGATATGAGTTGCTTTTAATCATTTTCTCTATGACAAAACTCCTCTTTCCATGGAATTCCTTTTTCCACAGACTAGACATCTAAAAGTAACACTTGTCTATCTGAAAAGCTGCTTCCTACTTGGATTCTGAAAATATAAAACAAGAGCTATGGAGATAAGTTCGTGAAATCATGTCCTTAACTAGACTGAGAATCTCTTCTCTCCTGAAGCAGTCTCTGCTGTATCTTTCTCACACTTTTGATTATCTAACTTTATCTCCTTTGCTTCAATTCCCCTCTGTGCTTTTCTATTTCCTCCCACTTTGATTACTCCCAAGTTTCACATACACGTTAGAAGAGTTCCTCTTGCCATGCGTGACTGCTGTAATTCTAAGAGCAAGCAGAGTGAATAAATAAGACTTCCCTGGTCCTTAGAGACACGAGGCCTCAGGATAAATGTAAAAAAGTGTACTACCGTTCAATTGATGGCCTTTCTATTCTGTTTATGGCTTCCATATCTCCAATTCCAGAGTGTGGTGGATGTTTCAATTTAACAGTATGTGTTAAAGAATGCTCTGGAGATTCTCAGATATTTAAAGTCCAACTTCTCTGAAAAAAAAATGATATAATGTAGCATAAGATGATATCGTAGATTCACTTCAGAATATGAGAGGATAGTGAACATTTCTAGTCTACAGTACATTATGGGAAGAATGTAACTCACTAAAATTGTAGAGGAGTCTATGACCAACAGCTGGAAGATGAGTTGGTCTTGATGTAACAACAATATTGCACAAAACAACATTCATTTTTTTATTTTATTGTGAAAATACCATATAGAGGGGTTACAATTAGATAATGAGTACATTTCTTATTAAGCATTGTTGCTTCCTCCTTTGTTTCCCCTTTCCATCCCTTCCCATCTCCCCCTACCCCCACGTCTGATTTTATGTAGTTATTTATTTATTTGCTAGTTATCAAAGATAAGAACTTCACAATTTTGTCTTCTCAGGCTAACTTTGAATGTAATCTTCAGATCTCAGCTTTTTCAAAGCTAGGATTAAAGGTATGAGTCACCAGTGCCCCACTGTTTTATAATTTTAAAAAGTGATTTTTCTTTAACATTATCTCTTTTCTATTTTATTTTTGTATGTGTGTCAGTCTTGAGGCTTAAACTCAGGGCCTGGGTACTCTCTAGAGCTTTTTTGCTCAAGGCTAGTGCTCTACCACTTAAGTCACAGCTATACTTCTGGCTGGTTAATTGGAGATAAGAGTCTTGCAGTCTTTCCTGCTTGGACTGGAATCACCTCAAAATCCTCAGATCTCAGCCTCTTGAGTAGCAAGGATTCTAGGCATGCGCCACCAGTGCCTGGTCCAACATTAGTTCTTAATTATTTAATTTGATAACCTTTGTATCAAATCATGTAATCCTGTGTGTTTATGGATATGCTATGCAATTGATTATTTTTATTTGCAGGAACTAGAAGCAACAAAGTTTTGTGAACATTGAATCAATGAATACTGAGCCATTTCCCTAGAGGGAGATAGCATAGCTTCCTATGAGCATCTCATCCCAATTGTCAACTTACAAATGCATAGCTTTGATATATGTATGTTCCTAGTTAAAGGACTTTAAATTTTACTCTTCATTCATTTGCATTTACTTAAAACCCAAAGCACCATAACTCTAAGTTTCTGTGACACATGCATTTTCTCTAAAGAAGATTATTAGTGTTAGTCTTGCACTTCAGAACACTAGACAGCACCTCAACCCTATTCTCAGATGCCAGTTTAAATAGCAAAATAAGCAACTAAAAATCACATAATTCATTAAAAACAACAGTGACAAAGATAAAACCTTGTGTCCCTATCTTGAGGATCATTTCGCTTAGCATCATCTTACAAAGTCATATTGTCTGGTAAGATTATCCTAGTTGTATACTAGTTATTGCCCCATAAGGGAAACCATGGGACCTATGTTTCTTTGGGTCTGGCTTACTTCACTTAATATAACTTTTTCCAAGTCTTTCTATGACATAGGGTCATGTCATTCTTTCTGATGGAGACATAGGCTTTCATTTTATGTGTGTGTGTGTGTGTGTGTGTGTGTGTGTGTGTGTGTATACATATATATACACATACATACATACATACATATACCACATTTTCTTGATCCATTCATCTACTGAGGGGGCATCTGGGTTAGTTCCATATCTTAGCTATGGTGAATAATACAATGATACACATAGCTGTGCTGGTAGCTTTAGTAAGGCCTTGTTGATGATCATTTGGGTAAATGCCCAAAAGTGGGATTGCTGGGTGATAGGGGAGCTCTATGTGGAGTCATTTGAGGAATGTCCATACTGTTTTCCAAAGTGATTGAACAAGTTTACACTCCCACCAATAGTGCAGTAAGGTTCCCTTTTGGCCACAGCCCCTCCCTCTGTTGTTATTAGAGTTCTTGATTATAGCCATTCTAACTGGGGTGAGGTGGTATCTCACTGTTTTGGTTTGCATTTCTTTTATGGCTAGAGAGGTTGAACATTTCTTTATGTGTCTTTTGGCCATTCTTATTTCTTCTTCAGAGAAGTCTCTAGGTCTTTAGCCCACTTATTAATGGAGCAGTTGTTTCTTTGAGGATTTTTTTGTTGGGGATTTAATTTTTTTGAGTTGTAAGTATATTTTAGATATGAGACCCTTGTCTGTTGTATGGCTAGTGAAGATCTTCTCCCAATCTGTGGGCTTTCTATTGATCTTGCTAGCTATGTCCTTTGCCATGCAGAAGCTCTGCAGTTTCATGCAATCTCATTTATCCAACCTTTCTTTGATTTGTTGTTGCTCCTGGATTGGGAAGATTAACATCGTGAAAATGGCAATACTACCAAAGACTATCTATAACTTCAGTGAGATACCTATCAATACTCCAACCTCATTCTTCTATGAAATAAAAGAAGCAATCCAAAAATTCATATGGAACAATAAAAGACCTTAATAACAACAAGAATCCTTAACAGAAAGAACAGTGCTGGACGAATATCAATACCAATTTTCAAGCTCTACTACAAAGCCATAGTAATCAAAACAGCTTGGTACTGGCACAAGAACAGACCTCAGGACCAATGGAATAGAACTGAAGACCCAGAAATGAACCCACAGACCTATATCCACCTAATCTTCAATAAGGGAGCTAAAAAGTAGAATGAAAGAAAGATCCTCTTCAGTAAATGGTGCTGGCAAAATTTGTTAAACACCTATAGAAAACTAAAGCTAGATCCTTATATCACCCTGCATCAGAATCAACTCCAAATGGATCAAAGACCTCAAGGTAAAAGCAGACACCCTGAAAACATTACAGAAAGGAATAGGAGAAACTTTAGGGCTCCTTGGAACAGGCAGAATTATCTTTATATTATGTTAATTTAAATTAAATTATCATTAAGATGAATTTAAATTACATCTTAACCAATGAATGTATTATTAATATAAATGGTAATGATATCATTTGAATTTCACACAATCAAGAATCCAAAATTAAGAGGAGGAATACCAGTAATCATTTTGAAAATATATTTGACCTCAGAGCGGTTTATAAATTTTATATAGTGGAATAAAATAATTATATCTCCTTCTATTGTCAAATTTTCTTAAGTCAAATAACAACACATTATATATTTCATTCTACATTTCTCAGTAAGTAGGGGCAGCATTCTGAAGTGTCCACTTACTAGACCACCACCTGTAACATTAGAACAAATATAAAAGCCAGAGTGGTATCTGGGAAAGAACCTGTCTGCTTGGTGTATTTTCTAGATTTACTGCTCTGGGCATGAATATATTATTTCTTAATGGATTAAAAATAATTGTGTAACCTGGGTGCTGGTGTCTCTTGCTTGTAATTCTAGCTACTCAGGAGGCTGGGATCTAAGGATCACAGTTTGAAGCCAACCTGGACAGGAAAGTCCGTGTGATGCTTACCTGTAATAAACTACTCTGAAAAACCTGGAACTTAGCTCAAGTGGTAGAGTCCTACTCTTGTGCAAAAGTTGCTTAGGGACAACCCTTAGGCCCAGAGTTCAAAACCAAGGACCTAATACAGACATATGTAAGCTTCCAATGAACAATTAGAATTAGTTATCTTTGTGCTTCCTGCTTATTAGCTCAGTCCATTTTTCCATATTGCCTCTCCATCAATTTATTTTTTTATTCCTTTTGTATATGTGTGTGTGTATTTTCTTTTTTCAAAAAACTTTTTATTGTAAAGGTGATGTCTAGAAGGGTTACAGTTCCCTAAGTTGGATATTGAGTACATTTCTTTTTGAACAGTGTTACATCCTCCCTCATTTTCTGTTTTTCCCCTCTGAACCTTCCTGCCCTTCCAAAGTTGTATAGTTCATTTCCAACATAGTTTCGAGTATCACTGATGAATTAGTTGTCTGTGTATGTGTGTATGTGTGTGTGAGAGAGAGAAAGATAGACACAAGACAGATAAAGGTGTTTTCTCATGTTTTTATTTGACAATTAAATTTGCTCAGAATTAAGAACCAGTTATCTTCCCAAATGTTCTACAATTTTTTTGTTAATAATCATTTTATTAGTTCTTGGACCTGAGGTTTGACCAAAAATACATAAAATAATAAAGGGATATTCAGAATAACATATGCATATGTGAAATGCTATAGTGAAATTCTTTTGAAAAGTTAGTATATATAATGGAAAAACCTGTTGGCTGCATAGTTTATTTCAATATTGCAGAATTATTCTTTCAATTCTAAAGACATTCTTTACCCTAACAGTACTGGTATCAATTGTCTAGGTTAGATTTCCTTTACAGCTAGTTCGCATGCTACATCATAAATTTCACATATGTTGCATTTGAACTCCATTAACAGCAGGAAAATTCCTCATGTGTTCATTATTTAATACTCATTTAAATGAAATTCTAAGGAAGTCCCTGGCATGGCCACATACACTATTAACACAAAATTGAGCAGTGACAATTCTTTGTTCAAGATGCCTGCAAATATATATTCAATTAAGCATATTTTATGGGTTCCCATCCAATTAGACATGTAGACCTCCAAAATTTAGTAAATCAAAAGTTATGAAAATTATCTGTGGCTCCATAATATGTCTGTATCTCTATTCTTTGTTTCCCTAAATATGTGAATTGTGAATATGCTTATTGTGTCAATCTGTTTCTCTGTATTCTTTTGTATGAAAATAGCTCAGTTTCTCCTGGAGTTTCATTATATTATATTTGTAGTTGCATTATTGTATTGATTATACTCACATAATTATGCTTACAAAATTATGCTTGCATAAATATTTTAGAAAGAAGACAAGTGATTTCAAATTGTCAAAATAGAGGTGCAAAAGAAAATATTAGGTGGTCTTTCCTCCTTCCTTCCTTTCCTTTTCTTTTCTTTCTCTCAGCCTTTCTTTTTATCATCAGACACCATGACTGAACACGCTATCTGACGCCTTATGCTCACTGACAGGTACCCTACCAAGTAAGCATAGCTCAGAGACATGGTTTCCCTTATATGTGAAGCTAGATTTAGCTCAAAAGTTTATAAATAAATACATTGGATGATATGCAAGTGTATACAAATTTTGAACTGAGATATGGAAGATTCAAGGGAGAAGTCTAATAGTATAATTCCTTAGAGAAGCTAAGTCCAGGTCAGCAAAACAAAACACTGGCAAGTAGGTATTCCAAAAGGGTGGGGTGGAGTCAAGGAGAAAGGAGTGGACAAATGAAGAGAAGCAGAGAAGTAAATGCAAAAATATCAATGTATATCTTACAAAATTAAGAAGCATGAGGGAGGGGGGTGTAGAAGAGGAACAGGTGAGATTGTTGAAAGGACTAACATTGATCAAGACATATTGTATTCATAACTGCTTTGTTAAATGGCAACTCCTTTGTATAACTACTTAAAGATAATAAAAAGTTAAAATACAGACAATATTAGGTAGTGGAAACAGCTAAAATTATAGTAACAGGTGGCACTAGCAGTTTAAGTATCACTGAATAGCATGATATATTAAAATTACCTGAAATTAAATACTATTTTGTGAAATTTTGTTTTATATGTATGACTGAGAAGGATTTGAGGAACATTTCCACGTATCAACAGATAGGGAAAAGAGTAGAATACATTATATAATTCAATCATTTAATTTTTATTACTATATTTAAATAGTTGAACAAAAAGTTTTCAATTTAATGAGTCAGCTGGTGAATACAATGAATCTTTATCAATATGCCCCCTTCATTATTCTCTCTTTTCTCCCAAACCCACTTACCACTTAATTTACCAAGGTCTATTTTAATATACTTACTTTGAACATTGTCACTGTAATCCTCCATTCTTAAATTAATATAAGAGAAATTTTTCTATTATTGATCAATCAAGGTTATTATTCTTAAAGTAATTAAAGTTATTATTCTTAAGGACTTATGAAATACATCTTTCTAAGTACCTGAGATAAAAAGACATTTCAAATATGCATAAATTTTTAGAGGTCTTAAATTTTTACCTCATTAAACTTTCTGCTTAGAAATAAACCAAACATTTCTGTAGGAGTTATTACCAATCAACAATCCTTCTTTGGGAAAAATAATTTCAAGACCTGGTCACGGATTTGTTTAGTCTTAACCCCATAAACAATAGGATTGAGGAAGGGTGGCACTAGCAGATAAAGACTGGACAGGAGGATATGAACATATGGTGGTATGTGAGAGCCAAACCTGTGTGTGAAGAAAGAGAAGAAGGCCAGGAGGTAGAACTGCAGGAAGACACAGATGTGAGCAATGCATGTGTTGAAGGCCTTGAGTCGGGCTTCCTTCTGGGGCAACTGGAAGACTGTGACGAAGATTTGGACATATGACAAGGTAATAAAGATGATGTCAAAGCCTAGGATGGTGAAGGCCACAAATAGACCGTAGATCTTGTTGATTCTCACATCTTCGGCTGCCAGTTTCACAATGGCCATGTGCTCACAGTAAGAATGGGAGATCACGGTTGTTCGGTAGTGCTTAAAACGACATTTGATGAGCAATGGAACTGGTATTATAAGAATGACAGCCCTGAGTGTCACCCCAACCCCCAAATTAATCAAGAGCTGCTGAGAGAAGATAGTAGCATGTCTCAGTGGGTTACAAATGGCCACATAGCGGTCCAGGGCCATGGCCAGCAGGATGCCTGATTCTGTTGCCTGGAATGAATGAATAAGCCACATTTGCAACAGACAAGCATCAAGAAAAACATCTGGGGAATGAAACCAGAAGATTCCCAGCATTTTGGGAAGAATGCAGGTGCTAAGCCCAATGTCTGTGGCTGCCAGCATGGCCAAAAAAATGTACATGGGAATATGGAGGCTCTCCTCCGTTTTGATTACAAATAAAATGAGAGAATTCCCAATCACGGCAATGATGTACATGACACAGAATGGAATCCCAATCCAGCACTGCACAGACTCCAGGCCAGGAATCCCAATGAGTGTCAGCACAGAAGGCATGAAGACTGAGCCATTCACTGTCAGCATGGTGAGTTGGTCAGGAGAAGAAAGTGCTGCTGTTGCTGCTTCCACTTCTATTCCGGGTTAAGACTTGAGGGATTAAAAATAAGACAAACATAACAAGTTATATTAGCAAAATATATCTTAGATTTAAAAGTTATCATCCATTTCAGCTTGAGGACTCCTTTCTAAAGATCAGGTTCTATGTTTCTCCATCGTTTTAGCCATTTTCTTTCTTTTTAATTTAATTTCATGGTCAAGGTGATATACAGAGAGGTTGCAGTTACATATGTAAGGTAGTGAGTATATTTCTTGTCAAACATTGGTAATGCCTCCCTTGCTTTTCTCCCACTTTCCCTCCCCCCATGCCTCCTGCCCAAGTTGTAAAGTTCATTGCCAACATGTTGTCTTGTGAATACCATCATTGAGCTTGTTCAACCTTTGTGCTTTGTCTCACCATTTTGTTGCTTCAACCATTTTCAATGAGCAAAATTAAATTCATTCGATGGCGTCCTTCTGCTCTATGACCTTTGGACCCTCTATCTTATGCAGCTACTCATTAGATATGTTTTCTATGACCTACTAATTGGGATAAAAATTAACATAAAGGTATTTCAAAACCTACAGAACACATACTATACATACTATATTATACTGTATTTACTACTATATGTATTATACTTATATTTTTCTTAAGAAAAACCCACAGTGGTGACAGATCATTGAGTTTTCTTAGTCAGAGGAATGCTTGCCATGAATATTTTTCATTTGTATAGTTCACAGGCTGTTTTACTCCTCCTCAAATCCTTTTTTAAAATACATTTTATTATAAAAATACTGTACAGAGGGGTTACAGTTACATGAGTAAGGTAATGAGTACATTCCCTATCAAGCATTGTTACCTCCTCCTTTGTTTTTCCCCTAAATACTGTACAGAGGGGTTACAGTTACATGAGTAAGGTAATGAGTACATAACCTATCAAGCATTGTTACCTCCTCCTTTGTTTTTCCCCTACCATCCCTTCCCTTCCTACCTCCCAAATGCCTCCCTCCCCCACCCCACAAGTTGTAAAGTTTGTTTTCAACATAGTGTCTTGTACATCTCATTGTTATAATGGGTCAACCTGTATCCCTATTTAAGCATTTTGTTTTTTTCCCTTCCCCTCCCAAGATTAGAAAAGGGTATATACAAGATGCAAGTGAAAACAGGGGTTATACTGAGGGGGAGGATCATACCAAAGAAACAAAAAAAAATCACCTAATGCATTATAAGTACATTAGAAACATAAAAAAACCACTTGTGTCTGTGTCTTTGGGTTCAATTCACTTAACATCATCTTATATGGTCATATGTACATAGCTTTTGACCTTTTCTGCTTGTCCTAGACATATACTAGTTATTGCAGATAAGACAAACTATGGGACCCATGTTTCTTTGGGCCTGGCTTACTTCACTTAATATAATTTTTTCCAAGTCTTTCCATCAAATCCTTCTTTCATAGACTTTCTCATTAAGCATTCTAATTAACTGTTAAAGGATCCATTTTCCCCCCAAATTCAACCATTTATTTTACTTCTTACTTTTCCACAAGGAAAATAAAACGATTGCTTTTTAACTCTTGGGCCTTTTCCTAAGCATTTTCTTTCCAAGTTTGTTCTTATTCTCCATTTCCTATCGTGCCACTTTGCCTGTATTTAATCGGAATTTCCATCCTACATGCTCTGCTTTCCTCTCTCCCTCAGAAGTTACTAATTTCTTTCAGATGATGGTGGTTATTTGTTATCCTGACATCAGAGGGAATGACATGGGCTATGTTTTTCTCTTTGAAACAAATCCCCAATTCCCCACTCAGAGTACAAAATCTCAAAAGCACAGACTTACCAGATGCTCTGTGTTGACATGTACTCCAAGTTGAGCCAAATCTTCTTCATATTTCAGGCAATCAAGGATGAGTGTTTTATACCATTTTGTACCCCTATGGGATTGGGATCTGTAATCTCTGTGAGTCTTAAAGTCCTCCTATGCTTTAAAAAAAAAATAATGATACCAGAAGATTCCTTTCTGTTTAATCATTTGAAATAACATACATGGAATGCTCTATGAAAGCTACACCCATATACTTGTTTTATCCTTTAAAAATACAACAGTTTGTCTAGAGATGAGCACTACCTTCTACTACTACATCATTTTCCATAGGTTTGTCTCCATTGACTGTTCTGGTGTCTGGACACTGATGGTTTCCAGTATCTCCAATCTGTTTCAAATTGATTACAGAAGTGTCGACGGACTTCAGAAACCCTCCTTACAGAGCTCAAAGATTTGTGTTTTCTGTCTCATGGATAATTAAAACTTGCATTTCTCTCCCCTTCCAGACACATTAACACCAAGCATATATAAAACATATTTATTTTGTCTTGCTAATTCCAATTCATTTCCCAAATCCATTTAAATAGAATATAAAATACATAAACATAGTAAATGTAGTCAAAACAACATGATTAATAATAGAAAAATCTTATAATCTTGCCCTCACTATCATTCAGCAAGTTTTTTGTTTGTTTGTTTGTTTGTTTTGTGTTTTTTGACCCGTTTTTTTCTTTTCAGTTGACTTTGGTACAAGGTAAGATCTAAGGATCCAATTTCAGTCTTTCACAAGTGGATATTTAGTGTTTCCAATGGTCTTTCTTTTTCTAATGCATATATTTGGCACCTTTGTGTAGGATTATTTCTGCATCTTCTCATGTATTCTTTGGGATTAGTGTTGGCTTTGTGCTAGTGTATATTCTTTTCATCACTATGTTCTGTAGTATAGTTTGAATTCAGATATTGTCATACATCCAGCGCTGTTCTTTTTATTCAGGATTGCTTTAGACATTCCATGGGTTTTTTGCTTCCATAACAATTTTAGGAGTTTTATTGAAGCGTGTCAAGTCATTTGGGCAGACATGAATGAATCTGTAGATGATTTTTCGTTATGTGGTCTTTGAATAATATGGTGATATGTAAACACAAGATTTCATTCGGTCTTCTCATACCTTTAATTTCTTCTCTCAGTGATTCATAGCGGGTTTTGTTTGTTTTTTGTACCTTTCCTTACAACTTTAAGTCTGTATTTATTGGGCTTATTTGGTGGTTTGTTTTGGTTTGTCTTGTTTTGGGAAGTGGAAATGGGATGGTTTTCTTGAATTTGTTTTTTTTAATTTTAATTTTTTTGTCAAGGTGATGTACAGAGGGGTTACAGTTCATAAGTAAGATAGTGAATACATTTCATTTTTATTTTTTATTATCAAAGAGATGTACAGAGGGGTTACAGTTCATAAGTAAAGTACTAAGTACATTTCTTGTCAAATTTGTTACTCCTTCGCTCATTTTTCTCCCACTTTCCTTTCCCCCTCATCTCCCCTCCTAGTTGTACAAATTATTTCCCACATACTGTCTTGCTGTTGCATTGGTTCCCCCTTTATCATTTGTCTCACCATTCTGTTGTTCCCCTTCCCTTCTTAATTCAGATAAATGTATAAACAATATTCACGGTACCAAAAGCAAATACAGTGACAACGGGATAAACCATAGGGGGAAGAACACACAAAAGAAACAAGAAATCACATAGTACATTAAAAATAGCAACAACAAAGAAAAACCTCTTGTGTCCATGTCTTGGAGTTCATTTCGCTTAGCATCATCTTATATGGTCATATGTATGTAGCTATTGAGCCATTCTGCTCATCTACTAAGATTATTCTAGATGTATGCTAATTATTGCAAATAAGGGAAACCATTGGACCTATGTTTTTTAGGGTCTGGCTTACTTCAGTTAATGTGATTTTTTTTTCCTAAGTCTTTCCATTTCCTTACAAATGGGGCGGTGTCATTCCTTCTGATGGAAGCATAGAATTCCATTGTGTATATGTGTGTGTGTGTGTGTTTGTGTGTCACATTTTCTTGATCCATTCATCTACTGAGGGATATCTGGATTGGTTCGAAATCTTAGCTATGGTAAATAATTTTGCAATAAATACAGTTGTGCCAGTAGCTTCAGTATGGCCTTGTTTGTGATCATTTGGGTAAATGCCCAAAAGTATGATTGCTGGGTCACAGGGGAGCTCTATGTTCAGTCTTTTGAGGAATCTCCAGAGTGCTTTCTAGAGTGGTTGAACAAGTTTACTCCCCCACAAACGGTGGCCACATGCCCTTCAGCATCTGCCATTATTAAATTTCTTGATTATAGCCATTCTAACTGGGATGAGATGGAATCTCAGAGTTTTGATTTGTATTTCTTTTATGGCCAGAGAAGTTGAGCATTTCTTCATCTGTCTACTGGCCATTGTTATATCCTCTTCAGAGAAGTCTCTCTTTAGCCCATTTATTAATGGGGCAGTGTTTCTTTCAGGATTTGTTTTTGGGGATTTAATTTTTTTTTTTTTTTTTGGTCCGGTTATGGAGCCTGAACTCTGGGCCTGGGCGCTGTCCCTCAGCTCTTCAGCTCAAGGCTAGCGCTCTACCACTTGAGCCCCAGCACCACTTCCGTTTTTTTTTTCTTTTTTGCTTATGTGGTGCTGAGGAATTGAACCCAGGGCCTCAGGCGTGCAAGGCAAGCACTCTACCACTGAGCTACCTTCCCAGCCCGGGGATTTAATTTTTTGAGTTCCAAGTATATTTTAGCTATGAGACCCCCAAGTATATTTTAGATATCTGTTGTATGGCTAGTGAATATCTTCTCCCAATCTGTGGGCTTTTTATTGATCTTGCTAGCTGTGTCCTTTGCTATGCAGAAGCTCTGCAGTTTCATGCAATCCCATTTGTCCAACCTTTCTTTGATTTGTTGTGTTTCTGGGTCTCTATTAAGAAAATTTCAGGCTGTGCCAAGGAGCCCTAGAGTTTCTCCTATTCCTTCCTGTAATGTTTTCAGAGTGTCTGCTTTTACCTTTATGTCTTTGATCCATTTAGAGATGATTCTGGTGTAGGGTGATACATAAGGATCTAGCTTTAGTTTTCTACATGTGTTTAACCAATTTTGCCAGCACTATTTACTGAAGAGGCTTCCTTTCTTCCATCCTAATTTTTTTTGCTACCTTATTGAAGACATGGTGGCCATAGGTTTGCAGGTTCATTTCTGGGTCTTCAGTTCTATTGATCCTCAGGCGTGTTCTTGTACCATTACCAAGCTGTTTTTATAACTATAGCTTTGTAATAGAATTTGAAGTTTGGTATTGATATTCCTCCAGCACTGTTCTTTCTGCTAAGAATTGTTTTTGCTATTCGGGTCTTCTATTGTTCCATCTGTATTTTTGGATTGCTTCCTCTTTTATTAAAGAATGAGGTTGGGATGTTGATGGGTATTGCATTGAATTTGTAGATAGCCTTTGGCAGTTTTGCCATTTACATGATGTTAATCCTCTCAATGTAGGAATATGAGAGGTTTTTCTACTTCTTTAGCTTTGCTTTAAGTTCTTCTTTCAGGTTTTTTAAGTTTTCATCATAGAGGTCCTTCAGTTTTTTGGTTAAGTTAATTCCTATATATTTTATTTTGGGGGTGGTTATTTAAAAAAGGACTTGCTTTCCTGATTTTAGCCTTGCTCTTCTCATTATTATTTTTTTTTGGGGGGTCCGGTTGTGGGGCCTGAACTCTTGGCCTGGATGCTGTCCCTCAGCTCTTCAGCTCAAGGCTAGTGCTCTTGAGCCACAGCACCACTTCTGGCTTTTTTTCTTTTTGCTTATGTGGTGCTGAGGAATCGAACCCAGGGCCTCATGCATGCAAGGCAAGTGCTCTACCACTGAGCCACTTTCCCAGCCCCTCTTCTCATTATTGGCATACAAAAAAGCCATTGATTTTGAGGGTTAGTTTTATACCCTGCTACTTTACCAAGGTTTCGGATCAGCTCGAGTAACTTGGGAGTGGAGTCTATAAGGTTCTTTTAAATATAGGATCATGTCATCTGCAAAGAGGGAGAGTTGAACATGTTTTTAATGTCTTAATTCTTGATGTATAGAAAAGAGTGTGGTTTTGTCTATTGAGTTTGTAGCCTGCAATTTTGCTAAAAATGATTATCAGATCTAATAGTGTTTTACATAGTTTTGGGGTTTTTCAAGCATAGATTCGTATCACCTACAAATAAATAATGTGCTTCTTTCTTTCCTCTTTGTATCCATTTTTTGCTTGCCTTAAAGTTCTGACTCACTCACATTTTAAGCACTCTACTAAGAGTGGTGAGAGTGGACATTTGTCTACATCCTGAGTTTTAGAGGAAGCACTTTTAGTTTCTCCTCCTTTAATACAACTTTGATAATATGGCTGCCATAGTTAGTTCATATTTTGGTATGGTATGATCCTTCTGTCCTAGTTTTATCATGAGAATTTTGGGGAGAGGACAGGGTATGTATGCAGCATCTAGATTAGGCCTCCTTGATCCTGGAATTGTAGGTATGTATTACTATGCCAAGATTTCTTTTTTATAGTGATATATTTAATAACACATGGTATTGTTATGTAGAATATACATCTAGTGAATGTCTGGTCTTTTCTCATGATTAAGCTGCAGATTATGTGGGCTTTTTGTTTTTTTCTTCTAATTGTTGAAAACACAGAATAACATAGTCTTTCACTGTTTATTGTGTCATTAATCATTAATCATAGATGTTTATCAGTTCCAAAGTTAGTGATATTAGCAATAGATGTCATTCCAGTCTTCATTATGACAAGATACTTCAAATTTATTGAAATAGTGACTCTTTCTGAAACTTTCTTATTGTATCTATTGTATTTCTGAAACTTTATTATTGTATCTATGAATCCTAAATCCTTCATACTTTATATTTTTAATAGATTAATACTCTAAGAGGCACTCTTTTTAACAGGTTATGTATTGCTTTACTACTGTTGGTAATGTTCTATAAAATCTATTCAGTATTTTCAAAACATATTTTACAGAGACAATCTCAAAGCTGCATGGTACTGATATAGAAACAGGAAAATGTATTAAAGGAAGAGAATGTAAAACCCAGAATAAAACTCACAGGTTGTGTTATGTTGATTTTTGACAAAGATTCCAAGAATATATAATGAGGAAAAAATAATTTCTTCAAAATATTTTGTTGAGACAATTCGTTTAGTTTCCGTGCTCACACATGGCACCTACAAATTTGGCTACTTCTCTGGCTCAGCTCTTTTTTATTCTAATTATTTTGGAGGTAGAATATCATGGATTTTCATACAGAGGCTATTTTCAAATCATGGTCCTCAGATCTCAGGTACATGAGTAGCTAGGAATATAAATGTGAACCACTGGCACCATCTTAAAGTATTATTTTTAGCCAACATTAATGGCAGAAAGAGTTTCAGCATTATCCTTCCATAGATGAGTAAAATGTTCTTTGATGATAGTTTCCTCTCTTATATTCTTTTTTTATTTTTTCAATACTTTTTTTAAAAAAAAGTTCAGTCTTTCACTTTAATACAATGAAAACTTTCACAGATAGTCTCTTTTCAAGTGTATTTGAAATTTGTTTCTGCATTTCATTTCTTTCTCTTCTTCATTTAACTAGTGTTTTAAAGAGAAAGAGAGAGACATATATGTAGAGTTTTATTCAGAAACACTCAATGGTTTGCATTATCTGTCAGTTTAACAACATGTACTCATAGAGGAGAAAACATAAATCGCCCGATCTTGAATTTGTTTGGTCTTCACTCCATAAATGATGGGGTTGAGCATAGGGGGCACCACCACATAGAGGTTCGCCACTAGGATGTGGATGTGGCGAGGAATGGTTTTGCCTCCAAAGCGATGGGCAAAAAAGGAGAAGAATGCTGGTGTATAGAACAAAAGGATGACACAGATGTGGGAACCACATGTGTTAAGGGCTTTATATCTGGCAGTCCAGGAAGGTATCTGAAAAACAGTATAAAGGATCGCTGTGTAGGACATAATGATGAATATTATATCCAGCCCCGTGGAGAGTAGAGCCACAGTGAGTCCATAAATAACGTTGACATTGATGTTGTCACAAGCCAACCTGGCAATGCCCATGTGCTCACAGTAGGAATGGGGGATGATGTTTTTCCCACAATATAAGAGTCGATACACCAGGAAGATGAATGGACAACAGATGAAAAAGCTCCTGAGAACAGCTGCAATGCCAATCTTACCAATGACTGGTGAGGTAAGGATCATGGTGTATTTCAGAGGGTGACAGATGGCCACATAGCGGTCAAAGGCCATGGCCAGGAGAATAGCAGATTCTGCCACGAAGATGAAATGGATGAAGAACATCTGGGACACACAGCTACGGAAAGATATATCTGTAGAATGGAACCAGAAGATGGCCAGCATCTTGGGAGCTGTGGCTGTGGAGAGTAGGATGTCTGCTAGGGCCAGCATGGAGAGGAAGAGATACATGGGCTCGTGGAGACTGCGCTCAGTGACGATCAGAAAGATCAAGAAGATGTTGCCCATGACTGCTACAATGTACATGGAGCAGATAGGGATGGAGATCCAGGTATGCAAGTCTTCCAGTCCTGGGATTCCAATGAGGAAATACCATACGTCCTGGGGGTTGGTGTGATTGTGAAAGGAAGGGTTCATCTGTGCTCTTCAGTCTCAGCTTAGAACCTTAAATGAAGATCAGGAATTTGAAAATTCATGGGCACCAGCCAGGCTGCATAAGATTTGATCAGATGTTCTTTCTAGGATTGTCATCTGAGTAATACTCAGATTGTCATCTGAGTAATAGGATGAATTATTGATCCCCAAACTGCACAGTTTCTGTTAGGAAAAAAAAGTGTTTTTTATACTTGTCACCAATATTAGACACGGCTGAATTCAAAACCAGGCACAGTAAATCTCAAAGCTATGGTTTTGATTACTATGTCCTTCTGCCTATCACAGTGAAAGTAGATATAAAAGCACAGTATCAAATATTTCATTGACAGTATTCCTGAAGAAATTGAGAAGACATTGAATTAGATGCTTTTAAAAGAGGGAATGAATTATGTTGGGCAAATTCCATTTCAAGCAGTATCACACATATGCCCTCTTCTACATTGATTAATCACTGAATTGATGTTAAGCCTGGTGCTAACCGTTGAGACACAAAAAGGAAGTGAATTGATCCTTATCTGTCATTCAATCTGCTCTTCAAACTTTAGAGACATTAAAAAGTAAACAATTTGCTATGCCAAATTGAGCCAGGCTATTAAATATATATATATACATATATATATATATATGTACATATATGTCTTTTATGGGGTCTATCCTACTTGGGTCACAGATAAACTAGACAATGTGCCTCATATTAACAAGTCCATTATAGCAAAACATAATTTAGTTTTTCACACCAAAAAGACATTATGGTCCTTTAATCAAAAGTTAAAGGATGATTTACCAATTACTTGTTCAAAATGAATCTGCATAAAAGTAAGGGCAGTATTAGATGAAAAGGCAGTCTAGGGGCTACAACCAAAGGGTAGGATGTGTGTGTGTGTGTGTATGTGTGTGTGTGTGTGTGTGTGTGTGTGTGTGTGTGTGTGTGTATGTGTGTTGTATAAGTATAAGCATGGAATGGAAATAAATATGAAATAGTCCTAATTTTCCAGAGGAAATGTGGATATCATTTTCTCAGGTGGTGTAGACTTTAAGAACTTACTGTATGTTCATATCTTCATTACGCAGCAGTTCTATATTCTAACCATGATAGTTTTGCTACCATTAATTTTTAATTAAGTGATATTTTGTTTCTTTTTACAAATGAACTTTCTATGCCCTGGCATTTTTACTCTGAGTGAAATATGTAACAACCACATGGTCAAGCAAGTTTATATTGCCTTAAATGAGAATTTTCAAAACTATTTGAATGAAAAGATACTTGTCTATGGTTCTGCTTTGTTTACAGAAAGCCAATTGATGAAACATTTACTGTTCAGCTGCCAATCCTCAAGTTCCAATGGGATTTTGATACTTCAGCTTGATAAAGAGAAGATTAATTTTGAAGCTCAGCAAATGCAGTCCTATGCTAAAGCCATACATGTGAGTGACAGGTTCTCATGAGAAGCTGAGTTACAGGAAATGAAGACATCATAAGGACATTTGTGATAGGGAGAGATTTATCTATATGATAAAAATAAAAGCAGAAATGAAGATGTAAAGAAAGATCATAAACAATTCTATAGTCTTTCTTTGAACTTTGCTGGTGATATTTTAGGATACCAGTAACCATTTGTGTTGTTTTATTTCCATTGTAACATACATAGCAGCCTGTGGTTACTCAAATTACAGATCTGAGCATCTTGTAATATCATTCTGTGACAGTATTAATGACTCACTCTGATTGAATTGTGAATGAATAATGAGAAAGATATTAAAATCAATGTGATTCTGGGACCACATACAATCAGGTGAAAATATGCTAACCAATCATATTCTGCTTCTATGACCACAGGAAGTCAGTTTACCTGGAAATTTATTTCTCTTATATACAAAATATTGTAACAATGAGATGTACAAGACACTATGTTGAAAACTAACTTTACAACTTGGGGGGGGGCGGGTGGTAGTTGTGGAAGTGGGAGGAAAGGAATAGTAGGGAAAAAACAAAGGAGTTATCAATGCTTGATAGGAAATGTACTCATTACCTTGCTCATGTAACTGTAACCCCTCTGTACAATATTTTCACAATAAAAAATACAAAAATATCTTTTTTAACTGTATTTTTTGTCTTTTCTTTTTTGGTACTGGGGATCGAACCCAGGACGTTGGACTTGCTAGGCAAAGCACTTTGCCACTGAGCTACATCCCAGCCCACAAAAATATCTTAAAATTTTTCAAGTATTAAAAGTATTAAAGTATATAAATTATAAAGTATCTATATAACTTTTAGATAAAAATTAGCAGCAAATTCAAGTGTTAGTAAATTGTGAAATTAGTACCTCAGGAGGTAACTATATAAATCTCTGTCCCAACAACAGATGATGCTAGGCCCTGTATAAAATAATGTAAAAAGAATGAAATTATTGTTACTTTGAAACAAATTTAACAATCTTTGATTTCAAGCTTATGATCCATTACTATGAGACTGAATTGGTTTAACATACCCACAAAGTATTTCTTGAATTTTTAAAAAAATACCTTTAAGGAGTTGCACAAAAGAATTTCCATTCAACAAAGCAGTTTTGATCATTGTCACCCCTTTCAACATTCTCACCCATTCTGCCTCTACCTACCCCTTTTTAACTTTTCTTAATTTTGTAAGGTGCACATTAAATAAGTATTGGGTCTATTACATCAGTTACTACTCATGACTCCAAAGCCAGCACTTATTTTAAAGGTTCAGGAAGCAGAATAATGGACACAGGCATGTTTTGGGTGTTTGTTTGTTGTTTGTTTGTTTCCTCACTGATTTAAACCATTATTTCTTATGGGGGAGAGATAAAAGAAAAGCTCTGAGTTTCAGCCTTTTAATCTGTGTCTATTCCAGCATCTGATACATAATAAATACTAATAATTTTTATGGAAAATATTTGCATGTACATGTATATATAAATATTGACATTCGCTAATGAACTTGTTTAACCACTAAGCCTATATTTGAATCATAAGACCTATATTACATCTTTGTCTAACCTACAACTGTATGGAAGAAAAATAATCATCATATAAACATTTTCTATAGGGAAAAATAGCTACACACCACCCATTTAATTTTTAATACCCATAAAAATGTAGCACAATGGTCACTCTTGCTAAGGCTAAGTGCAGTTTCCATTGGTCAGACAGAGAAAACTGTGAGATGATTAAGTTCTTCAAAGAATAAGCAATTTCTGCAACTTCCTGACTCCTTCTCATCTTATTTTCTCATGTTTTCATCAATCATAATCTAGAGTCCTTACCTGGTATTTATTAAAATCTTGAAAATAGTTACCAGTTTGAGAGGAGAAAAATCAAAAGGAGAGGACCATAACACAGATAACAAATCTGGACTGGTCTATTTATACCTCTCTTTGGATATCTCTTGGGTTCTACATTTAAACCCGAGAGGACTGTGTTTGGGCCTATCATGAAAGATTTCAGGGATCTGGTTCTGGTACAGAATCTGCAGAGAGAATCATCATTGCCATCTCTTCTATCATCTGTACACTATTTCACTCCCTCTGGCAATCATTATAAGCCAACTAAGTTAACATAGCGAGGCGTGTTCAGATCTAATTTGTACTGGGAATTCATATCCTGTATCCTCAGAGGGTTGTAAATGCCACATACAGAAGAAGGACTTTGTACATGTTTAAAGGCAGCTAAATTGAATCCTCATTGTTTCATTCCCCTTGAAATCTTAAGGCTCTGTGACCCTGCTTCTCTTTTCTTCCACTGGTTATGTGTTAGAATTGATCCGCTTAGAACAGTTCAGAAACCCCACTAGTCCTCTCCGAGCCTTTGAAATGACCTTTAATGAAAGATAAAGATTGGGGGTGAGGGGAATGGCAAGCACAAATGCCACAAATCATGGGATTCAAAACTGACTCTGTGCAGACAAAACAATTATGTGTACATTCTCTCAGCTAGAACTTTCTAAATATTCATAAGTTTCTATTATTTGTCAATGATTCCCTTGAAAATGTGGTTGGTTTTAAAATTTCTCTGTTGCCTATGTTTCTAGAACATCCCCCATAAATAGGGTATCTAACAATCAGCTGATTAAGATTGGATGCTCAATGCTAGGCCAGGCTCCAAAATCCTCCAAATAAGTCATGTTGACCTTTGTTTGTTTGTTTGTTTGTTTACTAGTACAAAGGAACTTGGAGACACTAAATGTTTCCTACATTTCAAATACTTTCCATACCATGGTCTTCAGATCATATGGTTGGTTAATTGAATAGCTTTTCTTTACTCTATTGTGTATAAACAAACAAATTAAAATCAGTACTGATAATGTCATCTATCCTGGGAAAACAAAAGAAATATGTTAAAGAAGAGATATAGGAGGGATGGGGAGGCTTACATGATTACAGAAATGGACCTCCTCATCTGATAGTCTGTTGGTGACCCCAACCACAAAGATAGGATGCACAAACTTACTTGGGCAATTTCAAGTTTTGTTATTCTATAGCTTTAAGTGCCATATTCCCTTGAAGATTCATAAATCCTTTTTATGATCAAATATTGTTTTAGAAGCCAGGAGCTGGTACCACACGCCTGTAATTCTACCTGCTCAGGAGACTGAGCTCTGAGGATCACAGTACAAAGCCAGGCCAAGCAGGAAAGTCTATGAGACTCTTACCTTCAATGAAGCACCACAAAGTCAGAAGTGGGGCTGTGGCTCAAGTAGTAGAGCACTAACTTGAGCAAAAAAGCTCATGGACTGTGCCCAGTCCTAAGTTCAAATCGAGGACAAGCATTTAGTACATTTTACGATTTCTTCTGTTAACCTTTTTTCCTCTACAATCTTTTTGAAACACAGTTGCATTCATCTCACATTTGTATTTTTTCCATACTGACATGCTTATATGGCTGCGAGCTCATTCATATTTATTCCTTCAAAGTAAAGTAAGTAAATAGATTTTTATCCATTGTGGTTGGACCTATCTATTATCACTCTAGAGGTACATACTCAAAAGTACTTACTTATTTATTTCATTAGACCTCTGTCAGTTTTAACTGTTTTTTTTTTCTTCTGATTCATATGGACTTAAGTGGTATTTCAGTGTTGTCTCAATTTGTTCTGCTTTCATTACTAAGTACTTTGAATTCTTTGAACAAGTTGGGGGGAATCCTTTGGTCTTCTTTCTTCTTTCTGGTAAACTTATTTGTTTCTACTTTCTTTTCCACTGTGGTCTTTGAGATATGTTTAAATTTGCATTTTTCTTCCCCATTGCTTATTATTGCATGATGCCTAAGCAGTTTTCCTGATTTCTCTGAGCCTGTAAATACTTCTACTATCTCACCACTAGATGACATACTAAGTCCAGCTTTGCAATGAGTCTATTAAAACATTCTTGTTTCAACACTTGAGGTCACCACAGCAGGGTGGTATCTAATCTTCAGCTGGTATGTTTTCTTACAATGGCCTGAAGGAGTATATAAAAGATGCTTCTCCACTCAAACAAGGCCCTACTGGATTGCAAGATGCACATAAACACTGATCGATCCACTATACCTTGGCCCTAGCCTTACTGTGAAAGTACCAGCCTCAGTCTTACTAACAATGAATTGGCAGCCACCTTCTTTTACTTCTGCTAAGAGACAGTTACTGTCTGTGTGTTGTTGCTCTGCCTGGGTTTGGAGGAGAAATAGAGTTGAGATACCCTGAGCAAGGACACTTGCAATGATGAATAACATCTGTAGAACACAGTGGACCAAGAGCAGTGCAGACCTGGGAAAAGATCAAGGCTTACATTGGTATGACATGCCTTCTGCAACCAAGCACAAGGGTTGCTGACCAGCATATCTCTGTCTGCCTGCCTGTGTCCATGTGCACCATGTGGATCTAAAGACTCTACCAAGAGGAGCTAGCTGATGATTGGAACCGCTTGGACACACCAGGATTCATTCATATTGACTGCAGAGCTGATCTTAGCTGTGTATTCAAGGTCATATGAGGTGTAATAGAGCTAACATGTCTGAGTAAAGCATGTCTAAAACCCAGGACCCATGATTCATATTGCTAATCCTACCTACTCAGGTACTCAGGAGGCTAGGATCTAAAGATCCTGGTTTGAAGCCAGCTGAGGCAGGAATACCTGTGACAGTAAAAATAAATAAATAAATAAAGTCTAGAAGTAGAACAATGGTTCAAGTTGAGGAATGCTGGCCTTGAGTGAAATAGCCAAGGGAAAACACAAGGCTCTGAGTTCAAGTCCCAATACCAACACAAAAATAAATAAATCAGTAAAAAAAAAAAAAAATAGACTGATCAGAGGCTGTTTATGTGTGTACTGGCCCAGATGGAGAAGCCATGGGTGTTGCCAACACCAAGTTTCGCCACAGCAGGACTTGTACTGGGTTTTAATTCTGAGGTTTGGAATTCATTCCTTCTCCCTGCCCCAAGCAGGATACAAATCAACTTATGTTATATTACTACAACTTCACTGTGTGAAGCTTCACATCACCAGCTATATCCTTCTTGTCTTCTTTTGTTTTATTTTTATTTTTTGTGAACATACTGTACAGAGGGGTTACAATTACATGGACAAGATAATGAGTCCATTTCTTATCAAGCATTGCAGCCTCCTCCTTTGTTTACCCTTCACATCTCTTCCCAGTCTCCCCACGCCCCCCCACGCAATTCTCCCCACCCCACCCGCCCCCCCCCAAAGTTGTAAAGCTCATTTTTGACATGACAACTTGTACTTCTCATTGTTGCAATGGGTCCACCTATATCCTTAAACGACTTGTTTTTCCCCATCTCCTCCACACATTATACCGACATGAAATATAGTGAAAGCAGGGGTTATACTGTGGGGGAAGGACATACAAAGCAACAAAGAAATAATCTTATAAATGCGTTAGAAACAAATGCATGAAAGAAAAAAACATTTATATACATATCTAAGGGTTCATTACTAACATCACATTATCTGACCTTTTACTTCTTGTCTTCTTCAGTGTATTTATTCTTATCTTTTTTTACCAAAACCAGGCACCGTGGTCTTTCACTTTGCTTCCTGTGGACTTTGAAGGTGGTTTGGTGCATGCACAACAGTACAAACATTGTCTCTATGAGGAAACCATTACTAAAGCATCTTGCTCTGCCACCATCTTTCTCTACCTCCTAAACTGCAAGCATAAATCCAACCTATGATGCAATAACTTCACACTAGGTTTCTAGCCACCAATGAAAACATAGGTGCAAAACAATTTGTATAAATGTGAATAGCTGGTTTATTTAGAAGAGCTCCACCTGGAAAGAACACAAATGTACATGGAAAAATGAATGGATAAATATTATATCCATAATTCATGTATAATATTATATATAATTATATGTAATTATATATAGTGGATATATTTTGTATGAAAGTTGAATTATTATAAAATGTAAGCCTAAAATATAAAAGAAATTAGATCAAATGTAATTGAACATCCCACATTCACATTTGCATGGAAAAATTTAAATATGCAAACTTGTTTTTATTAACTACATTCAGGTAAGTATTTCCCATAAATAACAACTGATGTAGGGTTACATCACAAATGCACCTGAGACCATTTTTCCAGTTAGTACTTTCATTGTAGTAATGATTTCATAGACATAGGTATAGGTTCATTTCATCAGTTTATAGACCTAATGTGTAGACACTTAATTCTATATCACATGTTTATAATAAGGTCATATAACTTACCTCCTTCTATAATTGTAAACCAAATTGTATTCATCTTATGCTTACTATGATATAATATGGTGAAAAATCTTTCTAAAGGAATGTATGCATTTTTGCATTTTAATTTCTTTCAAAGAATGATTTCCCATTCTTTATCATCCCTGAACAGTTGATTTCATAAACACCAGAATAACTAATTCTCTAATGCAGAACAAACATGAAAAGTAACTTTTTCAGTTACTTTTCTCTCCATCAACCAACATTTTGGGATTCCCCTCCCCCTTTTTTGTGATTGTACCATTTCTTCCAAATTTACTTAATTTTATTAAAAAATATCAGACTTGAATTTATTTCTATATCACTTAAAAATCCTATTCTTCAATTTTAGAATTTCAATTAGCCTTCCTTATTAATAATATGGTATATGTATGTTTGTGAAAGACAGACAGACAAACAGAAACACAGAGATGTCTTGTCATATTAAATCTTTCTTTGACCTCTGCCAATTTAGGTACTTAGGCATCTTTGCTTATTTCCTTGTTTTTCTAATTTATTTATTAATTTAGGCCATACTAGGGTTTGAACTTGGGCTTTGCTATTATTAGGCAAACTCTGCCTTTTGAACCACACACCCAGTCCTTTGGGGTCTAGCTTCTTTTTTCAGATAATGTCTCTTCCTTTTGTCCAGGCTATCTTCCTACTTCCATTTCCTAAATAGCTGAGAGTACTGATAAGTGTCACCATAACCGCTCTTCTGTTTTGCTTTGAATTGTCTAGTTCTCAAACTTGGAGGCTAATTGAAGAAAACTTACACATAATTACTATAGAAACTAAATGAAGATGTAAAGGAAGTACAGCAAGAAATATACGTACAAAGGTCCAAAGGCCCTACTCCTATGCCAATTTTGTGTTTGCCTCATAATTTATTTCAGGATTAAGAATTATTCTTTCAATCCTGAATGCATCACTTACCTTAATACTATAGGAATTAATTTCCTACGTATAGATTTTATGGTAAAACTTAGCCCCAAATATACCGCCTTTGACTCCATTAGCAACAAGAAAACGCTTTATAAGCTCATCATTTAACCAACATTGATGAGATTCTAAGAAGTCTCAGACATTGTTCTATACATTGATGACATGAGGAGAAGCAGCACACAGCTCTCCTAATCAAAATCCTAAAACATTTAATGTTCACTGTCACATAACTGTAACTATATTCCATTAGAGATTTAAACCTCCAAATATTAGTACAATTGGAGCTATGTAAAAATCATTGTGACACCATAAACATGTTTCTTAAATAAGTCTATACCTGTGTTGATTGTGTTTGCCAGAAAGAAAGTATTTGTTGCAAATCAAAACAACATTGAGATACCACCTCACCCCAGTTAGAATGGCAAAAATCAAGAACTCTAACAACAATAGATGCTGGAGGGGATGTGGACAGAAGGGAACCTTATTGCATTGTTGGTGGGAGTGTAAACTTGTTCAACTACTTTGGAAAGCAGTATGGAGGTTCCTCAAAAGACTTCACATAGAGCTCACCTATAACCCAGCAATCCCACTTTTGGGCATTTACCCAAATGTTTACAAACAAGACCACACTAAAGCTACCAGCACAACTATGTTTATTGCAGCATTATTTACCATAGCTAAGATATAGAACCAACCCAGATACCCCTCAGTAGATGAATGGATCAATAAAATGTGGTATATATACACAATGGAATTCTATGCCTCCATCAGAAAGAATGACATTGCCCCATTTGTTAGGAAATGGAAAGGCTTGGAAAAAATTATATTAAGTGAAGTAAGCCAAGCCCAAAGAAACATAGGTCCCATGGTTTCCCTTATTTGCAATATCTAGTATATGTATGAGTCAAGCAAAAAAGGTCAGATAATGTGATGTTAGGAAAATGAACACTTAGATATGTATTTAAATGTTTTTTTCTTGCATGCATTTGTTTCTAACACATTTATAAGATTATTTCTTTGTTGCTTTGTATGTCCCTCCCCCACAGTATAACCCCTGCTTTCACTATATTTGATGTCGGTATAATTTGTGGAGGAGAAGGGGAAAAACAAGTCGTTTAAGGATACAGGTGGACCCGTTGCAACAATGAGAAGTACAAGTTGTCATGTCACAAATGAACTTTACAACTTTGGGGGGGGGGAGGACTGGGTGGGGGAGCGGGGGGAAGGCTGGGAAGGGATGTGAAGGGTAAACAAAGGAGGAGGCTGCAATGCTTGATAAGAAATGTACTCATTATCTTGCCCATGTAATTGTAACCCCTCTGTACAGTATGTTCACAATAAAAATTAAAAAAAAGTATTTGTGAGTAGTCCAATTGTTTTTTAATCTTTTTATCTGCATTCTTTTTGTTGTTGGTGGTGGTGGTTGTGGGGCCTGAACTCTGGGCCTGGGCGCTGTCCCTCAGCTCTTCAGCTCCAAGCTAGCACTCTACTACTTTAGCCACAGCACCACTTCCAGCTTTTTCTGCTTATGTGGTGCTGAGGAATCAAACCCAGGTGCTGAGGAATCAAAGTGCATGCAAGGCAAGCACTTTACCACTGAGCCATCTTCCCAGCCCTGCATTCTTTCTTTTACAAAGTTTCCAGTGTGTATAATCTTGGAATTATATTATAAAATTTATTTTGCATTATTGGTCTTATATTATGGTTACATAAGTATTTTATAAAAATATGTGAAATAACCAGGCACTTGCTACTCATATCTGTAATCCTAGCTACTCACGAGGCTGAGATAGGAGGAGAACAGTTCAAAGCCAGCCCTGGCAGAAGAATCAGTGAAACCCTTATCTCCAATTAACCATGAAAAAGCTGGAAGTAGAGCTGTGGCTCAAGAGATAGAATATAGCCTTGACCAAAAGAGCTCCGGAACAGTAACCAGGCCCTGAGTTCAAGCCCCAGGACTGGCAAAATAATGTATATCTATCTATATCTATATACGTATATATATATATATATATATATGCATATACAGATACATAAGTGTATGTATATATACAGATATGTAGAAAGACATACATATATAGAGAAAAGTGATTTCAAATTTGTTAAACTAGAGATGCACAAGTAAATGCTAGGAAATGAAACACAGATAAGCTTATAGAAATGGGTTGACCTGTCAGCTTAACTATATTGTTATAAAGCATGCTCTATTGAAATTAACTGAAATCAAATTCTGTTTTCCAAAATTTTGGTTTTTATATTTGGCTAAGTAGGAAAAGGGAGATATTTGTAGGTTTCCATAAACAGGATCAAAACAAAAGGATACATTAAATAATTTTTACATTTCAACTTAATATCCTTTATAAATTAGTCAATCAAGGTTATTCTTAAAAATTATATATCTCATAATTATGAGCATATTAAACAGAGAAATTTTCCATATCACATAATTGTAGATAACATGAGTTTGGTTTTTATGTTTTATTGTGAAATGTAATAACACAATATTTTAGACAGTCCTTTGCAAATGGATTTATCAATATGATATGCCTGAAAAAACTATTCATACATCAGTAAGATTTCAGCATGATAGAACTAAAACACTTAGTGCTTCTTTCATAATCTTAATGCCTCTAAATGATTCTATCTTTCATCAGAATATGTGGGAAAAAAGAACTAAAAATCTTTCTCCACTGATTTGATTATTTTAAAGTAAATAATACCATTGCCTTCTAATAATCTTCTGGTGAACATGAGTTTATGTCATTCAAGTTGTTTGAACCAAACAATTCTGTAGGAGGAATCATTAATTCTAAGAAGTTTTTTTGAAAATTAGAACGTACAGGACATGGTCACGGATTTGTTTAGTCTTAACCCCATAAACAATAGGATTGAGGAAGGGTGGCACTAGCAGATAAAGACTGGACAGGAGGATATGAACATATGGTGGTATGTGAGAGCCAAACCTGTGTGTGAAGAAAGAGAAGAAGGCCAGGAGGTAGAACTGCAGGAAGACACAGATGTGAGCAATGCATGTGTTGAAGGCCTTGAGTCGGGCTTCCTTCTGGGGCAACTGGAAGACTGTGGCGAAGATTTGGACATAGGACAAGGTAATAAAGATGATGTCAAAGCCTAGGATGGTGAAGGCCACAAATAGACCGTAGATCTTGTTGATTCTCACATCTTCGGCTGCCAGTTTCACAATGGCCATGTGCTCACAGTAAGAATGGGAGATCACGGTTGTTCGGTAGTGCTTAAAACGACATTTGATGAGCAACAGGGATGGGAGTATGAGAATGACAGCCCTGAGTGTCACCCCAACCCCCAGATTAATCAAGAGCTGCTGAGAGAAGATAGTAGCATGTCTCAGTGGGTTACAGATGGCCACATAGCGGTCCAGGGCCATGGCCAGCAGGATGCCTGATTCAGTTGCCTGAAGGATGTGAATAAGCCCCATTTGCAACAGGCAGGCATCATAAAAAATGCTTGGGGAATGAAACCAGAAGATTCCTAGCATTTTGGGGAGAATGCAGGTGCTAAGCCCAATGTCTGTGGCTGCCAGCATGGCCAAAAAAATGTACATGGGAATATGGAGGCTCTCCTCCGTTTTGATTACAAATAAAATGAGAGAATTCCCAATTATGGCAATGATGTACATGACACAGAATGGAATTCCAATCCAGCACTGCACAGACTCCAGGCCGGGAATCCCAATGAGTGTCAGCACAGAAGGCATGAAGACTGAGCCATTCACTGTCAGCATGGTGAGTTGGTCAGGAGAAGAAAGTACTGCTATTGCTGCTTCCACTTCTATTCCAGGTTGACTTGAGGGATTAAAAATAGGACAAATGCATTTATACTAGCAAAATATGTTTTAGTGAGATTCAAAATTTATCCTCTTACCCATTTTATCCCCACAACTTCTCTCTAATTGTCTATCTGCTTTTGAACAATTATCATTGAAAGATCAACCATCAGGCACCCTATTACTCCTTTCCTTCATCATTTGCAATGAGCAAAAATCAAATTCACTAACTTCCTTCTGGTCCATGCCTATTGGATCTAACAAAGTCCCTTTATGTTGGGCTGAGGATGTGGTACAGTAGTAGAACACTCGCCTAGTATGTCCAATGGTAAAGAAAATCTGCAAACAGTTTTCCTTAGCTTTATGCTTCCTATTCATCATGTATGCACCTTTGTGATCTGACAGTTGGCACTAGAATAAAATCATTTAACATTAAGACATTCTGAGAATTATACTTCACCTTCAGTCGGTGTGAACTGCCTACAGTGGTGGCAGATCGTTGAGCTTTTCCAGTGCTAGAGGAATAGTCTTCCAGAATATTTTTCCAGTCTCTCAGCTCCATCATCTCCTTAGGGTCTGCTGCTTCTTTCACAGAGTCAGATGCATTCGAGCTGTTATCTAAAGGTTCTTGTTTATTCCTGAACTCAACCACTTTTTTTCATGCTATTTAATCTTCACAAGCAGTTTGTCTCTGAGTTTGTGTTCACCTTCCATTTCCTTCCATGTTACAGCACTTAATACTGAGTCCATCTTTCACACTCTACTACTTTTTTCTATTCCTCAGCACTAACATTTTACCTTTCCAAGCCTAAGCGGTAATTTCTACCTAGCCACTCGAAATAATGTGGAATCCTCTATGAAAAATGCTTTTTTTTCAGTCATACATGCCTTATATCTATTCAAAATACAATGATTTCTATACAGGCACACATTCTTCAAATTTTTAACTTGATTATTTTAAGTGCACCCTACACAGTGTTTATGCTCTTCATTGGTGCCTGCTTCAAACTTCCACCTCTGTTACCCAGAGACATAATTTAGTGAAGATGCACTTCACCTTACCTTCACACAAAATGTTTTCTGACTTATGGTTGCTTGTTACCTGAATTTGTCTCTCCTACAAGAAATATCAGACCTCAGAATATATAAAATCTCAAGGTACCTGCTAGATATATTTATTTTCTTTTAATAATTAGAGTTCATTTTCTGAAACCATTTGGGCCAGTACACACATAAACTAAGCCTCTGATCAGTCTATTTTTTACTTATTTATTTATTTTTGTGCTGGTATTGGCACTTGAACTCAGGGCCCTGTATTTTCACTTGGCTATTTCACTCAAGTTGAGCCACTGTTATACTTCTATATCTGAGTCAACGTAAACCATATGGGAAACATGGGTCTTCTCCACATGAACTTATACAGAACTATAGTAATATCTACAATTACAGTTCTTACTCTGATTCTGGCACCTAAAATTTCAAAGGCACTTGTACATCTCATTCCAAACTCACTATGAGGACTAATCAACAATGCCATAATAAAACTCTCTTCCCTTTACACCATCCCTGATGTTCATGATTTCATCTCTTCAATTCCGTGACAGAAAACTTTTTGTTTTCCAGAGTTGTCTGCCACATTAGAGAATATCTGCAACAGTCAAGTAGAACTTCTTCATACTCCAAACCTTCCTCCTCTTAATTTCTCATCACAATTCTAACTTTATGTTTCCATAACAGATATTTGCCATGGCTTACAATTATACAGAATCTAAAGCTATAACATAGTTCAAATCCTCTACCTGTTACTCATTAGCTTTCATACACGTGAGCCAGTTATAAAAGTCATTTCCTCAGTTTTTTATAAGGCTAATGGGTAGAAATACATTAAGATGGTGAAAAATCACAAGATAGTCTATTTTAAATATGAAACATATTCAATAAAGGCCAGTTGTTCACCTACAGGATTTCATCTTCCTCTCATGAAACATCTTCAGCTATCTGATAGCAAATCAAGACTCTGTTCTGAAGCTTCTCCAGTCTAAGCATATATAACCTTTTGGCAAACAAACTTCCCAGTTATTATCACCTTAGATGTTATGCATTGGAGGTCTTAGTGTTTATTAAACTCACCTTAAAACAGTCATCCTTCATTAAGTCTCTGTAAGAAATACAATCAAAACCTTCTAGTCTTCTACTTTCAGATACTGTGGATTATTCTCTCATCCTGCCTTAATATGGAATCACATAAGATGTTTTTTTCTCATCAAAACATTTTCCCCATTTCCCACTCACCTTGCAGCACTTCAAACCCCACAGACATACCAGAAAGTTATCTGTGAAAATATATACAGATCTTACAAGGTAGAAACTTTCGATGCCTGAAGGAATGAAGGATGTTTTATAATGTAGAGTACATCTGTGGGACTGGGTTTCTCTCATCACAGGTAAATCTTATAGTGCTCCTTTGGGGAGAATTTTTTTTAATGAGCTGGAGATGTGGCTGAGGAATACAGTGATTGCTTGTTTATCATTTATGAGACCCTTGGTTAGATTTTCACTCCTGGGGAAAAGAAAACAACAATAAAAACTGAATATAACTTAAAATTTAGAATACTCATTGTTGAATATGGCTTCTGCATCTTTTTTTCTTTCTCCAACTCTAGTGGCACTTTGGAACTTGAAACTAATAAACCTCAGTCTCTTAAATTTCATAAGAGAAGACAACATTCTAAAATATTAAAAGAAACTAAACCAAGGACACATATTTACAAAAGTAGCAAGTTATAAATGTGTAGTAAGTGAGGACACATGCAGAAAGAAACAGAAGAGATTTTAGCAGAATTTCAGCATAGTAACAATACTTACTTAATTATTCCTATGTAAGGCCTTGACTTTAGAACGTGCCCTTAGAGCTCCAATTGGCTTTCAGCCTCTGAACTTCTTCAGCTTGGATTTTGTTAAATTAAAACCAACTTTTTCCAAATCATTCCCACATGCTCAGAATTTTGACTAGATACTTCTTTCAATAACTTTAGTGTCAATTATAGTATCTATGAACTCAAAATGAATTGAAGCTTCTATTTAGTTAGATGAAGAAAGGTCTTGTGCCATCTTACAAAAGGTGTGTTAAAGTTGAACTCACAGAAAAAAGAATTAAATGTTAGCTAACCAAAAACAGGGTAAGGAAGGTGTTTGGGAAGATACAGGTTAAAAGACACAAAGTTTCAGTTAGACAGACACAATAAATTTAAGAAGACTATGGGACATGATTGTGCGAAAACTAATAACATAGTTAATTTGAAAATTGCTAAGAAATTACATTTTAAATGTTACCACAAATAGTATAAGCTCAAATTTCTGTGTCATCCCATCCTCTATACTTCCAGCAATTTTCCATCTATTACATTATTCCTCTATCATAATTCAGTCCATGACTATCATTTAACATTATCTTTGAAGGATGAAATCAGCTATTTCTAGACTCCCTATACCAGGAAAATGAGCAAATAATGTAAATAAGGGTATCTATCAAAATTAAATAAATTATTTTAATTAAAACCAAGATGATTATTTTTCAGATAGAACCTGAAGTATGCACAAGTCAGTCACTGTCTCATGAAATTGGCACAAGTTTCTTATGTAATGTAACTAACAGGTGAAGATGTATTGGATAATAACACCCAAATGCTTGAACTTCAAGAAATCATAATGCTACAGAATGCCAGAGACAAAAGTATTCTGATATTCATGAATTGAAACTCATTAGAACAACTGGGAAACTATTTTTTAGAAATGATATGACTCACTATTTTAGATGGGTATGTGTCTTCAAACATTCTAATTTAAAAATTACTTCTGTAAGCCAGAATCAAATACAGTGACAAGGGATATACATACCATGGGGGGCGGGGGGAAGAAGATAGAAAAGAAACAAAAAAAACACGTATACATTAAAAACTCTTTCTACCACATCCCTCTCCACTTTACCCATATCTCCAGTGACCCATCTTTTAGCTAATTCCAATCTTCCATGAATCTAGCCTTCCTTATAACTTGTGCTTTCCATATGTTTTCCCTGGATTCAATACTGCTAAGATTCACATTAATGCTAGAGGACAGAGTTTGTTCAGAGGATGAACAAAATTGTTACTATCTAAACATATAAAGTCCTTTCTGAAGTTTCAAAGACACACATTTAAGTATTCAGAAGGACAGCTAGCATTCATCTACACTGTATATTAAGATGAAAATTGCAGCCGGGCGCTGTTGGCTCACGCCTGTAATCCTAGCTACTCAGGAGGCTAAGATCTGAAGATCATGGTTCAAAGCTAGCCCAAGCAGGAAAGTCTGTGAGACTCTTATCTCCAATAAACCACCAGAAAACTGGAAGTGGTGCTGTGGCTCAAGTGGTAGAGCACTAGCCTTGAGCTGAAGAGCTGAGGGACAGAGCCCAGGCCCAGAGTTCAAGCCCCAAGACTGACAAAAAAAAGATGAAAATTGTATGTTAATTGTATATACTATATATAATAGGTTATATAACACAAATATGATGTAGCTTGTGAATTAACAAGTTCTTCTGTACCAAAATAAACAGTAGTGGATAATATTTTCACATCACCACAATACCACATTGAGATCTGCTACTGCTGATAGGAAGGCTAGCTAGTAGGTGTGAATTTACTACACACTTTGTAAAAATCCATTTAATTCAGGGACATCTTATACTCTGACTCATGGTATGTGCATATGTGTATGTGTGTGTATGAGAGTTTGTGTGTGTTTGTGTGTGTGTATTCTGAAACTTGCCATTCTTATTACCTTAACTATCTCTCTCAAGATGATAATCAGTAAGAACCAATGTTAATTGATCCTTCCCTATATTTTTCCTAGAAGTTTTATAGTTTCTGATCTTCATGTATGCATTTAATTAATACTTAGCTAATTTTTCTTTAGAATGTACACAAGGATCTAATTTCATTTCATTTGTAAGTTTTCATTCTGTAATCTCATATAACTTTATTCAAATCCTTCTATAATTACTGATCACTTAATTTTACACATCAATTTCAGACTCTTACAAACTAGTTTGAGAATTGGGTAAGAGTATAGAGGGAGCAATTGAAAGTTATATTTTGTTTCTGAAGCCCAGCATCTACCTAAATGGAAACTAAGTGAGGAATTGAAGGTAGGAAGTATAGTTAATATTAATGCTAATACTTACAGAGACAGAGTTGGGAGAAACCCCAACTCTAGTCACTTCTTAGATACTATGTAGACATTCTGAGTAAGTGACTTTAGGTTGCCAGACCAATGTAAAGATTAAGACATTATTGATCAACAAACCACAAACCTCCCACCTTTCCATTTCACTTTTATCCTCCATCTATACACCATTAACAGTTTATCCTTCATGTGTGGACTCTGAAAGCCTTCACAGTAGAAACCAGCATTGCAGAGTCTAACTCAGCTCCTCTCAACTGCCCTCCTCCAAGTAGAACTCTCTAAGGCATTAGGGTAGGGAAACTAAGGCCAAGAGAAGACAAGGGATGAGGAGCAATCAGGGACGAAAAGAAACTTTTAGGAAGTAGTGTTGCCTTTAAGCAGAAAATCTTAGCAGGCTAGGGGTTCTGAACTATTGGGAAAGCCTCCGGGGTGAAAATAATCATGAAGAGGGCTTCAAAAAAGAAGCAGCAGAAGGAATTTTAAATAGAGCACAGTAAAAATCTGACCCTTAAGTCAAATCTTCACTTGAATACCTCCCTGAGCTCTGAGTAAGAACTAGAACTAGACAGCAGGGTTGGTGTCTCAACTCATCAGCTGCTCATTAACTCACCATTTTTACAATTTATTTTCTCAAGATCTGAATGAAATGCTCACTTCTTAAATGCTTTCAAACCTCCCACACACCTTTCTCAGTGACCAGTGCAGAAATAAATAAAAAAACACTTATTGCAATGAAAGAAAATGTCTTTTATTAGGCAAAAGCCAGATGCTCAAGGTCCATCATGATTTTCCCCATATTTGGTAGATGTTCTCTGGGGATAAAGGAACCTTTTATAGAAAGCAGAGAGCAGGAAAAGGAGGGAGCTCAGTGGTACTTGTGACCCAGGGCAGTAGCGACACCAGATACCACTTTCTGAAAGGCAGCCTGTGCCACTGGGGTGAAGTCCTTGCCAAGATTACGAGACAGCACAACCACAATCACGTTGCCCAGGAGCTGTGAAGAAAGAAGAAATATACTCGTGGTTACGGGAACATGGAGCATGTCAGTCCCATCGAAAGCTATGCTTGTGGTTGTCACCTTGAATGACAGCTGGAACTTAGCACCTGCTACTGTGAAGAATTCTTCTACATTCAGCAATAATTTCATGGAGAAATATTTTCCATATCATCTTTCTGTTTGATTTGATTCTTTTCCAGTGTGGAGGGTCAAACACATGCCCTTAACAGGTTAATCTTGTCACCATACCATTCAGCTACCTGTCCAACTGTCATCTTAGTACACAAAATAAATGATCACTATTCTTTAGAATGGTATAAGGAAGCATACTACATTTTCCTCTCCTTGTCTTCAAAGAAAGATGTCACAATAGCTCAAAATCTGATTAAAATGAGAAAGCTTTTGAAAACCTGCAGTTATAATGTTTAAAAAATAAATGAAAGGAAAAAATAACACACTATTTTGAACAAGTGTAGAAGAAAAGAACTTGAAATAGTCCTCAGAAGTCTATGGTGATGAAGGCTGCCAACCGCTTCTATAGCTAAGCTACTTCCTTCCACCTATAATATTTCCTCATGCTGTTCCCTTGACCTCAGAAAGGAGGAAGGGAGAAAACGCTCACAAAGACCCCACAGTCTCACCCTGAAATTCTCAGGATCCACGTGCAGTTTGTCACAGTGCAGCTCACTCAGACTTGCATAGGTGGCCTTCAGGTTGTCCAGATGATGCAGACCATCATCGAAGGAATGCAGCACTTTCTTGCCATGTGCCTTCACCTTAGGGTTGTTCATAATAGCATCAGCAGAGGACAGGTCGCCGAAGGAGTCAAAGAACCTCTGGGTCCATGGGTAGACGACCAGCAGCCTGAGCAGTTGAAAAGGGAACAAAAGACCATCAAAACCCAGAAGACTTCTTCATCTCCCATGCCTACTTTCCCTTTGCCTCCTTAACCAGCCTTATAACCAGATACCAACCTGCCCAGGGCCTCAGCACCAGCATTGTCCACGTTCACTTTGCTCCACACGGCGGCCACAGCGGCCTTCTCCTCACCAGACAGATGCACCATGGTGTCTGTGTCAGGGGTTGCTAGAGAACACAGATGTGTCAGAAGCAAGTGTAAACAGCAGCTGGCTCTGCCCCTGCTTTTATGCCCAGCCCTGGTTTCTGCCCTCCCTAATCTTAGAAGCAGATTGGCCAAGGCCAGGGTGTGGTCTGGTAGAGTGAGGCCTGAGTGAGGGCTGATGTACCTGTCCTTGGCAGTCTGACATTAGCTTAGGAGTCTGCCCTCAGATTCTCAGCCCTCCTCCTATGTATGTACCTCCTGGTCACAGACCAGCAGGGCATAAGGCTCCTAAAAACATGGTTTATGACAACTTTAGACAGTTTTTGGACTATTTGGCAATTTATTACAGCTTACTACCCCAATTTTCTGATTGCACAAATGGGAAAGTGAGACACAGAAAGAGGAAGGAATTTTTTCTTGTGGTTTACCTAAGAAGGTGTGGATGCCACTCCCCTGTATCTCCTGTGTGCGCAGAATTATTGTAAGGAAAGAATGGAAGAAGCTAGCCTAACATCTTGGATCTAAGTGTATCATCCTCCCCTGGTTTTAAAGTGTATCATCCTCCCCTGGTTTGGATTCAACTTCCTGATTAGAAAATAAATAGTCCTTCCATTGTCTGCTCTTGATCTTTTTTTAAATTTTTTTTCCAGGTGTGCAGGGTTAGGGATGTTCTTTTGATTCTACAGTTTGGACCCCTAGCCAAATAAATGATGTTTAAAAAGAACTGAATCAAGCAGACCCTTGTTCAATAAGTAGTCTGCTTGGTCTTATGACACAGAAATGGAAGCAGAATTCTCAATGAATTAAAAATAAAAATTGATATGAAGCTTCTTAAAATCTACGTTGCAGAGTAACATTACAAGAACTAAGAGTTTTCATTGGAAGACTACTACGTAGGCACATGTAAGTACTTCTGCTTCTCCTTCTCTGGTTGGGAACTCCCTAGTGACAAGAAGGGGGAACAGCGACTTGCCCTTAAAACAGAATTTTCTTCTGTTCAGTCCACTGAGCCCACTGTATTTTAGAACCATTTTCATCACTAAAATTCCTTAGCCTGATCTCTTCTTCTCTCTCTATTTTAATGTATCTACTTCTCTATCTCTAAAAAATTAAATATTTCTACTCATTCTCCTTCCACAATTAATAAACTGTCCATTTCTGAGGCCAAAACAAACTTCTGAAATGGTATGTTTGTTCTATGCTGCTAAATTATGTAATGAAAAAGCAAGGGCAATAATTGTAACTGAACACAACGCAGGATCTCAGCTGTCCTTCCTTGTAGACATCTCCTACTTCCCTTTGTCTCTACCCCTACTAACCTAGGCTCAGGCTTAAATCTGCATTTTTTGGAGTATGGAATGAGGCACACTTATTTATTTACTGTATCCTTACCACTTTATAAATTCCTCCTGTTTCAGGGGACTCATGTCTGGTATGTGCTTTCTCTCTCTTTGTCATCATTCACAAATAATATTTAAAGTGCTCTTGGCTTCTCAACATTATCATTCTGAAACTCCTATTGCAATGTTATTTTTAGATATACCAGACAAATAGCTGTGTGTGTATGGCGTGTGTGTGTGTGTGTGTGTGTGTGTGTGTGTTTGTGTGTGTGTGTGTGTGTGTGTGTGTGTGTGTGTGTGTGTGTTTATACTGATAGTTACTCTAAGGGAATTAACAAATTTTCCATTTCTTGTTCCATTTTTTGCTTCCTTCTCTAAATAAATTCCTCTGTCATTGTTAAAGTTTTCCTCATCCTTTTTACCCATTCAAACATATAACACATATTTTGAACAAAATTTATGAGATTATTTCTGGGATGTAGGAAAAGCTGTATATCACAGGGAGAAATTATGTGCTTAGCCAAGATTATATTGATAAATCAATATACTTCTAGTAATTTCTATGTTCTTCTTTCCTTTGAAGCAACAAAAATCTAATCAGTTATTTATCCCTAAGGAAAGATTTTTACACATTTTTCTGGGAGAAAAGAGTTTTCAAGTATTTATCAATATTAAGGAACAGAGGATTGATTTTCCTTACCTTTATATATGTAAAAATTTTATTATATTGTAAAGATGCTGTACAGAGGTGGTTACAGTTACAGGAGTAAGGTCATGAATACATTTCTTGTCAAGCATTTTCCATTTTATTAAAATTAAAGTTAGCCAGGTGCCAGTGGCTCATGCTTGCAATAATAACTATTTAGCAAGCTGAGATCTGAGGATTGCAGTTCAAAGCCAGCCAGGGCAGGGAAAACTTTATCCAATCCTTTCTTAAATCAAATTTCAAAAATCCTTAACACCATTAGAAAAGCTTCAACAGACTAATTTTTTTCATAAATGTTATCAAGGATTTATTTTACTATAATAGGGTTAACGTAGGGAGAAATAGAACAATACTTCCCATTCAGGATATAGGAGTTGAAGACTCAAAACAAACATTTTTGGGCTTTTTGACATCTTCCAAAAATGTTTGCCTAAAAGAATCCTATATTTTCCTCTTTTTTGTTTTTTGTCGGTTTTGGGGCTTGAACTCTGGGCCTGAGTGCTATCCCTGAACTCTTCAGTTCAAGGTGAGCACTCTACCACTTGAGCCACAGTGCCACTTCCAATTTTCTGATGGTTTATTGGAGATAAAAGTCTCACAGACTTTCCTGCCCGGGATGGCTTTGAACCGTGATTCTCAGATCTCAGCTTTCTGAGTAGCTAGAATTATAGACGTGAGCCACTGGCACCCAGCTAGGATCCTATATTTTCTAGAATGAACATGTTAAAAACAACTTACATGGTTGAGTTGGTGGCTCACACCTGTAATCCCAGCTACTGGGGAGGCTGAGATATGAGGATCACAGTTTCAAAACTAGATAGAGCAGGACAGTTCATGAGACTGTTACCACCAAAAAAAAAAAAAAAATCGATAAGTGGAGCTGTAGTTCAAGTGCTAGAGAATACATCTTAAACAACCGAGTTCAGGGACAATGATCAAGCCTTAAGTTCAAGCCCCAGGACCAAATAAAAGCAAAAAATAAAACCACACACAAATATTACAAAAAAGGAAAACATGTTTATACTTCTCTGTAAATTACCAAATTGTCAAGGGTACATCTTTAAAAATTTGAGATTACCAGTCATTCTAGCTATTCAGGAAGTTGGAATCTGAGGATCAAGGTTCAAAATCAGCCCTGGCAAGAAATTCTGTGAGATTCTTATCTCCAATTTATTGCCAAAAATTCAGAACTAGAGATGTGGCTCAAAGTGGTAAAGCACTAGCCTTGAGCACAAAAGCTCAGGGATATTACCCAGGCCCTGACTTCAAGCCCTGGGACCTACATAAAAATAAATAAATAAAATTTTTGAGAAAGAATTCTCACCGTGATACAGATTTTTTCCACTTTGCCCTTTGTGCAGAAATGGTTTACCAAAGTTCTAGCTTGTTTCCTTCCTTTGTGATTGGGTGGTTAGCCATGCTCTTGTACTGGTTATTGCTGAAGTAAAACATCATCTGGTTTTGGCATAAGTGCTACTGCTAGGTAGGTGCCAGTGGCTTATACCTGTAATCCTAGCTACCCAGGAGGCTGAGATCTGAGGATCAAGGTTCAAAGCCAGCCTGGGCAGGAAAGTCCCTAAGTTTCTTATCTCCAGTTAACCACCAGAAGACTGGAAGTGGTGCTGTGGCTCACGTGGTAGAGCACTGGCCTTGAGCTGAAGCGTTCAAGCCCCATGACAGACAAAACAAACAAATAAACAACAAAAATAAACAAGTACTGCTACTACTCATGGCTGTTGAAATATCTTTAGATCATAAAAAGACTTTCCCTTTTATTCCCTGTAACACTGTAGGGACAGGTTACAAATAGCTCAAGACTATAGAAAAGGGAAAGTAGTGATAAATTTGATTGTATACGGAATCCCGAGTTCAATTCTAGACCATTAAGAAAATGCTATGAGTACTCTAACTTGTTCACTGTTGGCTTGTTCCCATCCTATGAGGGTCCCACAGAGAGTCAGCTACACTTTGCTTCCTGCCACACTGGTTACTAAACACACATACACATTCATACACACATATATCCTCAAAGTGAGACACAAGTTTAGCCCCATAATCATGCCAAACTTTCATAATTCCATGTGTTCACTACCACAGTGGGCCTGGAACAGTCCAGGATAAATATTTAAAGGATAAATATTAACTTCTTCATGGGAACCATTACTATCTTCCACAGACATGAGGTGTGGTCATTTGTTTCAAAAAGGACATTGACCTGGAATATTTTTGCACATGCTCTGGGGTTTTATTTTGAATCCTGCAAGTAAGACTTTGCAACCATCTAGTGTATATTTTCCTGGATCAAGCATAGTCCAAATACTTGCTACAGTCTGTCTTCCAAAGATGTATCTTTCCCTTCACTTAGCATGTTCTCAAAATAATAAAATGAAACTATCGCTAGAAGAGTAGGACTATTACAACCAAACCCCAGACACACAAATTAGTTTGGGAATCAGGGTTTTATTTAAGACATGGGGTTTTATTTAAGCCAGTGACTCATGTTGTAATCCAGACTTATCAGGGGGCTGAGCCCCAAAGATCAGGGTTCAGAGTTAATCTGGGCAGAATAGTATGTGACTCCATCTCAAGTATAACCAGCAAAAACCATGGCTGGAGGTGTGGCTTAAGTCATAGAGCATCTCCAGGGCAAGCAAACTGAGTAAGCATGAGGCCCTAATTTCAAATCCCAGTACCAGAAAACACAAAAAGCAACATTTCTCTCCTTAAAGCAATAAAATCAATGTGATTTTACCTTGCTAAAATATGTATCTAATTACTACAGAGCCATTGTTATTCCAGTGTATAACATATACATTTATATTTCTTCCAATAGATGAAATTAACCTTTATTTACTTCATTGAGTGACTTATTGTATTGTCACGTGTTGAGCTGTCTTTAAAGGAGGAGGCTGCAATGCTTGATAAGAAATGTACGCATTATCCTGCCCATGTAATTGTAACTCCTCTGTACAGTGTGTTCACAAAAAAAAAATAAAATAAAAAAATAACAAAGCTAACTCAGAGACTGAACTTCCTTAAAGGCTAAATCTTGGCTTTAGCCTAAGTACCCATAAAATCATTGAGGTTTCAAATCCAAAGCCCAAATGATCAAATCACATCTCAGAGGCTCAATAGCTATGGATAGTCTTGGAGGATATTATGCTCAGTTTCCTTGACATTAAACTTGCATAAGTTTTATTCAAAAATCTTTTTTTTTGGGGGGGGGGTCTGGTTGTGGGGCCTGAACTCTGGGTCTGGGCGCTGTTCCTCAGCTCTTCAGCTCAAGGCTAGCACTCTACCACTTGAGCCACAGCGCCACTTTCCGGCTTTTTTCTTTTTTGCTTATGTGGTGCTGAGGAATCAAACCCAGGGCCTCAGGCATGCAAGGCAAGCACTTCTAACACTGAGCCAACTTCCCAGCCCCTCAAAAATCTTTGTATGAAGGTACTGGTGGCTCATACTTGTAATGCTAGTGACTCAGGTGGCTGAGATCTGAGGAATCTGAGTCGAATCAGTCTGGGCAGGAAAGTACCTCAGACTCTTATCTTCAATAAGTTGTTTAAAAATCCAGAAATAGAGCTGTAGCTCAAGTGGTAGAGCAATAGCTTTGAGCAGAAAAGCTCAAGGATAAGGCCCAAGCCCTGAGTTCAGGCCTCAGGACTTGCATGTGTGTGTGTGTGTGTGTGTGTGTGTGTGTGTGTGTGTGTGTGTGTGTGCGTGCGTGCATGCACGCACACGTGCACCCCTCCCCACACACATACAATGTATGTGGAGTCCAACACACATTGTGTCCTCTATTTCTGTTTCTATTATCTATCTTTCTCAATTCCTTTCTTTTTCCCTTTCACACACACAAGTAAACTTACGCATATATCTTCACTTAAACATGTTGAACATAGTGTATAAAACATCATAGAAAACTAAGAAATTAGCTAATTATCAAAATAAAAATAAGATCAAGAAACTACTTCTGTTCATATACATTTATGGTTCTACTTCAGCAATATTTTAGAACATAATAAACTCTTGAGTCTCTTTAAACTCCTCTACTCCTAATCCTTAACACTGACACTGTGATCAATATGATTCCCATCCAGGGGACATTTGTTTGGGGACTCATAGGCCTAACTTCTGTCATTGATTAACTATCTCCTTTCAGAAGTACAGGAATAGGAGAAGAGATATAAGTTCTCATTGCCTCTTATTGATCTTTTGTAAGAAAAATAACAACAGAACATTTATTTCTCTTATTCATGATCATGACCCACTTAGCTCTCTTGCCCTCTTTAAGTATTTCCTAAATCTCTTTTTTTTTTGTTTAGCTTCTGGGTTTTAAATACTTTACTAAGCATGAGACAAATCTTCTCAATGTTGACCTGAACTTATCTGCTTCTGAGATGTGAGCAGGAGTCAATGTCTCCTACACACAAGGTCTTGAGAAGGAAATATGGACATGAAGGAGCCTCTGCCTCAGGCAATGGCAGAACAGTGAAATATAAATATAATGCATTACCAGCATATCCTGGCTGTAATGGAAGAGTTACTATGAAAGCATTTTTCTACAGAAGGAGGAGCTGGGTTCTGCTTAGTGACTCAATAAGCCTAAAATTAACCTACAAGCACACTATGCTTAAAAACATCCATTTAAGTTAAAAAGTCAGAAAATCCCCTCTAATTTGACACTGAAAGAAATAGTTGCTACAATGATCAGAAAACAAATGTCTTCTTCAGAGTGCCTTAGGTTTCCTTGTGTATCATTGCATTTACATCGAAGGAACTCTAAGTGTTAGGTGATTGTCTGCTACTCCCAGAAATTCTAAGACAAGGAATAATTAGTCATTCATTTACTGATGATTTCATTGAATAAAATCTTTTCTTGTTGACTGTATAAGAATTTATAGCACAGCACAGGATGTGTGCAAGGTAGAACAAAGTAGACAGAAATACAGCACGCTGTGTGTCATGTATCTATGTGTGTCTGTGTGTGTGTTGTTTAATGGCTAACAGAAGTATATAAAGTTATATTCATTTGCTTCAACTCAATTTTTAAGGTCCACTTCACAAGGAAGAACTACTGGCCATATCTTTTTTAATTGGTTACTAATTTAAAACAGAATGTTCTGCTAAAGAATCAGAAGTGGGCATCACAACCCAATTTCCACTTAAATTCACACCTGGCAGAGCACTGGTGGCTCATGCCTATGATCTGAGGATCATGGTTTAAAGCCAGCCAGGACAGGAAAATTCATGATATGCTTATCTCCAGTTAATCAACAAAAGAGCTTGGAAGTGGAGCTCTGGCTCAAGTGGTAGAGCACTACCCTTGAGCCGAAAGATTCAGGGACAGTGCCCAGGCCCTAAATTCTAGCCCCAGGACTGGCACACACACACACACACACACACACACACACACACACACACACACACACACACACACACACACACACACACACACACACACACACACACACACACACACACACAGTATTTTTCAAGCCACAAGAGATAACAAGGGTAGGAGAATTGAAAACCAAGGCATTCACTGTGTATGCCTTAAAGATGGTTTCCTATCAACACCATTGAAGACAGTAAGAAAAAAGTTAAAGTATGAAACTTGACCCGATCTCTAGAAAAGTTCATCCTTAGCTCATTATAACTAGCCAAAAATGTTTCATATATTGAAGAAAAAATGACTATAACCACTAGGTGAGTTTTATCTGAGATCATATAAATAGGAGGCCAAACAGGAACCCTTTGTCAATCTTATCACATCATCACCAACTGTTAACAGTCTTCTTTTTTTATTTTTATTTTTTATTGTGCAAATACTGTACAGAGGGATTATAATTGCATAGGCAAGATAATGAGTACATTTCTTATCAAGCATTTTAGCCTCCTCCTTTGTTTCCCCTTCCCATCCTTTCCTATCCTCCCTCCCCCCAGTCCTCCCCCACAACCAAAGTTGTAAAGTTCGTTTTAGACATAACGACTTGTACATCTCATTGTTGCAATGGATCCACCTGTATCCCTAGTTAAACAATTTGTTTTTTCCCTTCCCCTCCACAAATTATACCGACATGAAATACAGTGAAAGCAGGGGTTATACTGTGGAGGGGGGGGATATATATAGCAACAAAGAACAGTCTTCTTATACCTCTAAAGAGTACCACTATTCCCTCTCTTTCATTAAAGACATTGTCATTGCTCCACAGTCAACTTTCCCTTCCTAGAAGTACTATCTACTTGAAGTCACTACAAGGTCTCCTTTATCTTGAAAGATTTCAGGAATGTCTGTTCTCAATCCCCCATAGATCATAGTGTACAATATTCCCACTATCTGTAGTACATTCTCACTGGAATCAACATAAATGGTAAGAACAGAGAAGAAAAAAGTGATATTCCTTGTAGAGAATGATTTTTATTCTATTCTGAGTCTGAGTCTGGTAGAAAAGCTTCATTCCCCCATTTTATCTTCAGATAACGGAATTTTAGGAGCCTCCAGGTTAGCAGATAGGAACATCTTTGGTACTTGTAGACCACAGAAGTTGTCAGATTCTGTCTAGAATCTGGATTGCTCTGACAATCAGTAAGCATCACACTGCCTAAAAATGGAAATGCAGATGGAAAATTATACAGTAAACAGAAGACCTCAACGTGGCATTGCTACAAGTAAGTATGAAACCTACTTCATTCTTATCCAGTGTGAACAACTTTTAGAGCCATATTCTCACAACATCATATCTCTCTTTGCCTGACATGGGCTTAACATGACACTAGTCTGGAAGTTCCCATTGCAACGTGGTGCTCTATTCTCTCACTAGCTCCCAGAACACTGTCATTGGTTGTTTTACTGCTTTACTTTCTATCATTTTAAAAGTAAAACTGCACACTAAAAACACTGAAATTGATTGAATGATCAAATAACAAAGAGCCCTGTGCCATATATTCAAGAATTTTTGACAAATAACTGCTAAATATGAAAACCTATGTACATATGACCATATAAGATGATGCCTAGTGAAATGAACCTCAAGATAGGGACACAAGAGGTTTTATCTTTCTTGCTGTTGTTTCTAATGTACTTATAATGTATCATGTGATTTTTTTGTTTCTCTTTTATGTTCTTCCCCCATGGTATAACCCCTGTTTTCACTGTATTTGATTCTGGTGCCCTAATTTAGGGAGGGGATGGGAAATGACAAAAAGCTGAAATAAGGATACAGGTTGACCCATTGTAACAGTGAGACGTATAAGACACTATGTTGAAAACGAACTTTACAACTTGCAGGGTGGGGGGGGGGGTGGAGAGAGGAGCTGGGGAGGTAGAGAAGGAAGAGATGATGGGGGAAAACAAAGGAGGAGATAACAATGACCTATAGGAAATGTACTTATTACCTTACCCCTCTCTATAGTATCTTCACAATAAAAATATATGTTAAAAAATACTAAAAAAAACTTAAACACAAAAAAGAAAAAATTGGTGTTCCTTTGTTCTGCCAAGCCTTGATGCTAACCTTAACAAACTTCAGAAACATATTCATAATTTCAGTTACAAAGGCAAGACTGTCTTCCTGATCAAATTTGTGTTATCCAGGACAAAAACTTTAGTTCAGTATTGGGCACTCCCTTTCACAGTATAGAGATTATTCAAAAATAGTGGATGATTAGTGGCCTCCACTGTTCCTCCTGTTTCACTTCTTCAGTTAAGGCCAACGTTCTACCACTTGAGTCATAGCTTCACCTCTGGCCTTTTCATGATTAATTGGAGATAAGATTCTCATAGAATCCCATGAACATATAGCCATTTAATATTTGATAAGGAAGCCAAAAACACAGGTGGGAAGACAGACAGCGTCTTCAACAAATGGTGCTGGGAAACCTGGCTATCTATGTGTAGAAAACTGAAGCTAGATACTCATATATCACCCTGGACCATAATTAATTCTAACTGGATCAAAGACCTCAATGTAACACCCGATATCATGAAAATATTACAGGAAGGAGTAGGGGGAACACTAGGCCTTCTAAGCACAAGTTGAAACTTCCTAAGTAAAGATCCAGAACCACAACAGATTGAAGAAAGACTGGATGAATAAGATTGCATCAAACTGAAGAGTTTTTGCATGGCAAAGGAATAGAAAGCCAAGAGAATGGGAGAAGATCTTTACTAGATATGCACTAGACAAGGACCTCATATCTAAAATATACTTAGTGCTCATAAAATTAACCCCCCCTCCAAATAAACCCTCAAAAACTCAACAACCAAATCAAGAACTGAGCTAAAGACTTAAAGAGGGAATTTTTAAAGGAAAAAGTAAGAATGGCTAATAGACACATGAAGAAATGTTCACCATCTCTAGTCATAAAAGAAATGCAAACTAAATATTGAGATTCTACCTCATCCCAGTTGGAATGGCCATTATCAACAATAACAATTGCTGGCAGGGATATGGCCAAAGAGGAAGTCTAGTACACTGTTGGTGAGAATGTAAACTTGTTCAATCACTCTGGAAAGCAGTATTCCTTAAAAGACTAAACATAGAGCTACCCTATCACCCAGCAATCCCACTTCAATAGAACAGAATGCCACACTAAAGCTACCAGTCCAACAATGCTTATTGAAGCATTGTGTAACATAGCCAAGATACAGACTCAACCCAGATGCCCCTCAGTGGATGAATGGATCAAGAAGATGTGGTATATACAAACCATGGAACTCTATTTATCCATCAGAAAGAATGACATAGCTCCATTTGTAAGGAAATGGAAAGAGTTGGAAAAAATTATATGAAGCAAAGTAAGCCAGAGCCAAAGAAACAGAGGTTGCATGGTTTCTTTCACTTGTAGTAAATAGAATGTGCCTTTAAATCTACAAGTAAACCCACTGAATTATTAATACACACATATATAAATACTGGGACATAATAAATTATATATGACTCTAGACATTCACACACTGACGCCAAAGCAGGATATGCATAGGAGTGCTTGACAAAGGCTAAATAGCTATGTGCATATGATCATATAAACTAATAATATATGAAATGAACTCCAAGAAAAGGAAACAAGAGATCTTTTAGTTGCTATTTTGGCTTTCTTTTCCTTTTGTCTTGTTTGTTTTTTGTTTGTATTAGGGAGGGTAAGGAGGAACACTGAAAAGATGGAACAAAGTGGTACATACTAGAGAGTATGTGGAAAATAAACACTTGTGGGTGCGGAAAGGAGGGAAAAACTGGGAGAGAGCAAGGGAAGGGGAGACATGATTCAAAAAGAATTGTACTGAGCAACCCCATTCACAATAACCTCCCCAAAATAAAATATTTAGGAATTAACCTAACCAAAGATGTAAAAGAACTATTTAATGAAAACTATAAAAAATTAAAGAAAGAAATTGCAGAAGACACTAGGAAATGGAAAGACCTCCGATGCTCTTGGATAGGCTGACTTGATATAGTAAAGATGGTAATACTTCTAAAACTAATATACAAATTCAACGCAATTCCTATTAAAATCCCAATGACGTACATCACTGAAATACAGAAAACAGTCCAAAAATTCATATGGAACAACAAAAGACCTAGAATAGCCAAAACAATTCAAGGGGATAAAGACAATATGGGAGGGCTATCCATGCCGAACTTCAAACTCTACTACAGAGCTATAATAACAAAGACAGCATGGTACTGGCACAAAAACAGACCCGAAGACCAATGGAAAAGAATAGAAGATCCAGAAATAAATCCACAGGCCTACAGCCAGCTGATATTCGATAAAGGAGCCAAAGACATACAATGGAAGAAACACAGCCTCTTCAACCGCTGATGCTGGGAAAACTGGGCGGCCACATGCAGAAAACTAAAAGTGGACCTCAGCCTATCACCATGCACCAACATCAACTCAAAATGGATTAAAGACCTTAACATTAAACCTGAATCTCTGAAACTTCTGCAGGACAGAGTAGGAGAGACACTTGAACTAATAGGCACAGGAAGGAACTTCCTGAACAGAGTCCCAGGGTCACAACAAGTTGGAGAGAGACTCGACAAATGGGACTACCTTAAAATAAAAAGCTTCTGCACAGCTAAATCTATCGCAACCAAGCTAGAAAGACAACCAACTAATTGGGAAAAAATATTTACCAGCAATATATCAGGCAAGGTGTTAACATCCTGTATATACAGTGAACTCAAGAAACTAATCCCTCCCAAACCTAACAAGCCAGTTACTAAATGGGCAAGGGAACTAAAGAGGGACTTCTCAAATGAAGAAATAAAAATGGCAAAGAAACACATGAGGAAATGTTCATCATCCCTGGTGGTGAAGGAAATGCAAATAAAGACAACCCTGAGATACCACCTTACCCCAGTCAGAATGTCCCACATCCACAAATCAGCCAACGACAAATGCTGGAGGGGATGTGGAGAAAGAGGAACCCTATTACACTGCTGGTGGGAATGTACACTTATACAACCACTTTGGAAAGCAGTCTGGAGGGTCCTCAGAAAGCTAAAGATTGACCTCCCTTACGACCCAGTCATACCACTTCTAGCCATCTACCCTGAACAACAGGAACCAATATACAAGGACACGTGCACCTCCATGTTTATTGCAGCACTGTTCACAATAGCTAGGATATGGAAACAACCTAGATGCCCTACCACAGATGAATGGATCCAAAAATTGTGGTATCTATACACAATGGAATATTATGCAGCCATTAGAAATGACAAAATAATGGCATTTGCAGGGAAATGGATGGAGCTAGAAGGAATCATGTTGAGCGAGGTAAGCCAAGAGCAAAGAGACAAACGGTACATGGTCTCCCTGATAAGTGGATGCTAAATCCAAAATGTTAGGTGATACGGCAAAACTAACAGGACTTAAGAAACAAAGAATTCCCACTCATCTGATGGAACCACTACTAAATATCCCCATGCTGCTGATCACATGTATGGTGTATAACATGTGAACACCGTTATATGTTATAGACTGTGATAGACAATTTGCTCCAGGAAAGTTAGAATGAACTTGTGACTTTAAATGAGCATCATTATTCCACAATACTGTGAAATTCCGGAAATTATGTAATCACTTAATCACAATCAAAAAAAAAAAAAAAAGAACCTCGGGGAAGGTAGGGAGGGAAGTGATAGTAGGGGGAAAACAATGGAGGGGGTAACAATGTTCAAGAGGAAGTGTACTCATTACCTCACTCATGTAACTGTAACCCTCTGTATAGTATCTTTACAATAAAAAAAGAATTGTACCCATAATTGATTCATATAACTGTAACCTGTCTGAATATCACCTCTATAATAACATTTTTAAAGAGTCTTGTGACTTTTCTCCCCATGCTAGCTTTGAATCTCAATCCTCAGATCTCAACTTCTTGAATAAAATCAAGACTTTGCCTCCAGTAGTACATCTCCCAATTACTTCTATAAAATAAAATATTATTGCGTGTTTCTTCTAAAAATTCATGGTATAAATGCTGCAGATAAAAGAAGAGATCAAGCCGAGCACCTGTGGCTCACGTCTGTAATCTTAGCTACTCAGAAGGCTGAGATCTGAGGATCATGGTTTAAAGCCAGCCTGGGCAGAAAAGTCCGAGAGACTCTCATCTCCAATAAATGACTAGAAAACCGGAAGTGGCACTTTAGCTCAAGCAGTAGTGCACTCACCTTGAGCTGAAGAGCTGAGAGATAGTGCCCAAGCCCAGAGTTCAAGCCCCACAATCACCAAAAAAAAAAAAAGAAGAAGAAATCAGGAGCATGTCCACAACTCACCCTGAAGCTCTTAGGCTCATAAACATTTTGTCACAGCATAGCTCACTCAGCACAGGTAGTTTTGAGCTCATTCATGTATCTAACTGCCTTTCCAAAGGAGATCAGCACCTTCTGGCCATGAACTTTGACTGTTGAGCTGTTCATTATTACTGAGACAGACGACGTTTTAAAAATTACCCAAGAATCTTCCTACCCAAGAACCTTCTCTGATTTCCATTGACTATCTGCTGAGTATCTTACTTTTTTCCTCTTTTAGCTTCATCTGGTTCCACAGGCTAGTAACCACAGCTTTCCCTTTGCAGGAAAATGTACCACTGTGTTATCCCTGGGAGTATACTGGTGATCATAGATGAGACAGAAGCAGGTCTTGCTGGCCCCTTTCTTTGTGGCCTTCCATTTCCTTTATTTTTCCTGATGAAATGAGGCTGATGGTCAATGGTAGTCTAACCTTAGGATAGAGTTTGGACAAAGATTTGTGGGAGGGCTATCTGTGTCTCAGCCTATCAGGAAAGTCTGTTGTCCTTTCCACTATCTTTCACTGTTCTATTCTTATCACTTTCACCACTTCCCCTAAAGTGACTCATATCCTGACCCTAAGAAGTGAATTAGAAACAAGAAGGCTAAGAAGAATAAACCTGTTGAGCATTGAGTACAATGCTGTTGTGTGCTTGTGCTAAATCATTCTATTATTCAGCTACAATGCATATGAATGAAGCCGTAGGTGCTCTGAGTCACCAATTTCCCTAAAGCGTAGGTGGTGCTCATGATTTTAAAACTCTTCTAAATGAAAAAGTATCCCAATCCAACATTAGTGTGGACACAGGATAGATTAAAATTGGTGGTTTAGACAAGAGATAATTGCTTCATTTTTTCTTCATATTCATAACGTATTCCAACTGAGCAAACTTTGTTCTCTCATATATATGGAGAAGTGTTTGGCTGGTGTGGGAGAATACTCAATTTGGTATTGGGGAAGGTTATTAATATGCCCAGTGAAGAGAGTCATACACAATTCAGTGGGGATGAGGTGATCTCTGTCTGATCTATATTGTGCTACATTCCTCTACTGAGTTATCTAATCAGACAGAGTCAGTCTTCACTGACAACATTCCACACGCTGTTGTGGTTGTGGGCTGCAGTTGGATTTCGTATAACAAGCAATTACTCATATGGACTGGGCATAATTTTAATGGCTAAGAAAATAGAGTGTTATTATTTTTCATACACACAACCTTAAGACTCTGATTTCTTTCTTTATACATGAGATTAATTCTTGCAAAAGCTACAATTTTAAAAGTCACTATTTATCAATATTTATAGAAGTATTGGAACACTCAGATCCAGTGTTAGACCTGAATTAGAAATTATTTGTGCCTACTTGAACATGTAAGAGACTTCATCTGTTTTATCTGTTCAGACTTAAAATATTTGTTTAATATTTTAAATATCCATTTACATAAATATTTGTTTGCAATATTTAATGTTTAGCAATTGCTAAAGAGCCAGGCTGTTTTATCATGGCATTCCGAAATGTCTGTGAGCTCTCATTCTCAAACTTAGTTGGCACAGAAACACAGGAGAATCTTTACTTTGGTAGAGAAGCAGGCAAAAAAGTTTGAGTCAAACCCAGAAGAGTTCAGTTTAAAAGAAAAGGGTACTGGTGGCTCATGACTGTAATTCTAGCAACTCAGGATGCTGAGATCTGAGGCTCATGATTCAAAGCCAACCCAGGAAGGAAAGTCCATAAGATTGTTATCTCCAATTAACCACCAAAACACTGCAGTGTTAGCCTTGAGCAAAAGAGCTCATAAACAGTACCCATGCACTGAGTTCAAGTCCCAGGACTTTCACACAGAGAAATAAAAATGTCAGTGGAATATAAAGAAGAGGCAACTTTGACCACAGAAAGACATCCCATTTACACTCATTAATAGACCTGTTCAGATGGCCTGGCTCTGATCTGGTACTGATCTCTCTAATGGCCTTAATGTCTATGCATTATGTCAGACTAGAAGCACTTGAAGTACATGTCAGGGAATGCCCTGTATTGAATTTTGAACTTCATCTCATCAGTAGTAGATCCCAATTATAACCACCTAGCAGCTATACAATTATTCATTATGTATTTTTAAACTCAAACATTTACTGAGCCTAAATATGTCACACATTATTTCAAATACTGGGGTATTTAGTGAGCAAGATAGAAGCTTACAGGGACTTGTGGTGGTCACATCTAATAAAGGAGATCAACACAAATCAATAGCCTAACAAATTGGAAAGTTTCAGATAATGTTATATGACAAGAAAAAGTGCATACAATCATACACTGGCAAGTGACTGCAGAAAAGTAATATGGGATAATGTTAATTTAAAAAAATTACATTAGAAGTGACTTAATGATCCAAAACGAGCTTTACAACATCGGTGCGGGGGGGGGGGGGAAGGGGGGGAAGGAGAAGGATTGGGATTGGGGGGGAGGGGGAGGCTGGGAAGGGATGTGAAGGGTAAACCAAAGGAGAAGGGTGCAATGCTTGGTAAGAAATGTACGCATTATCCTGCCCATGTAAGTGTAACCCCTCTGTACAGTATGTTCACAAATAAAATTTAAAAAAAAAATTTTACCCTAAAAAAAAAAATGAAGTGACTTAATGATAAAGCAGAGACCGTTATAAATAGTTGGGAGAAACAAATTCCTATCTAAAAGTAGGTAAAAACAAGTGCAATATCCCAATAAAATAGAAGACGAGTAAATAATAAAATCTTGGTATTTTATCATGATAAAGGTTTTGTATTACAAACTTGGAAAAAAATAAGCTAAGGGAACTATGAGTGGATTCAATGTTATAAAGATGAACTCAGGCAGCCTATTATTTGTGAATTATTTATGACAGTTGGGCAGGGATTTAATTCCATGACATAGAAAACAATGAAGATGAATACATCCATTAGTAAGATCTCTTCTGTCACCCAAACACACTTTAATTTTCCTGAACTCTCTATCACAATGTTACATTCTTTTCTACAAATACAAATTAACTCCCAATCATACAAGAAACCCAGTGAATCTGCCTGCCTAGTTGATCTAGTCAAAGTCTTCTCACTTCCTTTGGATAGCCTGCTGTGGTTCTATTGCTCAGACACAATGTGTCATGGAGGGCTTCTTGTAATAAGCTATTTTATTTCCTCCACAAATATCCCCTCCTCTTCCAGAAACATATAATGATACCTTGGCCTTCACATGCAGTAGTTCACCTGCATACTTGAGTGTTATTTCTCCTAAGGCCTTTGAGCTGACTTAACCATGGTAAGGCATATGTCAACACACAATACACCAAATTCCTTAGCAACAAAATGTAGTTAACTTGAGACAGGTGTCAACTGTTCTGAGTGCCAACATCTGCCCCATTCTATCCTCAAAGAAGCTCTGAACAGCAAAGCCCTGTTGAAAACTAGCTTATACTAAATAGAAAGGCATTGTAATCCCTCTTAGACCTTGACTTCTTAAAGCCTGGACTAATTTTCATATACTGAACTCCATCCTTGTTACTCTGCCCCCAGCCAGCCTTGAAGTCATCACCGTCTCCACTAAATTGTCTAATTCTAAGAGTCCTTTCTTCCCAATACCACTCTCCTACTCCTCATGCTTTCCATTCAAGTAATCTATGCATGTGGGACATTGCTTTCTTCTGTGATCTTCTCAATAAAATCCATAATGCAGGCAAAAACAAATAGGAACCCAACCTACCCCTCTCACACACAAAAACATGCAAACATACATACAAACATACCCCCTCATCATAAAATTGGGGGCTCTATGGAAATGAAGACTGAAGGACCATCACCTATGATTGCTTAGCAGACTACTTTTATTATTTGCATTATATGAGGGATAGAACTTCTCTGTTAGAGTTCTAAACCATAGGCAGGCAGGCAGCTCAGTGATACTTAGAGGCCAGGGCATTGGCAACTCCAGACATCAGCTTCTGAAAGGCAGCCTGCACCTCAGGGGTGAACTCCTTGCCGAAAGTTTTTGACAGAGCAACCATTAGCACATTTCCCAGGAGCTGTAAACCAGAAAAAGACAATAGATATAAAGACAGTTAGCAGGCAACTCTACGAGATGCTAGATTGGTCTCTAGATACCTGAACCCCCAGCTCTCACTCAGAACCAAGCCTGTATGAGCTTCCCTCTAAGTCTAGAGTTTCACCTAGTTAATAAACACAGGAAGTTTATTCCCCTGGCAAGTATAGTTATGGCCTTTTCTTATGATGAACAGTCCTATATTTTATAGACTGTCCTCCTGAAGTTGTAAGATATCAATTTGGTATTAGACATATTTTATATGTCTAATGTAGGACTATATAGTATATAATATAGTAACTATAGGAATAGCCACTGTAATATATGTTCAATTGCCTAGGTTCCTTTTATTTTCAACGAGTCAGTATATGCCTGAGTTTCTAGGGCCATCAATAAACAAAAACAAGACAGAACAGTGTGATATTCTTTCTCCAGAAAGAAAGAAAATCATTTTGAACAAGAGTTTATGGAAACCTATCATTTTTTCTCATCCCCATACAAGGTTTTTCTCAAAGCTAATGACATATAGACAAGTCCCTGTCGACTTCTAGGGTCAGCTCTTCTATACAAGCCTGTTCTCAGCAAGGTTAGGATTGTGAGGCTGCTTTACATCCAAACTCAAATCCACGAACACCTCATATCTTCCACAGAGTCTCAGACCTAGATCAATAATGTTTAATTACTTGTCTACATTGCCCTGAGGCCAAAGGTGAGAAGGCTTAGCATCTCCCAGACTGACCTTGAAGTTTTCAGGATCCACGTGCAGCTTGTCACAATGCAGCTGGCTCAGGTGAGCAAAGTTGCTCTTGAGATCATCCAGGTTCTTAGTGGCATCTCCCAGGGAACTCAGTACCTTCTTGCCATGAGCCTTGACCTTAGGGTTGTTCATGACGGCACAGGGTGAAGACATGTTTCCAAAGCTGTCAAAGAACCTCTGAGTCCATGGATAGACAACCAGGAGCCTACGAAATGGAACAGTCAGAAGAAGGCTCAAATCTGGAAACGAGGCCTGAATTTTGGTCAAGCAATTTCCCTTCCTCCCTCCCTCTCTTGTCATGGCCCCTCAGAGTTTACCTTCCCAGGGCTTCTCCTCCAAGTTCTTCTACATTCACATGTCCCCAAATGCTGTTGATAAAAGCCTTCTCTTCACATGTAAGGTGAACCATGGTGTCTGCTCTAGGAGTCTGCTGGATATCTCTGACGTTAGCAGCGCAAAGTGCGTATGGTTGCTAGAAAGTATGTCCTTTTATTCTTCATTCTTGACCCGCTGGCCCCTTGCTTCACCTGATACTATGAACCTATTGGTTAAGGCAAGCTGATCAATCAAGCTAGGGGTGGGGTCTGGGTAGGATAAGATTACAACAGGCATTTTCACAAAGCTAATGTCAGGGAGGGGCCCCTCAAGGAAACCCTGCTACTGAAGGTGTTTGGTTTGTTTTTTAACAGTCCCTCCCCCTATTTCAAGTCCATTATCTCTGTTTTCCTTTCACTCTTCCCTTCAGCTCTTTTCTTCTCCTCCCACCAGAGGATTATTTCTCTGTCAATCTTCCCTCCGTGTCTATCTCCAACTTCAGAGAAATCTATAGACTAAGACTAGAGACAAATATGTGAACAATTCCCAGGTTATGACATACTTTTTAGGCTTGGAGTTGAGCATCTGTGCTGGGACAAGTACCCATCTCATTCCATTAGAAATGGTTTCCAAGAACACCAATGGTTTCATTGGTGTTCGAATGATCTGAGGTGTTAGGGTGTGATTTCTCTAATTTACAGCAGTCTGAGGAAACATGAGGCGTCAGCTTCTCTATAGGAATAGACTAGTGTTATGTAATATAATGTAGATCTGCACCCTTGGCTCCCTGCATCTGTGTAAAATAGAGCATAAGAAGGACAATGTTTGCCTCCATGTGAATGTCCTTACATAGTCAGCAGATCTGTGTGTTCCCTGCTGAAATAAGTCTACACTAATTAGTGATCCAGGCTTTGGGTATAGCCTTCCATGCTCAGGAAAAACAGCTGTGAGTTTTCTTGGTGATCAATATGGACTTGTCTTTCAACTGTTAGGTCTTTCAAATCATTTCCACTGGTTTAATTCCAAGGCATATTATAGACAGAGAGCAAACTTTCTCTTGCATGCTTGTTAATCTCTGAACACACAGGACTTATCTTCCTGGAGTAACAATCCACACACTACACTGATAGCTGGGACCTTACTGCCTGTTAGACACATTGTCTGAGTCAGTTCTTTTTCTGACATATCACTTTCAACCTGAAAGAGAGAAGATGTATATATTTTTTCTCTGTGACCTTGCTAAATCACAATGCCTAAAATTTTTTTTAAATCAGCCTTGATTCTTTTCCCTGTAGGGCCAGCACTGATGATTCTTTGAAAGGGTGCACAAATGCATTTAAGTGAAGAATGTTCTTCAAATTCATTCTTGCTCTAACTTCTCATGTGGATTGACACTAATAGTATAGGAAGGCCTTTTAGTCTTTATGCAAAGTTTACAGTTTTTAATGGATGTAGACCAAGAAGTTGAGAAGATATCAGCAATGATTGTCTTCTCTTAGGGGTGACCGATAACTATATTTATAGATATATAGTATATATCTATATATACATTATATATATACATTATATATAGATAGATAGATATATACATTATATATAGATAGATGTGGAGGTATAGAGCATAGAACAGAGATGAATGCAGGTTAGGATCTCTCTCTTCTTTAATAAAATTGACTTTTTATTATGTCTATAGTGGCATGTATTCAATATGCCAGGATTCTATAAGATAAGAAGCCTACGAGATAAGTTTACTGTGTATACCAGATGTGATTATTCCACAGGGTTCAGCTTGTAGGGTCTTGGAGGATAACTTAAAGGCTTGGTTTGAGGCCTTTAAAAAATTAGTGACTCTTAATTATCCCTAATTAAACTACAGAAATTTATGATTATGCATGTCTACATACAGTTGTCTGTCCCGTTTTTTTCCCTGAAACTTAAACAGTGACCCCAAAGTCACCTATATCCACTGCTTCCCTTTTTGTGCTTTTGAGGAAATATCTTTTAGATTTTTGTTAATTGCTCCACATCCCTCCATGACTGTTTTACCCTTGCATTTTGCTCTTATCATTGCTTCATGGTGTTGGCTGATTCTTAACCTATGAAGCTGCTTCTATCCCACATGTTTTCTAGCATTCATCAGTAACTATTTTATTAAATAGCTGTTTCATAATTGTTGTAAATTCAGAGGAGTTAACATAAATAAGTCATAGGGGAGAATGAAAAGTGAATACATAAGCCAATCAACCAAATCAGTTCAGATATTATTTACACACTATCAAATTAGTATTTGGACTTGGGTAGAATTGTAGCAGGCAGACTTTCTTTTAAGGGGGAATTGTTTTAGCTGTGACAGAAATAAGGAGTAAGATGGATGGAAAGATTGTCCGAGATGTTTAGAAGTTGGAATAATAAATTCAAAACTGAAGCTGAAAATAACAAGCTAATTGTTACATTAAAGAAATAAATAATGGGCCTGTGAGGTACACATGCCAATGGAGAAAGAATGGCAGAAAATACTGTGGCAGAGGATGTACAACACCACTTGTCTGGTGACAGACAGCTCATCTTCTGTGTCAAGGAATGAGAAGCTGTAAGCCATTAATCCTCTTAATGACATGATCTCTAAGCCTCCTACACACTTTGCTAAGAGAATCAGTCTAATAATGTTTGTCACATTATTTTATTCAGACAGCTGATATTAAGTATGAGCAAGAATTATTTATTCTTTATCTATTAAAAATCTTGTGTCATTCAGAACTTGGGGGAGCGTGGTATAAATACTGAATTTGCTTTCTATTATGTTGTGCTGCACTGATGATGACTAGAACTAGGTATCATTCTTATCATCATCTTTTACTCCTTGACATTCAGAGTCATAATAGTAATTAGATTCTAAATGGAAAAATAAACAAGGAAAAAGAAGCCCAATATGTTGCTACATTACTAGGGATTCTGAGACAGGAGACTTATGAGTTTGAGGGCAGCTGCAGCTACATAACAAGAGTCTGTCCCCCAAAAGAGGAGATATATAGTTAATTTAATTAAAATGCATGTTGTTCCAATTTTTTTTTAAAGACTAGGTAGGAAAAATAGTGCTGTGAAGATACCCATTTATTCTGCGTTGGGCCACATTGAAATGTTACAGAACTTTGAAATATCAGTGTTGTTGATAGCCTGAAACTTTAACAATTATTAGTCTATTGCCCTGGACAAATTCTTATCAGTGTATGGAGACAAATGCCCAACTGAGTTGCATTTGCTAATATAGAGTACATGGACTTGTGATGTTTAAGGATCTCAAGCATGGACATGAGAGACTGACTTAGGGTTTGAACCTCAAAACTCTCAGAGAAATTAAAGCATTCCAGGAGTTATATTTAAGGTGGGCATTGGTGGCTCATGTCTATAATCCTAATTATTCAGGTAGCTGAAATTTGCACAACATAGTTTAGAGCCAGCTCAGGCAGACAATTCAGAAACTCTTTTTTTTTTTTTTTGGTTCGGTCGTGGGGCCTGAACTCTGGGCCTGGGCACTGTCCCTCAGCTCTTCAGCTCAAGGCTAGCGCTCTACCACTTGAACCACAGCACCACTTCCGGCTTTTTTCTTTTTGCTTATGTGGTGCTGAGGAATTGAACCCAGGGCCTCGAGCATGCAAGGCAAGCGCTCTACCACTGAGCCACCTTCCCAGCCCCCAAATCATAAACTCTTAATCTCCAATGAACTACTGAATCTACTTTGTATTCATAACATGACTACTTTTCCTAATAATCATTCTAAAGTGTTTATTATTAATTATTTCCAGTATCAGAATAAGTTGATTTATTATTTTATTCTCAAGACCATCTGCTATCTGGTCTTTGCTAATATTCCACCTAAACTGACTGTCCTTTTCATTTTGGAAAGCTAATTCATGCCAGTAACCAAAATCTGGTTTCAAACTATGAGTCTTATTAAGATCCATGTAATCTTACATCTCGAAAAGTCTACATCATGATGCTCCCAAAATGTATATACTTATAAGCTAACTCTATAGTTTAGTGCATGTTATATTCTAACAGAACATAATGCACATTGATTGTTTGATCCTTTGTTCCTCATGAAAAGACAGACACCTAAGAGAAGAGCTGGCTATAATTGATTGGTGGGAACTTTCAGGAAAACTCCAAGCTATAATTTAGTTCACTCATTTTTCTTAAATTCACTCTCCCAAGATATATGATGTATGTACACATATAAATTTTGTATATTACATAAATTAATACAGTAATCTTTAGACACCTACAAAGCTTGGTTTTGTCCTTCTCTTTTTTGGTGAAATTTGGCATATCCCACAAGTCTACTTCTGCAGGTTTCATTTTACTCCTCCTCCACCCTCTGCCATAGTGCTCCTCCAGTCTTTCCCCACATACCACCTGTCCCTCTCTGATGAGTCCCAACACTCTTGTGAGGAAAGATTTTGTTTCTTCCCATATTTCTCCCAAGAAATGTGTGCTCCTCTAACACAAAAGTAAAAGACAGAGAAGACAAAACATCACTATTGAAGAGAATGAACTTTATTAAGCAGAAGATGTGTACTCAAGGTCCAGTTCAGTCCCCGTGTATAGAAGAAGGGTTCAGGGGACACAGGGAGGGCTGGTGAATTGGAAAGAGGACTCAGTGGTACTTGTGAGCCAGAGCAGTGGCAACACCAGCCACGAGCTTCTGCCAGGCAGCCTGCACTTCAGGAGTAAAATCCTTGCCAAAGTGAGAAGAGAGGACAATCAACAGCACATTGCCCAGGAGCTATTAGAAAAAAAAGAGAAAAAGGACACATAGACATATTAAGTAGAGGTTTCCAGAAAAGAAAAATGTACAGGGGAATGGCTGCCCAACTCCAGTCTCCCTGAGAACCCCAACTTCAAGAATTCCACTCTCAGTCATCGCAAATGAACCTAGATTTAATTCCATTCAACATCCTTCTTACCTAGATCCTCATATCCTCCCCTAATGGCAACATTTTATTTACGTTTCCTCCTTTCTCATTAACTAAATCCAAGATTTCTGTGAAAACAGAATCTCAGGACTACCAGATTCTCATTGAGAGCTAGTCTTCATCTATGAAGGACAAGCCTCTGCTTGTCACAATATTTTGTGGGAATTTAATTTAATTTTAGGTAGTTTGTCATTGTGTGTGTGTATGTGTGTATGTGTGTGTGTGTGTGTGTGTGTGTGTGTGTGTGTGTGTGTGTGTGTGTGTGTGTGTGGTATGCCAATTCTGGGACTTGAATTCAGGGGCCTGGGTGCTGTTGCCAAGCTTTTATGCTCAAGGTTAACATCTACCACTTGAGCCATAGCTCCACTTTCAGCTTTTTGGTGATTAATTGGAAATAAAAGTCTCACAGACTTTCCTGCATGAGCTAGCTTCAATCTATCATCCTCATACCTCAGCCTTTTGAATAGGTAGGATTATAAGCATGAGCTACCAGCACCCAGGTGAATTTGTCATATTTTATTTGAAAAAAAAGCTGCACTGGAAATTTTTCCCTAAAAATCAATAATTCCTCAACTTCAACTATTAGTACCCATAACTCCATAACTCTCCCTCCATAACTCAGGCCATCCTCTACCAAAACCCAAATTCCATATTCTTACAACTCTGTCATTCTCTTAACATTATCTCCAAAATAAGCACAACTCAAATTCTTCTCGGACAGAATTCTGTAAGTGCAAGCAAATCCAGGCTTCTAATTATAAGGATCTCTATTCTTTGCTCTGAATAAAGCTGATGTAGAGTAGAGTCTCTTATAATCTATCTATCCGAACCAAGCTGAACTCATGATTTCTAGATCTGAGTGGACAGTTGCAACCATAGTTTTGCTCCCCCCCTACTCCCCCAGCCTTTAATGTCCTCAATACAAAAGCCAAAAGGAACTCACCCTGAAGTTTTCAGGATCCACATGCAACTTGTCACAGTGGAGTTCACTCAGCTTAGCAAAGGTCGTCTTCAGGTTGTCCATGTTCTTCACAGCCTCTCCAAAGGAAGTCAACACCTTCTTGCCATGGGCCTTGACTCTGGGGTTGCCCATGATGGCAGAGGGAGAAGACATGTTGCCAAAGCTGTCAAAGAACCTCTGGGTCCAAGGATACACAACCAGAAGCCTGTGATAGAGGACAAATGAGAGGTGGAAAATCAGAGTTACTAAAATGCACTGATGCTAGTCCTGGCCCATTTGCAAGGGTTGTGGTCATCCTTCTCTCCTACGTGATGAGAACGGGTACTTACCTTCCCAAGGCTTCTCCTCCAGTCTCCTCCACATTCACCTTGCTCCACAGACCATTGATAAGGGCCTTCTCCTCGGAAGTTAAATGCACCATGATGTCTGCTCTGGGAGCTTGCTGGTGATCACAGAAGTGTCAGAAGCAAGTATGTGCCGTTGCCAGAACCCCTCGCCTTTTATTCTTCACTGCTCTGAGGTCCTGGCCTCTTCTTCTCCATGGTACTTTGAGGTCATTGGTCAAGCTGACTAATGACTCATGGGTGGGGTCAGGGCAAAGAAAGGTCATCTGTGGAAAAAGGCGTTTTATGATAACGCGTGCTGGACCTTGCTGCGTCCTTACGCTTAGCTCCTCTTCCAGTGACAATAGGATTTTTCAGCCATTCTCCATTTTCTCTTTCTTCTCTCTCCATGTAAACCATCCAAAATACTATCCAATTCTCTCATTCCCCTTTCCCCACTTAAAAAGAAAACCCATAGACAAGAGCTAAATCCTTAATAGGAAAAGTTCCAGTCCAAAAAATGATTAACATTGTTTGAGAAATGGTTATAATGAAAAGAGCAAAGTTCAAGCAGTTGAAGCAATAGTTTCATCCAGTTCTTATTCTCCTGAAGATGGAACTGTGATTAAACCATCTTCATCTTTTGTTCCAGGGACACAAGACCCGTTCACAATTACTTACACAGTAATAAGAAGTCCACACTGGGACTAAAGCCTCAATTTCAATAATGCCAAAAGGTGATGTCTGAGAGAAGTCAAAAAGAAGAACATATCCTGTGCTTTTAGGGAATTTTCTTTCTTTTTATCTTCTTTGTGGCTCAGAAGACTGATTTCTTTGGGGATATCACCCTAGGAATTGCTTTCCTAACAGATTGTTTTTATTGGACACTATTGTTGTTTTACATTATATTCAGACTCATTTTTTATTTTCAGTGTGGCTTCTGTCTCTCTAGTTTTTACATTCCAAGTGTTCCCTGAGATTTTGTATATAACCTTGCCCTGGTAATTATGGTCATTAATATGGTATGAGATTAAAACCCTTAAGCTCATGTATTATCTTTGCCTGTTTCTTAAGACACTAGAATTCTTTATCTGATTTATTGGTACTCTCCTAAGTAGCATTACTCCAAGTCACTGAAAAACTACACAAGCTTTCAACAGAGATGATCTTTCTAGATATATATAAATATATACATACATTATATATGCATGGCAAATATAGATATAACCAGGTAATTCTACTCTTAGCTTTTTAATTTTTCTATCATGGCTTAGTTTGATTGACTAAATCATGTACTTTAAATAATGTACACTAAATAATGTACTCTTTTTTTTCTGATCATGGGGCTTGAACTCTGGACCTGGGTGCTGTCCCCCAGCTCTTCAGCTCAAGGCTAGTGCTCTACCACTTGAGCCACAGCGCTACTTTTGGCTTTTTCTGCTTATGTAATGCTGAGGAATTGAACCTCATGCATTCAAGGCAAGCACTCTACCACTGAGCCACCTTCCTAGCCCAAATAATGTACTTTTAATATATCAGATAATGCATAGAGAAATACATAGGTATTATTTAATATGTTAATGTAAATTAAATAATTTAATATATCAATGTAAATAATACATATAGAAATTTAGTCATCAAACAATTTGGGGGCAACATTATATGGGCTTCATTATAAATACTGTAGATATACCAAGGGTCCACAATTGCAGCAATACTCAACAAATGTTACAGATTAATATTAAAGATATCTGCAACAACTATAGTATCATTTGCAAATGACTGTGATTTCTCCCACAACAAAGAAATAGATAAGGCTATCAATAGACTACATTATTGCTATATTCAAAATGAAAAAATTTTGAAACTTCAGTTATAGTTTCCTGAATATACTGGAGGCGTTTTCCCCCAAATAAAATTTCAGCATCCTCATTTAGAATACACAGTTTAGGAAGATTCTAGGTTGGTAAAGAAAGAAGATATTTGACAATGCCAGTAAAAGATTCTTTTGTGTGTGTATAGGGGATGGGGGGAGTCAGAGGACCTGAACTCTGGGCCTGGGCACTGTCCCTCAGCTAGTCAGCTCAAGGCTAACACTCTACCACTTGATCCACAGCGCCACTTCCGGCTTCTTCTGTTTATGTGGTGCTAAGGAATCGAACCCAGGGTCTCATGAATGCAAGGCAAGCGCTCTACCACTAAGCCACCTTCCCAGCCCAATGCCAGTAAAAGATTCTTAAATAGATGAGAAGTTGGAGACACTGGGAAGAGCAGCTCTTGGCTTAAGAGTCAATGAAAATTAAGTTTTAGATGTCTCAGGCATATTTGTGAATCCACCATGTGAAGACAATAGTTCTGTCCGTAGAACGGTATGTTAGGATCAGAGACTGTCAAAGCCCATCAAGTAAGGAATGGATATCTGAAGTCTAAGAATTTGGAAGCAAATTTTCCCCTAAAACAAGCCCTGTTGCTATCTACCATCCTCTTCTCAATTCAGTGTGGACACAGACTTCTCTAATACATCAGAGTATGAGGTTTTTCTCTCTCCTCTTCCACCCAATTGCAAGGCTCATCTCTTATTCTCTGGTTATGATCTATGATATGAGATCTGGCTTCCATCCAGGGACCTGACCCATCCCACATGTCTTTGTTATTAACATCTGTGAGGACTTCAAGGAAGGATTTAAGAAGAAAAGGCAGCAAGCCCAAGGCTAAGGACATAAATTATCAATTCTGACTCAGAAATCAGGCAAGCTGGGAGCATTGTCAGTATAGCTTAGATGGTGCTGACTCATGCTAAACTATCCAAACTGCTCCTCCTATGAACCAAAGATGAATGATTTTTATCTCCCTTCTCTGGATAGAAAGCTCCAACTTTACAAAGATAACTGATGATCCAGTGGTCAGTACAAAATAGCAAGAAAAAAAGAACCAGTAAGAGCATTCATTTATGAACTAAAAAGTTAAAGTAATTTAAAGCCCTTACATACCTTATCTAAAAAAGAGATTCCTCTATATTAAGTAAGTATTCAGTCATCTTTGTCAGGGCTTCTTTCAGTAATTGTAGTTTTCTAAATTGTGTGTTAGATTTTAAGAAAGCGAAGATGACTTTTCAATGGGAAAAATCAATATTTTATTAAGTTTTTTTTTTTTTTTTTTTTTTTTTTGTCTGTCGTGGGGCCAGAACTCTGGTCTTGGGCTCTGTCTCTCAGCTCTTCAGCTCAAGGTTAATGCTCTACCACATGAGCCACAGCACCACTTCTGGCTTTTTCTGCTTATGTGGTACTGAGGAATTGAACCCAGGGCCTCATGCATGCAAGGCAAGCACTCTACCACTGAGCCACCTTCCCAGCCCATATTGAGTCTTTATATCTAAGATACTATTTTTATTTGGGGTATGAGGCAGTGTCTCTGACCTTGAACTCTTAATCTACCTGCTGAAAACTCTCTAGTTCTGGGATAACAGGCATGCATGTATTCCAAGAACATGCATTTAATCTAAAGAGTAAAATATTATATTTCCTCTAAATGATATTACTATGGACAAGTGTATGAAACAATTGTTGGTAGATAAAATATGGCCTTTCTTGACTTTTTCCCATAGTGTTTTCTGAGTAAAATAATTGTTTCAAGGATTATTCTTGGCCTTAATTTTGAAACACAAAAACCATAAGCAAAGTTTATAAACCACTGAAGAGGCAAAAGTCACTTGAGTTTATTTTTATTTTATTTTTATTAACATATGTGATCCAGACAATGTAAGAGAAATCATTGAGATTTACACACATGTGCCCCCTCTTTATGATCCTCTTTCTTTTCTCTCTTTATCCCTATAAGTTCTCTTTTGCTTTCATGTCTTTCTCCCTTAGATTCCACATACAAAAGGAAAATTACAACCTATCTTGGTGATTTGTTGACTTCCATTTTTTTGGAATATGTTCAGAAGGATATGTTTGAATTTTTTGTTTTGTATGGATGTTCTATTTTTAATATTTTATGAACCTGCATACTGGTTATTATAGAGGTAGACTAATTCTCATCCCCAGTAACAGTTCATATTCCATTTTTTCACATTCTTGACATTTGCTATCTATTGAACATTTGTTTGTTTTATATGTATTCCCTTCCCCCCCACCCCCAGTGATAGCCATTTCATGCTAAGAGTACACCTTTTTCCACGTGTAGGAAAAGTGCAATGTTTTTGAGTACATTATTTTGAATTCTTTAAAAATTATATTTCTTACCTAGGCATCAATCTTTTCTATTTTGGGAACTTTGTATTGAAGCTATACCATAGTATATATCTTGTATTGAAATTTGCATCTTTCTAGGAAATGATAAAACTAAAGACAGGCCAAGCAGATAGGACTTAAACAGAAGCAATAAGGATGATACTTACATCATCTGCTAGTCAGAAATAGGAGAAATCAAGGTCTTTTGCTTCATGTCACTAAGGACAGAGATACTGAATAGTTGCTCTTTCCCCCAAAATTCATGTAGAAGAGCTCCTTCTAAAAGTAAATCAGCTCAATCTCCTAGAGTTTGGGGCATCTGTAAATAGCAGAGTCTCTTTTTCACTTTGCTGCCAGAGTTTTTTATACTCAAACATCACAGAATCTCTTGCCATAAATCACTTTGTGAAATTAGTTTTCTTCTTTCCCTTTCTCATCTTTTTTTTTCCTCCTCCTGTCCCTCCTCCTGCGCCCCCCTCTGCCCTTCTTCTTTTTCTTTTCTCCTCCTTTTTTCCCCTTGTTTATTTGTTTTGTGAGGGTCTTAAGAGTCTTTTTAAAATTTACTTTTACTTCTAATTTACAGAATCAGGCAGAGCTGGTGTTTTTCTTCTTCTGGTGACTTGTGCTGGTGGTAGCCGGGTGGGGTCAAAGACTGTGGGTGTAGATAAGGTTTCAGCACAACCGGGAGTTTTGGCCACGTAGGAACCCAGCTGAAGACAATGGAAGCTGGAGTTCCTTCTCTTGACTTCATGGCTCCCATCCTCGATTCTTTCACTAGTAAGACAAGAAGAGGGGGACTATATGGCTATAAATTTATTATTGTTACTATTATTATTAAAATATAAATAGTATAGAGATTAAATAAGTTACAAAACTAGGCCAGGGAAAGAAGTTACACTCTCCTAATGCAAATAAGATGTTAAAAAAAATACTGGCCAAAAGAGAGGGTCAAATGGGAGGAAATAGAATGATTCCCTGGCCACTACAATTACTCTTAACGTTAGTCTTACATAATGCTCTGAAGTATAAAGAAGAATATATTAAAATTACACATATTCAACTTGAAACCGTAGAAAAAGGAATGTGTTCTGTTGGTTTATACTCGGGATATTTTGAACCTCACATAGTATCGATGCCCAGGCTGTGTCTGGATGAAGGTAGAAGGAGCAAAATGCTGGCTTTAGTGGCAGGATTAAGTCAAGCCACCAACCTTGGCACAGTTTGTTTCTTCTGCTTTCACTTGATTGACAAAAGAACTTATTTCTCACACAGGCCTGATTATTCTGATCACAAATGCCAATATAAAGAAATACCTTGCTTTTTATTTTTATTTGTGAAGACTTTCATTTTGCCAGTACAAGCTTTTAAGTGAAAGTCACAGCCTGAAAAAGAATGAGCTGGATGTTGGATCCTGGAGTTCAGTAAGCCATCAAGGTACTACCTGCTGATACCTATCTTGCTGTAGTCAGCCTTAGTATGTCCAGCACTGGTTATATGTCTTAGTAGTTAAGTATGTTGATATATGTCTATTTATTTGTACTTGCATAAGTGTTTGCCCATTCATTCATTCATTCATTCATTCGACACTCTAAAAATGATAAGCAGATAGCACAAAAATAAGACATAGACACAAATATTTTTATTTCATTGAATCAATAGTGGGGAAAGGCAGACAACCAATACATAAGCAAGTGAAATTTGTGGCATATCAGAATGATGTTAGGTGTTGTGGAATAAAAAGAAAAATAGAATGAAGGATAGAGTAAGATCAGGTTAATAAGGAAAGGGTATTGCTACTTTTACATAATGGGACAAGAAATTCCTCACTTTAACTTAATTGAGCAGTAGACTGTAGTCTTAATGCTCATAAGATTACGAGAATCGGATTCAAAGCCAGTCCAAGCAGAAAAATCAATGTGACTTCATCTCCAAAACATAACTAACAAAAAGGCTAGGCTGTAGGCATGTCGCAAGTGGTAGAAAGTTAGTTGAGAAGCAAATACAAGGCACTGCATTCAAATATCAGTACCACCCCTGAAAAAGAAGATACTAATAAATAAAAAGGCAGGTAGTTACAAGAAATAGAAAATGTCAATAACTTCAAGAAGGAAGATGTTGAGAATTCCTAGGAAATATTTTTAAGATGTTGAGAATTCCTAGGAAAATTTGTAAAAATCAATTTAATGATGTATAAATTGGAGATGGAAGCAGAAAAATATGGGAATACAGAGGTCCTAAACTATGAAATGTGGACACAAGTAATACTTAGATAATTATGAGAAAAATTATATACATATGAATAATAACATCTATACAGATACACACGTGTGTATACACATATATGTGTCATTGCCATATATGTACTGCATATGCATACATATCAAGTTGAGTCATAATAAACAAAATATGAGATTTCATCATGGTTCCTGGAGAAAAGTGATACTTTGAATTTGTAGGTTTTGGTGTATTGTTAGCGAGATGGAAACTATCAGAAGTCTTTGTATACACACACACACACACACACACACACACACACACACACACACAATTGGACATTATTCATCTATTAAAAAAAAAACAAAATCATGTCATTTGCAGTGAAATCGATGGAACTAGAAATTATCATTGTAAGTAAATTAAGACAGATTCAGGGCTGGGAAGGTGGCTCAGTGGTAGAGCGCTTGCCTTGCATGCCTGAGGCCCTGGGTTCCATTCCTCAGCACCACATAAGCAAGAAGAAAAAAAAAAAAAAAGACAGATTCAGAGAGGCTGCATGTTAGATGCCTTTATTTCTACAGGGACAGCCATAGAACTGGCTTTGAAGTGGTGTTGTTGGTTGGGTAGATGGGAAATCACAAACTATCTTTAGAACTTTTCTATGTATCAGAGCTTTTGTCAAAACAGCACTAACCAATGTCTCTCTTAGATGCTGACAAATAGTTCAGATGACAGGAAGCTCTAGATTATTTTTTATTTTCTTTGAGGAGAGAAACATATGGAATAACTTAGATAATAAGCAGATGGAAAACACATCTCTTGAGTTGAAGGCGTTGGGGCTATGGGACTCTATATGGGAAAAGAGATAATGTGTCCCCTCAATCTAAAAATGACCTAACACACTCCAGAGTGTCACCTTCTTCCTTAGCGTCCCTCCCTCCCACCTGAGTTTTCCTCTGTGTGACCAATAATACAAGAAGGATAAAATTCAATTCAACAAGCATTTTCATTCAGTACTAAACATACTCTAGGCATTATGTTGATAATTATGTGAGAGGAAGAAACAATCGTTTTAGAGATCATTTATAGAATATCTAGGCTCAATATAAAATAAAAATACACAATCCATTTTTCTAAGTTATTAAGAACATCACAGCATCAAAATCATAAGTACTAAATTCATGTTCAACTAAGAACATCAATCAATATTTAATCCTTGTGCTATAAAAGAATATTTAATACCCTAGTTTGGTCATCACCCATCATATATTTCCTCATACTCAATCCACCCCCTCAGAATTCTTTACCTTGTTTCCCATAAATGTGTGACTTAAATAGCTCTGTATTAGAAGCTATTTCACAGTTGTTATACACTTAGTGTACTCTTTGCCTTATATTAACTTTTAAATGATATATTCCTTTCCTAATGTCTGCAGCCTGCCTCTGTTTCTGTCCTAGATAAATACTTGAACCAAGAAGAAAGTTTCCAGTTAGCTTCACTAAATCTTCTTGACCAAATTAACTCATGCCCTTAGCAGTGATTATACGTACAAACGATTACAGCCTGTAGTGAATCCTTGGACATCGCAAACCATCATGGCTTCTAAGATGAGGACGCTCAATAGGATAAGAGATGCATAACAATCCCTGGAAAACTCTGATCAGCCTGCCTCTTTTCTTATATTTCATTCCTGGCTGTCTAAACCCTCAAGTCATCTCAAAATTCTGAAGCATGTTTGTGCAACAGTGAACTCCATTTGAAGCATAATTTCAGTCATGCTTTTAGAGTTTTTTTTCCTGATCTTGTAATTTCCTGATTTTTTTTCTTGCCCTAAGCATTATATTTATATGCCTGCCATAGGTATTTAGCTTTATAAACAGTCAGTCTCCATAAATGATTCTTCTTTCTCAAGATTGGAGCTGCCATATGTATATAGCTATTGAGCTATTCTGCTCATCTGCTAAGATTAATCTAGATGTATACTATTTATTGCAAATAAGGGAAACAATGGGATCTATGGTTCTTTGGGCCTTTCTTACTTCACTTAATATGATTTTTTTCCCAAGTCCTTCCATTTCCTTACGAATGGGGTGGTATGATTCTTTCTGATGGAAGTATAAAATTCTATTGTATACATATTCCACATATTCTTGATCCATTCATCTGTTGAGGAGCATCTGGCTTGGTTCCATATTATAGCTATGGTAAATAATGCTGTGATAAACATAGTTGTGCTGGTAACTTTAGTATGGCCTTGTTTGTGATCATTTGGGTAAATGCTCAGAAGTGGGATTGCTGGGTCATAGGGGATCTCTATGTTTAGTTTTTTGAGGAACCTCCATATTGCTTTCCAGAGTGGTTGAACAAGTTTACACTCCCACCAACAGTGTACATATGACCATATAAGATGATGCTAAGTGAAATGAACTCCAAGACATGGATACAAGAAGTTTTTCATTGTTGTTGTTGTTTTTAATGTTCTGGGTGATTTTTTTTCTTTTGTGTTTTTCCCCCTATGGTTTATACCCTGTTGTTACTATAGTTGATTTGGTGCCCTGGGTATTGTATATACATTTATCTGAATTAGAAAAGGGAAGGAAAACAAAAAAATATTGAGACAAAGGACAAAGGGGGAACCAATGCAACAGTGATACTCAAAAGAAAATATGTTGGAAATGATCTGTACACCTTGGGGGGCTGGAGGGAGATAAAGTGGGAGAAAATTGAGGAAGAGGGTAACAAGTTTGACAAGAAATGTACTCACGGGAAGGGATGGTAGGGGGAAAACAAAGGAGAGGGTAACAATGCTCGATAGGAAATGTACTCATTACCTTACTCATGTAACTATAACCCCTCTGTACAGTATCTTTACAATAAAACATATATATCAAAAAAGAAATGTACTCACTACCTTACTTATGTAACTGTAACCCCTATATACATCACCTTGACAATAAAATTTAAATTTAAATAAGAAAAAAAGAACAAGATGCAAATAAAAAATTGGAGCTGCTTTATCAAGTCTAACACATACTGAGCATTCCCATTAGTGAACCCATTCATATCTGACTCAGCCTGTGCCCTGTAAGAGGACAGGACTTTGGTCATTCAGTTATCCAATGGCACCCTGAAAGAGTGAACAATATTCTCCTTTCCCTCATTTTTAACCCTTCCTCTTCCATCTTTGTGTCAGGCCCTGTCTCTGGGACTCCATGTAAAGTGGACATTCAGTATGTTGAACCATCGAATGATGACAGCTGAGAAAGTCCTTTAGTATCTATCCCCATCGTATCTTTATGGAAAAAAATTAAAATTCTGCCTGGATTATAGTATGTATGGGAATGTGTCAAAGAAGTCATTGGCTCAGTTCAAGGCCTCAGTTTACTCCAACAGCATTTGATTAATGACTTGATATTTTGTGAACTAAAAATCTACATGCTGCTTCTAAATATGAGAGGAAACCTGCAAGATGATTGTTTGGTTTACAGTGACAGAGTATACTATGGCATCTCATAAGGACAACCAGATTGTTTGAGGATCAAAACATAATGCATTCTAGGATATGTTTCATTCTGTCTCAGGGTCTCTTTCTCTTCGTGATGCTGAGTGAGGTAGAGTTTTACTCAGACAGTCAATTTCTCTTTTTTTTTTTTTCCTTTTTGCCATCTGTTCTGTAAGCTTCCTGCTCAGGACCCAGATAGCAGACATCGCTCAAAGTTGAAAACATCTGGCCACACACCCTGGTCCCTGGCATGACTCAGCATGGCTCAGCATTTCCAGTAAGGCCAGATGCTGGTTCAGGCTATGGAGACTAGATGACAGAGAAGAGGGGATTGACTCAGACCAGACAGGGCCAAAATGTCTATGCTTGGGCTATGGGAAAGCAGCAGTGGGTACACAGAAACAGAATATGTCTAATGAAAACTGAAGCTAATGTAAGCAAAGACAGGAAAGCCAGAAGAAATAGAGCATACAAGGTGGATAGAAAGTGTAAAAGTCATTCAATTAGGGTTTGGGTTTTTTTTTGAGTATACTAAACATGAATTTCAGTGTTTGAGCATAAGTAGAATAAGAACATGTATATCTTATCCACTGAGAGTCCATAACACTTAATTCTAACAAAATTTCTATTTTCCAAACTTAACACGGATACACACACACACACACACACACACACACACACACACACACACACACACACACACACACACGGCATGGTAGAGGGAATTCATTTCTCCCTCAGTGTTGATTTCTTTACAAAGTGAAGAATGTACTAAAACAAGAAAATTAAGTTAAAATCAAGAAATTATAATCTGGGACTTGAGAGATGAAAACAGATGTATTTCATGGAGCATGCTTGTTCTCTGTCCTCAAGACAGAATATATGGACTCAATAAAATTCAACAATACAGAGTGGCTTATTGCTAAACAGGAGTTATATGGTGACAGGAACAAAGGAGACATTTTTGTTACTTAAAGTAGCTCCCCTTTTCTTCTCTACCCTGAGAACTTTCATAAGCCTAATAGAGTCACAGGAAAATAAGGTATAATGAGCCTCTTGCAAAGGCATTCACCCATTCTGTAGACAAATAAATAAATGACATTGACTTTCCATCTCACCTCAGTCAGATTGATAACTGCCAAGAAAGTTATCAACAAATTCCGGTTAGGTTGAGTCAAAGGGCCTGGGGAGGAAAGCAAACTTCTACTACTATGTGGGAATGTAAATTAGTGAAGCCACTATAGAAGTCAGCAGGAAGGTCACCAAATAACTAAACTGGAACCACCATGGGACCCTTCTATACACTCTCACACATATATCAGAAGAAATATAAGTCAACACATAAATAGCTAACTGAACACAAATGTTTATCGCAGCACTACACTACTCACAACTACAAGGCTGTACAGTCAACCTAAGTGCCCCCAAACCAATGAATGGATAAAACAAATGTGAAATATGTGCACAATGGAGTATAAGTCAGTCATAATGAAGACTTAAATTATACCGTTTGCAGGAAAGCTGATGGAAACAGAAGTCAGATTACCAAGGAATTAAACTAGCCTCTAAAAAACAATTACTACATGTTTCTCTTATATGTGGAATGCAGACCTAAGTAGTAGTAATAATAGAAATAATAACAATAAGAAAAATAAAAGGAGGAGGAGGAAGGAAAAGAAAAAGAGAAAGTAAAAAGAGGAAGAGAAGAAGAAGAACAAAAAGAAAGAGGAGGAGGAAGTGAAGACATGAATGCAAAATGGAAGACATGTACATTGGAAGGAATCAATACAAGAGGAAAGGAAATAAAAACAAGATGAGAGTAAATATGATTGATGTTCTCTATGTATGTGCAACAAAATAACAATGCCCACTGAGCACTGTAAAATAAAGAAGTAATGGGGAGAAGGAGAAAAGAAAGAACAACAGAGGTAGTGGTTTTCATCAAAGTCCAATGCTGGACAAGAAATGTACTCAGTATCTTACTCATATAACTGTAACCCCTTACAGCATCTTTACAATAAAAATAAAATTTTAAAAAAGAAATATATTTTCCAGTTTAAAAAAATGTTTAGTTAAATATTGCTATGAGGGATTTAGAGGGTTCCAGTAATCCCAGCAATACTAACTGTTTCTAACTTTTAATAATTTCTAATATGGGCTTTGGCAAGCTACTTAGCTTCTGTTCACCCTGAAATATAGACTGGAAATATGGTTCATGAACTTATGAGCATTAAGTTAGTTTGATAAACAAGAGCTAGGAACACAATATATCTTAAGTGTTACCTTGTACAACATTATATATACACATATACATATATATATATATATATATAAACTATTAAGGTTACACACTTCTTTCAAAGAATGTTTGGAAATATAGTTATTTTAACAATTTCTTGGATCTAAAAGGATAGCTCACACCTGTAATTCTAGCTACTCAAGAGACTAAGGCCTGAGAATCATGATTCAAAGCCAGTAAAGATGCTGTACAGGGGGCTACAGTGGGCATGTTAAAATGAAACCCTCTGTGTAACTATTTGAAGACAATAATAACTAAAATGAAATTTACCTATACTATTTGTGCCCAGTGTCCCTTATTGGGGAAGATGAAAATAACCCATCACTGATCATTGGAATGAGCATAAAAATAAGTTACTTTATAGAACTGACTTGAAATTTTTTCTAGTATCTACTAAGCACTCAATAAGTGTAATTTGTCATTAGTATTAATTGCAAGGCATTTGACAGTATATACCACACATGACTATAATATTAAATGAGATTATTTATATATCAAGGAATGGACCTGACATGGAAAGATTTCAGTTCAAATTCAGCTGATCTCTTTTATTTCCCCTTAGTCCAAATTCATCCTGCTTCCTTTATCATCTGTGTTCCTCTCAATTCCTGCTCAGGTTCCTAAGATTCCTTCATATTTCAGAACCTTAGCTAATGCTCCCAGTGAAGTGGGGTACTCTTAGTTTTAGCTCTTAGACAAAGTTGTCCTCCATTGCTTTCATTTTGCCCTGTGGCCTTAGACTAAGCATCTGATTAGAAGGTGTCAATGGGGCAAAGTGGGGCTCCTATTGTGTAACTTCTCAGGACATTGCTAATTTAACTTAAGGCTCTGAGGCTGTTATTATAACTCTTAGAATAGTTGGTGCTATTCTCTAGAATTTTCCTGCTACTTTGAGACTGCTGGCTCTTAGGGAGCTCCTAGTCTCAAAGTGCTAGCCCAGAGAACGTGGACTTCCTTTGATCCTCATAATAATCTCTGTAAAATATACAAATTATACTCCTATTTTATGAATGATGAGGTGAAACTCGGAAATCAAGGCATTCTTTTTGCCCTGCTGAAAGTACAGAAAATTCCATATAGGAGTCTAATGTAAAATTGTGCTCATGCCCTTTCTGGTGCTAATGGTCTATCTCCTCCCAGAGTCATGGACTCCACCCAGAGCTGAAAACCTGCTCTGATCAGCTATCTGAGCGGGCAGGCCTATAGCCCTTCTGTGCCTTGATAGCTGACAGCACTGGCCCTTCCCTCTCTGTGATCTCTGATAAGCACATCATGCACACCAGCTCTGGAAGTCCCTATGGGGACCTCAGGTTTGCTGAGTCAAACTTCTCTGAAACCTTAGCTCTAGAGAACTCTGTTCCTAAAGTTATAGGTCCTTCCATTGCTTCCTTCTTTATCTGCAGCCTTGTTCCTCTGCTTCCCCATCCCCTTTGAACCCTCCTCCTCACTAAGGCCAGGGGACCTCAAGCATAGCTGGAATCTAACTTGGGTCTGGGACTGCTGCTGACATTCTGTTCTTCAATAGATGCCTGGAATCTTCTAAGCTCAGTCTTGTTATGGAAGGGAAAACCCAGAAGTCTTAAAGGTACCTATTTATGGACTGAGAATAAAGACAGAAATCTAGATTATGAACGTCTCAATTTTACCGGAATGATCACAAACAAGACCATACTAAAGCTACCAGCACAACTATGTTTTTTGCAGCATTATTTACCATAGCTAAGATAGGGAAGAAACCCAGATGCCCCTCAGTAGATGAATGGATCAAGAAAATGTGACACACACACATACACACACACAATGAAATTCTATGTCTCTATCAGAAAGAATGGCATTGCCCCATTTGTTAGGAAATGGAAAGATGGAAAAAAAGTATATTAAGTGAAGCCAGGCCCAAAGAAACAGGTACCATGGTTTTCCTTATTTACAATAACTAGTATATATCTGAGACAAGCAGAAAGGGTCAGACAAGTTGATGTTAGGTGAAATGAACCCCAAGATAAGGACTCAAATTCTTTTTCTTTCTTGCTATTGTTTCTAACATATTTATAAGATGATTTCTTTGTTGCTTTATATGTCCCTTTCCCATGGTATAACCACTGTTTTCACTGTATTTGATGTTGGTATAATTTGTGGAGGGGAAGGGAAAAAACAAATTGGTTAAATAGAGATACAGATGGACCCATTGCAACAATGAAATGTACAGACGTTATGTCGAAAAAAGAACTTTACAAGTTTTTTTTGGGGGGGGGCGCGGCAGAGATGGGAAAGCAGGGATTAGAAGGGGAAACAAAGGAGGCAACAATGCTTGATAAGAAATGTTGTACTCATTTCCTTCCTCATGTAATTGTAACCCCTCTGTATGGTATATTTCACAATAAAAAAAACTTAATAATAAAAAATTATATTTATTGAAATGGATTCCAAGAAATGGAAAAAAAAGAAACTCTCAATAAACAGAAGTCAATTGTTATCATATCTTACCCTCTTTCATCTCCCCCAGCCGTCTCATTCATTCTTCACCCTTTTTATTCACTTCCATTCCCTTATACCTGCATGACATTTATTACTTTTTCTTATTGTGAGTCCAGCTATTAAAGAGGTAGGTAAGCCATTATTAAGTGGTGCCCTCATTGAAGGTGCATTATCTCAGCCAGGTTCATGAAAAAAAGGGAAGATCAAGGTCAAAGGAAAGAACTAAGGAGGGAACACAGTTACCTGACCTCAGTGCCCCACAGAATCAAAAAAAGTAGGAGTCTGGTCTGTGGTTAGGAAGAATTTCTACAACCTGGAAGGGGCTGGGCCTGGATAAACACTTTCTAGATGGAAGTGGATAGATTCAAATAGTCTAGGCTGAAGAGAGGAGTGTATCTATGGGAGTTTAGGGAAGAGCATTGCTCAGCGTAGCTTTATGTCTGTTCCCTTTGAGTATTCTATGAGGCTTCTGAGTTTAGGTCAGTCCTCAGAGAACCTGAATTCCATCTGTGTGGCGCTCACTAAGGGGGGAGCACTGTGAATTTTACTCCGTTCACAATTACTTCTTTCCCTGCTTCTCCATTTTCCTCAGTATTCCCCCTTAATACTCTGATTCACCCCATCAAAAAGTATAGGAAGAGCTTTCTCCTATGCCTAGGCCTTTATACCTCAATGTGTATGTATGTGAAGGAAGCAGAAAAGTTAATGTACCAGTATAGGACTTTTCCAAGCTGTAATCTCCTCTTTGGAGATTTACTGTGGGTGAAATACCTTCGATTGTTGGGAGAAGCTTGTGGATTTTCCATTGAGGCCTTTCACCCATCAACTTCATATTTATAAAATCCTTATATAAATGAGATTCTTCTATCATGGGCCATATAATTTAGATTGATTTCCTTTTCTGGAAAACAACCTTCTCATATTGGAGCATTAATACATTTGCTCAACTCAAAACAATGCTGAAGACATAAGAGTGAGCTGGTAGCCATGGACCCCTGAATTCACAAAGACAATTACAGTGATCATGGCCACCACTCTTTCTCAGCCTCATTGTAGTCTTTCTGATCTCAGGGATTTTATGCTCAGGTTGGATAAAATAAGCTATCACCTCAGATTAAGAAACATGGTGTGATTTTATACAAATTTGAAACAATGGACTATAGAGACCAAAATTTTTTCTAGGATAAAGAAAGCCTGGGTGTGATTTAAAGGCAGCTTCCTGGGGTTTAAATACACATGAACAGAGAGAGACAGAGAGAAAGAGAGAGAGAGAGAGAGAGAGAGAGAGAGAGAGAGAGAGAACAAATAGTTTTGCCTCAAATAACTCAAAAGGATTCAGTGAGTTGTAGAAAACACTTCACTGTCTGATACATAGAAAGTCTTTATCACTAATGTTAATTTTCTCTCTTTTTCTTTGCAAGTCATGGGGCTTGAATTCAGGGCCTGGGTGCTGTCCCTGAGCTCCTTTGCTTAAGGCTAGCACTCTACTACTTTGAGCCACAGTGCTATTTCCAGTTTTCTAGTAGTTCATTACAGATAAAAGTCTCATAGACTTTCCTGCTCAGCCTTGCTTTGAACCACAATCCTCAGATCTCAGCTTCCTGAGTAACTAGGATTATAGCCATGACCCCCGCAGCAGCCTCAAATCTAGTATTCTTCGTTTTTAAAAAATGAAAGTAGAATAAAGTATAGGAGTATAGTTCTTAGAATATAGTTCTAAGAATGACAGCAAATATTTCTAGACTTTGACATGTATGAGATACTGATTCTTATTTTTTCCATAATTAACTCAATATTCTGAAAACAACAACAACAACAACAACAGTCTTCTAAGAATGTGAAAAATACCAATGAAGAACTGAGACACAGATGTAAGAGCCAGTCACTCATTCAGTCTGGCTCCCATGTGTGTAATCTTGGCCACTGCTCTATTCCTCTTAAGTCCTCTGTAAAACAAAGCATTTGAAACCTTGAAATAAGTTATTGGAAAAGGCTATGTGGGTGAAATGTCAACTTCTGCCTCTGAGGTTTCTGAGACCTCAAAGAAGAAGGACTTCTTCTCATTTCCACTTGGCACTCATTTCCACACATCTGGTCTGCAGAGAACCTGGCTGAATGAAAATTTTCATTATTAAACAAGAAAACTTTGAAACATCTTGCCACTTGAGAAGCCTTAAGTACAATGGCATCCCTTGTCCAAAGTAGAGTTTATACCTGTAATGGATAGAAGGGCCATTAGGATTAATTTACTCTAGCCTGATGCTTACAGAAAAAGAAACTGAGGTTCAGAGGAGAATGGGAGCTGTGCTGGGGCTGAAAGTTCCTGATGTGCTATGTTTGAGCAGTTGTATGGAGCCCCTGTCTCTAAAGGTGCTCATTTTAGCAGGTATGGCTGGAATTAAAAATACTCAGGGTAATTTCCATGACACAGCCAGGGGCTGGAAAGGCCCCAAGTTATTTTTTTAATGTGCATACTAGTTAAATATATAAATGAGCAAACCCTGCTCAGAGACTGGGTGGGAAAGGCCCTGAAGCCTACTCCTCCTGGGTCCAGGCCTGGCAGATAATGATATCAGAGTGTTGTCAGGTTTCCCTCCCATGGCTGGGCCTTAAAGGGAATCAGCCTAGCACAGAGGCAGGACAAGCCAGCTCCTTCTAACCTGTATGGTTGGAGAGAGTGAAGGTGAGGGTGAAGGGCTCAGAACATGGTTATTCCTGCCCCCACCTTTAAGGAAAAAAAAAATAAGTGCTCTGGGTACTTCCATAATCTCCAGTTGCATAAAACAAGATCAAGGCCATTTCACTCTTATTCTATACAAATCTTTACCTTCCCCCCAGATGTTAGTCATGGACAATCCCCTCCCCTAAGGTCCACATACTTGTCTTCTTACAGCAGTTACAGAATTTTTGAGAAATATTTTTTAAACTTGCCCTGCTCTTCCTGCCTCACATGGCTCAGTGAGGAAGATGTGTGTGGTTTTTTTCCCCCATAAATTGCCAATAGATTTTACTTTGTAACAATGTTGATCTGTTTGTATAAATTCACAACAAAGTATAATTATTTTTTAATTGTGAAAATACCGTACAGATGGGTTACAATTACAGGGGCAAGATAATGAGTACATTTCTTATCAAGCATTGTTGCCTCCTCCTTTGTTTCCCCTTCCCATCCCTTCCCATCCTCCCCCACCCCCACCCAAAGTTGTAAAGTTCATTTTTCGACGTAATGACTTGTATATCTCACTGTTGAAATGGGTCCACTTGTATCCCTATTTAAACGATTTGTTTTTTCCTTTCCCCTCCACAAATTATACCAACATCAAATACAATGAAAGCAGGCTTATACTGTGAGGGAGGGACACACAAAGCAACAAAGAAGTCATCTTATAAATGTGCTAGAAACAATCGCAAGAAAGAAAAAAAAGCATTTGAATATTTATCTTGGAGTTCATTTCACCTAACATCAACTTATCTGACCTTTTCTGCTTGTCTCAGACATATATTAGTTATTGCAAATAAGGGAAACCATGGGACCTATGAACAACAAAGTGTAATTATTTTGCAGTATGAAAATTACATTATGGTGAATAAAAGAAGCCATTACAAATCCTAAAATAATTGAAGCTATCACCTTGGAGTCTCAGATTTCTATAATTAATAGAAATATTATAAAACTAAGTTAATGGTTGAAAACAACATATATAGTATATGTGTACTATATAGTATATATAGTATGTGTATTTTTGTGTGTTTGTGTAGGAGTAGTAGTAGTAGTAGTAGTAGTAGTAGTAGTAGTAGTAGTAGTAATAGTAGCTAGTCCTCTGGATGATGCAAGGTACAAAATCAAGGACATTCATTGCAGTATTTTAATGGCTAATGCCTGATTCCTGGGGGAACCTAGAGAGTAAATAACATAGCATAAATGTACTGAATTTTTTTAATGGAGCAATAATGGAATAAAGAACAGAATTCATTCTTTATATGCAAAAAGGCAAGACACACTGTGTGTCTTTGTCCAGGGACATATGCTTTTTAGCAATGGGAACAGGCTAGAGAGTACCCAGCAAAGGCCTGTACATGCTCTTTAGCTGAAGACTGAGCTATTGATCTCAATCATGCACTGCCAGGAGGCAAACTTCACCTCTAGAATGGGGGATGCTGTTCTTATATAAAAGTGTCAGGCAAATCCTATCTTTGTTCCCTAAAGCTGCCAAAGGAAACTGCCTACTTTCAGGGTTAAAGAAGGCTTGAGAAACTTGGATCTATTCCTTTGGGGGCTTCCACGCTTCTCTTCTTTATGGAGCCAAGATCAACTCTCCTATTCCCTTCCACAGTGTGCTGAAAGTGGGACCTGAAGGATTGAGAGGCTAGGATGTCAGATTTAAGGGAAAAAGGAGACATTACTGTCACCCTGTCAACACTCCTCCAGAAACCTTTAAACCCAGACATCTGGGAAGCATGAGTTATAGATCAGATATTGTTTTCATTTTAAAAATCTTGGGTTGCTCTCAACATCATAATCTAACCTAGCGACTGATGAATTAAATGACAATCAGGTATTTTTGATCTGCGATAGAAAACATTTTAAAGAGGACTGGGAGAAAACTATGAAGACAAGAGTTCAACTTATCTATCTCCGAGCTCCCTGTCATCCACCCATCCATTCATTTATAAAGATGAACAAAAAGTCTACTATGTACTGTAGTAAATTGAGCCCAGGGTTGTGTGTGTGAGATGGAGTGGTTGTTGGAGCTAGAAATGAAGGGGAAATAAAACTCTACTGCCACCTGTGGCTGTCATGCAAGCTTCTTTTTTCCCCCCCTTAAAACAGTTTATTAAATGACAACTCTTCTATACAACTATTTAAATTTTTAATTTTATTTTATTGTAAAGATGCTGTACAGGGGGTTACAGTTACATGAGTAAAGTAATGAGTACATTTCTCATCGAACATTGTTACCCCCTCCTTTGTTTTTCTTCTACTATCCTTTTCCTCCCCTACCTCCTTCACTCATCTGCCCCCAGAAGTTGGAAAGTTCTTTTCCAACATAATGTCTTGTGAGTATCATTCGGGGAGGAGAAGGGCAAGCAAACTTCTTTCAATTCAAAACAGTTGTTCAGTCCTTTGGGGGAATGCATCTTAACCCTGTGTTTCAACTTCCCTATAAGAAACAGAGAATCCTAATTCTGAAAAAGAAAATAGCAGATTAGTATCAGGTTTAGGGAAACAATATATAAAATCATATAGGCCATGGCTTGAATTCAGCCTTTGGAACAAATATATGACATGGGACAATTTAATTTTTGGAGGCTGCAGGTCTCCAGTGTGAAATTGGGTAACAGTATGTACCTTGTAGTGTTTCAATTAGAAACTATGACAATGATATCCATATACTCATCACAGTGCTTATCATGAAGCAAGAAGCCCAAAATGCTTCCCCTTAATATTATTAAGCAGCCTCAGTTTGATGCATTTTACACTCATTGCCTTACACAATCCTCATTCAGATTCTGTGTAATATTTTCAAGTAAGTAGAAATTAGGTTCTAGAAGTAAATATTCAAAGAGTAAATTGTTAGCATGTAACCAGAAAATAAGCTTATCATTAAGTCCTTCAACAATACAGTTGCACATAAACTGAATATTGAAAAGTCCTATCAAATCTATCTTCTCATCCTTATTCCTCTACCTTGAAGAAATTATCCTTACCTATATGTCTTTGAGAGAATGAGAGGAATAGGGAATCTAGGGGTGAGTAAGAAGGATATAAGATGAAAAAAGAAGGAAGAAAGGTTGGGAAGGAAGATTCAGTCACTAATTTGAAAAAGGCTCTTTCTGTTGTATTAAACTGAAAGTAGTTGTTCTTTTGGCATCCCGAAGATGAAGAAAGCCTGGCTGATAGGTAAAAACTCTTTGAAAGTCTGTAACATTATCAAAATCCATGGTAATATTTTTCTACCTTTACTTCACTATCATAAATGAGGATGAAGCATAGACACTTTCTCAGTAGATGTTATGGGTAAGAGGGAAGTTAGGAGGATACTTAAGGGTCTGTTGCCTCCAGTGTGGGGCCAACTATGTGCATTCAGGGGTGACTACTTAGTGGGAGAAGTGGAAAGGAGAAAGGGATAAAGGATAGGGAATAAAATTATTGGAATACATTGTAAGCACATATGAACGTATCTTAATAAAACCATTTAAAATTGTAAAAAGAAAAGAAAAAGAGGAAAAAAGGGACAAGAGAGCAATAGAAGAATAGATATGATCAAAGTACCTTATCTGCATGTGTGGAAACAAAACAATGCAATACTCTGTGCAGCTAATGTACACTAATAAGAAAAAGTAAAGTGTGAAAAGGGATGCTTTCAGCATTCCCCTCACTTGAGGCTCCACTCATCCTGATCAATTAGCTCCATATGTGTCTCCTTCCCTCTAGTGGTCATAATAAGAGCTTCAGGTGACTTCTCTCCAGGGTAAGATGTGTGTCATGAGCATACTCTTCTCCATAAACAGAGGGACCTCATAGGCCAATACCTCTGACTATAAATCCATTCTGAAATCTGAGACGTAATTAAAATGTTGCATTTATAAGAATGCAAAATGGATTTATGAAAGGTCCAAGATTTCTTGAAAAACATAATCAGTCTAAAAGAGTCTAAAGTTAGGGACAAATGGATTGAGGATATCGTCAACTGTTTTTGGAAGCCCGAGACTGAAATTCATTTCATGTCCACCTATGAATTAAGCTTGACATAGCGTTATAACAAAAATAACAATGTAGAAATGAAACAGACAAGCCACAGATTACTAGACACGTAATATGAGGAGAATGATTTATTGGCTTGACTTATTTAGGCAATTTGGGTTTAGGCTTAGGTCACAAATAAATGCTCATTGTCAGCATGTTTCCCTGAGCATACTACTGCAAATAGTGACCCTGGGATGCAGACTTCAGTATTTGATTTCACCATCTCAGATTCGATGGCCTCCTGTCCCATGGAAGGAGGGGGAGAGAATAATTAAGAGAACTCATCTCAGCCATGAACACATGACCATCTCTCCATTCCTTCAGTCAGACCCAGGCACATTAGCCAAGTTCATCATAGCAGCAGCACCTGGAAATTTCAGAGAAGTACACATATATTTTTAGTTACTGGCATTGTTTCTGCCACCCTGATCATAATGGTTATCAAGATCCTGTACCGGTGGCTCATACCTGTAATTCTAGCTACTCAGGAGGCTGAGATCTGAGGATCACAGTTCAAAGCCAGCTGGGGCAAGAAAATCCGTGAGACTCTTATCTCCAGTTAACCATCAGAAAACCAGAAGTGGTGCTGTGACTCAAGTGGTAGAGTACCCGCCTTGAACTAAAGAGGTGAGGGACAACACCCAGGCCCAGAATTCAAACCCCATGACCCCCCCCCCCGCCACCCCCAGAAAAAGGATCGCATACATCTCAAGCAGCAAGAATCTTTACTGCAAAATCACCAGCAGGGTGAGTGGTAATAAGATTGAGAGTTCCTAAAGATACTTGGATGAGTCTATACTTTCTTGCTCCAAATTGTATTTTATTTCAGAACAAATACATTAGGCTTTAAAATAAAGTTTTGTTGAGAATTGTTACATAGAGACTATGAATATATGCTTCTATTTCTGGATTGACTCATTTCCTTTGCTACTTAGTCGCTTTGATCTGGAGATGTTATTTAAAAGCTCCATGCTTTACTTTCCTTATCTGTAAGGGTGGCATTACTGTGACTATTAAGTGAGTTCACTTAGCATGGAAGTAGTTCCTTGTGGGTAATATCAACCACAAGAACATTAATTATATTATTAGTACTTTACACCTGTACGTACAAACATCTTCTCCTGGTCTATCCATTACCTCATTCCCAGTCTCTGCTAACCACTATTCTATACTGTGGTTTTATGAAATTGAGCTTTTTAGCTTCTACCTATGTGGAATATATGAGAATATGTTGTCTTTGGCTTTCTGTGTCTGAACATCATTTCACTGGAACTGGCCTCCAGTTCCATCTATGTTGAGAAAAAGGACAGAATTTCATTCTCGCCTCCCCCTCCCCCCGCCACTCAGCACTGGGCTTCACATATGCTAAGCAGAGTGCTTTGCCACTTGAGCCATGCCTCCAGTTTTATTTTGTTTCTGAGACAGTCTTTCTAATTTTGCCTGGGTTGGACTTGAGCATGAAATCCTCCTGTCTTTGCTTCTCAAGTAGGTGTGATTACAGGCATGTATCACCATACCTAGCAATATTCCTTTTTTAAAGGCTGGATTATATTCCAACACACACACACACACACACACACACACACACACACACACACACACACACACACACCATTTTCTGCACTCATTCATTCATCAATGGACACCTGGGTTGAAAGTATAGGAAAGTATGAAAGCAAGGACATGAAGATCACACCTGGATAATGGATAAAAGTAGAAATAAATGATTAAGATTGTATTGTTAATGATTAAGCAAGACTTTGGAAAGGGAGAGAGAACGTTAGTCCTTTCTGATGATCACCCTGGTAAAAGCAACATCTTTTCAAGAGAAGTCACCTATCTATCAAAACAGTGCTCAAAATTACTTAAATATTATTAAACAATAGATAATAAATTAAATCATGCTAAATTGAGCTCTGCCTCAAGGCTAAGGAGAGTCAGTGGAAAGCATGTGCCAATGGAGAGACACACAGCTCTGCTGGTTAACTTAGAGGTAGAAAGGAGATAAACCCCTTTTGTTTCCAGATATGCTAGTGGCTGAACACAAACACTTTAGGAGGCTGGATTCCACTATCCAAAAATCAGATTTCTGTGAAATGGTTCATAGCCTTCACAACTTTCTTCCACGTTCAGTCTATCTTTGTATACACTTGATCATGGTACATTAAGTAACTCAGTCATTTCAATTTAGAGGCCCTCACCTATGGAAAATATCACTTACAATGTGAGAAAAGGGGTCAATATCTAGCTCCGTTTTTTTTCTCTCCAATCAGCATTGAAAAGAAAAAACAATCTACTCACAGGGCGGCCTGCAGCGAGGACCTGGCACATGGCTGTGCAGTGCCCGGAGCCACCAGCATCTACAGACGGATCCCGGATGCCACTTGTGTTTGCTCATTGGATTCCTGCGGGGGAAAGGGCAGGCTGAGAAGTCACAGGAGGCCTGTGCCACTTCTCAAATTGGCTTCCCGAGACTCAGGGGTGGAGATGGTGGTTGGGGACACCCCCTTGGCCACCTTTCCAGGACTTTCTCCAGACTCTGTGAATCTTGAGCCCGCGGAGAACTCTGAGCCAGCTGCCCAGCCAGACCAGCTGCGGGCGAGCCCTAAGCTGGAGCAGGTGCTGGAGCCAGCCCCCGGGTTCCCGGGTTGCCAGGCCACCTCGCCAGCCTGACCGTGGAGCACCTGCTTTTGCAGACGGACGAGAGCCCACTGAGGCAGAAGCCAAGCTAGAGACAAGTCTGGAAGACGCGGAGCTGGAGGGTGGCATGGGACCTGAAGCCTGGGCCTGCCTCCCGGGGCGGGTCTTCGCTACCTGGAACACCTATGCCTCGTACTGGAGCAGATGGCAAAACTTTAGCAGCTCTACTTGCAACTGCAGACCCAGACGCGCCCTGGGGATCCTGAGGATGAGGAGGCAGCGGCCCTGGCTCACTCATCTTCCCTTTCACCTGCCCTAGACAATGGGGTACAGGGGATAGAGGAACTGCTAAGCCAGACAAAGACAGGAACAGAGGCAATTTCAGCCCCAAAGCTGGAGATGCTCAGCACCAGCCTTCCCCCCATGACAGAAGCCCCAGTGAAATCAATTCACACCTTCCCACCCTCCCACAGACACAAGGATCTCTCCCACTGGGACAAGGTCAAGGTTCTTCTGCTCAATCGGATCCGCTGGAGAAGTTCTAGACACCCTGAGCCCGCTGGTCCTTCCTGATGAATATGACCCCAGAATTGAGTCAAGGATCTCTCTGAAATCCCTCCATGCTGCCCTCACCAAAAGACCTTTATGCCATCAATAATGGTTAAGAAGGCACGAGCAAAAAACCTTTCTGTTTGCTGAGAACTCTTGGTGTACCTGGTGACCCCGGATGCAGGAAATTTGCTATGAGTCTTCCTCACCCTTTGTCTTGTGGCTGCTTCTTCACACTGCCAGAAAAAGCTATTAATGCTTGCCCTTCTATGAGGCAGAGACTGAGTTTTTCTCTTTTTAGCAGCCTCACAAAGGAGCTCTGTTTCTGAGAAGCTCCAAGGCCTGACAGCTCCAGGCCTCCTCCTCCTTTCCAGGCATTCAGAAGATAGGAACTAATATATCAGGTGTCCATAAAACATGTATGGCATGGTGGTCTGTCTGGGCCCTTCATGCTGCAGATGTGTGTTCATGCATAACGTACGTGCATCTTTGTGGACTGTTAGTATTGTCGATTGGCTGGACTCATCCTATAAAGTGTCAGTGTTCTAGGGAAGTAACTGGAAGGATGGAGCCGACCTTCATTTCACACTGACCAGCTACTGATATGGATTTCTGCTTTCTTCTTCATCCCTGAAATGGCAGCCCTAGAACACAGAACTGTGCTGTTTTGGCTGCCTCCCTATTGAACCTTGCTCTTGGAGAGGATCAGAGCCATGTGGGGAGTCACAGAATAACTTTAAAGGTCATCTCAAAGCTGTTCTCGGTACTATTGTTTCCATGCCAGAGCTGAAATCACACACATACACTCGCTTTTAGGCCATGTCAAAAATCTCTTAACTTCTGAACCACAGCTTCCTATTTGGGATTAAAACTTCCTGCCCTAACTACCTCACAAAGTTGTTATGAGGATAAAGTGACATTAAACTGTCTCAAAGTGTAAAAAAAAATCTACTCACATTCTTTATGAACAGATTGTATTATACATTGTATTATACATTGCAGAGTTGTAGATAGTCCTTACCTACTTGTGTACTCACTAGAAAGATCAACTTCTTCATTAGAATAAAAAGAAATTTGAAGCACTTTGTGAGAATTGATTAGACAACATGTGAAGGTTTCGGTGCAATGATAGAATGGGTAATAACTAACTATATAATTGATGTGAATCTCCTATCATTATAATCTCAACTCATGGAAAGATCCATCTTAAGTAACTTTGGAAATTTCTTGGTATACAACCACCCTGGTAGTTATAGTCAATGTTAACCTAGGTATTGTGTCTCTGCCTCTCTCTGGTACAGTTTATTTTACAAGTTGTGTTTCCTGTTCCCTCTCTGTCATCAGTACTTTGAGACACAGCTGTTGAACAGTGATAACAAACAACTGATACAGATGCTGAGAGGCTAAAGCAGATTATCAGGAGAGTCAGGGCCCAAGGATATGGCAGAGGAATCAAGTCAGAAGCCACATAAAGGGAGTGGTATGGCAAAGTTCTGATGAGGGAATATTCATGAGCTAGGGAATGAGGATAAGAGGAGATTGGTAAGGACAATACAGCTGTGCCAAGTCATGAGTGATTTCTTTCCAGAGACAGAAAGAGTAGAACAACTGGCAGTTAAAATCTGCATATGGAATAGTTCTAAACAGAGAGAATAGCCATTGGAGAGGCCACAGAAAAAGGCCTTGCCTGTCTCAGAGGCCAAAAGGAATACAAATATGCCTTTGTTCATCCAGGAGTTTATGAGCTACAATTGCCCTGGTTGTCTTTCCCATTTCTTTGAGAAAATCGGTTTTCATCCATAGGAACCTCAAAAAATCTCTAAAAGCCATGTGAACATAAAATATTTTACGTATTTTAGCTTCACTTTGTTTATATTTAGATAATTAGCCACTTTGTGCCAGCTCAGACCGTAGACTTGAATTGTAGAAGGAAAATACTTACCAGTAATTAATTTGCAAGGTAGTATGGCTGCATGCATGCCAATGTGTTATCGGAAATACATAAGATATATTTCAAGGAAATTTTCCCAAAGGAAAATTCAGCTGTTTAAGCTGAAATGTAAGTAAGAATTAAGGATACAGTGATTTTTGCTGTGACAAAACACTACTTCTACAAAAAGAATAAATTAATCAAACTAAGCAAAGAACAATATGTGTACTGTTCAAGAGACAAGATGAAATAATGATGAATTTGAACAGAAATTACTTTGTTTTGTTGTACTCAAGATATGCAGTATTGCTAGAATAATACACAAGAAAATAGTTATAATTTTAAAATGGCTTAAGAATCATGTAAAATATGTTGACATTGCCATAAGAGCAGGGAGTGTGTAGTAAGGAGCAAGATGGGTATTTGTGCTCAGCTAATCATTGGTTAAGGGTCACTTTTGGCCATAAAATGAATACTAGAACAAGAAGGAACAGAAAATATCAGCATATACTAAATCATGAGAAAATACAGAAGAAATATTAGGATATACTTATGTATGAGATAATGTGCTGATAATATTGTGACTAGGTATAATCAATAGAGTTGGGCAGCCATAGATGGAAGACAGATTCTACGACTTAGAAAAAAATGGAATTATTAGCTGAATGTGGTAGATTTGGTAAATGTTATAGTGTAAATGACATATTTCTGAAATTGGCCGCATGGAGGGTAGTTCTGTGGCTTTTATAAAGATCAAAGTACTGTGTTTGATGTTGGTATAATTTGGGGAAGAAAAGGGAAAAAACAAATTGTTTAAATAGGGATACAAATTGACCCATTGTAACAATGATGTACAAGACACTATAACGAAAAACTAACAAAAAATGAACTTTACAATTTAGGCGGGGTGGGGAAGAGGGGGTGGGAGGAGGGGGTGTAGTTGTGGAGATGGGAGGGAAGGGATGGTAGGCGGAAAACAAAGGAGGAGGCAACAATGCTTGATAAGAAATGTACCCATTGCCTTGCTCATAGAATTGCAACCCCTCTGTACAGTATTTTCACAATAAAAAAACATACTTAAAAAAGATCACACCAATTCTATCACTAAACCAGCCATTGTGTTGACTAAACTTTCACATTATTATTTTCTTTCATGCAATGCACTTGCGGAAAAGGAGGGGGGAAAACTAGCTCACTTTAGTTATCATGTAGACACTGAAGTAGAGCTGTCTCCTACGCAGTTACTTCTGTGTGCTTTGATTTTAGAGGGTTAGTATAAGAGCAGGAAAAGAGGCTTGAGAATCAACCAATAGATTCATGGAATCAGTTGTTTAAAGCATGAACTTTGAACAGAACTAAGTGCAAACCCTCAGCTAGGAACTCTGGATCTTTAACACCTTCACTTCACCCATGAAATGAGGAAGAGAGATGTTGAAATGATTGTCATGAGAATTAAATCAATAGTGATAAAACTGTATCCGTTGCATTATATAAAGGCAAAAGAAAGATTCAACTGTTAAAATATTTGTAAGACAGCAGAAAGATTTTTACTTATTTATGTTGTATTCAGGATTTTTCTATTATACACAAGCAGAAACTATACACTGCCTGCGCTAAAAAACACATTTTTTGTGAAAAGTCCTTACCAAGTAAATAAAAAATCAAGTCTGAGTAGTAAATATACTTGTTATATCTATCCTTGAAATAATGAGGAATAACAATCATTTATAAACCACATCTGAAAATCAATGAGACGATGGCCAAGAAGCTACATTTCTCATACAAAAAGGGGTAGATGAGATGAGTCACAAAAGAGGCAATGATTTAACGTGTAAAACGTTAGTCATCCAAATGTGCAATTAAAGGCTTGCTCATCCGAATGGCATTTAAAACATAAAAATGCCTTCTTCTAGGCAATCCAAAAATTCATATGGAACAATAAAAGACCCTGAATAGCAAAAATGATCCTCAACAGAAAGAACACTGCTGGAGGAATATCAATACCAAATTTCAAACTCTACTATAAAGCCACAATAATCAAAACAGCTTGGTACTGGCACAAGAACAGACCTCAGGACCAATGGAATAGAATTGAAAACCCAGAAATGAACACACAGACCTATAGCCATCTAATCTGTGATAAGGGAGCTAAAAAAAATAGAATGGAAGAAAGACAGCCTCTTCAGTAAATGCTGCTGGCAAAATTGGTTAACTACTTGTAGAAAACTAAAGCTAGACCCTTATATATCACCCTGCACAAGAATCAACTCCAAATGGATCAAAGACCTCAGAATCAAATCAGACACTCTGAAAACATTACAGGATGGAATAGGAGAAACCCTAGGTCTCCTTGGCACAGGCCAAAATTTTCTTAAGAGAGACCCAGAAACAAAACAAATTAAAGAAAGGTTGGACAAATGGGATTGCATGAAATTGCAGACCTTCTGCATGGCAAAGGACATAGCTAGCAAGATCAATAGAAAGCCCATGGATTGGGAGAAGATCTTCATTAGCCATACAATAGACAAGGGTCTCATATCTAAAATATACCTGGAACTCAAAAAATTAAATCCCCCAACAACAAATCTATAAAGAAACAATTGCCCAATAAATAAGTGGGCTAAAGACTTAAAAAGAAACTTCTCTGAAGAGGAAAGAAGGATGGCCAATACACACATAAAGAAATGCTCAACCTCCGTAGCCATAAAAGAAATGCAAATGAAAACAACATTGAGATACCACCTTACCACAGTTAGAATGCCTATAATCATGAGATCTAATAACAACAGATGCTGGAGGGGATGTGGACAGAAGGCAACCTTACTGAATTGTTGGTGGGAGTGTAAACTTGTTCAACCACGTTGGAAAGTAGTATGGAAGTTCCTCAAAAGACTCCACATAGAGCTCCCTTATGACCCAGCAATCCCACTTTTGGGCATTTACCCAAATGTTCACAAACAAGACCACACTAAAGCTGCCAGCACAACTATGTTTATTGCAGCATTGTTTACTATAGCTAGAGATATGGAACCAACACAGATGCCCCTCAGTAGATGAATGGATGAAGAAAATGTGGTATATATACACAATGGAATTCTATGCCTCCATCAGAAAGAATGACATTGCCCCATTTGTTAGGAAATGGAAAGACGTGGAAAAAATTACATTAAGTGAAGTAAGCCAGGCCCAAAGAAATATAGGTCCCATGGTTTCACTTATTTGCAATAACTAGTATGTCTGAGTCAAGCAGAAAAGATCAGATAAGTTGATGTTGGGAAATGAACCCTAACATATGTATTCAAATGTTTGTTTCTTTCATGCGATTGTTTCTAACACATTTACAAGATTACTATTTTGTTGCTTTGTATTTGCCTCCTCCATGGTATAACCCCTGCTTTCATTGTATTTGATGTTGTTATAATTTGTGGAGGGGAAGGGCAAAAACAAATTGTTTAAATAGGGACACCGGTGGACTTATTGCAACAATGAGACGTGCAAGTCGTTATGTCGAAAAACGAACTTTACAACTTTGGTGGGGGGGGGAGGAAGACTGGGTGGGGGGACAAGGGGGAGGATGGGAAGGGATGGGAAGGGGAAAAAAGGAGGAGGCTACAATGCTTGATAATAAATGTACTCATTATCTTGCCCATGAAATTGTAACCCCTCTGTACAGTATTTTCACAATAAAAAATGCCTTCTTCTATTAAGGAATTTAAACAAGGCTCTCATGAACTGAATATATGCGCACACACACACACACACACACACACACACACACACACACACACACACACACACACACTTTCTGTCCTTGCCCTGTTTTCATATGGAGTATATGAGAATGAGAACAAAGGATATAGAGAAAAAGTAACTAAGGACTAGAAAGAGGAACCACTCTCCAAACACTGATTCCTGGAACTGTGCCAGATGAGTCAGGGCTCTTAGAGACCTAAGACCTGGCTGCAGCCACACATCAAGTCTAGGGGAAAGAGCATGGGGTGGGGGGACCATGTGGAGTGGAAAAAGTCCTCCTCTTCTTTAATTATTGAATTTTCCTCATCTCAGAGATGGTGCTTAGTTTTTATTTGATTTGATTGTTTGTTTCGGTTTGAACTTAGATTATCATGCTTGTTTGGGCATCCACTCTATCACTCAATCCAGACCCTAAGCATGAACCCTTGTATTTGTGTTTCCAGGTTTGCATAGAGATGTCATCATGCCAGCAGCAAACCTTAAATCAACACTACAACACAAACCACAAACAAATGACTTGGGACCTGCTATTGAAACTCCAAATCCCCAAAGCATATGATAGTAGTAGAAGGAGGAAGATGAAATGATCCAAGGGAAGAAAGAAAGTAACAGAAGACCAAACAGTATCTAAATTGAGAATGGACCCTAAGGAGATGCTTCTAAATAAATGTGCCCTCCAGTAAGACTTCTGTGCAGATTTTGAAAGATGATGTTATGCAAAACTCCTTGACAAGGCTAAACATCTAGAATTCGTGATCATGGCACCGAAGCATGGGAAAACACAAGATTTCAGATCAGTGGGGTAGGTAACGAATTTTCTCTCAAAATCTCACTGCAGGCATTAAGGCCAAACAAGACGAGGAAGGTAGCTGGCTTGTCAGTGAGAGGAAAGTAACAGCATGATCTAAGAACAGACAAATCATAGTCATGGGTTCTAAAGACTGACATTTCTAAAACCTGGTTTCTTCAGGTACTATGTCAGATGTATAAAAGAAGGTGAGGGTCAGGCAAAGAAGAAGGTGGAAGCAGTCAGTAGGTGGAACGGATGAATTGTGTGTTTCCTATTCTTTCCATTCTAACACTGTGAGAAAAAAATCTCTTGCTTAGTATTTCAGATTAAGTTCCAAGGATAGAATTATTTCCAAATTCCTGAAGGCATCTAGTTTGAGAACATACTGTACAGAGGGGCTACAATTACATGGGCAGGATAATGCATACATTTCTTACCAAGCATTGCAGCCTCCTCCTTTGTTTACCCTTCACATCTAGTTTGAACCAGAGGGTTCATTCAAGACCTGTCTGAGAAAGAAAGTCACTGTCTGGTCATGAGACCAATTAGTCAAGTTAAAATTAAGGTTGGATGGGGCTTGGGCTGTATGTGCCTGAAGAGTAGGATTCACAAAACTGTCAGCACCTGGAAAACCATCACCGAGGGAAACATGCATTCTTTCCCACATAATGAGAACAGGGTTTATATTTTCCTTCCATATTCTTTATAAAAATTCTCTAAGACCTCTCCTGATTCTCAAGTATCCCAGAAGTCACAGCCCTATGACCACCAGGTAAACTGAATCAGCCAATCTATGTGCTTCAGGGACTCAAAAACCTGCTTACAGCCAGGGATATAACATGGTCACAGAATCAATCTATATACATGGGAAAGCCACTCAGTCAATAATTCTGAACATTTAACATTAATCCTGCTGTGATCTCAAGACTAAGAAAGAGACCATGAGAAGCCATTGAGATAAAATAAACATGTGTGGATCATACTCTTGAAGTGTGATCCTTCCTCCAAAAGACAGGTATGGAACAAAGTTAAAGAGATTTTAAAAAGAGGGCTAGATTTCCTGCTTGTGATACATAGGAGGATGGTCAAGAACTAAGAGGAAATGATCTAAAGGAAGGCAGGTGGACATGTAAAAAGCATAAGTCTAAGTGGAATTTTGGAACCCATGTGGCGGTTCTCACTTTACCTGGTAGAGTTTTACTGTAGTTGAGTTAGCATCTCATTCCTGAAACAAGTTCACTGTGGAGGAAGTGAGTCTTAGACTTTTAAACCATCCAGAACTTACAGGTAAGCTCATATGCCACAGAAACATCTCTGAGTGAAGCAAGTTGAAACATTGTCTTTCTACGGTTTCCCCTATTATGTTTTTGTTTATCATGAATACAAAGTGGGATCTGAATACAGCAAACTTCAACACAAGTCTCTATACAACTATTGTGAAGCGACTACTGGGCTTAATATTATGCCTTCTTAAACACTGTGCTTTAATAAGGTTTGTTGAAATCCAGTTCTATATTTTTTCTTAATGAAAGGAAATTACTCTTTAAAAATTCTAAAATCTTTATAATGTTTGTATCTGCTTATTATATTATAGCTTATCTGTTTATTGAACTTATTCAATGCATGAATCTATTAAAAAATAATATCCTTTGGTACCTAAATGGTAAAGTCAGTCTAGATTGTGCCCTTAAATTTCTACTCATACCTGAAGACTTCCTAATCCATATTGGACACAAAGAGGACTTTGGTATTTGATTAATGAGTCACGACATTCACATCTAGCACAAATCTATAAAATGGCAGAAAGTGCATTTGAAGAATTCTGTAATAAACAAAAGAGCATATTAATATTTCAGAGTATTGGTGAAGGATGAAAGCTGATCAATTATTTATTCCTCATATTGCTGCTTGACATTATATTGCCTTTCGAGTCACCACTCTTTATTTTTCTTCTTTTCTTTTTATTCATTTGTTATTTGTTTACTTTGCATTAACATAAATGACCTAGACAAATGCTCTATCTTAGTCTCTCAACATAATTAATGTATATTTGAAGTTTATTGAGAGTTCTTCACTTGCTTTCATTACAAAAGAAAAAGAAGTAACCATGCGAGGTAATTAGGTTTATTAAGAAGATTTTTTTGCCATTTTTATTACTGAAATATAAAACTGCTTTGTCCCCCGTACCGCACTTAACATTTAAGGAAAGGGACATCATAGCAGATAGACTGTGTTGCTGCGAGCTGGGTTGTGGAGTTCCTGTCAGTGAGGGCTTGGGCATGGGCGTCTCTGTCAGTGAGGGTTTGAGGTTGGCGCTCTGCAGTGGTAGTTTCTGTCAGTGGTGATTCGGGAGGTCTCTCAGTGGAGGTCTGGGGGGTGGTCTCTGTAGCAGAGGTCTGAAGGTAATGGTCTCTGTCGGTGGGGATCAGAGGGTGGAAGGGAGTTAGGGGTCTGTCATGGGAGAGGGGATACGGATAGGGGGTCTCTATAGTGGGCTTATGATACTGGCTCTGTCAATGTGGTCTTTTGCATCTGAGGGACAGAAAGGGGCTCAGAGAACCCTGTCTGAGGAGGGACAGGGACCAAGCACCCCTGAGAAGTGGTATTTGGATTTGTCTGCTTCCCTGAGAAGCAAGGCTCAGAGGATGTACATGGGGCCTGGACTCGGCTCAGGGCTCCTCTGAGCCCACACTGTGCCCTAGATCATCACCCTAGTCCTTCAGCGTGCCATGTGCACATCCGCGCTGAATATCCTGGTGAGAAGGAGCTGTTCACAGGAGAGGCCATGGGGCCCCGGGCTACATTAAACCTGTGCTTTACACTTCCATGCAAACACGCCCCCATGGCACACTACAGAAATACAGGGTCTGTGTCTGCCACACGTGGTTTTGAACCGTTCTGAAGGTGAGGCTTTCACTGGCAAGCAGGAGTTAGCTATTTCTGCTTTTCTCTCCCCTGGACAAACAGAGCTTCTGTGTCATCCGTTTCCCCCCACTGCAAAGGCTACAGAGTCAATGTTCTCTTCGGGAGTTCCCACAGGCATCATCAGGCTTTGCCCCCAGAGACACCCTCTGCTGAACAGATGACACTGCCACCGTCAGTGACGACTCCCTGGCTGCTTCACATCTCAGGAGCTTCCTAAGAAAATTGGACCACTTGACACCTCTCAGGGCGAATCCCGTTTCCTGTGAATTTGCCTCAATAATCCATTTCTACATTTACTTCTCCAAATAGATGATATGCAAATCTACCCTGCTGCTGCTCACGTAAAAATCTCTTCTTCATTGCTCAGCTTTATGTGCATATTATGGAATCTGGAGTTTAAGTTCATTAATAACTAGTATATGACTCTGCTGTTGATTATGGACATGTACGCATATAAGTGAGCCATGTCATATGGTAACCCCCCTCAAATTTCTATCTGTATCCGTTTTGTATTTTTATAAACTTTTTGCATTACCTTTAAGTAGGTGGACAAGGCGCGTTTAAGTCAACATGTCCACTTATGAGTACAGTGCCTCTTGAGCAATGTCACCCTTTCCGTCTTACTCTCCCAGACCTTTTGCATAGAAATCAATCCCTAAAATTCCCTTTTATTTGTTCATATATTTTTGTTATCTTTAAGAAGTTGTACAAAGGAATTGCCCTTCAACAAAGCAGCTTATGAATGCAAAGCATCTTGATCTATGTCACACCTTTGATTTATTAATGTTATTCTTTTTTACTATTATTGTGAAAATACTGTACAGAGGGGTTAGAGTTACATGGGCAAAGTAAAGAGTACATTTCTTATCAAGCATTGTTGCCTCCTGCTTTGATTCCCCTTCCAACCCGTTTCTCCCTACCCCCCTCCCTACCTTAAGCCAAAGTTATGCAGTTGTAGAACGTTCAGACCTGCTCTTCCAACACTGATTAGAATCTTCTTGACCTTTTAGGTGTCACGTACTCTGGGAAGCCACTATATCTCTGCTCAATGCCAGACATCAATGCAAGAAATCCTATGAAAATCACCCTTTATGTCCAACACTATGATAGCATTATTGAATGATGATTATTTTCTTCTTTCTTATATCTACAATATAAAATCTACAGAAACATCAAGATCTACTTTGTACACATTTCTCAATCTCCAGAGTATTTTCTAACAACTTGACATATACTAATCCTTGAACACTCGGTAGAGCTGGTTTTATCAATCCCATTCTGTCTAGGAATCTCTAAGGAATGACCAAACCGCCATCCTTGCTATTTCTGGAAGTCAGAACCAGTGAACATCTTACGAATGGGTAGCAAGCTGGATAAGTAACATCTACAGAACTCGTTTCTACTGCATTGCCTGAGAGGAATATTTTCTGGTTTCCAGTTCAGCTATGTGGCTCAACACCACTCCATCTGTATTTCTGCTTACTGGCTTCCCAGGTCTGGAGAAGGCCCATCACTGGATCTCCCTCCCACTGTTGATGGCCTACATCTCCATCCTTCTTGGCAATGGCACCCTTCTCTTTCTCATTAGGGATGACACTAACCTTCACGAGCCCATGTACTATTTTTTAGCTATGTTGGCAGCAACAGATCTCGGAGTGACCTTGACCACAATGCCTACGGTGCTGAGTGTTCTGTGGTTAAATAACAGAGAGATTGGCTATGGAGCTTGCTTCTCTCAGGCCTATTTCATCCATACTCTTTCTATTGTGGAATCCGGTGTCTTGCTTGCCATGGCCTACGACCGTTTCATTGCCATCCGAAACCCCTTAAGATATACCTCCATCCTTACTGACATGCAGGTAATTAAAATTGGGGTGGGAGTGTTGACAAGGGCCGGTCTGTCAATTATGCCAATAATCATTCGCCTGCACTGGTTTCCCTACTGTCGATCCCGCATCCTCTCCCATGCTTTCTGTCTGCACCAAGATGTCATCAAGCTCGCCTGTGCAGACATTAACTTCAATCGACTCTACCCAGTGGTGGTTGTATTTGCAATGGTTTTGTTGGACTTTCTCATTATCTTTTTCTCCTACATTTTGATTCTCAAGACGGTCATGGGCATTGCTTCTAGAGAGGAACGAGCCAAGGCCCTCAACACATGTGTCTCCCATATCTGCTGCATCCTGGTCTTCTACATCACTGTAGTTGGCCTGACGTTTATTCATAGGTTTGGCAAGCATGTTCCTCATGTGGTCCATATCACTATGAGCTACATCTACTTCCTCTTCCCCCCTTTCATGAACCCTGTCATCTACAGCATTAAAACCAAACAGATTCAGAGTGGGATACGGCGCTTGTTTTCTTTGCCTTGCTCTAGAACATGACTTGATTCCCTGTGCTATGAGAAATAACTCTTGGAACCCGAGCAAGCTGATAGCTGTGTAGGCATTTCAATGGAAATCAACCCATTTCTCTGTCACTTAGTGTATTGTCTTCTCTTGGCCATGTCTTTTTATAGGGCATAATATATACACAACATTTAGCACATGTCTTAAGGGCTTACCCTGGTATGAACTCTTTTTTCTAGATAATTCATAGTTTGGTGAGACTGTGGCATAGCTAGTAACATTTGAGTTAATGCCCATCATTTTTCTGAGGCCTCATATGCATGAGAGAAAGACATTTTTAACTTTGTGCATGCATCTAGTTTTCTTGCTCATATTGAGCTAGCTAATGTTTCTAGAAAAACACATTGAGTAAAGAAATGAGCCTTACCCTGCTCTCTCAGTTCAGGATGACTTTAGGAGAAACTGATCTGTGGGAAAAAATCCATTCTGTTAAAATTTTATCTGACAATAATTTTGAATATAATAACCTAAAAGCCAAGCTAACATTCCTAGTCCAAATAATCATTTTCTTAATGAGCTTGCCCTCAAATACTGATGAACAGAAGATAAGTATTTTGTTTAGCAAAGTGGTATTAAAAGTCTAATTTGTAAATGCATTATGGGTAACAGAGAGGAGTGTTCTGGTACACAGAGTGATCCTCAGAGGTGAGAAGCTCCTGGCCATCTGTATGGGAGAAGGAAAATGGAACTCCTGGTGACCACAAGAGAAAGTCTTCCTGGTCATACACATGGCTTTCAAAATTGACTCCATGGACTACCTAAAACTGGGAAGAAGGATATTATGGTTCTGTGGGAAGCTTTAAATTCAGTCAAGCAATTTCTGATGGACAGAATCTCAGATCTGAAATGCTAGAGTTACATAAGAGGTCATTGAGTAAATAGTCACTTCCTTCCATATAGATACATCTGATCTCTGGCTTCTGCCAGATTGACGTTCAAAGTAAACTGCATTGGCTACATAAAATCTTTCTTATCAAAGATGATAGAATGTCTGGGATTTATCAGAAACTGTAAAGGCTCAAAAAAAAAAGAATGAAATCATATCTTAGGGCAGTTTCCAAGATAGTAAATCATTTTTGTGATACATCCAATGGATGGTGCTTTATGTTTGGTTTACTCATTTTGACTGTATGTTTGTATTTTAGGTAAAATGTATTTCTCCTTTCATAGATTCTAGAGTGTTATTGAGGAAAAGTAAGAACAGCATAAGCCTCACTTGTTACTATGCTATAGTATCTGCCACCACATAGATTTTTTAATGAAATACAATTTGATTAAACTGATTGATTAAATTTAAATTCTGTGTCTATCGATTCTTCTATTTGTCTTAGTGTGCCTGACTATGTCTTCCAAGATAAGACCAAATTAAATTGAGTACCATTTCGCAGAATCACAACTCCTTAAATTCGAGTTCTTCCTTGTCTTGTGCTCTTGGGAATGTATTCAGAGACATCTAAGCCATATCAAAACACACATTTCTTTGTTTTCCTTTTGGTCCAGGGGCCCTGGGGCCTACTCTTATCAGATGAACATAACAGAATTTAGGATAGCAATACATTTAATAAAGCTGTAAAGAGATACATATGTTGAGCCTCCACACGTTTCTCTTTCCTTCTCTTTCCTTATATTGAAAAGAAAGGATGGAGAGTTTTGAGTAAATGTTCAAGAAAAATAAAAGACTGGGAATTTCCATTTTTCTATGTGGGGTTAATTCTATGAAAAAAGCAGAGTTCTGGGTCCATAAGGTCTTTAGCAGAACCTGTGCTATAAAAAGGAGTTAGGGAAATGATCTTTCTGGGTCATTGAACGTTCTTCTGTGATCCTGGTTTTACATGGACTTCAAGTAGAGTGGAAATCCACAGCTCTTTGGTGGACACAAATAAAGAAGCCAGGGCCAAAAGTCCATGCTCCCTTTCTCTTCTTCCCTTCTTGTTCCCCATGTGATTCCTAAACTGAATCACCTTCCTGGTGATGAGGATAGATTTCAAATCAGGTTATAGGAAGAGACCTTGAGGATCCCTAATTTAAACTTCCTAATCCCAATCCTGTAAAGATACAGATGTAGAGAAGGGTAAAGAAGAGGGAGCTGACAGTGAAGAAGATTGAAGAATGTTTTATATATGTATAGACAGAGGCATACACACATGCATGTTTACATACATCATACATACATACATACATACATACATATATACATACATACATACATACGTACGTATGTATGTAGATGATGTAGATGATGAAACCTGTCAAACACTATTTGAAGAAAAAGGAGAAGGAGGCATTAATGGAATGCAAGGGAAGGAGTGAGCTTGTTCAAAGTATTCTATGTCCATCTATGGAGTCATCACAATGCAGTCTCCTTGTACTCTTCATGTGTACTAATTGTAAAAAAAAGAGTAAAGATGCACAAATGGGCCTTGAGAACTTCTGAAGCAGATGTTCTTTGCATCTAAATTTCTGGACATGATACAGTAAAGTGTTACTTGAGTCAATAACTTCCATAGAACTATATCTCCAAGGCTTCCTTAAATCTCTCCCTCACACCTCCACCCCCAAACCCTGGTGTTTGAACTAGCATCTGCACTTGTTTGGCAGATATTCTACCATTTGTACCATGTCTCCAGGGCATAGTCTAGACTGTCTGTGCTTATGCAGATACCAGTGGGGAGAGAGATGTGGGAGTGGGGGGAAGAGGGAAGAAGGAAAAAGTAAACAGCATAAACTTTTCAGGCTGTAAGACCCATATAAATCATACAAAATCATACAGAATAGACTTCATGAAGCCTGGGCTTTGAATCAGGGAAAGAGTGAGTTGACTTGGTATCCATTTTCCATGGCAGAGGATGCAATGACTGGCTGCATCTGGAAATATGGAGACCCTGGAGCTAGGGTTTCATGTTGGTCAGGGTAGGGATTCAACTGGTGGCCAGTGTCACCAGACTAAAGAAATCTGTGTACTATGAGATGATTGCTTTGAACAGACAGAATTTTCAAGTAGAGAATAATTGTGTCTCTATCCATTTCAGGATTGTATGTGAGTTTACATGGGTATAGGTATGCCTGGTTTGTGTGTATATGAGACAAGGAGGTCATTCTGAAGGGAAGAGGAGGTGGCTGGCACTTCTTAGAGCTGTATGGTAGTCACAGTCAACATAGGAAGGTGATACTGGACGAAGGGAATCTGTGAGTGGAGACTTTGGTGTTGCCTTGAATCTAAGGTCATTTTTGAGCTGAATCCTCCCCCTGGTGGCTAAGTAAACTACAGACTGTGCATTAGCCTGGCTTTTCAGTTCTGCAGAAACCCCTTACTAGTCCAGCCTGGCTCAGTGGGCTAGATAGCATTCCAGATGGAAGGTCCCCAAAATACAATTTGTACTGGACCTGTGTAAATCAGAGTAGGTGATCTATCTGTCTCTTAGTCTGTTTCTGTCTTTCTCACTCACACATACATGCATACACACATTTTCATTCATATAGAGGCTCATTTGCAAACGTACAATTGATTACATACACTGAAAACAACTACTTTCCATAGTGGATTCAGCTATTTTAGTAATGAAATCTAACACATTCACACTGAAGACCCAAATGATTCATCTTAAGTTACTAATATTACATGACCTCAACCACCCAGCCACAATCACTCCATTTCATATCTGCTGGATTCCAGCATTACTCAAGGCAACAGAAATGGAACTTAGAACTATTGTTTTGTTGTCTCCATATTCTCTCTCTCTTTATCTCTCTCTTACGCGCGCACACACACACACACACACACACACACACACACACACACACACACACACACACACACACACACACACATTCCCCAGTTTTTAGAAACCATCTCTTCTTTCCTAGTGTGGGCTACTCATGCTATTGTACAAATTCTACTTAACAATCTATCTTCTTTACTAAATGTGAGCCTCAAAGGGGCAAGACTGCTTTAGGCTTATCTGAAAACCTGCAAAGCCCTGCCCAGCTTTTCACCTTCAAGAGAATCTATGAAGGGAGACAGGTGGAGCAGTGAGCAGTTCCTGTCCATAGGGGGCTCCACCCTGGGGACTCTCTGTGCTCAAGTTATCCCAACCAGAACATGCTATTGCCCATGGACTGGGGAATCAATTCTTCCTTTGCAGCAACCAGCCAGATTCCTATCCTTGATTCTACAACAATCCCTGCTTACAGTACAGACTTTTAAACTTCACTTCATGTTTTTAATATTAGCAGCTGCTGGTAGTTCTCCCTGTTTTCTTGGAAGCCAGGCTCCAATGTGTACGAGTATGTGGTGTAGGGGGGAGAAAGAAGAAAGAAGAGGCAAAATATAACAGAAGAGGGAGATACATGGGTACCTCAAAAGAACAGTGAGCCTGGAAGGAAGTGGTCTCTGTTCCAATTGTTTCCTGCCTACATGTCTGAGTAGCCTTACATGAATGTATCCTCCCTCCTCCCCCATCCCATGCCCTTTCTCTCCTAAACCTTAGGTGGTGTTTGTTACTTGTTTTTCTTGACAGATGAAGTCACAGAATCTGAAATCTCTACAGAATCTTTCCTGCTTCTGACACTCTTAGAGTCTCTGCACAGAAGCAGAACAGGGTGCAGATGAGAGCCTGCTCTCCTTAGAAAAGAGGAGGTGCTCAATGGCAGCGCTCTGTTATGAAGGTCAGGAGGAAGGGCTGACAGCTCTGCTTCACCAGGGCTTGCGTGGCAACCAGGCCAGTCCAGGCCATGAGCCTCTCACTGGCACAAAGATGATCATTCCTCTCTCTGGTCTCCATGCACTCAGCCTGGCTAGGTGTCTGCTCCTCTCTACCTGTCATTTTTCTCATCAATGAAACAGTCATTCATTCGGCCAGCAAGGATGCATTTTATGTGCCAGTCCAGTGACCACAACAGATAATCTTCTTAAATTAAAATAAACTTCAATAACTTCTTCAGTATGGAGGATATGATCTTCCCCTCCAAAATGCTCCTCTACACTACCAAAAAAGGTTCCACTACCCATTGAGGGGAAGGGAATTCGTTATGACTGCAGGCTCAGGAATCATGTTTCTGCATAGATTTATTTGAATATCTTCTTATTTACAAGACAAAATGCCTCTACCAATAGTATATTTTTTTAAAAAATACCAAATTGAAGGGGAATATTTATAAGAAAAATGAAGTTAACTACTCATTGTATACTAAAATCCCTCTTTTCTTGAATATGGTCCTTGGGTCTCCTCAGCAGCTTCTCTGCTGTGAGTGTTGTTATTATACTGTAATTAGAGATGACTAAGGGCCAATAAGCAACTACTCTGTTTTTTAATGGGAATGGAATAGTGGTGCTCATCCCATTGCCAGATGAAAGTCCTAATAACTTCCTTTCCAGTAGGAATAAACCTCCTCTTGTCATTGTCTCTGTAGAATTCTCACTTCCACCAGATCCTGCTCCCTGTGCATTCTTCTATCCAGATACCAGCGAGAACAGAGCTGAGCACAGAACTCCAGGCAAAGCCATTCAGAAGGAGAGGTAAGCTCATCATCCAGTCAATGGCTCATTTTATTTTTCATGCAAAGTATATGTAGACAATGTCCTTGGCCACAGAGTTCTAAGAGAAATTCAATAGATTTGATTTGAAGCCGGGCGCTGGTGGCTCACGCCTGTAATCCTAGCTACTCAGGAGGCTGAGATCTGAGGATCACGGTTCAAAGCCAGCCCGGGCAGGAGAGACCGTGAGACTCCTATCTCCAACAAACCACCAGAAAACCGGAAGAAGCGCTGTAGCTCAAGTGGTAGAGCGCTCGCCTTGAGCTGAAGAGCTGAGGGACAGCGCCCAGGCCCAGAGTTCAAGCCCCACCACCGACAAAAAAAAAAAAAAAAAATAGATTTGATTTGGAAAAAAAAAAGTTGTGTTAAAAATAAGTTGTAAGTACATGTATGTGAAGAGAATCTCTAAATATACAGATAGATAATGTAGGCAATATACAATCATGTATGTTGTACAAAATATATAAATAAATCAGGCACTGGTGGCTCATGCCTGTAATAATCACAAGAAAAAAAATTAGAGTCCTTATCTTGGGGTTCATTTCACCTAACATCAGCTTCTCTGACCATTTCTGCTTGTCTCAGACATATACTAGTAATGTGGCACGACATTCTTGAAAAGACACACACACACAAAAAAAAAACCTGTAGTGATAATAAAGAGATCAGTGATTGCCAGGTTAGGCATGAAACTAAATAAAGGCAGGATGTAAGAGTTAAGTTGACCCAATGGAACTGTTCTATATTAATTTTATTCTAATTAAGAGACAGACAAATAGAGAAGACACCAGATCCAATGTCCTTGTTCCACAGATGAGGAAACTAAAGGCCAGAAGCTTGGAGAATGCCAGTTGACTAGACAGATGAGAGCCCCCCCACCCCATCACCTGATATTTGTATTAGCATAGATATGCCAAGGCCTCCAGACTAGCCCTTAAGGAAGCAGGAGAGATAGGGCCAGAGAAGGAAGCTTTTAGGGGGTTTAAGAAAATTCAGAAGTGTGGGGAAATAAGATATTTCTCAAATTGCGAACAGAAAATAAAGGAAAGGAAAGGAGAGACAGATAACTCCTTCCCTCCATAGCTATTCATATACAAATACATAATTTAAATATAACTTATAATGCATAATATTATATAATGTATGTAATTTTACTGCTCAAGCATATTTCCTTCTTTATGCAATAATCAAAATTCCACTTTAACTCTTATACAGGACAGGCTAAATCAAGAGTTCTTTTCTGGTGATGATAAAGGTCCAAAAATAGTAGCGATCTTAAGGTTCCATAATAATAGGTCAAGTTCTGCTGGACCCAGAAAATAGGCGAACCATGCTTCTCCGAATCTGCCTGGTCTTGATGCTGTATATAATTGGGTTCATGAATGGAGGAAACAAGAAGTAGACATAGCTCATAGTTACATGGACCACAGGAGAGGCGTGTTTCCCAAACCTGTGGATGAAGGTCAGGCCGATCACAGTGATGTAAAATACTAGGACACAGCTAATGTGGGAGACACAAGTATTGAGGGCCTTCGCTCGCTCCTCTCCAGAGGCAATGCCCGTAACTGTCTTAAGGATCAGCACATAAGAAAAGACAATGATCAGAGCATCTAGGAAGAAAGTTAAGGAAACAAGAACAACGGGGTATATGCGATTGAATGTAATGTCAGCACAGGCGAGTTTCATGACATCTTGGTGGAGGCAAAAGGCATGGGAAAGAACATGGGAACGGCAGTATGGGAACCAAGAGAGTCGTACAATTAGGGGCACAATGGACACAAAGCCCCTCAACATTACCCCGAGGCCTATCTTCATCACCCTAGAATTAGTTAGAATCGTTTTGTACCTCAGAGGTGTCTGGATGGCAACAAAACGATCATAGGCCATGGCAAGCAGGACACCTGATTCTATAATAGAAAGGGAATGAATGAGATAGGCCTGCAAGAAGCAGGCTCCCGGGCTTATCTCCCTGTAGTCCAGCCATAATACTCTCATCACTGTTGGCATTGTGGTCACGGTCACTATGAGGTCTGTGCCTGCCAGCATGGCCAGGAAGTAGCACATAGGTTCGTGGAGTCTCCGGTCATCCCTGATGAGGTACAGAAGTGTGCCATTACCCAGAAGTACAAAGACATAGATGGCAAAGAAGAGGATGGAAATCCAGTGATAAACTCTCTTCAGACCTGGAAAGCCAGTCAGCAGAAATGGAGCATTGCTACTATTGGGCCACATAGTGTGACTGCAAATTGAAGCATGGTTTACAGAAGCTATGGGCCTGAAGATCTGGTCTTCCCACGTAGCAGTGGCTCTGTGTGGAAATATTTAACAGCTGACTCCATCCCAGTGTTCATACTCAGGGTGAACTGCATGGTTCTGTGAATCATTTCTGGCATAATCCTACGGATGTACGTGCTGTTCTAGGAATATTCTATGATCATCTTTTCCTAAGTTATGTATGTTAGGTGGTTGCTTAGAATTGTCTCAATTCAAAAGCACTTCTGCTAGGACATCATGTCATATTGTATGTAACTACACTGGAAAATGTTTAAAGTGACAATCCTTAAAAATTATTTTAAAATATGCTCAAATGAAAAATAAATTGCTAAATTAGATTGATTAGTTCAGAGGCAAATCACTTTGCTACATCTAAATTTTCATTTTATGTATCTTACACTCACAACAAAGACATATGGGAACTAATATAGTGGCAGCTTTTTCATCAGAAAATGTTCCTTACTTCGGTTGTAAGTTGATGCCCATACCTTATTGGATTCTGACAAAAACCATGATCCTACTATGGAAAAAATGGATATGAACAGATAGTAGCACATAGGGTGTCAGCACATGCACATTTTTCTAAAGTCCATCCTTGGAGGTACAGTATAAATGCTAAATCTGAACCAGGTACTGATGGCTCAAACTGTCATCCTGGCTATTGCAGAGGCTGACCCCTGGAGGATCTTGATTCTTCTCCAGCAAAATGTAGGACAGGAGCTATGGTTCAAGGAATTGAGTACCAGATGTAAGCAAACAAACTGAGCAAGAACATGAGGCCCTGAGTTCAATCCCTGGTAAAGGCAGGAAAAAGAAAGAATTAGAATCAGTTCCGAACTTGCCTAATCAATTTGATAAAATGAAAAGTCTGTGCCATCTCAAGTGTAACGTACCCTGTTATCAAGGCCTCCAGAAACTGGTGACTGTGTTTCACATCATAAATGGGAGAAGTGTTTGCTCTCTCTGTCCTTGCTACTCACTCACCTTCTTCAGTCTCTTTGCTGGAATAGGCACCTGTTCTTGATCATGCCAGACACTTCTTGCAGAGATTGTTGAAGGGGTAAGCTAGAGAATATATAAAATGGAGACATGATCTCCCCAGAGGACCTTCATTCAAAACACTCAGGAGACTTCTTGAGTCTCTTCCTTCTGTCTTCTGGGATACTCAACCAATGTACTCAGGCACTTCCCAAAGGATGGATGAGAAAAACTAAAAACTCAAATCTCAGCTTATTTAGGGATGCTCACACAGCCATGTGGTCCCCTAAGATCTTCAGCATCAGGGTTAGTAATATCATGGGTATCCTTACCCTTGCCTGTCTCAGAGGCCAAAAGGAATACAAATATGCCTTTGTTCATCCAGGAGTTTATGAGCTACAATTGCTCTGGTTGTCTTTCCCATTTCTTTGAGAATATCAGTTTTCATCCATAGGAACCTCAAAAAATCTCTAAAAGCCATGTGAACATAAAATATTTTACGTATTTTAGCTTCACTTTGTTTATATTTAGATAATTAGCCACTTTGTGCCAGCTCAGACAGTAGACTTGAATTGTAGAAGGAAAATACTTACCAGTAATTAATTTGCAAGGTACTATTGCTGCATGCATGCCAATGTGTTATCGGAAATACATAAGATATATTGCAAGGAAATTTTCCCAAAGGAAAATTCAGCTATTTAAGCTGAAATGTAAGTAAGAATTAAGGATACAGTGATTTTTGCTGTGACAAAACACTACTTCTACAAAAAGAATAAATTAATCAAACTAAGCAAAGAACAATATGTGTACTGTTCAAGAGACAAGATGAAATAATGATGAATTTGAACAGAAATTACTTTGTTTTGTTGTACTCAAGATATCCAGTATTGCTAGAATAATACACAAGAAAATAGTTATAATTTTAAAATGGCTTAAGAATAATGTAAAATATGTTGACATTGCCATTAGAGCAGGGAGTATGTAGTAAGGAGCAAGATGGGTATTTGTGCTCAGCTAATCATTGGTTAAGGGTCACTTTTGGCCATAAAATGAATACTAGAACAAGAAGGAACAGAAAATATCAGCATATACTAAATCATGAGAAAATACAGAAGAAATATTAGGATATACTTATGTATGAGATAATGTGCTGATAGTATTGTGACTAGAAAAAATGGAATTATTAGCTGAATGTGGTTGATTTGGTAAATGTTATAGTGTAAATGACATATTTCTGAAATTGGCTGCATGGAGGGTAGTTCTGTGGCTTTTATAAAGATCACAGTACTGTGTTTGATGTTGGTATAATTTGAGGAAGGGAAGGGAAAAAACAAATTGTTTAAATAGGGATACAAATTGACCCATTGTAATAATGATGTACAAGACACTATAACGAAAAGCGAACTTTACAATTTCGGCGGGGTGGGGAAGAGGATGTCTGGGGAGGAGGTGTAGTTGTAGAGATGGGAGGGAAGGGATGGTAGGGGAAAAACAAAGGAGGAGGCAAAAATGCTTGATAAGAAATGTACTCATTACCTTGCTCATAGAATTGTAACCCCTCTGTACAGTATTTTCACAATAAAAAATGAACTTTAAAAAAGATCACAGCAATTTTATCACTAAACCAGCCATTGTGTTGACTAAACTTTCACATTATTATTTTCTTTCATGCAATGCACTTGCGGAAAAGGAAGGGGAAAAAAACTAGCTCACTTTAGTTATCATGTAGACACTGAAGTAGAGCTGTCTCCTAGGCAGTTACTTCTGTGTGCTTTGATTTTAGAGGGTTAATATAAGAGCAGGAAAAGAGGCTTGAGAATCAACCAATAGATTCATGGAATCAGTTGTTTAAAGCATGAACTTTGAACAGAACTAAGTGCAAACCCTCAGCTAGGAACTCTGGATCTTTAACACCTTCACTTTACCCATGAAATGAGGAAGAGAGATGTTGAAATGATTGTCATGAGAATTAAATCAATAGTGATAAAACTGTATCTATTGCATTAGATGAAGGCAAAAGAAAGATTGAACTGCTAAAAAATTTGTAAGACAGCAGAAGGATTTTTACTTATTTATGTTGTATTCAGGATTTTTCTATTATACACAAGCAGAAACAATACGTTGCTTGCGCTAAAAAACACATTTTTTGTGAAAAATCCCAACGAAGTGAATAAAAAAATTAAGTGTGAGTAGTAAATATACTTGTTATATCTATCCTTGAAATAATCATTTATAAACCACACCAATGAGATGAAAATGAAAATCAATGAGATGATGGCCAAGAAGCTACATTTCTCATACAAAAAGGGCTAGATGAGATGTGTCACAAAAGAGGCAATTATTTTTTTTTCTTTTTGCTTATGTGGTGCTGAGTAATCGAACCCAGGGCCTCATGCATGGAAGGCAAGCGCTCTCCCACTGAGCCACCTTCCCAGCCCCAAAAGAGGCACTTATTTAACGTGTAAAACATTAGTCATCCAAATCTGCAATTAAGGGCTGGCTCATTCGAATGGCATTTAAAACATAAAAATACCTTCTTCTGTTAAGGAATTAAAACAAGACTCTCATGAACTAGAATATATGCGCACGTGCGCGCGCGCGCGCGCGGCACACACACACACACACACACACACACACACTTCCTATCCTTGCCCTGTTTTCATATGGAGTATATGAGAATGAGAATGAAGGATGTAGAGAAAGAGTAGCTAAGGACTAGAAAGAGGAACCACTCTCCACACACTATTCCTGGAACTGAGCCAGATGAGTCAAGGATCTTAGGTCTCACTGGCTGCAGCCACACATCAAGTCTAGGGGAAAGAGCATGGGGTGGGGGGACCGTGTGGAGTGGAAGAACTCCCCCTCTTCTCTAATTATTGCATATTCCTCATCTCAGAGATGGTGCTTCATTTTTGTTATTTGATGGTTTGTTTGGGTTTGAACTTGGATTATCATGCTTGTTTGGGCATCCACTCTATCACTCAATCCAGACCCTCCCATTAACTCTTGTACTTGTGTTTCCAGGTTTGCATAGAGATGTCATCATGCCAGCAGCAAAACTTAAACCAACACTACAACACAAACCACAAACATATGACTTGGGACCTGCTATTGAAACACCAAATCCCCAAAGCATATGGTAGTAGTAGATGGAGGAAGATGAAATGATCCCAGGGAAGAAGGAAAGTAACAGAAGACCAAAGAGTATCTAAATTGAGAATGGACCCTAAGGAGATGCTTCTAAAATAAATGTGCCCTCCAGCAAGACTTTTGTGCAGATTTTGAAAGATGATGTTATGAAAAATTCCTTGGCAAGGCTAAACATCTAGAATTCATGATCATGACACCAAAGCATGGGAAAACACAAGATTTCAGATCAGTGGGGTAGGTAACGAATTTTCTCTCAAAATCTCACTGCAGGCATTAAGGCCAAGCAAGACGAGGAAGGTAGCTGGCTTGTCAGTGAGAGGAAAGTAACAGCATGATCTGCTAAGAACAGACAAATCATAGTCATGGGTCCTAAAGACTGACATTTCTAAAACCTGGTTTCTTCAGGTACTATGTCAGATGTATAAAAGAAGGTGAGGGTCAGGCAAAGAAGAAGGTGGAAGCAGTCAGTAGGTGGAACGGATGAATTGTGTGTTTCCTATTCTTTCCATTCTAACACTGTGAGAAAAAAATCTCTTGCTTAGTATTTCAGATTAAGTTCCAAGGATAGAATTATTTCCAAATTCCTGAAGGCATCTAGTTTGAACCAGAGGGTTCATTCAAGACCTGTCTGAGAAAGAAAGTCACTGTCTGGTCATGAGACCAATTAGTCAAGTTAAAATTAAGGTTGGCTGGGGCTTGGGCTATATGTGCCTGAAGAGTAGGATTCACAAAACTGTCAGCACCTGGAAAACCATCACCGAGGGAAACATGCATTCTTTCCCACATAATGAGAACAGGGGTTATATTTTCCTTCCATATTCTTTATAAAAATCCTCTAAGACCTCTCCTGGTTCTCAAGTATCACAGAAGTCACAGCCCTATGACCACAGTGATGAATCCACCACCAGGTAAAGTGAGTCAGCCAATCTATGTGCTTCAGGGATTCGAAAACCTGCTTACAGCCAGGGATATAACATGGTCACAGAATCAATCTGTATAAATTGGAAAGCCATTCAGTCAAAAATTCTGAATATTTAACATAAATCCTGCTGTGATCTCAAGTACTGAGAATGAGACCATGAGAAGCCATTGAGATAAAATAAACATGTGTGCATCATACTCTTTTTTTTTTTTTTTAATTGTATTTTATTTTATTTGAGAACATACTGTACAAAGGGGCTACAATTACATGGGCAGGATAATGGATACATTTCTTACCAAGCATTGCAGCCTCCTCCTTTGTTTACCCTTCACTTCCCTTCCCGGCCTCCCCCCTCCCCCCACCCAATTTTACCCCCCTCCCCCCACCCAATTATACCCCCCTCCCCCCCCCCACACCGGCATTGTAAAGCTGGTTTTGACATGACATTTTGTACTTCTCATTGTTGCAACAGGTCCACCTGAATCCTTAAACGACTTGTTTGTCCCCATCTACTCCACATGTTATACTGACATCAAATATAGTGAAAACGGGGGTTACACTGTGGGGGAGGGACATACAAAGCAACAAAGAAATAATCTTATAAATGCATTAGAAATACATGCATGAAAGAAACGAAAACATTAAAATACATATTTAAGGGTTCATTTTCCTAGCATCACATTATCTGACCTTTTCCGCTTGACTCATACCTATACTAGATATTGCAAATAAGGGAAACCATGGGACCTATGTGCATCATACTCTTGAAGTGTGATCCTTCCCCCAAAAGACAGGTATGGAACAAAGTTAAAGAGATTTTAAAAAGAGGGCTTGATTTCCTGCTTGTGATACATAGGAGGATGGTCAAGAACTAAGAGGAAAAGATCTGAAGGAAGACAGGTGGACATGTAAAAAGCATAAGTGAAAGTGGAATTTTGGAACCCATGTGGCGGTTCTCACTTTACATGGTGGAGTTTTACTGTAGTCGAGTTAGCATCTCATTCCTGAAACAAGTTCACTGTGGAGAAAATGAGTCTTAGACTTTTAAACCATCCAGAACTTACAGGTAAGCTCATATGCCACAGAAACATCTCTGAGTGAAGCAAGTTGAAACATTGTCTTTCTACGGTTTCCCCTATTATGTTTTTGTTCATCATGAATACAAAGTGGGATCTGAATGCAGCAAACTTCAACACAAGTCTCTATACAACTATTGTGAAGCAACTACTGGACTTAATATTATGCCTTATTAAACACTGTGCTTTATTAGTTTGTTGAAATCCAGCTCTATATTTTTTCTTAGTGAAAGGAACTTACTCTTTAAAAAATTCTAAAATCCTTATAATGTTTGTATCTGCTAGTTATATCATAGCTTATCTGTTTATTAAATTTATTCAATGCATGAATCTATTTAAAAAATAGTATCCTTTGGTTCCTAAATGAGAAAGTCAGGCTATATTATGCTCTTAAATTTCTACTCACACCTGAAGACTTCCTAATCCATATTGGACAATGAGGACTTTGGTATTTGATTAATGAGTCACTTCATTCACATCCAGTCCAAATCTATAAAATGGCAGAAAGTGTATTTAAAGAATTCTATAATAGGACTGGGAAGGTGGCTCAGTGGTAGAGCCCTTGCCTTGCATGCATGAGGCCCTGGGTTCGATTCCTCAGCACCACATGAGCAAAAAGAAAAAAAGCCGGAAGTGGCGCAGTGGCTCTAGTGGTAGAGCCCTAGCCTTGAGCTGAAGAGCTGAGGGACAGTGGCCAGGCCCAGAGTTCAGGACCCACGACTGGACCCAAAAAAAAAAAAGAATTCTATAATAAACAAAAGAGCATATTAATATTTCAGAGTGTTGGTGAAGGATGAAAGCTTATCAATTATTTATTCCTCATATTGCTGCTTGACATTATATTGCCTTTCGAGTCACCACTCTTTATTTTTCTTCTTTTCTTTTTATTCTTTTGTTATTTGTTTACTTTGTATTAACATAAATGACCTAGACAGATGCTCTATCTTAGACTCTCAACATTATTAATGTATATTTGAAGTTTGTTGAGCGTTCTTATATTCATTGCAAAGAAAAAGAAGTGACCATGTGAGGTAATTAGGATTATTAAGAAGATTGTTTTGCCATTTTTATTACTGAAATATAAAACTGCTTTTTCCCAGGTACCTCATTTAACATTTAAGGAAAGTGACATCATAACAGATAGACTGAGTTGCTGCCAGCTGGGTTGTGGACTTTCTGTCAGTGAGGGCTTGGGCATGGGCGTCTCTGTCAGTGAGGGTTTGAGGTTGGCGCTCTGCAGTGGTAGTTTCTGTCAGTGGTGATTCGGGAGGTCTCTCAGTGGAGGTCTGGGGGGTGGTCTCTGTAGCAGAGGTCTGAAGGTAATGGTCTCTGTCGGTGGGATCAGAGGGTGGAAGGGTGTTAGGGGTCTGGGGTCTGTCATGGGAGAGGGGATATGGGTAGGGGGGCTCTTTAGTGGGGTTATGATACGGGCTCTGTCAATGTGGTCTTTTGCATCTGAGGGACAGAAAGGGGCTCAGAGAACCCTGTCTGAGGAGGGACAGGGACCAAGCACCCCTGAGAAGTGGTATTTGGATTTGTCTGCTTCCCTGAGAAGCAAGGCTCAGAGGATGTACATGGGGCCTGGACTCGGCTCAGGGCTCCTCTGAGCCCACACTGTGCCCTAGATCATCACCCTAGTCCTTCAGCGTGCCATGTGCACATCCGCGCTGAATATCCTGGTGAGAAGGAGCTGTTCACAGGAGAGGCCATGGGGCCCCGGGCTACATTAAACCTGTGCTTTACACTTCCATGCAAACACGCCCCCATGGCACACTACAGAAATACAGGGTCTGTATCTGCCACACGTGGTTTTGAACCGTTCTGAAGGTGAGGCTTTCACTGGCAAGCAGGAGTTAGCTATTTCTGCTTTTCTCTCCCCTGGACAAACAGAGCTTCTGTGTCATCCGTTTCCCCCCACTGCAAAGGCTACAGAGTCAATGTTCTCTTCGGGAGTTCCCACAGGCATCATGTGGCTTTGCCCCCAGAGAAACCCTCTGCTGAACAGATGACACTGCCACCGTCAGTGACGACTCCCTGGCTACTTCACATGTCTCAGGAGCTTCCTAAGAAAATTGGACCACTTGACACCTCTCAGGGCGAATCCCGTTTCCTGTGAATTTGCCTCAATAATCCATTTCTACTTTTACTTCTCCAAATAAATGATATGCAAATCTACCCTGCTGCTGTTCACGTAAAAATCTCTTCTTCATTGCTCAGCTTTATGTGCATATTATGGAATCTGGAGTTTAAGTTCATCAATAACTAATATATGACTCTGCTGTTGATTATGGACATGTACACATATAAGTGAGCCATGTCATATGGTAACCCCCCTCAAATCTCTATCTGTATCCATTTTGTATTTTTACAAACTTTTTGCATTACCTTTAAGTAGGTGGACAAGGCGCATTTAATTCAACACGTCCATTTATGAGTACAGTGCCTCTTGAGCAAGTCACCCTTTCCATCTTACTCTCCCAGACAGTATGCATAGAAATCAATCCCTAAAATTCCCTTTTATTGTTCATATATTTATTATTATATTTTTGTTATCTTTAAGAAGTTGTACAAAGGAATTGCCCTTCAACAAAGCAGCTTATGAATGCAAAGCATCTTGATCAATGTCACCCCTTTGATTTATTAATGTTATTCTTTTTTACTATTATTGTGAAAATACCGTACAGAGGGGTTACAATTACATGGGCAAGGTAATGAGTACATTTCTTATCAAGCATTGTTGCCTCTTCCTTTGCTTCCCTTTCCCATCCCTTTCCCCATAACCTCCTCCCCACCTCCCGCCAAATTATTCAGTTGTAGAATGTTCAGACCTGCTCTTCCAACACTGATTAGAATCTTCTTAAGCTTTTAGGTGTCAGGAACTCTGGGAAGCCATTATATCTCTCCTCAATGCCAGCCATCAACACAGGAAATCCTATGGAAATCACCCTTTATGTCCAACACTATGATAGCATTATTGAATGATGATTATTTTGTCCTTTCTTATATCTACAATATTGGATCTACAGAAACATCAAGATCTACTTTGTACACATTTCTGAATCTCCAGAGTATTTTCTAACAACCTGACATATACTAATCCTTGAACACTAGGTAGAGTTGGTTTTATGAATCCCATTCTGTCTTGGAATCTCTAAGGAAGGACTAAACCACCATCCTTGCTATTTCTGGAAGTCAGAACCAGTGAACATCTTATGGATGGGTAGCAATCTGGATAAGTAACATCTACAGAACTCGTATCTACTGCATTGCCTGAGAGGAATATTTTCTGGTTTCCAGTTCAGCTATGTGGCTCAACACCACTCCATCTGTATTTCTGCTTACTGGCTTCCCAGGCCTAGAGAAGGCCCATCACTGGATCTCCCTCCCACTGTTGATGGCCTACATCTCCATCCTTCTTGGCAATGGCACCCTTCTCTTTCTCATTAGGGATGACACCCACCTTCATGAGCCCATGTACTATTTTTTAGCTATGTTGGCAGTGACAGATCTCGGAGTGACCTTGACCACAATGCCTACAGTGCTGAGTGTTCTGTGGTTAAATAACAGAGAGATTGGCTATGGAGCTTGCTTCTCTCAGGCCTATTTCATCCATACTCTTTCTATTGTGGAATCCGGTGTCTTGCTTGCCATGGCCTACGACCGTTTCATTGCCATCCGAAACCCCTTAAGATATACCTCCATCCTTACTGACATGCAGGTAATTAAAATTGGGGTGGGAGTGTTGACAAGGGCCGGTCTGTCAATTATGCCAATAATCATTCGCCTGCACTGGTTTCCCTACTGTCGATCCCGCATCCTCTCTCATGCTTTCTGTCTGCACCAAGATGTCATCAAGCTCGCCTGTGCAGACATCACCTTCAATCAAGTCTACCCAGTGGTGGTTGTATTTGCAATGGGCCTGTTGGACTTTCTCATTATCTTTTTCTCCTACATTTTGATTCTCAAGACGGTCATGGGCATTGCTTCTAGAGAGGAACGAGCCAAGGCCCTCAACACATGTGTCTCCCATATCTGCTGCATCCTGGTCTTCTACATCACTGTAGTTGGCCTGACGTTTATTCATAGGTTTGGCAAGCATGTTCCTCATGTGGTCCATATCACTATGAGCTACATCTACTTCCTCTTCCCCCCTTTCATGAACCCTGTCATCTACAGCATTAAAACCAAACAGATTCAGAGTGGGATACGGCGCTTGTTTTCTTTGCCTTGCTCTAGAGCATGACTTGATTCCCTGTGCTATGAGAAATAACTCTTGGAACCCAAGCAAGCTGATAGCTGTGTAGGCATTTCAATGGAAATCAACCCATTTCTCTGTCACTTAGTGTATTGTCTTCTCTTGGCCATGTCTTTTTATAGGGCATAATATATACACAACGTTTAGCACATGTCTTAAGGGCTTACCCTGGTATGAACTCTTTTTTCTAGATAATTCATAGTTTGGTGAGACTGTGGCATAGCTAGCAACATTTGAGTTAATGCCATCATTTTCCTGAGGCCTCATATGCATGAGAGAAAGACATTTTTAACTTTGTGCATGCATCTAGTTTTCTTGCTCATATTGAGCTAGCTAATGTTTCTAGAAAAACACATTGAGTAAAGAAATGAGCCTTACCCTGCTCTCAGTTCAGGATGACTTTAGGAGAAACTGATCTGTGGGAAAAAATCCATTCTGTTAAAATTTTATCTGACAATAATTTTGAATATAATAACCTAAAAGCCAAGCTGACATTCCTAGTCCAAATAATCATTCTCTTAATGAGCTTGCCCTCAAATACTGATGAACAGAAGATAAGTATTTTGTTTAGCAAAGTGGTATTAAAAGTCTAATTTGTAAATACATTATGGGTAACAGGAGAGGAGTGTTCTGGTACTCAGAGTGATCCTCAGAGGTGAGGAGCTCCTGGGAGAAGGAAAATGGAACCCCTGGTGACCACAAGAGAAAGTCTTCCTGGCCATACACATGGCTTTCAAAATTGACTCCATGGACTACCTAAACCAGAGAAGAAGGATTTTATGGTTCTGTGGGAAGCTTTAAATTCAGTCAAGCAATTTCTGATGGACAGAATCCCAGATCTGAACTGCTAGAGTTACATAAGAGGTCATTGAGTAAATAGTCACTTCCTTCCATGTAGATAGATCTGATCTCTAGTGTCTGCCAGTTCAAAGTAACCTGCATTGGCTACATCAAATCTTTGTCATCAAAGATGACAGAATGTCTGGGATATATTAGAAACTGTAAAGGCTCAAAAGGGGAATGAAATCATATCTTAGGGCAGTTTCCAAGATAGTAAATCATTTTTGTGATACATCCAATGGATGGTGCTTTATGTTTGGTTTACTCATTTTGACTGTATGTTCGTATTTTAGGTAAAATATATTTCTCCTTTCATAGCTTCTAGAGTGTTATTTAGGAAAAGTATGAACAGTATAAGCCTCGCTTGTTACTATGCTATAGAACCCGCCACCACATAGATTTTTTTAATGAAATATAATTTGATTAAACTAATTGATTAAATTTAAACTCTGTGTCTATCAATTCTTCTGTTTGTCTTAGTGTGCCTGATTATGTCTTCCAAGATAAGACCAAATTAAATTGAGTACCATTTCGCAGAATCACAGCTCCTTAAATTCGAGTTCTTCCTGGTCTTGTGCTCTTGGGAATGTATTCAGAGCCATCTAAGCTACATCAAAAGACACATTTCTTTATTTTCCTTTTGGTCCAGGGGCCCTGGGGCCTACTCTTATCAGATGAACATAACAGATATTAGGATAGCAATACATTTAATAAAGCTGTAAAGAGATACATATGTTGAGCCTCCACACGTTTCTCTTTCCTTCTCTTTCCTTATATTGAAAAGAAGGGATGGAGAGTTTTGAGTAAATGTCCAAGAAAAATAAAAACTGGGAATTTCCATTTCTCTTTGTGGAGCAAATTCTATGAATAAAGCAGAGTTACGGCCCATAAGGTCTTTAGCAGAACCTGTGCTATAAAAAGAAGTTAGGGAAATGATCTTTCTGGGTCATTGAACGTTCTTCTGTGATCCTGGTTTTACATGGACTTCAAGTAGAGTGGAAATCCACAGCTCTTTGGTGGTCACAAAAAAAGAAGCCAGGACCAAAAGTCCATGCTCCCTTTCTCTTCTTCCCTTCTTGTTCCCCATGTGATTCCTAAACTGAATCATCTTCCTGGTGATGAGGATATATTTCAAATCAGGTTGTAGGAAGAGACCTTGAGGATCCCTAATTTAAACTTCCTAATCCCAATCCTGTAAAGATACAGATGTAGAGGAGAAGGGAAAAGAAGTGGGAGCTGACAGTGAAGAAGATTGAAGAATGTTTTATATATGTGTAGACAGAGGCATACACACATGCATATTTACATACATCGTACATACATACATACATACACGCACACAGATGTAGATGATGAAACCTGTCAAACACTATTTGAAAAAAAAGAAGGAGGCATTAATGGAATGCAAGGGAAGGAGTGAGCTTGTTCAAAGTATTCTATGTCCATCTATGGAGTCATCACAATGCAGTCTCCTTGTACTCTTCATGTGTACTAATTGTAAAAAAAAAAAGAGTAAAGAGGCACAAATGGGCCTTGAGAATTTCTGAAGCAGATGTTCTTTGCATCTAGATTTCTGGACATGATACAGTGAACTGTTACTTGAATCAACACCTTCCATAGAACTACATCTCCAAGGCTTCCTGAAATCTCTCCCTCCCACCTCCACCCCCAAACCCTGGTGTTTGAACTCAGCATCTGCACTTGCTTGGCAGACACTCTACGATTTGTGCCATGTTTGCAGGCCATAGTCTAGACTGTCTGTGCTTATGCAGATGCCTGTATCCAGAGAGATGTGGGAGTGGGGGGACGAGGGAAGAAGGAAAAAGTAAACAGCATAAACTTTTCAGGCTGCACAACCCATATAAATCAAACAAAATCATAGAGAATAGACTTCTTGAAGCCTGGGCTTTGAATCGGGAAAGGAGTGAGTTGACTTGGCATCCATTTTCCATGGCAGAGGATGCAATGACTGGCTGCATCTGGAAACATGGAGGCCCTGGAGCTAGGGTTTCATGTTGGTCAGGGTAGGGATTCAACTCTCAGTCAGTGTCACCAGACTAAAAAAATCTGTGTCACATGAGATGATTGCTTTGAACAGACAGAATTTTCAAGTAGAGAATAATTGTGTCTCTATCCATTTCAGGATTGTATGTGAGTTTGCATGGGTATAGGTATGTCTGGTTTTTGTGTATATGAGACAAGGGGATCATTCTGAAGGGAAGAGGAGGTGGCTGGCACTTCTTAGAGCTGTGTGGTAGTCACAGACAACATAGGAAGGTGATACTGGATGAAGGGAATCTGTGAGTGGAGACCTTGGTGTTGCCTTGAATCTAAGGTCATTTTTGAGCTGAATCCTCCCCCTGGTGGCTAAGTAAACTACAGACTGTGCATTAACCTGGCTTTTCAGTTCTGCAGAAACCCCTTACTAGTCCAGCCTGGCTCAGTGGGCTAGATAGCAATTCCAGATGGAAGGTCCCGAAAATACAATTTGTACTGGACCTGTGTAAATCAGAGTAGGTGATCTATCTGTTTCTTCGTCTGTTCCTGTCTTTCTCACTCACACATACATACATACAAACATTTTCATTCATATAGAGGCTCATTTGCAAACATACAATTGATCACATGCACTGAAAACGACTAGTGTGTTCATAAAAACCACATGTTTACACTGATACTTTCCACAGTGGATTCAGTTATTTTAGTAATGAAATCTAACACATTCAGACTGAAGACCCAAATGATTCATCTTATTGCATGACCTCAACCACTCAGCCACAATCACTCCATTTCATATCTGCTGGATTCCAGCATTACTCAAGGCAACAGAAATGGAACTAAGAACTATCGTTTTGTTGTCTCCATATTCTCTCTCTCTTTCTCTCTCTATCTCTTACACACACACACACACACACACACACACACACACACACACACACACACACACACACACACACATTCCCCAGTTTTTAGAAACCATCTCTTCTTTCCTAGTGTGGGCTACTCATGCTATTGTAAAAATTCTACTTAACAATCTATCTTCTTTACTAAATGTGAGCCTCAAAGGGGCAAGACTGCTTTAGGCTTATCTGAAAACCTGCAAAGCCCTGCCCAGCTTTACATCTCAAGAGAATCTGTGAAGGGCAACAGGTGGAGCAGTGAGCAGTTCCTGTCCATAGGGGGCTCCACCCTGGGGACTGTCTATGCTCAAGTTATCCCAACCAGAGCATACTATTGCCCATAGACTGGGGAATCAATTCTTCCTTTGCAGCAACCAGCCAGATTCCTATCCTTGATTCTACAACAATCCCTGCTTACAGTACAGACTTTTAAACTTCACTTCATGTTTTTAATATTAGCAGCTGCTGGTGAGTTCTCCCTGTTTTGTTGTAGGCCAGGCTCCAATATGTACGAGTATGTGGTGTAGGGGGGAGGAAGAAGAGAGAAGAGGCAAAATATACCAGAAGAGGGAGATACGTGGGTACATGGGTACCTCAAAAGAACAGTGAGCCTGGAAGGAAGTGGTCTCTGTTCTAATTATTTCCTGCCTACATTTCTAAGTTGCCTTATATGAATGTATCCTCCCTCCTCCCCCATCCGATGCCCTGTCTCTCTTAACAAAGTAACAAACACTTGTTTTTCTTGACAGATGAAGTCACAGAATCTGAAATCTCCACAGAATCTTTCCTGCTTCTGACACTCTTAGAGTCTCTGCACAGAAGCAGAACAGGGTGTAGATGAGAGCCTGCTCTCCTTAGAAAAGAGGAGGTGCTCAATGGCAGCGCTCTGTTATGAAGGTCAGGAGGAAGGGCTGACAGCTCTGCTTCACCAGGGCTTGCGTGGCAACCAGGCCAGTCCAGGCCATGAGCCTCTCACTGGCACAAAGATGATCATCCCTCTCTCTGGTCTCCATGCACTCAGCCTGGCTGGTTGTCTGCCCTCTCTACCTGTCATGTTTCTCATTAATGAAACAGTCATTCATTCGGTCAGCAAGGGTGCATTTTATGTGCCAGTCCAGTGACCACAACAGATAATCTTCTTAAATTAAAATAAACTTCAATAACTTCTTCAGTATGGAGGATATGATCTTCCCCTCCAAAGTGCTCCTCTACACTACTAAAAAGAGGCTCCACTACCCATTGAGGGGAAGGGAATTCTTCATGACGCAGGCTGAGGAATCATGTTTCTGCATAGATTTATTTGCGTATATTCTTATTCACAAGAAATAATGCCTCTACCAATAGTATATTTTTTTTTAAAAATACCAAATTGAAGGGAAATATTTGTAAGAAAAATGAAGTTAACTACTCATGGTATGCTAAAATCCCTCTTTTCTTGACTCTGGTCCTTGGGTCTCCTCAGCAGCTTCTCTGCTTTGAGTGTTATTATTATAGTGTAATTAAAGATGACTAAGGGCCAATGAACAACGTCTCTGTTTCTTAGTGGGAATGGAATAGTGGTGCTCATCCCATCACCAGATGAAAGTCCTAATAACTTCCTTTCGAGTAGGAATAAACCTCCTCCTGTCATTGCCTCTGTAGAATTCTCACTTCCACCAGATCCTGCTCCCTGTGCATTCTTCTACCCAGATACCAACGAGAACAGAGCTGAGCACAGAACTCCAGGCAAAGCCATTCAGAAGGAGAGGTAAGCTCATCATCCAGTCAATGGCTCATTTTATTTTTCATGCAAAGTATATGTAGACAATGTCCTTGGCCACAGAGTTCTAAGAGAAATTCAATAGATTTGATTTGGAAAAAAAAAGTTGTGTTAAAAATAAGTTGTAAGTACATGTATGTGAAGAGAATCTCTAAATATAAATATGTTGTACAAAATATATAAATAAACCAGACACTGGTGGCTCATGCCTGTAATCCTAGCTACGCAGAAGGCTGAAATCTAAGGATCACAATTGGAAACCAACCGATATAGGAAAGTCCATGAGACTCTTATTTCTAACTGAGCACCAAAAAGACAGAAGTAGAGCTGTGGCTCAAGTGGTAGAGTGCTAGCCTTGAACACAAAAGCTCAGGAACAATACCCAGGCCCTAAGATCAAGTCCCAGTACTGACATAAAAAGTACAAATATATAATTTAATGTTATATTTTATGTATAGAATTTGTACTACTTTTATGTTATAGCCCCATACTTATTTATAAATGTGTAGGTATCTGGATAATATATATATATATATATAATGTATATATGTTGGGGTTTATAATATATAAAATATATTCGTAATGTATAATATATAACATATTTATATGAGGATATCTAAAGTATATATCATTTATAGTGCATGTATTTGTATTTGTACTATTGTACAAATAAGAATATAATAACTAGAAATGTTTTCTTTCTAAATATAAAATGTATCTGTGTGCTTTGATATAAATACATATTATGCTTTAAAACTGCTGCATATATACCTTTAATAAAAATGATTCTAACTCAGTAGTTTGTGTGCATAGCATCTTAGATATATATGCCATGATGCAGCAGCAGAATATGCACTGGCTACATTGAGGTACAGAAAATTTGCCTTAATGCTGCTTACTTGGAAGATGGTAACATAAAAAACAATGGTATGGCTAATGATTATTAGAATTAAATGACATAAGTGTGAAAAAGAATTTATCTAATTCTATGCAAGAAAGTCAAGTGAAATTTATAAGAGGAAAATACTTGACTTAGTATCTACTTCTTAGAAAAATGAGTTTATTTGCTGAGAGCACAAAAAAGGTATAGCAGAAAACTAGGTATGCGTAACTAAAAATGATATCGATAGATTGACTAGATTAGAAAAAAAAGAGGTGCATTCGGAGAGATGATAAAGCAGAAAGAGTCTGGCTAAATGCAGATTATGAGAGGTGATTGCCTTTCATCAGAGCCACACTCTGGAATCAGCTAGACATGGGCTTACATACCAACGGTGACATTTGCTTACTGTAAGGCCTTGAGACAGTTACTTGCATTTTTGGGGCGGGGAGTCCGGTCATGGGGCCTGAACTCTGCTGTCCCTCAGCTCTTCAGCTCAAGGCTAGCGCTCGACCACTTGAGCCACAGCGCCACTTCCGGCTTTTTTCTTTTGCTTATGTGGTGCTGAGGAATCAAACCCATGGCCTCATGCATGCAAGGCAAGTGCTCTACCACTGAGCCACCTTCCCGGCCCCAGTTACTTGCACTTTTAAAAAATAGTTTCCTCCTGTTTAAGCAAGGATAAAATGATTTATAGTTATAAGAAATGTATGTGATTGTGTAAAGTCTTATGTAGTATCAGAATCATGTATGACCCACTTAACTGGAACTATCAGCACAGATTTTTCCTCCAGTAGAGAGAAGCTATTGAAAGATTGGAAATAATACAATGGGTCATAGAGTCCATCTTTTCCAGATAGCCCTGTGACTACAATGGGGCATGGATCAAGTGGCTGGGGCCAACTCCACATGCAGCTAGACAGAACCTTGAACATGTGTTCTATTTCACTCTCTCATTCTCTCTCTTTACTTCCTTCTTCCTTCCTTTTTCTTTCTTCTTTCTTTGTCTTTCCTTTTCTCTCTTTTCTTTCTTCCTATTTCTCTTTCCTTCCTTCCCTCTCTCCTTCCCTCCATCCCTCCATCCCTCCTTTTTTTTCCTTCCTCCCTCCCTCCCTTTCTCTTCCTTTCTTTCCTTTATTCTTTCTTTCCTTCATTTTTTCTTTCTGCTCCAGGACATTTTTCTTGCTCCTGGTCAGAATGTTCTCCAAAATATCCATACACTTGCCCTGTAGATTCAGGAGTCTTACTTCTAAGTCATCTCCTTGAGCAATCTTTCCTGACTAGCCTACAATTTTTATAGCACTACAATGCCTTGCATTTTACTATATGATCGCTACTTCTCTCTATTGCTACTTGATCTCTATTCTATTTCTGTAACAAATGAACTTTACCCAGTAAGTATTTATGAAATCAAAGAAGTCAAAGGGTAAAAGCATAATAAACTGTAAGAGCACCAAGTAGGGATGGCTTACCTAAATACGAGGAAATAAAACAGGTCTTCTAAAAGACAATGCATTAGCTAAGACGTGAGTGTGATTAGAAGTTAGCTATACAAAGAAAAAGAAAAGCCTATCCTGAAAGAATGAAAATACAAATGCTTGGATAAGTTAGAAAATAAAGGAGGTAAAGCAGGGCCTTACATATCAATTTAATCTCTTTGTATTTTGAGTCAAATTTAGTTATTAACTATAACTGATTAGAGGAGGGCAAAATAGGAGTTGTTGGAATTAATCCAGTGAGTATTAGTAATCTGAATTAGGACAACATCCATAAAGATAACATGAATAAACAGACTCAAAGTATTTGGTTCATGGAAATCCCAGGATATGTTGATTGATTCTTGATTGATCATTAGAGTGGTGACATGGAGAAATCTAACATAAAACTTAATTTAGGGGTGAGGAAATAGCTTAGTGGTAGAGTATTTTCCCTGGCATGTACAAGCACTGGGTTTTATCTCCAGCAGAGAACAAAAAATTAATTTTGGCTGAAACAACTGAGACTATCAACACAAATAAATAAGAACGTTGCTGGGAAATAGAAGGAAATAGAACATGGGAAGTTTGGAGATTTCTATGAGGTAATTAGAAAGCATCAAATATAGGTGCCAATGGCTCACACCTATAATTCCAGCTACTAAGGATGCTGACAGAGAACTGAGGTTCTAAGACAGCCCAGGCAGTAAAGTATGTGACACTCTATCACAGTGGACCAGCAAAATCCTGGACTGGAGATGTGACTCATATGGTATAAAGTCAGCTGAACAAACAAGCCAAGTGATAGTGTGAGGGCCCAACTTCAAATCCCGATATTAGAATAATACATTGATATAGATGCTCAGCAAGCTGCTAGATATGAATCTTGGAATCAAAAGAGAAGTTCTGGAGGCTTGTACATGATTCTCACCAATACATGGATAGCAAAATAAAATTATGGGCATGGATGATATTGCCTGAGGGAAGAAATAATGGTCACAACATTGCCAAAGATGGGAAAAACTATGTCTACGGGGTGAAGACTAATGATAACCCAGCAAAGAAGACTGAGACAGAAAAGAAAAAAAACAGAAGTGTAGGGGCAAATCTGGGGAGGATAGTGTTATCAAAGAGATTTTCAATGACATAATGAGAATAGCATTGACAACAGTGTAGTAAATAATAACCGGGGAAATTTGATGATCATAATGTTACTTTTGGTTATGGAGAGAGTAGTGACACTGAAGAATTAATACTCAGAACCATCCATTTATTTCCAGCTCAATCTCTGCAGAATGGTAGCCCATTATCCATTAAGTCTTCAATGGATCGTCTTACCCAACATTACTCATTTTAGCCCCGTGTTCTACCTCACTGGCTTTCCTGGTTTGGAAACCATCCAACACTGGATTTTCATCCCCTTTGTCTTCATGTACCTGGTGGCCATCTCAGGCAACTGCCTCATTCTGGTTATTATTAAGACCAACCTTCGTCTGCACACACCCATGTACTATCTTCTGTCCTTGTTGGCTTTCACTGACCTGGGGCTATCTGTGTCCACCTTGCCGACTACTCTGGGGATCTTTTGGTTCAACTCCCATCACATCTACTTTGGAGCCTGTCAAGTCCAGATGTTCTGCATTCACTCGTTTTCCTTCATGGAGTCGGCAGTTCTCCTGGTCATGTCCTTTGACCGTTTTGTGGCCATCTGCCACCCCTTGAGGTACTCAGTCATTATCACGGTGCAGCGAGTGATGAGGACAGGCCTGTGTGTCATCCTCCGGGGTCCTGTGACCCTTATCCCGATTGTTGTCCTCCTGAAAGCCTTTCCCTACTGCGGACGTCTGGTCCTCTCCCATTCATTTTGCCTCCACCAGGAAGTGATACACCTGGCATGCGTAGACACCACCTTCAACAACTTATATGGACTGAGCCTGGTGGTGTTCACTGTCATGTTGGACTTGGTGCTTATTGCACTGTCTTATGGATTCATCCTGCACACCGTGGCAGGCCTGGCCTCTCAAGAGGAGCAGCGACGAGCCTTCCAGACATGTACCTCCCATCTGTGTGCTGTGCTGGTGTTCTTCGTGCCCATGATGGGGCTCTCCCTGGTACACCGCTTCGGGAAGCATGCCCCACCTGCTGTCCACATTCTTATGGCCAACATCTACCTTTTTGTGCCTCCCATGCTTAACCCAATCATATATAGTATTAAGACTAAGGAGATCCGCCGTGCCCTCCTCAAGCTCCTAGGTCTTAAAAAAAGTTAATTCCGAGTCCTGGAGTTGAATCATTTAGTAGGTACTCATTCTCAAGTTCCTAATCCACATGCCACAAGAAAACAAATCTATCACATCAAGTACCTATTGTAATACTATACAGTTACCACAGACTTTCCCTCAACTCTGAATAAAGGATGGGGGAATTTCTTTCTTGGATTATGAATTAGGCACAGTGAACTTTGTTGCTGTTCTCTCCCATTACAGAATTTCTTTCCACATTTGGGAACTGGCCATTTTGCTGACATCAAAAGCTAGGCAGAGGAAGACCTTATGGAGGATCCTTATACATTTGTAAACACTAATGAAGCTAACACCAAAATAAAACTAACTAAAAATCAAAATGGAATAATAAATCACAAAGGACCCCAAATAGATACTAACAGAGACCTGGCCCTTTTCAGCTCTTCTTGTTTGGGCTGGGTACACCCTTCCTGCTCCCATCCTGATGCTTCAGAATTCCTGCATAGTTCCCTAAATGCAGTTTATGCAAATATCCCCCAGCTCTTTTTTTATTATTATTGTGAAAATACCATACAGAAGGGTTACAATTACATGAGCAAGGTCATGAGGACATTTCTTATCAAGCATTGTTGCCTCCTTCTTCCTTTTCCTTTACCATCCCTTCCCAACTCCCCCCCCCATTCTCTCCTCCCCCTTCCCCCGTCCCCGCACCAATATTGGAAAGTTCGTTTTTTGACATAATGTCTTGTGTATCTCATTGTTGCAATGGGTCCACCTGTACCCCTATTTAAATGATTTGTTTTTTTTCCCTTTCCCTCCACAAATTATACCAACATCAAATGCAGTGAAAACAGGAGTTTTACCGTAGAGGAGGGACATACAAAGCAACAAAGAAATCATCTTATAAATATTTAGAAATATTAGCAAGAAAGAAAAAACATTAGAGCGTTATCTTGGAATTCATTTCGCCTAACATCAACTTATCTGACCATTTCTGCTTGTACTAGTTATTGCAAATCAGGGAAACCATGGGACCTATGTTTCTTTGGGCCTGGCTTACTTCACTTAATATAATTTTTCCAAGTCTTTCCATTTCCTAACAAATAGGACATGTCATTCTTTCTGAAGGAGGCATACAATATATATATATATATATATATATATATATATATATATATATATATATCCCTAACTCTTTCTGAAGTTCTGAAGTTGCTCCCTTCTGACTATTTTCTGGTAGAAGCCTTTAACCCTACCCTTGATTCTTTGCATCTCTGCTTTTCCTTTCCTGTGGACCTCTGAGTCCTTTACCTCCCAGATGACTTAAGATGAAGGCAGGGTTGACTTGTGGAGGTGTTAGTTGTGAGAGCTTTCCCCTAAGGAAAGTACCACAAACACGTGAATTCACCATTCCATTTCTAAAGAGGGTATGAATTGAAAATTGTCAAAGCAGCTGACCTAACGATTGGCAAAGTCGAATCCATGCTGGTCTCACCTTTAAGGTTACTTTCTTAGGATATAGCCATTTTTCAAATTCAGAAACGGGCATACTGTGTCTGCTTGATTATGATACCTGAAAGAATAATTATAGAGTTGGGAAAATTTGGATTATTCAATAAATGAAATAGACAACTTCATCATCCAAATATGCATATAAAATTAGATCCCTACCTTACAATGTCCACATACATACATCTAATTAAAGGTATAAATGCTAAAACTGAAAAATGTTTATCACATAAGAGAAAACGTAGGTGGATGGATTGCTAGACTAACAATTGCTCAAATACAATCAAGAGAAAGTACCAAAAAGGAGATAAAATAAACCACAGACTAGGAAATTAGATCTGTAATGTATATCTACATAAGAAATTAGATCTGTAATGTATATCTACATAAGCAACTGAAGATTCATGTCTAGAACATAAATCTGAGAAACTATAAGACACTAAGTAAAGAACAAGTAGTACATAAAAGAGACTGGCGTGCTTTCACTCATTTTCACTAACCATTATGAAAACACAAAATAAGTGGCATAGTAATAACATACTTCATGAATAAATTTGAAAAAAGGAAAACACTTGATGATATAAAATATTGGTGGGAAAGTGGAATGACAATTTATTATCTGGCTGTCTGTGTACAGACAAAGACAGAGATTCAAAAAAGAATGTAAACTGAAAATAATAAATCTCTGTCTCCATTGAGTAGATGGCTGTCACTATATCTCACTTAAAATTGCATGTCAATGGCTCTCTCACCAACAAAGGTAAAACTGTTGCAACTGTTCAGATGAAGAAACTGAAATTAAGCAAATATCATGTGTCATAAAAGAGATCATTGATGATAGAGTTACTGTTTGAATGTATGTCTGAGCTCAGAGCATACTTCCAGCAACCGCAGTACACCTCCTTCGGAGACTCACTCGTCCACACAACCACATAGGTTCATCACTGCCACGCACTTGAGACAAGGAGGCTGGACAGTGGGCTCATCTCCTTTTAGGAGAGTGCTGGCCTCATGGTCCTTTGTGCGTCATCACCCCTGTAAGCTCATGCTTCTTTCATCGTTGTGTCTGTGTGACCACATTGTCCATCTCTCATCTTCTGTACCCCTAGATATCTCTCTCTCCTCTGTCTTTCTCTCATGTCTCTGTCTCTCTCTCTCTCCCTTCTCCTCCAACCTATTCTCACCTTCAGTCCACTTCTCACACTGCCCCTCTACCTGTCCCTGTTTCTTCCTCTTCCTCTCACAGAGCCTCTTTCTACTTCTCTGATTTTTCCCTTCACTCTCTGTAGTCTTCTCTCTATGTCTTTATGCAATCATCTCTCCTTCAGAATCTGTCCATACTGTAGCCCTCTCTAAGACATGTCATTTTCCTATTCTTCAGGCCCTTACACCCCCATGTCCCAACCTTTTTCTAAACTTCAGTGTATACCACTTTCTTCTTCTCTAACATTCAGATTACATTTTCTATCCTTCTGCATCTTTTTTAAATCTTTCACTGCTATTCCATTTGCTTTCTTTTACCTTCTCAAACTTTTATTTGTTTGTTTATTATTATCTTTAAGTAGTTGTACAAAGAGGTTTCAGGATGACACATCAGTTTGTGGGTTTAATGCATCTCAGTCAGGGACACCCTTCTCTCCATCCTTCCCCATATCATCATTCCCCCCCCTCCCAACTGTACCTCTCCCCTTCCCTTAGTTTACTTGTCATATTGTCAGTCACGAGTTTCATTATGACTGCATTCATCCACCATTCCTCTCCCCATTCAGGTGCACCCAGCTCCCCTTCTCGCCTGTGGCCACAACACAACTTCCTGGTATTCATTTGTTACACTGTAAGTTAGTTACTCAAAGGAGTTACACTGTTGGAATCTCCCCTGCATATACTGTAGATAATGTTTGTGTATATATGTCTCAATTAGTTACATAAAGGGATTCACCTTTGACAGGCCCTTATATGCATATACTTGATCAGATTCACCCTCTCTGTCACTCTTCTTCATCTTCCTTCTCTCTCCTTCCCAAGTCAGTCTCAACAGGCTTCATTGTTCTGTGTCCCTACACATGAACATGAAGTCTTTTGACCATATTCAAATTCTTTTATTACTATCCAGTCATAGCACTCTTGAGCATTTATCTGAGTCATTATAAGTAGGGATGTAATAAAAGCAAGTGCATACCCATGTCCATTGCTACAATATTCAAGAACCAAACTATGGAGACAGCCCAGGTGCCCTAACACTGAGGAATATGTATATGTATATATATATATATATATATATATATATATATGATTATTACTCATCTATAAAGAAGAATGAAATCATGTCATTTGTAGGTAAGTGGATGGATCTAGAGATTAAGTCAAGTGTGCCACTTTGTGTGTGTATGTGCGTGTTTGTGTGTGCATGCGTGCATATACGCATGCACATGCACATGCTGATCCTGGGGCTTGAACTCAGGGCCTGGGTGCTGTTCTGAGCTGCTTTTACTCAAGGTTCACATGCTACCACTTGAGCCACAGCTGTATTTTCTATGGGCTTTTTTGTAGGTTGTTTTCAAAGTTAAGCGTCTCTTGGACTTTCTTGCCAGAGCCAGCTTCAAACTGTAGTCCTCAGATCTCAGCTACCTGAGTACTAGGATTACATGCATGAGCCACTGATGCCCAACTTAGTCCTTGATATTCTATAGCCCACTTTCTGCACAAACATCTTATCATTGCCTGAAAGACTCAAGAACTGAATGCTTCCACTTCCCTGCATGGAAGGCATTCCTGTATACTTCACCATTAGCATCTATCATGTGCTGCTTGGCATCATCTCCTGCATATTGAACAGGTTGACCAGGCTGAACACTCTGTTTATGGTCCTTACATATTAATATTTTACATGATGCTAAGCACCATGTCTACATAAAATGTAAGCAGTTCTCTGCATACTTGTGCCTTTGTAGTATGTGTCAATGGCCGTTCTCTTCTGTCCAGTCAGTACAAGGCCTCTATTCTGCAGGCTACTATTGTCAACCTCTTCTTTTTGCCCATCTAAAATCAGTCCCAATATCTGGAACATCAAAGTCAAGGAAGATGAATTAGCAGTTTTGCACCTTGACCTATATCTCCTCCCCCAAAGACCCTAGTTAGGAATGTCAGACTACAGAAAACTTTATGTGATGGATTTCTTGATCATTCTGAACTGTAGTAGTGTCAACCTGAAGTATTCAGAGAACAGAATGGTTTTATATTATCTTTGCTAAGCAATAATATATACTGAATGGATGAGTGAGCAAAAAGAATGACAATAAAAATGGACACCTTAAAGCAAAAGACAAGGTGAAGTAGAATAGAATGCTAGGCTGAGTTGTTGCCAGGCAGAGAGAACAGCATCCTTACCACTCAACCTCACAGGGGCAAATCAAATGGCTTTGGACAGGGTCCATGGCATGATCCTGTGAGATCTAATGACACGCGTTAATATACATAGTGGGATTTTCTTGGTCAAAACATGTGTGGCTAATATCCTAAGCCAAATCACTTTCTCCTTTATATCTCATATAGTAGATGGATTCAAATGTATTTCAACAGTCAATGGATAAGGAATTTGTTTGCCCCGTCATGCCGTATCTGAGCTGTTTCTAATAACATATTTTATGTTTATAAATATATTTATAATTATGTTATATAATTATATATAATTAAATAATTATAAATGTATATTTATAAACAGAGGCAAATCTCTTCATGATTCTAATCTCAATCTGATAAGGTATAATGTCATTTATTTTAAAATTTCTGTATTAGGGGCTGGGAAGGTGGCTCAGTGGTAAAGCGCTTGCCTTGCATGCATGAGGCCCTGGTTCGATTCCTCAGCACCACATAAGCAGAAGAAAAAAAAGCCGGAGGTAGCGCTGTGGCTCAAGTGGTAGAGCGCTAGCCTTGAGCTGAAGAGATGAGGGACAGCGCCTAGGCCCAAAGTTCAGGCCCAGAACCGGACCCCCCACCAAAAAAAAAATTTCTGTATTATTGAAATTGCATTACCACTTTGCAAATCTGTACTCTATATTTCTTACCATGTTTATCATTCACATCTGAGACTATCACACACACACACACACGCACGCACGTGCACACACACACACACAAACACACACACACACACACACACACACACACACACACACACACACACTCATTATGTAAACATTGCCTGAAAAGGAGGGGAGGAGGCAGAGTGGAAGAATGGGAAGTGGGTTACTTGTTCAAAGCAAAACTGTGTACAGGAATGTCACCACTACCTGGCTTCTCTACTGTAGTTTTAATAAATGACATGCTTTCAAAGTCATTTAAGTATATTAGTTATCCAGTCACCATGCTAAGTAAATACTATTGGACTCATTTTTATATCCTTGTTTATTTCCCTTATAGGTCTCTAGATATTAAGAAAGGATGATACAGTTACTGGGGTAATTACTCCTCTGGGAAACTTATTCCATTCCCAGAGCTTCTCGTCATCTTAAAAAGAGCGTTCAGCTTCCAACGGGAAGAAGAAGAAAGCAAAAATGCCAGGGTGGAAGGCTTTGCTGAAGTGGGTTTCCCACTTGCTGTTGTGGTGAGTGTCCAAGCCCATGACTGACTCCTCAAACAGCTTCCAAATGGAGCCCCCCTTTACCCCTGTGCTTGAAACCAATCAGATTTTCCTCTAGTCAGTACTTAGCTTACCTCGATTCCTGAACGAATCAAGGTGGTGGAAAGAGAGGCACATCCCCTAAGCTAGATGATAGATGGTAAGAGTTAAACAAAACAAAATCAGAAAGTATTATAGCATTTAGAAGCAGTTTTGCCATTGTGTTATTTTTTTATTCCTCTTGCAAAGTATGTGTGTGTGTGTGTGTGTGTGTGTGTGTGTGTGTGTGTGTGTGTGTGTGTGTGTGTGTGTGTGTGTGTATGATGCTCCTTTATGGAGGGGGAAATTCTTGTCTTTTTACCTCCCTCACTATTACAGCCTGAGTGTCATTGGTGACAGAATAGTATGAGTAGAGAGTTGTGGATAAGCTGTGATGATATCTCAGAAAAATCCTGAAAGAAGAGATAGTGGGGCAAGGAATACTATCATTTAGTGGTTGCTAAAATGTCACATTAAATACTCAGAGTCAATGTCTGAGCTACATATTAGCATCTTACATTTAACAATAAAGAAACACATGTTCACAAAAACCAGGTAGATAAAGTCAAGCTGCACATAGGATTCACCTCAAATTCTGTCCAGTTCCAGGGGTGTAGGAGTTTCTGCTGATTTACATTATTCTGTCCTGTTATTCTAGGAGAAAAGCTAAATAATCTCTTTAATCACCTCCCCATTCAGATATGCTTTTAGAACAAGGAAAATGATTATATTTCAGTTATCTCTTTCTTTCTCCCTCTTTCCCTACCTCTCTTCCTTCTCCTTCTCTCTCTGACTCTTGGTGTCTGTGTCTGTGTCTGTCTCTCTGTACCTCTCTTTCTCTCTGTCTGTCTGTCTCTCTTTCTTTCTCTCTTTTCCCATTCCTGCAGTTTGAGCTCAGGGCCTGGGCAGTAACCTTAGCTTCTTTTTCTTTTCTTTTTTTAAAAAATTTTTATTTATTTTTTATTGTGAAAATACTATACAGAGGGGTTACAATTACATAGGCAAGATAATGAGTACATTTCTTATCAAGCATTGTAGCCTCCTCCTTTGTTTCCCCTTCCCATCCCTTCCCATCCTCCCCCTGACCCCCCCACAAAGGCTAGTACTCTACCACTGAGCCACTAGCTTCTGGTGTGCTCTCTTCTCTTCTCTTCTCTTCTCTTCTCTTCTCTTCTCTTCTCTCTCTCTCCCTCTCTCTCTCTCTCTCTCTCTCTCTATATATATATATATATATATGTATATATATATATACATATATATATATATATAACACACACATATATAAAGCATTTATTGCTTACATGCTTTAATATAGAGCAGCTTTATTTCCATTCTGAATTTGGAAGTTCTGTATAACCAAGTATAAAGTAAAACAAAATACCAAAGCCATGTGTGTGATTCTCTGTTCTGTACATAATATATAGCAGCAGTTTTTAAGCCCCATTTAGGAAAATGTGAATTTATATACTGTTCAAGGTATTGACTGAAATTAAGATGAATTTTCTTTTTGTAGAGAGTCAAGGGAAGAGATTATTCTTTCTGACACTGATGTCCCGATCCCAGCTCTGTTGGAGGGAACAGCCATTTATGGTCTAACTCAAGACCTGCCCTGTGTGGCCTGAGATAAAGGAAGGATATGGCAGGTGCAAAAATATAAGAATGAATAGAAAGCAAAACTCAAAGAAAACATGGACAAGTAGATAAGGTATAGAAAAGCATACCATTGTTTGAAGAATCTGTCATTTTTTTCCCTGCCATTGTCAAGCTGTGAAAATGTTATCTCTCTTGACAGGTAAAGTTCCACTGATAAGTTGTTTGAGGGTGACATGCAAGACTCAGATGCAATGGGACCAAGGATTACGTAAGACAGTATACGAGAAAGAGCTGCTCAGTCTATGGGAGACTAGTATTAGGTCTATTCAAGGAGCTCAAAAGATATACTGAGCATTTTGGAGGAAAGAAAAGACTATGGAAGAGGCATAACAAGTGAAGAAGAGAAATGTCCGAGCTCCCTTAGTCATGGGATGCTCTGACAATGTATGGTCATTTCTCAAGGTCAGTAATTTGTTCCAGAATATTTTTTTGGTCGGTCATGGGACTTGAACTGTGGTTTGGGAGCTGTTCCTAGCTACTCAGGAAGCTGAGATCTGAGGATCGCGGTTCAAAGCTAGCCCGGGGAAGGAAAGTCCATGAGACTCTTATCTCCAATAAACCACTAGAAAACCGGCTCAAGCGGTAGAGCGCTCACCTTGAGCAGAAGTGCTCAGGGACAGCACCCAAGCCGAGTTCAAGCCCCATGATCAACAAAAAAAAAAAATCCAAAACACAAACCCATCAGCTCAAGGCGAGTGCTCTACCGCTTGAGCCGGTTTTCTAGTGGTTTATTGGGGATAAGAGTCTTATGGACTTTCCTGCCCAGGTTGGCTTTGAACCATGATCCTCAGATCTCAGCTTCCTGAGTAGCTAGGAACAGAATTTTTTAATCTGTGTTTTAACACAGCCTAACACAGAGAACTTTTCCTACCTTGGTGTGTCTATTGAGATGCACTTCAACATAGCATGAGTGCCGAGGAATCACACATGTAGGCAAGCAATGTGTTTTTTCATTGTTGCCCAATATGTCTACAAAAGGAGAAATTGTGAGAAAACAAAACAAGCAATGATTTTAATACCCTAGTAGATCAACAGTGTTCATTTTCCCCATGTCTTATTCTAGTCTGCACTCAAGTTATGCATTAAACCTGGGACAATTCCAGTCCTCGGGTGCCAGCTAAAGTTTTTCTTTTAAAAATGACAATGAGGATCAAAGGACACACATCTTTATGTGTGTGTGTGTGTGTGTGTGTGTGTGTGTGTGTGTGAATCAGAATAATGGAACCCACCAAATGTTGTTTAAAAAGGAGGAGGGAGGGTAGGAAAGGAAAGAGGGAGGAGATGAATTTTTTCAAAGTGCACTGAGTACAAACAGCATAATGAAAACCCTTCAGATTATAAATGCGTATTAGCTCAAAAAGAAAGGAATAAAAGAAATCAGGATTTTTTAACCTCTCAGTCCCTTTCATAGTATCCTGAACTTCTCTTTTTTTGAATATTTTTATTATCTTTAAAGAGTAGTACAAAGGAGTTGCCATTCACGAAAGCAGTTTATGAACATAGTGCATCTTGATCAATGTCACCCTTTCAACATTCTCACCCACCCTTCCTAACCCACTCCTTCCCTTACTTATCTTAATTTTAGGTTATATATTGAACTTTTTTGCAGCTTAACAATGCAATAATTGTACGTGAACATTAGTGAGAGAAAAGTATTCTCTGAGGTCTGTGATTGGAAGGTGAAGAGATTTCCAGAGCAGAGCTCAGACTCTATGTTGCCTGAGTTCTACAAGGAGCCTGGCAGAGAAGATCAATGTTCCTGGTAGGATTAAAAATTAATAATAGCCATCATGGAGCAATGAGATTGGTGCTTCTAGGGGATTGGCTTTCAGAAGTGGCTGAAAGAAAACTCATATCAGTTGGGAGAATTATAACAAGCATGTGAGAACTGTGTACATGAATGAATAGGTAAGCAGTAGCGGTGTGCACGTGTGTGGGTGTGCATGTGTGCATGTGTACTTGGGATAGTTAGTACTCAGAAGTCTTTTCAATCCTCCCAGTCTAGGAATTTGCTATTATTACTGTGCTTGGCCAGATAATAGCTCAACTGAAGCAGATTATCTTCTTCTCTGCTTTTTCCTTTCCTCACCAGGAAAATGTTCCAGCATTGTTTTCAGCTTTGTTGCTGTAGTGCACTCCGTTTGGTAGCTGAGTCAAAAATATGTCCCAATGATTAAGATAAGCAGTTTATGTGCACACTTGAGTCAAGAGATTATGAGTCATTGTGGCAATATGTCCGTGCACCTTTAAAGTTCTGCGTGTAAAGCCACTAAGCTAGGTTTCTACTTCTTCCTAAATCACCCAATCATATACATATAGTTGCTTTCTAGACTTTTAAAAGTTCAGAACAGCTAAGATCAGCGTGGTTCCCTGCTCCAAGTATTTTTTTTTAATTCTTCTTCTGCTGGTCTCGGGCTCATCATTGCAGCTATTTCTGGCTTTGTCTTGGTCCTCAATTATTCACAAACCTGTTTATCATTTATAAAGTGGTTATGATCTCCATCATAAGGAAGTTCTTTTAAGCTATTTTTATGTACCATGCTAAACATTTATCAGTAATTTATGTTCACCTGCCCCCAACATTAGTCCATGTCTTATGCTATATATGTTTTATCTTCCCAGTGACTTTCTAAGACAGGAATCTCAACGCCCATACCAGGAACCCGTGTCTCCTTTACCTGACCCAAGGTGCACTATGATGCATACTGGTCAATCAGCCTAGAACTTCTTTATGATGGAGATCATAACCACTTTACAATGGGAAGTTATCTATCAGCTTCCAGAAATGAAGTTGTTGGTCCCACAAATCTGAGTTTGCTTTCTTCTTCCCTTTCCTTCATGCCCTGTGGTCTTTCTCCATGATAGTGTCATCAAACTGGTTTGTTTCTAATTTTTAAAGTGGACACTGATCCCCTGGCATGAGGTTTCAACATGAAGAACTCCAATAGCTCGTTAAGCTTCTTACCTGCATCATTCATTTTGGTTGGCATCCCAGGGCTGGAGACAGAGCACATCTGGATATCCATCCCCTTCTGCCTGATGTACCTGATCATCTTCCTTGGCAATGGCACCATTCTCCACGTCATCAGGAAAGACGCAGTGCTGCATCAGCCCATGTATCTCTTTCTTGCCATGCTGGCAGTGGCTGAGGTCGGTGTCTCAGTATCTACCCTGCCCACTGTGCTAGGCCTGTTCCTTTTTGGGAATTCTGAGATTCATTTTGAGGCATGCCTTCTCCAGATGTTCTCCATCCACTCTTTCTCCATCATGGAATCAGCTGTGTTGCTGGCCATGTCTGTGGACCGCTTTGTGGCCATCCACAGCCCTCTGCGCTACACAACTATCCTGACACTGCCTCGCATCTTTTGTACAGGAGCTATCATCGGGCTGAAAAGCATCGTGCTCATGGCCCCTTTGCCCCTGCTCTTGCGGAGACTTCCCTTCTGTGGCCATAATGCCCTCTCTCACTCCTATTGTCTCCATCCCAACCTTATTCATCTACCTTGTGGGGATATTTCTATCAACAACATCTATGGGCTTTTCATTGTGATATCCACTTTTGGATTGGATTCATTGCTCATCGTGGTCTCCTATGGGCTCATACTCCACACTGTACTGGGAATTGCCAACGGAGAAGGGCGGAAGAAGGCACTCAACACATGCGGGTCGCATGTCTGTGCTGTGCTTGCTTATTACGTGCCTATGATTGGTTTGTCTATGGTGCATCGTTTTGGACGTCATGTGTCTCCTCTGCTACAAGTTATGATGGCCAATGCTTACCTCTTCTTTCCACCTGTCATTAACCCCATTGTCTATAGCATTAAAACTAAGGAGATTCGTCGTGGCATTGCCCGAATGCTATCAGAGAAGAGATCTAGAGTTTAGTTAATGGTCAGAGTAAACAAAAAAAAAAAGATTTTGTTTGTTCCTTTGTTTTCTCTAACTACAAGTGGTCTTAACTTACAGGTTACGTAAATGATGATGGCATAAAATATGGCATCTAATAGGTTTTCTGATCATCTAGTAATTAACTACAGTGAAAATATAAAGAAGCATGGATTATGCATGATCAAAAACTACATAGAACGAATGGGTTTTTTTGAAGCATGTTGTGTGACATACATACGTAAATGTATTAACTTGCAGACCTAGAACAAGAAGGCAAAAAAATTGCTTTTGAAAGCACAGCATTCCTCATAAGGAAAATGCAAGCTGAGTTAGAAGGTATCCAAAGAAATTTATTGATAGAAATCTACCAAGATCTTTGTAATAAATAAAGAGTTATTGGTCTCTGAATTCTGTAGCAGGTGAACTGATCCCTGAACTCCAGCTCTCTCAAAGGAATTTTCCCATGTAGAATTTGATGAGTCATCCACCCAACTTCCCTAAGGCCCAAATTAGAAGTCCTTAAAGTGAGAAATCATGCTAATTGTGCAGAATTCTGAAGTTTTCCCACTCATATGCAGAAACTGTCAAAGAAACAAGCATCCTATTTTGAAGTCACATTCCTTTTAAGACATTTAAAGTATTATAAATAGTTTGCAATTGAATTTTCAGGGAAGGAAATTAAGATCTTAAAGAGATGAATGTATGCTAGGTCACTTCTATGACTACCTCCAAGTTTCCATGGATAATGTTTCTATAGATCCTGACTTGGGACTCTACAGTTGCCTGTAAATGCTACCCAGATCATAGTCAGCAGAACCCCACAAGGAGCATTGACTTAAAATTACCAAGCAGGTAAATCCAAGGAAGGACATCCCATAGATATCCAGAGAAACTAGAGAGTGGTTATTCCCTGGGAGGCATTTGGCAGCTAGAAAAATGTTGGGAACCAGCAAACAGCTTAGGATAAAATGAGAAACTAGCACTTCACTTCTATTTCTTCTCCAAGATTGCATGGTGGGTCTTCAGACTTCTTACAAATGATCGCGCCTATATTTAAATCTGGCAAAAGCACTGACTCTAATGAAAATATAGCTTGATTAACTTTGTTATCCAGATTTATTTTGTATGCCAGTAGTAGGGCTTGAACTCAATGTCCATGAGATTTTTATGCTCAAGGCTAAAAGCTCTACCATTGAGCGACAGCTCTATTTCCAGCTCTTTGGTGGTTAATTAGAGATAAGAATTCCATGGACTTCTTTGCCAGGGTAATCTTTGAACTGTGATCCTCAGATCTCAGCTTCCTGAGTAGCTAGGATTATAGGTATGAGCACAGGTGCTTGCATACAGAGTTTTAATAAAATGTTGATAAGATTATACATTCATATAATTCAATTTTTTATTGTGAAAATACCATACAGAGAGGTTACAAGGTAATGGACAAGGTAATGAGTACATTTTTTATTGTGAAAATACCATACAGAGGGGTTACAAGGTAATGGACAAGATAATGAGTACATTTCTTATCAAGCATTGTTGCTTCCCCATTTGTTTCCCCTTACCATCCCTTCCCATCTCCCCACCCACACTTCTCCCTACTCCCCCCCCCAAAGTTGTAAAGTTCATGTTTCGACATAACGTCTTGAACATCTCATGATACAATGGGTCCACCTGTATCCCTATTTAAACAATTTGTTTTTTCCCTTCCCCTCCACAAATTATACCAACATCAACTACAGTGAAAACCAGGGTTATACCATGGGGAAGGGACATACAAAGCAACAAAGAAATCATCTTATAAATATGTTAGAAACAATTGCAAGAAAGAAAAAAACATTTGAATCCTTATCTTGGGGTTCATTTCACCTAACATCAACTTATCTGACCGTACAGATGGACATCTTTTAGATTACTCATAATCACTTTGCAAGGAGCATTACCATTTATTTTTACATCTACTTATTTCATTCTGTGCACATTGTACATTACCAACATTCATTTATCAGTGTCCAGTTAACGGCTATCTAATTTGTTTACATTTTTATAATCGTACAAATAATTTGTGGGAATAAAGTCTTACAAATATGTTTCAAATGTATTAGTGTCTTCATGAAGTAAATTTATAGATAGGATTACTTTGCTAAAATTTTGTACATTCTGGCAGAAACATAACTCTAATTATCTGGAGGTACGTATTGACAAATCTTGATTTGAGGTCAGTTTGGGTAAATGAAGGTTGTCAGACTCCATCTTGATCAATGTCTAGGTATGGTGGTGCATGATTTCCCAGCAAATCAGGGAAGCACAAATAGGAGGATCGTAGTCTAGGCCTGTCTGGGCCTAAAAGTGAAATTGCACCTGAAAAAATAATGAGCAACCTAGCCAAATGCTAGTGGCTCATGTCTATAATTCTGGCTATTCAGGAAGCTAAGAGTTGAGAATTGTAGTTCCAAGCCAGCCCAAGGAAAACAAAATCTCAGAGAAGAGTTCCTCCAATTAAACAGAAAAAACAACAGAATTGGAATTGGGAGATATAAGCCAAGTAGGAGCACAAGGCTCTGAGTTCAAGCCCCAGTACTGGTACCAAAAAATAAATATATAAAATGATCCACACAAAAAGGCCTGGAGGTATGGCTCAAATGCAGGAAGACCTGCCTGGCAAGTGCAGTCCCCTGGAGTACAAACCCTAATAGCACCAAAAAACATGTTTGTGAGCAGTTACAATTTTGGTACTTACAATATTTTTATTGCCTCTCATAAACATTACATTCTTTTATTTACCAACGAATATTTTTTTCAGTATTTTTAAATCTTGTTCAGATGATGAATAAAAAGCCATTATCTCAATTTGATTACAACCCTTACTGGTTTTTTGTCTTCTCATAAGCTAACTAAACATTCTTTTTAATGTATATATAGATCAGTTTGTCATATTTTGAAAAAATATAATGTGATCTTGAATAAAAATCAGTGTCCATCAGAAAGATCTTTAAAGACTCAGCTTGAATAACTTGAGTCAAGTCTTACTTAGGAGACAGAACTCACAGATTTTTTTTCCAGAGCTCATACTTCAGATGCTGAATATATTTCTTGGCACCTGTGTAATCCTGAGAAGCAATTGTCTTCCCTCCATTCTTTTCTTCCTTCTTTCCATCTTTCCTTCTTTCTCTCCTTCCTTCCCTCCCTTTTCTATCTTCTATGTTTGTTTCTTTCTTCTTATGTTCTGTCTCTTCTTTCTCTCCATTCTCACTTCTTTCTATTCGTAATTATAGTTTATTTATGAGGTACAACATGGAGTTTATATTATCAATGGTTGTAAGCTTTTGAAATGATCAGAGGATATTTGCATCTCTATTATTTTAATTTGCTTTAATTTGCTTATAAGCGTAAGCCGGTGAGCTTATTTTAAAATGATAATGTCTTTTGTACATCAAAAGACAGAATAGGGTGGCTGGGAATACGGCTTAGTGGTAGAGTGCCTGCCTAGCATGTATGAAGCCCTGGGTTTGATTCCTCAGTACCATATACACAGAAAAAGCCGAAAGGGGTGCTGTGGCTCAAGTGGTAGAGTACTAGCCTTGAGCACAGATTAGCTCAGGGACAGTGCCCAGGCCCTGAATTCAAGCTCCAGGACTGAAAAAATAAAAGACAGACTATTAGAATAAATTCCTTTGTATGTTCCTTGTGCTTTAAGTTCAAGAATTTCAATTAGTGGATAGGGAGAGAAATAGGTTCTTAGGTAGGTGTGGACTATGAGGTAGGGGTCATGCTGGCAGGGAGGATAAATGTGGTTCAGTACTGTCAAAACAGGGTTTTTGCAACTGTAAAAATGAAAGGAAATCTCTTGGTGATGCTATTTTGAGGTGAGAGGAGGCAGGGAATGTAATAGAGAGGGGAAAATTGATTGGAATACAGTGTATATATAGGTGGAGATGTAACAATGAGAGATTACCTCTGTATAACCAATAAAAAAAAGAACTACAATTTTATGCTTGAAGTTGTAGTTTTCCTTTTGTGTTTAATTTCCAAGTCTTTCCTGTCTATGTCATGTGATACTTCATTGACTAACACTGAGATGTTCACTTTTCAAATATGAAACAGTTCTAATGTGTATTTTACAAGATTTTAACTGTTCCTTTATTATATTTGTTAAGATTTGAGTAGCTTTGTTTTAAATTTTAATTGCATATACTAATTGTACAAAGAGGTTTCATGATGTTATATCCATACAAATGTATTTGTTACTTGGATCATTTTACCCCCGCTATTATTTTCTTATTCTTCTTCTACGTACTTACTCCTTACTCCTATTTTTCATTATGGTATGTTTATACATTCATATCATACATATAACGTTTCTGCTTACATGAATTTCTCTTTTATTTTTTCTTAAAAAAGTTTTTCTATTGTGAAAATACTGTACAGAGGGGTTACAGTTACATGAGCAAGATAATGAGTACATTTCTTATCCAGCATTGTTGCCTCCTCCTTTGTTTTTCCCCTACCATCCCATCCCTCCCATCTCCTCAACTTCACCCCCCACTCCCCACCTCTCCATCCCCCACCCCCACCTAAATTTTAAAGTTCGTTTTTTCAACATAGCATCTTGTACATCTTATTGTTGCAATGGGTCCACCTGTATCCCTATTTAAACAATGTGGTTTTTCCCTTCCCCTCCACAAATTATAACAACATCAAATACAGTGAAAGCAGGGATTATACCGTGGGGGAGGGACATACAAAGCAACAAAGAAATCACATGATACCTTATAAATATGTTAGAAGCAATGGCAAAGAAGAAAAAAACCACTTGGTCCCTATCTTAGGGTTCATTTTGCTTAACATCATCTTATCTGATCTTTTCTGCTTTTCCCAGACATATACTAGTTATTGCAAATAAGAAAAAACATGGGATCTATGTTTCTTTGGGCCTGGCTTACTTCACTTAATATAATTTTTTCCATTTCCTAACAAATGGGACAATGTCATTCTTTCTGATGGAGGCATACAATTCCATTGTGTATATATACCACATTTTCTTGATCCATTCATCTACTGAGGGGCATCTGGGTTGGTTCCATATCTTAGCTATAGTAAATAATGCTGCAATAAACATAGTTGTGCTGGTAGCTTTAGTATGGTCTTGTTTGTGATCATTTGGGTAAATGCCCAAACATGGGATTGTTGGGTCATAGGGGAGCTCTATGTGGAGTCTTTTGAGAAACCTCCAAACTACTTTCCAAAGTGGTTGAACAAGTTTACACTCCCACCAACAATGCACTAGAGTTCCCTTCTATCCACATCCCCTCCAGCATCTGTTATCAGAGTTTTTTATTATAGCCATTCTAACTGGTGTGATGTGGAATCTCAATGTTGTTGTGATTTGCATTTCTTTTATGGCTAGGGAGGTTGAGCATTTCTTCATGTGTCTATTGGCCATCCTTCTTTCCTCTTCAGAGAAGAACTTCTCTTTTAATTTGTGATTCTTGTCTATGGTAGATAAGTTTTGAAAAATGCAAGTCAAAGGTAGTTTTAAATAAATATATTTAGTTTCCTCCATTTTATTTTTATATCATTTACATTTCATAAATTTGTAATTCATTTTGTGTGTCATAAGATATGAGTCAATAAATAAGTGCTGATATTTTTTCTTTCTAATTTGATTTTGACATCTCTTTTCATTTACTCAATACACATGTGTGTGAGAGAAAACTCTCTTTTCTCATTATTCCCAGAGGTTTCACTGCAAAAGGAATGCCTCTTGGAATGAAGGTATACTAGCATTCCTTTCATCTGCAGCTCTTGATTTTTTAACTCCACCCTCGAATTGCCAAGGTAATAATCAGATGGCTACATATAAGTATTCCACAAATAAGTATGCGGTTCCAAGCCAACTTTAACAAGCGAGAAAGACAGGGACTCAAGGTGGTTTTGTATTTCCTTGTTCTATGGAGACAAAAGGGAGAGCCACAGCTCGGGCTGACTTCCCAGAGGATCCACTTCTCCAGGAGCTTCTGCACAAAATCCCTTGCGAGCAGGGCCAAATCTCCCCACTCTCCCCAAAGATTGGCAAGGGTTTATAACACAGCTGACCTCTAAGCTGATCAGAGAACATCAAGTCCACAAACAGTGAAGAGGACAAACCCCAGGTAGGACTCCTCCATGAATCAATCAACAGAGAAAAGGAGGGAGGGTGATGGTTGTCAGAGAATGAGAATGATCATATAGGCTGTGCACTTAAAATAGTACATAAACAGTCACCAACCAGTGCTTTTCTACTCTCCTTTCCATGATCCCTTCCCTTTGCTTCAAGTTAGGTGTTTTTTTTGTTTGTTATGGGTGGTACTGGGATTCAAACTCAGAGCTTCATGCTTTCTAGGCAGTTGGTCTGTTTTGCTAAGCCACATCTCCAGCCTTTTTTTTTTTTTTGCACTCGTTATTTTGTGATAGAGTTTCACTTTAAGAGAAAGTGAGACTGGCCTACAGAAAGCCTCCTATTTTGTGCTTTCTGTAGTACCAGCATACCCAGCTTCTTCCAATGAAAGGAGATCTGGTAAAAAAAAAAAAAAAAAAGTTTTTGCTCAGGTTTGCCTAGAATGACTCTCTTTCTATTCTCAGAGTCCTATGCTTCTGTGATGACAGGTGTGAGTCACTGTACCTACTCCAACTGTGTTTTGATATCATAGAAATCGAATCCATGGTAGACATAAAGTACTAAAAAGCAATCAGGGATGAATATTAGCCACTGTCTTTGCACTGCGGCCGTTTTTAATCCTTTCTGGGAATAATATTGACATTGGGATTTGTGTGAGAAAAAAATAACTGTTGAGGAGAACTGAAAAGCAGTGGGAAAATAAAAGCAGCAAACAATGAAAAGGAGCTACAGGTGAATTAATCTGCACTGAGTGATGGGGTTAGAGGAGTGACTTTGAGGAGAGTCTGCAGGCTCGGCTAGGTAGAGACAATCAAGGTCTTCGTAGCTACCCTCACTAACTCTGAACCTTTGTATACAGTTTAGACCAGATGTGTGTCAGGGTTGGGTGAGGAAGAACAGATGATGTCACATGGTGCTCATGTTCTCCATGAGCGAAGATGCTGCCTCTGAAGTCATTTTCATCAGTCATGTCTGAGGTGACTAACAGCACACAAGGTGCTTTCTACTTCCTCCTCATGGGCATCCCTGGTTTTGAGGCCTCCCACATCTGGATCTCCATCCCCTTCTTCTGTCTCTACACCATCTCCATCACAGGTAACACCAGCATCCTTGCTGCCATCCGCACAGATCCATCACTCCACCAGCCCATGTACCGTTTCCTTTCCATGCTGGCCCTGACTGACCTGGGCCTCACGCTCACTACCCTACCCACGGTCATGCAGCTCCTCTGGTTCAACATCCATAAAATCAGTTTTGACGCCTGCTTTGCCCAGTTCTTCTTCCTCCATGGGTTCTCCTTCATGGAATCCTCTGTCCTGCTGGCCATGTCCTTTGACCGCTATGTGGCGATTTGCCGACCTCTCCATTATGCCTCTGTTCTCACCAATGAAGTCACTGGTCGGATTGGACTCACCATCATTTGCCGCTGTGTCCTGGCTGTCCTTCCTTCGCTTTTCCTGCTCAAGCGCCTGCCCTTCTGCCGCTCTCAGCTCTCCCACTCCTACTGTCTCCACCAGGATATGATTCGCCTGGTCTGTGCTGACATTCGCCTTAACAGCTGGTATGCGTTTGCTTTGGCTTTGGTCATCATTGTAATGGATCCTCTGCTCATTGTATTCTCCTATACACTCATCCTGAAAAATATCTTGAGCACAGCCACATGGACTGAGAGACTCCGTGCCCTCAATAACTGTCTGTCTCACGTTCTAGCTGTTCTTCTCCTCTATGTTCCCATGGTTGGTGTATCCATGACTCACCGCTTTGCCACACATGCCTCTCCATTGGTCCATGTTATCATGGCCAATGTCTACCTTCTGGCTCCACCAGTGATGAACCCCATCATTTACAGTGCAAAGACCAAGCAGATTCGCCGGGCAATCTTTCACCTCTTTTCCCCAAAATCTATGCAGTTGAAATGATGGGATAAATTTCTTATATTCAACATGAATAGAAGGCATAAAGTTAATGGGAGATTATAGGTCAAATTTGATCATGGGCATTATAAAATAAGATTACAGGATATTATGAAGGCAATAGGACTTTTTGTAACTCTTAGCAGATAGTTGGCTGAGGAAAGTTGGGAACAATGCTTCTATACAGAAGAGATATTGTTCTGAGTTGATAGCTTCCAGATCCTCAGCAGCTACGCCAATGAGACAAGCATTACTGAGTCTTGTGGCAGTTCTTCTGTCCCATGGTTGATTAAATACTAGAAGGAAATTCTTAGATCTTGAGTCACAGTCTATCCTGTTGGGTACCTCTGCTCAGATGTACAGGTGAACTCCAGCTCCTCTGTCAAGTACTCTCTGACTTACCCTTTCAGAATAACAGTAAATATTTCAGAAGAATTTGGGAGCAGGATTATTGGAGATCAAGTTTCTCAAACATTCAGGTTTATCTAATCAACACCCACCCTGACTCCAGCAGAACAAGGGATCATATGCAATGTATCTAAAATTAGGGCAAGGTGGTAAAATACCCTGTAACTAGAGTAGGACTCTTGCCTTGCTAGACCGAAGTCTTCAGAACTTACAATTTAAACTTCAAGTATGATAATGTTTGTAGGAAATAAGAGCTCATTTTTTTCTGACTAGAGCTTAAAAAAGACAAAGATAAAACAAGCCTAATGTCATTCCTATGTCTCTGCTTCTTAAGAGTCAGATTGCCCTGGGCCTCTTTCAGAAATATCAGCCTTCATTTGGTCACGTTTTCTCCTTATAGGACTACGCTGTGTAGGTGGATAATATTAGGACCCACTTAGATTTGAGTTAATGAGAATAGATCTCCAAAGGGAAATCAGTGGAAGCACAGTTGGAGAGGGAGTGGGCATTGAATGCTAGAGAGCAAGTTCCCCTCCCATGTTCTTGTCCTTTATTTTTGTCTTTCTTATATTTTTAACCAGAGCCTAGATGTTAGCATGACTTACTTTCCCCCAGAGTGCTATGAATCAGTTGGCATAAAGAAGTATATTTCAACAAGCTTTACAATTTGTGGGGGGGAGGGAGGGAGGAGTTGGAGAGGTGGGAAAGGAAGGATAGTAAGGGAAAAACAAAGGAGGCAACAATGCTTGATAGGAAATGTACTCATTACCTTACTCATGTAACTGTAACCCCTCTAAACACTATTTTTATAATAAAATGTATTTTTAAAAAAGAAGTATATTTCACAATGAAAGATACATATAATCTTAGGATGTTTAGGATCAGGAAATCCAAGTTGGGGGAAAAATGTTAAGAAAATGAGTAAAAACATGGTCAGCTGTTATTTCCCATTTAACTAATAGTACAAGTGTGTGAATGACAAATCTGTATGTTCAAAACACATCACCATGAATCACAAACCTGTATGAATCACAACATATCATCTGAAGCCAATGAACCTTTAGATAATGCCAGTATTTTTAAAGGAAAGATGTGACACAAGAAAAAATCTCTTGCTAGGAGAAGAGAAAAAGCAAAGCCCATAAAATCATCCTAAGTCATTCCATGTTACATTACACCAACATATGAATATTTTTGAAAAAATGTTGAACAAATGCAGCAATGATACTCACTAGACACTATGTTGGAAATGAACTATACAACTTCATGGGGAGGGGGGGTCAGGAGGGACAAAACTGGGAGAAATTGAGGGAGGGGGGTGACACTGTTCAAAAAGAAATGTTCTCATTACTTGACTTATGTAACTTAACTCTTCTGCATATTTTTGAGACTTCAAACAAAGGAACTCAAAGGAACTACCAGAAATATTGGCATCAATGACTGAGTAATAATCAATGTAAGACAAATGAGATCAATTTTTTTGCTTTCATCAAAAGTGCAGAGGAATCCAACAGATTCATTTCTTGTTAAGTTGCTAACATATTTTGGATAAGTCATATGTGTTTTATAATTTTATTCCAAGTATATTTAAAAAACAATGGCTCTAGCATTATTTACCATAGCTAAGATATGGAACCAACCCAGATGCCCCTCAGTAGATGAATGGATCAAGAAAATGTGGTATATATACACAATGGAATTGTATGCCTCCATCAGAAAGAATGACATTTCCCCATTTGTTAGGAAATGGAAAGGCTTGGAAAAAATTATATTAAGTGAAGTAAGCCAGGCCCAAAGAAGCATAGGTCCCATGGTTTCCCTTATTTGCAATATATAGTATAGGTATGAGTCAAGCAGAAAAGGTCAGATAATGTGATGTTAGGAAAATGAACCCTTAAATATGTATTTTAATGTTTTCGTTTCTTTCATGCATATGTTTCTAACGCATTTATAAGATTATTTCTTTGTTGCTTTGTATGTCCCTCCCCCACAGTGTAACCCCCGCTTTCACTATATTTGATGTCAGTATAACATGTGGAGGAGATGGGGGCAAACAAGTCGTTTAAGGATTCAGGTGGACCTGTTGCAACAATGAGAAGTACAAAATGTCATGTCAAAACCAGCTTTACAATGTCGGTGGGGGGGGGGGGGAGGGGGGTATAATTGGGTGGGGGGAGGGGGGAGGCTGGGAAGGGAGGTGAAGGGTAAACAAAGGAGGAGGCTGCAATGCTTGGTAAGAAATGTATGCATTATCCTGCCCATGTAATTGTAGCCCCTCTGTACAGTATGTTCTCAAATAAAATAAAATAATATTAAAAAAAAACAATGGCTCTAAGTGGTAAAATAATATTGATATTATCTTATTTATGTTATCAAATATTTCATTAACCTTCACAGTAAGGAGAACGTAAAATGGAATAAGATTCATGCTGAGCTAAGTCTCAATCCACTAGTAAATAATATTATTTTTAAATTAAATAAAAAGCTCAGGGTTATGGTGGCTCATGCCTGTAATCCTAGTTACTCAAGAGGCTGAGCTCTGAGAATCATGGTTCTTAGATAGACCTGGGAAAGAAAGTCTAAAAGAATCTTACCTCCAATTAAACACACAAAAATAAGCCAGAAATGGGTCTATGACTCAAGTTTAGAGTATTATTCTTGATCATAAAAGCTCAAAGTCGGTTCCAGGCTCTGAGTTCAAGGCCCAGAACTCATTAAATAAGGACAATTTTGAAAGTAAAAGTAGGTTCTATTATACAATGAAGAAAACACATGTACACCATGAATATCTGGTACAAACCGGAAAGCAGACTCACTCTGCTCAAAGGAATATTCCCAAATTATGTTTCTGTATTGGAAAGGGGATACTCTTAATCCCTAGTTATCTCATAAAAGTAAAATTTTGTTCTGTTTCAATACAGATATAGTAAAGTCTAAATTCTTTAAAATTGTACTTTGCTAGGAATGTTGAGAGAATATAGAAGCAGTGAATTCATTCTTTGTGGGGTTTTCTGTTTGTTTTTTATTTTTTTGTTGTTGGTTGGGGGGCCTGGGCGCTGTCCCTCAGATCTTCAGCTCAAGGCTAGATCTCTACCATTTGAACCACAGTGCTACTTCTGGCTTTTTCTGCTTATGTGGTGTTGCCTCATGCATGCAAGGCAAGCACTCTAACATTGAGCCACCTTCTCAGCACCCTGAATTCATTCTTTGTGCCCTCAAGTTTTCATATCTGGCCAGAGAAGAAAGGTATGTACACACATATGTACACAGAGAGGCACACACACACACACACACACACACACACACACACACACACACACACACACACAAACTGTAAATGTAAAGGTTTTAGAAATAACTTGAAATTTGGATAGATGATTATGACAGTGCTTAGACCACTTTCTTCCTTTTCCTTCTCAAAACGTCTGGTACAGAATTTTGCCCATATGAGAAGCTTGATAACAGTTTTGCAGATTGAAAGATGGTCCTTGTCCATAGTAATTCAGATTGATTCCTTTTTGCAGAATAAGCTGACAATTCCCTGTCGGATGGGGTGAGTCTTAACGCTGTAGATAATAGGGTTGAGCACTGGTGGCACAAAGAGGTAAATGCTGGACCAAGGGTGAAACATGCTCAGCAACGCGATGCATTATGGACACACCAATCATAGACACATAGTACACGAGGACTGCACAGATGTGTGACACACATGTGTTGAGTGCCTTCTTCCGTCCTTCCCCAGAAGCAAAGCCCAGTACTGTGTAAAGAATTAGTGCATAAGAAACCACAATAAGCAGGGAGTCCAGTCCAAAAGTGGCCAGAACAATGGATAAACCCAGGATGCTGCTGAGCTTAGTATCAGCACAGGGCAGCTGGATCAGGTCCAAATGGAGACAGTAGGAGTGGGAGAGGATGTTAATGTGGCAGTAGGGCAGTTGCTTCAAAAGAACCGGAAGCGGGGCCATGAGCACCACACTCTTCAGTGTAATTCCTACTCCCATGGAGAGGATACATGGCAGGGTCAGGATGGCTGTGTAGCGCAGTGGGTTGTAGATGGCTACAAAGTGGTCGTAACTCATGGCCAACAGGACACCTGACTCCATGCAGGAGAACGTGTGAATAAAGAACATCTGGGCCAAGCAATCATCAAAGTTAACCCTGTGAGCATCAAACCAAAGAATACCCATAACAGTAGGCAATGTAGACACGGAGACACCCACTTCAGTGATAGCCAACATGGAAAGGAACAGGTACATGGGCTCATGTAGGGCAGAGTCTGCGTGTACTGCTGCCATGATGAAGCTGTTGCCCACAATGGCCACTATGTACATAGTGAAGAAGGGGAAGGAGAGCCAGCCATGCTGGGCCTCCAGTCCTGGGAGTCCAGTCAGGAAGACAGATAAGAGGTCAAGACTGTCATTGATCTTCACTCCCATGGCACCACCAACAGGGATCAGTCTTCCCCTGCCATTTGAAAAAAAAATTCTAAGTTATCTTATGTCTTTTGAGTCTTCTGCCACAGGATCCCATCCTAAAGTTTGAAGAAAGGAGATAGGGAAGACAGGGAAAGTTGCAATAAGAGTCTCATCTTTCCTTCTGTTCTGAGTTTTAGAATCCTACCATGTGACATGTAAAATAGATACTTCAGATTGCCCAATCTTATGAGAGAAAACATACCCTAAAAAATGCAGAGCAGAAATGTTAGAACAAATTCCATCTGAGTCAAATTTTATAGTTGTTAGATATATGATATGTGTAATGACTTATACTTTGATCCCAAGTTCTGTTTTGTTTGCTTGTTTACTTCTCTTTTGTAAAATGAGGGTGATATTTCTAGTCTCTTATCTGAAAATAAAGAGAAAATATATACTCAGTGTTTGTTTCTAATTTCATGATAAAGATGTGAGCTGACTTGGTTTGATAGAGACTAGAGTTATAAGAAAGTGATATTCTCCATTGGTCCCTACTCTGCCTCAAAGAGGGAATAATGCTCTGAATGAAGGTTGCAATGTGATGGCTCACACCTGTAATTCTAGTTATGCTGGAGGTAGAGACAGGAAATACTGCATTTTGAGGTCAGCCTAGCCATAAACACAAGACCTTATCTCAACCAATAACTGAACTCAGTGGTGGTGCATGATTTTCTTAGCTATGTGAGAGACTGAGATCAAAAGGATTGTATCTCTGATGAGGCATACAGGTAAGATCTTATTGGAAAAATAATAAACCAGAAAGACTAAGGTATAAGAGGAATTATGCCTAAGAGGAATTATGCCTGCCTGGGAAGTGCTAGACCTTGAATTCAACCCTTACTACTCAAAGGAAAAAGGAAGGAAGAGACACTGTACCTTTAGAATACTGAAGAAAGAATTATGAATATGAATGATAAAGAAAATTGCATTAAAAAGTGACCCTCTGAGTGATAAAAAAAGAATTCATAAAGGCTAGTCAGTACTTTAAAGTGAGCCTATTTTACTTTGAATCCATGCAAAGATCAAAGACAAAGATTTAAAGAGTCATCTATGTGCTAAGCAAAATGAACCCCAAGATAAGGACACAAGAAGTTTTATCTTTCTTGCTGCTGTTTTTAACGTACTTCTAATGTACAATGTGATTTTTTTGTTTCTCTTGTATGTTCTTCCTCCATGGTATAACCCTTGTCTTCACTGTATTTGATTCTGGTGCCCTGTATCTTGTATATACATTTTTCTAATTTGGGGAGGGGAAGGGAAATAACAAAATGGTAAAATAAGGATACAGGTTGACACATTGTAACAATGAGATGTACAAGACACTATCTTGAAAACAAACTACAACTTTGCAGGGGGAGGGAGGAGACAGGGAAGGAAGGGATGGTAAGGGAAAAAGAAAGGAGGGGGTAACGAAGCGCAATAGGAAATGTACTTATTACCTTACTTATGTAACTGTAACCCCTCTGTACAGTATCTCTACAATAAAAATATATATTAAATAAAAAAGAAATTACAGTAGGGTTGGGAATGTGGTTTAGTGGTCGAGTGCTTGCCTGGCACGCATGAAGCCCTAGGTTTGATGTCTCAGTACTACATAAAAAGAAAAAGCCAGAAGTTGTGCTGTGGCTCAAATGGTAGAGTGCTAACCTTGAGCAAAAAGAAGTTCAGAAACAGTGCCCAGGCCTGAGTTCAAGCCCCAGGAAGAGCCAGAAAAAAATAAAAAATAAAAATGAATAGATTCCTTTAAAAAAAAAAAAGAAATACCGTAAAGGCTGGGGTACCCAAGGAAAAGATTTGAAAGAGGTGGTGCTTGCATCAACCTTAGGCAAAGAAAAACAAAAGAGATCGAGTTGCCTTGCCACAAAGAGTTATGTAGCATAAGGATATCCTCTAAGCATATTCAGTCTGAGAATCTCAAGAAATTGCTTTTTTTGCTTCATCTTTGCCTGATTTAATAGAAGTGTTTTTTTTCTCCACAAATACCTTTGAGCCATAGAGATGCAGAGATATTTTGTGTTGGAACCAGCTCTGCCAACATGCTTGAATAAGCAGAATTATAAGCTATCTGAAATGGAACTGAGTTACCAATAAGCAAACCATAACATACAAGATTGGAAAAAACAAACATTTATTCCCTCCAACTGGTGCTTGCGTTAATCTGATTAATTAAAGGATGAATGAAAACTAAAAAAAGAACTATGAGTATAAATGATAAAGGAAAACCATGTCTGGGTTAAAATTGCACTAAATAAAAGTGACCCTCTGAGTGATAAAACAGAATTCATAAAGGCTAACAATTGCTGAACAATTGCACCTACAGAGCTCTGCAGCGGTTGCAAGCATATCGTCCTATGGGGTAGGATGATACCAGCTGATTGGGAATATCTGTTTCTCGTTCCTCCCACCTGAGTACTGGTGATTAGAGTTTTTACCCCTTGACTCACATCAACCTGAGAAGTAAGTTGAACCGCTACTTATGGCAATGTGTTGAAGATTTGAGAACCAGACTTCCGTTTTTTTGGACGTGACCTATGGCCATCCATTGCTATGGACAGTGATGACTGGAAATATCAGCCTCTAAATACTCCACCGTTGTGGTTAGCGGAATGACCTATGCCAGGCACACTCAGAATGAGGTTCTGAGCCATGGCAACATAACAGCATTCCATGGCTTTCAAGGCTTCTTAGGAAGAATTCCGGATTCTTGCAGCCAGTAGGCCCACAAGTGTTCCGGGTTAATATCTGCTTCTAAATCCTAAAGTGAGCATATTTTACTTTGAATCCATGCAAAGATCAAAGACAAAGATTTAAAGAGTCATCTATGTGCTAAGCAAAATGAACCCCAAGATAAGGACAAAAGAAGTTTTATCTTTCTTGCTGCTGTTTTTAATGTACTTATAATGTACTATGTGATTGTTTTGTTTCTCTTGTATGTTCTTCCTCCATAACCCCTGTTTTCACTGTATTTGATTCCGGTGCCCTACATCTTGTATACACATTTTTCTAATTTGGGGAGGGGAAGGGAAATAACAAAAAGCTGAAATAAGGATACAGGATGACCCATTGTAACAATGAGATGTACAAGACACTATATTGAAAAAGAACTTGGCAAGAAACATAGGTCCCATGGTTTCCCTTATTTGCAATAATTAGTATATGTCTGAGACAAGCAGAAACAGTCAGATAAATTGATGTTAGGTGAAATGAACCCCAACATAAGGATTCAACTGTTTTTTTTTCTTTCTTGTGATTGTTTCTAACATATTTATAAGATTATTTCTTTGTTGCTTAGTATGTCCCTCCCCACGTTATAACCTGTTTTCACTGTATTTGATGTTGGTATAATTTGTAGAGGGGAAGGGAAAAAACAAATTGTTTAAATAGGGATACAGGTGGACCCATTGCAACAATGAGATGTACAAGACGTTATGTGGAAAAATGAACTTTACAACTTTGGTGGGAAGGGGCGGGGAGGGAGGAGGGAGAGCAGAGGTGGGGAGGGGAGATGGGAAGGAATGGGTAAGGGAAACAAAGGAGGAGGCAACAATACTTGATAAGAAATGTACTCATTACCTTACCCGTGTAATTGTAACCCCTCTGTACAGTATTTTCACAATAAAAAAAAAGAAAAGAAAAGAAAAAGAATTTTGCAACTTTGAGGAGGGAAGGGAGGAGTTGGGGAGGTGGGGAGGAAAGGGATGGTAGGGAAAAAACAAAGGAGGGGTAACAATGCTTGATAGGAAATACACTCATTACCTTACTCATGTAACTGTAACCCCTCTGTACAGTATCTTTACAATAAATAAATATATATATATATATATATATATAATAAAATGACATCAATGACTAAGAGATCAGGGAGAAAGATACAAGTTAATATAAATTATCAATACAGTAAAGCAACACAGCAAAACCCAATGTAATGTAATGGATGTAGCACAATAAATTAAATTTGTAATGCGTCAGTAGTAAGAGACAAGACAGTTACAATTAGAATGAGAAGAGAAAAAAAACTGGGAGAAAATGAAGGAGAAGGTAATCCTGTTCACAAAGGAATGTATTCATTACCAGATTTATGTATCTGTAACCCTCTCCATATCACCTTTACAATAGAAAAAAATTAATAGAAAAGCTGAAGTGACTCCAATCATCCATTTGTTCTACAGATCAGTTATATGAATCATTGATGCTGCATCAATTCTTCAAATTATGACTGTCCACTGTTGATGTGAATGGCTTAGACATCTTAAGCTTTTTGGAATGGGTAACTAGGGGCATTGTAGCAAAGAGAATAGAAAGAACTATGACCATGAAGAAGGACATTGCAACCATGAGTGGCCTGCATTCCTCCTGGCCTCGCTCTTCACACGCAGCTCTGCTGTGATCCAGTGCACAACATCTCTCTGCTTCCCTCACAACTAACAATGTCTCTTGCAGTTGAAATAGGATTTTGTCCATCTTATTCACACATTTCCTTTGGGTCCACCTTTAGAGATCAGGAGTTCTCAAGCTTGATTGCACATTACAAAAATCCCAGAGCCAGGATAATTAAATTCAGATTTTTGGGTGTGGTACCCAATTTTTAATATTTCAAGCCTTGTCAGTCAAATGCAGTGTTGAGCTATATTCTGGAATCATTTTTGTGACATTCTAGTCACTTTACAGTGACAATCTTTTAAACAGAAATGAAATTTGCAAGCATGCTGTAAGTGTCTACCTTTCTTTTCCACCTCAGTCTAGAGTACAACTTCATATTTCCATATATGGGGCTCTTCAGCATGCTGAAAAGTCTCTAAAGAAATGTGAATTTATCTGAATTTCCATACTGTTTATTGTATACATGAGCATGATTACCTAATGCATGAATAGATAAAAACATTTCTTTTTTTAAAAAAGAAAGATAAGAAAACTGGGATTTGCTCATAATACCCATAGACATAGTCTAGATTTGAGAATACTGTTGTAACTTCCTAAATTTCCAATCATGCCTCCAAAGAGAAAAATTCATCTATGGTATTCTTACCAAACTTGTCACCATGCTCAACATGAGCACTCACAGTGAACACATTCAGGTTATATCTAAAAGCCACTATTCCCATTAGATGTCCCTGACCTACAAAGAGCACTCTTATCTTAGGGTTAAGTCCGTTTTCACTACAGGCTTTGTTAAAGGAACAGCAGTACAATAAATCTTAATCAGGTTATCACAACCATCTTCATGACATCTGTAGTTTCCTTGCAAAATACCTTTCTATTTTTTAAAGTATCCATTTACTTGTTTATTACTTAATGTCTGTATCCCCTATTAGAGTGTAAACACCCCATAGAAAAGATCGTTTATGTTGACCTTTCCTAATACATACTCAATACTAACGCAAGTGAGTACTATAAGTAAATAGATATGGAATTGAAGTTTTGATGCTGAAAGCTTCTAAAGCTACTTCTCAAAATATCTGACTTACAGTTTCCACACCAGGTGAGTTCCTTTGTCAAGATGACCCATAGAAAGCGATCATAATGGGTATCAGCAGTGTCACATTTATTTCACAACAGTATTTTATAATAATACTTATGCAGAAAAAGAAACTAATCTTCTCATTTACAACTTCAGATTTCTCCTAGTTTATGAAGATGATATTCATGCTTGGCAGAATATTACATTATTTTGTCGGTCGTAGGGCTTGAACTCTGTGCCTGGGCGCTGTCCCTCAGCTCTTCAGCTCAAGGCTAGTGCTCTACCACTTGAGCCACAGCACCTCTTTGGCTTTTTCTGCCTATGTGGTGCTGAGGAATCAAACCCAGGGCCTCATCCATGCAAGGCAATCTCTCTACCACTGAGCCACCTTCCCAGCCCAAATAGTACATCTTTTAAAACTTATTTTGTCACCAATTGGCAACCAATCTGCTTCTTTATCCAATATAGAATAATTCTGCTAGTATTTTATTCTTCTTCTAGTATTTTATTATTTTGTTGACTATATCTTCATTCAGCATTTTCAAAATATCACAAAACCCAGTGAATAATTTATCTACATAATATATTTGAAATTAATCCTAATAAATGATAAAAGACATTTACCTTTATGTCTGTGTGCCTTGTGTGCTTTTTTTTTATTTTTTTGGTCATGGGGTTTGAACTCTGGGCCTGGGTGCTGTCTCTCAGCTCTTCAGCTCAAGTCAAGTGCTCTGCCACTTGAGTCACAGCACCATTTCCAGTTTTCTGGTGGTTTACGGGAGATCAGAGTCTCACAGATTTACCTGCCCCAGGCAGGCTTTGAACCACAATCCTCAGATCTCAGCCTCCTGAGTAGCAAGGATTACAGGTGTGAGCCACCAGTGCCTGGCTTGTGTGTTCTTTTAATGTCAAGATTGTATCTGATTCTCCTCACCTCACAAGATTTCCCACAGCTGGGATGCACAAATGTGTTCAAGAAAAAGTAAAAGGATAGATCAGGCATGTTGGCTCATGCCTATAATCTCAGCCACTTGCCCAAGGGTAGCCCTGACAAAAGCACAAGACTATCTGAAAAAGTAAACCACAGCAAAAAATGGACTGGAGCATGGTTCATGTGGTAAAACCCTTGCCTAGCAAGAGTGAGTCTCTGAATTCAAATTCCAATAATGCCAAAAGCAATAATAACAGCAAGAATGTACTAAATGAACAAACATACAAACTGACTGCTTGGACTAGATTGAACCTTAACAAGAGGAAAGCACAATAGAGTGGGAGGGGATGGGTAGGAGAGGAAGTAAGGGGTGATTGGTGAATATCATCGATAGAAGCTGGGTTTTAAACAAGGCACATTATTTTTCTCAGACCCAAAGCTATGATGACATAAGAAGCCTCTAGACAATGGACAGATGCAAACAAAGACAGGATTCTACCTTAAGACAAGCTAAAGGGAGGATGCCAGCATCTCCTGAATTGGGGTGAAAAGCCCTTTCAGCTTTCCTCCTAACCCCAGGCCTGATGTTCCAAGCTGTCAAGCCCTTTCCTGTTCAGCAACAGAACCTCAGGTGACACAGAGCAGAGGCCAGCTGTTGGCGGCTAGCATATACTCATCCATTCTGACAGCCCTCTCTGGAAGTGGCTGGGAGATCACAAAGGCATTTGAACGATTATTTCTTTTTGTATAGAACACCAACATTAAAATGAAATACTTTTTGTCCTCAGTTTCTGTCATGGGCTAAACCAAAGTGTCAACTATTCAAATGTACACAGACATTGATAGAAATTCACTCAAAGATACAGACACATAATTAAGAGAGGCTCAGGAAACCCACACAGAAAGACAAAGAAGGGCTGGGATGTAGCTCAGTGGCAAAGCGCTTGCCTAGCAAGTCCTGGGTTCGATCCCCAGTACCAAAAAAGAAAAGACAAAAAAAAAAAAAGAAAGACAAAGAAAATGGTTCACAGGAACCAAGTACTGCCCTCACACCCTGGAGACACATACAAATTGAAACACATGAGATAGCTTTGGGGGAGTGATAATTGGATTATCACAGGACCAGAGCTCAAAATGGATCCACAGTGGTTCTCAGGCAGGTGCTATACAAAGAGATGCAGATTTTATACTCTGAGTGCTAGTTCTCAGACGCCAGAGTCTCTGGGGTCCTGCTTTGTCTGAGTGTAAGGTTGTTCTGGTGAGCTCAAAAGGTATAGAGTTAAATTTCAGTCTAGGAATAGAAAAGTAATAATAATGATAGTAATAATAATAAAAGACTTTCCCCTCGAGGGATACTGTCGTCTCTCTCATCTCTCCATAGAGAACATACATTTTAACTCCTTTATGAGGAAAAAGAAAAAGGAGAAAAAATCCCCCCTGGGCTCCATGCCAGCATGCCAACACACATGTACACACACACACACACACACACACACACACACACACACACACACACACACACACAATTATCCTGCCTCAAAAATAAAACTGTTTGCCTGAAATCAAGGACCTTGATTTCTGAAGTCTGTCTTAAAACCCAGATTCCAGATAGAATCTAAAGTTCAGTGTATGACAGGCAAATTCCAAGGTTCAAATATCAGAGAATAAGTCCTGGATGCCAAAGACAATCCAGAATTTCAGCAATAGAGGATACAACCTTGGGTATTTAAATGTATTTATCCCTGTTATTCCCTAACCAATTCCCACTTTCCTTACCTTCCTCTCAACCCTACCCCAAGTTCCAGAAGTTCAGGGATTCTTTTCTAGAGAGTCATTCCAAGACACTGGAGTGATATGGGGTGTAACGTTGCATATACCTAGTTTTAAGCCCTAGCTTGATACATAGCTTCATGATTTTACTTTACCTCCTCACCTTGGAGTCTTATTTTAAGTGGTGTATTATTATCTATAAGAGATGGGGATACAAGTGAAAAGATGATCATAATTAGTTTCTTTGTTGTTTGTTTTTAACTGAATTTAGCACATATGAGAATGTATCTCATCGTAGGTTCTGCTTTGGATCCCCCATTCCCCAACATGTTCTTGCTTCCAATACCTGTCACTCCTACTGAAGATCTCACTTAACCCTTCTTCATTTTAGTTTCAGGTAGAGTAAGACTCTGTGAAGGGAAAGAGAGGCAGGAACATACTCTCCCTTTTCTGTCAGCTTATGAAATAGGTGTGGGAGGCAAACAGGACAATTATGAAGTATGAAGTAACAGAGGAGCCTTTTGAAAAGAATACCTATGCCTTCTATGATTGGTACAGGATTGGATGAGTCAGAGGTAATGAAGTTGTATCAGGACATGGAATTCAGAATAAATCAGTGTCATGCATGAGGCCACAGAATCATGGAGAAAGGAGACCTAAATGATGCCTCAAATTGGTAATAAGTCACTGGCAAGGAGTTGAGACATTTTAGAAGCCACAGAATGAATGATTAACTATATCCTTACAGGTAGCAAAAGGAAGAAAGAAAGAAAGAAAGAAAGAAAGAAAGAAAGAAAGAAAGAAAGAAAGAAAGAAAGAAAGAAAGAAAGAAAGAAAGAAAGAAAGAGAGAGAGAGAGGGAGGGAGAGAGGGAGGGAGGGAGGGAGGGAGGAAGGAAGGAAGGAAGGAAGGAAGGAAGGAAGGAAGGAAGGAAGGAAGGAAGGAAGGAAGAAAAGAAGGATCAGAGTTCAGTTCCCTCATTTATTAGTCATTGGATTATTTATTAGTCATTTGATTATTGGGGTATGCCAAACCCTAAAATAGAAATAGAATTTTAGCTATGATTGTAATATATCTTTTTTGTACCTTTGAAATGTCCTTTTCCAAGGTTCTATTAAGTGAGTGGCTAAATCATGAAAGCCTAAATATTCCTTCTGGTAGTAATAATTGAACAACGTATGCACATATCTCATAGAAAAAGTTTACTGTAAGTGTTCCAACTCATCTGTAGGGAAAATAGGAGTCTCTTTCCACAGCAACATTTCAGCAGAAAACAGAGTGTGCTCTGTAATGTAGTAGTGAAACTTTCTACAGTGGAGTAAAGCAGAAAGTTCTCAAATCAGATTCTTGTCAGGGGACTGGTACATACTCAATCTCCAGTCACAAACTAGTCTTGTCTGATCGCTCATCTTATAGAAAAACATTTGTTTCCGTTAAGTTCTATATACCCAGAGAGCAGCACTAAAATTGGAATTGAGATGAATTTTGAATGTCAGACAGTTGGATTAGCAGAGTAAGAACTGGGAGGAAAGGAAATGCTGTCACATTATGGAATAATGACTGAAGTGGCTGAAGACTCTCAAATTCTTCTGAAACTATCTGTCTTCTACCTCCATCAGTTCACAGGAATGGTAAGGCTACATTGTCTCTCAAGAGTCTGAGTATTCGGCTTCCTAGTTTTAGTGTGCCTGGAGGTAAATCACAGTTCTTCCTCCAAAGGATTTTCCTCCAGGTCTTCAATATTCATACCATATTCTTGTTTATAATGTACTTGGTATTCCTCTGGCTAAGCAATCTCTTAAGACTTTGTCTCTCAAGCTTCTCAATGAGAAAACCTCCTCTTTATCCATACAAAAGTAATAACAACTTTCCCACATATTGTAACAATATTCTAGGTTAATGAGTCAGAATAAGTTGGGATACCTGTTGAAATCCAAACTCCTGGATCCTGCTTCCCAGAATTTTTGGTATAGGTAGTCTGAGAAAGGTCCCTAGAATTTACACGACTAACAAAATACCAAGTGTTGCTGAAGGTGCTAGTCTGAGAATCAAACATTGAGAACCATTTTTTCCAAACTTGGGTTGTCTATGTGTCTGTTTACTCTTGTCATAGGGCTCATAGATAAGCATCTAATATCTGAGAGATATTAGAAAAGGGAAGCAGAATGCTTCTCAAGCTTTAGTCGCTCAACATTTTAGTAAAGGCAGTGCTCATTCAGTAGTGCGGCACCTAATATTGTGTTTCAGTGTTAAGGCTGTAAACACTTTATCCTAAAGATTTTTTCTAAGAAATTTTGATCTGCAGAGACTACTTCCTCCTTTCTCCTTGCCATCCTGAACCAGGTATTATATCTAATCCCTCTTATGCTTCACAAACTATTTCATAGCCACCTATAGAACTTGTTTTCATTTCTACAAACTAAATAGATCTTCCTCTTAAACAAAAACAGCAAGACTCCATGGCACTTTTGTCTCTCTTGTTGATAACAGAATTGTTCTCAAGAGCATCTGTTGTATTTTTCCTACCTTTTCAACTTGTCATATATATCTAGTAGTTTAATATTGTATGTTCACCATTGTAGCTTTCATAGCATAAGAATTTTCACAGTCAACTTTCAATAAAGATGTACATCATTTTATTGAATTAGACATTGTATTATACTTCATTATAAACTCCTTATCCATACAAAGTGGATTTCAACATGATATTTTCTTACATGCATAGAATGTACCTTGATCACATTTTCCCCCTGTTGTAGATACTCTTTAATTGGTATCAAACTCATAAGTCCCAAGAGTCTGGGTCTTCTTTATTTTAGCATGCTTGGAAGGTGAATCCAGTTTCCTGAGGCCTGAGGCCTTCTTCAGGTTTGGGATTTATGGAAGATCTTGAGGATCCCTCTGCGGATCTCTTTGGTCTTCACACTGTATATGATGGGGTTTAGCATGGGGGGTACAAACAGGTAGACGTTGGACATCATGACATGAACGACAGCTGGAGCCTGTTTCCAGAAGCGGTGAATCATAGAGACAGCGATGATGGGCACATAAAAGGCCAGCACCGCACAGATGTGTGACATGCAAGTGTTCAGGGCCTTGAGTCGCTGCTCCTGGGAGGCGATGGCCAATACAGCCCTCAAGATCAACGCGTAGGACAGAAGGATGAAAACCGAGTCCACGCCGTATGTGAAAATGACCACAAAGAGTCCGTAGATGTTGTTGACATGAATGTCGCCACAGGCCACTTTCATGAGATCGGGATGGAGACAATATGAATGATGCAAAACATTGCCCTTGCAGAATGGCAGCCTTTTCACCAGGAAGGGGAAAGGAAAGAGAGTGACGAAACTCTTGGCAAGGATCCCCAAGCCCATGGCCAGGATGCGGCTGTTGGTGAGCACCGTGGCATAGCGTAGTGGGTCACATATAGCCACGAAACGATCAAAGCTCATGGCCAGAAGGATGCCCGATTCCATGAAAGAAAACGTGTGAATGAAGAACATCTGCACCAGGCAGGCATCAAAGCCAACGTGGCGGTAGTTGAAGCAGAAGGTAGCCAGCACCGTTGGAAGTGTAGAAAAGGACACGCCCAGGTCGTTGAGAGAGAGCATAGAGAGGAAGTAGTACATGGGCTGGTGAAGAGCAGGCTCCCGAACCACCAGAGCAAGGATACTGAGGTTGCCTAAGATGGAGATCAGGTAGAGGATGCAGAAGATCAGGGCGACCCAGGCCTGGCCTGTCTGCATCCCCGGAATGCCTGTCAGTTGCAGTGTGGCTGGCTGGAAGGGAGTGCTGTTGAAGCCCAGCATGGCAGGCAGGAGGGAGAAACAGAGAAGGGTTGAGTCAGCCCAAGGAGGGTGCGTCAGGGGAAGATCTTCACTTGATTTCTTTCAGATATCCTGTCTCCACCACAAAAGCTCAGAGATTGAAATCGTGTGTCTGTGTTTCTGGCTCCCCTTTCAGACTCTGATTTGTTGGAGGAAGGAGATGGATTCCACTTGTTTCTATACAGCCAGGGCCCAGCATATTTTCTTTGCCATAGTGGAAACTCTGTCATCAAATGTGTGCCTATTGCATGACTGGAGAATAAGGTCAAAGGTAAGAAAAAACATGAGTGAGGGGCTTAAATCCTCACCACAAACCCCTTCACGTTCCCATCTAATCCAGAAGCAAAATTCTTACAGTGTTGAAGGAAAAATAGAAATTAGGGCAGTCCATGCAAGGAGGAGAGACCTGTCCATATGTATCTTTGAGGATTTTTTCAGTAGACCATCTAAAGCCATAAAACTAGAGCTTCGATATCCTTTATTCAGACTTCACCTCAGCCTGCCAATCCCACAGCCAGCCCCTGAATTTGTCATCCTCATGTCTGTGTAGCTCTGGAATCTTTATATTTCCTCCATCCTCTTCTAATCTATTTGGCAATCAACACCTTCATCTTAGTTTTTCATGACATGTTCACACATGAGACTAGTTTCATCTTCTCCTTTCTTCCCTTTCAGAGGGAGCAATCTTTGGATCTTTGGTCAGTTCTATAGCCAAATAGGCGTACAGGTGGGTGACTCAAAAAAGCAAGGGGAATAATGAATTACTGAGATAATAAAAAAAAGAAGAGAAAGAATCGTTACCATCCCCTAAGTTTTAAAGTTATGTATGCCTTTATTTATGCATATCCTTATTTTTTGTGAGAAGTCAATGTGTTTTCTTCTCCAAAGACAGACCCTCTAACTTCAAAAACCCATTTTCTGACACCTCCTTTGAAACAGCTTCTGTTAGCCCATTGTATGGCACTTCAACCTGATTCACTTTCTGCCTCTTTCCCTTATGGCGATTAAGTATATACAAAATCATCTCATACATAAATACTCCATGTACCTCTACCTTCTCACCCTTCTGCAATCCTTAGCCAAATTGCTTAAAACCCTACATTTCCTGATGTTAGTGAAAGATAGTTTGTAACTTATCTGCTTATATGTCTGCTTCCCCAACATGATTCTATGCTCCAGAATTCAATCATATTAAAATTATATTCTATTATAGCTCATTTCATTGTACTGTATCTTTTACATTCTCCTGGATCACTTACCCACCCCCCTCCCCAGCTCCTTCCTGAAACAGGAGAAGGTGACCACTGACCACTGTGCTTTTTTTTTTTTTTTTTTTTTTGGGTCCGGTCGTGGGGCCTGAACTCTGGGCCTGGGCGCTGTCCCTCAGCTCTTCAGCTCAAGGCTAGCGCTCTACCACTTGAGCCATAGCGCCACTTCCGGCTTTTTTCATTTTGCTTATGTGGTGCTGAGGAATCGAACCCAGGGCCTCAGGCATGCAAGGCAAGCGCTCTACCACTGAGCCACCTTCCCAGCCCTGACCACTGTGCTTTTAAGTGAAAAATACTTTCCTTATGTGCTAAGACATTTGTCACAGAATGAGCAGAATTAGAAACCCACCTGTTTAAAGCTGCCTTCTTTGTTTAAGGGAGTAGCATCTTAATTTTCTCCTTACATTGGCTCTTTTGTGTATACTTTGTTTACCAAATCATCTTTTGTTGTTTTTGTCTTTAAACAGTAGTAGCCTAACTCTAAGTAAAGTGAGTTGGGATGCTGAAAATGTAGAAAAAAGATCAAGATTTTCTTTTGGTCTAAAATATATTGACAACTATATTTCCATGATACCTGATAGCTCAAAATTGAAGCTTTCCTTCAGCATTCCAGCATATTGACTCTCCACATCCTTTGCCTTTCTTAGAGTTTCCACTCTATTCCTAGAACTCCTTGTAAACACAGGGAAATTCATTGGTGGCAAAGAGTGGATGAAGACACCATCCTGAAAGTTTATAGACAATGGGAAGACATTTATCTATTTCTTGGATTTTTCTCTCCCACTACTGAGCAAGAAAGCACTCCTTTCCTCAGTAGAATTCTTGTCCCTGACTCTCTAGAAACATTTTTCTCCCAACCAAGTTTAAAATCTACATACTTAAGATCCAGCCTTTCCAGATGTGATTTTCTACTCTGCTTTTGCAGATTCCTTCTGAATCCTAAAGAAATGGGAAGAGTCTTGCCAGCATCAAGAGATGCTCAGAGTTTTTCAGAAGTGAGATCATCTCATTCTCCTTAAACCCCTGCTATGCAAACTAAGATAGTCCTGAAGGGTAGTATTTCATCAATCTTCAGTTCATTCTGTGTGGGGAAAAACAAAGCCCACCAAACAAGTCTTTTCTATTTTTGTCACTGTTAATGAAGGATGTATGGTCAAATTCTCTAAATAGAACCATTCTGGGAAGAAAAGTCAGACCAGGAAAATGCAGGTCAAAACACGTGTGATACACATATATACAAAGCACATCAAAAGTGACAGAAAAAACCAACACATTTTCTGTCTAGATATTCATAGACACTGCTTCTCACCCCACTGTGGTATTTACACACAGAAATAATCACACACGCCCCGAGGTCACAAATAATACTCTTACTCCATATAATACTGGCAGACTTATGGCTTCATACACAGAGAGAGAGAGAGAGAGAGAGAGAGAGAGAGAGAGAGAGAGAGAGAGAGAGAGAGAGAGAGAGAGAGAGAGAGAGTGTTCCTCCACATTTACATCCTTCCAAACACTTACTTATAAGCATATACATACAAGATATAACAAGTGCACCAGCATTCATGTACCCACAACACTATTCCCAGGAATTACATTTCTGTGGCATATGAAATATGAGGGTAAAATGCAAGGATTAGAACTTGCTTGGAATTTCAGCAAGAATGTTAGAATTTGGGATGTAGTCCTGAGGAGGACCAAGTGTTCCATGGGAGCCAGGGAGTACTCACCGCATGGAAGAGGTCTCTCTTCCCTGCAGCCAGGTTGATTGTACTGTGGGTCCAGCCAGCAGACTGGCATTTGCACATTCTCCTTGACATACATTTATAAATGACCCCAAATCCCAAGACTCATTTCCATACAGTGAGAGGAGGGAAGATGAAATAATTGGGAGGGTGGCACCACTGAGTGGAGCAGTGGGGCAACAGGAGAATTACTCTCAGGAGAATCTCATGCTTAGATTCACATTCTTAGTGTCACCATTTGTAGCATATCAACCCTTCCTTGATCAGGATCACAAGCACACTACATATGATGCCCACAAACATATATCATCACAGCTACTCTACGGATCCCATGTATACATTTTTATTTACCTACTAATATTCACAATGCCTCTTTCAAATGTATACCCATTCCAACAAACACAAATATACTTTTACAATTGCTCAATGCTCTAGCCAGATATTTTGAAAGTTCAACACACACAATAATCTCTATAAGTTTTTATTGATAATAAATGCTAATTTAAAATATTGACATAATTTTTAAGTTAATGGACTCATACACATACTTGAAGACATATCCAAGAATATTTTAAATATACTCACCCTCTCCCAAAATCTATATTCTGTTCTAGCACACACTCACATTGCTATTATTAGCAGATCAACAAAGTGTCCCACAAATTCAGATGTCATATCTATGTATGGGTTAGTTTGTGGAATTTAGGTGCCAGATGCAATTCCTGTAAAAAAAATAGATTTCTTTGTGTAAAACCAATATATAACCCTGAGGTATTGCAATCATTCTTCTGAACATATTAAACCACATTTAAAATAATGATTAAAAACAAACAACAACAACAAAGAACCAAATACACATAATCTCATAGGCCAGCTTAAGCCAAACCTGGGCTACTTCTGTATCAAGTGTGCTAGGATGTATTGTAGAATTCATTATACGCATATGACACATGAATACTTTTTCATATGACTAAAGGTAATAATAGGTCTTCTTAGATGCAGCTTACGTTGAACAAACAAACATTCCTCCCCTTCTAGGAACTGTATATGTCCCTGGAAGAACTTTCTTTCCAACAGAGGCCACAGAAATATATGCAGCCACATTTAAGACAGTATGACCGCTCCTTTCAAGACAGAAAGAGAGTTGCAAAGAAAGCCACACATCCTACTTGAGTGAGTAAAATCTAGGCATGTAAGTAGGATTTAGTAAATTCCAGGGAAATCTGATTGTCTAGCCTGGAGGGAGAGCTTGTTACCCCTCAGAATCTTTACTCAGAACACAAGCTCATGCTCTACAGTGAGTTGACACTTTGCATAGTATGAAGATAAAAACCAATGGGTAATCACTTATCCAATGATGCTAATGAAACAATAAAAACAAGATGAACCCTGCTTCTTTTCAAAATCCAATCTTCACCATCCAATGGCTGTTCTCCATATAACCAAGATCCCATCATTATTTGAAGAAAATTCTAGTTTCCTAAATCAGCTACCCCTACAGACAAGTGCAACTTGTGGGAAGCATTCACAGAAATAGTTTCTCCCATTGACTGGTTCACCTGGGGAATGATCTCTAGCACGGATCACATCTCCTCTACGACTCCAGCTTCTCCTGGTTGGGCTTGCCTTTGTTACAGCCTTGGAAACCTTACATTTCACTCCCGTCGGTAAGTAAGAGTAGCTTCAGGCTGTTGTGAACCCCCAGCTCTATTGCCACCTACTGAAACAGATTTCAAAAATCCATTTAAACGATTTTCAGCATTACATTTATTCTAAATTTTGTGTAGGTTCCATTGTCACTCAGTTTTAGTTCCATCTTCTATACATTATGTGATGAGCATTTTGAACTGCATTTCTCATTTGGCATCCAGGTCCCAAATCATAGTATTCTAAAAATAAAGGTCATGAAGGAGGGACTTGTATGGTTCTCTTTGCTTCTGTTGCTATGTTACTCTATCAGCATGTCTTCACTGAAGTGATTAATACCAGAAGAACTGCAGAGCCTTGCAGCTTTCCAGCATTTCCAGATTCAATCCTACTATGCTCTCCTAATGACCTCAGAACAAGCTCCAAAAACACATGTCTCAAGGCAATAAGTCTCAGTTATAGCTGCCACCTTTCCCCTGACTCTTTATACCTTAGAACTACCAAATTCATGTCCACTCCTCAAAAGCTTAGGTTTTGGTTCTTTAGCACTTTTCCTCAATTTTATAATTTAATAAGCCCCACATACCTGCCTTTGTTCCTCCAACATTATGGTTAGAAGCTACTAGGAAGCACATTATATACACACATAAATAAATAACATAACATAACCCAGAAAAATAGCACAATGTAACCCGTGAGATAAAACTTTTTGTAAAGATTTCGACTGATCAAAATGCATTGCATATACACATAAACAGAAAATGGAACTCCTTTGTACAGCTAATTGATGCTAATAAAAAATTCTACTACTCAATAGGAAATGGACTCATTACCTTGCTCATATTAACTGTAACCCCTCTGTACAGTATCTTTACAATAAAATATATAATAAAAATTATACTAACTGATTGTGATTGGGACCCTGTGATGGAGTATTTGCCTGACAGTCTATCTAAACACTGTAAAAAGTAAAGTTTGATATAAACACTACAAAAATTTTTAATTAGTATCTGTTATATCAAAAAAAGAGAAAGATTCCTCCTTGAATAGTTAAGAGCCACACTAAATATGATAGTAGTTACTTTGGGCACTGAAGAATTAGAGGCTTCTATTTCCCCATCTCTTATTTTCACCATGGTTAGCAAGTTAGGTTAAGAGAAAACAAAAGAAAAAAAAAGAAAAAAAAGAGAAAACAAAAGGCTAAATGCTGGATGGTTCAACCATTACATAACGCTGGGCATTTGATTTACATATGAAAAGATATTATGTTATTTATTACTGCTATTATTAGGATGTGACCTACAAGTGTAAGGAACTGAGTTTTTATGAGGGATCAAGAAAACTGTGACCCACTCAATACATGTAAAGGAAAAAGATTAAGAATAGTTATTTTCAGATTGCACATTATTTCCTGGGTTTAAAATAACTATTGATTGCATAAAGCTGGGATCTCTTTGAGTATTGAGCTTTTCTCCTAGAGTGTTTGCCCATCTCTTGGAAAAAAAAGAGAAAAAAGTATCTTATATGGGGTAGAGAATTGGTCTCTCAGCTCTAAGAGCATTATTATTTATCCTCAGGAGTCATTAAAAGACCTGGAGAGACTATAACCTCCCAGAAGAATTTTCAGACTTCTCTCTCCCAGGGCTTAGAGTGAGATATAAACTGGAAGTCAAGAATTCAACTATAGCAGACAGAAGAATAATTTGAGGGTGTCTTCCACCTGCCTGACTTTGGTGAGTTGAGAAACATTGGGAGGGCAAAGCCTGTCTCAGGAGAGTGTTAAACTAGGGTCAAATTAGGCAGAAATAAAGTGTGAAATCCTGGGTGGAGGGCATCTGAAACAAGTTTCTTAGTAGAGTGAGTGTAGAAAGATTGGGGTTGGAAGACCTCAGACTCTTCTTTTTTTTTCTGGTCAGTCATGGGGCCTGAACTCTGGGCCTGGGCGCTGTCCCTCAGCTCTTCAGTTCAAGGCTAGCACTCTACCACTTGAACCACAGCACCACTTCCAGCATTTTCTGCTTGTGTAGTGCTAAGGAATCAAACCCAGGGCCTCATGCATGCGAGGCAAGCACTCTATCACTGAGCCACCTTCCCAGCCCCAGACCTCAGATTCTTGTGATAATGCTACTATTAGATTCTGTAGACCTGAGTTATTTACCCTACCTCTCTAGATCACTGGCACGCCATATTCAATTTCCAGTATCCAAAGGTCGAAGTTTCTGTGATTCACTAACCTTGCTGCAAACTTACGGAGTTATAAGCAGGACTTAGAACTCAGAAATGATTTCCCAACCACAGAAGTCAATTACATGGGTTCTACTTTGGCTCTTACCTTACAAGGCCCATAAAATTCACCAGGATTTTTTTTTCAATAGGAGAAATCAGGTAGTTGTGATTTCAAACAAGCCACCAATATCTACTGCTAATCTCTTGGTAGTTTTGATATAGATTTAAATCTATGGTGTTTAGACAAGCATACATACCTTATTTCTGAATACTACCAGCCCCCCCCAAAAAAACATCATAAATGTTCATTTCTAAGAAATTTAAAAGAAACATTAAAAAATCAAATACAGCTGGGCTCTGGTGGCTAACACATGTAATCCTAGCTACAGACTGAGATCTGAGGATTGTAGTTGGAAGCCTGCCAGGACAGAAGTCCATGAGACTTTTTTCTCCAATAAAATACTCTAAAAAGCCATGATTTAAGTGGTAGAGCACTCATCTAGAGCAAAAGAAGCTCAGGGACAGAGCCCAGGCCCAGAGTTCAAGTCCCAGGACTGGCAAACAGAAAAATCAAAGCCATAAAGAATCTTAGACACACATCAAAACACTCAAAGACTGGCCACTGTCCCTGAGCTTCTTTTGCTCAAGACTAGCACTATACCACTGGAGCCACGACTCCACTTTCATCTTGTTTGGAGTTTAATGGAGATAGGAGTGTCACAGACTTTTCTGCCCAGGCTGGCTTTCAACTGCAATATTCAGATCTCAGCCTCCTGAGTAGCTAGGATTACAGGCATGAGCTACCAGTGCCTGGCTTAGAAATGCATCGTGTGTGTGTGTGTGTGTGTGTGTGTGTGTGTGTGTGTGTGTGTGTGTGTGTGTGTGTGTGTGTGTGTGTGTGTGTGTTCCTTTTTGTCTTCCCTTCCACTGGTAAGACAGTTTGTAAATCTTTACAGAAGCTTTTTTGCCATTCATCATAAGCTATAAGTCAGGCTAATCCAACTGAACCTCAGTTTCTACATATGTGAGCATTACATGAGCAAGTATTTGAACAGTTCTCTGTAGAGTCACTCTGCCTGTAAAAGGTGATACTCAGAGGTAGCCAGCTCTATTCACATCCCACCGTTTCTCCTTAATGAATAAGCACTCATCATGGCTCAAACTGTCTCTTGATTTGTATCTCACTAACTATAGGCATCAACCTGAAATGTTTAAGCACATACAAAACATACTGATGACCCTATCTCCTGATTGCTTTGTATCATAACAATTGATGAATTCTTAACATGTTTCTACTCCATTATGCTTCTAATGCATGAAAGATGTAGATAATATGGAGGAAAGATTTTTTTTTCTCATAATTAGTTGGTATCTCTGATGTATTGTATGCATGTCCCTCTTCTGTAAAACAGAGAGAAATATTATTCCAGCCTGCGGTCTGGCCATAATACAATATGAAGAAAAGACACATTTGCCTGCTTTATCCCCACACCAGTAAATTGGATGCCTGGATCAGTTTCTAATTTTGGAGCCATCATCTTTTGGATGGGTTGATTCATGGTTTCCTGCCCCTCCAGTGTTGGTACAACTCTTAGAATTCTCCAAGGCAAAAGATCTGACACAGAGACTTCTTATCATGGGGCTCTTCAATGTCACTCGCCCTGCTTTTTTCCTCCTGACTGGTATCCCTGGCCTGGAGAGCCTTCATTCCTGGCTGGCAGGGCCCCTCTGCGTGATGTACGCTGTGGCCCTCGGGGGAAACACAGTGATCCTGCAGGCTGTACGCAGAGAGCCCAGCCTCCACGCCCCCATGTACTACTTCCTGTCCATGCTGTCTCTTAGCGACGTAGCCATGTCCCTAGCCACGCTGCCCACTGTACTCAGGACCTTCTGTCTCAATGCTCACAGCATTGCTTTTGATGCCTGTCTGATCCAGATGTTTCTCATTCACTCCTTCTCCATGATGGAGTCGGGGATACTGCTGGCCATGAGCTTCGATCGCTATGTGGCCATTTGTAATCCCTTGCGCTATGCCACTGTGCTCACCAATGAACTCATTGCCGGGACAGGTTTTGCTGTGACAGCTCGGAGCTTCATCACCCTCTTCCCTCTTCCTTTCCTCATTAAGAGGCTGCCCATCTGCAGATCCAATGTTCTCTCCCACTCCTACTGTCTGCACCCCGATATGATGAAGCTCGCCTGTGCAGACATCACCATCAACAGCATCTATGGACTCTTCGTTCTTGTATCTACCTTCGGCATGGACTTGTTGTTTATCTTCCTCTCCTATGTGCTCATTCTGCGTTCAGTCCTGGCCATTGCTTCCCATGAAGAACGTCTCAAAGCTCTCAACACGTGCGTATCACATATCTTGGCTGTGCTTGCGTTTTATGTGCCAATGATTGGGGTCTCCACGGTGCACCGCTTCGGGAAGCATGCTCCCCGCTACGTCCATGTCCTCATGTCCAACGTGTACCTCTTCGTGCCTCCTGTGCTCAACCCGCTCATCTACAGCGCCAAGACAAAGGAGATCCGCCGAGCCATCGTCCGCATGTTTCAACGCATCAAAATATGACTTTCCGGTTTGGTGATTGTGGCCACCGATCACGGGTCATTATGACCATCATCAAATATAGCATATTCTTGGAAAAAAATAGCACTTGCGGAAACGTTAATGATGCCAGGAAATGAAAACGCAGATGTTACAGCACAAACCAGGAGTTCAAAATAGATAGTTAATGTTGCAAATACTGTGGACGTTCACAGAAGAGTATATATTGGAGGTAATTGAGTGAGTAGTTAAAGATTACAGAAGACTAGGAGCTCAGAATTATTTTCAGCAATAATGAGTTTTACTAATACAATAAGCAATTGCACTGTATCTATATAGGTGGCTAGTTCTACTCTAAATTATTTATGTCCCTCCCTCATGGTATAACTCTTGCTTTCACTGTATTTGATGTCAGTATAATTTGTGAAGGGGAAGGGAAAAAAAACAAATCATTTAAATATGGATACAGGTAGACCCATTGCAACAATGAGATGTACAAGACATTATGTCAAAAAACGAACTTTACAACTTTTGGAGGGAGGAGATGGGGTGGGGAGAGAGATGGGAAGGGATGGGAAGGGGAAACAAAGGATGAGGCAACAATGCTTGATAAGAAATGTACTCATTATCTTGCCCATGTAATTGTAACTCCTCTGTATGGTATTTTCACAATAAAAAATTATTTATGCAAGTTAGCTCACTTCATATTCAAATCAGATCAGGCACAGAGATAATATATGAAGTAAAATTTTGTTTCCTTGTGTTTGTGAGACCATCTGACTATGAAAATAGTTCTTTTTGTTCTAATTATCATTGCTTAAAATCCCTAGTTTACCCCACCACAGTCATGATCAAACATTCATGAGTTGTTTCTGTTTCACTGAGTGAAATCCTATGGACTGTCAAATTTAGGATTTAACAACGAACGTGTATGAATATATATAATAATGTAGGGAACTGGTAGTTTCTGACGTCAAACAATGACCAGGTTCATTTCTGTTTGTTTTCTTTCTAACATCTTCACTCAATCCTCTTTCATGAAAAACCATGTGAGATTTCTGGCTCACAGACTTGAGGGAGGACATTGTACTGGGAGCTATGATTTCTCTTTCTCTTCCTTTCTTAGGATAATAACATTCTCCAACAGGGTGGGCGAAATGTCACAAATTATATCCTCAGATTTTCAGCTCTGATCTGCCTGGGATAATCAGCATACATCAGATATAGAAGATAGTTTATTTTACATTCTGTTAGACTAATTTTTCTTTATATACTTTCTTTAATAGAACAGGAATAAATACAGTCCTGAATCCCTCAGCCTAATTTTGAAAATCTCAGAATAAGTTTACACTTAGTGCAAGATGAAAATATATTTTAGAAGGAGGTAACCTGTGCAGTCTAGGAAAATTGTCCTGGAAACTTCATAGCAATTGAGCATATACACAATATAGAGAGATTTTCTCTGTGTGCAAAACTCTACTGAGGAAAACTCCACTGTGGAGAAGTGATAGGTGTGGAGAAAGAAGCTATTTTTAATGGAGATTTTAAGTATTAGGAAGCCACTTTCCCAAAAGCATCCATAGCTACAGTGGGGAGAGAAATGTGTTTTCTGGAATGAATTATTTTAGGTTGAATTGAATAACATAATTTAAATACTTCAAGTAGAAAATAATTAGGCTATTTAATGGTTTATAATAAGATATGCTCTTCCTCAGTAAAGATACTGTACAGAGGGGTTACAGTTACATGAGCAAGGTAATGAGTCCATTTCCTATCGAGCATTGTTACACCCTCCTTTATTATTCCCCTACCATCCCTTTCCTTCCCACCTCCCCAACTCCCTCCCTCCCTCCCCCCTCACACCCCCACAAAATTGTTAAGTTCATTTTCAACATATTGTCTTGTACATCTCATTGTTACAATGGGTCATCCAGTATCCTTATTTCAGCATTTTGTTTGTTTTTTTAAAAATATTTTATTTTATTTTATTTGTGAACATACTGTACAGAGGGGTTACAATTACATGGGCAGGATAATGCATACATTTCTTACCAAGCATTGCAGCCTCCTCCTTTGTTTACCCTTCACCTCCCTTCCCAGTCTCCCCCCTCCCCCCCACCGAATCCTTCTCCCCCTCCCCCCCCACCGACATTGTAAAGCTCGTTTTTGACATGACAATTTGTACTTCTCATTGTTGCAACAGGTCCACATGAATCCTCAAACAACTTGTTTTTCCCCATCTCCTCCACAAGTTATACTGACATCAAATATAGTGAAAGCAGGGGTTATACTGTGGGGGAGGGACATACAAAGCAACAAAGAAATAATCTTATAAATGCATTAGAAACACATGCATGAAAGAAAAAAAACATTAAAATACATATCTAAGGGTTCCTAACATCACATTATCTGACCTTTTCCGCTTGACTCATACCTATACTAGATATTGCAAATAAGGGAAACCATGGGACCTGTGTTTCTTTGGGCCTGGCTTACTTCACTTAATATAATTTTTTCCAAGTCTTTCCATTTCCTAACAAATGGGGCAATGTCATTCTTTCTGATGGAGGCATAGAATTCCATTGTGTATATATACCACATTTTCTTGATCCATTCATCTACTGAGGGGCATCTGGGTTGGTTCCATATCTTAGCTATGGTAAATAAGGCTGCAATAAACATAGTTGTGCTGGTAGCTTTAGTGTGGTCTTGTTTGTAAACATTTGGGTAAATGCCCAAAAGTGGGATTGCTGGATCATAGGGGAGATCTATGTGAAGTCTTTTGAGGAACCTCCATACTGCTTTCCAAAGTGGTTGAACAAGTTTACATTCCCACCAACAATGAAGTAAGGTTCCCTTCTGTCCACATCCCCTCCAGCATCTGTGGTTGTTAGAGTTCTTGATTTTTGCCATTCTAACTGGAGTGAGGTGGTATCTCAACGTTGTTTTGATTTGCTTCTTTTATGGCTAGGGATGTTGAGCATTTCTTCATGTGTCTATTGGCCATCCTTCTTTCTTCTTCAGAGAAGTTTCTCTTTAAGTCTTTAGCCCACTTATTTATTGGGCAGTTGTTTCTTTGAGGATTTGTTGTTGGGGGATTTAATTTTTTTGAGTTCCAAGTATATTTTAGATATGAGACCCTTGTCCGTTGTATGGCTAATAAAGATCTTCAGCATTTTGTTATTTCCCTTCCCCTCCCCAAATTAGAAAAAATGTACATACAAGATGCAGGACACTGGAATCAAATACAGTATCAACAGAGGTTGTACCATGGGGGAAGAACATACAAAGAAACAAAAAAAATCACATAGTACATTATAAGTACATTAAAAAGAACAGCAAAAAAGATAATTCTATGACATTCCAATTTCAAATTAGTCTATAGATGCAAAGACAAGGCCTAAGGAAACTACTAAGGGGAAGTGAAGGAAAATCAAGGCCACCTGGTAGAGAGGGAGGGAGATGCTGATTTTAACCACAGACCTGATTTTGAAAGCTGATAGTATGTAAAGCAAGTGAAAGAAGACACATTGAGAGAATAGAAGCCTCTCGGTGAGACCTTACACTCCATTCCACTTTACCAACCACTTCCTTTCTCCATCATTAATGAGAAAGTTGGTTACTTTGCAAGGAATATGGGAAACTATTCTCTTCTTACTTATTTATTCTCTCATGAGGCAGGTGCCATAAGAAAAACCAGTTCGTCTAATCCTTAGAAGGCCAAGTGATCTTTTATGAAATTGAATTGGAACTCACATCCTTTTATGTATTTAGCTTTCTTTGAAAACAATATTCCCCTATTATAATGACAAAAATACACAGAAAACAAATAAATGATGAAAAGTTTTTATATTTTTTAGCACCTTAGACTTGCTTCTACCTTAACTAAATAAAATGCTGAATATAGTTACAGCAAAGCTTGTAAGCAGTTTATTTTGAAGTTTATGGGAGGGGGAAATCTAAGTAGTAAGAATTCTGTATCAATCATGTCTTTTCTTAAACATACTGCTCATCATCTAAGGCCAGGGGTAAGTTGAAAGAGAGAGGGTGGGGGATAGGAGAAGCTAGGAGGAAGAATTATATTAGCACAGAATTGTTTACCTCTCAGCCTTGGAGTTCTGACACATAGGAGGGATAAGATAACTAGAATCCAATATGGAATTGAAACATCACAAAACTTGTTTGAGGTACCAAGAAATTAATTTGTGTGAAACCAGAGAATGAGAGGATCCTCAAAATAAGTCTTTTGGAGAGGAGAGAAATGACTAGGCCTCTAGGTACGGCTGACCATCATTGGTCCTTCCCCAATTTAGTGAAGTGATAGCCACATCTGACCAGCTTTTCTAAGACAGGGGTCTTTGCTGTTGCAGAGACAATTCAGAGAGATGGGAAGTGCTCTTCTCCCAGACATGATTAATAAACAAAAGCAGGACACAGAAAGTTCACCTTCTGAGCCAGCAAAAGGGCAATTCTTCTGTAAGAGAATATTCTATATGCTACAAGAACTGGACAGTCTTCTAAGTGTGCTGATCTACTGTGGACTTAGGACCACTATTCTATTTAATTCTCAGATAAGAAGTCTCTGTGCTGCTTCTTGTACATTTGAGTACAGGGAACTAGTACCTTCCCAACAATGTAACTAACAGAGCATTTGGTCCTAAATGTTTCAGGTTTCTTAGAATAAAAGACACTCAGGAAATAGACAGGTACTTTTTCAATTACTATCATCTTAATCTTGAGCAACTAGCCAAGAATTACAGCCAAGGAATCAGTCTTCATAAAGAACAGGGTGCCTGGTGGGACAGCAGCAACTGGACATGAATGTCAGAAACCAAGACTGTTTTGTCATCCTGCCTACCTCTAGTTGTCATATTTTAATTTTGCTCATATTTGCAGCAAAAACATGTTTTATTCTTCTCTTTCTCTATGCATAGAAGACTAGTTTATCAAATGTATTTGAAAAATACAAGGAATATTATCAACTGATTGTTTTTAATTCAATTATTTGATTTCTATATGTGTACATATTTTGCGCCAGTCCTGGGGCTTGATCTCAGAACCTAGCCTCTGTCCCTGAGCATTTTTGTTCAAGGCTAGCCATCTACCACATGAAGGGCAGCTCTAATTCCAGCTTTTTGCTGATTAATTGAAGATAAGAGTCCCACAGACTTTTCTTCCCAGGATGGTTTTGAACTGTGATCCTCAGATTGTAGCCTCCTGAGTAGATAGAATTTCAGGGGTGAGACACTAGTACCTGCCTACATATATAATTTCCACATAAATTGAGAACACTTAAACATTTGATATTTCACTGCAATTTGTATATGTCTCCAACACTCTTCATAATCTCCAGGTAAGATTTCCTATAAACCTCTGTAGCCTGGCACCACTTAACCAAAGTACTGATGTGTGTAAGTGTAGGGAAAACAAATTTCAATTAAGAGAAATTCAAAACAAAGGAGGAGGCAACAATGCTTGATAAGAAATGTACTCATAAAAAAAAAAAAAGAAATGTATTCGTTATCTTGCCCATGTAATTGTAACTCCTCTGTATGGTATTTTCACAATAAAAAAATAAAAAATAAAATAAAATAAAATAAAAAAGAAATGTACTCATGGAGGGGGAGTGATGAGAAGGGATAGTAAGGAGAAACAAAGGAGGAGGCAACAATGCTTGATAAGAAATGTACTCATTACCTTGCTCATGTAATTGTAACCCCTCTGTACGGTATTTTCACATTAAAAAATCTTATTAATAAAAAATGCTGCAATAAAAAAAGAGAAATTCAAAAGGCAGAGGTGAATATCACTCAGCTTCTGCTTTACATCATTTACAGAAAGCCATGTAGCTCAGGAAATTCTCACTGAGGTGCTTTTCTGTCTTTATTCCTTATCAGAAAGGATTCTTGTCATTCTTTAACTGCACTTGTTAAAAAAAAAAAGTTCAGGGTATTTTGAGTGGGGTAGTAATAACTCTTCAGTATAGCATATTTCTAGATTTGTTTTTCCAGTATTTGCTTATAAAGAATAACACAGCTCATTCTTTATTCACCCAAAAGTGTTTACTGGAATAATATGTAATATGAAAAGATTTTGTGTTAGAACTTGTGAGTGTGATTTATTCTTTACGGCTTATGAGAAGCAGCTACCTGAAGAGATACAGCAAGGATCAAACGTATCCACATCTGCCAGGAATTGTTACTATCTACATACTCCTGTGTTCTTTCTCCATGATCTTCTCTTTTTTATTAACACATAATAATTGTATAATGGTAATATGTGATATTTCCAAATACAGTATGTACTAATCAGATCTCTTGTCCAAACTTAAGTAATGATGTTTCTAAATTTGGGTCTCTCTCTCTCTCTCTCTCTCTCTCTCTCTCTCTCTCTCTCTCTCTCTCTCTCTCTCTCTCTCTCTCTCTCTTTCAGCTTTGTTTGTACAGAGTACTTTCAACTCAACGTGTCAGTTAGTGAGTAAACATATCTCAAAAAATGTTACCTCTTTCATCATTCTACTGGTTATTTTTTCCCCTTAATTCCACATTGGAGCAATGGCATGTAACACTTATCTGTATTGAATGGTTATAGTGTATCTTAGATTTTCTGTGTAAGAGGAAAACAAGCCTGAGAACCATAAGACTTTGTATGCATCTAAGGCAAAGATAAGCTGGGAGAAATCAGCTGCCTAGGTTGCAATTTGTATTTTCCTTTCTTTTTCTTTTTTGTCTATCATGGGGCTTTTATAGGGCCTGGTGCTATCCCTGAGCTCTTTTGCTCTAGTGCTCTACCACTTTAAGCCACAGTTCCATTTCCAATTTACTGGTGGTTAATTGGAGACAAGAGACTCACAGACTTTCCTGCCTGGGCTGGTTCAGACCACAATCCTCAGATCTCAGCTCCTGTGTAGCTAAGATTACAGGTGTGATCCATCACTGCCCAGTACAATTTGCATTTTCAGAGTAGAAGATACTCTATAAACAACTGTGGCTCAGAGTCTTTGTTAGGATTCTTCACAGTCAATCCCAGTATCTCTGACAGACATATTCTTTTATAAATGTTAAATATGTCAGCATCTGAAAGTTGGTTAATGGCTTTTTACCAGATATGACATGAAAAAGATTCCAGTGTGTGATTTTTAATCAAAAAAATTAAAACAACAACAAAACTCCCTGAGATTGAGATTACATGATTTTAAAACAATTTTTCACAATATAGATCAGGAAAATAAAATAAGTCTAAAACCTAAATGAAGACATATCTGCTAAACAGACATAAACCATTACATAATTGGGTTGCAAATACAAGATTAAAAATATTTTATACATAAATAATTCAATGAAGAATGGAAATTAGCAATCAGACTCAACAGGAAGTAGAGTTCAATATTTAAAACATTTACAAAAATGAATTCAAAACCTTTGTGATAGTAAGGGAAATTTTTTATTAGAAACAAGTCAGGTGTAAATTGCACATCTTGGCTATAACTTTAAAGATAGAGATTTATTTACAAAAAAGATGATTAAACTTCCAGCTTTCAGTCTGTATAAAAATAGTGTAAGTGGATTTAAAATGTTTAATTTACAACTTATAGCTAGGCTACATCATGTAACAAATTCCATATACACAACAGTACATCCGTATAGAGAAAGAAAACTAAAAGCTCCAACATACCAGCCTGGAACACCCCAACACCAGCAATAACAAAACTCAGAAAGGAATCTGGCATTTCAGAAAACATTCCTCCTTGATCAGAACTTAGGTCTCAATAAGAGTTTGTGTATCCTTCTTCGGATTTCCTTTGTCTTGATGGAGTAGATAATTGGGTTGAGCATGGGAGGCACAAAGAGATAGACCAGGGACATGAACTGGTGCACATACTCAGGGGCCTCCTTTGCAAATCGATGGACCATGGACACACTGAGCATGGGCACGTAGAAGATGAGCACAGCACAGAGGTGAGACACACACGTGTTGAGTGTCTTCAGCCTCTCCTCCCGGGAGGCGATGGCCAGCACAGAGCGCAGAATGAGCACATAGGAGAGGAGGATGAGCAGGGAGTCCACCCCAAAGGCCGAGATGACAATGAACAGGCCGTACATGCTGTTGATCGTGGTGTCACCACAGGGCAGGCGGATCAGGTCTGGGTGCAGGCAGTAGGAATGGGTCAGCACGTTGGCCTTGCAGAAGGGCAGCCTCTTCAGAAGAAAGGAAAGTGGGAAGACCATGCAGAAGCTGCGGACGATGATAGATATGCCCATGTGGGCTACCCGAGCATCCGTGAGCACTGAGGAATAGCGCAGGGGACTACAGATAGCCACATAGCGGTCAAAACTCATAGCCAACAAGATCCCAGATTCCATCCACGAGAAAAAGTGGATGAAAAACATCTGGGCAAGGCAAGCATCAAAAGCAATCTCTGTGGCATGAAAACAAACAGAAGCCAGTACGGTGGGCAACGTGGAAAGAGACACCCCCAGGTCATTGACAGACAGAAGAGACAGGAAGTAGTACATTGGTTGATGTAAACTCTGCTCCTCCTTTATGATAAAGAGAATGAGGGTGTTGCCCAGGATAGAGATGGCATAAAGCAGCAGGAGGAGGGCAGCCAGCCAGTGCTCCAGGTTTTCCATCTCTGGAAAGCCTGTTAATGTGAAGCTGGTGGTGCTCGAGATGTTAGTCCTAAAGCTTTTCATAAGGGTCTCAGAATGGCTTTTAGAGAAATACAAAGAAAATGAGGTCAGACAGTGGAAGTCATGAGCATCAGGAGCAGTCAATGTCTTGGTATAGAACTGACAATGATTTCTGGATACAATTCAAAAGACCATGAGAAGACCAGGAAAAAGAAAGTTACTGGCTGGGAAGGTGGCTCAGTGGTAGAGTGCTTGCCTCACATGTGTGAGGCCCTGGGTTTGATTCCTCAGTACCACATACACAGAAAAAAACAGAAGTGGTGTTGTGGTTCAAACTGAAGAGCTGAGAGACAGAGCCCAAGCCCAGAGTTCAGGCTCCACGACTGACCAAAAAGAAAAAAGAAAGATAAAGAAAGTTATATTTCAAACTACTTACTATCTAGCCATATCTACACATCTGTCATGAACTCCAACACTTGCCTCAGAGAAATTCTTTCTCTGACTCCTTTTTTGGACATTATTCTTTATTCTTCCATGATCATGTTCTTTATAGTAATATATATGTAACATAATATAATCATCATGTTATAATGATGGAAACGATTTTATCTTTCTACAACACTCCAACCACCACTTTCTTCCGTAAGTGAGGTAAAATCATCCTTAATGAATCTGTTTTGTTTTATTTTTTGTCACACTCTTCCTACCAATTTATTGTCTTCTATGCATCTGCTGGCACTTTTTTTTACTATACTGTATGTAAGAGGTCTCTCCTCTACTTTCACACAAATATTATTCCAATCCCTCATCTCTGTTGCTTGAGTCCCTCATTTATTCTCTAGGGGCTTGTTCTTTATGCTTCACCAATATTGGCATTTTTTATCCTTAATATGATTGGAGGGAAGTTCTTTTTCTTTTCTGTAGATATAAGATTCTCAAAATCTAAATGTATGTCAGATTCACTTGGAGAACTTTTAAAATAGGCTTTGTTCAAGCCACACCCATAACCATGAAATCTGAAACTCTGCAGATATAACTTAGAAAATCAGCATTTGTCACTGTTTTTTTTTTTTTTAAATCCTCCAGGTAATTCCAATATGTAGCAAAGTTTGGGAATCACAGGCTTATATTAATCAAATCCACAATCAAATATGTCTCACCCCGACTAAACTCTTCTTCATGGAAGATTAAATCCAGGAGCTAAATCATTGGAAACAGTGTCAAGTAATATCGAGCTAATCATTTTTTCATGTCCTTTAGCAATCACTTACTTCTCTGCTCACTTATACGACTATTTTCCAAGTTATTTTCCATTCATGATATTCTCCTAATTTCTCCTCTGTACACCAAATTTATATAGCATAGTTATGACTTCTAGCTATTTTACATCAATTTCCAATTATTTATATTTCAAATATGATGTAGGAAGTTTACCATTTTGTCTGTCACTGTGCTTCACCCTGTTCATCATCTCATTAAATTCCTTCTCCATCTATCTCAATGCTCGTGTGAGAACAGAAAAGAAGATACCCTTCACTCTCCTCTACTCACAGATCTAACTAATCTATTGTCCCATGTTTGATGGATATATGATGCTAATGTCTTTATCTTACTTCTGAAAGTTACCCAACTCTCAGCAACTGTAACTTGGATGCAGGTAGAATCTTCCTTGTTGACCACTGACTGGCTCAATGCCATTCCTCTCTCTAATCCATTCTGCATAAAGGAGCCACATTGTTTGCAAACAAATTAAGTACAGTGATGCTGCACTCTTACTAAAAAAATGTCAATTTGTTTCTTTACTTTTTGAAAGAAAAAGGTAATTTAATTAAGAATACAAAATGAATACAAACACAAAAGACCACAAAGGCAGACCCCATAACTGTAGAGTGTTTAGGAATAGACGTGACAACAGAAGAAAACTAAAATCCGTCAACTTAAATAACTGACAGTCTCTTACTTACATCTTTTATCTCAGTCACGTGAGATTTTGAAGCTATGAATGAGATTCTAAAGGCCTCTGTGAGAGGATAGATAAAGTCTAAACTTACCTCCTTATAGGAGCTCTGCTAAATGAGAACAGAAGGACAGGAGAGGTACTCAAGAAAGAGAAAAAGGACAAGACCCCGCATACTCTGAACACAATCTTACACACTACTGTACTGCCAGCTTCCATCCATTCCCTCCTCCAAGTTCTATTAAACCATTTCATAAGGTTCCCTTGGGTCTAGTAAACAGAGCTCAAAGAATGATGGGTGAATTTTGAGTAGTCATGGAGTGATCAACATCTTCAGCTTTTCATTTTGTAAACCTAAAATCCAAAAGAACTATGTCAGTACACCAGCCATAGAGCTGGATAGAATCTCATTTTAACAAATGCTCATTGATTTGTAGATTAGGATTCTTTTCACTAGCCATGCCACAACCCAAATAGGTTTCAAGAAATAAAATAAGATAGCTAAAAATCCATTAATAGGGTGAGCATCTCAGTTCGCTTCAAACTCTGCAGGTTTTAACACTGAAAGTCTTTCACCTAGAAATCTTATCTATCTCTGCACACTTGAGACAGTGTGTTGCTTTATGCACAGAACCAGATTCAAATCCAACTCCTCTGTCTGTGGGAACATCATGAAGTACGGCTATTGTATTATTTCTGTTTCAAATTCCTCCCTTGTAGAATGGAACATTTATCATTGTGATACAATGTCATATGACAAATCCTCATGAAATAAAAATATCTAGAGTGTCTGTAAGTACTGCCTAAGGATAAAGCAAATACTAAGCTGGCAATTATGAAAAATAAATGTTGCAGCTCTGAAGAATTTAGTAGTAGGCTCTGTTAGATTAGGGAGGCCTTACAGATGACAACTTCACAAGTCATGTCACTCACTGTCAGTGTGCTGACAGTGCTTAAATACATTCACTTGTGTTGTATGTCTTACTTAAAATTGCTTGGTAGACATCTTGTAAAAAAACTATCTAGAAAGACATTCATTTTTCATATGGATGTAAAGGCTAATTAATTCTGATGTTTCTGAGCTCGGCATGAACTCTTAGCCGTTAACTTCAAGATTTTACAATTAGAAAGCACCTTGAGCTGCCTTGTATCATACTTAAACTTTTATAATGGAGAAACTGAGATGTGAAAGAATAAAGAGCTTGCTCATGTGCACACAGACATAATTTAACCACAGGTATCCTGCTTTGGGCCCAAATATCACCACTGCTCATGCTGTGTCTTAGTACCACGGCTGAAGAGAGAGGAAGAAAAGAAGAGATATATACTGAGTACTCACTATGTGTCTAGGTAGGAGAAGCTATATGAATTGATTTTTCTATGCTTCTCATCAGGACTGAATTATCCAATAAATAATAAACACATCCAAAATAAACACATACATTTAGAGCAAGAGAGAAGTAAAGCATTTAAGATCACCATACATTAGTATGCAACTAAATTATATTACTTTGGTTTAAAACATCATCATCATAACACTCCACTAAAAACACTATGTTTTCTGGAGAGCTGTGTAAGCTGTCTTGTTGCTTAATTGCAATATGAGAAATAGTGATGTTTTTGGAAGTAAGTTGTCAACAAATTTTCTTTCTATTTTATATTGTCTGTCAAATTTTTATGTAGTTTGAAATGTTTAAATGTTCTAATATCAAGATTAACAAATATAAATTTATGGTGCAAAAAAAAACATCATCATCAGAAAACCAAAACTTTATTAAACTTTCTTTTACCTATTTGGGATTTAATTTTTAAATATATATATATATATATATATATGCATATATTGCACTGCAAAGCTGCTCAAGATTTAGTCCCTCTTAGCCAGTTACCAGTGACTCACATCTGTAATCCTAGCTACTCAGGAGACTGAGATCTAAGGATTGAGGTTCAAAGCCAGCCCAGGCAGGAAAGTCCATGAGACCCTTAACTCTAATTAACCACCAGAAAACCGGAAATGGCACTATGGCTCAAGTGGTAGAGTGCTAGCCTTATGCTGAAGAGCTCAGGGACAGCTCCCAGGCCCAGAGTTCAAGCCCCACCACCAATCAAAAAAAAAAAAACAAAAAAGGTTTGGTCCCTCTCAAACCTTTGATAGTGTCTGTGGTAGTGTCGTGTTTATGTGTATGTGAGCCTGCAGAAGAGCATGTATGGAGGTGGGGGTGGGCATGTGAAAGGAAGTAACTGTCATTACTTCCAAGCAAATCAGTTTATCTTCTCCGTATTAACTAGTATATGTCACAAACAATCACGAGAGGCATAAAAAGAAAACTTCAAAATAATACAATTCTTCCTGATAATTACTATGACATTCAATATTTGATTTTTAACCATACTCCAAATATAGGATATGAAGCCTGGCATGGTTTCTCAAACTGCAATTCCAATTACTTCAGAGGCAGAAGCAGGACAATCACAACTTTGAGGCCTAAGGGAGCAAGCTAATGGAACCTAGTCTCAAAACAGATTCATTCATAAAGCTGGGCACTGATGGCTCATGTTTGTAATCCTAGCTATGCAGAAGCCTGAGATCTGAGGATTATGGTTCAAAGCCAGGCCAGGCAGGAAAGTCTGTGAGACTCTTATCTCCAATAAACTACTCAGAGAAGCTTGAAAGTGGCACTGTGGCTTAAGTGGTAGAGCGCTAGCCTTGACCAGAAGAAACTCAGGGACAGCACCCTGGCCCTAAATTCGAGCTCCAGGACTGGCAAAAAAGGAAAGAAATTCACAAATTAGGAAATGCAAAAGATTTATAATTTATTGGGTAAGTGATACATTCCATAGCTTACTTGAGTCTTCTTATACACTAACTTTTATATAAAGCTATAAATTAAAGATTCTTTTGTGTGTGTGGCAGTTCTGGATTTTTTTGTTTTTTCTTTTCGTTCCTTGGGGGGAGGAGGTCTGGGGCTTCTTTAATCTACCTTTTATGGGTGAAATGTCTGACATCCAGAGAGACTATGGAATATATGTATATATTCCATATATATGTATGTATATATATATGCCTGTATGTATATGTATAGATATGTATATACAGATATATGGAATATATATATATATATAACTCAGATAAGCCAAGGTATTGAGGATTAAAAACTATGATTATATACAGTTGCATCACACACATATACACACACATATACATAGAAACACATAAGTTCACACATAGTCATAAACACAAACACGCTCTTTCACCAACTGGAAGAGGAGATAAAAGCAAAGAGAAAAGCAACCTGAAGGACATCCTTATGGTGAAGAAACTACTAACCCACCTAAACAGCACAAACCAATATTCTAATGTGCTGGTTTTATAGCATTTGACACATAACATCTGAACTTCAGACCTGAGGTTTTTTTTTTTAATTCAAAGGAGAACAGATCTAAAAAACAATTGTAACAATGAGACATACAAGACACTACGTTGAAAACAATTTCAGGGGGTGGAAGGAGGTGTTGAGGAGGTGGCGGGGGGGAGGGATGGTAGGGGAAAAACAAAGGAAGGGGTAGCATTGTTTGATAGGAAATGTACTCATTACCTTACTCATGTAACTGTAACCCCTCTATACAGTATCTTTACAATAAAAAATATTTTTAAAAAAACAATTTCTAAAAGATTGACTTTTTCAGAAAATCATAACTATACAAGCCTCTGTGTTTATCATATGGAAAGGTGCATAAATACAAAACCTGAAAAGTCACCATTCTTCAACAATTTGAATAAATATAAAATGCTCAAGAAATAGCATACATAACATGCAAAGGATAAGCTCTCTAAGTGACATTATAAAGAATGAAGCACAAGTGGTTATGTGTGTTTCATTATAGAAAGTTTATTGAACATTTAACACAAAGATTCAGAGCACTTTGTAATACAGCATTTACATATATTATAAATATGCTTTCTGTGAAGATAATAGAACCACCAGCATTCAAAACTCAGCTTCATTGACTAATGAAATACTCTTCAATCTCTCTCTCTCTGTCATCCATCACTGAACACAGTGGTAGCAACTTTGAAATGAAAGGCACAGCAATAACAAATGGAGCTGTTACCCCTTTGACTTTTTCTGTTTAGAACTGAACAGAAAACAAATATCAAAATAGTTATGCAATAAAAAATTAATTTCTATCATTTCTAGAAGATAGGACTAGGCGCAAAAAATATGTTTACAGAGATTTAGACATAGTTGTCCAGTGGAACCCAGGAGCGATCCACTGCATAATCACAGACACTAATCACAGACACTCTATGCAGTTGCAGAATTCTTTGCCTCTTTTCCTTTCTCATGCAGAGATGTACAGGCCAACATCAGTCCTGTTGTACAAATCATCACAGCCCATGTGTTGATCCATGGGTCAGGGTTGTATCATGGTAAGGATTTCAGCAGAGGTGTCTCTCAAATTTGTAGAGTTGCCGAGTGCTCAGCAGTACATTGAAACATTCTTTTATGCCTGTCACAACTTCCTCAAAAGCATGCTCCTGTGATTTGCATTTTCTGAGATTTATTATCATTTGTGTAATCCTCTATAATCCATTCTTCTTAGCAGAAAGATAGAGTAACTGTTTTTGTCTGGTTACCAAGTCCCAATCATCAATAGTTGCCCACTTTTCTTCACAAACAAGAGGCCCATGAAAACATAGCACTGGCTCCCATCCTGAAATTTCAAGTTCAAGTCTAGACTGAGCACAGTTTACAAGTGACACTCCATCTCCACCTCTCACCAACCCCAACCGGTCTCTCTACCTCATGCTTCATCCAACTTCCTGTTATCAACTCTATCGGGCGCAGTACTACATGTCAAGACATTAAGTTTTTGAATCATCAAAGTAAGCACCTTTGCTCATCTGTGTTTTGCCCAGAAACATAATTATGTCTCTTATCATTGCTAGACAGAATGTGCTAGCAAAGTAGTCTTTTTTCTGTCCACAAAATAATTTTACTTTTCATTGCAATCACCATCATTGTCTCAGTCAGTATAAATGCATCCTTGAGACAGATTACACCAAATGCAGTGCTTAGAAACAACAATGAATATAACTCTTCTTCCCTCCACTCCCTCAGCAATCAGGACAACAGGCTACGCAAACAATCACATGGATTCATTTCCCTCGGAGAAGGTGGTGGACTGCTTGAAACAGGAGACACTTTAAAAGGGGAGACTGAAATAATATGGAAGTTGACTTTAGGTGGAGACTTAAAAGAGAAATCAAAAATGGCCAGGTGGGGAAAAATGAGAGCTCCAAAAGTAAGTGCTTATTCAAGAGTAGAAAATACATCTTCCCAAATGTCATTAACAGAAAGCTAACAATAAACTTTCTGTCAAACCTCCTAAATATTTCTTCTACAAAAATATATAAATATTTTCAAATAACCTGATATATTAGTGCTTTTACTCCCAAAAGGTCAGCAGCCACAAACACTGTCTGATAGGAGCAACAGAGAAGGATGCGGTGGGGAAGAATAAGTAAAAATATAATTAAAGTTATTTTTACTTAGCATTCAGTTACAGACACAGGAATTTTGTAAAATAGCTCAGTATTCAAGTTACAACGTCAGCCAATAATTCTTTCAAAAAGTGACGAAAATGGTTGGTTAAAATGGAGAAGGTTAAATGTTGAAGGGGGTAACACAGATCAAGCTGCATTATATTCATAAAGTTCCTTCTTAAATGGCAGCAACTTCAATACTTACCTTGCAAAATTAAGGAAAGTGAGGGAAGAGGGGGGTTGGGAGGGATGGGTGATAATGTTGAAAGAGGTGACAAGTGATCAAAATGCACTGCATTTGTAAACGACTCTTTTGAGTAGCAACTCCTTTGTACAACCACTTAAAGAATAATAAAACTACTTTTAATGGAGAAGTTATGCTTCTCATTTTAATTATAAAGCACAAAATCCAATAAATCAAGAAAATTTACCTTACTTTTATAAATTATTTTTTGCTTAATATTTTTAAATTTACTATTACTTTCAAACACAGTTTATTACTTAAAATGCATTATGAGTTATATTGAGCTCTGAAAAGGAAGTAATTTGATTAATTCTAGAATAACGGTGGATGTCACTTTTCACTCTATTGTTTCCTTGCAATTACAATGTGTAATATTCATTTTTAGGTGTTCAGTGGGATGAAATGTCTAACAGAAATATTTGCTGATAGGATTTTTTTTAATTTTATTTTATTGCAAAGATGCTGTACAGGGGTTACAGTCACATGAGTAAGATAAAATGAGTACATTTCTTGTTGAACATTGTGACCTCCTCCTTCATGATCATGTGCACATCACTTTCCAAGGTTTTGCAAATTTTAAGAAATAAAAGATGACAGGAATAATCTGTTTTCATACTTGCCCTGTAATCATTTAAATGTGGCTGAATCTACGATTGATACCTGTTCCCACTGCCTCATTATCACTTAATTTTTCATATACACACATTCTTTTATTTCCCTAAAGCATCAAAATAACAAAAACTTAAATTTACTTGTATAACTATCCTACTACACTCTTAAATACCCCTCCAATGCAATCTCTAAACCATGTTTTCCATTGGATTAGCCCTTCCTAAAGTGGAAGAACTTTATTTTACCATTGTCATTTGCTCAAAACGTTTTCCCCAACAGTATTTTACACAGCCTTCGACGAATCTCTTTGGTTTTGATGGAATAAATGACAGGGTTGAGCATGGGAGGGACAAACAGATAAACAAGGGACAGGAGCGTGTGCACATATTGTGGGGCGTGTCTCCCATAGCGAGCCGCCATGGACACACCCACCATGGGGACATAGAAAATAAGTACAGCACACAGGTGTGACACACATGTGTTGAGTGCCTTGAACCTCTCCTCCCGGGAAGCGATGGCAAGGACAGAATGAAGGATGAACACGTAAGAAAGGAGAATGAGTGCAGAATCTAGACCAAAAGTAGAGATCACAATGAAAAGACCAAAGATGTTATTAATGGTGATGTCACCACAGGGCAGGCGGATCAGGTCTGGGTGCAGGCAGTAGGAGTGGGCCAGCACATTGGCCTTGCAGAAGGGCAGCCTCTTCAGGAGGAAAGGCAGAGGGAAAACCATGCAGAAACTGCGGGTAAAAACAGCGAGGCCCAGCTGTAGCACGCGGGCATCTGTGAGAACTGTGGCGTAGCGCAGTGGGTTACAGATGGCCACATAGCGGTCAAAGCTCATGACAAGCAGGATCCCAGACTCCATGAAAGAGAAGAGATGGATAAAGAACATCTGAGCCATGCAAGAATTAAAGCTGATTTGTTTTAAGTGGAAGCAAAACGTGGGCAACACCGTGGGCAGGGTGGAGAAAGACACGCCTAGGTCATTCACCGACAGCAGGGACAGGAAGTAGTACATAGGCTGGTGCAAGCTCTGCTCCTCCTTGATAATAAACAGAATCAGGGCATTGCCCACAATGGCGACCACATACAGGGCTCCCAGGAGCAAGAATATCCAGTGCTGCGAGGTCTCCAGTCCTGGGAGGCCTGTCACCGTGAAAGGAGGCAGTTCTGAGTTATTGTGGGGTTTGCCTGGCATTCTGGGACTCCCGCTTAGATCCTCCAGCCAGGGCCCTGTGAAGAAGACAAATACACAGTTTTGAGCCTGCTCTTGCCCCCATCTAATTTTAAGTCTTTCCTAAACTCTCTACTCCCTGCTCTAAAGCATAAATCAGCTATCCTTCATCCTTGCTTCTTATTGTTGCAAGTATTCTTTTCTTTTTAAATCTTTACGTCGTTGAAAAACCCGATTTATTCAAGAAGTCAGGTTTTGAGCACAATGCATTTTGATCATGATCTCCCCATTTATCATCCTCCCCCATCTCTGCCAACCCCACCCATTCCCTCAAGTTACCATTTCATGTATGTACATAGAATATTATGACTACATGCGCCCACCATTCTCTTTCCATTTGACTCCCCCCTCCTCCTTGACCTCTTCACTCCACGCAACTCATGTTTCCCTCTGAGTTATTTGTTTGAAGAACTTACACCAGGCAAAGATTCTTAAGATCTGGATCTCTCAATGTATCCAACTGGTTAGTTTGATGTCTTGCTTTCTTTTTTTTTATTTTATGTGTCACTTCTTCTGTGTCTAAGGCCATGAATTCTTTTACCCAATTTATGAATATCATTTTAATCCCTAGCCCTTTTGGTAAATGAAGTGAAATTTGTTGGTGACGAGGAGCTGAATAATTCCAAAATATCAATCGGGCAAAATCCTGAAAGTGTATTGGCAATGAGAAGAAATAACCGTTTGATTTCTTTCCCCCTAATGGAGAATTAAAGAACTACTTACAACAGTAGATTTCCTGGTCATTTTTTTCCTCTATAAACTTTTCTTTCCAACCAAGATTTAAAGTCATTGTCATTGGTTAAAGTCATTGTTTACGGTCATTAGGGACCTAGTCTATCTAGATCTATTTTGTCATTTTTACTCCCAAACTAATCAGACTCCTCAAAATGGGAAAAGTCTGGCAGAACCAAGACATACTAAGAACTCCTCTAGAAGACAGGCTCACCCCAATGTTCTTGGCCCCTAGTGTACAAACTGAGGTATACCTGAGCAGTGATATACCATCTATGTGCTAGTACTTCCTGACAGGAAAGCAGCTCTAAAAATTTCTCTTCCAAAGAGAACAATTCTTGATGCCACTCACCAGCCTGCTTGCCTTCCTCCCTTCTCTCCTTCTCTCTTTTCTTTCCTTCCTTCCTTCTTTCTTTCTTTCCTTCCTTCCTTCTTTCTTTCTTTCCTTCCTTCCTTCCTTCCTTCCCTCCTTCCTTTCCCTCCTTCCTGTCTTCTATGACTACTCATTGATAATACCAGTTTCCACAATTCCTCCAGGTTTACACCCTCTTGAACACTTACTTATAGGACTGCACACATATGGAAGTGGTGCTATGGCACTAGCCTTGAGCTGAAGAGCTCAGGGACAGCGCCCAGGCCCTGAGTTCAAGCCCCACACCTGGGGTGGGGTTGGGGCGGGAAGAATACATTTGCCTGGCACTGATGGCTCACACTTGTAATCCTAGCTATTCAAAAGGCTGAGATCTGAGGTTTGTAGTTCAAAGTTCAAAGCCAGCCTGGGAAGGAAAGTCTGTGTGCCTCTTATCTCCAATAAACCACCAGAAAATCAGAAGTGGCACTCTGGCTCATGTGGGAGAGCACTTGCCTTGAGCTGAAGAGCTCAGGGACAGTGCCCAGGCCCAGAGTCCAAGCCCCATGAATGACAAAAAACAAAACAAAAAAAGATTGCACACATATACCCACACATACACACATACATACAGTATAACAAATGTGTCAGCATTAACAGATCCACAGTAACATCTCCACAAATTACCTTCATATACTCAAAGTCCTGAAAACCCAAGTGAAATTTGGACACTATTTGGTCAAATAACTTCAGTGTATTCCTTCTGTAATTTTTTCCAGCAACACATCTAAGAGCCAAATTTATGATCATATTTCATCTTGTAGGCTTTGAACATCAAAAGTATGAAACAGCTTCAAGATAGCACTAATATCTGATGGAAAAGCCCCTTAAGCCTAGTGGTAGTTGGCTTCAGATTGGGGTATTTGATTCAGGAAGGAACATGGAGCAATTTGTCTCTTTCCCTGGGCTTTGAAAGGAGAGGGATTTGGTCATGTTTGGATGGCAGATAGGATGTTAGGATTTGCCCAGAATTTCAGTAAAAATGTTAAACGTTGCGATGCAGTCCTGAGGAGGACCAGGCAGGCAGCATGAATGGAAAGAACACTTACTGTATGGAAGGTACTTCTCTTCCCTGTAGCCAGAAGCTCTGCATTGTAGGCCCAGCCAGCAGAGTGGCATCAACATTCTCCTAGGACATAAATTTATGAATGACCCCAAGTCCCAAGGCTCATTCATTTGTGTTGGGAGGATGGGAGTTGAAATAATTGGAACGATGGCATCAGCGTGGGAGAGCTGAGCCACAGGAGAATTGCTCCCGAGAGGATCTCATCTTTGAGCTCATAGTCTTGTTATTACCACCCGTATCCACTAGTGTGTGAACACGTCCTTGGTTAGGATTGCAAGCACACCGCACACGATGCCCCAAAACAGGCATAGTCATAGACACCCTGAGAACCCCCAAAATACTCCAGTAGACACATTCAGCTATTTACTTTCTTATAGTCACAATACATCTTTCCGATTTACACTCATTCCAACAACCGTAAATGTATTTCAATTTCCCAATGCTCGAAGTCATTAAACATGAACACATATCACCACACATCAAATTCACACTATAATCCGTGTATTATTACTTTGACTATAAAGACTAATTGTAAACAAAGGAGGAGGCTACAATGCTTGATAAGAAATGTACTCATTATTTTGCCCATGTAATTGTAACTCCTCTGTACAGTATTTTCACAATAAAAAAAAAATATAACAACAAAAAAAGACTAATTGTGGCTGAGCATGGTGACTCATATCTAATCCCAGCTGCTTGGTAGCTTATTTGGGAGGAAATTTAAAGTAATAATCTAATTAGTTAAAAGGTAACAATTTCATCAAGATGGCTGTGATATTTGTATGTCTTTAGGATTTAAATTATATATATATATATATATATATATATATAAATCATCAGCACTCTTGATTCTATGAGAGTTCAAGATCTGAAAGTAGGAAAAGGGCCAAATTTAATGCAAATTCATTGTCTACATTCCTTAGACATCTCAAGTTATTTTATACCTTTTAGTTATTTAGTTATTTATTATTATCTTTTTTATTGTGAAAATACTGTACAGAGGGGTTACAATTACATGGGCAAGATAATGAGTACATTTCTTATCAAGCATTTTAGCCTCCTCCTTTGTTTCTCCTTCCCATCCCTTCCCATCCTCCCCCCACCCTCCCACCCAATCCTCTTCCCCCGCCCACCAAAGTTGTAAAGTTCGTTTTCGACATAAGGACTTGTACATCTCATTGTTGCAATGGGTCCACCTGAATCCCTATTTAAACGATTTGTTTTTCCCTTCCCCTCCACAAATTATACGACATCAAATACAGTGAAAGCAGGGGTTATACAGTGGGGGAGGGATTTAGTATTATCTTTAAGTCATTATACAAAGGAGTTTCAATTCAACATGTGAATCTGTGAGTACATTTTGTATCATTTGTGAGTAAATTTTGTATCATCCTCCCTCATGTCCCAACCCAATTTATTTGGTTCCATTTCCAAATAGGTTCGTTGAATAGTATGACTGCATTCACCCACCTTTCCTCTCTCCACCCCATTCCCCCTTCACCTTGTCCTCTCTGACCTCACCTCACACCCATATTTTATACTTCTTTTAGTAAATTGCGCACAGTGGAGGTAAACATTTCTCCTATCTTTGGGAGAAATTTCCATGCCTTCAAATTGCAAATTTCCTGCATCTCCCTTGCATGTGTATTTCATTTAGGAAGAATGGTCTCATCTGAGCCACAAAACTTCTCATCCCATTAAATTGTAATTATTCTTCCATCTATCCCATTAAATCTTACCTTCTAACCACTGTCTTGCCAGGCAGCTATAAGACTGGCCAGCTGTATCTACAGAATATATTGGTCTCTGTGACAAGTGATTATTGAGTTCTAAATGTTAGTTGTACAGATATTTCTGTGCAATTGTTAAATATGATTGCCTTTAAAAAAAAAAAAAGCTACCACCTGTCAGAAGACAGGTGCATAAGATATATAAGGTTGGTCCTCTCTACCAAGTCCTACAGCTTCATCCCATGAAACAGAAAATGAGATGAGGCAATAACAGAAAAACTACTAATTAGCCATATGTAAAATATGAATATGTTGATAAAATATTTATCATTTGGAAACAGCGGTCAGCATTTGGAGGAAGTTATGTGTATGAGGCATTGACTAAGTTAAGACATGAAATGAGTTAAATATTTTAAACTTGAATCACAATGAGTGGAATGTATCTTTACTGTGGACTCCAAATGCTTTGTGTGGCATTTATGCAACTAATTTTATATTGAAATATATTGTCTTAGTCAATAGTTACAAAAGTTCCTTCTCACCAGGTGCTGGTGGCTCACACCTGTAATCCTAGCTACTCAGGAGGCTCAGATCTGTTTGTCTTTCATGAGACCTTATACTTGTTTGACAATATGGTATGTTAATTTCTATCAATTGTAGAAACTGCTTGTGATTCTTATAACCTGACTAGACTGTAACTAAACCCTGATTTTGTTTCCTTGGCTGAACTATGACTCATACTTTGAAACAATGTCATCAAACATGGTGTACATGCAGTCCATGCTAAATCTCAATGAGTGGCATCTAAAATTTTCAAAAACATCTAGGGGCCCTGTTTTGTATCCACCTTTTTATTTTAGTATTTACTTATTTTTATTTTTATTTGAACTTTAATTTTATTGTCAAGGTGATAGACATAGGGGTAATAGTTACATAAGTAAGGTTGTGAGTATATTTCTTTTTGGGGGGGAGGGTCCAGTCATGGGGCCTGAAATCTGGGCCTGGGCGCTGTCCCTCAGCTGTTCAGCTCAAGTCTAGCGCTCTACCACTTGAGCCACAGTGCCACTTCCAGCTTTTTTTTCTTTTTGCTTACGTGGTGCTGAGGAATCGAACCCAGGGCCTCATGCATGCAAGGCAAGCACTCTACCACTGAGCCACCTTCCCAGCCCCTTGAGTATATTTCTTGTTGAACTTGTTACCCCCTTCCTCACTTTTCTCCCACTTTCCCTCCTTCCCCACCCCCAAGTTGTACAGATCCTTTCCAACATTTTGTCTTGTGAGTATCACTGTTGCATTGGTTTCCTTTTGTCCTTTTTCTCACCATTTTCCGTATCCCTTCCCTTCCCTAATTCAGGTAAACGTATATACAATACCCAGGGTACTAAAATAAAATACAGTGACAACAAGGGATAAACCATAAGGGGTAAAAAACACAAAAGAAAAAAGAAATCATATAAAACATTAAAAACAATAACAACAAGGAAAAACCTTATGTGCCCACATCTTGGAGTTCATTTTGCTTAGCATCATCTTATATGGTCATATGTACATAGCTATTGAGCTATTCTGCCCATGTTCATCTTTGTCTGCTATGCATTCATTCTGCATTCTATTATGGCATCATTTTCCATGAAGAATGCCTCAAAGCTCTCATGAGTGTCACAGATCCTAACTCCAGTTGCTTTCTTTAGTTGAATGCCAGTGGCTCACAACTATAACCCTACCTACTAAGGCAGCTTTGATCCAGAAAATCACTGTTTGAAGTTAGCCTAAGTTGAAAAGTCCATGAGATTCTATCTCCAAAATATCAGAAAAGGCTGTACCGAAGGCATGACTCAAATGGCAGAGTACCAGCCTAGCCAGTCAAGCCAAGTATGAGTTCAAATACCAGTTCTACAAAGTATGTAAGTTTAAAATAATAATTTCCCCAAGTATCTGCTTTCTCCAAATTACTTCTCAAAGTCAAGTTATGCCATGATCTGTCCACTATGCAGTGAAAGTGTCCACACGACTGTACTTACTTCTGCCTGCACAGATACACATGCTTGTATAGTCTGGGTTATGTTTGGTTTTCATGCATTCCAGAGAACTAGTGTCACATCTCACATCATGGCAACTTTCTGTGGCTTTTTCTACATCCTTCTGCAGACTCCCATGCTCTGTTCTGTGTTACCTGGACTGTGATGCTCACGATAAGACCCATGTCCATAAGACTGGGCCACAATACCACTGCCACTGAAGTGCACTTGCCCCTCTATCCATCACCAGCTTCTAATTCCCTGACAACTTGTGTGTGCATTAGCTTTCTACAAGATTTTTAATGTCCTTAGCATATCTACAAATGGATTTCATGATGATACCCCAATATATGCATGCAATGTACTTCGATTTAGTTCAACCCCTCTCTTACTCTTATATACTCTTTTTCTTCTACTCCCACTCTTTTACAATTTTACTGGGTTTTACTATTCTATTTTTATACACATATGTTTTTCTAGCATATTAACTAACCATCACCCTGTCCTTTTCCCCACACCCTTCCCACTGGTCACTTCCTCAATAACCCACCTTTTACATTCATATCATAATACTATTATGATTATGATTACATATGGATTCTACAGATAAAGCAAAACATGATGTTTGAGCTTGATTTATCTCGCTTGACATGTTGATCCTTGTAAAACTTGTAGTCTTCTCTCTGGTCAGGCCTGCTGATTGGCAACATATGGTGTTGCCATTTTTCCATATTGCACACTTCTAAATACCAACTTGTGTGTAGTTCATATTAAATAAGAAGTCAGGCACAAATATATTTCCATATTTTAGGATAAAGGAGTTCTCTTACTTATTTCAAGAGTGTTAGTTTGGTCAAATAATTATGGTGTGTTTAGATTTCAAAGTTTAAAGATATTTACAACTATAATTCCTTTAATAACTTGGGATGATAGCTATGATCTCAAGAAAACATAATCCCCAACTATAACACAGTCCAGTAGGGTATTTGCTTATAATTATTTTTATTATCTTTAGGTAGCTGTACAAAGAAGTTACCATTTAATAAACAGCTTATAAATACAATATATCTTGATCAGTATCACCTGTTGAGACTTAGTTGGAAGTACACAGGTGACAGGTATACAGGTACCAAAAAAACAAGAAAGATATAATCCAAGGTCCTTTCCTTTGTGGGATATGATTGGAGTACCCTTTGTAGCAACCTGTAAAATGAATAATTACAACTTAGAGCTGTGGATGATTTGAGTCAGACATTGTAGCCAAGTGATAACATATCAAATGCCTTCTACCCAATAATACATCCACACGTAGAAGGAGATTTAGGAGCTCCAAGAGAACATCTGGGAATCCCCAAATGCCAACAATAATAAACCTCAGAAGTATCTGGCATGTCACAGAAAGTTCCTCCTTGATCAGAACTTAGGTCTCAATAACAGCTTGTGTATCCTTCTTCGGATTTCCTTTGTCTTGATGGAGTAGATAATTGGGTTGAGCATGGGAGGCACAAAGAGATAGACCAGGGACATGAACTGATGCACATACTCAGGGGCCTCCTTTGCAAATCGATGGACCATGGACACACTGAGCATGGGCACGTAGAAGATGAGCACAGCACAGAGGTGAGACACACACGTGTTGAGTGTCTTCAGCCTCTCCTCCCGGGAGGCGATGGCCAGCACAGAGCACAGAATGAGCACATAGGAAAGCAGGATGAGCAGGGAGTCCACCCCAAAGGCCGAGATGACAATGAACAGGCCGTACATGCTGTTGATAGTGGTGTCACCACAGGGCAGGCGGATCAGGTCTGGATGCAGGCAGTAGGAATGGGCTAACACGTTGGCCTTGCAGAAAGGCAGCCTCTTCAGGAGGAAAGGCATTGGGAAAACCAGGCAGAAACTTCGGATAATGACAGATAAGCCCATTTGAAACACGTGGACATCAGTAAGGATTGTGGCATAGCGTAGTGGGTTACAGATGGCCACATAGCGGTCAAAGCTCATAAACAGCAAGATCCCAGACTCCATGAAGGAGAAGAGATGGATAAAGAACATCTGAGCCATGCATGAATTAAAACTGATTTGTTTTAAGTGGAAGCAAAATGTGGCAAGTACTGTGGGCAAGGTGGAGAAAGACACGCCTAGGTCATTCACTGACAGCAGGGACAGGAAGTAGTACATAGGCTGGTGCAAGCTCTGCTCCTCCTTGATAATAAACAGAATCAGGGCATTGCCCACTATAGAGATGAAATAAAAGGCTCCCAGGAGCAAGAACATCCAGTGCTGGGAGGTCCCCAAACCTGGGAGTCCTGTCAACGTGAAAGGAGGCAGTCCTGAGCTGTTGTGGGGTTCACCTTCCATTTGGGGATCCCCAGGCTTTCCAGCCAGTGCCCTGTAAAGAAGACAAATTGTTTTGAGCATGCTCTTGCCCCAATATAATTTTAAGTCTTTCTTATATCATCTTCTCTTCACTCTTGAACATTCATCTGTTTGGGGTGATTATATCCGTGTCCTTGCCTCTAATTATGACAAAGATTTTTTTTTTAAATCACTGAGTTGTTTCTATGTATACAATTGGTCGTATTTGTGTTTTGCTCTCCTTTTCACTGTCTGCCACTTTCTCTTACCTTTAATGTCACAACTATTTCTTCTTTCAAATTTATGGTTATTCCTAGCACTCCTGGCACACACAGTGAAATTTGTATGAGCGGCAAGTGTCTACATAATGCCAAGGAATCAAACAGTCATAATCCTGAAAGTATATGGGTGACAAGAACAAATATATCGACTTCTTTGCTTTTTCTCTTTCCCTATTGAGAATCAAAGCACCTCTCATATCACCAGGATTTTCTTTTTTCCCATAGGTTTTATAAACTCTTCTCCTTGTAACTGAGATTGAAATAAATATCTCTAAGTAATCTTTTTTGATCCCACCTGTTCAAATCTGCTTTTAAAAAATCATATTTACTACAAGGCTGTCTCTGAGCTGAAAATAGGAAGAGTCTGACACCACCATGAGGGATGAAGGATGGACACTTCTAAATGACCAACTCACCTCACTGTCCTTGGTCCCTGATATGCAAACTTAGGCAGTCCAGCTGTACTTAGTTCTGTCTGAAAAATAACTTTGAAAACTCCTCCTTCAAGGAAAACAAAGCCATATTACCACCAAACACAGCTTTTTGGTTGCTTTGTCTGTGTAGACACACATTTCCTATATGGAAACTCTATTCAGACAGATTAGGAAAATATAGAGCATACCTCATGTATGATCACATTCTACTCATGGTCCCTTTAAGGTTCTAGAAAATACACATTTTTCACTTCTGCATACACAATCCAGATTTTCATAGGCACTTGCACACACACACACACACATACACACACACACACATACACACACACACACACAGAGGCCTGATGCAGAAACACAAAAACTATTACACATGCCCTTGGTTCCATATAACACTATCATAGCACAGAACTTAGAAAGACTCGTGGCTGATCATTGGCATAAGATATGTTTAAAAGATATTTCCTTATTTACATTCTCATGAACACACATACACTATGATGTAAGTTCATCAACATTAACATACTCACAGCTATGGTCCAACTAGTTATATATCCATGACACACTATACTGAAAATATAACTACAATTGAAATCCATGGGTTTTTCTTTTAAGCAATTTCAGCTTGTTTCATCCATAACTTTTCTGTATACCCAAAAGCTGTGTAATGGCAACCATAATTCAATTGTGGGCTTTTAAAGTAAGAGGTACAAAATACTTTAAAAGAATCTAACTCTGACATATAGAACTCCTTAAGGTGATTTGACATTGGAGCTTTGATCTAGATAAGATCCTAGAATCATTTCTCTGTTATCCTGGGCATTAATAGGAGAGAAATGTGCTCATGGTAGAGAGGAGATATGAGGATAAGAGTTTGCCTGTAATTTCAGCAAAAATGTAAAACTTTAGATACCTTCCGGAGGAGGACCAGATGGGCAGTGAGCGAGGGGAGGAAGCGCTCACTGCATAGAAGATGCTTCTCTTCTCTGTAGCTGTACTGACTGTACTGCGGGTCCAGCCAGCAGACTGGCATCCTCAGCACATCTCCTATGATGTAAGCTTATGAATGACCCCGGATCCTAAGACTCATTTGTTTGTGGTGGGAGGGGGGAGTTGAAATAATAGGGAAGGATGACATCAGTGTATCAGGAGCTGCGCCATAGGAGAATTGCTCCCAGGGGACTCTCACTCATGGGCTCAAATCCTTGATGTCACCATCCCTATCCATTACTATGTTAACAATTCTTGATCAGGGCACATAATGCCCACAAACAGGCCTGGCCATAGACAGGTAATTGCTAGACACAGCAATTTACTTACTGATACTTACATTCAATCTTTCAAAGTTAAAACCATCCCACCAAACACAAATACATTCCTACGACTGCCTGGTGCTCAAGCACACACTAAAATCTGGATAATATTTAGGTGACTAGGCTAAATTCTGATCTTCAGTCCATTCAAATATAACTTTTCTCATTTATGTAAGTTCCTATTTTAACATCAAATAATAATAATAATAATGTCTTGAGATGTTAGTTTCAAATGAATACATAGATGCGAAGGCTAGAAATACAGAAACTACTTAATTTAAATAAGGAAACTCCCTGAGCCCCACCCCACCCCATAGACAGTAAGAAAGAACATGATTACTACCACAGTTATTGTTGAAACCCAACAGTGTCATAGAAGAAAAGGGGCAGGAGAATATAAGCCTTCACAAAGAGCCTTTGGTTCTGATCCACTTTATTCCTCTCTTGCTTCCTCCATCATCAATTACAAAACCTACTGGCTTTCAGGGACTAAGGAAAAAACCATTCTTCATATTTTATATTCCCACATCAGACAGGTGCTATAAGAAAATCTTAGGGTCAGGGCTTGGAAGGTGGCTTAGTGGTAGAGCACTTGCCTTGCATGCCTGAGGTCCTGAGTTCGATTCCTCAGCACCACATAAGCAAAAAGAAAAAAAACTTAGGTCACCATCATAGTACTAATCCTAAAAAGGCCTCAACCAAACACTGATTTCTGAGTTTCAATTGGAACTCTTCCATATATTTTTATTTAGCAGTGTTTTCTTCAAATGAGGTATTTTCGCTTATTAAAATGACACAATGTTGAAAATGAACTTTACAACTTTGGCGCGGAGGGGAAGGTGAGGGGAGGGAGGGATGGGAAGGAATGGGAAGGGGAAATAAAGGAGGAGGCAACAATGCTTGATAAGAAATTACTCATTACCTTGCCCATGTAATTGTAACCCCTCTATACAGTATTTTCACAATTTAAAAAAAGGAAAAAAATGATACAATACATAGTCTGTACTCAGAAACAAAACTAGACCAGAAAAGTTCTTGCTTTATTTATTCTTTGGCACCATAGGCCTGTCTCTTACTTAGCAAAATTAAATACTGAATATGACTCAGCAGACCTTAGAAGACTAGTTTGATGATTGTGGGGTGGGAGAGGGGGCAGGGGAAGAAAATCTTAGTAAGAAAGGCCCTGCTTCTATCTTGCCTTCTGTGCATTTTTTTTTGTCCTCTGCCTCAGTGTTGAGTGTTAATGGGGAGAGACACAAGAGAAACTAAAGCCTTGTAGATCAGACCTGTAGGACTGAAATAACTAGAATCCAAAATACATTTGAGAAAAGTACAAACTCATACTGCTTGAGGTCCCAAGGAATTAATTTTGTGAACCCAGGGAATAAGCAAATCCTCAGAAGTGAATCTTTGGGTGAGGAAGGAACAGGCCACACTCTCAGGCATGGCTGACCACCAGCATCCTTCCCTTGAGAGGTCATACAGTTATTTGGTGTGAGTCCTGTGGTTTGAACTCAGAGCCTGGATATTGTGTCTGTGCTCAATACCAGCGCTCTACCACTTGAGCCATAGCTATTCTTCCAGATTTCTGGTGCTTAATTTGCGATAAGAGTCTCATGGACTTTCCATCCCAGGCTAATTTGGAGCCATGATCCTGAGACGTCAAACTCTTGACTATTTAGGTTTAAAGACATAAGCCACTGACACCCAGCTATAGCGCATCTTCATTGGTGTCATACTTTCTATCATTCCTCCCATCTTTCCCAACTTCATCCATCCCCTCAAGTTGCCTACTTCCATTCCACATAGATATAGATATAGATATTGATATAGATACTGATATTCATTGTATTTATAAATTGACATGTTGAATGGAAACCCATTGATGCAACTACTTAAAATAATAAAAGAAATTGAAAAGATGAATTGTACTCATAAGTTGACCTGTTGAACTAAAAATCTGTGTTAAAGATAATAATAAAAGCCCTTTGGTAAAAGTAATAATAAAATAATCATTAAAAGACCTAAAGTTAAAACAATTCAAAGTTAATCATGTCATATTCCATTACTATGGATCTAGGGGGAAAGAAACAGATTGAATCTTTTAAGTAATATATCCTCCCCTTCTTAAAAATGAAGCTCATGGTTCATAATTTATGAAACGTTAGAGAGCTAGATGCTGCTTTTATGAACATGATATGAGGGATCTAGGCATCTGGCCAGAGTACCAATGCTATTTGGCTTCCAGGGCTACTTCATGGGGGTAAAATCCACAGCAGCAACACAGGGGCCCACACACAGAGGGGCCTTGTATTCAGTCAATGCTCTGCTGACATGTTCGCAAAAGTATTAATAATGTTGCATATGTTATGAAATTCAGGCTAATAGACAATAGAGCACACAGGTGTCTTGACCATTCCTAAGCACCCTTTACATATGTAACATTTTCTATCACTGTTGTATATACAGAAGACATGACCCCTGTTGCGTGGGAATTTAGTGGCACCCACAATGTTAAGGAGAGTAGGACATGGAAAGAGCAAAGGAAGAAAAAAAATAAGAACCATGAACTTGGCGGGGAAGGGAAAAAACAAATTGTTTAAATAGGAATACAGGTGGACCCATTGCATGACATGAGATGTACAAGTCATTATGTCAAAAACGAACTTTACAACTTTGGTAGGGGGAGGGGGAGGGGCTTGGGGGGAGGAGGAGGATTGGGTGGGGGAGAGGGAGGAGGAGGATTGGGTGGGGCTGCTGGGGGAGGATGGGAAGGGATGGGAAGGGGAAACAAAGGAGGAGGCTACAATGCTTGATAAGAAATGTACTCATTATCTTGCCCATGTAATTGTAACCCCTCTGTACAGTATTTTAACAATAAAAAAAATGAACCATGAACTTTGCTAGTTTGTGTATTTCAACTTCCCTTGAAAATTCCTTATGAAATTTTTTCCTTAGTCTTTTCTTTCTCCCATTTCAACCCTTTCTTCTGCATTTTTCCTTAAAAATATGAGCACTGTGGATGAAATCCCTAGAGCAGACCTTCTGGGCTTTAGGGCTGAATGTCATCATCAATAAATAGCCTCACTCATCTTTGCAACAAAAAAAAAAGCAGGAACCCCAAGCTGAACTTAAAGTATTCACTAAGCCTAGGAAACTGAGAGAAGATAAACATTTTCTTCTTACAGATGACACATGAAGACCTCATCCATCCTTCAAATCACACACACACACACACACACACACACATGAAAGAAAAGATACAGCTTGCTTTTATATCCCTAAGCAAACCATTGCACTTGGACACACATGATCCATAAGCTGCGGCTGCTCTTCCACCACACCCACACCCACACCCACAAGCTTCACATTCAACCTACACGTGCCCACCCTGTGAATGCATGCCACTCACACAAGTATGTTCTCAAAATTAGTTCTTTTTTTTATTAGTGCCCATCCTGGGCTTGAACTTAGGGCCTGGGTTTTTATGCTCAAGGTTAGGGCTCAATCATTGGAATCACAGCTGAACTTCTGACTTTTTTTATTTTGATTTTTTATTTTTGATGATTAATTGGAGAAAGGAGTCTCCTAGACTTTCCTGCCTGGGCTGGCTTTGAACCCTCAGATCTAAGCCTTCTGAGAAGCTAGGATTGTAGGTGTAGGCCACTGGCACCTGGCTCAAATTAGTCTTTAAAAAACAACTGGATTCAGAGAAAGAAACTTAGGATTCAAATATTTAAGATCTAGGTAGATCTTAGGAAATAAACTGAAAATTCAAGCTTTCATAGTGACTCAGAGACAGGTTGAATGAGACAAAAAAAAATGCCCCTATGGTCTGGGAATGTGGCTTAGTGATAGAGTGCTTGCCTGGCATGCATGAAGCCCCGGGTTCGATTCCTCAGTACCATATAAACATAAAAAGCCAGAAGTAGTGGTGTGGCTTAAGTGGTACAGTGCTAGCCTTGAGCAAAAAAGAAGCTCGGGGACAGTGCTCAGACCCTGAGTTCAAGCCTCAGGGCTGGCAAAAAAATGCCCCTAATCAGACCATGATAGTATTTAGCTCTGTGGCTCTCTTTAGATCTTTTCTCTGAAATCCAAACTTGCTCATACGTCTGTCCAGTACCCACCCTTATCAGTGCTCACAGATGAGAAGCCATCTTATAACAACCATTTGAAATGTCCTTTGTGGGAGAAGAATAGGCTGGGAAGAAAACAGAATAGCAACTCCAGCCCTCCACTTTCTATCCACTTTCCATCATGCATGTTTCTTCCTTCTAGGAACTAGAGTCATCAGAGAAAATCTTGAGGCAACTAAGAAGACATCTCTACTTTTTGGAAGGTAAAATGTTTGTAGGATTGGGTACAGATATTGTTCAAAGTGCCTTGCAAAAGGAAGGTAGAAATTCGAGTAATGGCAACAGAAATTGAGTTATGTGAGATGAAAACACTAAGTTTGAATCAGGAGGCCGGAGAGCTAATTTCAGTTCTGACAGTAAGAAGCTCTGTGGTTGGCATTATTTACAACTCAGAACTTGAACTTTCCTGATGGGTAAGACAGAGGTGAGAATTTTTTTTATATTATAGTATGCTTTGACATTCTGTATTATCCTTATGGGGCAAATAGTTTGTGAAGATGAGGAGGTTATTGCTTCTGGTGTTGCAAATTTGAATCCAGTGTACTTTACCTTTTCCTCAATTTGTGTAAAACAATAGGTTAAAATGTTGCCATTTTCTAGTTAGAAGTGAGGGACTAAAACTCAGGTAGTAGAAATACACCAAAGCTGAGAGTGAGATTTCAGAGTCACTGCTCTTTGAACATCAAGATTACTCCAAGTTAGAGGTTTCATCGAAGCATCCTTATAGTCTGAACTGAGGGCCAATTTCGTGTCATCCAACATCACATTTTTCTAAGTGTACAATAATCTATTGAAGGCAGATAGATAGAAGATAGTGCTGTACAAAAAAGCAATGCATTCACTCTTCCAGGGTATCTTTACTGTTGGCAACACCAGCATCCTTTTCTCCCTGTTATCCAACTTTGGCATGCTGATCAAGGAAGCACAGGAGCCTCCACACTGATGAACAGCAGGATGAAAAGCTGATTTTGCAGGAGCTAGGGGCACTGTCTCCACAGATGGCATGTCTGACAGCCCTAATGTCCTATTCCACACTATCATCTCCAGATGTTCCTAAATTACTATAAAGATTCAATTATGTGCCCTTAATATAGTTAGGCTTGCCTAACACTTAAGTACATTCAGATGACTGAATATACCTAAGGTATAAAAAGAAGCTATTTACTATATAATTAGAAAAATATTTTATAAACACAGACAGTAAGTAGAAAAAGTCTAATAGTCCTAAGATAAAATGATGAATAGTTTTGGAGTGTTTTTAATCAGAAATTGTCTGACTTTATTCTTTCAGTAAATGCTAACTAAAATCTATAAGTACACAGTCATGGACAAGGTGGAGAGTGTAACTGCATAAAAATAGCTTTAGTCTCATATGATTTTGCAAAGTGATGGATGTAATAAATTAAAAGCTAAATTAGAAAGAAAAGACATCTGGGAACGTAGAGAAACTTGCCCTGAAATTCAAAAACTAGAGAAGGAGAAGGTAAAGAATTTTCCCTGGATATTGACAGGAGAAGTAACCAGTTCTTTCAACTGGGAATGAAACAATTGATGGTAGATGTGCAAGGTTGTGGGTTAAATGCCCAGTAATGTAAATAAAGCCCATGATGAAGGAGCATGTAAAAAGAGAAAACAGAAGGCAAGCCAAGTGCCAGTGGATCACACCTGTAACCCTAGCTACTCCGGAGGCTAAGAGCTGAGGAGGGGAAAAAAGAAAGAAAGAAAACAGGTTTAAAAAAACCAACAACAGGAAGAACAACATTAAAATGGTAAGTAAATACTAGTTTGTGCTTTTTATATAGACCGATAATTATTTGCTTTTGACATAGACTAAAAGCATCATTACCCAATAGTACAGGAGATAGAAAATGGAGAAAATATGGATGTTGGGGGATAGTTTAATCAGATGCTTGCAATAGTTACTGATATTTAAAAAAACTTTTATTAAACTCCATCACATACTGCATACCATATCATCACGTCTTAGACAGAGATCCAATTTGCCAAGAAGGATGCCAGGCTCTAACGTCAGTGAGGATGGTCTCCCAGCCACAGTCTTCCTGACAGGGATCCCAGGCCTGGAGTTTGCCCACTTCTGGATTGCCTTCCCATTCTGTGCCATGTATCTTGTAGCCCTCGTGGGCAATGCTGCCCTCATTCTGGTCATTGGGACTGACAGCGCCCTTCATGCCCCCATGTACCTCTTCCTTTGCCTGCTCTCACTCGCTGACTTGGCTCTCAGCTCTACCACTGTGCCCAAGACACTGGCAATTCTGTGGTTCCACGCTAGTGAGATTTCCTTTGGTGGATGTCTGGCCCAGATGTTCTGTGTGCATGGTATTTTTGCTCTGGAGTCGGCAGTTCTTCTCGCCATGGCCTTCGATCGGTATGTGGCTATCTGCAACCCACTGAGATACACAACCATCCTCAACCATACTGTCATCGGCCAAATTGTCTCTGTGGGGCTATTCCGTGGGATAGCTATTGCCTTCCCCTTCATCTTTTTACTGAGGCGACTCCCATACTGTGGCCACCGTGTCATGGCTCACACATACTGTGAGCATATGGGCATTGCCCGGCTGGCCTGTGCCAACATCACTGTCAATATTATCTATGGGCTGACTGTGGCTCTGCTGGTTGTGGGTATGGACTCCATCCTCATTGCCATTTCCTATAGATTTATCCTCCGTGCTGTCTTCCGCCTGCCATCTCAAGATGCCAGGCTCAAAGCTCTAAGTACTTGTGGCTCTCACCTGGGTGTCATCCTTGTCTTCTATTTCCCCGCCTTCTTCTCCTTCCTCACCCACCGCTTTGGCCACAACCGAGTTCCCAAGCACGTGCACATCTTCCTGGCTAACCTCTATGTGCTGGTACCTCCTGTACTCAACCCTGTCATCTATGGGGCTAGGACCAAAGAGATTCGGAGCCGACTTCTGAGGCTGTTTCAATTTGAGAAGATTTCGAGATGAACTCTGAACAGAAGTGTGAGGACCACCCCCCCCCCACCTCCCGGCCACCACCACCACCAAAAATAAAGACATTGGAGTAGTGGAGGTGGGAGGGAAGGTAGGGGGGCAAGGAGGAGGAAGCAATGCTTGATAGGAAATATACTCATTACCTTGCTCATGTAACTATAGTCCCTTTGCACAGTATTTTTACAATAAAAAAGTACCCCAAAAAAGACATTGGCAAGGTAGCCATTAGCTAAAGTTAAATGGACCGAGATTTCTGATGTGAGCTAAGATGGCATAAGGTGGAACAAAGGCTGGACAGAACAGAAAGAGCCAACACCAACTGGATTTGTTAAGGATCAACTTGATATGCTCCTTGCACAGTTGTCCATTATCCAGAAATGGATAACATTTTATTTTTCTGTCATCTTAGAAGGAGTTATAATTTGACAAAATAGGAAGTGGCCTTAGTCTGGAGAGGAGACTGTATTTTATAGCTGGGATCTTTTACTGCAGCATCTGATGAAAATCAAAGGAACAGAGAACAAACAAAGCATTTGGAGTAGCTTTGATCTGAACTCCAAAGTTCTTGATAGGAGCTACACCCACAAGGTCAAAAGCCAGATTGCCTGAATCAGATTTTGGTTCCATAACATTTGTCTGTTTTGAAGCATGTTGTTCATTTTTTTTCTGCCTATCATAATTAAGTGTAAGGTGGAGATAAGTGTAATGCCTGTCTTCTGAGGATGGTGGAGATTAACATAATTATGTAACATCTGCAGAAAATTTTATAGCAGGTCCTGGAATGGAATATTGCCAATAACTAAATATAAAGTAACCTATCAAAACATTGTTTATCTTTTTTCACAGAATCTCACATGACAGAATTATTGTACCTATACTAGGTAAAATATATAATATTACTCTCGTGTGTACATTTTTATTCTGTTACTCACTGGGCAGTGTTTAGGAATGGCTAGTCTTTTGTAAAAATCTTGTTACATGCCACACTTTCATCCCAATAAAATATGAGGTTTTATTTTTCTTTTAGCACTGAACAATACCCCTATTACGCATTCAGGGAAGCCAGATAAGACCTCAGTTTCCTATCTACCTAATGCCTTTGACTTCAGTTACTACTGTCATTTTTTAAAGAACATACTACTTTAGGATCTGTTGAGCTTCTTGAATGTTATTGCTTTTCATCAAATTTGGAAATTTTCTCTCTCCTCTCCTTCTTGGATCTACATACACCTAAGCTCATGTGTTCCATGGCGCTCACCATGTTCATGATCCCCCAACTTGGTTTATGTTGCTTTTATCTTTTTCCTTTTCAGTTCTCTTCAATTACTTTCAAATATGCAGTTTTTTTCCTTCCACCAGGACCTCTGCCTATGAAGTTTGCATTTTAGTTATTGTACTTTTAAAAATATTATCGCTAAATAGTTGTACAAAGGATTTGCCATTGTACATTTTGGGGTTTTTGGTTTGTTTTGCCAGTCCCGGGGTTTGAATTCAAGGCCTGGGCATTGTCCCTGAGCTTTTGTGGTCAAGGCTAGCACTCTGCCACTTGAATTACAGCTCCAGCTCCAGTTTTTGTGGTGATTAACTGAAGATAAGAGTCTCAGGGACTTTCCTGCCTGGGGAGGCTTCAAACCACAGTTTGGAGATCTCAGCCTCTGCAGATGTTAGCTACTAGCTAACATTACAGCCGTGAGCCACCAGTACCTGGCTAGTAATCGTACTTTTTAAAGCATGTGATTTTTCTATTTCTTTACCAATATTATCTCTTTGGTGAGTCATCTTGCACTTTCCTTTATTTTTTAGACAGAATTTTCTTTAGCTCTTTGAACATATTTAAAATCACTCATTAAAAGTTTAGTTTAATAAGCCTACTGTTTGCTCTTCCTCAGAAACAATATCTATTGGTATTTTTCCTGTGGATGGCCTCTTTGTTCACCTCTTGTGCTGAACACTGTATATCTGAATTTTATTTACATAATTTTATGATCTTTATGTGGTTGTACAGAGAGGTTTCAAGCCGCCCTGTCTGTGAGTACAATGCATCTTGATCCCCTTTCATCATCCTCTCTCATCTCTCCCAACACCACTTATCCCCCCAATTTTCCTAGTTCCATTTTCACCTATATACACGACTATTATGACTGAATTTGTCCATCCTTCTCTCCATTTCTCTGTCCTCCTCCCCTCCCAACAACAGGTTTCAGCTTTCTGTTATTCATTTTGTTAAACTGTAAGTTAGTTGTTCAAAGGAGTTACACCATTGCAATCCTCCTCTGCATAAAATATACTATAGTGAGTATGCATATGTATGCACATAGCCCTGAATGTTTTTATACATGTTTTTATACATGTCTAATTTCCACATATGAGAAAACATGCACCCTTTTCCTCTCAGAGCCTGTCTTATTCCACTAGACATAATTTTTGCAGGTCCCTCCATTTTCTTGTGAATGACATATTATTTTTCTTACTGATGAATGATTAATTTCCATTATATATGGAGATATGCATAGATATATAGATATAGATATATCACATTGTTTTGATCCATTCATCTATTGTAGGACAACTGGGATGTTTCCTTAACTTGACTATGGTGAACAGTGTAGCAATGGACAACTATGGAATATTGTATATTAAAAAAAAACACATATGTTGGACATTATTTGTCATATCAAGAGTTCAGCAATAATCACAATAAAGAAGTGTTTTTATAAAGAGAGTTAGATGTGTTTATTTCATTCTGTGTACTTAAATTTTATGTTTCCTCCACACTGTAATGTATTTTGAAGAAACAATGCACATATCTCAGGTTTTTTTTGGGGGGGGTCCGGTCGTGGGGCGTGAACTCTGGGTCTGGGCGCTGTTCCTCAGCTCTTCAGCTCAAGGCTAGCGATCTACCACTTGAGCCACAGTGCCGCTTCCAGCTTTTTTCTTTTTGCTTATGTGGTGCTGAGGAATCGAACCCAGGGCCTTGAGCATGCAAGGCAAGCGCTCTACCACTGAGCCACCTTCCCAGCCCCATATCTCAGTTTTAAAGTATTTTATCAGACAGAATTGTTGCACATGGCTGCAATCCAAGTACTATAGAGACTGAGGTAGTGGAATCACAAGTGCAAGGCTAGCCAGAGTAATATAGCAAGACATGCCAAAATATTATTATTGCTAAAAGTATTGATAATTCTTAAAGTTTCTGTAAACATACCTGGTACCAGTAGACTTGCATGATGCTCTATTTAGTGATTCACTGGTTCTGAATTAATTCCTTAACATTAACTTTTGCTATGTTCAGGCATTGAAGTCTCTCTCTGTTAGTTTCACAATCATTTAATAATTGGAGAGCTATGTCCTTAAATGGCTAGAAGAGGTATTTATTTCTCTATGTGCTGAGGGCTCTATGTGTCTATTGAGGTACAACTTCAACACAGGCATTTATTCTGCATGTCTGCTTTAGTCTTCATTTCCTGCCTATTCAAACTCAAGGTGAACCATGGAATAGAGTCTTAAGGTCTTACTAAAGAATTTCAGGGATATATAAAGCTCTGTCCATGCACATGGACTTCTATATAGACACAAATATGCCCAAAATGTCTGAAGCTTATACAAATATTTAGTGTTTGTTTTGTCAGCACATATAAGATTAGAATAGCACAGAGATTAGGAGGGTTGCTGTATAGAAATGGTGTGCAAATGCATGAAGCATTCTTTTTTTTTTTTTTTTTTTTTGTCTGTCGTGGGGCTTGAACTCTGGATCTGGGCACTGTCCCTCAGCTCTTCAGCTCAAGGCTAGCGTTCTACCACTTGAGCCACAGCGCCACTTCCGGCTTTTTCTACTTATGTGGTGCTGAGGAATTGAACCTGGGGCCTCAGGCATGCAAGGCAAGCACTCTACCTTTGAGCCAGCTTCCCAGCCCTGCATTCCATATTTTTAAGAAGTATAAGGGAGTAAGAGATGAGAAAGTAAGAGGATAAAATGGAGAGTAGACATGATCAAAGCATGATAACATCATGTAAGGAAGTGTAACAACAAAATTCATTAATATTTATAACTAATTTGTGCAAATAAAAATTTATTTTTCAGTTTTTGTTTTCTGGTTGATTTCTCGCTTTTCTTTACTGCCATTTACTATCTCAAGCAGCTAATATGTTCATTATGAATAATTGTGTTTGATAGTTACCCATGGGGAAAAAAGCTTTTCACTCTGTATACATTCTGGCTCAGGTTGTTTTTACACAGAATTACAAATAGTGCTTTTGAATCTTTATTAAACAACTCAAACAATGACAATTTCTGAAACGGGAGAGTTTGAAAGTGTTCTAGCCCCAGCTTGCTCCCTTGGGATGTCCCCTCACCATACTGGCTACCATCCTAAAAATAAAAATAGGTCCCATGGTTTCCCTTATTTGCAATATCTAGTATAGGTATGAGTCAAGCGGAAAAGGTCATATAATGTGATGTTAGGAAAATGAACCCTTAAATATGTATTTTAATGTTTTCGTTTCTTTCATGCATGTGTTTCTAACCCATTTATAAGATTATTTCTTTGTTGCTTTGTATGTCCCTCCCCCACAGTGTAACCCCCGCTTTCACTATATTTCATGTCAGTATAACATGTGGAGGAGATGGGGACAAACAAGTTGTTTAAGGATTCAGGTGGACCTGTTGCAACAATGAGAAGTACAAAATGTCATGTCAAAACCAGCTTTACAATGTCGGTGTGGGGGGGGGAGGGGGGTATAATTGGGTGGGGGGAGGGGGGAGGCTGGGAAGGGAGGTGAAGGGTAAACAAAGGAGGAGGCTGCAATGCTTGGTAAGAAATGTATGCATTATCCTGCCCATGTAATTGTAGCCCCTCTGTACAGTATGTTCTCAAATAAAATAAAATTAAATTAAAAAAAAAAAAAAGAAGAAGAAGCTGTTCATTCTAAGCATCTGCAAACTTTTGAAGAGTGAGGGTTAGGGAAATTTACATTATACAAAGTCATTGACTTAACCAAAATGAGCCATTGTGTTTTTCTTCCCACATTTTTTGCTAGCATCAATTTGTTGTATAAAGGGTTTGTTTTTTACATGCTCATATATGCAGACAGTGAAACTCGATCAGATTTAATCCTTAATCATTCTCCCTCATTCCCACTTCCCCTTTCCTAAACCAATCTCAGCAAGGTTTACTGTTCTTCTGTGTGTGTGTGTGTGTGTGTGTGTGTGTGTGTGTGTGTGTGTGTGAGTATATTCATTGCCACCATTCACACCCCACGCAGGACCTGTTTCCAATCCTGTCACTAATTTTTAAGTGTATGTTAATTTTTCCGAGATTTCACTATGGCATTCACTCAGCACATACAATAATTTAATCAGGTGGGCTCCCTTTTTACCCTCATTTTCCCCATCTCTACTACCCCTTTCTTTTTAACAAAACAGTATATTATTTTACAAGTGTTTCTCTAATTAGTTCTGGACTCTCTAATTACTCCTAAATATTCTACTATTGAGTACAAGTCATGCAGATTGCTCTAAGAGGACAGTAGATGTTTAAGGAGTAATAAAAGAGATTAATTTAGTTCATTAACTTAGCTAATTGATTGTTAAGTACAGCTAAACTGCTGAGGCCATGGATCCATATTCTGTCAATTTTATGGAAATTCATGTCTTTTCCATAGTATTTGCTATGGATGAAATTGTATCCCCCTCTAATTGAAACTGAAATTCTAAACACAAATCGAACTTTAGGGTCTTCAGAGGTAATGGGAGATACTTAGAAGGTAAAGAAATAAAATTAAAAATAACTGAGGTCATAAAGGTAAGATTCTAGTTCATCAGGACTGTTGTCCTTATAAAGAAAAGACTTAAATCAGTCACCTCCCAAAGAAAGACCGTGTTCAATAAGAACCAAGGACTTCTGTAAGCAAAGAGGTCTCTCCAGAAACCCTGCCCACCCTAGACCTGGATGGGAGGCTTCCAGCCTGTGAAAAACACATTTCTTGTGTTTCAGCCATTCAGCCTATGGTATTTGGTTATGGTCACATTGGCCGACTAATATCAGACCCAGTGGAACCATTGATGGAAACATAGCAACCGGATGGTACAATTTCTTTTTTTTTTTTTTTATTGTGAAAATACCATACAGAGGGGTTACAATTACATGGGCAAAGTAATGAGTACATTTCTTATCAAGCATTATTGCCTCCTCCTTTGTTTACCCTACCCATCCTTCTCATCTCCCCCCCCACCCCTCCCCACCCCTACCTGGCCAAAGTTGTGAAGTCCGTTTTTCAACATAATGTCTTGTACATCTCATTGTTGCAATGGGTCCACCTGTATCCTTATTTAAATGATTTGTTTTTTTTCCCTTCCCCTCCACAAATTATACCAAAATCAAACACAATGAAAGCAGAGGTAATACCGTAGGGGAGGGACATACAAAGCAACAAAGAAATCATCTTATAAATATGTTAGAAACATTTTCAAGAAAGAAAAAAACATTTGAATCCTTATCTTGGGGTTCATTTCACCTAACATCAACTTATCTGACCTTTTCTGCTTGTCTCAGACATATACTAGTTATTGCAATTTCTTAGATTAGAAATGATCAACTGCAGACTGATTTCTGACATACAAAATCTGAATTGCTTTGTTAAGATTGTGATTACAAACATAGTAATAAAAATTCTGCGGACTTAAAGTTTTACTCTTTATGCACCTTAATTTTGTCTTTCTGCATTATTCCTTATTAGGCAATTTTAAAAAAGGGGCAATTTCCAATTCTGATTTAAGGGCAGCCTCCTAATGATGAATACAGTAAGTATGAAACCCTATTCAAAAATGAATGAGTTCAAGCCCTAGTAAAATAAAACTTTAAAAAAATCTCCAAAACCAAAAATCAAAAATTAATGAAAACGGGCTGGGAAGTTGGCTCATTGGTAGAGCACTTGCCTTGCATGCCTGAGGCCCTGGGTTCGATTCCTCAGCACCACATAAGCAAAAAGAAAAAAGCCAGAGTGGTGCTGTGGCTCAAGTGGTAGAGCGCTAGCCTTGAGCTGAAGAGCTGAGGCACAGTGCCCAGGCTCAGAGTTCAGGCCCCATGACCAGACCAAAAAAAAAAAAAATTAATGAAAACAAAAAAGTGCTAGAGCATGGCTCAAGTAGTATTTACCAAATGAGTGCAAGTCTCTGAGTTCAAAGCCCAGGACTGCCAAAAAACATTTATTAATAATAAAAATATTGTATCAAAGGGTTTTTGAGATATTTTAATTGCACCCAATATTTGTGCAATGTAATCATATAAAATGTTTCCTTACTGATAGTTTTCTTTTTATTTATTTATTTAATTTTTTGTGTTGGTCCTGAGGTTTAAAGTCAGAGCCTGGGAGCAGCTGTCCCTGAGCTTTTTTCTGCTCAAGGTTAGCATGCTACCACTTGAGCCACAGCTCATTCTGCTGTAATTGGAGATAGATTTTATTTAGCTAATCGGATACAAACTTTCTTCAGATCTCAGATCTCAGCTTCCTGAGTAGATGGATTGCAGATGTGAGCCATTGGTGCCCAGCTTAGTTTTCTCTTTTAGTAAATAAGGAAATATGTTGAGAACTTTAACAACACATTCATTTTTTTTCATTTTTTATTTTTTTATTGTAAAAATAGTGTACAGAGGGGTTAAGTTACGTGAGTAAGGTAATAAGTACATTTCCTATCGAGCATTGTTACCTCCTCCTTTATTTTTCCCCTACTATCCCTTTCTTCCCCACCTTTCCAATCCCTCCCTCCCCCCCCCCCCACCCCTCTGCAAAGTTGTAAAGTTCATTTTCGACATATTGTCTTGTATGAATCATTGTTACAATGGTCATTCTGTATCCTTATATCAGCATTTTGTTTTTCCTTCTCCTCCCCAAATTAGAAAAATGTATGTATAAGATGCAGGGCACCGACATCAAATACAGTGAAAACAGGGGTTATACCATGGAGGAAGATCTCATATGACATTATAAGTACATTAAAAACAATAGCAAGAAAGAAAAAAACAGTTGTGTCCCTAAATTGGGGCTCATTTCACTTAACATCATCTTATATGGTCATATGTACATAGCTTTTGACCTTTTCTGCTTGTCCTCAACTTATACTAGTTATTGCAAATAAGGGACACCATGGGACCTATGTTTCTTTGGGCCTGGCTTACTTCACTTAATATAATTTTTCCAAGTCTTTCCATTTCCTAACAAATGGGGCAATGTCATTCTTTCTGATGGAGGCATAGAATTCCATTGTGTATATATACCACATTTTCTTTTTTTTTATTTTTTATTTTTTGTGAACATACTGTACAGAGGGGTTACAATTACATGGGCAAAATAATGAGTACATTTCTTATCAAGCATTGTAGCCTCCTCCTTTGTTTACCCTTCACATCCCTTCCCAGCCTCCCCCCTTCCCACTCCCCCACCCCATCCCTCCCCTCCCCCGCACCAAAGTTCATTTTCAACATGACAACTTACTTGTACTTCTCATAGTTGCAACAGGTCCACCTGTATCCTTAAACGACTTGTTTTGCCCCATCTCCTCCACTAATTATACCAACATCAAATATAGTGAAAGCGAGGGTTATACTGTGGGGGAGGGACATACAAAGCAACAAAGAAATAATCTTATAAATGTGTTAGAAACAAATGCATAAAAGAAAAAAAACATTTAAATACATATCTAAGGGTTCATTTTCCTAACATCACATTATCTGACCTTTTCTGCTTGACTCATACATTTACTAGATATTGCAAATAAGGGAAACCATGGGACCTATGTTTCTTTAGGCTTGGCTTACTTCACTTAATATAATTTTTTCCAAGCCTTTCCATTTCCTAACAAATGGGGCAATGTCATTCTTTCTGATGGAGGCATAGAATTCCATTTTGTATGTATACCACATTTTCTTGATCCATTCATCTACTGTGGGGCATCTGGGTTGGTTCCATATCTTAGCTATGGTAAATAATGCTGCAATAAACATAGTTGTGCTGGTAGCTTTAGTGTGGTCTTGTTTGTAAACATTTGGGTAAATGCCCAAAAGTGGGATTGCTGGGTCATAGGGGAGATCTATGTGAAGTCTTTTGAGGAACTTCCATACTGCTTTCCAAAGTGGTTGAACAAGTTTACACTCCCACCAACAATGAAGTAAGGTTCCCTTCTGTCCACATCCCCTCCAGCATCTGATGTTGTTAGAGTTCTTGATTATAGCCATTCTAACTGGGGTGAGGTGGTATCTCAATGTTGTTTTGATTTGCATTTCTTTTATGGCTAGGGAGGTTGAGCATTTATTCATGTGTCTATTGGCCTTCCTTCTTTCTTCTTCAGAGAAGTTTCTCTTCAAGTCTTTAGTGCACTTATTTATTGGGCAGTTGTTTCTTTGAGAATTTGTTGTTGGGGATTTAATTTTTTGAGTTCCAAGTATATTTTAGATATGAGACCCTTGTCTGTTGTATGGCTAGTGAAGATCTTTTCCCAATCTGTGGGCTTTCTATTGATCTTGCTAGCTATGTCCTTTGCCATATAGAAGCTCTGCAACTTCATGCAATCCCAGTTGTCCAACCTTTCTTTGATTTGTTGTTTCTGGGTCTCTATTCAGAAAATTTCGGCCTGAGCCAAGGAGACCTAGGGTTCCACATTTTCTTGATCCATTTATCTATTGAGAGGCATCTGGGTTGGTTCCACATCTTACCGATGGTAAATAATGCTGCGATAAACATAGTTGTGCTGGAAGCTTTAGTGTAGCTTTGTAAATGCCCAAAAGTGGGATTGCTGGGTCATAGAACACGTTCATTTTTAACAAAATGATTTATTTTTGATTTTCATAAATTATTTGTATTTACTTATCCCAAAATACAATGTCAGTTATAATACACCCACATACATATATGTCCAAAAGGATTACTACAAGAATGCTAATGTTCAAGCTCCAAAACTACCCTCCACATTCTGCATTTATAATTGCTTGGGTTGACCTACATTTTACATTTGCCAGCCAAGCTACCTGTTAAGAGTCTGTCAATAGGAGGAATTAGAAGCAGACTGAAAATTCAAAAGAAGGAAAAATTATGTCCTTTAGCCATTTATTCCTTATGTTTCATATCACTCAAGCCGTATTTTTGTCCCACCTAACAATCTGTTTATTTCAGCAGCAGTTGGCTTTAGTTTGCAGCTTTAATGTATCTATTATTTCCAACCAATATCTTCTAGTCCCTCAGATATACCAACAGAACATGCTAGAGACTTCTGCCCAGAGGTCTGGGTCCAATTAAATCAGTAGCCTCCTTAGAACTTTGGACAACCAGAATCTTCTTCCCAGGAGTGTCTCTTAATCTCAATTATGGCCTAAATTCTGCACTGTAGAAACAAAGGTTATTCTGAAAGCAGTTATTCATGGATCTAGGTTCTTAGACCTTCCATTTTTAATAGTTGAAATTAGGAATAACTGAATATAAACCCAATCTCATTGCATCAACATTATCTTAAGGATACATGAAGACATCCGAAGGAAGAAAATAAAAGTCCTATCACTGTCATTAATAAAATTATTTCCAAATATTTTTAATAATTTATGAAATTTATAGATCTTTTCATTGCTTATGATTTATATATCTTGGTAACATAATATTGCAATATCTGGAGTTTACTGTTACAGGAAACAAAACCAGCAATTCCAATTTATATACATATTATGAGTTATCATAATGACATATTTAAGCAAAAATAAACAAAGATGTAAGAAAATGGGCCAACTTCAAAAAATAAAGCAACAATATTAAATTCTGAAAGTTCGAACTAACATGTTGGTGTGTGTCTAGCCTTTGCTCATGTATGCTTAAATGAATAATTGTAAGGTAGGTACAAATTTCTGAATATAAAATTCCATTGGGTATATTTAAAAATGCTTATATGAATGTTTAACATCTAAATTTCAGTAGTCACAATATGAGGAAAGTCACATCCCTGTTGTTCTGTTTAAATTTTTTTCAATTATAATTTCTAGATATAAAGCTTTTGAAGGATTATATAGCAGTTTAACATTTCTTCTAGAAATTTTATCCCTGAATGTGTACTTTGTAAGTGAAGTTCTGCATTTATCCCTGAACCTGTGTGTATTTTATAAGTGAAGTCTGATTCTCCATATCCAGGACAATACCATCATTTGCAACACCACTCACACAGAATTCTGATGACCCACAACAGGTGAGAATTTAAGAAGACTCACAGAAGAGAAGGAAGCAAAAGGAAACAGAAAGAAGAAAGAAAGTACTATACCAGAATGGAGAATCAGACAACTGCACTAGACATTTAATATACACTTTTTTTGAAAAGTTACGGGAAATGTTTCCTTACTCATTTCTTCCTCATTGATGAACTACAAATTTTCTTTGTCTTTCACAACAGATATACCACAAGTCAAGTCCCTCAGGGAAAGACACTTAAGTTTCCACACCTGAGCTTCACAGACAATAAATAACTGCATTTCCCAAGCCCCTTGACCAAAGGGGAGGAATAGAGAGAGCTGAGCTAAAGACATTCGGTGAGCTCAGAAAACTGAGAAAGGAGCAGATGACTCTAATAGTTTACACACTGAGTCCTTCCGCTCACTCAACATGTTTTGATTCTCTCTGCAAGGATACATAGCACTCATTCGCTTCCCTAAACTAAGCTCTGCATTTAGGCACCCAGCTGCTACCACTGTACCAGCACACTCCTCTCCCATACAGCTCTGAGCCATACAATAGTGCTTTCCTGCATCTAGATTATACAGCCTAACTTGGGGGTGGCTCCTAACTCAGCAAACACCACAGAAGATGCATGTCTTTCACACAGGTAAGTTCTTTCTTTTCTTTTCTTTTCTTTTTTTTTTTGTCGGTCGTTGGGCTTGAACTCTGGGCTTGGGCGCTGTCCCTCAGCTCTTCAGCTCAAGGCTAGCGCTCTACCACTTGAGCTACAGCGCCACTTCCGGTTTTCTAGTGGTTTATTGGAGATAGGAGTCTCACAGTCTCTCCTGCCCGGGCTGGCTTTGAACCGCGATCCTCAGATCTCAGCCTCCTGAATAGCTAGGATTACAGGTGTGAGCCACCAGCACCCGGCCACACAGGTAAGTTCTTAAAATCATGTTCTCTATCATTTGAGTTCAACTAACTCAGAGTTCAGTTATGTATTGAAGTTGAGGGCCAATGGTGAGACCTCAAAAACTCAATCATTATAGTAACTAAGAGGAGAGATGCTGAGAGAAGTTTGGGAGGGTGCCACCATTGGGAAATAGCGGTATTCAGTACACTTTTCCCACTGTTCCCAAAAATGAAGAACATGAAACCTACTCTTACAGCAATTATTCTGTTCTTTCTAACTCTGGAGATGCTGACAGCGTAGCTGATATCTTATGACACTGGTGTTATCTGACAAATCTTGAAGCAAATAAGACGGGGCTTTCTATCTCTGTTTGTCTCTCTCGAGTTCAGATAATGAATAATATTGTATGTAGCTTTAAAAATAGATACTAAATAAAATGGATGGTTTGAAGAGATAAAATTTCAAATCTTGGCCCTATTGATAGACAGTGGGGTGAGATGAAATACTAAACTCTGAATCTGAGCCTATGAGACCCAGTTTTATGTTTTCCAGTAACCTGCTTGGGGAGTTATAACTGCATCAAGACACTGAATCCAGCCAAAGGGATTTTTCTAAAGAAATGAAAAAATAAAATAAACCAAAGTTTAAAGATCTCTATGGAAAAGGACAGAAAGAATACCTGCCCTAAAATAGAAAGAGTAAACAAATAATAAAGCAGGGAGAAACAAACAAAAAAGATTCCAAAACACATGGGAAAAGTCATTTAATGGAAGAAGGTGGGAGAAGGCAGTCTGAAGGCCAGTTGGTGGTGTGTGGGGTACAGATGACAGAAAGGATCAGATGAGGAAATACTTAGCTTAATCAGATGAGCAAATACTCAGCTGGATGTGTTAGGTGTGGAACTCTAAACATTATTGTTGAATAATAAAAAAATATTGTATCTTGATTATATACTGATTATATACAATAAAACTCTTTTCAGGTGCTTGAACAAGTGACAAATATATGTCTCCATCTACAAAGATTATTTCCTAGAAAGTCAGTCATTCTATGTACATCAATTAGATGACTAATGTTACAGGGTAAGCACGCCATCACCTGCTAGACAGAGACCTCTATCTGTGAAGACAGATGCCAGGCTCTAACGTCAGTGAGGATGGTCTCCCAGCCACAGTCTTCCTGACAGGGATCCCAGGCCTGGAGTTTGCCCACTTCTGGATTGCCTTCCCATTCTGTGCCATGTATCTTGTAGCCCTCGTGGGCAATGCTGCCCTCATTCTGGTCATTGGGACTGACAGCACCCTTCATGTCCCCATGTACCTCTTCCTTTGCCTGCTCTCACTCGCTGACTTGGCTCTCAGCTCTACCACTGTGCCCAAAATGTTAGCCATTCTGTGGTTCCATGCTAGCGAGGTTTCCTTTGGCGGATGTCTGGCCCAGATGTTCTGTGTGCACGCGATCTATGCTCTAGAGTCCTCGGTTCTTCTCGCCATGGCCTTCGATCGGTATGTGGCTATCTGCAACCCACTGAGATACACAACCATCCTCAACCATACTGTCATCGGCCAAATTGTCTCTGTGGGGCTATTCCGTAGTATAGCTATTGTCTTCCCCTTCATCTTTTTACTGAGGAGACTGCCCTACTGTGGCCACCGTGTCATGGCTCACACATACTGTGAGCATATGGGCATTGCCCGGCTGGCCTGTGCCAACATCACTGTCAATATTATCTATGGGCTGACTGTGGCTCTGCTGGCCATGGGTATGGACTCCATCCTCATTGCCATTTCCTATGGCTTTATCCTCCGTGCTGTCTTCCGCCTGCCATCCCGTGATGCCCAGCACAAGGCCTTAAGTACTTGTGGCTCTCACCTGGGTGTCATTCTTGTTTTCTACATCCCCGCCTTCTTCTCCTTCCTCACCCACCGCTTTGGCCACAACCGAGTCCCGAAGCACGTGCACATCTTCCTGGCTAACCTCTATGTGCTGGTACCTCCTGTACTCAACCCTGTCATCTATGGGGCTAGGACCAAAGAGATTCGGAGTCGACTTCTGAGACTACTTCACTTTGGGAAGGCTTCAGTGTAAACTCAAGTTGGAGATAAGAAAAATAAAGTGTACAATGGGAGCCAGGTAGATTCATTTACCTGCACAGAAACCTATGATCTGAAAGGGCAAGGTTAACAGGTCTAAAGCTCTGGGAGGAAGAGCATTGGCCAGAGTGAATGGAGAAAGTAATGATCTTGTATAACATTATTTTTCTGAGGCATGATTTACTAAGGAGCCAATCAGGTGCTGATCAAGAGAAGACCGAATGTCATTATGGAAATGCTTTGCTGAGGGTCCAATGGGAAGGAAAAAAAAAGTGTTGGAAGTGAATTTGAATCTGAATTGCACAAATTCAGGTAGCAGTTAAGAACCCAAAACATGGAGTCGGAGTGCCTAGACTTGAGTCTTACTTTGTTCACTACTACTTTTTTAACCTTGAGCATATCGCTAATGTTTTTATACCTCATTTTGACCAAATTGTTCAATGGGGATCATCATAATATCTCTTTTTTAATTGTATTTTTGTTATCTTTAAGTAGCTGTATAAAGAGGTACTTAACTGTTCATGTTGTAGTACAGAACACGTTAAGTTAGTAAGTGCAGAAAACCTAAGACAGAGCCTTACATATCAATTATTTAATAAACAAAATGAGAATGCAAGGTGACCTCTCTAAGCATTATTATGCAAGTTATCTAACTTCCTTAAAACTTTTAGAATATTATCTTGTATCACAAGGTTATTGTGCTAACTACCTTACTTAACAAAACTGTGTAATGAGTGTTCAGTAAAAATGTATTTCCTCCCATTCTTCTACTCACGCATTTAGAGTTCCTTTCCTTTTAAACAAAAAGTTATTCTTTAATGGTGGACAAATAGAATCATAATACTCAATGTACATGTGCAAAAACGGATGTGGAGAGCTTGATGTGACTGGTGGAGAAGGAGCAGGTGGGAAGGGAAAGGAGAGTGATGGAAGGGGTAAGTCTGAGCAAAAATCACTTTATTTCTTTTCATTTTATAAAGAGCCCATAATTCAGAGACACTGAGAGTCTAAAATGATAAAAGTCTACAAAAGAAGAGGGAGGGGAAATAGCAAAATACTGAATGAAATAAGGATTCAGGTTGACCCATTCTAACAATGAGATGTATGAGACAGCATGTTGAAAAACAAACTTTGCAGGGGGAGGGAGGAGTTGGGGAGGTGGGGAGGGAAGGGATGATAGGAGAAAAACAAAGGAGGGGGTAACAATGCTCGATGGGAAATGTACTCATTACCTTACTTATGTAACTGTAGCCCCTCTGTACAGTATCTTTACAATAAAAATATATATATATTAAAAAAGCTCCCCTCTGGGTATTTATAAAAGAAGAGAAAATAAAGACTATAAAGTAAAAAGAAGAAAAGATACTACTAGTCTAAGGTTATTCCCTTGAATAGACAACATTTGGCATAAATGCCCTGCCTTTTAAAGTGGAAATGACAGAAGATCTGGATCCAAACGTCCTTGGGCTTCAGTATCATCTTTCTTATCTACTAGCTTCATGACTTAGGGCCTTCCACTTAACCATCCCCAGCCTTGGCAAAGTGCTTATTATAAATATTTGAAACAAAGTCAATTCTCAGTACAGTGATAGTTGACAACATTTAGGTAATAAACATTGAATTCATAAAGTAATTGATATGTCTTATGTCTTATTGTGTCTAACTTAATGTATACTATTTGTTGACTTTCTGATTGGCTCATTTGTATTCTAAAACTGTCACAGCAGGTATTTGATTGGTGGCTTACACATAATTAGTAAACACATAGTAAATGTTATGAAAAAGTGCTATGGATCAAACTGGTATGTATCATATTGATTATTGGTTTAATAAATGGTTGTCTTTATTGTGCTACTTTGATGAGTAATGAAAATGTATGTTCAGAATAGTGGCTGGTACTTAGTAACTTGGTTATTTCTTACTCAGAGACAATTCATCTAGATGCACATCCATAAACTCAGGATAGTTTTACCCGGGTTTAAAAAAAATAAAAACAGGAAGGGGAAAAACAAAAGGGGAGGCAACAATGCTTGATAAGAAATGTACCTTGCTCATGTGATTGTAACCCCTCTGTACAGTATTTTCATAATAAAAAACTTATTAATAAAGCAGGAAAGTAACTAGAAGAAAAATGATCACAAATTCTACAAGGGACACAAGAAGTATCAACTTTGGCTGTGCCAGCTCCAAGTCATGCTGGAGGGGTAAATTCATGATACGAAGTCCTCAGGAACCAGGAGTCTTCATACAGAAAAACTCAGAGCAGAAAGACCATAGGAGGAAACAGTAACTGGTTTGAACGAGACCTGGTCAAACCACATTATATCCATGTATAGAAATATCACAATTATACGAGTAATATGTGCCCTCAAAAAAGAAATGTTCTAAGGATGTTGTCCTTAAGGATAGACAAAGTCATCAGTCCTAGAATGTATGAAAAGGATTTATGATTATTCTCTCTCTTCCTCCCACTCTGCAAATGTATTGTTCTATTTTTCTCTGGTATGTGAACGACAATTCTTAGTACCTTATAAACATTAGATGATTTCCTCATTATGGCTTAGATTATTCTCTTTCAAGCACAGAAAGAGCTGAAAACATAACCCATCCCTCCCCTGTATTATGGTAAGGCAAAACACACTCTCTGCTTGCTAATTCCATGAAAAGGGATCCACTGTGGCTGGGAAAACAGCATAAATCGAAGAGCTAGTCCCTACATTCAGTATGAGACCCACAATCCTGGCTGCCATCCATCATCGCTTATTCCATCCTCCTGTCTCATCGAGGGATCAGACTGCATTGCTGTTCCTATTTTAATTTTAGGTTTCAATTTTAGTTTTATATCCTGTAGAAAAAGTCACTTTATCATTATATTTAGTGATTTTCCTTTAGTTTTTGCATTTCTATGTGATGAGAGATGTGTGTCTTCTGTGATTAAAATCATGTAGTGCCTCGTGGTTGTGTTATACATCATCACAATGTATATTTCAACAGTAGTCATTATTACATTCTCTTAATTAATCCACATTATAAAATCTCGTGACAAGATGGGTCCAATAGATGTTTTAGGCAGTGGAATGATAGCTGGTTTACTAATAGAGAGTTGGAATTGGTTTGTGAGGGTTATTCAGAAATGTTAAAACAAATCTTTAGCAGGTGCTGGTAGATCACACTTATAATCCTAGTTATTTAGCGGTCTGAGATCTCAGAATTGCAGTTTGAAGCCAGCTCAGGCAGAAAAGTCATGAGACTCTTATAACTGATTAACCAGCAAAGGAAAAAGAACTGGAGGTGATGCAGTGGCTCACGTGGTAAGGTACTAGCCTTGAGGATAAAATCTCAGAGACAGTACCCAAGCCCTGAGTTCAGCCCCAGAACCACCAGCACAGGGGGAAAAAAATAGTGTTATGTTTACTTTTTTATCACCCTGAAGCTAGAATAAATCTTGTGATGTGGAGAATGATATGTAGAAATTAGTATGCTAAAAGGTTTTAGCAGGATCTAGTGCACAGTGAGACCACTAACGATGATGGTAATATGATCCTACTTGGAGTCTAGCCACTGGGGCCTGACTAATGATAGAAGAAGATGAAGATCTGGAAGTATTTCCCTCTACCTGTTTTACGAGTAACATTGCTAAAAGATCTGAAGTATACAGAAGAGAATTGGTAGGCTGGGACACTACAGATGACTTTCACTGAGACACAGAAAATACAAGATATGAAGCAGAAATGGATGAGGGAAAAAGTGATGGACTGACTATATTTGGAAATTCTGGACCAGAGACACCCCTAGGTGTCTTCCCAGAGAGAAGGCCAGTGTGCTAGGAAAAGTACTAAAGTACAATGACATTAAGGGATTTACGAAGTGTAGAACTGTAGAAGAGCTGTGACTACAAATAAATGTGGTAAACTCTCTGAGAGATTAATAGTCTAATATACCAACTACTACTAGGTATAGGATATACCATACTACTAAGTATATATTCTAATATATATATATATTCTAGTATAATATACTAAGCACTACTCTATTAGGGAGTAGGTTAACTCAAAGGAAATATCACCAAGAAACATAAGCCTGTAAATAAAATTTGGTAGAATGTTATGTTTGGAAGATGAGGAATGAGAACAGAAGTACGTTTATGATGGAAAAGGAGATAGTTGCAAGAAATCAGAGACTAAAAATCAGAAATAATTTTCAAGTTTTTAGATACTCATAAGGCAGCAGAATCAAGCTGTGTGCATGCTAGTAGTGGGGCTTGAACTCAGGGCCTCACACTTCTTGACTTTTTCCTCAAGGCTGGAGCTCTATTAGGTTAAGCTACTTCCCCACTTCTGGCTTGTGTTTTGTTGCTGTTTTCATTGGAAATAAGAATCTCATGGAATAAGGCACTATGCTCAAAAATGATCTTTACCATGGCAGCGGGGACGAGTTAAGGAGGTGGGGAAGGAAAGGATAGTAGGGGAAAAAAAACAAAGGAGGGAGTAACAATGTTCGACAAGAAATGTACTCATTACCTTACTCATGTAACTGTAACCCCTATGTACAACATCTTTACAATAAAATAAAATAATCCCATGGATTTGTCTGCCTGGGCTGGCTTCAAATCACAATCCTCAAATCTCAATTTCCTGAGTAGCTGGAATTACACAAGTATGCCACTGGCACCAGGCAGAATAAAGTATTTTACAGGATTAAAAAAAAAAAAACTTAAATAGAAGGGGAGAATGATCTTCAGAGGATGGAAGCTAACCTCGCAGACCAGGATTCTTACATAGATAGAACCAAAGAAGAACTCTAGTTCAGAGATTGTCCCTATAACCAGAGAACCCCAAACACAAAACTGTGCCTTTAAGAGGCTGTAAGGAAAGCATGGCTTTGGGGGGCGGGGGGTGGTGATCAACAGCTAGGATTCCTTCATGGCTACTCTGGAAGAAAGTAGGACTGACTCATGGTGGGTTGCTGATTGAACAGGAGTAATAATAACAAGTTTCTGTTGGTAGGGATAGGAGAATAGGCAGAGACCATTTCTAAAACCACATAACATGATCAATACCTCCCCATCAAAGGTTCGCTTCATCTACTCACCCTCAAATTGACCACACACACGAGGATTCCAAGCAATCTTTTTTTAATGTAGAACAGTCTTGGGCATTGACAGAGGGAGGAATTCCTAAATAAGTGAATTCTCCCTCCTCCCTTTCCCCTCTCTCTTCATGGATTGGTGCACTGTGAGCACAGCCCTAGACCAGTGGCACCCTTAGAAGCCTCTCAATGGCAGCATGGATGTCTCCATCTGTGGCGATGAGGGCCTGCAGGTTTGCATCATGATCAGCAAAACCCAGGGCCTTCAGCTGCTCCAGTTCTTGTTGGTAGCGACTTTCAGTAAAGAGGGATGGAGGGGATGAAGATTGGGTAGACTGGGAACAGGCATTGGCCAGTGCATGGAGGAGCTGGAGAACAGCCAGTGTGGGTTGTGCATGGTCTTCTCCATGACCTTGTCTTCTACCCCTGGTTTCTGGGACTCCTCTAGCCACACGTGGTCTAGCTGGGTCTCGGAAGAATGGTCCCAGTCCCGGTACCTCCTTGGACAGTATCTGTAGGCCTTGCTCTATCTGTATCAATGCCTGCAGTGCTCGTGGGTTGGTGAGAATAGGAAGAAGTGGAATATGACATAGCAGGGGGCTGCCGGTGGCCAGCTGGTGTAACAGAGATGGATTCCGCTGCAGGACATGCAAGGCTCGGCGCAGAACAGAGGGTGAAAGTTTCTGCTGACTGGCTTTCTCTGTGGGTTGCTGGCTGTCCTGGGAGGGAAAATCTTGCCCTGGGTGTAAGTCTGGCATACCAATTTTGCACCCCGAACTGACCTGATTTGGGGCTATGCCCCTGACATGGGCACCTCCTCCTGCACTGACCTCTTGTACCAATGGCTTGGTAGGTGCAAAGGTGGTGGTGGTGGTGGTGGTAGTATCCGAATTGCTTTGACCATTGGCTTCTCCTCTGTAAGATTCAGAACCTGAAACATAGCCTTTGGAGGCAACCAATAGGGCCAGAGGGGAGAACATGAGCTGCTGGATGTCAGAGCAGATTGGGTGCATAGCATTATCACCACCTGGCACTGCCTTTAAAGAGTCCAGGCTCTGCTTTTCTTCCTGCAGTAGCTCGTGTTGTCTGACTGGCTTCTGAAAGGTTTCCAGAGTCTTGAGAGCTGGGTCACGTTTCTGCACAGGTCTCGAAGGTTCAGGAACGTGGCTGCCATTGGCCAGTTTCTCACCTGCCAGGCCTTGAATTAAAGGGTCTTCCAAGAACTGCACCAAAGACTCTGGTGCCATCATCAGCAAAGGAGCCAGCTGGCAGAAGACATCAGCTAGATCGGGGAAATTCCGGGCCAGCCGGCCCAGCCTTGTTGGAATCCCCGCACTCTCAGAGGCTGGTGGTTCAGAACGATGGGCGCAGTGGGCGGTAGGGCCTGGCAGTGTTCCCGGACAGGATGGCCCTTTCAAACGAGACCTCACCACCAGGTGAACTGTAGAGCCATCCAGGATGCCACGCTGGCTCAGGATGTCTTGATCGCGGAGGATCTTTCCAGTGAAGATGAGAACCAGTCGGTCAGGGTCACAGTGTAAGCGTTTGGCAATCTGCTTCTTAAAGTGGCAAACATTGCTATTTTCTGCCAGCAAAAAATCCTGATAGTCCTGTGGGGTCTTGACAGACACTCGGATGGTACATGATGATGTCTCCCGACCAGATACCAGCTGGCTGTCCCCTGCTTCTTCCCTAGCCCGTTCCATCCTTCCTTGCAAACAGAAGGCTGTGTTATCTGAGGGGTACTGTGGAGCACAAACCTGTAGAAGCCTAGCTGTGGCACTGAGCACACCTGGGTGCAGGGACCCGTGGGTTTCCAACGATGTCTTTTCACCCACGTCCCGCAGATGCCACCTCCCAGTGTAGCCCTGCAGCCACCTGGCTCCCATAAGAGGGGGCAGCTTGCTCCTGCCTTAGACCAGCCTTTGGGGGTATGATGTCAGTAGTGAGGTCATAGTTAGAAGTCAGGCCTGAGTGGGGGGAAGGGCAGAAGTTTTACCACCTGCTTGGGGTTAGGCTGTCTTCATGATTTGGTTTAAGCAACAGTAGAAAAATGTCACCACTGTCTTAGAAACCTTTTGCATACCAGTTTGTTCCACAAGTTGAAAATCCTCATGTTTGTGTTTGATAAATGTTTGAATATGGTGGAGTTGGAAAGGGACTAATCTGAGCATTCAGAAGTACTGATGCCAGTCACGAAGCCTTCAATAAATCACTGTAGACTGAACTACAGTTCAGCCAAATCGTCAAGTCCCTGTTTCTGTCAGAACAGCATGTAGATGTGTATAATTAGTCCATACAGTCTCAAAAGGGTCTTTAGGTAGCTTGTACCCTGAGGTCCTCCCGGCTGAATAATCTACCTCCATAGTTTTAAAATATCATCATATTCCCAAAGAACTTGCCAGCCAGGTTGCTCTCAGAGGGATTCTATCATCTCAACTCAGAGGAAGAAGACTCAGACCAGAGAAATCAGAAGAAGGTAACCATTTAAATCTAGGCCAGTATGATTTAACAACTCCTAAAGATGTTAGGAAGAAGACATCACTTGGTAGGAGATATATTTTTCATTGTAAAAGACAGTCTCTAAAGCACTGTTCAGGCAACTGAAGGCCTGGGCTAATTATTTCTCACAGTGAGAATGGATGCATCAGGCTATCTAGGTTTGTATCCATTTATGATTGCTGTTAAGGTACTTGATCCTTTTTTTCTGATTCTGAAAGTTCCAAAGATTATAAAATCAGAATTTTGATATTTAGAATGCCACCTCAAACAACACAAACGAAACATGAGTGTCACAAGCATCTAGATCTTTCTATGCTATTACACACTGATACATGTTCTTAAACTTTGATTTATTTGCATGAGTATTTCCAGTGTCCAGCCTACATCAAGACTGGCCAAGTTGTCATTTCTAAGGTAGAAGTTCCCACTCCCCAGAACTTTTGTAGCTGGACCCCTCCTTGTGTACAGACCTGAGGGCAGCATCTTCCAGGTAAGTATTCCTGCATAACCAGCACTTTTAGAGGTTCTCTTTGGATGGCCCTCCACAGAATCAAATACTCAAATTAGTATCTGGCTTTCTTTCAGGAAGTACAATAACAGGTGTCAAGTTCAGGAATAGTCTAGGTCTTTGTTCATGATATAGGGTGTCTTTGTTCATGACATATATTGTTTTACAATTTCCTTTCTGAAAATATTTTTTACTGATTTTGTTATTAAACTTATTCTGGCTTCATAGAGTGAAAAAAAAAGATTTTGTTCACCTTGTTACAGCTAGTAATTGTTCTTAAAAGCAAAACAAAAAATATAATCACCTTTTAATTTTTCTAGGTATTATTTGTCCCTTTTAATAAACTCTAAGGTGAACCATCCATCAGGCGCCTTTGCTAAATGGCTGTGTTGTCAGAGCCTAAATAACTAAAAAGGAGCAGGTGATCTGATAGAAATGAATAATACCATCTTGACCATCTTTAATTTGATGTCCCTGTTAGATTTCATGGATGCCTGTTCAAGCTGTAGATGCAGACCTGCTGTTCCTTAGCATGGACAGACCTTGTAGAAAACCACAGAATCACAGCAACTAGGGCCACAGCCTAGCCAAAGTTATTATTAATTTCATATTATAAATTCATAAAAACAGAATTACTCTTGAATCGATTAGCAGTTTTCAGGCTTATTTAACATCTTAAAGTGTCTTTGGAGTGACTCTGGATCATATCTCTACATTAAAGCAAAACAGAAAGCTGGACACAGTGGCTCTCACCTGTAATCCTAGATACATAGGAGGCTGAGAGCTGAAGACTATGGTTCCAAGCCAGCCCAGGCAGGAAAAGCCTGTGAGACTCTCATCCCCAATTAACCACCAAAAAGCCATAAGTGGAGCTGTGGTCCAAGTGGTAGAGTGCTAGCCTTGAGCAAAATAGCTCAGGGACAGCATGCGAAGGCCCTGAGTTCAAGCCTCAGGACCAGCACACACAGATACACAAACAAAAAGCAGAATAGAAAGGCACTGGGGACAGTTTTGTCAGACAAAGAAACTTAGGAGGCTTTGTTCAAAAGGCCTACAATTTGCACAGTTGTGCCTTCTTAGCACCTAACCTAATATTGAATTTTCAATATCCTATTCTATCCTTTCAATAGAGCACTTTCTTGAGAAGTTAAAATTCTACTATGTCCCATGGCACATGAGCAAGTTTAAAAGATTTTTTTAATGGAGGTGGAATGGGACTAATTACCCTTTGCTTAAGTAAACTGTCCCAGGGGTTCCCTTCCTCCTCCCACTTTCTTCTTATCAGTCAGAAACAGAAACTAAATGCCACAGTTTGAAGAGGCTAAAAGTCTAAAATAGGAAAGAAAAAAAGTTGGTGAAGTCATGCATGGGAGGACATTTGCTTTGGCTGATTGTAAATGATAAGAAGAGTGATAAGAAGAAAAACACACAGTGAGGGAAGGGGTAACACTGTCGTAGAAATGTGCTCTTTACCTGACTTATGTAACTGTAACCCCTCTGTACATCACCTTTATGGTAACAATAAAAAATTTAAGAAAGAAGAAAAAGCAAATCTTATAATACCTAGAAAATGCCTAGCATAGGGCTGGGAAGGTGGCTCAGTGGTAGAGTGCTTGCCTTGCATGCATGAGGCCCTGGGTTCGATTCTTCAGTACCACATAAACAGAAAAGCCGGAAGTGGTGCTGTGGCTCAAGTGGTAGAGTGCTAGCTTTGAGGTAAAGAGCTAAGGGACAGCACCCAGGCCCAGAGTTCAGGCCCCATGACTGACCAAAAAAAAAAAAGAAAAGAAAAGAAAATGCCTAGCATAGCAAGCGTAATACATTATTACTTAGTGACATTAACTCCTAGTTTTGGGAAGAAAATCAAAGGTGAATAAATTATGTGTGAATGTGTGGTGCCTTAAAACAAACATATAATAAATTGCGCAAATGTACACATAATGTATAACTAAACTAAAACAAAGTCTTCAGCATTGAACAGAACATGGTAGCCAACTCTGTAAGAGTTAAATATATACTAGTTGCTGCCTAAATATACTTGGTAGCTTCTTTAAAAAAAAAAGATTTTTTTATTAGCATGAACTAGTTATACAAGGGAGGTGGTTGCTATGACATTTCCATATATGTGTACAATGTACCTACATCCAACTTATCCCATATAGCATTCTTCCTATTCTCCTTTCTCTATCTTAAAGCAATTTCAACAAGTTACATTGTTCTAGTTTCATAGGTGCATATACAACACTACAGTCCTATTTATCCTCACTCCCCTTCCAAAATTGGTAGTTTTAATTAACATCAGGCATCAAGTATAAGAGCCTTAGTGGATAGAGAACCAGAATTATGAGTATAGCAATCCATCTGAAAGTGGCTCGTCAGTTTTATTTAGGGCTAAGAACAAGCAAACATTTTCTGTCAAATGAAGAAGCGATGAGGACAATCACCCCTTCATTAGTTAAATTTTATCTTTCAATCACTTGAAACATCTGTTTCATATTAGGTCTGTTAATTATTTTAACTGAGGGCTAACAGAATTTTATCTGATTTAGTCAGTTTGTAAATTGCCAAGTTGATTTTAATCTCTATTTTGTATTGCATTAGGATATCTATTCTCAACCAGAAATATTTTGGTGTAAGGGGCTCTATGACCATGCAAAATCTAGGCAGGGCTACAGTTTGTGTGAGGCATACATATTTTTCCTTTTTTATGTCTACTTACCCACGTAGGATTATAATAGACACAAACTTTAAATTTATATCCATCTAAAAAAAGCAAATTTACCTCCATCTTATTGACTAATACTGACTAATTCTTATTGACTAAGAGCTTGAAGTTTGTCAATTGGTCCAGTTTAGCAAACATTAAAGTTAACTTATAACCTATGTTATAAAAGCTAGTTGGTGCCTCTTTTGTCATTTTTTATCATGCAAAATCCTTTTGTATATAAATTTACAATATGAGGTTTGAATTCCCAGTAGCATCAAATTATGAAACTGTTTTTCTCACGGTTCTCCTATTGCACTTAATTTTATAACCAAGACAGTTCCTGTCAAGACCGAATCTCAAATTTGCTTTCCTCTCAAGCCCTCTCTCTCTTTTGATAGGATGATCATTCAGCCAATTGTTCAAGCTGGAAACCAGCAATTGTCTCTATTCTGTGCTTTTCCTTGGGCCTCAAAAGAAATCCTGAATCTACCCACCTCCATTCTGTCTACACAGAATCAAAACAAGATCTGTCTGAAATAAGGACTCTTGCTGTTAATGGTAACAACATGACTGACTGACCACAACAGTATCCACTCAGAATATACAGTTTTTTTTTAAAAAAATCTACACAAGGGCTGGGAAGGTGGCTCAGTGGTAGAGTGCTTGTCTCTCATGCATAAGGCCCTGGGTTCAATTCCTCAAAACCACATAAACAGAAAAAGCTGGAAGTGGTGCTGTGGCTCAAGTGGTAGAGCGCTAGCCTTGAGCTGAAGAGCTGAGGGACAGCACCCAGGCCCACAGTACAAGACCTATGACAGACAAAAAAATCTACTGAAAATAGTAACCATTAAAGTGAAATTTTCCAATATAGCCAAATATGTAGTTACAAAATTTCATAGAGAACAAAAGAAACTGGAATAAATGACAACATTCCCTGTCCAAAGAGGAAGAACTTGTATTTACTCTTTCAAGTCTTCTCAAATCTATACGTGTAATGGAAAGGCAATCAAAACCTCACTTAACCTTTGAGTAAAATCAAGTGACAAAATTAGTTGTTGATCAGTGGCATTCTGCAAGCAGATAATGGGGCAGGATTTGTATTTTTTGTCATTGTTTGGAAGTTGAAATAATTAAGATGTTGTCATTAATAAATGAGATATAAAAAAGAAAACCAAGGAAATAGAAATACACATATACCTAAGTAAGATGTGGTAAAGAAGATATTCTTGATTACAACATTGGAGAGTCAGGGTTGCAAAGATTCCAGCTAAATGCCACGAATCTTGCTCTGCTCCACATTTTTTGTGAATAAGAATTAAAGCATAAATTAGTTAGGATGAGGTAGTTAGGAGGTAAGGTTTCTGGAAGTGGGCTGTGGCATCTCAAATGTGGGGCTTAACCAAAAAAAAAAAAAAGCTACATAATTTCAAGCAAGGCACTTCCCCTCTTCAGATGCCTAACTTGCCTCTTCTGTAGGTTGTGAATGGCATCCCTGCCTGTCCTCAGGGACCACGGTAGGGAATCAGCTACTTTGTAGACAGCCTGGAACAGAGCTTGACCCATAATAGACCTTCAATGTGTGTTCTCTCTCACTACAATTATATACTGGGTGATACACTAAGATGGCTAAGGGGGATAGGGGATATGCAAGAACAATTTTACAAAGAAAAAAAGATGCATAATTATTTTTCACTGTTTAGAAAAGAAAACCTGTATCTTCAACTGCTGCCTACCTCCCTGTTACCCACGGGAAGTTGGATGAATACCCCAAAAATTCTTTCTGTAAGCCTACAGACTGGGAGAAGATCCTCACTAGCCATACAACGGACAAAGGTCACATATCTAAAATATACTTGCAACTCAAAAAACTAAATCCCCCTACAACAAATCCTCAAAGAAACAACTGCCTAATAAATAAGTGGGCTAAAGACTTAAAGAGAAACTTCTCTGAAGAGGAAATAAGAATGGCCAATGGACACATGAAGAAATGCTCAACTTCTCTAGCCTTAAAAGAATGCAAATCAAAATAACATTGAGATTCCACCTCACCCCAGTTAGAATGGCTATAATCAAGAACTCTAATAACAGATGCTAGAGGGGATGTGGACAGAAGGGAACTCTACTGCACTGTTGCTGGGAGTGTAAACTTGTTCAACCACTTTGGAAAGTAGTTTGGAGGTTTCTCAAAAGACTCCACATAGAGCTCCTCTATGACCCAGCAATCCCACTTTTGGGCATTTACCCAAACGATCACAAACAAGGCTACACTAAAGCTACCAGCACAACTATGTTTATTGTAGCATTATTACCATAGCTAGGATGTGGAACCAACCCAGATGCCCCTCAGTAGATGAATGGATCGAGAAAATGTGGTGTATACATACATATATATATATATATATATATATATATATATATACACACACATATATATATACACACATACACAATGGAATTCTATGCCTCCATCAGAAAGAATGACACTGCCCCATTTGTTAGGAAATGGAAAGACCTGGAAAAAATTATATAAAGTAAGCCAGGCCCAAAGAAACATAGGTCCCATGATTTTCTTTATTTGCAATAACTAGGAGAAGCAGAAAAGGTCAAAAGCTATGTACGTAAGATCATATAAGATAACGTTAACTGAAATGAACCCCAAGATAGGGACACACTGGGGTTTTTTCTTGCTTGCTATTGTTTTTAATGTATTTAAAATGTACTATATGATTTTTTTGTTTCTTTTGTATGTTCTTCGCCCATGGTATAACCCCTGTTTTCACTGTATTTGATTCCGGTGCCCTGCATCTTGTATATACATTTTTCTAATTTGGGGATGGGAAGGGAAAAACAAAATGCTGAAATAAGGATACAGGTTAACCCATTATAACAACGAGATGTACAAGACACTATGTTGAAAACAAACTTTGCTACTTGGGGGAATGGTGGGGAGAAAAAAAGAAGAGGTGACAATGTTTGATAGGAAATGTACTCATTGCCTTACTCATGTAATTGTAACCCCTCTGTACAGTATTTCTACAATAAAAACATACAAAAATTCTTTCTGTAATTTTTTTTGCAGATCTACCTGGACATGCACTTATTTTATATAGTCTTCAGTTAGAGGCAGCTCTAGAACACTAATCTTAGGAGTTTCAAGAAATGGAGATGTAATACCAGTCTTTCTTCTTCTTATACCACCCCAAACAGTTCAATGAACATTTTCCATTTACAAATGGAGAACAAGGCCCAAAGGCCCAAATGCCTCATGAACTAAGATCTCTGGGATAAAAGTGAGCCTAAAATTTTGTCTCATTGTTAAGCCACACGCTAATAGCTTGAAGGTAGACAGATACCCTATGTGTCCTGGGGTCAAGGCAGAGGTTTAGTTTCTGTCTCTGCCAAACAGCACACCTAATCACAGTGACATTTAAACAAACACCACAGGCAACACCCAGCATACTCACCACCGTAGGATACTCTATGAAGGCCTTTTCCTTCCTTGACAGATTTAGTAGAAATGCTTCCTATGTTTACAATATGTTAAAACTCGGCTTTAACATGCTGTAGTTTATTTTTTTAATATTTTATTTTATTTTATTTGAGAACATACTGTACAGAGGGGTTACAATTACATGGGCAGGATAATGCATACATTTCTTACCAAGCATTGCAGCCTCCTCCTTTGTTTACCCTTCACCTCCCTTCCCAGCCTCCCCCCTCCCCCCACCCAATCATACCCCACCTCCCCCCCCCACACCGACATTGTAAAGCTGGTTTTGACATGACATTTTGTACTTCTCATTGTTGCAACAGGTCCACCTGAATCCTTAAACGACTTGTGTGTCCCCATCTCCTCCACATGTTATACTAACATCAAATATAGTGAAAGCGGGGGTTACACTGTGGGGGAGGGACATACAAAGCAACAAAGAAATAACATGCTGTAGTTTAAATGTATGCTTGAACATGTGCATAGAGTATGCCCATGGAATGGTATGTTAATAACAATGCGTCAATGCATCATCGAGTATTTATGCATTTCTTACTTGTGTGTGCACATTTGGGGGGGGGGTGTCGGTCATGGCACTTGAACTCAGAGACCTGCCTTGAGCTGAAGAGCTCAAGGACAGCGCCCAGGCCCAACCACTTGAGCCAAAGCACCACTTCCATTTTTTTTTCTGTTTATATGGTACTGAAGAATCAAACCCTGGGCTTCAGGCCTGCTAGGCAAGCACTCTACCACTTAGTCACGTTCCCAGCCCCGTGTGTGCATATTTCTGTGCATATCTTCTGGAAATCATGCCTTGCTTGATTTAAGAATCACAACATTTCAAGTCCCATGACCAACAAAAAAAAATCATAACATGTTTAGCCTAGAAGGACACAAGTAATGGAAAGCGTCCCTGAATGCAAACAAGAATGTAATCTGAAAATGTGATTATATATTATATATAATACTTGTATATATATATATATATATATATATATAGTATAGATGATAGGAATTTTATTCATCAAGAAACATAATGTGTCATTTGCTAGGGAATGAGTGGGCCTGGAAAAAATTATATTGAGTGAAATATCAGGTTTGGAGAGTCAGAGTGCATGTTTTCTCTCATAAGTAGAAGTTACACTCAAAATATAAATGTAGTTGAAAACATACATAGAACCATATGCACACACACACACACACACACACACACACACACACACACACAATTAAGCTGACCGAAGAATGATATCTTTAGGAATATGATTCCATGGTGTAACCCCTGTGAACAAGAGTTTAGTAAAATAAAACTAATAAAACCAGGAAGCTGGAATAGATCTTCGTGAGGAAGAGAGAAGAGAAGAGAGTAGGTGAATGGAAAAAGAAATGATGGGTGAATAGGTCATTATACTCTATGTACATATGTGAAAACAGAACTAGAAACCTTAAGGTACAGATGGGGGAGACTGATCGGAGGGGTGATTCTGATCAAGGTGCATTATATGTATAAATGGAGATCTTAAGTCTAAACCCTTTGGAGATACTAAAAAAGGGAAGGAGAATCTCCTCTGAGATGCTGAAAACACTTCCTGTATATTACATGCTTCCTACCTCAGTCTCTCTTACATAATGGTTCTGCTACTTAGTCTTCTTTCCCCCTTCAAACCTGTATCTATTCACTGCTGACATTCTTCGAGTGTTATCCTGCAAACACTCTCAGAGAAGCTTCTTCTATCTTCTATCTTCTTCTATAAACAACCTGTTTATACTGTATGGGGCTTTCCATATTTTCGATCCATTTTCCATATTTATAGTTTATCATTGTGTATCTCTCTCTCTCTCTCTCTCTGTGTCTGTGTCTCTGTCTCACTCAACTGCCTCTCTGACTTGTGTATTTATTTATGGGTTTTTCTCTGTCTCACTCGGCTGTCTCTTTGACTCTGTGTGTGTGCTGTGTATGTATACAGTTCCCTGTGTTTCTGTGTATCTCACTCAGCTCTGACTCTGTAGGTGTGTATGTGTGTTTGCATGTGAGGTGCTTGTGTATTTCCCTCTGTGTTTCTATCTTTCTCTCCTGGCTCACTGGGTCTGACTCTTTGTTTCTTTGTGTCTTTATCTTCTGACTGTAAACATTTTAGTCCCCCACCCTGCCCCAAGCTCTCCCTCTATAGAAATAGTCCTTATCACCAGGTCATATCAGTATTGGGGCTTGAACACAGGGTCTGGATGCTGTCCTTTAACTTTTTGCCTCAAGGCTAGTGCTCTATCACTGGAGCCACAGTTCTACTTCCAGCTTTTTGCTGATTATAGACAAGAGTCTCGAGGACTTCACTGCCAAGGCTGGCCTCTACCTACCATCCTCAGATCTCAGCCTCCTGAGTAGCTAGGATTACAGACATGAACCACCATCATTTGGCACTCTCCCCGTTTTTGTGTAGCCCATAAGAATGAAACTCAGGCAGCAGGTGACACTGGAGAATGGATGTAATTGCATCTCAAGGTAAACATACACAGAGCTCAGACAGGGGCCCTATGGCAGGAACGTAGAAGAAGTGATTGGGTCACACACAGTACCCCTACCCTATTTCTGGCTCTTTAGTCTTCCTCAATGACTCTGGACCAACATTGTCTCCTCAGTAAAGAGCATTATAGTAAATTTGGTTTATAGTGCAGCTGTATTCAAGAGCAGGAGCGCTAGGTAATAGGCTATGGGGGAAAGGCACAGAGGACTCCTATGACTGCCTCAGTTTCTCCACAGCAGCCTCTACGTCACCCCCGGTAGCAATGAGAGCCTGAAGATTGGCTTCAGAATTCAGAAAGCCCATGGCTCTCAGTTGCTCAAGTTGCACCTGGAAATGAGCCTCTGGTTGCAGCTGCTGAGGATTGGTAGTAGATAAGGCTTGGAACATTTGGAGGAAGGGAGAGGAATGGAGATCTTGCTCTGCAGACCCCTGTACTGGGGAAACCTGAGGATCTGGGGCTGAGTGGAGATCCTCCGATAGAAGGGTATCTTCTCTAGACTCTGTACCTCCTGCTGTACCACCGAGTCCTACTAGCCAAGGCATGAACCAGAGTAAGAGGCGAGGTGATTCGGTAGCCAGGACCTGCAGACCCTGCTCTATCTGCAGCAGGGCTTGCATGGCCCGAGGGTTTTCCATGGCTGTCTGCAGGTGCAGCAGTAATGGGAGCTGTTGGTGCATCTCATCCTGCAACTGCGGGGCCTGATGCATGCCATCTGTCCTCAGAGATCTTGAATAACCTGATGAAGACAGCCAGGGAGATTCAGGGACTCTAGGAATAGCTGTCATAGGGGAAGATGGTGAAGGAACAAATGGGGACCTGTTGCCAGAATCTCCAGACACCAGATCGGGCATGCTAGGGCTATGGCCAATAGAGTCATCCCCTAGGCCATTTTGGCCTCCACCTTGTCCAGTGCTGCTCTCCGGGGGATATCTCAGAAAAGACGGGCAGGAGGACTTGCCCTTGACTGCTACTGACTCTGTGGGGAGAGGCTGTCCTGCCCCAGGTTCCTGGGTGGATGGTGACACTGGGGGACCTCTGTTAACTGGTGGTGGTAGTTGTCCTTGGCTTGGATTGGAGGAAGATACAGACCCCTGAAAATAGGACCCCAGGGATGGGCCTGTCTCATGCAATTGCTGGAAATAATCAAACAGCCCTATATTACCCAGAAAGCTTGGAACCCTGTTTCTAATTTCAGATGTATCTTGGTCCTCAGGCTGCCTTCCTTGCCTGCCACCTGGGCCTCCTCTGTATGTGGAAGTCCAGGGGTTTGGGAGAGGATCACAGTTCTCTGTCCTTGAAGGTTGGCTGCTACTGGTGGCAGCATTAGCATTCGTGGTAGCAAATGGATTGCCACCAAACTGCTCCTGGACTGCATTCAGCATTGGGTCCATAATATCTGTGTACATGGTACGAAGCACATTGTAGCCACCGGGGATGCTCTCCAGGTTACTGAGTGCCCGGTCCTGGCTACGCATCATCTCTTGCATCATGGCAGGGTTACGTAGAAACTCCAGCGTCTGCCGCATGATTTCAGGGTTGTTGAGAATATGCCCGATCTCAGGGTTGTGCTGGATCAGCTGCTGTATATGGGGATTGTCTAGAACCAACTGGCGCACCAGGCCTGTGTTGGACAGCAGGCCTTGGATGAAGGGATCATCAATGAGCTGAGCCACAAACTCGGGCACTGATACATGCTGCCACATCAGTGAGCTCGGCTGGTCAGGAAAACTGCCAGAGGTCAGGCCCAACCCATTGAGGCCTGTGAGGACACCTAAGCTGAAGGTGGTTGTCCCATCTGTTGGGTAGATGGAGGTTGGCTGAGCGAGTGATCCGGGACTTGGGCCTGGGGCAGGAACTACAGCAGCTGGGCATTCGGTGCCAATGGTGCGGCGCTGCATCTTGATGACCAGGTGAACGGTGAGACCATCTCGTACTCCACACTGTGCCAGTGAGTCCGCATCCTTGAGGATCTTTCCAGCAAAGATTAGGACCAGCTGATCTGGATGGGCCTTAAAGCGCTGTGATATCTCTTGCTTCAGCTGCCAGATGGTGCATGTGTCTGTCACTGAGAAATCTTCCTTGTCCTTGGGCGTCTTCACTGTCACCTTGATGAGGTGGGGATCCTGGGCCGGTGCTGAGCTGTCCTGTGGCAGAGCCTCTCCACTTTTGGCCATGATGGGCAGCAGGAGGCCCAGATCTGTGGGGACACAGCTGGGGGGAGAGGGGATGGAAGACTAAGATCAACCCTTGGGGCAGTAGTGAGAGTAGGAAAAATTAAGCATGAAGAGCATCCTGACTCCTGGGGTTGGGGAAGCTGGCAGGTCCACATGGAGAGGGCCAGGTGGGTCCGAGGACAGGTTGTTTAGGTGTATGATGGGATTGAGAGATTCGGGGATGATGGAAAAAATGGGGGCAAAGCCTTGAGTTGATAAATGAGGGGGCAAAGGTATAAAGAAGGGCATGGTCCTGGGGATACATACCAGTCAGCTGTGGCCCCGTCTTTCCCCTTATGCAGGGCTCCAAACTGCCCTCATCTTGCTGCACAGCCACCCCTTAGGCCTTCTGGGCCGGAAGCCCCTCCATCAAGTCGCCTCTGTGACCTCAGGACTGACATCACAGCCTCCTTCAATGGATTCTGGAAATGCCTGCAAGGTGTTCTGGATCCCTGGGAACTCCTACCCCTTTCTCTGACTTATTCTGTTTCTATTTCCTCAATTGCCTTCTTTAGAGAGGGCCCTGGGCTGAGCATTCCTCAGGCCTCAAAACCTGACTTCACTCCAGTGTGGTATATGGAGACTGTTACTAGGGTTGGATGACTATAAAAAGCTGCTGGTGGCTTACGTCTCTATGAAGAGCTGAGTTCAGCTCCTTCCTGTTTTAAAGTTTCCGCCTGGAATCCTGTGTCCCTGGTTTTGTTTTGTTTATGGGATTTGTTGTTGTTGTTATTGTTGTTGTTGTTGTTGTTGTTGTTGTCAGTCCTGGGGCTTCAATCAGAGCTTGGACACTGTCCCTGAGCTTTTGTGCTCAAGGCTACTGCTCTACCACTTTGAGCCACAGTTCTACTTCTGGTTTTCTGGTAGTTAATTCGAGAAAACAGACTCATGGACTTTCCTGCCCAGGCTGGCTTTGAACTGGAATCATCAGATCTCAGCTCCCTGTGTCCCTGTTTTCTGTCTCAGTCAATATTAACCATAACTTCTTTTTTGAATAAGCGTAGGGAACCAGGCATTTATTAAATGGAAATTTTATGTTTGAGAAAGAGGAGGAAGTAGGTGCAATGAGAAACTAGTTTTCACAATCTTTATCGAGCCATCTCCTGTGATTATTCATGAACATTGTGCCCTATGATCCTCTTTTTTTAATTAAAAGAAAAACATATGAAAAAAGTAGTTTATAAATACAATGCATCTTGATCAGTGAAGAGACCCAGAGACCCAGAGAAACACAGGTTGCCAGGTTTCCTTCATTTGTGGTAGATAGAATGTACCTATAAATGTAGAAGTAAACATGTTGGGATGGACCTTATGCAAGTGGTTACAGATGAATTGCCTTTAGTATAATAGACTATGGAGAGCTCAAACAGTATAATCTTTTAGAAAGACTAGTCAAAAGCTAACAAAATCAACACCAGGAAATGGTACATTTAGTTGGGGGTGGGGCCAAGAGGAGAAGGGTAAACAAATAAAGGGGGAGGGGCAAATGCAATCCCATTTACCACAAAGTTAATGGGGGGGGGGGCAGAGAAGGGATGGTAGGGGAAAAACAAAGGAGGAGGTAACACTGCTCGATAGGAAATCAACTCATTACCTCACTCATGTAACTGTAACCCCTCAAAAACATATTTTTAAAAAGAACAGGAAAATAAAGTTAAGTAAGGGAAGGGTGAGTGGAAGGGCAGTAAGAATGTTGAAGGGGATAGTCAAGATGCATGAACTCTTTATATGTTTTCAACATATTGATTTGCTGATGAATACAATTTGGGGGATCAAAGAGGGGTCAAGGATGATAGTATTTTTGGCCTTTAATAAAATACTGTTTGGAGCAATGGCAGAGACAGAGAGCCTAATTGGAATGTGTTTAAGAGCAAATGAGTGAAAAGCAAGTGGATATGAGATGAGTATTGTGAATGAGAAAGAGGATCTGGAGGTTAAGTGGGATATAACTTAAATTGTGTGTATGTATGTGTGTATGTGTGTCTCTGTTTTACATTGTTCTTCTCTTTTTTATGGGGGGGGGGGGTCCGGTTGTGAGGCCTGAACTCTGGGCCTGGGCGCTGTCCCTCAGCTCTTCAGTTTAAGGTAGCGCTCTACCACTTGAGCCACAGCACCACTTCCGGCTTTTTTCTTTTTGCTTATGTGGTGCTGAGGAATTGAACCCAGGGCCTCAAGCATGCAAGGCAAGCCCTTTACCACTGAGCCACCTTCCCAGCTCCTGTTTTACGTTTTTCTTAAGGCTAGCATAGTATATTTTAAATTTTTTGAATATTTGTATTATCTTTAAGTAATTGTGCAAAGGAGTTGCCATTCACCAAAGCAGTTCAGGAATACCGTGCGTCTTGACCAATGTCACCCCTTTCATTATTCTCATCTACTCCTCCCCTTACTTATCTTCATTTTAGGTTATGTATTGAATTTTTTGCCATTTAAAAATGCACTTTCTGGGCTGGGAATGTGGCTTAGTGGTAGAGTGCTTGCCTAGCATGCATGAAGCCCTGGGTTTGATTCCCCAGTACCACATAAACAGAAAAGGCCAGAAGTGGTTCTGTAGCTCAAGTGGTAGAGTGCTAGCCTTGAGCAAAAAGAAGCTCAGGGACAGTGCCCAGGCCCTGAGTTCAAGCCCCAGGGCTGGCAAAAATTTAAAAAAATAAAAATTAAAGTTAAAATGCAGTTTCTATGTACAATGCATCTTGATCTGTGTCATCACTTCAACATCTTTACCCTTTGATAGGAGCAATCCAATGAGGGGAAACAACTGATGGAGAAAAGGAAAATTTAATTTTTAAAAATGCTTGGGGTTGTGGTTCAGTGGTAGAACACTTGCCTAGCAGGCAGATGGACCTAGGTTCAATTCCCAGTTTAAAATAAAATAAGTCCCTGAGTAAATAGATGCCTAAATGAAGAGCTTAACAGCTGCTTGACTTATGGACATGAGTTTATTCATTAAAACAGAACTGAGGGCATGTATCTAAGGTAAAGATGTTAATTAGTGGCTACTTAGAAGTGAACACTAGTGGAAGTCCCTTTATATGGTTAAAATAGGCCCCAAAAAAGTCCACTGAGTTGTAGAATAGAAAAAAGGATATCAAAGATTTGAGAGTGGTAAAGATATAAAATAGTCATCTCCAAGGATAAGACGATGAATCGACTAGGCCAATAAAATGCCATATGTGGGGCTGGGAATGTGGCTTAGTGGTAGAGTGCTTGCCTCGCATGCGTGAAGCCCTGGGTTCGATTCCTCAATACCACATAAACAGAAAAGGCTGGAAGTGGTGCTGTGGCTCAAGTGGTAGAGTGCTAGCCCTGAGCAAAAGAAGTTCAGGGACAGTGTCCAGGCCCAGAGTTCAAGCCCCAGGACTGTGATCCCAGAGCAGTAGCAATGACATCACTTGTTAATTTGTTAGAAATATGAGCCCTGCTCTAGCAACTCATCAAGCTACAGTTTATCACTTCCTGGACACTGCTAAAAGTTGATGACTGGATATACTCAGGATATACCAAGTCTTTGAATAATCAATTCAAATAAAATTGACATGTGTGTGTGCTCTTCTATGCCTACAAAGAGTCTAGGCAGGGTTGAATACAATCATCATAATGTTATAGATTATTCTGCAGAATGATGCATGAGTGAATTAGGGAATAGCCTGAAAGTCAGAGAACTCAAGTCAAGAAGCAGCTAGATGGGAGGCATGGGTGGGATTGTGGGAAGAGGTGATACTGATCATGATAGATTGCTGTGTCAAATGGAAAGTCCTTTGTACAACTACTTAACCTTAATAATAAAAGGGGAGGGGAAAGCGGCAAGAAGAAAGAATGACTCATACTCACTTCTAGATCCACAGAGATTGAAAGAAAGCCACCACTGTGCTGGAGCTGTAATGCCCTCCGTGGGAAGACCCCAGCTACAGCAAACAGGTAGGGGATGTTTTGGAAAGATATTTATGTACGTAAGGGATTTCGTTTTTGCTTTTGCTAAGTTATAAGTTCCAAATAATAAAAACAGAAGATTGGAAAATTAGCAATGATGTAGTGGAAAATGGAGTCAGACGAGGGATTGTCATAGCAGATAAGAAACCATAGCAGATAAGAAACGGATGACAATAAAATCACATGATTCTGGGAGTGGGAGTGTATACCGATAATCTCAGCACAAACAACACTGAAGCAGAACTGTGGGTTAGAGGCCAGCTGGACAGTACCGTGAGACCCGAAAGATCTTGTCTTAGAAAAACAAATAGAGGAATAATTTGGGCTTTATTATAAAGTGAATCAAGTAGGGTGCAAGACTTACTCAGAGAAATAAAGGTCATCATTTGGTTTTTGTTAGCCTTCTTGATTTACCTCTTTGTCAACTTGTGGTGGTGCAGCAGGTTCTGTGGTAGTGAGCTTGTTAGCAGCCGTGGACTCCTTTGGTAATTTCAAGGCTGAGAAAGGCGAAGAATGCATAAATCTCTGTGGATTCCCTCGAGTACAGAACCTGTTTCTCACTACTCCTACCTTAGTCCCAGACACTACCATTTCTTACCAGCTCTATTGCAAAAGCCCTGGTTTCCTGATTTCCCTGATCCTCTATTACTAGTCTATTCTCTACCCAGCAACCAAACTGAAAAGTTGAATTACAGTACTCCATTCCACTGCATAAAATCTTCCAGAGCCTGTTTTTGTTTCAGATTATATTGTTTCTGAGACTTAGAATTTTTAAGGTACAACCTCAATGATTTGATCATCTCATTTTCCTTTGCAACTAAATGCAATTTATGTTTAAATTATATTAATATTAATAATAAAATTACATAATAAACTTCATAATTACATTAAAAGTTGCATACAAATAAAAAGATGCAGAGGTCAGCCAAGAAAGCATATCAGAAGACATTGTTGAGTCCTATGCATATAAAAAATGGTTTATACCTGTTAGCTACTTGGGTAGATGAGATGTGAGGTTCACAGTTCAAAGCCAGCCAAGGCAAGAAAGTCCTTGAGACTTATCTCTGAATAACCAGCAAAAGGCTGGAAGTACAGAAATGGCTCAAATGATAGAACAACAGCCTTGAACAACAAAATCTAGGTAGGTGCGGGTGGCTCATTCCTGTAATCCTAGCTACTCTAGAGGCCAGCCCAGGAGAAAAGTTCATGAGACTCATCTCCAATAAACTACTCAGAAAACTGGAAGTGGCGCAATGGCTCAAGTGGTAGAGCACTAGCCTTGAGCTGAAGAGTTGAGGGACAGCACCCAGACCCAGAGTTCAAGCCCCAGGACTGACAAAAAAAAAATCTCAGAGTACAAGGCCCTCACACACACACACACACACACACACACACACACACACACACACATACACACACACACACACACACACACAATCAATCAATCAATCAATCAATCAAAAAGAGAAATATTTAATAGCTGCACAGAGAGCAATGAAAAGAACCACAGGAACAGGATAACTAATGCTGGGATTTCATTCTCAGGAAGTGTTTTGATCTTGTGATATCTTTGAATGACTGTAATTAATGTGTCCACCAGTGACTATTGCAGTCACAGGAAAAGGCAAAATTCTCTCCAGACCTACAAAGCTGTACATAATCTCTCTGATCCCCCTGCCCTTTTTATGAATTTTACTTCCACCTCCTAATTATTTTTCAAACACCATGGGAAAACCTCAATCTTGGTGCTTTCTTGACTCTGGTGCAGCCTTCTCTACTCTACATCCAGGGAACTGTACATGTAGATCACGTGCCCTTCTGAGTTTAGCTCAATTTCAGAGATATTATCAGATCATTCAAATTAGAATCATTTATCCAAGTTCATTTTTCTCCATGACACTTGTCATTACCTAGTACATTTGTAAGTTAATTTGAACACTATCTATATCTCTACAAAGGAAATGCCCCCCAAATAAAACATCTTTGTTAAGTCACTATTCTTCCTTCAACTATCAAAAGCACATTGACTTATTAAATTGGGACTCGAGTTGATGAAATTGTTTCTTAGTTGAATAATTGATTGTATACTCTTCCAGGATACTCTAAGCAAAGTGAAAATAGAAGTGGGGTCTTGGCCATGGTGGACAGGACAAGCTACAGACATAAGACACAAGGACATGGAGCTCCTGCCTAAGAATGCAAGAATCTGAGTTCAAACCTCAGGACTGCGCAGGTGTGTATGTGTATTTATATATACATATATACAAATATATGTACCCATGGTTTGTGTATGTATGTGTATATGTGTGTCTCTATATATGTAGATATATATGTGTGTATATATATATGTAGATATATAGAGACACACATGTCTCTATATATCTAAATATAGAGAGACACACATTGGTGTCATATAGGGCTGTTTGTGTTGACTAAAATATGCAGTGAAAGAAGCAATAGCTGCATTTCTGTTTGCTGAAGGAGGCATAGCCACAGCCCATCAAAGTCCTATAATCATGTTAGCGACAAGTAGTAAGAAACTCTGCTTCTAAGTATCTATTAAGACCTAGTTGATATTCATTCTTCTTCTGTTAAACCATTAAGTCATTCTTTTACTTTCAAACAATGTAGATTTGAGAAAATTAGGAAGACATATCAACCTTTATGACTAAATGTCTAGGTCTGTATAGAAATTCCCCTCTGACCAACTTCTCCTATACATGGGTCTGTTTATGAGTCTCTAGATATTTATGTGCATCTGTGTACATGTACTTGTTCTTAGATATGGGAGCATTATATATATATATATATATATATATAAAACTATGGTTCTTTTTTCTGTTAATATGTGAATGTGTGTGTGGATGTATGTGTGTGTGTAAAGTAAGAATATCTAAAACATCTAGTTGCCTTTCTGCAAAAGAAACAAAGCCAAACCTCAGTGAGGGCAAAGTAGGTGTAGCCATTTTATTGACAGATCTTCCAGCCATGACCAGTGTCTAATATTTGATTAAGAAAGCATTGATTGGTTCTCCTGTCCCAGGACTTCTGGATGGAAGTGTTGGGGAAGATGAAAACAACAGATGAGATGATCAAATGAATCAGCAGGTAGATAGAAAACAGACAGGTGGGTGTGGTGGTTAGAATCACTGGGACCTCTTGAGTTGGCGAATAGCAGCATTAGTGTCACCCTTGTTAGCAATAAGTGCTTGTAAGTTGGCATGGTGATTTGCAAATCCCATGGCCTGGAGGATTTCCATCTGCTTTCTGAAATTATTTTCAGGGCCTTGTACAGGATGGGAAGGGTCTCCAGAGAGGGATTGTAGGCTCTGCAGGACTGCTTCATGCCTGGGGCAACACTCAGGATTCTTGGGCTCGGCAGTCTCTGGCACATTCCAAGGCCAGGGCTCTGTGTCTGGGTAGCTACAGCTAGGAGCAGGAAGCCAACCCAGACCCCAAAGGTAAGGTGCAACCCAGGGCAAAAGAATAGGAGTCTCTGTGGCCAGCAGCTGGAGTCCCTGTTCGATCTGTAATATTGCTTGTGATGCCTTAGGGTTTGCTAGAGCTACGAGCAGATTTGAAGTCTGTGAGTGTTGCAAGAATGTGGGCAGCTGCTGCCTCCAGAGTTCACTCAGCTGGGGCATACTCAAGAACAGCATCATCTGAGCGGCCAGGTGAGGGTGGTTCATAAGCAACTGTATCATGCCTCCTGTAATCTGGGTCTTGGTCTGGTCATCCAACATCTGGAGCCCTTCTAACTTCTGACCCAAGCCAGAGGCATTTGTGCCAGCTTCCTGGGGCTTCTGGGTAATGGATATGCTCGGTAGGGATGGTATCCTAGCTGAATGCTGGATGCCACTCACATGGCTTTGGTCCTTGATCATAGCAGTATTCACCCTAGACGTAGAATGGATCCTGTTAAAGTTGGTTTGGGTTGAGGCAATTGAAGATATACCAGAAGGATTCATATGGTTGATTGGTGTCCTAGGGTCTCGTTGTTCCTGGAATGGTCGAGGTGGTAAGGATGTTGGCTGGACTTGTTCCTGCACTTGGTCTGCTAGGAGAGCTATAAAAGAGTTACCTCCAAAAGGATCTTGTGTGCTGTGGAGCATTTGGTCATGGAAATTAGCATAAGTGGGATCCAGTACGTTGATCCTATTTGAAATTGTCTCTGAGCTCAGGTATGGTGGTAGGTTTAGTGGATGCTGAAGGTTCCGTGCAGGTTGATGAAGCTGCATTACCTCTTGCATCACCGCCAGGTTCCGAGCCAGCCCAAGAGTCTGACCTAGAACCTCAGAATTGTCAAGGACATGGGAGATTTCTGGGTTCTGCTGCATCAATAGTAGCATGTCTGAGTGGCCTGAGATGAGCTGCTGTATGAACTCAGTATTGGACAGAAGGTACTGGATACTGGGATTTGCTAGAACCCGTGTTAGATTTTGTGAATTGTCTACTTCCAGATTCTGCACCTTGGATGCATTAGATTCCACAGGGATTGCTGGTTCTACTGGGATAGATTCCACAGGCAGAGCTGGTTCTACTGGGACTTGACTCACGCCAGCTGGTTGGTTCCCCTCCTTGCTTTTTTCTGTGGTGTTTCTGTCCCAGTGGCAGGGCTCCTTGGTTGGCAAAATCTGAGAGGGATTGGTTAGGGATCTGGAGCCATTCTTGGACTTGATCACCAGGTGGATGGTATGGCCATCTGCGATGCCCCTCTGACTCAGTGTGTCTTGGTCTTTGAGGAGACGACCCATGAAGACCAGCACTATTTGGTCCGTCCTGCAATTGAAGTGAGCTGACAGCTTCTCCTTGAGCTGCTTTACTGAGGTGTTGTCAGCTAAAGTGAAATCTTTCAGGTTGCCTGCCGTATTCACTTTCACTCGGGAGACACTTGGGCCGATCTTCTTGTTGGCAGGCAAAGCACAAGGTTGCCTGTTCTGGGGCACCCTGGGCGAGCGAATAACAGCATGAGGCATGGACCTTCCTACTGGACAGGCTGATGGCAAGCAGGTAGAAGCAGGGGCAGTGGGGCGAGGGGGGACAAATGTTCCTGCAGGCCTTCGCTTTCTTGTTGCCATGGAAAAAGATGAGTGACCAGGCTGGGGGTCAGGAATTTGTGATGTTGTCCCCTCACCCCCAGTTCTCCAGATGTGGCCCTGCTGAGACCTGGCTTGGCTACTGATTCATACTTGGCACAGGGTGGACTAAGTGTTGACCTTCTCTGCGCCTGCCCCGCCCCTAAGGGGCAGTGCCTGTTCAGAAAGGGGATATTGTGATGTCAATTTAAGGCTCATAGTCCATCAGGACAAGCCGGGGAGGGAGACGGATTTGAGGAGGAGGTTGAAGTTTCCATGAATAAAATAAGACTGTTTTCCAGTCATCAAAAATAATAAGAATAACCAGATCTTTTCTGTTAATGTGGGATGTGTGTTGCTGTGCCAAGCCTAGGCCCTATATAGAAGTGGCAAGCCTATTGTATAAAATGTTGGATCGCTGGCCACCAGTGGCATACATCTGTGAGCTTCGGGAGGCTGAGATCTGAGAATCACGGTTCGAAGCCAGCCTGGGCAGGAAAGTCCTGAGACTCTTATCTCCCAATTAAACACCAATAAATAAATAAATAAACAAAAAATAAAGCTGGAAGTGGTAGAGCACTAGACTGGAGGAACAAAAGCTCAAGAACAATGCTCAGGCTGAGTTCAAGCCCTCAAGACCAACACAACACACACACACACACACACACACACACACACACATTTCTGAGAGTAAGAATAAAGCCTGTACCACAGAATGGAGTTGGTTTGATCTGCTTGTGGTCTGGAAAAGGTAAACTCTAGAAAATAAATAACAAACGGTCATGTGGAAACCAAAGTCATGTTTTCCTCTGGGTACTAGATTGGTGGATTCTAGACTTCTTTGAGAGTGTTCCCTTGTGTAAGTTCAAACAGGATTAGGGATAGCCAGAGAGGTTCCAAGGGCACCCTGAGCTAAAGGTGAGAGAGTTCATTGCAACAACACACTTGGGGTGTGTGTGTGTGTGTGTGTGTGTGTGTGTGTGTGTGTGTGTGTGTGTGTGTGTGTGTGTGTGTGTGTGTGTGTGTGTAGGTGCACGTGTGTGTATGCCCATACTAGGGTTTGAACTCAGGGCACTCTTGCTTGGCTTTTTCTGCTTAAGGCTGGTACTCTACAACTTGAATACCTCCAATGCTAAACTTTTGCTAGTTCATTGAAGAGTCTTACAGACTTTCCTACCTAAGCTGACTTCCATCAATGATTCTCAGATATCAACCTCCTGAGTAGGGAAGATAACGGGTGTGAGCCACCAGAGCCTAGCTGCAACACTTTTTTTTCTTCACATATTTCACATACAGTGTGGTGTTTTCTGCTTGACATCCTAACAAGATGTTCAGAATTATTTTATTGTTGCAATGTCCCTGTTCAGTCTTAAATGTTCACCTTTATGTCAAAACATTAAAGGGAAGAGACTCTTGTAAATCAAGAGGTAGGAGTGGCAGTGTTACTAGTATAGTTGTGGGGGGGGGAGGACAGGGGAAGAGGGGGAGGACAACAGAATCAGGAAACTACAAAGTCAGATTGCCAGTACCCTGAAAACTTGAAGCTTGAAGCAAGTGTTTGAAGCTGGTGGGAAGCTGATGAATTATTAATAGTATGTTAATTTATGTGTTGATGTTTGTATGAAGACAGCAGAATTGTATGTGCCAGAGAGAGAGAGTATTTGTTTTATTGGGTATTGATTTGTGAATGTGTGTCTCCTTGAAGCATGTGTTCTCTGTGACTGAAAGGATTTCAGGGTCCTTATATATATATTTCATTTACCTGCTGTTTCTGTTTTCTTTTCTTTTCTTTTTTTGTGCCTATCCTGAAGCTTGAACTTAGGGTCTGAGCACTGCCCCTGAGCTTCTTTTGCTCAAGGCTGGCTCTCTACCACTTGAGCCACAGAGCCACTTCCAGCTTTTTCTGAGTAGTTTGATGGAGATAAGAATCTCACGGCCTTTCCTGCCTGGGCTGGCTTTGAATGATGATGCTCAGATGTCAGACTCCTGAATGATTAGGATAATAGGGAGGAGCCATCAGCATCCAGTTTACCTGCCTTATTAAGGTCAAGAAACCCTGTGCAGACAGAAAAGGGGCATGGCAAAAAGTTTGACACTCTGTGCTCTCAGGGTGTTGAAGAACAACAACAAAAGCAGATATAGTTTAACAGGAGACTTTCTGCAATCAAACGCCAGATTCTTTATTGAGAATGTTTGGGTCCCCCTCCCTCCAGCCCAGTCTATATCCTACTCATACATCCCTGCCTATCAGCTACTAGAAAAGAATTCAGGCTTAAACACTTCCTTCCATTGTACTCAAAGTAGATATTAACTGCAAACAATCAAGCATTGGTCTTCAGACCAAGATGATCTCCAGGAACTCCATAAGAAAGTGAGGAGTGAAGAGGAATCATCCATGCCCCATGCTAGTGATCAGTGCTCACAGATCAGATGCAATGCTCTCAACTTGACACAGAATTTTTATGGACATGACCCTAGAATCCTAGAAAACATGTTGACAGCTTTAAAGGAGAGAAATATGAGTTGCCAAAAATGTCCAAAAGAAAGGGGAACATTTCCCTAGCTTACTTTGTCATTTTGGTGTTGGATAATTTCTTCTCCTACCCCCTGGGCTGGGGGTGCATAACCTTGTATTTCTCAATCAAATCCTCCCAGGTGAATTTTTTTTTGTCGGTTGTGGGGCCTGAACTCTGGACCTGGATGCTATCCCTCAGCTCTTCAGCTCAAGGCTAGCGCTCTACCACCTGAGCCACAGCGCCACTTCCAGCTTTTTCTGCTTATGTGGTGCTGAGGATTCGAACCTAGGGCCTAATGCATGCAAGACAAGCACTCTACCACTGAGCCACCTTCCCAGCCCCCCAGGTGATTATTAAAGAGAACCTTAATATGAGAGTTGAGATAGTAATGACCTAAGAAGCTAACTAAAGAGAATCAGTGTCTCACAATCATTAAGGTTCATGGCCATTTACAGGAGTGATCCTCATAGAAATGAGGGAAAGGACACACTTCTGTCAAGGCCCTGTCCCAGCCCTGGAATCTCAGGGCCTGAAGGGCCTATTGGGTCTGATAGATTTTTGTGGAGCATGAGCCCCAGACAGCCTTTTGGCTGATGCTCTTATGGGCAGCTGGTACTTCGTAGTCAGGAAGATGAGGTCATAAGTTACTAGGAAGCCATCGTTGTAGACATAGAGCTTGTGGTCCCAGGGGCAGTAATTGATGCCATGCAGAGTTTCCAACATCTTGTCCAACAGGATGCTGAGAGTGTGCTCCTGCCCTGTGGTGGTGTCAAATGCATAGAAGATCTCCTCCTGGCGAGTGCTCAGTGAGCGTAAGGCATACAGCACCCCACAGGCCATGAAGGTCCCTGACAAGCCTGGCTTATACTGGCTGGTGTGCCATGTTTTCTCTACTTCGAGGGTGCTGGCATTGAGACGACTTATTACAAGGTTGCCTTTGCTGTGCTCAGTGGCATAGATCACCCATAGCCCTTCCTCATCACCAGCAAAATTTAAGCCCGTCCAGGGCACATTAGCATAGGAGAAGCGGTTATTGTAGGTGGCACCAGGCAATGGGCGCCTCAGCACCAGGGTGTTGGAGGACAGATCCACTTTGGCCATGTCATTGGTGCCATAGTAGTTAAAATACATGAAGTTATTGTACACCGTATTGCCACTGCCGTCGCCATAACCCATCTTCCACTGCTCGTAGTTCTTCAGGAGCATCAGGTCATCGTAGAATTTGTACAGCCGATAGAAGTCGAAGTACCTAAGCCAACACGTGCATTGGAATCATTAAATGACAGCACAAACCAGGGTAACTGAAGTGCTATACAAATGAGCAGTTGAATATGTCCGATAAGAACAAGGACTTTACCCATTGCAACAATGAGAAGTACAAGTCGTTATGTCGAGAACGAACTTTACAACTTTGGTGGGGGGGGTGGTAGGGAGGATTAGCTGGGGGGGGGCGGGGGAGGATGGGAAGGGATGGGAAGGGGAAACAAAGGAAGAGGCTGCAATGCTTGATAAGAAATGTACTCATTATCTTGCCCATGTAATTGTAACCCCTCTGTACAGTATTTTTCATAATAAAAAAATTAAAATTAAAAAAAAAGGACTTTAGAATCTGACAAAATTCAGTTTAAATCTAACTGCTTTTTTACCACTAGATACCACAAGAAAATAAAGTGTTGTTGAAAATGATATTAGCAAGGACAGTGGCACTGTTCAGTTGGTAGAATGCTTGCCTAGTAAACATGAGACTGAGTTCAAATCCCAGTACCCTCATCACTAGAAAATACCCAAAATAATGTAAATAATAAATAATAACAGGAGGAGGGTTGGGTGGGGGGCAGGGGAGAGGATGGGATGAGAAGGGGAAACAAAGGAGGAGGCTACAATGCTTGATAAGAAATGTACTCATTATCTTGCTCATGTAATTGTAGCCCCTCTGTACAGTATTTCCACAATTAAAAATAAATAAATAAATAATAACAGTTGCAGTAAAAAATACCAACAACTGCATTGTCTGTTGAGCCTTGTAAATAATTCTGTCATTGAATCACAATTTAAAAAAACGTAATAAAGATTTTAGCTTGTAGACTATGGACTAGATCTCAGAGAGGTTAAGTACTCAGCTCAAGGTCACAAGATTGTTAGATGAATCTGTAAAGGGAATAACAAAAGATCCAGGCATCAGTGGCTCAGGCCTGTAGTTCTAATTACTCAAGAGGCTGAGATTTAAGTATCTTAGTTCAAAGCCATCCCAGGCAAATATATCTATGAGACACACACAAAAAGAATAATAAAAGAATATATTTCATTGATTGTTAGGAATGAACAAGATAATGCAGAGAAACCATTTGGTACAGTATATCATCCCAAAGCAAGCACTCAACAATAGTAGCTAGTATATTTTCTTCTTTATGGACACTTTTCCCATTTTAGACTCTATTGTCTTCCACCTGCCTTAACATGGAGGTGTCCCATAGTAGGACACAATTTTGGAATTGAATTCAAGGTCAAGGTCCACTCAGTCACTCTGGAAATGACCTAAGTTCACTAAATTATAAGTATTCTTTTTTTCCTTCCTTCCTTTCTTCCTTCCTTTCTTCCTTCCTTACTTTCTGTCTTTCTCTCTTTCTGTCTTTCTTTCTCTTTCATTCTTCCTTCCTTCTTTCTTTCTTTCTTCCTTTCTTTCTTTCTTTCTTTCTTTCGTCCTGAAGCTTGAACTCAGGGCCTGGGCACTATCCTTGAGCTTTTTTGCTCAAGGCTAGTGCTCTGCCACTTGAACCACAGCTCCATTTTCAGCTTTGGGGGTTTTTTGTCATTGTTTTGTTTTGCTTTGCTTTTTAGTAGTTTATTAGAGATGAGTCTCACAGACTTTCCAGCCCAGAGTGTGGCTTCAAACCACAATCCTCAGAGCTCAGCCTCCCAAGTTGCTAAGCAATACAGGCATGAGCCAACAGAACCCTACAATACTTTCTTTTCTTAATACTGTGTTGTCTTAAATTAATAACTACAACTTAGAGAGAATTCAAAGTGCAAGAGTATACTGAAGTGTTTCATATTCTATAGAGTGCTCACAGGAACTGAGGTGCATTGTAACCATATTAACCTTTTTGAGATGAGCTTCATTTCAGAATCTGAGTGTCTGGTTCTACCCATCTTCATCCCTTCTTCCCGTGACCTTCTGCTTAGTTGGGTCCATCCCATACTATCATGGAAACACTGTATAAAGTACACTGACTTTCCTAGCCAGGTTGGAATTGAAGGGCTACCTGTCTACCCACTGAATCATTCAGCCATTCTTTTAGCCAATAAATATTTGTCAGCACTTGCTATGTTCATCTATGCTTTTCTATGTATGTTGTGCAATCTTCTCATAGATTTAATCATCCTCACCTCACAGATGACTAAGAACAGGTCCTTTTCTCTCGACTTAAGTGAGACTCAAACTTAAATCAACTGAACTCCAAGTCTCAAACTGAGCTAGGATCATTCTCTAAACATCTTCTCAGTAGGAAGTTAGGCAATTCCGTGGAGAAGTTTGTCCTTGAGATAGGATTAAACTAGAAACAGAACCATGACCTTGCTCATAATAATTAAATTTTTCAAGCATTAGATTTTGGAGGAACTCAGGGGCATCTAGGCCATGCGGATCCCATTAGAAGAATGTTAGGAAGAGACCTATTAGGTACAGGTTAGATTGGCCTTGGGAACATGCATAAAATGGGGAGAGGAACCTGGGTTGGTGCTACAAAGAAAATGGCTGGGCTAAGGGAGGGCACATGTAGAATGAATCTGGATATAGAAAAAAAAGACATCTGGGACTCACCTGCCATCTGCACGCAGAGGGGCTACCCAGTAAAGAGAAGAGGCTGGTTTGGGCGCCGAGTCTCGGCCCCAGGCACCTGCCTTGTAGGAAATGCCCCTCCAATTGAGGTTCAACACAAAGGGTCTGCTAACTTTCTGGAGTCCTCCATGGGCACAAGAACCTTCAGGGGAGAACAGGCAAGGTCTGAGCATGTTGCGAAGCATACAAGTCACAGAGAGCAGAGTATGAAGTCCAATAAGGTATGTTAGAGAGATGTCCATGCACGTGAGCACATACAACAATATACAAACAAGGTGCATGCACAGAGATTAGTGTCCATGTGTATGAAATGTTCCTACATCTATATGTGAGACTATGACAGCTGGGGTGTGTATTTCTTAGTGACACACAAGCTAAAGAAATTCAAGATGAATCTCTTCCCCCTTCCCCCACCCAAGACCCTTACTGCCCTCTCAGGAGGCTATGGCCCATTCTGCACCCACCCAGGTAGTGGGGAAATACAGTCTGTAACTTCACCTGGTGCTAGGGGAAGGCCAGAGTCTCTGGAGGCCTGGTCCTGCTCCTTTTCCCTCTCACACTGGCTTAGCTGGCCCTCCAGGACATCGACTTCCTGCTGGAGAGCATTGAAGCTACGCTGCTCAGTGTCAGCCAGGACCTTCAGGGTGAGACTGGCATTTGTCACCTAAGGAAAAAGAGCTATGGGTGAGATGAAGGTGCTAGAATGTTCTCCAGAACTGATCTCTGGTGTTTGATTTCTTCGTTCAGGATCGTCTTCTACCTGAAGAAGTGATTTGGGAGTGTATCAATTACATGAGGTTGGCTAGGACAGAAGACAGAGAGTTCTTTCATCTATCCGTGTACCTTTCCTTGGAGTTGGTGGAGAAGATCTGCAGCCCCGCTAACTCCTCCCTTGATGTTAAGCTGGCTTGCCAAACGCTGTACTCCTTCCAGCTCCACACGTAGCAGGTTGAAGGCTGGGCTCTCGTCGTGAGAAGCAACCGTGCTAGGATTTCTGAACTCCGGGATGTGGTTCATTTCCAGGACCTGGTTGTCTTGTTCTTCAATGGCACGTGCATAGTCATTGGCCTGGGAGTGGGGGGATGGACAGACAGTCCTCCACCACAAAGTCTCGTGGCTCTTTCCATCCATTCATACCCTCCCAAGACCACACAGGTTACAAAGCACTCTTATATCCATCATTTCATCTTTCTTAAATCTAACACTCATACCATCTCTTTACAGATCTTTATAGCTTCTTTCCCCTTGTCTAGTTGGAGCTCTCTTTTTCTCTAGACTGGGAGAATAAGTGACTACAAGCCATCAAATTTCTTCAGGCAGCTCAACAAGTGGAGATATACCCACCCACCCTTCCACTCAATGCACTGATTTTTTTTTTTTGTCAGTTGTGGGGCTTAAACTCAGAGCCCGGGCACTGTCCCTGAGCCTCTTTGTGCTCGAGGCTAGCTAGCACCCCACCACTTGAGCCACAGTGCCACTCGTGGTTATTTAATGGTTCATTGGAGATAAGATCACAGGGACTTTTCTGCCCCTGTTGGCTTCAAACCGTGATCTTCAGATCTCAGCCTCCTGAGTAGCTAGGATTACAGGCGTGAGACACTGGTGCCGGCTAATGCACTGGGTTTTTCTAAGTTTTATTTTATTGTAAAGATTCTGTACAGAGGGGTTATAGTTACAGCAAGGTAATGAGTATATTTTTTCAAACAGTGTCACCCCCTCCCTTGTTTTCTCTCTCTTTCCCCCAGCTTCCTCCCCCCCCCAAGTTGTAAGGTTCCTTTCCAATGTAGTGTCTAGTGAGTATTGCTGTTGTAACACACTGATTTTAGCTCTTCAATTCAGACTCATTCCAGTCACCTTTCCTTCAATTATCACTTTCCAGTCTTTGATTAATTTATATTTATGCCTAAATCCCCCCCACATCTTTTAATCTCCCATTGGATTCATACCCTTAACTGTACAAAGCATCCCTAGCGGTCATAATTCTTTTTTTACTGCTACTACCATTGGGGATCCCAAAAGTAGTACCTAATTTCACCCCACCACCCCATCCTAAGGATTCATCTCAAAGATAAAGGAAGTGCTTCTTTTAGCTTCTGCTCTACTAACGGGATTTGTTTCCATGCTAGATCTGATCAGAGTTGTGCTAAGCTAATACCTGGCCCCATCCCCAGACCAGCCCACAGCTCCAACACTTACCCTGGACATCAGTTGCTCATACTTGCCTGCAAGCTTCTGCACTGCACTTTGCAGCTGCTCCAGCTGCTGCAGTAGGGTGGAATTGTTGGGCAGGAAGACCACACAGTGGCATGTGCCACTCTCATCCACCAAGTTTGAGATACTTCTCACCAGCTGCAAAAACATGACCATAGGTACACTAAGATATAAAGATACCTGATGGACCACAACATGCTATTTGCAAACATGAGGCAGAAGAAGAGGCTGACCCTGCTCTGGAGTATGAGAGAAGAGTTCTTTTATTTCACAGGAGCTTGAGCTACTTTTCCCTATGTTAAGGGTTTGAGTTACTTTCCTTGGAATTTCCCAGAATGGAAGCTTCTGTCTCTCTGGCTCCTATTGGCTGGGCTACCCTCACCTAACTTCATGCATTGATCTAGTTGTAGTTCACATAGTGAAAGCCAACTTTTCCTTCAGGTTCTGCGGAAGAAAGCAAAGCTAGCCTGCTTACAAGCATTTGGGGACATGCCTTTACTTCTCTAGGATGTCCTCACTCTCAGAATTGAGCAGATTGCTACAAATCCATCTGAACCTGAAGGAAATAGGTAGACAGAGTTCCTAATCAGAAGGCCAAGGAACTGTGACAGCATAATGACATGTCATACTCGAAATTAATACTTAACATCCATAAAATAACATGGCATAAGGTGAGTTGAAATCCATAATTTGTTATTTTTTTGGGGGGGGGATGCTGATACTGTGGTTTGTACTCAGGGCTTGGGTATTGTTCCTTAGCTTTTCTACTCAAGGCTGATACCTGAGCTATATCACTACTTCCAGCATTTTGCTAGTTTTAACTGGAGATAAAAGTCTTGTTGAGCTGGGCATCTGTGGCTCACACCTGTAATCCTAGCTACTCAAGAGGCTGAGATCTAAGTATCATGGTTCAAAGCCAGCCCAGGCAGGAAAGACTGTGACACTCTTATCTCCAATAAACCACTCAGAAAACCGGAAGTGGTACTGTGGCTCAAGTGGTAGAGTTCTAGCCCTGAGCTGAAGACCTGAGGGACAACACCCAGGCCCAGAGTTCAAGCCCCAGGACCGTTAAAAAAAAAAAAAAAGTCTTGTTGACTTTTCTGCCTGGGCTGGCTTTAAAATGTGGTCCTCGGATCTCGGATTCCTGAAGTAGTATTACAGGTATGAGCCACCAGCAAGCAACCTAGTTTTGTTTCCAGACATTGCACAAATTCATCTTTCTGTGCCCTGTGTTTTCAGATAAATACTGGTGGAAATCATGGCCTTATTGTTTTACTTTGAGAAAGAAAGAGGAGGTAAGGGAAAGAGGGAGAAAGAGAAGAAAAAAGAAAAGAAGAGGGAGAAGGAAGGAAGGAAGGAAGGAGGAAAAGAGGGAGGGAGGGAAGAAAAATATTCATAAATTCATAAAGTACTTGGAATTGTGGCTGTTTGCCTATGATTAAAGTCACCTATTAATTACAATATTCTAAGTCTATTCTATACTCCCATTTTGGAAGTATAGAATGGAAGTATATGGAAGTCCATATAAAATTGTCAGGGGGGGCTGGGAAGGTAGCTCAGTGGTAGAGCGCTTGCCTTGCATGCATGAGGCCCTGGGTTTGATTCCTCAGCATCACGTAAGCAGAAAAAGCCAGAAGTGGTGTTATGGCTCAAATGGTAGAGCGCTAGCCTTGAGCTAAAGAGCTGAGGGACAGTGCCCAGGCCCAGAGTTCAGGCCCCACGACCAACAACAACAACACCAACAAAAAAATGTCAGGAATTCATTACATGGCCTCTGTACTTCTCTGAGAAATTCCCTTTTCCGACTTCTATAGCTTCTCTGGCCCTGGCATCCATAAATTACTCTGAATATGTCTTTCACCTGAAACCTCAGTAGTTTAGAATTGGGTGGAAAGTGAAGTAAAAATTCTATAGTGTATAATGCCTTGGGCTGGCCACCCTCAGCTCCAATATTCTTAGCCTGGAAAGAATGTGGCAGAAAATACAGCTTCCTAAATGAGCAAGGTGTGTAGCCCAGAGCAATTTCTTCTCTCTGTGGCAGTCAAGAGAACTATCAGAGAAAAATGCTTTCCTCCTTCCTCCTCTTATTCTCTCTACTATTATTCTCTCCAAGGGCCTGGAATTACTTGAACAAGATCAGAATGGAGAAGGAATGCAGCAGAACCATCTTCCCAACCTGATAGCAATCCCTCTACCCTCTGCCTGTACCTGAGGCTGGCCTGGGAGCACCAAGGGCAGCCACAGTAGCTTGACCAGAAGAGTTGAAGAAGGCTGCATCTTGTCCCAGCTTCAAGAGTAGAATAAGCCCTTGAGGGTCCTCTGGGCTTTTATCTCTACTGCAAATGTTTAATCATCTCTGTAGGAGGGGACACGGATTTCAACATCCGAAATTGCTGAGAACCTGAGACGTGGGGAGGGTCTGGAGAAGTGAAGAGGATTATGACAAGCTGGTGCCCCCAAACCTGACTTGATGTCGCTTGATCACTACAAAAACAGGGTCATCCTCAGCCATTCCCAGGCCCCTGTTCCAGCTTGCCAGGCCCTCCTGTGCAAACAGATTAAAGCAAACCTGAGACCCTTTGGGGTGGATTCCAGTCAAAAGGGATTAGGAGTTTTCCTTTGACTTTAAGGGAAGAAAGAGTTGAGAAGGAAATGCAATCTTACCTGCTCTGGTAACTTAGAGGACAGAAGCTTAACTGTGTGTTTTTGGATAAGGGCCACAGCATATAGCTGGGGACCTGCCCCAGCAATACTATACTGGATTGTTCTGTCAGTACTCTATCCGGTTACCCAAATGCTTCCCAAACTACCCTAATCTAGATGCTCACAACCTCCACTACTTGTTCTCCAAGCCCCCATCCAATAGTTTATAGTCTGCCACAGGAAACTATCATGTCTCTGGACTCAAGAGTTTGTGTCCTGAGGCCTAGACCAAAGCTCACTAACTGTCCAGTGCTCTTAGTTCTGACTGCCCTAAATTATTCTCTCCTCCTCTGCCATCTCATTTGAGTACCAAGCGGTGAGAAGTCACACTTCTACCTAAGTGCATGAGGAATATCAGATGTCCTGTGAACATGTGTATCATCCATTTCCTATTAAAAGTATGTCATGTCATTTTTGTGCTGTTTGGTCTCTGTAACGCTACCATCAATACTCTGTTACTTCCCTACATCTCCTGGTGTCCCTGAATTAAGATACTGTGGCCATTTAGTATAAAGGTCTTCTGCTTACTTGTCTCATTTTTGGGGGGAAGTGTGGTGGCTATTCCCTGAAATGTATTGGGAAAGAAAGGCATGGATTTTCCACTTCTGCTTCTAGCAAGAGCTTAGATGAATACAAGTCTCCAAAAAGATATACCTAGGACTCTTTTGGGGATCCATTACCCTTTGATGGGTAATGACCATGGACCAGAGACCATGGACTCTTCCACTAACCCTTGTAGCCTGGTCTTGTTATAATCGCAGGATGCAGAGAAGGAGCCTAGAGAAGCTGGTTGGGAAACCTCAGGTGCACAGATTAGGGAAACATCTGGAATCACTGTCCAGGTGGATGTCAGCAAATCTACAGTACTTTGTGGAGGAGGGGTCAGACCAGTGAGAGAATAGGGCAGGCAACATGACAAGTAGTGTGGAATTATCTTCCCTATTTGAACCTGCTGCACCTAGCCAATGGCAGGCACAAGGTAGAAAAGCAGAAGCAGCCTCAGCATCTGATCAAATACATATGGGAAACAGCACCAGTGGGCAATCACAGTACTGTCCAATCCCTTCCCAGGTATCCAGAGCCCCACATATAAATCACCCAAGGTCAGAAACCAAGTCAGTTTCCAGAGCTGGTTTGTTGTTGTTGTTTAATTCACATTATACCATGTCCCACACTGTCCTGTCTTCACCTTTTGAGTAAACACGGAGTTCCTGCTTAGTGTCAGACATCATGCAAAATGCCCCACACAGGTCTACCTTTACCAGTCTGGCTCTGTCTGGGTGGAATGATGGGGAAAGACAAGATCTTAGCCTCCAGAATGCATCCTGGGCCTCTTGATTGTCATAGTCCAAGTGCAACTTCCTGAATTTGTGTGACTTTGCATGAAAGCCAGAGTCGACTGTGCAGAAAGAAGCGGGCAGGGTTAAGAACTCACTCTGCCCTATTACCTTCAAGACAGGAATGAGTCGGGGTGACCATATAAGCACCACCCGCAGTAGAAGATGGAGATGCCTTGGTCAGCATTCTACCCAGATGAACCCAGGAGCAATCCTTGGCAGGAGAAAACAGTGCCTTCATTTGTGTGAAGAGACCCTCTGGGAGTCCACCTTCCTCCCCGCCCCTGCCCAGATGAGCCGAAGCAAGTGCCGAAGCCTCTGAGCTATCTGCTGGGTCCGTACTCCATAGACCACGGGATTGAGGGCTGGGGGGACCACCACGTAGAGGTTTGCCAACAAGATGTGGATATGGATGGGTACCGTGTGGCGGCCGAAACGATGAGCCAGGAACGAGAAGAGCGCAGGTGTGTAGAAGAGCGCAATGACACCGGCGTGCGCCCCGCAGGTGCCCAGGGCCTTGTAGCGGGCACCAGGGGATGGCAGACGGCACACAGCGTGGAGAATGAGGACATAGGAAGCGCCTATGAGCACCAGGTCCAGGGCTGGGGAGAGCAGCGTGGTGGCTAGGCCGTACCAGATGTTGGGGCGTGTGTCCCCACATGCCAGGCGAGCCACGCCCATGTGCTCACAGTAGGTGTGGGGCAAGGCCCTCTGCCCACAGTAAGGCAGTCTCTGGAGCAGGACCACCGGGGGTGTCATAACACAGGCACCTCGAATCACAGCGGCTGCAGCCACAATTCCTACCACGCGTTGTGTCAGCAAGGCCCCATAGCGCAGAGGCTGGCAGATGGCCACGTAGCGGTCCACCGCCATGGCCAGCAGCACGGACGACTCAGCAATGAAAGCCACGTGGGCAACGAAGAGCTGAGCTAGGCAAGCCCCAAAGGAAATCTCATTGGACAAACCCCACAGCACAGCCAGAGCTTTGGGCACGGTAGATGTGGCCAGAGTCAAGTCAGCCACTGCCAGGAGCCCCAGAAACTGGTACATGGGAGATCGAAGGGCTTTGTCAGCTGCAATCAGCCCAAGTAGAAGGGTATTCCCCACCAAAGCCACCACGTAGAGCAGGCAGACAGGCACAGAAAGCCAAGAATGTAGGGCCTTCAAGCCTGGAACCCCTAGCAGGACAAAGGGCCCAGGCCCAGAGAGCAGCGAAGTCTGATTGAGAGCAGGCAATGCAGGATCCGGCTCCATCTCCAGGTTCCATGGGGCTGCGACTCTGGAGGGCATAAACGAGGCCTGTGAGAGGCAGCTACCCAATGTACAGAATGTTTAGCAAGGTCTAGATGAGGATCTGTGATTCAGTTGTTATAGTATTTTCCTAGCACCAAATAGATCACCTTTGTAGGAGCTTATTACATTCTGAATAATGGATTTCCTAAGGGTCTTGTGGGTTTGCTCATATTGTCACCTAAGGGATCGAAGATTTTGGGCTTCTGAGTGGTTAAATAGACTCCTAAGTCACACAGCTGGTTCGTAGAAAAGCTAGGGTTTGAGCCAAAATTATCAGATGAAACACCTTTCTGACAGTCCTTCCCTCTAGATAGAAGAACATCCTTCCATTGACCCAAGGAAGCCATTGTCCTCTAAGCTTAATCTCCAAAGGCAGACAGCCTTTGTGTTCCCTCTACCCTAGGAGAGATGTAAGTCAGCTGCAAGGTAGTATGGAATGTCCATTTTCCAGTCCATGAACTGACAGATGCTCCAAGTTCCTGTTCCACTCCACATTTCCCGAAGCATTTTTTAAGTTAAGTTCAGGACACACACCCCCAAACCTTGCCTCTGTGACATTCATCCTCAATTTGTTCAGTCTGTCCAGCTGGCCATAACATCATTCTCCATTTTTATCCACCAGAGTTCTAAGCATCTGGTTCAAGGAGCTTAACTTTTTTTTGTTGCCAGTATAGACATCCATCCTCTGACCCAGTTTTGTAGCTCATCTTCCTTTTGTCCATAGAAGGACACTTTAGGGTCTATAGTACCCCGTCTGGGGAAATCCAGTACCCACTAAGGGGATCTATCGCTGTGTCTGTACAGCTTTGTGAGGAATGGGATTGGATGGCTCAGTGACCATGAAACTGTCCATCTGGTAAAGATGGTCATGGTGGGAGGAGAGAGTGAACTCCACTTACCTGGGTTCAAGTAGATAAAGAACAGTCTGGAAAGGATCTAGGGGAAGGTGAGGGTTCCATGTCCCATCTGAGAACCACAGTTATGTCTTTACATGTCTTGAGAGACAGAGTCTCATCTTCTATTCTGGTGCCAAAGATTGAGGAACCTAGAGCAGATGAGCAAAGACTAGAGCCTCTAACCCTGGGTGGGGGCCAACCAAGCTTCCCATGTGACCCTTGCTTCAACATTGCCTCCTGGGGCCTTCACTCTGGGTCCTACAAAATAGAGATAGAATAAAACCCAGGCTAGACTTTCCCACGTGCAAGTCTTCTTGGTTTATTAGCTTAAGAACCAGAGCTTCCTTCTGAAGGGTGAGGCTTTGTAAGTCATGGGGCCTGGCCCTGCTGCCCTCCCCATGGGAGCCCCACTTACTCCTCAGAACCCTGGGAACATCCTGACAGGGCCCCACTTACCCCAGGGCAGGCCTAGCCCATACAAGAGAAGGAGGATATCAACAGTAGCTGGGAGTGTCTGTCTCCACATCACAGGGTACACATAATCTGCACCCAAACAAGGGCCTCTTAAGACAGTCTTGTACTCAAGACATGGAGGCCTCTTGATGAAAGTTTGTATTCAAGGTAGGGGCTTTACTAGTATACTTCCTCTTGGCCTGATTCCTCCATATCTGATTCCTTCATATCTATAGCATACAATTCTCCTGAAGAGGGAAGAAGGAAATAGGACCTTCCCCACACTTTGTCTCTCAGCCCTGTTATCTGATTCTCCTCAAACATGGTGACACCTTCTTATCATCCACCTGCCTGCTCTGCTCGGCTGATCCCTCACTCCTCACCCCATCCATAGGACTCACCCGCTCAGCTACACGTCACAGTTCAGCAAGGGGCACCAAGAGGGAGAGGGAAAGAGATGTCTCTGGCTCCCTGTGTGTGTTTCCAGGACAGGATTGCCTCTGGGCTGTAACTCAGAGTCCTGAAGCATGATAAAGAACAGTCTGGTGGTGAGACACCCGTGGCTTATGCCTGTAATCCTAGCTACTTAAGAGACTAAAAGCTGAGGATCGAGGTTCAAATCAGCCTGGGCAGACTTATCTCAGAGATACTTATCTCCAATTAACTAGCAAAAAGCTGGATGTGGAAGTCTAGTTCAAGTGGCAGAACACCCGCCTTGTGTGAAAGAGGCTAAGCAAGCATAAAATGTCCTGAGTTCAATCCCCAGTTCTGGGGGTGGGGGGTGGAGACTGGAAAAGGGAAGGTGGGCTTTTCATGTTCCACCTGAGGTCCAGTTAAGTCTTTAAATATCTCAAATTAGCTGGGCAGGGCACTGGTGGCTCATCTCTGTAATCCTAGCTGATTTTTTTTTTTGTTTTTTTTTTTGTTTTTTTTTTTGCCAGTCGTGGGGCCTGAACTCTGGGCCTGGGAACTGTCCCTCAGCTCCTCAGCTCAAGGCTAGTGCTCTACCACTTGAGCCACAGAGCCGCTTCCAACTTTTTCTGCTTATGTGGTGCTGAGGAATCAAACCCAGGGCCTCTTGCATACAAGGCAAGCACTCTACCACTGAGCCACCTTCCCAGCCCTGTAATCCTAGCTGAGATCTGAGGTTTGTGGTTCAAAGCCAGCCAGAGCAGGCAAGTCCATGAAACTCTCATCTCCAATAAACCACTCAGAAAACCGGAAGTGGTGCTATGGCTCAAGTAGTAGAGCATTTTGAGCTGAACAGCTCAGGGACAATGCGCAGACCCAGAGTTCATGCCCCACGACACACACACACACACACACACACACACACACACACACACACACACACACACACACACACACACACAGTGTCTTGAAATAGAATCTGATATTCTAACCTGGTGATGATGCTGATGCAGCCATGTTCATTATCTTGTGCTTCTTTGTAGGATCATGAAAGTCAAGTAAAAATAGGATTGTGTCACAAATAGGATCTGGGACCAAGAGGAAGATGGTCTGGGCCCTGATCCAGGACTGTCCTCTCAGATTCTTAACCTTACTCCTCACATGGCAGCCATTTTCTTCTTTTTTTTTTTTATAAATATATAACTATATTTATTTTGAATATTAAATAGTTTTTTAAATTACAAGCAATTTATTGAATCACACTATGTATCAATATACAGTAAAAATCTTACAATTTAAAAATGTACACAATTGAAACTCAAGGTTCTATTGCTGTGAACCTCTTCTGGCTGTGTGAGGTGCCAGCTGGTGGGGCCAAGTGTCCCCACAGGTCACCACCCCAGTCCCACTGCCCACAGCTTCACAGCACGTGTTCTGTCTCCCCCCCATTTTCTTCTTGGCAGAAGAAGCTGCTTATGCCACACACACACACACAGATTCTAAAGCTCTGTCTGCTATGCTAAGGCTGTCATTGTTCAGACTCCATTCATACATCACCTCCTTCTACCAACACAGGTCGTTGGGGAATGGATGACCCAGAGACCTGCAGGAGCCAGCTGCAAACTGAGACTTCTCCCCTACTCTCTGTCACTTACTCACTTACTCTGCTACTTACTTGACTATTCACTGCTTTGTCTCTATTGAACCTTTGCAGAGTCACCCTGGCTCCTGAAGAGCCCTTCCATTCAGCATAGGTCATATACTAAGTTCTGCCAAGAGTCTTTGTTTTTTGTTTTTTGTTTTTTTGGGGGGGGTCTGGTTGTGGGGCCCAAACTCTGGGCCTGGGCACTGTCCCTCAGCTCTTCAGCTCAAGGCTAGCGCTCTACCACTTGAGCCATAGTGCCACTTCCGGCTTTTGTCTTTTTGCTTATGTGGTGCTGGGGAATCGAACCCAGGGCCTCAGGCATGCAAGGCAAGCACTCTACCACTGAGCCACCTTCCCAGCCCCTGCCAAGAGTCTTGAAGGTCAAGACATTCTCTCTAGTTCAGAATAGAACATCAGACAACATACATAGTAGCCCAGGATGCACTGGGAAGGGGAAGAAGGAACAATAAAAGAGTTCAAGAAAATAATTTGCACAACCTATACATATACATATATATGTAATATGTGTGTATACATTATATATATACAGTTCCATTTTTCTTTATGATTGTGGTTGATTGATTGATAACTTGGAACCATAGTTTATTGAGAATTCATGATCCTCATTCATCCTGGTAGCAGCAGAGGTAGAGTGGCAAGATGATAGCAAGTTATATTTTTCTTATTCTTATTCACACAGCAATGAAACCCAGAGTGGGCTCTAAAGTCAGTTTATAGAAGTTTGAATACTAGCTGGGTTCTGGTGGCTCACACCTGTAATCCTAACAACTCAGGAGGCTGAGATTTGAGGATCACGGTTCAAAGCCAGCCCGGGTAGGAAAGTCCATGAGAGTCTTATCTCCAATACCACCAGAAAACCAGAAGTGGTACTGTGGCTCAAGGGGTAGAGTATTCACCTTGAGCTGAGGAGCTGAAGGACAGAGCCCAGGCCCAGAGTTCAAGCCCCATGACCAACAACAACAACAACAACAAAAGATTATTAAATCTGTTAACATAGCAAATGTCCCAACACATTTGTCAATGTTTTCATCATTATTGATCTTTTTATTATTCTTTGACTTTGTCTTTTCTGAGCCCCTTTTCATCACAGCATTCTTAGCTCTCAGTTTCATAAGCCCTTAAGTATGTCTGAAATATTTTTATAGTAAAAATTGAATTGTGGACTAAGTAAGAATGTTTGGAAGCAGGATGATCCTGAGGTTATTTTGTAATAATTTACAGAAAGGCCAGATGCCTGTGTTTCTTGAACTATAATCCAGTTATTCAGGAGGAGGAAATAGGGAGATCTTAGTTCTGAACAAACCCAGATAAAAAATATGCCTGAGACTCTATTTTAACAGAAAAACCTGGTGGTATGTGCCCATCATCTCAGCTTTAGTAGCAATTATAAATAGCAGGATCACAGTCCAAGTAAGCCCAGGGAAGAACCAAGAACCTATCTCAAAATCATGCACAAAAGGGCCAGAGGTCATGGCTCAAACAGGTAGAGCACTGGCCTAGCAAATGCAAAATCCTGGGTTTAAACCCCAACACTGAACTCCCCAAAAAGGACTGAAAAATCACAACAAAAGATTCCAGTTAGATCCAAGAAAGAACTTCCTTTACCATTGGAGCTGGAAGAACTGTACTGACTATAGAAGCTGGGAAATATGGTGTTATCTTCTTTCTCCACCTTTCCTCATTGTTCTGATCCAAGACCATGAAGACAGAGATTGCATAGAGACACCTGACCATAGTTTTCAAGGGTCATAGCACAGCACCCATTTACATTCAGAAGGATTCTAGAGCCTATCAAGGCTACACAGCAGTGAGTGTTACTCATCCTCCTCTGTTTCGGTTACTCAGTGAGGGTGAAAATGTCTGAGCAACTCATCAGTTCAAAGGGGGCACTTACTGGGGTATTGTCTCTTTTGCCCTTCAGTGGTGGACTCCATGTGGAATAAATCCAGGTAGGGAAAAAAGAGGGAAGACTTCTTCAGACCATGTCCCCAGACATGGTCTGGAGTCTAACTGATCTTGGCTGAGGAGCAGCTGGTGTGAAGGGAGCGGAACTTCTCACCTGCCTGCTGTGGAGATGGGATTAATGGAGAGGACTGACCATCCGGACTCTATGCACCCAGTCCTGCTGCAAGCATGGCTCCTCCAGCATCTCCATGGAGTTGACAGTGTATCTGAGACCTGGGAGACTCTGAAGATCAGGAAAGGCGGGTGAGGGAAAGTAGGATTTATGGACTTCTTCTGTGAGTACCTGGGGGGGGGGGGGGGGCAGGCAGGGGGAGGGCTGCTCCTGACAGGCTTGATGCTCAGCTGTGAGGTGTTAATGAGGAATTAGCAGAAATCCCAGGCTGTCTCTGGGAGATTTCCTAGGCTCTAGGTTTCTGAGCCTGCTATACTGCCACCGGAGAGTAGAGACTGAGCAAGGGTATGCAAGATGGGGGGGAGGGGGGCTGGGGAAGGGAGTTACTCTCTACTGAGCCCTGAGCCCTTAGATGGAAACTGGCTTCCTTGCTACACAATGCCCATCCCATTCCTTTCTGGAAACTGACAGCTCTTGTTCTTGAGTGGTTTCCACCCTCAGACCTGCAATAAAACTCTGTTACTCTACAGCTTTGAGCCCACCCTGAAAGCCATATGAGCTTTGTTTTTTCTCTATATAATGAGGATTGTTATATAGCCCCAAAAAGTGGTTATAAACTTAATTGAACATGCTTCAAGCACTTGGCTAGGTGCCTTGAGCTCAGAAGACATAACATGATATCACAAAAGGTTGTGTGACTTAGAAAGAGCCAGCTTGAGCCAGGTATGGGTGGTTTATACCTGTAATACAGGTGAGATGTGAGGATCCAAGTTCAAAGCCAGCCTGAGCAGAGAAATCCATGACACACTTATCTATAGTTAACTGGCAAAAAGCAAAAGTGGAGGTATAACTCAAGTAGTAGGGCACAGCATGGAATGAAAAAGCCAAATGAGAGGGGGGAGGCTCTGAATTCAAGTCCTAGGACCAGCACAAAAAGAAAGGGCGGAGAAAGGGATGGGAGAGAGAAAGACAGACAGACAGAGAGAGACAGAGAGAGAGAGAGAGAGAGAGAGAGAGAGAGAGAGAGAGAGAGAGAGAGAGAGCTTGAAAACAAACAAGAGCTACACAGAGAAACTATTGCATAACATCAATAGACATCATTTGTTTTGCAACACCTCCCCTGAAAAAATAAAAGACACACACACACACACACACACACACACACACACACACACACACACACAACTATCTCCTTTTAGAGCAACATAATAGCTTTCATAATATATTACTCACAGTTGACATTTAGCTTTAGTTCCTGAATTGAAAGAAATTTTGCTGGTATATGCGTTCATAGAACAAATTCATAATTTCTCAATTATGTTTATTATTTTACTTTTCTAGTTTCTTGTATCTTACAAAAGTACTAACCCAGTTTCTATAAAGTTTTCCTCATCAAAAGTTTTTCTTGTGCTAAGTGACACTATATCATGCTTGTAATCCTAACTACTCTGGAAGCTGAGATCTAAAGATCAAGGTTTGAAGTCAGCCCAGGCCAGACCCTAGAAACTCTTATTCTCAAATTAACCATTAAATGCTGAAATTCAAAATTGGTCTTTCATTAAAAAAAAGCGGTGCAAATGTGAGATACCCTGGTATGTAGCACAAAAATATGTAAATAAAATAAATCTCATGGTCCTGTTTTTATCTATCTGAATTTTATGCCTGTCTTTTAGTTTCTAAGGGAAAATAAAAAGATGTGATCAATCATAAACTCTCAGCTACCAATGATGGTATCAAACTGTGAAATTGCTTATAGTCTATCTATCCATTCGTTCATCTATTTATATGGTACTAGGGTTTAAATTCAGGGCCTTGTACTTGCTAGACAAGCACTTTACTACTTCAACTATTCTTCCATCTGACTGTCCCAAGCCCAAGCCCTCTGAGCAATGCTATTATTGATATGGTTGGTTCTTCTGTCCCTGTAGTGTGTAGATTTTTAAATCACCTAAGCTCAAGTAATCCTTTTGCCTGTTCTTTACATTATTTTTTTTTTTTTTGGTCTGTTGTAAGGCCTGAACTCTGGGCCTGGGTGCTGTCCCTCAGCTCTTCAACTCAAGGCCAGTGCTCTACCACTTGAGCCATAGCATTACTTCCAGCTTTTTCTGCTTATGTGGTACTGAGGAATCGAACTCAGGGCCTCATGTATGCAAGGCAAGCACTCTACCACTGAGCCACCTTCCCAGCCCCTCCTTTTATTCTTATGGCTCAAATTCACTAAATTTTTCAAGATACACCACAGGAAATGTCTTTTCCAAAGTTTTTCTAGACTCTGAAGGTGAGTGAGTAAATGTCCTTTTTTGTTTCCATAATAGTTTCCAATCATTGCTGTACAAAGGACTAACTTTATCTGCATAGATTATCTACATATACATTTTTTGCTAAGGTTGTCTTCTTGATTATAAGCAACAACAGCATGCTCTACTCCATCTCTACTCCTGCTTTGTAAACATTTTCTTTCAAGTAACAGTGACTTTGGGAAAGTTATTGCATGAAAATTTTAAGAGACAAATAAAATGTAACAAATTTATTTTCATAATCCAGGTCAGAATGGCAGATATAAAGCATAAAACCCTATAACTGCTTTTTTTCCCCCTTTGTCCCTTTTCTTTAGTTTTGCAGTGCTGAAATCAAACTCAAGACTTTTTACGTGCCAGGCAAACACTCTACCACTGAGCTACACTCCCAAACCCCTTCATTATTCATTTTTAAGAAGTTCTAAGTCAGTCTCCAGAATCCAGAAGCCACATCTAATTGCCACTAATATTTGAAAGAAAACATATACACAGCTTTTGGTTTAAATACAAATTGCAAACGTCTGAGTTAAGATGGAGCATATGAAATAGAACAGTGTGTTAACAAGATTAAAATCCTAGGGGCAACAAATATGGAATAACAAAGACATAGTTCAATGTAAGAAGTCTGGAAGAGATTACTAGGAACACATTCATTAATCTCTACTATTTGTAGAAAATTCTAGTAGATGTGCAGATGGACAGATATGTAACAGGTCCTATTCCCCCATTAGTAGAATTGCTAGTATAAGGTTTTGCACAAAGGCAAGGTGTATACACATATAAATATTTGTGTATATATGTATATATATACACACATACATGTATATATACATATATATGTATTGCGTATGTATATATATGTATATATTTGTGTATGTGTGTGTGTATATATATATATATATATATATATATATATATATATATATATATATATAGCCTAAGATATTTTGAGTTCTTGCTTAGCTTCTTCACTCAAGGCTAGTGCTCTGCCACTGGAACCACACCTTCACTTACAACTTTTTGCTGGTTAAATGGAGGTAAGAGTCTTGGGGAATTTTTTCTGCCCAGATTGAGTTTGAACCTCAATTTTCAGATCTCATCCTCCTAAGTAGCAGGATAACAAGCACTAGCTACCAGTGCCTGGCTTGCTATTTTTTTCCAATACAAACCATAACATGCAATTCCATTTGTGGTCCAGTGATAAAACAGAAAATTTGTAATCTCTCTCATCAGAAAAAGCCAGTAGAGGGCCTGGGAAGGTGGCTCAGTGTTAGAGTGCTTGCCTTACATGCATGAGGCCCTGGGTTCAATTCCTCAGCACCACATAAGCAGGAAAAGCCAGAAGTGGGGCTGAGGCTCATGTGGTAGAGCACTAGTCTACAGCTGAAGAACTGAAGGACAGCACCCAGGCCCAGAGTTCAGGCCCCACGACTGACAAAAAAGAAAAAGAAAGAAAGAAAGAAAGAAAGAAAGAAAGAAAGAAAGAAAGAAAGAAAGAAAGAAAGAAAGAAAGAAAGAAAGAAAGAAAGAAAGAAAGAAAGAAAGAAAGAAAGAAAGAAAGAAAGAAGAAAGAAAGAAAGAAAAAAGAAAGAAAGAAAGAAAAGAAAGAAAGAAAAAAGGCAGCTGGATCTGTAAATCTTGACTGAGGGCAAGGAAAGCTTGGCCTGGTCTGCTTTCTCCTCTTATAAAAGGTGAGAAGAAGGGAGAAATACTCAATTTTTTATTTATATATATTTTTTGGTGGGTTGTATGGAGTCTGAATTCTGGGCCTGGGTGCTGTCCCTCAGCTCTTTAGCTCAAGGCTAGCAGTCTACCACTTGAGCTACAGCGCCACTTCCGGGCTTTTTTCTGCTTATGTGGTGCTGAGGAATACCCAGGGCCTCATGCATGGAAGGCAAGCGCTCTACCACTGAGCCACCTTCCCAGCTCTAATTAGCTCAATTTTAAATATAATGTTGCATTAATAATTAGTCAAGATAAAGGCATGTAAAACATTTTTTAAATTTTATTGCAAAGGTGATTTACAGAGGGGTTTAGTTATTTAAGTCAGGTAATGAGTACATTTCCTTTTGAAATGTGACACAATTTATAGTCTGAAAATCATATTTGTCGACATTTTCCTTTTAGTACTTACTCTCTGAGTCCAGATAGCAAACAATAAAATTACCTAAAAGATCAGGTTAAGTGAAGTAAGTCAGGCCTAGAGAGACGAAGGAGGCATGTTTTTCCTTATACGTGAAAGCTATAAACTTATAAGCTTATAAACTTATAAGTAAATACGTTGAGTGCTTGTAAGAGTATACATATTAACTGAAATATGGAAGATTCAAGGGTGAACTGTGATAGTGTAATACCTTATAAAGGCAAAGCCAAAGTTGAAAAAAATAAATACCAGGAAGTGGGTACTTGAAAAGGATGGGGCTGGGTCAAGAGGAAAGAGAAGAAGGGGAATTAATTTTAAAAAAATTTTAAGATGGTATATTACAACTATGCTGCATATTGAGTTGCCAGCAAAAAGACCATGTAGGAGGAGAAATAGGAATTGTCATGAGAAGAAGGGTCTGTTATTAGCAAATTGGCAGCCACAAGAATAGGAGGAAGCAAAAGAGACATACTGACAACGGCCCCATCCTGTTTTGTTTTGTCTTGGAGTCCATGAGTCTTTCATGGAAACCATTCATGCATGTCTGTGAATAATCCTGGATTTGAGTTCCAATCAAGATGAATGGAGTATGTCCTTTCAAATGATCTCAGCTCAGAATCTATTTGCTTATTATATCCTCAGTAAGCTTTTAAAACTATCAGCTCTTGGCTAACCCATGGTCTCAGAAAGATGAAAAATACCAAAAGAATGAGAATCACCAGAAAACATCATGCTGTCTGTGAATGTTTTTGGCAAGCTGGCGCAGGAAGTAGATCCTTCATAGAGATTTCGTGGCTCACTTGAAAATGACTGAGGTTCCCACAGAGGAGACTGGAATGTTGGTCGCCAAGCCTGACAGGGCCAAGAGGCAATCTTACTCAAAGAGTGCATTTTAATTAGGTGGGAAAATGCTAACAGTAGATCTTTAGAACATTTTATTAGCACATACTAGTGATATACATTCATCCCATTTATCTTTCTTCCTCTATCCCCTGCCCTGCTTCCCAAAACAATCCTAAAAGTTTTCATTGTTCCATGTTCATACAAAATGCAAAACAATGCTGTTCATGAGGCAGAGATCTGAGGATTGTGGTTCAAAACCAGCCCAGCAGCAAAGTCCATAAAAGTCTTATCTCCAATTAGCTACTAAAAAGCAGAAGTAGATCTATGGCTCAAGTGGTAGAGTGCTAACTTGAAGCAAAAAGAAAAACAAACTCAGAGATAGAGCCCAGGCCCTGAGTTCAAGCAGTTAGCCCATATTCACCCTTTCTGTTGGCCTCCCCCATCCCACTGGTAGCACAGACCTGTTTTTACATTTCTGTTATTCATTCCTTTATGTCATTTTTTAAAGTGCATTGTCAGCCTTCATAAGTCTAAGTGCTTAGGACAATTTCTAAAATTATTCAGGATTCCATATATCTTCCAGCTAAATGAATTATTATTTTGTGTGTGTGTGTGTGTGTGTGTGTGTGTGTGTGTGTGTGTGTGTGTGTGTGTGTGTGTGTGTGTGTGTGTGACAGTGCTGGGGTTTGAACTCAGGACCCTATGCTCTTATTCAGGTTTTTCACTCAGGGATAGTACTTTACCACTTGAGCCATGACTCTACTTCTAAATTTTTGCTGGTTGATTGGAGATAAGAGTCTCTCAGATTTGTCTGCCCAGGGTTGGCTTGGAACCTGGATCTTCAGATCTGAACCTCCTAAGTAGCTAGGATTACAAAGTGTGAGCTACTGGCATCCTACACTAAATGGAGGACTGCCTAAAAACTTGACCAAGAAGGTTCTAATCACATGTTTTGAGATGCACTGTACCGATTTTTTAGAACCCAGGATAGAGTTGAATAGAGTTGGGATAGAGTTGAAAGCCACTGGATCAATCGACTGTATTTTCTAATGCCCTACAATTATACTCCTCAGAGTTTTCTTTGATCATGTGTCATGTTTTCTAAATGCTAATGCCTATAAAATTGGGATGTGACTTATTGAAAATGTGTTACTCTATTGTAGAGTTCCCGGTCTTGTTCATCATCCTCACTATTGCTACATCTTGTAATCAATTGTCTCTTATAACCAAGGAATCTCAGTCTGTAGAGTAGACCTCCACAAATTCTCCCAACCAATGTGATTTAATTTTCACTTGAATGTCCAAGTCAATTGACTTGAGGGTACTGTGGCAATCCTAGCCCTTTTTCTTTCAGATCTCCAACTGTGTGTAGGGGTTTACATTCTCCTAGTACTACGGCTGCAGTTCACCTTCTCTAGGTCCTTTAGAGCCAAGAAGCTACTCTCCCCTCCCAGAACCACAGCCAGCCCTCCTGGCATTGGCCCCACATGCTAATGCTCTCACTCCTGTGAGAGCTAGCTGACAGAACTTGTTTATAGCAGACTTGGAAGAAATGGGAGTCACCTTTAAGAGATTTGCACTGAAGCACAAAACATACAATACTCAGCATCAGTTATTATCATAAATAACCTAAATATCCGTCATCTGATCTCCTAAATTATTTATTTTTCATTTTTTATTCTCTCTTCATCAGTGTCTCTACCTAAGCACATTCTCTCATCATAGCCTTAAACCTTACCATGTTTATGGGTCTTTCCACTTAGAGTACTTCAACTCTGTTTGCAGTTGTTTCCTCTTGATAGGGACACCTGTCCAATTCCATGTTGCCAAAGCAAGGGCAACCAAGGGTTTTCTTTAATATGTACCCAGAACTATCTCCTTCATGTACATCCTTCCACCTTGCTGCAACACAGCTATGGTTTTAAAGAGCATCTGCTTTTCATTCTGGCCACATTTACACATACTACAAACAAAGATGGGAATATCATTCTGTACTTTTGAGGGGAAACAACAATAGGATCTTCTCTCTGATCTGCTTGGTCTTCACTCCATAGACATGGGGTTGAGCGCAGGTGGGATAACAATGTAGAGGTTGGCAAACATGATGTGGAAGGTGCGGAGAACCCTGTGCCCAAAGTGATGGGCAAGCATGGAGAAGAAGGCAGGTGTATAGAACATGAGAATAGCACAGACGTGGGAACCACAGGTGCCCAGGGCCTTCTGGCATGCATCTTGGGAAGGGACGCGAAACACTGCACGGAGGATGAGAGTGTAGGAGACCGCAATGAGGACCACGTCTGAGATCACCGTCATGATGGGAACGCAGAAGCCGTACCAGATGTTGATGGAGATGTCCGCACAGGCCAATCGGGCAACACCTATGTGCTCACAGTATGTGTGGAGGATGATGCGTGTCCCACAGAATGGGAGGCCTGTCAGCAGGATGCTGCAGAAGCTGCGCCAGGAGGTACCCACTGCCATCTCGATGATGGTCCTGAGCGTTAAGATCGTGGCATATCGCAAAGGGGAACAGATGGCCCCGTAGCGATCAAACGCCATGGCCATCAGAATGGCTGAATCCAGGACAAAACTGTCATGCAGGAAGAACCTTTGCGTCAGGCACCCGGGGAATGTGATTTCTCGAGCGTCTAGCCAGAAGATCCTGAAAGTTTGGGGCACAAGAGCTGTAGACAGGATTAGATCAGTTGTGGCCAGCATGGAGAGAAAGAAGAACATGGGCTCGTGAAGGCTGCGCTCCACCACGGTAAGGTAGAGAAGACACAACATAGATCAAGCAGAAGGGAATCCCAATCCATACATGGAACTGCTCCAGGCCTGGGATCCACACCAAAATGGAGAGCCCTGGGTTGTGAGCGCTCAAGGTGCAAGACACCATTGCCCCAAAGCCTCTGGTCCTAAGGACAGATGATAATAAGGATATTTAGGCTTACTAAGACACTCTCAACCCAATCATGACTGACTCCTGAAGTTAGGGTGGCAGTATAATTTATCATCCAAGAGGGACTCTCTTTGAAGTGAAAGAGGATCGGCTGAATGAGGAAGGCAGCACACGCACACCCATGAAGATACACAGTCACCCTCTCTAAAGAGAAGCTCCTCCCCTTTCCAACCACTTCCCCACAAGTTTAAATGACCTCTCCAAGTAGCTTTCCAGATAGGCTGTACTCTTTTTATTACCTCTTGTCTGCTGACAAATGTTAACAAGTGACAGGACACACTTTTGGTCTTATATGACTTTGTAAACATCATTGGTGAAGACCTGCTTGCTTTGCCATTGTGTAATATCTACCTCTGGTCCTAAAAGAACCACTTGCCCTCAACTTATTTTTGTGGTGCCAGTCCTGGGGCTTGAATTTAGGACATGGGTGCTGTTCCTGAGCTCTGTGGCTCAAGATTTGTGCTCCACCACTTGAGCCACAGCTCCACTTCTGACTTTTGGATGGTTAATTCAAGATAAAGGTCTCATGGACTTGCTTGCTCAAGCTGCTCTGAACTACGATCCTCAGATCTCAGTCTCTTGAGTAGCTGGGATTATTGGTGTGAGCCATCAGTGCCTGACTCTAGATGCTCCTTTAAAAGCTACCTGAAGTGGTTCTTAGATTTGTTAGATCAACACGGTATGTCATCAACTGATAATTTAGCCTAGCAAACACTGAGTCTTTCACTGTGCTAGATTAACATATGTGGGTGGCTCACATTTGTAACCCTAGCTACTCAGGAGGCTGAGATCTGATTATCATAGTTCAAAGCCACAATTCAAAGCAGGAAAGTCAGTGAGACTCTTATCTCCAATCAACCACCAGAGAACAGGAAGTGGTGCTGTGGCTCAAGTGGTAAAGCTTTGAGCTGAAGAGCTGAAGGACATTGCTCAGGTCCAGAGTTAAGCCCCACAACCAAAAATTAAAATAAAATAAAATATTTCAATGCACTAAACACAAATGTTTTAATACTTGAGATTTAAAACTAGAGTAACAGGAGCTGGGAAGGTGGCTCAATGGTAGAGTGCTTGCCTAGCATGCATGAGGCCCTGGGTTCCATTTCTCAGCACCACATGAGCAGAAAAAGCCGGAAATGGCGCTGTGTCTCAGTGATAGAGTGCTAGCCTTGAGCTAAAGAGCTGAGGGACAGTGCCCAGGCCCTGAGTTCAGGCCCCATGACCACCAACAACAACAACAAAAACTAAAGTAACAATATCTTAACACGATAAGCTTAATAACACTAATGAAGATTTTTGTCCAAAAGAAGACACTTCTCTGTGTCCAAATTCTATTCGGTAGACTCGCTGAACTGAGTCATGTACTCACTCAGAGACACATATGCAATTAATATTAATATTTATGGGCATACACTAGCCTATACCTAGATATTTTGCCATCATATGTTCATATATACCATCTTACAGTTTTAAATACTCCTTCCTTTATTTGTTTGGGTTTTTTTTTTAACTGTATTTTTTTTGTCTTTTCTTTTTTGGTACTGGGGATCGAACCCAGGACGTTGCACTTGCTAGGCAAGCGCTTTGCCACTGAGCTACATCCCAGCGCTCCTTCCTGTATTTACTAATCTATTTCTCTCCCTCCCTCCTTCCCTCTCTCCCCACTCACATACACACACACACACACACACACACACACACACACACACACACACACACACACACACACAAGTGAAAGGATATTAAAAGAAGTATTTCATGATTGCATTTTGTTACTGCCATATTTGTTATAAACTCTTAATAGCTTTTCTTTCTTTTTTTCTTTCTTTTTTTTTTTCTTTTGTCAGTTGGGGGCCTGAACTCAGGGCCTGCGCACTGTCCCTCAGCTCTTCAACTCAAGGCTAGTGCTCTACCACTGGAGCCACAGCATCACTTCCAGGTTTTTTTTGCTTATGTGGTGCTGAGGAATCGAACCCAGGGCCTCATGCATGCAAGGCAAGCACTCTACCACTGAGCCACCTTCCTAGCCCCTCCTAAAAGCTTTACTTAGAGAATGTGTCTTTTAAAGAGTAGGTTCTGTGCCTTCTTCCTTCCCCAACCTGTCCACACCTAGAAAGCTTCCTTTTTTTTTTTTGGTGGTCATGGGGCTTGAACTCAAGGTCTAGGTGCTGTCCCTGGGATCTTCAGCTCAAGGCGAGTGCTCTACCACTTGAGCCACAGTGCTACTTCTGGTTTTCTGGTGGTTCATTGGAGTTAAGAGTCTCATGGACTTTCTTTGAACTGCAATCCTCAGATCTCAGCCTCCTGAGTAGCTAGGATTACAGGCGTGAGCCACCAGTGCCCAGCTAGGAAGCTTCTTATGCTCTAGGGGACCAGAGGTGCAGCAAGGCCAGGGACTCCCAGGGTCACGGCTATGATGCAGCTTGTGATATCCAGACATGTCATGCTTTTAACATCACAAGGGAAGAATCACATTCAACCTTATCCTTACCCCTACTTTTATGTTAGCATAAATTAATTGTACAATGGTAACAGATCTATACATGCATTTAATGTATTTTGATCAAATTTGCCTTCCATTACTCTTTCCTAACATCCCCTCCTTTCTTTCCTATTTCTGTTTAGTTTCTAATGGGTTTTGTTATACTATTTTCATGCATATATAGTATACTCCAATCATATTCAACTCCCATTGCCCTCTTCCCCTACCTCCTCCCCTTCCATTTTCCTCCAATAATCCTTTTTTTAACATTCAATCATATATTTTCAGTTTAGATTACACATAAAAGTTAAATATGTGGGCTGGGAAGGTAGTAGAATGGCTTGCCTTGCATGCATGAGGCCCTGGGTTCGACTCCTCAGTACCACATAAGCAGAAAAAGTCAGAAGTGGCGCTGTGGCTTAAGTGGTAGAGCACTAGCCTTGAGCTGAAGAGCTGAGGGACAGCATCCAGGCCCAGAGTTCAGACCCCACGACCAGCCAAAAAAAAAAAAAGTGAAATATGTGAGATGCTTCTTTCCAAGTTGGCTATCCCTTTCAACATGGTAATCCCCAGTTCCATCCATTTTCCTCCAGATGCTATAATTTCATTATTTTCTGAGAGGTTAGAGAGGTACTGGACACAGCGTTTAAACTTGGAGCTTTGAGTTCTTACTTGGCATTCTTGCTCAGAGCTGGCACTCTGCCATTTAAGCCACATCTCCAGTCCAGCATGAAGTATTGTGGACATTTCTGACTGACTAGAAGTGGATTTAGGTTTTATTCACATATTTATTTGTTTATTTTGTGCCAATTCTGGGGCTTGAATTCAGGGCATGGGTGCTGTCTCTGAGCTTTTTTTGCTTGTTTTTGTTTTCAACAAGTCAATAACACTGAGAAGGGAGGGATAAAATAAAGAATACATCATTTAAGAGACTGGAGAGAAAAAAAACCAATGTGATTATTCATTAGACTGTTTAAACAACTGAGTATAAAATTCAGTTTATAAAGAATTGAAATTTTTAGTTTTCAATAGACAAGTAATAATTATAATGTATGAGGTAATATATGATATTTTGTTATATATATATACTGTAAAATCATTAAATCAGGCAAAGGACAAACTTATCTTTGTTGTGGTGAAAGCATTTAAAATCTATTGTTTTAAGAACTTCGAGATATTTCATGCAGTATTTCATATCCACCACTCCATTCAACAGATTACTAAAGTTGATTCCACCTGTTTAACTGAAAAGCTGTGCCATTTGTGCCCACATTAAACCCCTTCAAGTAATCAGCACTCACCCAGTCTTGGGAATCAGGCCAAAGAGAAAGAAAACAAATATGCTGATATATACGCAGAATATCTTCAAGAGAGCAAACACACCAACCCAAGAAATAAGTGGAGGAAAAGGAAGGGATGGTGGAGAGATTGCTTCCCTGTGCATTTGCATGCTCTGGTCACTGCTCAGTGTGGAGAAGAGGCAGAGTGGGGTCCTGAGGGACACTAGTGCTCTCCGATCATTCTCAGGGGAAGAAGATAAAGATATTTCTATTACCCCTACATAAGCCACTGCTTAAGGGTGATTTTTTAAAATTTGTGTCTGCCTTTGCATGTTGGCTGATGTGCATGTTGACTGAAAGCTGTGGATTTATCTGCCTAGCCTATCTCCTTAATTTCAGCTTGACACCAGCATTTACCAGACTTAAAACTTTGGACCAAGTTAATCTATATAATGTTAATATTATCAATTATTATTAATACTAATTTTATTTAGATGTTATATACTTATGCATAATACATTATATAATTGTATATGATTTATATGTTATTAATACTAATAATGGTAATATTAGTATGTACCTATGTCCATCAATTTTTCATTGCTGTGACAAAACATCCCACCAAAAAGAAAAAATTTAGGTGATGAAGAATTTATTCTGGCTCATGTTTTCAGGAATTTTGATACCCATTTGCTTGGTTTTCTTGCTTCTGGATCTGTGGTGAGATACACGGCATCAAGGAATGTGTGGAGCACAAAACTGCTCACCTCGTGGCATCCAGGTGGCAAAGACAGACAGGAAAGTTCAGGGAACAAGACATATCCTTCAGCCAAGGGTAGTGTAATCCTAGCTATCAGGAGGCTGAGTTCTGAGGATCATGGTTCAAAACCAGTCCAGGCAGGAAAATCCATGAGACTCTTATCTTTAATTAACAAACAACAAAAGAAAGAAGCGGAGCTATGGCCCGTGTTGCATAGTGCTAGCCTGGAGCAAAATAGCTCAGGGACAGCTCTCTGGCTCTGATTTCAAGCCCAAGGACAGGCACCAAAAAAAAAATTTTTTTTTTAATATATAACATTCAAAGACATGTCCCAGTGACCCACTTCCTTCAACCAGACTCTGCCTTCTAATAATGCGTTCAGCTCTAAATTCATCAATGAACAAATGTATTGAAGAGTGAGTTTCCATGATCCAATCATGTCTGAAAAGTTCATTGCACCTAACCAACAATCTCCTAATACATGAGCCTTCTCAGGACATTTTTTACTTAAACCATATAGCACTGCCTCTCAAGACGATTTCAGGGCTGGGAAGGTGGCTCAGTGGTAGAGCACTTGCTTTGCATGTATGAGGCCCTGGGTTCAATTCCTCAGCACCACATACGCAGAAAAAGCTGGAAGCGGAACTGTGGCTCAAGTGGTAGAGCGCTAGCCTTGAGCTGAAGAGCTGAGGGACAGCGCCCAGGCCCAGAATTCAGGCCCCATGACCAACAACAACAACAACAAAAAGCATTTTCAAATGACAAATTAAGTGAGGGAAATTCTGTGATAATGTATAACATACTGGTAAACTTACATTATAGATTAAAATCCTAAGAGAGGGGCTGGGAAGGTGGCTCAGTGGTAGAGCACTTGCCTTGCATGCATGAGGCCCTGGGTTCGATTCCTCAGCACCACATAAGCAAAAAGAAAAAAACCGGAAGTGGTACTGTGGCTCAAGTGGTAGAGCACTAGCCTTGAGCTGAAGAGCTGAGGGACAGCGCCCAGGCCCAGAGTTCAGGCCCCACGACCAGACCCAAAAAAAAACAAAACAAAACCTAAGAGAGTGGGTTACCAATGGCTCACACTTCACATCTGTAATTCTAGCTACTCAATAAATCATTTTGTAATGATTGGTCAGTTGTTTATTTGATAACTATTACTTACTTATATGCTTTGTATATGTTAGGATATACATCAGATGTTTCCCAGATTGGATAATAGTCACAAGATGAAAAGTTCAGAACTATACAGAATTGTCATAGAAACATTTCCTTATCCTACTGTGATATAGGTTAATACGTTATTCAGATTTCTTACAGATACATGAGATATCACTAATTTCACTATTTTTATTAAAACTTTTGTATCATCTTAGGACAATCATAAAGAATTACAGCTGGGGCTTGGCATTGTTGGCTCATACTTCCAATCCTAGCTATTCATGAGGCTGAGATTACAATTCAAGGTTAGCCCTAATAGAAAAGTTTTACAGACTCTGGCTCCAAAATAACTAGCAAAAAATCAGGCTGGACATGTGGCTCAAGTGGTACAGTGTCAGCGGGGTAGGCAAGCCAGGCTATAAATAAACCCTGAATTCAAATCCCCATAAAGGAGTAGGGGCATGGTTTAAGTGGTAAAGTGCTGCCTAGCAAAGGCAAAGCCCTAATTTTTAATACCAGCACTAAAAAGAAATAAAAAGAATTTCAAAAGTAGGGCAGGAGATGTGATTCAAATACAAAGCACCTGCCTAGTACACACCCAAGTACCACAAAAAAAAAAGGGCTGGGAAGGTGGCTCAGTGGTAGAGTGCTTTCCTTGCATGCACGAGGCCCTGGGTTCAATTCCTCAGTATCACATAAGCAGAAAAAGCTGGAAATGGTGCTATGGCTCAAGTGGTAGAACGCTAGCCTTGAGCTGAAGAACTGAGGGACAGTACCTAGGCCCAGAGTTCAGGCCTCATGACCAACAACAACAACAACAAAAAAAACTAAGAGGAGAATTTAAACAGTATTTGGTTCCAAAAGCAAAATAAATATCATTTTCTGAGCTCAGAATTTGTTTTCCAATGATTGGAATGTTGAAAATCACACACAAAAATTCAAAACCACAGTTCTGATGAATAGGATTTTTTTCATATGTCCTTTCTCTCAGGCCACTGGCCATAGGCTCAGTCTCTCATCGAATCTATTCTAGGAACTTGCCCTCATGTCCCAATGCACAAATCACTGGGACCCTTTGGGAAGGAGCAATCGAATGACCTTGTCCCGGATCTGCTTAGTCTTTACTCCATAGACAATAGGGTTGAGCGCAGGTGGGATGATTACATAAAGGTTAGCAAACATAATGTGGAATGTTAGTGGGACGTTCCGTCCAAAGCGATGGGCAAGGATGGAGAAGAATGCTGGTATGTAAAACATGAGGATGACACAGACGTGGGAACCACAAGTACCAAGGGCCTTCTGGCGGGCATCTCTGGAGGGAAGGCGAAAGACTGCATGGAGGATAAGGGTGTAGGAGACAGCAATGAGCATCACATCGATGATCACTGTCATGATGGGAACACAAAAGCCATACCAGATGTTGATGGAGATGTCTGCACAGGCCAATCTGGCAACACCTATGTGCTCACAGTAGGTATGAGCAATGACATGGGTCCTGCAGAAGGGGAGACGATTTACAAGGAAAACGCATGGGACAAAAACACAGAAACTTCGGAATGAGATTCCCACAGCAATTTTGACAATGGCTTTGGGGGTCAGAATAGTGGTGTATCTCAAAGGTGAGCAGATGGCCACATAGCGGTCAAAGGCCATGGCCAGGAGTATCGCAGAATCTAGAACAAAGCTGTAGTGCAGAAAGAATAGCTGGGTGAGACAACCAGGAAAACTGATTTTCTGGGGCCCAAACCAGAAGATGCTAAGGGTTTTGGGGACGCATGTCGTGGATAGCACCAGGTCAGTCAAGGCCAGCATGGAAAGGAAAAAGAACATGGGTGCATGAAGACTACGTTCCATTGCAATGAGGTAGAGGAGGATACTATTGCCCACGATGGCCACAGAATAGATAAAGCAGAAAGGAATGCTGATCCACACGTGGTACTCCTCAAGTCCAGGGATGCCTAGGAGGGTGAAGGGACCTGTGTGGTGATTACTCAGGTTGTACGAGGCCATTGAGATATGATGAGTAGCTTCTGGGGCCTAAAAGCAAATTGAAGGACTTGAGGGAAAAAATCACATGGTAATTCTTCCTCCAGCTCCTTCCTGGGGAATCAGTTCACTTTTTCCTTATATTTCAGGAAAGATACTCCTATTTTGGTCAAGAATAATGTTCATTTTCTCCAGATTCAATACTCCTGGTATGAATCCTCAAGTTTCTCAGGAATCTCCTTCAAAATACATTCAATGCTGTTTCTATTTAAATGGCTGTGCTTTCCCTGAGTTAATATAATCTGTTGCTGTATATGTGTACATAAAAAGAAAAGTAATCAAAGCCGGGCTCCGGTGGCTCATGCCTATAATCCTAGCTACTCAGGAGGCTGAGATCTGAGGATAGTGGTTCAAAACCAGCCTGAGCAAGAAAGTCCATGAGACTCCTATCTCCAGTAAACCACCAGAAAACCAGAGTGGTGCTGTGGCTCAAGTGGAAGAGCACTTGCCTTGAGCTGAAGAGCTTAGGGACAGCACCCAGGCCCAGAGTTCAAGCACCACCACTGACAAAATAGATAGATAGATAGATAGATAGATAGATAGATAGATAGATAGATAGATAGATAGATAGTAATCTGGCAACATACAGGAATAGAAATTAAAAGAGGCATGTCACAATTAGTAAAATAAGAAATCAACAAAAATTCCCACTTACACATCATAATCTTTTTTTTTTTTTTTGGTCTGGTCATGGGGCTTGAACTCTGGGCCTGGGCGCTGTCCCTCAGCTCTTCAGCTCAAGGCCAACGCTCTGCCACTTGAGCCCAGCGCCACTTCCGGCTTTTTTCTTTTTGCTTATGTGGTGCTGAGGAATTGAACCCAGGGCCTCAGGTATGCAAGGCAAGCACTCTACCACTGAGCTACCTTCCCAGCCCCCACACATCATAATCTTTGTGTTATCATATGTAGAAAATTTTTCCAATATACATGCTTTCATGCCCTCCTCAGATTTTTAATGTAAACTTGTTCAACCACTCTGGAGAGCAGTGTGGAGAGCCTCCAAAAAATTAAACATAGAATTACCCTATGGTCCAGCAATTCTACTCCTGGGCATTTACCCAAAAGATTACAATCAAGGATATAGTAAAGCCACCAGCACAACCATGTTTATTGCAGCACAATTTGCCAGAGCCAACATATGAAATCAGCCCAGATTTCTCTCAGTGGATGAATGGATCAAGAAAATGTGGCATATATACACAATGGAATTTTTCTCATCTATTAGAAAGAATGATACTGTACCATTTGTAAAGAAATGGAAAGACCTGGAAAAAAATTTTGTTAAGTAAAGTAATTCAGGCCCAGGAAGACAAAGGATACATGTTTTCCCTAATAAATGGAAGCTAGATTTAGCTCATAAACTTGTAAGGAAATATATTGGGAGATATGCAAGTATATACAAATGTATTAACTGAAATATAGTCGAATCAAGGGAGATCTTAAAAAGTATAATTCCTCAGAAAAGCAAAATCCAAGTTCAGGATAAAACACCAGAAATCAGGCATTGGAAAGGGGTATGATGGGGTAAAGGAGAAAGGGGTAGACCAATTAAGAAAAATGAGGAAAGAGGTTCATAGGGGAGGGATGGCTGAGAATGTTGAAAGAGGTTACATTGATCAAGACATGTTGTATTCATAAACTGTTTGTTAAATGGCAACTCCTTTATACAACTACTTAAAGAAAATAATGTTAAAAAAAGAAAGAAAAGAAACTTTGGAATGAAAAATTATTTTATAATCAGGAAAAAAAGAATTTTTAAAAAAACCTGAAAATCTGAGAACTATATGATTAAGGAGAACTTTGTCTTTTACTCACTGGCAGAACCAAAATCATTAGAGTCTCTGGCCAATGCTCTCTCATGAGGCTGTCTCCTATCAGGTAGGGCTCTTCAACATACCACATAACACCAACAATTCACAAGATGTAAGGAAGTATAAAGAAGAATGTAAATAAGAACAGTCAGAAGTCAGGTGCTGGTGGCTTACACTTGTATTCCTAGCTACTTGGGACACTGACATCAATGGTCACAGTTGGAAGCCAGCCCAGGCAGGAAAATCCATGAAACTCTTATTTCCAATTAACCACCAGAAAACTTGAAGTGGAGACATGGCTCAAAGTGACCAAGCACCAGCCTTGAGCAAACAAGGTCAGGGACAGCACCCAGACGCTGAGGTCGAGCCTTAGAACCATCAGAAAAAGAAGAGAGAGAAAGGGCTGGGAAGGTGGCTCCATGGTAGAATGCTTGCCTCGCACACATGAGGCCCTAGGTTCGATTCCTTGGCACCACATAAATGGAAAAGGCTGGAAGTGGTGCTGTGGCTCAAGTGGTAGAGCGCTAGCCTTGAGCTGAAGAGCTCAGGGACAGTGCCCAGGCCCAGAGTTCAAGCCCCACTATTGACCAAAAAAAAAAAGAGAGAGAGAGAGAGAGAGAAAAGAAAGCCAGTACTAAAAATGCTAACCATACCCCAATTTCAGTGACTCTTAGCATTCCTGGAACTTGGAAACCAGAATGTTCTCCAGAATGTGATGCTCGATATCACACTATGGAGAATAATAGGAAAAGAATGTGAAAGTCCATCTCCAGTACACATAAAGAATGAATAAGGAGATATCCCCAAAAAAATTAGAGATATCTGGCTCATGTATACATTTTTATTATACAGAGGAGACCTCTGGTGGAAGAAAAACAGAACTTATAGATTCTATATCCTGGGCTAAGATAAAAGCAAAGAAGCAAGCTTTATAGCAAGGTTTGATTGTTTTGTTTTGTTTTGCTTAGCTTCATGGAAAAATATTACACCATTCAACAAGAAAGAATTGATTTCTTTCTGGAGAGTTTTCAACATTCAACACAAATAGAAATATCTTACCATGAAATTGTTTTTGTAATGCTATTAAAAACCCAATGAAATAAGCAATAATATTCATATTCTAAGAGTTAGAAACTGAAACTGAGGAAAGTAACTCAAAGCCGCACAACAAATACATGATAAATTTGGGACTCAATTAACCAGCAAAATGCTGGAAGTAGAGGTGTAGCTCAAGTGGTAAAGCATCATCACCTTAAGCCAGAAAGCCAAATGAAAGCATAAGATCCTGAGTTCAAGCCCAGTACTGACAATAAATAAATAAATAAATTATATCCTTAATATTTATCTATACAATAATGCCATTCAATAACATTTCTGAATTAAATATTGGTAATAAATGGAAACAGAAATGAATGTCACAATATCTTTTTCTCTGAAAATATATTTAACTCACTAAATATGTATTTCCTATGTGTAAATAAAACCTGCCAATGAACAGCCAATAATATGCCAAGCCAGGAAGAAGCTAAAAGTGTTTCCATTAAATATAAAAATAAGATCATGCTCCTTTTTATCTACTGTGATAAAGAAATTCTCACCAGTGATGGAAGAAATTTTTAAGAATACTTTTTTTTCCATATCTTTTATCTTGGCTTATGTTAACATTCTTCCAGAAAACTTACTAACACCCAAGACTGAATTAAGTGTTCCATCTCTACCCACTCACAAAACAGAACATGGTACCTTTTTCCTGTGGTAGGACGTTGTCCATTTTTTTACACTGATTATCCTACCTTCTGTCTTTCTTGAGATTAAGAGATGCTCATTTTAATATATTTATCTTCTTGTTTGAAGCCAATTGCTGTAAAACACTAGTTTGGCAGTATATAAATAAGTACATCATGGCACACAGCTTCTGTTTGAGATGGAACCTATTTGCTTTTCTAGCCACATCCTTTCCACTTTTCTTCTTTTCTACCTTGTATCTTCCTATGCTCCACTAATTATCAGCATCATGAATGAGTGGCTAAAATAATGAATGAATGAGTGGGTGGATGGGTGAGGGAATAAAAAAGCATAGTACAATTACATATATGAGAAGACTTACATGAATTTACAAAACTTACACAGAACCAAATGTAGGTGCTTAAAGACTAACTTTCAGAATTAAAATTTGCCTTTGATCTGTACCTCTCACTGTGCCATACTGAACAAGTTTTTTTTATCTCTTTTATTTTTCTTCATAAATTCATAGAGGTTATATAAAAAAGATTCTCAGCCTAGTGCCCGAGAATTTTTGTTATTAATTAATAGAAATTACTTACATAGTATATTATTATGCAATGTAATTATTAAACATGTACACTAATACACCCAGAAGGTAGAAAACCCCAAATGACAAGGAGTGGTAAATCACACAGAAAGCTAAGAGTCACATCCTTTCTAGATCAAATCTCTCAGAACCTTCAGTCAGGGTTGTCAAATTATAGTCTCAATATTATCCTTTTCTCCCACTTACCCAAAATCATTCTCTGAGACTTTAAAAATCTAAACCCCAGGAATTATGAAGGGAATGACACTGGTCAAGATGGATTGCATTCACAAACTGACATGCTGAATTGCAATTCCTTTATATAACTACTTAAAGATAATAAAAATGAATGAATGAATTAATTAATGTTTTAAATAAAATAAAATCTTGGCCCCAGAACTTCCAGCTTCATTTCACAGGGAAACTGGCCTAAGTCTATCCCCATGTTCCCTTTGTCTCTCCTTGATCTCTTAATGCCTAGTATGGGTTAGCCTCCTCCAGAACTTGAGGTCCATCCTTGATTTCCCAGCCCTACCTGTTTTGTCCAAACCCCAACACTTACCAAACCTCAGACCCTTGATGGGAACTGAGATATGAAGAGAAATTGCACCCTTGAGAGGAAGGCCTCTTATTTCCCCTCCATGAACCTTCAGAGAGAGCACTCAGAGCATGCAGGCCCCAGAGACATGAACTCCAGTAAACTAGGGACTGAGGCCATTCCCAGTGGTCTAGTCTCTGAGACTCTGAGGTCCCAAAGGCTGAGGTAGATGATTTTATGCTGCAGGATTCTGTCTTCTACAACAGGTAAAGAGTCCCTGGAGTCTTTCAGAAGGGCAAGTGTTCTCTCCACTGCTGTAAGAAAAATCTGCAGGGAAATCTGTGTGTGTGCTTGCATGTGTGTGTTTGAAAGAATTTGTATTCCTCTGATCCTAATATGTGGTGTCATAATTTTTCTGGAGTTACAATATCATACAGAAAGGGGAAAAGATATTATTGAATTTGTTCGTGGTGACATCAAAACTTCAGGTCAAGACAGAATAATTCATCAAAATCAGTCCTAGGTTAAAACCAGTACAGCCATTTCAAAGTCTATTTTCAGGCTAAATCTATGATGCAACACCAGTTCCGTTATCAGAAAAACCATATCACATCACAAGCATGTTAATAGCGAAAAGTAGAATCAACAAGTCTGACTGAATGGCCTCAATTCCATTTCATTTTGGGAAACTGGTCCACATTTCCTATACATGTCACATTTATTTATATACGTGGAAGCTATAGGCATTTTTAATGCTGATAGTTTGGTATGTATAGATATATAGAGTCCCTTTATGTACAGAGCTCCTACAGTCAAGTGATAAAACACCAGAGAAAGAAAGAGCTCAGTCATCATAAATAGCAAGTATGGTGGTTTTAAGAATAGGTTCACAAAACTTCAGGTTTTAAGAGTTGGATCCTATAATTCTCTCCCTTTGAGGGTAGGCTGGACAAAATTAACAAACAGAATACCAGGCAGGGCAGGGCAGGATGAAGCTTCTGAGATTAGACCACTGAAGACATAAAAAAAACTCCTTTCCAGTTAAGTTTCCCACTTGGTGTGAAGCCTGTGAAGGCATGTATAGAGAGGACATGTTGGTTCTTGCTAATGTGAGCGCTATCTTGGAAGCAAACTGTCTAGTCCTACTTAAGCCCTCAGACGCTTGCAACCCCATCATCTCCTCACTGCAAGCTCATTCCAGAACAATGAAGCTAAGACTGCATGTGATAATATATACTTAGTGTGTCTGAAACTGCTGTTCAAACAATATATGCATATACATGTATACACACACACAAACATACACACACAGATACAGGCATGTGTGTATGCAGGACTGGAGGAATGGCTCAAGGGGTAGAGAATCTGCCCACAAAGTTCAAGACACTGAGTTCAAACAATAATACTGAAAGAAAAAAGAAGGATGCTCAGCACAGACAGGGGCTGGTGACATACACCTGAAATCCTAGCTACTCAGGAGTCTGAGATCTGTAGAACTGCTGTTCGAGGAAAAGTTGGTGAGACCCCATCTCTCCAAAAAAAACCAAGGAAAAACTAGGTTAAAATTATAGGTCAAGTGGAAGAATACTAGACAAGCAATCGAGCCAAATGTCCAAGCGCAATGACCTGAGTTTGAACCCTGATACCAGCTGAAACAAGTCAGGCATGAGGTTGCACACTGTAAATCTCAACAATTTATGATACTAAGATAGGAGTATTGGGAGTTCAAAGCCAGCTTGAGCTGCAGAGTGACACCTGTGAAAAAAGGAGGAAAGAGAAGGGAGAAAAAGAAGAATGGAAGAGAGAGAGGAAGGGAGAGAGGGAAGGAGGAAGGAGGAAGGAGGGAAAGAAGGAAGGAAGAAAGGAAGGAAGGAAGGAAGGAAGGAAGGAAGGAAGGAAGAAAGGAAGGAAGGAAGGAAGGAAGGAAGGAAGGAAGGAAGGAAGGAAGGAAAAAATAAGCAAAATCCCCCATCTCTCTTCCTTGTCTTTCTCCACTAAGCTATACTAGAGTATCCTCCCACAGTATTTCTCCATCAGATATGCACCACTTGCTTTGGCTGAAAGATGACAGCACACACTACCAGATACTCTGTACCACCATGTCCTGAGCAGTGTCAGCTGCATGAATCTGCCTTTCCCTCCCTCTTCTCTTCCCTTCTATGGTACTAGACATTGGACCCACCCACTAGGGCTTGCAAATATACTCTACAATTGGCCTCTGCCCCAGATCTATTTTATCCTTTTACCTTTTTGTTTTTTACACAATACTGGGGTTTGAACTTAAGGTCTGGGCTTGCTAGGAATAGCTCTACCGCTTGTGCTCCACTCGCTTTCGCTTTAGTTTATTTTTTCAGATAGGGCATTGTGGGGGATTTTCCCCCAAGTTGACCTTAAACAGTTAATCCTCTGGAGCAGTAGGGATTACAGTTGTGTCCCATCACACCTGGTCCCTTATCATTTACTTTTTAAAGTGAATAATGATAAGTTGTGTCAGGCTCCAAAGATTTTGTACATATATTCAGGATAGAATTGATATAGTGAGTATTTAGAAGTCACTGTAGCTCAGCGTAAATTTCAGTACATTTTTATTTATCCATTACATTCAACTCCACAATTGTTGGTGGCTTCTCCTACCTTCCTCTAGGCCTGCTCCCCTCATAATAATCCCTCATAATCCCTTTTTCCTTCCCTTGTTCCCTTCCTCTCCACTCCCTGCAGCCTCACAAATCCGTACAAATTTAAAAGCTAACTAGATTACAATAAAATAACATGTCCATACTTCCACACAACAATATTACCAAGCTTTACAATATTAAGGATCACTGGAAGAAAATATTAACCCAAAAAAACATAAAAATCAGAGTTCAAAAGTCTGGAGGCATGGCTCAGATGGTAGAACGCCAACCTGCAAGCAAAAGTACCTGACCTTCAGGTTCTGTAGGAAACTCCTGTGTGGATGTCCAGGGAAATCAGAGGATCTGAGGAGCTCAGTTCAAAACCATTGTGGATAGAAAAGTCCACTTGAGGGCTGGGAAGGTGGCTCAGTGGAAGAGCACTTGCCTTGCATGCATGAGGCCCTGAATTCAATTCCTCAGCACCACATGAGCAAAAAAAAAAAAAAAAAAAGGGAAAAGTCCACTTGACTCAGTTTCTAAAATAATCAGCAAAAGGGGGAAGGATTTGAAGAGGTGCACATTGGAAAGTTTAGACTTTTTTTGAAGCAAAATAACCATTATTGAGTGGTTTTAACCATTAATTGATCCAGGCTAGAGTTTATAGTATCACTTTAGTTTCTGAGGAAATACAGGATAAAAGAACAAAAAGAAACTGATATCAGTAGTTCATGCCTATAATACTAGCTACTAGGAAGGCTGAGTCTAAGAATCTCAGTTCAGAGACAGCCCAGGCAGACAAAGCTGGGAGACCTTTATCTCCAATTAGCCAGCAAGAAGCCAGAAGTGGTAGCATGGCTTAAAGAGTAGAGCTCCATTCATGAGCAAAAAAGATAGCTTTAAATCCAAGCCCCAATACCAACACACATACACACACACACACACACACACACACACACACACACACACACACACACACACACACACACACACACACACACACACAGAGTCCTGGAATTAAATAATAATTAAAGTTGCACAAGTTAATGAATGTCCAAAACCCGCTGAATTTATATTTTTTAAAAGTTTTTTAATAGACAAATTGCAACTCAACTTTAAATAGCTAAATAAGTAAATAAATAGCTAAATAAATACATCTCAGAAATGGGAGTCATTCTAAGTATGGAAGATGCTAAACTAGATGGATACTATCTCCTGTACTAATTCCTGTTTCCTGAATACAAGTTCTATTTCTAGTGTTCCAGTTTCCTTCTTATACCTTTAAGTGAATTCTGCAAAGCATTATAACTTAATCTACCAAGCACATTCACATTATTCATCTCAATTGGCTCAATAACCTTGTGTTCTCTCTCTTTCTCTTCACATTAGCTCTCTCTTCCTTCCCCAAATCACAATATGACAAGCTATGAAGCCTCCACTAATTATACCAGGTAGGATTATTTCTTTGGCTCTGGAGTTCCACAGTACTTTATATCTGTTGCTGTATTATAATTACAGATAGTCTACTGACTATCTGTAATTATATGTATCAAATGCTGAAAAGATCAAAATTAAGCTTTACCAAGTATTTTCATGAACAAGACAAGCAAAAATTCCTATGCATCATTCCTTTTAGGGTTCATATTCTCATTTTCTCAAGAGATTCTTAGGGGTCTTGGAGAGGATACAAATACTTGCCGAGAATACTAATCCTGAAAGAAGAAGAAGGAGGAGGAGGAGGACGAGGAGGACGAGGAGGAGGAGGAGGAGGAGGAGTAGGAGGAGGAGGAGGAGGAAGAGGAAGAGGAAGAGGAAGAAGAAGAAGAGGAAGAGGAAGAGGAAGAGGAAGAGGAAGAAGAGGAGGAGGAAGAGGAGGAGGAAGAGGAGGAAGAAGAGGAGGAAGAAGAGGAGGAAGAAGAGGAGGAAGAAGAGGAGGAAGAAGAGGAGGAAGAAGAGGAGGAAGAAGAGGAGGAAGAAGAGGAGGAAGAAGAGGAGGAAGAAGAAGAGGAAGAAGAAGAGGAAGAAGAAGAAGAAGAAGAAGAAGAAGAAGAAGAAGAAGAAGAAGAAGAAGAAGAAGAAGAAGAAGAAGAAGAAGAAGAAGAAGCTGCAAGAAGATCAATGAAAAGAAAAGAAGGGGCTGGGATGGTGGCTCAGTGGTAGAGCGCTTGCCTTGCATGCCTGAAGCCCTGGGTTGGATTCCTCAGCACCACATAAGCAAAAAGAAAAAAGCCGGAAGTGGCGCTGTGGCTCAAGTGGTAGAGCACTAGCCTTGAGCTGAAGAGCTGAGGGACAGCGCCCAGGCCCAGAGTTCAGGCCCCACGACTGGACCCCCCCCCAAAAAAAAAAAGGAAAAGAAAAGAAAAAGTCAGGATGAAGGCATAGAAGAGAAGTAGCATTTGACAGAGAACACAAAACCAAGTTAATGAAAACTTTCAGGTCAAGAGCCTCTGCGAACAGAGCCCCTCCCATCTCAAACATCTAACATATCAATCAATAAATTTCCATTTGGCTTTATGCCAAATCTGTATGTTTGCCTTAGATGTTTGGGCATAGTTGGGGGGTGGGGGGAAGAGTGGAGCTGAGAAAGGGAAGAATGCAGAGGCAGGAAAAATTTTGATCCCAAAGGAGCAGAAGGAATAAACAGTGTGGCAAGACCTGGGATTGCAGTCTATATATTAAGGAAGCCTGAGGTGTTGAACTGAAGACTGAGAACTGAATGTGAGAAGGTGGCATCAGAGAGGTAAGTCTGGGTGAATTTTAGTGTGGAGAAGAAGTATTATTCAGGAGAAGGGGCTAAGAAATAGGAGTCAGAAAATTAGACCCCTCTCTGACAGTGCTCACAGAGGAACATAGAGCTGAAGAGAGTAGGTCGCATTGTAGTTTTCAGAGGGATGGGTTGGGAGAAGAAGAAGTTAGAGCCACTTTCTAGGTGGGGAAAGAATAGTGAAAACCAGATCCTTGGTGCCTAAGGAGGATCACAAGTCATAAATAGTATACAAGTCATGGCACCTGAGGAAAATCAGAAATCATAAATTGTTCAGAGGCTCTGTTCTTCAACACTGAGAAATGATGGAAGGAAAACTAAACAACTGTGCATCACAAAACATGTGAAGGATGCCTGTCAAGTTTTGGATAGAGCAGTCAGGTAAAGGATGGAGTTGTAGATTTCTCTAGTAGAATAAAAGGTGGAAGGTGACAGCCAGTGGCCAAGGAAAACAAGAAGAAGGAGTTTATGCTTGTTGGCCTGAACTTCATGCACAGATAATTTTAATTACTTTACTGGAATTCAGAAGAAAGGAGAGGTTTGAAGTCAACATTTATTGGTTAAGAAACCAGTGTTTTAAAAAAGAGTCAAAAGATGACAGGAAGATTCCAGTGAATACTGCCTACATTTATAATAGATCAGATATATTCATTTTTCAAACAAAATATCTATTATTTTCAGAATGGTAACAGAAACAGGAGCCACCAAGAGGCATTGTCAGATGAGAAATGTGGTAAGCATTAGTCAACTTTCCACCCAAGGTAGTTGATATGACAGAGTTGAAGTCAAGTGAAAGTGCATAAAATCTGCATCCATCTACTCAAGGAGCTTTAAATGCTCAACCTCTGCTTTAATTCTGTTTTGAGAGATGATTAGTTGGAGAGACAGTGGTAAGGAGAAGTTCCAATGATAACAGAAGGAGAACTCTGTAGGCAAGTGAACTCTGGGTTATAGAAGCCATGGGAAGTCAGGAAGAAAGTGCTACAGAATAGATAACTTCAAATCGGTTGCTAGGGTTGCTCAGTAGTATTAAAATCTGGAAATGTTGATGGGTACCTGAAGTGGAGTGTGAGTCACAGGGACAAAGAGAGGGAGAGACCAGGATGCCCTGTGTTTCACTGTCAGGACGGGGAACCCAGAGTGAGCTGCATCACTTAGTATCATGGGCTAAGAGGGACACAGGTTGAGAAGGAGCCTAGGATGACTGATGCTGTGGGAGGAATAAGCAAATCACAGACTAAAGAAGAAAGCAGGAAAGCAGAAGATTAAGGTCATAAACCTGGGGTTTCTGTAGTATTGGTGTGTGTTCTCACCTGTGGGAATGAACATAGCAGGAGTGGGATGGTGCTGACTCTCATGGTTTGAACATTCACTAAGTATAAACTCTATCCCAGACATACGCAAAGAAGACACCGTCTGTCTCTTAAGATGCTCACAATATACAGTGTGATAAGGAGACAAAGGGACAAAGAAGAAAGGAGAGTGGAGAAAGAAATGCAGGGTCATATAGGCATACTGTATAACAGAAGTATAACTTATCCTTCTTAGGGGATTAGAAAAATATTTCTGAATAAGCAATTCAGGTTGTCTATATTGAAGAAGGTAATCAGAGTAGAGGACAAAGAATAATTAAAAGACAGAGAAAGGAAAAACTTTCCATGATATATATGTATATATATATATATATATGTATATGCATATATATATATATATGGGTCGATAAATTAGTAAGTATTGGATTATAGACTGAGTCTTCCACATAACAGGGAATTGTTACTGATAAAAGAATAGGTAGGTCACAAACAAGGCCACACAAAAGCTACCAGTACAACTATGTTTATTGCAGCATTATTTACCATAGCTAAGATATGGAACCAACCCAGATGCCCCTCAGTAGATGAATGGATATACACAATGGAATTCTATGCCTCCATCAGAAAGAATGACATTGCCCCATTTGTTAGGAAATGGAAAGACTTGGAAAAAATTATAATAAGTGAAGTAAGCCAGGCCCAAAGAAACTTAGGTCCCATGGTTTCCCTTATTTGCAATAACTAGTATATGTCTGAGACAAGCAGAAAAGGTCAGATAAGTTGATGTTAGGGAAATGAACCCTAAGATATGTGTTCAAATGTTTTTTCTTTCAGGTGATTGTTTCTAACACACTTATAAGATTATTTCTTTGTTGCTTTGTATGTCCCTCCCCCATGGCATAACCCCTGCTTACACTGTATTTGGTATAATTTGTGGAGGGGAAGGGAAAAAACAAATAATTTAAATAGGGAGACAGGTTGATCCCTTGCAACAATGAGATGTACAAGTCGTTATCTGGAAACTTTACAACTTTGGTGGGGGAGGAAGGATTGGGTGGGGGGTGGGGAGGGAGGATGGGAAGGGATGGGAAGGGAAAACAAAGGAGGAAGCTACAATGCTTGATAAGAAATGTACTAATTATCTTGCCCATGTAATTGTAACCCCTCTGTACAGTATTTTCACAGTAAAAAAAAAAAAAAAAACTTAAAAAAAAAAAAGAATACATAGGGGATGGGAAGGATCATGAGCTATAGCCATCCTAGACAAAAGTTAGCAAGACTCCTTCTCAAAGAAAAGGCTGGGTGTGGCCGTGAAAGCTAACATCCCAATTACAACAAGAAGGATAAATAGGAGGACCACAGTCCAGCCTCCCATGGGCAAAAAAATGAGAGCATATCTCAAAAATAACCAGAGCACAAAGAGCTAGAGGTGTGGCTCAAGTAGTAAAGCTTCTGTTTACAGAGTTCAGTCTCTAGAACCACCAGAAAAAAAAAAAGTAAAATATAAGTGTGGAAATTATTCTTGAAGATAGATAGATACATACATACATACATACATACATACATGCCTGTGTTTGTGTAAGTATGCATATGCCATATGTGTTTGTGTGTTGTAGGTCAAGTCTTGTTTCAAAACAACAAGGAATGAGGATGCATTTCAGTGTAGAAGAATGTGCAAGGTTGGGCTGGGAAGTTGGCTCAGTGGTAGAAGTGCTTGCCTTGCATGCCTGAGGCCCTGGGTTCGATTCCTCAGCACCACATAAGCAAAAGGAAAAAAGCCGGAAGTGGTGCTGTGGCTCAAGTGGTGGAGCGCTAGCCTTGAGCTGAAGAGCTGAGGGACAGTGCCCAGGTCCAGAGTTCAGGCCCCACAACCGGACCCAAAAAAAAAAAAAAAAAAAAGAATGTGCAAGGCCCTGGGTTCAATCTACCACACTGTAAAAAATTTATAATTTTTAAAAAATTAAGAAAGTTTTCTTTATGTTTTAATAAAATAAAATATATTCCAACTATGATAAAGGAAGCATTGGAAAAGAAGAGGGACATTGATGTAGGCTTCTTTTTGACAGGAGAAAGTTCAGAAGGGAGGAGGTGCATGGATTAAGTCTCTTACAGAAGAGGTGGCAATGTGAGGAGCTGGCTTCTGATGGTCTCACCATCTCCCTTATGCAGGAGAAAAGTGTAACTAAGAGAGAAACAGGATTTGGATTGCAATAAGAATTCTTTATTCACTGTGATAATCAGTTAACAGAACCAAAAGGGGCTCAAGTGGCCTAGTCTACAATAAAGCCCACAGCATGGCTATGTGGTTACAGCATCTAGGCTGGAGATGAACACTAGTTGGACTTAGCTTGAGTCTGAGCATTTCCAGGAAGAATGCAGCAGAAACTGGTGAAGACATCAGTGATCCTGGCAGAACTGAGGATAGTCAGATAGATAAAGGTGGAAGTAGGTCTGTCCTTACAAGTGGTTTGCAAACTTTTGGCATGCATCACAGTCACCTGAGGGGCAAGCTCACTGAGTCTGTAATAGATAGAGCCTAAGAACGCTTGATGACCCTGAAGATAGGTTTAGAAACCTTGCCTTTCAGGCTCCTTCCTGCTCTGAAGCACCACATTTCCAGCACACACATGACGTGACCTGGTTTAATGGCTTCAACAAACAAAATTAATTTACTATACAAATAGCACAATATCGACACCCATTGTAAAAGGTACAAAATGGTTACTGAGAGGAGACAGTGACTTGTCCAAGATCACACAATCAATACAGACAGAGCAAATCTCTAGTGGAGGTGCTTTCTGAAGATCTCCAGGGGTCATTCCTAACTTCCAGAGCTGCCTTAAATTCCTCCATACTTATCACACCATCTCTGCCTGGGGCTAAGGGTGAGGGGTGGGGTGGGGGAGCAGGTAGAGTGTATGGTCTGCAGAGTCTAAAGCTCGAAGCCTTCTCTTGCTCAAAGTTTGCTAATCAGAAGCAATTGATTTTAGTCTTGGGACTGCAGTTCTCTGAGTAGAATCTAGGGCCTTTGCAGAGCTTATTATAGTTCACCACAAAACCACATCACGATGTCAAGAAGTTGTTTGAGGTTTTTGCTTTTGTGCTAGTTCTGGGGCTTCAACTCAGAGCCTGGGCTCTGTTCCTGACCTTTTTGCTCAAAGTTGGCACTCTACCACTTGAGCCACAGCTCCATATTTGGCTTTTTTTTTTTTTTGGTTGGTTGTGGGGCTTGAACTCAGGACCTGGGAGCTGAATTGAGCTCTTTGCTCAAAGTTAGTCCTCTACCACTTGAGCCACAGTGCCACTTCCAGTTTTCTGTGGTTAATTAGAGATGAGTCTCACGGGCTTTCTTGCACAGGCTGGCTTTGAACTGCAATCCTCAGATCTCAGCCTCATGAATAGCTAGTAGTACAGGTGTGAGCTACCAGCACCCAGCCACTTTTAGCTTTTTTGGTAGTTTAGTGGTAGTTTTTGGCAGTTTAGTTTTAGATTTTTGGTAGTTCAATTAGGATTCCAGATATGAGATACTAGGACCAGGCCAAAAAATTGTTTTTCGATGTTCTATATGTCTCTGCTTTTCAGAAACTGCGACAATGCATTGATGCAATGTTTATGAGCTTTGTAGTTTTCTGAAAATCTTACATCTGGGTAAAGTGTTCTGAGTAAGATTTGGTAGCTGGTGGCTCACACCTGTAATACTAGCTACTCAAAAGGCTGCGATCTAAGGATCTCAGTTCAAAACCTGCAAGAGCAGAAAAGTCTATAAGACTCTTATCTCCAATTTACCAGCAAAAAGTTGGCCGTAGAGTGGTAGAGCACCAGCCTTGAGTGATAAAAAGCTAACAGATAGTGTACAGTGCATAGACTGTGAGTTCAAGCCCTAGTACAGGCACACACACACACACACCAAAACAAACAAACAAACAAACAACAAAACAGTTCCCAAATAATACAGTCACAATCTGTAGGAAGGGCCTGACTGTATGTACTTCATGCAATCTGTATCCTTTGTGCAGAGCCCTTGCCTGTGAGTTGTATGTAACTCTTACCGTGTGTTTGCAAGCCTTTACACGCACTGTTGGTGTTGATATTCGAAATCTGAAGCTATTTTACCCCTGTGACACAGGCTTTTCAGAAAACCATGCCTTTCTTATCTGCTCACAGCATAATGGCTGGGAACAACTCTGACACCCGCACGGCTGGCTGCCTCCTCACCGGCATCCCAGGACTAGAACATCTACACATCTGGCTGTCCATCCCGTTCTGCACCATGTATATAGCTGCCCTGATAGGCAATGGCATTCTGATTTGCATCATTGTCTCCCAGCCAAGCCTGCATGAGCCTATGTACACCTTCCTGTCCATGCTGGCCAGTGCTGATGTCTTGCTCTCAACCTCGACCATGCCCAAGACACTAGCCAACTTCTGGTTAGGGTCTAGCCACATTTCCTTCGATGGCTGCCTCACACAGATGTTCTTCATCCACTTCCTCTTCGTGGCTGACTCTGCTGTCCTGCTAGCGATGGCCTTTGACCGCTACGTGGCCATCTGCTTCCCTCTGCGATATGCCACCATCCTCACGAGGAATGTCATTGGGAGGATCGCCATGGCCACTCTCTCCCGCAGCTTCATTATCATGTTTCCGTCCATCTTTCTCCTCAAGCGCCTGCACTACTGTCATGTCAACATTATTGCACACACATTTTGTGAGCACATGGGCATTGCCCGTCTGTCCTGCTCTGATATCTCCGTCAATGTCTGGTATGGACTGGCAGCTGCTCTTCTGTCCACCGGCCTGGACATCATTCTTATTGCTATTTCTTACGTTCACATCCTCTGTGCTGTCTTCCGCCTCTCTTCCCGAGAAGCCCGAGCCAAGGCCCTGAGCACTTGTGGCTCCCATGTCTGTGTCATCCTGCTCTTCTATGTCCCCGCCCTCTTCTCTGTCTTTGCCTACAGGTTTGGTGGGAAACACATCCCACACTATGTCCATATCCTGCTGGCCAATCTCTATGTGGTTATCCCGCCCATGCTCAACCCTATTATTTATGGGGTGAGGACCAAGCAAATTTTGGAAGGGGCTAAGCAGATGTTTGCAAACTGGCCAAAGAATTTAAATAAATGCTCTTGACTTGGACTTGGCCTCAACTTAATCCTCTTTAAATATGTTGTGGTGGTGGTGCCTGAACTCAGGGCTTTGCATTCTCTGTTGGCTTTTTCATTCAAGGCCAGCACTTTTCCACTTGAGCCACAGCTCTACTTTTACCTTTTTTTTTTTCTGATTAATTGGAAATAAGAGTCTCACAGACATCTTCTGCCCAGGTTGGCTTTGAACCAAGGTTCCTCAGATCTCAGCCTTCTAAGTAGTTAGGATTATAGACATGAACCACCAATGCCTGATTTTTATCTTCTAAACGTACCTTTGCCTTACCTCTACTACACCCTTCCTGCTGTATTTTCCAGTTATCCCCATGCTATTTTCATCCATGTCCTACATTATTTGCATGGGTCATCCACTCAAATCAGCTTCTGATTTCTTTTCTGAGAAATCTGTAGCACTCATTTCATGTTCTTATTCAAGTGTGGTTTGATCCCAACCTCACTTAGAGAGAACTAACTAAACAGGGGTAATGTGATAACTTAGCCTCAGTTTACCAGCCATATAGGAATTTTATTCATATCTACTTGCATTGGATCTTTAATGAGTTCTTCACTACTTGTATGTAATTTGGGCATTTATTTACTACTTCAGCATCTTTCTTATGAAAATCCCAGCCATTATATCGAACAATTTATAGTCCCATGCGATGCTAGTCTAAGTTCTTTTCAACTGCTACATCTGTAACCCCTCTGTACAGTGTCTTTACAATAAAAATATATATTAAAATAAAAAAACTGGTACATCATACTTACCCAAAATATTAACACACAACAGCATAGACAATGGACAAATCCATTGATCTTAAATACATCTCTTTTACCAAATCAGCCTAGACTACCAATACCAATTCTAGAATGTTCCTTAAAATATAGAGACAGAGAAGCCTTTTTCATCCAAATATGCCTTGTAAAAAATTATACTTATTGGGCTGGGAAGGTGGCTCAGTGGTAGAGCGCTTGCCTTGCATGCCTGAGGCCCTGAGTTCCATTCCTCAGCACCACATAAGCAAAAAGAAAAAAGCCGGAAATGGCGCTGTGGCTCAAGTGGTAGACGCTAGCCTTGAGCTGAAGAGCTGAGGGACAGCGCCCAGGCCCAGAGTACAAGCCCCACGACTGGACCCCCCCCCCAAAAATTATATTTATCATCAAAATTAGAAGTCGAGCCAGCCACCGCTGGCTTATGCCTTTAATCCTAGTTACTGAAGGGGCTAAGGCCTGAGAATCACAGTTCAAAGGTAGCCCCAGTAGGAAAATCTAGGAGACTCTTGTATCCAGTTAACCACAAAAATTCTGGAAATCAGGCTGAGACTCAAGTGGTACAGCACCAGCCTTAAGTGAAAAAGCAAAGAGATACTGTCCCCCCAGTCTTGGCACACAAACCACACACTCACATACACACATACACGTGCGTAGAACTAATGGAAAATTAAGTATAAACTTAGTTAAGACTATAAAGCCGGACACCAGTGGCTCACACCTAGGCTGAGATCTGAGGATCTCAGGCCCCACAACCAGCAAAAAAAAACAAAAACAAAAACAAAAAAAACCTGTAATCCTAGCTACTCAGGAGGCTGAGATCTGAGGATTGAGTTTCAAAGCCAGCCCAGGCAGAAAAGTCCAGGAGACACTTATCTCCAATTAACCACCAGAAAACTGGAAATGGCGCTGTGGCTCAAATGGTTAGAGTGCTCACCTTGAGCTGAAGAGCTGAAGGACAGACCCAGAAATCAAAACCTACAACTGACAAAAACAAAGAACAACAACAACAAATAAAACAGAGGTAGATTTGTGGGTCAAAGTGGTAGAGTACTAGTCCTGAGCAAAAAAGTTCAGGGACAGTGTCCAGGCCCTGAGTTCAAGACCCATAACTGATCAAAAAAGAAAAAAAGCCACTAGTAGAGACGTGGCTCACGTGGTAGGACATTACCCTTAAGCAAAAAAATATAAGCAAGGAGTGATATGCTGAGTTAAAAACATTGTAACAATAGAGGAACTAGTATTAGAGTATGCAAGTCTCTGTGTACTGTCTAACAATTCTTCTGTGAACTTGAAGCTATTAATTAAAAAAATTGTTTTAAGCCGGACGCAGGTGGCTCACGTCTATAATTCTAGCTACTATTAATTTCTACAGCAGAATAATTTATATATACAAAGAATATGGAATATACAAAACAACTAGCAATTATAAACACCAATAAATACTTTAATTTTTTTTCTGTCATTGTGGAGCTTAAACTCTGGGCGTCCCTCACCTCTTCAGCCCAAGGCTAGTGCTCTACCACTTGAGCCACAGCACCACTTCAGGTTTTCTGGTGGCTAATTGGAGATAATAGTCTCAGGGATCTGGGCACTGGTGGCTCACACCTGTAATCCTAGCTACTCCGGAGGCGAGATCTGAGGATCGCGGTTCAAAGCCAGCCTGGTCAGGAGAGACCGTGAGACTCCTATCTCCAATAAACCACCAGAAAACCGGAAGTGGCACTGTAGCTCAAGTGGTAGAGCGCTCGCCTTGAGCTGAAGAGCCGAGGGACAGCACCCAGGCCCAGAGTTCAAGCCCCACGACCGACCCAAAAAAAAAAAAGTCTCAGGGACATTCCTGGCTGGCTGGCTATGAACCTCAATCCTCAGATCTCAGCCTCCTGGATAGCTAGGATCACAGGTGTACGCTACCCGGCGCCTGGAACTTTAATTTTTATATTGAATAGTCTACTAACTATAATTAAGAGAAAAGTTTTCTAGTTAATGAAAATGCCTTAGATTTATAGAACGCATTAAAATGTTCAAAGGAACGTCACTTAAATAAAGCAAAAAAGGAAAAACAAGGTATTCTAAGTGCATGGGCTTAATAATGTACATTTTTCTGTTTACCACTTCACATAATAAAAATGTATACTATAGATAAACTGGATGATAATGTATAAACTACATTCTTGTATCTTTTGTTCCCATTTCCTGAATGAGGCGCAGGAAGTGATTCTATTTTTCTCAGTATCATTAAGATGAATGGTACTTCCTGAAAGCCCTTATCCTTAACTTCCCTACTGTCACCAAATGAAATAGAGAAAAAACATAATTTATTTCACAAATCCACCCCCTTCTGTCAATATGCTGCAACATCTACTTAATCCTTCATCTTCCATATCAAATCAAGGGCTGGATACACTGTCTTCTCAGACTTAGGTATTTTTGATATCTCCCGAGGTCATTTCAACATACTACTGCCCCACTGCTATGCACATCGACAATCTGATGGTCCTAGAAGAATCTCAGGGCATAAGCATGCTCTAGGCTGCATCATCATCATAGCAACACAGGAGGATGAGACACACTCCTAAAACCTCTGTGATGGGAGGGAGATAAAGTACATTTTGTGAGCTTCTTAGCCAGAGGTCAAGAGGCACTTACTAGAATAATGATACCTGTTTGCTTCCTTTGCAATTCCAGTGACCTTCCATTTGCCTCAAATACTGTTCAGGGCAATCTTTTGATACCTAGTTCAATTCTCTTTAGTTGTCCAACTAGTTCTGGACTTTTATCTGAGCTTGCAGTATCTCCTTCCTCTGTGCCCCTCCCCCAAGTGACTGCTCAGACCAGGTGACACCAAGAATCTCCTAGGGCAGAATGTTGGGTGTTCTTTGTTGTTGTTTTTCCCAGAATGTTTGTGACATCCAATCCTTTACATCTAAATAAAGGTTTCAAAACAGAGATAAATGGTATCTCAGTTATATAGGTTGAAATTACAGTTTCACACATACATAGTATATATATATATATATATATATATATATATGTGTGTGTGTGTGTGTGTGTGTGTGTGTACATATATACATAGATAAAAGTATGTAAAATTATAAATATATGTAATTTTAAATTGATAACATTTTTTATACGTTTTTGAAGCAGTCTTTCTATTTAGCCAGACCCTGTCTGGTCTTCACCATTCTGCTTAGCTTCCCAAGTGCTGGGATTACAGGCTGCTGAGTCATGGGTAGGCCACCACTCCAGGCTTGATACATTTTCATAAATTTTAATGATCTTCTGGCAAAAGAGAGCCTGCCTTGCTCATTCTTTTCATTTCAGGTATTTTTATGTATTTGCTAGTTTGATATGTTAATATGGAGTCAAACAGTATCTGCATCATTTGTACCTGGGTCATTAATAACAGCATGCTATTAAACTCTGATAGGATATCAGAAAGCTCAAGTGAATGGATGATTTGTGTCATCTCTGGCCTCAGGCGTTTTCTAAGGCCTCAGGAGTAACCTTGCCTTCGTGGCCCGCATCTCCTTGGCTGCAGGACCGGCTGGGTGGCCACCCAGTTGTAATGCGCAGGGTCTCTGTCTTGGCTGGACAAGCCTGTGCGGTCCACAGGAACGACTCCTCCCCCCCCTCCTCTCCCCTCCCCTCCCTCCCCTTCTCCTCCCCTAGCCCTGCCCCCTTCCCCAGCTTCCTTCAGTTTTGCTGGAAGAAGTGGCGGCGGTTGTCAGGCTGCAAATGCTCCCCTGCTCTGTCCCAGGCCCCACCGATTCCAGGTTAGTGACCACATCCATTTTGGGGGGCAGCTGCCAGTGTCCCGCTGGCAGTGAGCGCTTGATCCGCCTTGCCGGGGTGGTGCCGGGGCTCCCGGGTGAGGAGGAGGACGGGCCTCCTCTGCCGTTCTGGAGCCACCTCAAGTTTGGGGAAGGGATCCTGGAGGAGACACCTTTGCAGCGAGGAATTCGCCGTGTGTGCGCCGCGACGGGTCGTGAGAGTTTGCAGCTCGGCGCTGCGAGTTAGAGGGTGTCCGAAGGTGGCAGTTTGGGAAAGTTTCCAGCACACTTGGGGTGCCGTACCCGAGGGATGCAGAGGTCGGCATTCGCTCCCCCCCCCCCCCCCGCCCCAGCGCGGCGGCCGCAGGAAGTGAGCGCGTGCGGCCTGCACCGCAGGAGGCCGGCGGGGAGCCACGCCCTCCAGCCGGGCCTGGGCGCGCGGGGCCGGGGCGCGCGGGGCCGGGACGCGCGGGGGCCGGGGCGCGCGGGGGCCGGGGCGCGCGGAGGCCGGGGCGCGCGGGGGCCCTGGAAGGCACGCCTTTCGGTGGAAGGCAGAGCCAGGCACCGAGGCGTTCTGGATTGGAGACCAGCGTCCGGCCCTCTCTTCTGGTACTTTTTATTTGGCACGAATGAACTTTGACACCAGGTTGCTGCTCGCGTCTGATCTTCTCTTGGAGGTGTCCACTGCTCTGTGACTGCCATGTGTCACTCCCGGGAAGAGGGTGACTTGGTGACAGTGAAGGGGGGGTAGGGGAGAACTGGATTTGAACCCCCAGGCCTTGTCAGCGGTCGTTCTACCACCTGTTCCCTTCCTGTCTTTACGAGTTCCGTGAGGTTGGGGATGATTTAATTGTTGTATGTATTCGGTGTAAGTCTGGCCTCTAATCGAGTCCAGGCTGCCCTGGAAGTCATGACCTTGGCTTTGTCCTTCAGAATGCTAGGATCACTAGGGCTGCCCCCATCGCTCCCGGTTTAGGGGCTTTTCTTTTTGAGACCAAAAATCTTTCAGGAAAGCCATGGGTGCTGAAGACTAAGCCTGGCTTGCTAGGCGCCAGTCCATGGTCCCAGCCACTCCGGAAGCGGAGGCGGAGTCTTGAGGATGCAGGGTTCTAGGCCAGCCCTGGCAAAGTTCCGGACACCTCCGGAACAAACACCGAGCAAAACAAAAACCTGGGCTTGCCTGAAGCTGTAGACCACGTGAGGCCTTGAGTTCAATCCCTAGTACTAACTTCTTGACTATCTAAAGTAGCATAATTGATGGGAGGGGGAATAGAAATGTCCACTGAAAAAAAAAAATAGGTCCCTAGGCATCATTTTGAATTTTCCAGCAGCTTCATTAGAAAATAAAAAGCACACCCTCCCCCTTCCTCCCACCACCCGTGGCTAGCACCGGTAATCCTAGCATACTGGCTACTCCGGAGGCTGAAGTTTGAGAATCTTGTTTCAGTTAGGCCAGCCAGATGTATTCAGACTTATCTTGAATTAATTAGCAAAGAGCTGAAACCGGAAACGTGGTTTAAGTGGTAACATGCCAACCCTGAGTTAGAGCAAGAGGCCTTGAGTTCAAGCCCCAGTACTGGCATTAATCAAAACGTATTGTGTTCATAAATGAATTGTTGCATAGTAACTCCTCTGTCCAGTTGCTTACACATAATAAGACTATAATTATATATTACAGGCAAAATATAATCATTAAAAGTATTGATGAGGTACTTTGAATTATTTTTTCTTACTAAACCATTAAAATTAGATGTGTATATCACACTTGAATTCTCATGACCAGCCACACTTTCACATGCTAATAGCTGCAAATATCTACTACATTTGCCAACACACTTATACTTTATTTGCAAAATTTAGTTGTAATTTTGTCTTTTAACAGTAATATGCCATTTTAGTGGTACACCACAATTTGTCCGTTTACTGGTAGAGTTTTCACGGATCCTTTCCGCTTTGGGACTGTTACTACATCACATGTATAAGGCAGAATTTCATCCTTAATTGTTCCTGTACTTGTGTATTTGGAATACAGTTTTGCCTACAATGAAAGTGTGTGGGGGCTGGGGGGGGGAGATGGAGTGAACCTTCACTATGATGCATTACCTTTTTTTTTTTTTGGTTGGTCATGGGGCTTGAACTCTAGGCCAGGGCTCTGTCCCTGAGTTCATCAGATCAAGGCTAGTGCTCTATCACTTGAGCCACAGCGCCATTTCTGGGTTTTTTAGTGGTTTATCGGAGATGAGAGTCTCACAGACTTTCCTGCCTGGCTGGCTTTGAACCATGATCCTCAGATCTCAGCCTCCTGAGTTCACTATTATTTTTTAACATAAGCAATTTTATAAGTTGGCATTCTGTTTCATATTTTATTCTCCAATGCCAACGTCAAGTCCAAACATAATGCTCAACAGTCATTTATCATTTGAGATTATAACAATGCTAATCACTAATTTCTTTAAAAAATTTTTACTTAAATAGTGTGCAAAAGGATTTCAATTCAACATGTTAATGAATACAATGCATCCTCCTCCTCCTCCTCCTCTTCCTCCTCCTCCTCCTCCTCCTCCGCCCCCTCCTCCTCCCCCTTCTGCTCCTCTTCCTTCTTCTGTGCCAGAATTTAGGGCCTCATACTCTCATTTGGCTTTTTTGCTCAAGTCTAGCACTCTACCTCTTGAACCAGCTTTTTAATGGATAATTGGAGAGAAGAGTCTCACAGACTTTTTTTAGTTGTTCTTTAAACAGTGCTTTTCTGAGCTCACCCTCCTGAGTAGGTAGCATTACAAGCAGAAGCTACTAGTGCCTGGCCTACAAGGTGTCTTGATCTATGTCAACCCTCCCTTCTCCCCCCATCTATTGAAATCCCCCCACCAAGTTACCTAGTTCTATTTTCACGTATGTACATAGACTAGAGACTGTATTTGCCACCATTTCACTCTCTGTTAATCCACCTTAAGCCCAATCCTTTTACATAAAGCAAGTTTCAGCTTCCTGGCAATCATTTTGTTCTAAACTGTCAGTTGATTATTTAGAAGAGTTACACCATGGGAATCTACCCCTGCGCATGCCACACTTTAGTCAGTTTGATAATGTATATATGCATATGGCTCTATATGTGTTCTCATATATGTTGTGTCCTCTTTCTCTGTCTGTCTGTCTGTCTGTCTGTCTGTCTGTCTCTCTCTCTCTCTCTTTCTCCCTCGGTCAGTCTTTGGGGCTTGAACTCAGGGCCTGGGCACTGTCCCTGTCTCTGTGTGCTCAACCACTAGCATTCTACCACTAGGGCCACAGCACCACTTCCTGCTTTTTCTGAGTAGTTTATTGGAGATAAGAGTTTCACAGATTAGATTTTCCTGCCCAGGCTGGCTTCAAACTGTGATCCTCAGATCTCAACCTCCTGAGGAGCTAGGGTTACAGGCATCAGCTACCAGCTCATGTTTCTATTTTACTTACTCATTACATCCGGTAGATGCTGTGTTTACTTTGGTTAAATGTTTAGTTTGTCGACAGTTTTATTCTACATCTTTTGAGATGAAGAAGGATACAAAGGAGTAGCAAAAGCCTCCAGCTCTGCAGCTTCAATGTTTACATTAAAACAGCTAATCAACCACTCAGACTGGATGCTTAACCTCAGCGTACACAACTCTGAAATGGGGACTAGGACATACTCATAGTGTTGATATAAGGAATTATCAGGCTATTACATCCAAAATAATTACATTTTTGCCCAGTTTCTAAAGGTTTTCAATACATATTTAATAGGAACATTATGGTTGCTAAGCAAAGCAGAATGCACACCCACAAAACACTAGGTGGCAGCACTTAGTCTCTGATTTCTCCCTCACTAAATTAGCAGCTTCACCTCTGTAGTCCTGCTCAGCTCTGCTTATATACTGTAACCTTTCCATCCTACTCCGGGACACTTTTGCAAGCTGTTTATTGTGATATGAGTGTTACTGTGTGTGTGTGTGTGTGTGTGTGTGTGTGTGTGTGTGTGTGTGTGTGTGTGTGTGTGTGTGTGTGTGTGTGTGTGTGTGTGTGTGTGTGTGCGCGCGCGCGTGTGCTGGTGCTAGGGCTTACTTGGGTGCTCTCCCTGAGCTTTTTGTGACCTGCAGCTCCACTTCTGACTTTTCTGTGGATAATTGGAGATTGGAGAGACTTTTCTATCTAGGTGGGCTTTGAGCCTTAATCCTCAGATCTCAGCTTCTGGTGGTTTGGGTCTGAAAGCAGTTAACCTGTCAGCGTTGCAAGCTGGGGGAGAAGGTCCCTATAATCTTATGCCTGCACTGGCCATTTTGTATCCATATATAGAATTCAGCTTCCAGCCATCCTGGGGCCTGTCCAGACAAGGTCATGCTTGGAACTAGGGCCAGTGCATCTTCAAACCCAACTCCATCTATCCATCTACATAAGCAGAACAAATGGTGTCCAGTGAAAATGATACAAAGTCAAAAGAATATTCTCAGTATGATCTCAAACCATGTTAATACAATTGAACACTTGAGAACTTTCTTTAAAAAAATTAGAAGAAAGACAGGTTTGTTTGCTTGTTTCTGTACTGGTCCTAGGGCTTGAACTCAGTGCCTGAGCACTGTCCCTGAACTTTTGTGCTTACAGCTAGTACCCTACCATTTTGAGCCCACAGCTCCACTTCCAGCTTTTTAGTGGTTAATCGGAAATGAGTCTCATGGACTTTCCTTCCTAGGCTGGCTTCAGTGATCCTCAGATCTCAGCCTCCCGAGTAGCTAGGATGACAGATGTGAGCTACTAGCTCATGGCCAACATAGTTTTAATTGTCTCTGACTCTTCCCCAATGAAATGTTATGTTCCAGAAGAACAGAGATAAGTTTTTGGTTCACGGTTGTGTGCCTGGTGCACAGGTCAGTGGTGCCCCTTTCTCCTGAGCTCTCCTGAGCTTTTTCACCTATTTGCCATAACTCCTCCATCTTTGGCTCTAGGATCAAAGATGTCATTGATTATGAAGAAGCAGCCACCTTCTGTTCCACCTTGAGTCCTTTCATTCCTCACCTTCCCAAGAAAGCCCCAAGAAATAGAAATGGGAAGTGGAGGAAATATTTTCCCAACTAAGATTTTCATAACCAGTTGTGACTCAGGAGGCTGAGATTCATTTAAAGTCACTCTGTTTTAGATTCTTATTGCCAGTTAACCAGCAAAAAGCTGGAAGTAGAACTGTGGCTCAAGCGCTAGAGTGCCACCCACCCTGAGCAAAGAAGCCAAATAAGAGTGTAAGACTGAGTTCAAGCTCCAGTATCCACACATACACACACACATACACACGCACACACACACACACAGACATACACCCGGGTACAGTATTTTTAAAAGATAGGGATAAGAAGAAAAAACAAAAATGGATGAGTATGCAGGGAGTAGTCCTGGAGGAGCTACATTTTAGAGAGTCTAGACAGCGAAGTCTTTTCGATAAAGGAATGTGCTTTAATGTCGTTAATGTAGTTTTCATTTTTGCTTTTTTTATGCCAGTGCTGAGGCTTGAATTTAGGGCCTGGGCCCTATTTGTTAACATTTATTTATTTATTTATTTATTTATTTATTTATTTATTTATTTATTTTTGTCGGTGCGGGGCTTGAACTCTGGGCCTGGGCACTGTCCCTGCGCTCTTCAACTCATGGTGAGCGCTCTACCACTTGAGCCACAGCACCACTTCCGGTTTTCTAGTGGTTTATTGGAGATAAGAGTCTCATGACTTTCCTGCCCGGGCTGGCTTTGAACCGAGATCCTCAGATCTCAGGCTCCTGAGTAGCTAGGATTACAGGCGTGAGCTACCAGCACCCAGCCCATTAGCTATTTGGTTTAAGGCTCTCACTATACAACTTGAGCCACAGCTCCACTTCTGGATTTTCATTGAAACAGGAGTTTCATGGACTTTACTATCCATGCTGACTTTGAACCATGATCCTCTGATATCAGCCTCCTGAGTAGCTGGGGGTTATAGGCTTGAGTCATTACCTGGCTTTAACATATGTATCTCTACTAATATGATACCTCATATGATTGTGGTAAAGAAGGTGTAATATGAATTCCTTTATTTTCTCTCCTTTCTTAGACTGAGCCTGGTTTTGTTTGCTCTTCTATCTAGAATTCTATAAGCAAGAGCTATCTTAGAATTCAAGCTGGGCAGGCCTGAGCCAGGAAAGTAGCTGCAATGAGTTCAGCAGTTCTGGTGGACATCCAAGAGGAGGTAACCTGCCCCATCTGCCTGGAACTACTCACAGAACCCCTGAGCATCGACTGTGGCCACAGCTTCTGCAAAGCCTGCATCACAAGGAACAGTGAAGAATCAGTGCGCCACCCAGAAGAGAAGAGCAGCTGTCCTGTGTGCAAGGCCAGCTACCAGCCTGGGAGCCTCCGGCCTAATCGGCATCTGGCCAACATAGTAAAGAGGCTCAGGGAGGTAGTGTTGGGCCCAGGGAAGCAGTCAAAGGTCATTCTTTGTGCACAGCATGGTGAGAAACTCCAGCTCTTCTGTAAGGAGGACGGGGAGTTGATTTGCTGGCTTTGTGAGCGATCTCAGGAGCACCGTGGTCACCACACATTCCTCATGGAGGAGGTTGCCCAGGAGTACCAGGTGGGGACCCAGGATGAAAGGAGGACAGCGGGAAACAATGCACCTTGGTAGGAGATTTTGTATCTGTGCCCATGTGTGTATGTGTGTGTGTGTGTGTGCATGCGCACGCGTGTGTGTGCATGCTGATACTGGGACTTGAACCTAGGGCCTGAGCACTGTCCTTCAGCTTTTTGGCTCAAGGCTAGAGCTCTACCGCTTGAGCTAAAAAAAAGTCTACCTTTAATAGTCTAGCTTTTCGGTGGTTAATTGAAATTGGAGTCTCATGGCATTTTCTGCCCAGGCTGGCTTAAAACCATGATCCTCAGATCTCAGCTACTGAATAACTAGGATTACAGGTATGAGCCACCAGTACCCAGCTGTGGTAGAGGATTTTTTAAATTTTCCATGGTACTTATATCTTGTACTCCTTCCATTTACCTAGGATGTACCTAGAAAATTTCCCCAGTCAAGAATAGAAACATTATCTCTTTATTTAATGCACAGGATTGAGTGGAATTTTCTGCAGATGGAAGGGAGAGGCTGTTGAGTTGGGTATGGGAGACATAGTGGCACTGAGGGTAAAAAGAATGAAGTGCTTTGTGGTCCAGGAGAAAGAGAACTGTTCTTGTTGCCTGTTCTTGTTGGTTTATGTCTTGTATGTGTAAAGGGTTGTTTGGCCTTAATAATTTTTCAAGACACAGGACAGTCTTTTCCTGAAGTCAGACTCTGTTTAGGTCATTCCAATCTAGGCCTGAGGCAATTTAAAGTTTGATCCTGCTTATCCTGCTGTGTTTCTTCCAGGAAATGTTCCAGGAGTCTCTGAAGAAGCTGAGAAAAGAGCAGCAAGAAGCTGAGAGGCTAATAGCTGTGATAAGAGAGAATAGAACATCTTGGAAGGCAAGAAGGATTCCTCCGAAGGGTGTCCAGGATGTCCTGGGACAGGTTTAGGGCAGCTCATGGGAGCCCAGGACAAAGAAGTCCTGATCTATAACTATAAGAATTTTCTTTGGCCTGCTTCTTCATCACATTCTTTTCGAACCAGAGTATCAATTGCCTTGTGCAAGGGGCATAGGATTGGGTAAATGGTGAACATTAAAAGCAAAGCCAGGCTTTGGAAACAAGCACATAAGAAAGACATTGTGGATAGAGGTAGCCTCTACTTTACAATACTGGAGCTCATTTTGCAGTTTCAGTCTCTGGTCTCCTGGAAATGACAGCTTGATCTTGAGCTCTAATGCAGCCTTTTTTTTTTTTTTTTTTTTTGTCGGTCATGGGGCTTGAACTCTGGGCCTGGGCGCTGTCCCTCAGCTCTTCAGCTCAAGGCGAGCACTCTACCACTTGAGCTACAGCGCCACTTCCAGTTTTCTGGTGTTTTTTTATTGGAGATAGGAGTCTCACGGTCTCTCCTGCCCGGGCTGGCTTTGAACCGCGATCCTCAGATCTCAGCCTCCTGAGTAGCTAGGATTACAGGCGTGAGCCACCAGCGCCCGGCTCTAATACATCCTATCTAAGTAGTCAGAGAGGAAGGAGAGGCTAATACAGAAGTCTGAGAGATTACAGAGACTTACTGGAATCCAAAGCTCATCTAGGAAGGAAGGAATCACGGTCCATATTTATATGGCTTTGATAAAGGCAGCCTGTGGTTAATGGCCAGGGTAAATGAGTAGGAATCTGTTCCCACTAGCCTCTCCTGAAGATACTGGCCACTCTCCCAGTGAGGCTGACCTCTCAGACCCCCAGAGAGGACCCCTTAACCCAACAGACAGCAGCCTCTTTTTCTTCCCTGATACTACAGAGTCAGATGGAGCCTGAGAGACATAGAATCCAGAAAGAATTTAATAAGCTGCGGAACATTCTGGACAAAGAGGAGCAACAGGAACTGAAGAAGCTGGAGGAGGAAGAGAGGAAAGGGTTGGGCATTATGGAGAAAGCAGAGGGTGAGCTGATCCACCAGAACCAGTCCCTGAGGGAGCTCATCTCGGACCTGGAGCAGCGATGCCAGGGATCCACAGTAGATCTGCTACAGGTGAGACTTGTGGAGAAGCCTGGAATCTGGGAGTCGGACAAGTAGGAAAAAAGAAATCCTTTGTAGTGTCTTTTGCCTATTGAACTGAGAAGAGATCATAAACAAAGCATAAGATTTAGAGTATAAATGCTAAGGAAAGGCCCCATTTCTGTTACTTTCTATAAAGGAGTGGTCAAAGAATTGATTTGATTACTCTGAAGAAGATCCTATATCTCATGATGCTCACAGGAGGCTTTCCTAGTCTCCACACTATTAACTTTTTGGTCTAGATAATTCTTTGCTGTGAGAGATTCTTCTCCAGGGTATGTAGCAGCATTCCTGGCCTCTGCCTACTGTATCTCAGCAAGTATGACAACTCCAAACCCTTCAAGACATCAGGTGTCCCCAGGAAGAGCATCTCTAACCCTACCTCAGCCAAGAACCACTGAGCAATAAGCACCTTTTGTCTCCCTAGCTGTTCTGGACATATTGTCAGGTGCTTTTGCACAGTTTAATAACCGGGAAACAAGTGCCAAAACTCAAGTTAGAGATTGAGTAGTTACTGGCCTTTCTTGGCTTTCTCCTCTCTTATCTCTTATGCATGTTGCATAACTATTCGAATGTATCTTCGGAGGATAGAGTTTGGAGCAAGGATGCAAGGTATGAAGTTGAGAGAGATTTGATGGAGGAACTCGAATGGAAACGGATACTTGAATTGAGGTTGCAGTTTGAACTTTTGTTTTCTACATAAAATGAACAGTACAGCTCTGAAATTAGGGCATGGTATATACCTTTGACTTTTGGACCCTTCAGACTGTACCTTCCTTTCTTGCTCTTCTTTTACTAGTGGAATGAGTATCTCTGTATTCTTGGAGTTGATATTAACATAGCTGGTCACTTTCAACCTATTAGGGCTTTTCCTTATTCACTTCTTTGTCTTTTGTACTCATTTTTGGTGTTAGGTTACTCTAATACTTTTTCTTTCATTCCTTCATTCTAGCTGTTTTACAAACTCCTTTCTTTAATTATAATGGAATCACCAATCTATGGTGCTAATACAGGTGATCTTGGGCCCATTAGCATAACTATCCAATAGACCTTTAAAATTGAGTGTTACCTAATAGACAGTTTTCTAGAATTCTCTCCTCATGAACATTCTTCCTTCTTTGTTATGGTGTTGCTAAATTTGCTAGCCAAGACATTGTTTGATGTACTGACAAACCAATGCTTCTGCTTTCTATGTTCAAGCCAGTTTGAATTGTGTGAACCACAATGCAAAGTAGTCCCAATATAGAGAAAATAGTTATTCCTGTGTTATATGCCTCAAACAATTGGCCTTGTCTTCAGATCCTTGAGATGTATAGAGCAGAAATTAGGGAGCCAAATAGAAAGCAATGGTCAGTTTTACTGAAATAAGATAGGCAGTTGAATAATAAAAAGTGAGTAGCAGATAAGCATTGTATATCTGGTACATTTTCTCTTAAATATTAGTTTGAAGCACTTGTGTCCATTTGCTGGACTGTCTATTAATAGTCCAGTGCATCATGGGGGAACAGATCTGGGGATCATCCACATGTGCTTTTTGAAGTCAGCTAAAATGGATAGATCATTACAATAGTTGAGTTTTGAGAGCCAAACATATTTCCAGCCTTTGAACTTGTATCTTCAGTAACCCGGCTAGATTGTAAGCTTCTTGAGGGCAAAAATGATGACTTGACCATCATTCCCCAGGGTCACACACAGTGCATGGCAGGTAACACACACAATGTGTACATAACATCACACCTCCACATGCACACAGTTGTAAAATTGTTTTATTTTTTTGATATCTTCCTGTGGGTTGTTAGGGTTGCTGTGCCCTGAGGGTTTATGTTATTGATTCCATTTTTGTTGTTGTTTTCTTCATTGGTTGGTTGGTTTGAAGACAGAATCTGTCTATAGGCACTCTTGTTCTAAAACCCTCCAACCTCAGCCTCCAGAGAGCTAGAGTTTCAGGCATGCATGACTGTGCATACTTGCCCTGAGTTCTACATCTATTTGGTAGCCTCACTAGGTATTCCTATTCATACCCTGAGACTGTAGACATGGGAGAATGACATGACCTATTACTGCTTTATCTAATCTGTCGTTTTACTTTCTAGGATGTGAGTGATGTCACGAAAAGGTATGTATACGAAAACATGAGGGAATTCTTAAGGTGGACAAAAAATTCTCTGTCCATAGAATTACCCTGTAGTCAGTGAGACAGTAAGGCATTGTTCATGACAGGAGAATCTGGGGATCCCAAGGTAAAAGAAATGGGCTGGCCTTCACAGTAGGAGAATTTGGATATGAAGACACAAAAGAAGGACAGGGAAGTACAGGACCTGTTGGTTCCTCAGCCGGGCTGTCTGTTCTCCAACTGGTAGAAGATGTCCAGAGACAGTGACTTGTAAGGTACCAATAGAGGCCCTCTTCTGATTGATGTAGGACCTAAAGCCTTCTGCCTTTCTTTGAGTCTGTGTAAGCCCCAACAGTTCATTCCTATCAGCCCAAGCATTTTCCCATCAGGCTGAACATCTGCAGCGCCTCCTCCTGGACCCTCTGTATGGCAGTGACATTTAAGTATCTTACATCTTTTTTTTTTTTTGTCAGTCATGGGGCTTGAACTCTGGGCCTGAGTGCTGTCTCTCAGCTCTTGAGCTCAAGACTAACGCTCTACCACTTGAGCACCACTTCTGATTTTCTGGTGGTTTATTGGAGATAAGAATCTCACAGACTTTCCTGCCCAGGCTGGCTTTGGCTTTGTACCTCGATCCTCAGATCTCAGCCTCCTGAGTGGCTAGGATTATAGGTGTGAGCCACTGGCGCTCGGCTCATATCTTACATCTTTTGTAAAGACAGCAAATGATTTCCCAGCCATTACTCTTCTTAATTTTTTTCTCTCTCTAGGACATAGAGAAAGGAAAATTATTGTTTTATAAAACTAACAACAGTAAAACAAGGAAAGAAACTAGAGGTTTCATTTAAACCAGAGGGCTTAAGAGGTTAAATCTTGCCAGATACCAGTGGCTCATGCCTGTAATTCTAGCTACTCAGGAGTCTGAGATCTGAGTTTAAAGCCAACCCAGACAGATAAATTTAAGAGACTCTTCTCTCCAGTTAACCAGAAAAAATCCAGACATGGAGGTGTGGAATTAGTTGAGTGTCTGCATTGAGAGAGGAAGCCAAGTCCCAGTACTGGCACACATAACCAAACAAGAGGTTAAATCTTACTGAAAGTTACATAGATGGTGAGACGCTGATTTCTAGTCCAAATCTTATTGGTCCAGTGCCAGGGCCCTTTGTAGAAGAATCTGAGCCTTTCTCAGAAGGGAGTATTGATGTTCACTGATAGACCTGCATGGTGAGGGAAACAGATGTTGCAGGGTTAGCATAGGATTTGTCATTTCTAGGAATGAGTTCTGGACCTTGAGGGAGCCTCTGGCTCTCCCCACCAAGCTGAGAAGTAAGTTCCGAGCCCCAGATCTGAAACGGATGCTACGAGTATTTAGAGGTAAGATTTGGGGAAAGAGTTTGGGTGTAGAATTGCTGACATGGTGAGGAACACATAGGGAAGGTTTGGTATTTTGTGTATAAGACAAGAGTGCTGAGGAGGGAGGGAGGTAAAGAAGTGTCAGTTCTTGCTTAAGAGGCGACAGAGGGACTGGGAAGGTGGCTTAGTGGTAGAGTGCTTGCCTAGCATGCATAAAGCCCTGGGTTCGATTCCTCAGTACCACATACACAGAAAAGGCCAGAAGTGGTGCTGTCCCTCAAGTTATAGAGTGCGAGCTTTGAGCAAAAGCTCAGGGACAGTGCCCAGGCCCTGAGTCCAAGACTCAGGACTGGCAAAAAAAAAGAGAGGAGATAAAATGACTGAGTCCTGTCTTCCTAGAATTACTTGCCATTTTCCTTTGTCTAGTGAGGGCAGAGAGAACACAGCCTGAGACCACTGGTTTCATTTAACCTGTGTCACTCTTTTTCCTGTTACAGAGCTGACAGATGTCCAGAGCTACTGGGGTGAGTAGAGACCATGGTCTCTGAGCTAACATGGCTGATGCCCTCTTTCTGCATGCTCCTACCCCCCAAACCCATACATTCCTTCAGATCTAAAGTATCTGTATCTGCCAGGCACTAGTGGCTCAGGCCTGTAATCCTAGCTACTCAGGAGGCTGAGATCTGAGGATTGTGGTTCAAAGGCAGCTCGGGCAGGAAAGACCATGAAATTCTTATCTCCAACTAATCACCAGAAAACCGGAAGTGGTGTTGTGGCTCAAGAAGTAGAACATTAGTCTCAGGCTAAAGAGCTAAGGGACAGTGCCCAGGCCCAGAGTTAGAGCCCCAGGACTGGAAAAAACTAAAACAAAAAACAAACCTAACATGTCCAAATCTGACCCATCCAACTTCCCATTCTTACCTCATTGGATGGTTGTTGTTTCTTTTCCTCTAGTGGATGTGACTCTCAACCCACACACAGCTAATTTAAATCTCGTCCTATCTAAAAATCGGCGGCAAGTGAGGTTTGTGGGAGCGAAGCTGTCAGAGCCTTCCTGTCTGGAAGAACATCACGACTGCAGTGTCCTGGGCTCCCAGCTCTTCTCCTCGGGAAAATACTATTGGGAGGTCGATGTGTACAAGAAGTCGGCCTGGATCCTGGGCGTGTGCAGTAATTCAGGGCAACCGACCTTCAGCCCGTATGCACACAAGCTGAACAATTGCTCCAGGTATCAGCCACAGAGCGGGTACTGGGTGATTGGTTTGCAGCATAAACACGAATACAGAGCCTACGAGGACTCTTCTGCCTCCCTGCTCCTCTCCATGACAGTGCCCCCTCGCCGCATTGGGGTTTTCTTAGACTATGAGGCTGGCACTGTCTCCTTTTATAATGTCACCAACCACGGCTTACCCATCTACACCTTCTCGAAATACTACTTTCCTACTGCGCTCTGTCCATATTTTAATCCTTGCAACTGTGGAGTCCCAATGACCCTGCGTCGCCCCAGCTCCTGAACACCCCTGCCCCCACCCCTCAGCTGATGGATTCCTGTCTCCACAAGGCTGATTGGCTCCTGACTCTTCTCTCTCAGGGCTTTTTATTTATTTTGATTGTTTTGTTACCAGTACGGGTCTTCAGCTCAGGGCCTCAGTGCTGTCCCTTAGCTTTTTTTGGTAAAGGCTGGCACTCTACCATTTGGACCACAGCTCTTCTTTCAGCATTTTGGTGGTTAATTAGACATAAGCATCTCTCAGACTTTCCTGTTTGGGCTGGGTTCAAACCAGGATCCTCAGATCTCAGCCTCCTGAAGAGTTAGGATGCTAAGTGTGAAGCACCAATGTCCAGCTGTCTCTGAAGTTTTGTTTTCTCTATTCTCTCATTCCTTTCCTTTGGAACACAAACTCAACTCAGGGGTTGTAGCGAATATCCTCCACAGAGCTCAAGCTGTATCTCAGCTCTTCGTTTCTGAAGAGTTCAGATGTTGGATGGAAATTTTTCATGATGCACAGGGTTAAAAGGAAGAAATTTTCTTCTGGTTATTTTTTTTTTTAATTTTGGGTACTAGGTAAAAAATTGTAATATTGTCTTTCTGTATTGAGGTAGTCATGTTCCAGTTTTATTGTTATCAGGGCCCACCATATGGAGTTCTTTGAATTGTTAAATCTACCACAAATAGGTTAATATTTACAAACACAATTGGCCTATAACTTCATAGGGTTGTGTTGTCAGGCTTTACAATGTAAACATGTAACAATGAACAAAGAAAGTACTGAGTAATATATGTAGGATTGAGTGCTGAAAACACAAAAAAGTGTGGTTCTCTCACTCAGGCACTGGTAGCTCATACCTGTAATCCTACCTACTCATGAGGCTGAGATCTGAGGATTGAGGTTCAAAGCCAGCCTAGGCAGGAAAGTCTGTGAGATTCTTATCTCCAATAAACCACTAGAAAACCAGAAGTGGCAGTGTGGCTCAAGTGGTAGCACACTTGCCTTGAGCTGAAGAGCTCAGGGGATAGCACCCAGGTCCAAAGTTCAAGCCCTGCAACTGACCAAAAAGAAAATGTTCTCATGGCATTAAATTCATCTGGAAGGAGGGTATCTTCAGTCTTCACTACAAGCTCTACCAGTCTCCTGCTTTCATCCCACACATTTCAGAGTAGTCCTCAACAATGAAGAAGAAAGAAAATAATCAATTTTCTCTTAGAATAAAAAGAAATGGATGGGAAAAAATCACATTTTCCACATCTCTTTCCATCCTACTTTTTTCTTCTTGTGCTACTGAGGCTTAAACCCAGGACTTGTCTTGTGAATCCCAGGCAAATACTCGTACCACTGAGCTACAACCCCAACCAGCCCTTTCTTCTTTGTGCTGGTTCTAGAGCTTGAATTCAGGTGCTAGGACTTAGTCTTGCTTGCTATGGATGGCATAATACCACACCTCTAGCCTAGCTTTTGGCTAGTTAGTTAGTTGGAGATAGAGTTTCAGACTTTTCTGTCTGGCATCGCTTCTAGACATGATGCCCTGGATCCCAGCATCCAGAGTGCCAAGGATTGCATACCTGACCCATTGTTTTCCAGCTCCTGATACAGGTCTTCACTAAGTTTTTCACACTGGCCTTGAATTTAGTCCAGGCATGCCTCAAATTTTTTTCTTTTTTTTTTTTTTTTTTTTTTTTTTGGTCGGTCATGGGGCTGAACTCTGGGCCTGGGTGCTGTCCCTCAGCTCAAGGCTAGTGCGCTAGCACTTGAGCCATTGCACCGCTTCTGGCTTTTTCTGCTAATGTGGTGCTGCAGAATCGAACCCAGGGCCTCATGCATGCAAGGCAAGTACTCTACCACTGAGCCACCTTCCCAGCTCAAATTTCATATGCTCTTGTTTCAACCTTTCAAATAGCTGAGATTACAGGCATACATCACCTTACCACTACTTTCCCTCTCCTATCACACCTTTTTTTTTTTTCCTGTTGTTGTTTGTCACTGGGACTGGGGTTTGAACTCTGGGCTTGAACCATATCCTGAACCCTTTTTTTGTTCTTTAATTATTTTTTTGAATAGAGTCTTAAACATTTTAGAGACCAGGATCCTTCTGCTTACTTATGGCCTTGTGATTAGCTGAGATTACAAACCTGAAACTCTTGCATCCAATTTATTGGACAACACCTGATCTTACTAAGTTTTCTTTCTTTCCCTTTTATGGAAAAACTAGGGTTTGAACTCAGGGCCTCGCACTCTTGCTTGTCTTTTTTACTCAAGGCTGGTATCATACTACCTGAGTCACTCTATTAATTGAGCCAAGGTCCATTTCCAACCTTTTGGTGTAGTTAGTTGGAAGAGTCAGAACTGTAGTACCAGCTAGCTTCACAACTTGGTCTTAAGATCTCAGCCTTCTGAGTAACTAGAATTACATGTAAGTTACCAGCGCCAGCTTGCCAACTTTTCTCTACTGGCTTGTCCTTGAAGCTCCATCCTTCCAATCTCTACTTCCTAAGTAGTTGAAATTACAGAAGCCCCATCATGCCTGTTGACACCCATTCCCTTTCTGCCCAAATGTCAATAGCAGTGAATGAGTTCCCTGTGACTTTGGTTGAGAGGTGCTGTGTGCTTTCTGAGCCAACTCTAAAAACAAACTGTTGAGTAGATGCGAGGGGAAATGGAAGCTGTTGATTACTGTTTTGTGACTGAATGGAGGTGCACTAAAAGAACAAAGTTCACACTGGATTTCCACAAAACCATAGAATACCTCACTAACAGCTTTTGCATTGTATATGGCAATGATAATGCCCTGGATATATTGAGTGAAATAAAATTTATTGCTGATTTCACCTGTTTCATCTTCCTTTTTGTTTTTTGTTTGTTTCATTCTTGGTGCTTGAACTCAGGGCCTGAACACTGTCCCTGAGCTGCTTTTGCTCAAGGCTAGTACTCTACCACTTGTACAACTTGAACCACAGCACCACCTCCACCTTTTTCTGTTTCTGTGATACTGAGACATCAAACCCAGAGCTTCATGAATGCTAGGCAAGCACTCCACTACTAAGCCACATTCCCAGCCTTGTCTGTCTTTGGTGTTAGTCCTCAGGCTTAAACTTAGTGTCTAGGCATTATCCCTGAGCTTGTGTGCTCAAGACTAATACTGGTCTGCTACTTTGAGTCACTGGCACCATTTCCGGCTTTTTGGTAGTTAATTGGAGATAAGAGTCTCAGACTTTCCTGCCCAAGCTGTCTTCAAACTAATCCTCAAATCTCAGCCTCCTGAGTAGTTAGGATTATTAGTGTGACCCACCAGCATTCAACTTCAATGATAAAAACTTGGCCACTACACACAGAGAATGAATGGACTAAATAAATACATCTCAACTAATATTGCCTGTTGAGGGATAAGAATTACTATCATGGAACTAAGTAGAGGAAACCAGAATGAGAAAGTAATAATTAGCTACCTTGGGGCTGGGAATGTGGCTTAGAGGTAGAGTGCTTGCCTAGCATGCATGCATGAAGCCCTGGGTTCAATTCCTCAGTACCATAGAAACAGGAAAAGCCTGAAGTGGTGCTGTGGCTCAAGTGGTAGCAAAAGAAGCTCAGGGACAGTGCCTGGACCCTGAATTCAAGCCCCAGGACTTACCTTAATATGTAGCCAAAGCACATGCCCAACTATCCAATTTTTATTGGATAGTTGTGAATCTTCAGACAAAATTGAACGTGTCCTCCTGACGGTTTTGCTCTTAGTTCTCCAAGCATGGATCAGTAATGGAAAGAAAGGCCAATTATGCCTTGACAAATATTTTCCAAAGCTGGAATTTTTTTTACATTGTGACTTCTTAAGGAGGTAGGACTGTTATTTGTTTTTATGGCATGGATACCCAACACATGGTGTTTTGGGTTAGGCAAGCATTCCACCACTGACCTATTCCTACCAGATTTTCTTGAATATAGCATGGGGGAACAAATGAATCTATCAGTTTGCTTTCATAGAACAGCATGATCTTTAAGAAGGAAAGTGATAGGATTGTTCTATACCCAAGAAGGAAAGGGACTCTGATGGGGAATCTCCTGTTCCAGGTTCTTCCACTTCAGGTGAGGTCTCAAGTAACTCCAGTTTTGCCTGGCACCAATAGCTCATGCCTATAATCCTGGCTACTTGGGAGACAGATCTGATGGCCAAAGTCCAAAGGTAGTCCAAAGGTAGTCAGGATAGAAAGGTCCCTTAACCACCAAAAATATTGAAGCTGTGGCTCATGTAGTAGACAACCATCCTTGAGTGAAAAAGTTAAGTGAGGGCTGGGAGTGTGGCTCAGTGGTAGCGTGCTTGCCTCATATGCATGAAGTCCTGGGTTCAATTCTTCAGAACCACATACACAGAAAAAGTTGGAAGTAATGCAGTGGCACAAGTGGTAGAATGCTAGTCTTGAGCAAGGCTCACAGACAGTGCCCAGGCCCTGAGTTCAAGCCCCAGAACTGGCAAAAAAAAAAAAAAAAAAAAAAAAAAGTCATCTAGAAAACTTAATTTTCTTTTATATTCAGTGCAATAAAGTGCAACACTTAGAATGCACAAACTAACGAGTTTTTACAAGTTTTATACTGTGTAACTAGTACAACAAAAATAGAGCATGGGGCTAGAAAGGTGGCCCAGTGGTAGAGTGCTTGCCGTGCATGCATGAGGCCCTGTGTTCAGTTCCTCAGCACCATAGCAGAAAAGGCTGGAAGTGGCACTGTGGCTTAAGTGGTAGAGCGCTAGCCTTGAGCTGAAGAGCTGAGGGACAGCGCCCAGGTCCATGGGCCCTGGATAAGCCAGTCCCCATCACTGCTCCTCTGCCCCTCCTCTACCCCGTCCTGTCTCCTAGGAGGTAGAATACTGTGTCTGTGGAGACCCAAAGAGATTATTCAAATTGTTAGTATGATTGGGGGTCATTGCACAACTATGCAAATAGTAGCAGTGGAGACACTGGGTATTTCACTGACCCTGAAAGCAAAAAGTATTAAACAGGGTTTTTCAAACTCAGCATTTCTGACACCTTGAACTGAATAGCACTACAGCAAGTTATCCTATACCTTGTAGAATGTACTGTAGAATTCCTGGCATTTACCCACTAGAGGTCAGTAACTTAGACCTAACTTAGTCCAACTAAAACTTTTTTTTTTTTTGGCCAGTCCTGGGGCTTGAACTCAGGGCCTGGGCACTATCCCTGAGCTTCTTTTACTCAAGGCTAGTACTCCACCATGTGAGCCACAGCACCACTTCCAGCTTTTTCGTTTATGTGATGCTGAGGAATTGAACCCAGGGCTTCATGCATGCAAGGCAAGCACTCAACCACTAAGCCACATTCCCAGCCTAAAACTCTTTTGGACATTGGAGATCACCACATTACACATTGTCTTTTCTCCATGGTGGAGGAGGCTGGGTTAATAAATTGCTTTGTCTCCCAGAGTACTTAAATAGGATACTTGAGTAAGGTCATTTCCACATTCTAACTTTGCACACCTGTTTTTTTGTTGGTGGTGGTTTGTTTTTTGGATTTTTTTTTGTTGGTCATGGGGCCTGAACTCTGGGCTTGGGCGCTGTCCCTGCGCACTTCAGCTCAAGGCGAGTGCTCTACTGCTTCAGCCACAGCGCCACTTCCAGTTTTCTAGTAGTTTTATTGGAGATAAGAGTCTCATGGACATTCCTGCCTGGGCTGGCTTTGAACTGCGATCCTCAGATCTCAGCCTCCTGGGTAGCTAGGATTACAGGTGTGAGCCACTGGTGCCTAACTAGCACACCCATTTTATGGACACTGAAAACTCACTGTTTTCATTAATGAATAGAACAGGTATTTATTGAGACTTCAATAGATGTTTAATCATAACTCTTTGTTACACTTATCAAAAGTATGTTTATCGGCAACTTGCAAGAAAATAAGCACAGGCATTTCAGGATTTTACTCACGTTCACATTGCAAATATATGAAGAGAAGGGACATAAATTTAAAACACAATATACAAAGAATCTGCCTCTTTGTCTAGATCATTTGACACTTTTCTCCTTAACTCCTTGATGAATAGCTAATGTCTGTCTGAGAGTAGATCTAAGACATTGCTAAGGATCACTTTTTTTTTTTTTTTTTTTTTCAGGCGTAGGGCCTGAACTTGGTCTGGGTGCTGTCCCTCAGCTCTTCAGCTCAAGGCTAGTGCTCTACCACGTGAGCCACAGCACCACTTCCGGCTTTTTCTGCTTATGTGGTGCTGAGGAATCGAACCCAGGGCCTCATGCATGCAAGGCAAGCCTCTACCACTGAACCACCTTCCCAGCCCCAGGGGATCACTTCTTTAGGTAAGGATTCCTTTATATAGACTTTAAATAGCATAGACACCTTGTTGAAACAATTCTACATCTTCTCTCCATGACAGAGGACTGTCTTCCAAACAAACACATTAACAGGAAGAATATGGCCCAAGGAAAGGTGTACATCCTAGTTATAAGTAAAGAACATTGAATCAGAAAGACTCAAATAAGGAGGAAATGATGTTTCAAGGGGCACAGAGGATCAGATGCATGAAACACACACCAGAGCCAGGGACAGTGCACAGAAGTGTCAAAGGGGGTAAAAAGGCTTAAGAGCTGGATCAGCATAGAATCATGGGTTCTGGACATTGTAAAGGATTGAAATATGGATAGACTTCACGGGGAAAGGCACAGTTAGTGAACTTGTAGATGAGAAATGCATTGTATGTAGTGCTGTAAAATGAAACTGAGCCAGCCTGGTAGTCTACAAAAACCCCAACACGTTCAAGAGCGACAGGCAAAGACAGGGGCAAGGACAAAGGAGAATGGGTGGTAGGATCCTCCCCAAAAACTTTATACCCAGATTTATCCTCCATCCCTATAATCCAGTAACCAATTTTAGGTTGAGGAACTCCATAATCAGTATGACTACACCTTAGACTGGGTTGGAATTGTCTTCCGCCATGTATGCTTAGGGGCTGGAATTCTTTCTTATAAATAGTGAAATATCTTCCGTCACTTAATCCCAGGTGCCAGGATGTTTTCTTAGACACATCTACCTCCCAGTAGTGCTTCCCTGATATGATTACAGGGGCACCCAGGGCCCCTGGAAGAGATATATTATTTTTTGGTATATTAGATTTAAGTGAACCAAATGAACAAGGTACGCTATGATAATTCATAAAAGAATGGGTATTATGTGAAAACAAGCTAGGTGCATTGGAATAGACTGGAACATCCTGGTATTTTATCTGTCTCTGATCCTGAGAAATGACAAATCTGGAATCCTCATTTCTAGTCACCATCACGGGAACTGTAGGGGAAAAAAAATGACAGATTTGGGTAAGAGACAGAACTTTTTGGTGACATATTGAGCAAAATCATAGTAAGAATGTGACAGAGAACTGGTAATCATGAGATAATCATGAACTTTGAAATCATGAGGAAATAAGACAAGGTAGGACACTGCAAAAGCATCATTTCTCTTTGGGTGTAGAGAAGAGAAACGTAAGTCTAAAAACGTAAGACATCGTAACAATACTAATTCTGATAGATGACAAGAAACTTTGGTTTCTTCTTACCCCAGTATTTGTGGGCATCAGTCAGCTCTGAAATGACAACAGAGATGATATCACCACAGTGTCCACCCTTCACATCTAGAAGCCGCATCTAGAAACTACACCGGCCCCCACCACAGCTAGATCCCTACAACCATACCCTAACCCAGCTCTCCTCACCTTGAAACACTTGCAGCACTCCTCTCAGACCAGTTATTGGGAACACTGTCTGTTCTTTCTTGGGGAAAGGTATTGGCTTCTTCATTGTCAAGAGTTCACATCTAGGGATGAGAAGAATGAACCTCTATACCTCAGACTTAATAACCTTCATCACCACCAACCTACCTATTGTTTTCTCCTACTGACCATTATATGTACCTACTTTGGAGTCCTGAGAAAAGAAAGGATAGACTACTGCTGAAGTCATAATAAATACACTCATGTCTACCTTCCTCCTCACTCTGTGAATTGGGCAAGACATTAAACTTTCTGAAGTAGATTCTCCTGTCTAAAATGAAACAGTCCGCTTCTCCCTCTCAAACTCTTAAAGTTCAAGAGAAATGAACTCATGGGTTTCATTTTATTTTATTTTTTTAAATTTTTTTGTCGGTGAGCCTTGAACTCTGAGCCTGGGCGCTGTTACCTGAGCTCTTCAGCTCAAGGTAAGTCCTCTACCACTTGAGCCACAGTGCTAAACTCATGGGTTTTAAAGCACAACAAACTGGTATCTAGGAGAAAAAAATACATAGAAAGGGATGGGTTAAGAGAAATGGGTGACAATGTTTTCAGATACTTTGTACTCATCTACTTTGTACAACGTCTTTGTACAACTACTTAAAGATAACAAAAATAATAAATACATACATACATAGATAAGACACTACCACAAATCTTGGTTCTCAGGAAAATAGTCAGAAAATAAGTTGGCAGAACCAGGCTGCTTCTGGATGTTCAAGGTATAGAAAATGTGCAAATCACATCTGGAGAAACCCAAAATCTTCAAAGCCTGTAACCCATTACAGAGGCTCTGAGAGAGCTCAGCTTTCAGGTTCTCTGAGGGAAATTAAATACATTTGGAAAAGGAGGCTTTATGAACACCAAAGTAATGCTGCTCTGAAATTCCCAGGTGAGGAGAGATGGTGAATGAGGCTGCCAGGTGGCTGTGCATCCTTAGACACAGGGATGCCACCTTCCCTCACTCTTCCAAAGTCTGTGAGGCACATGGACCATTTGCATCAGAGCTAAAACCCTGTTCTCACAGGTCAAGGTGACTGTTTTTGAAAACATACATGCAACTGGTCACTTGTTTTCAGGAGAAACATAGAAACACATAGGAAGTTTATCAGTGAACAATTCTGGACAAAAGGAAGACAAGGAAGATATATTGTATTTAAAATAAATGAAACACCTCTGAGATCCAGGACCAGAGCTGATATAGGTACATTGGGTGAATAAATATCACTCCTGACCCACATTCTAATTTTTCATGACTTCCACTCCTTACCAGAGGATCTAATTTATTCTCAATAGTCCTAATGCGCCCAAACCAGAACTGATTTTTGTCCAGAACCGAAGACAATACTACAAGTACATTTCCCTGGTCTAGGAGATGTTATACTATAATTTGAGTACTATAGATCATTCTATAAATCTTGTCCTACCAACCAAAGCACCTTTGTATCCCACACATACCTTCTCATGATGGCATTCACTTCCTAGAAAGAAAGGAGACAACACAATTTAAGAAAGAGAAGCCTAAATAAGTCTAGTCATTCCCTGGCTCTCCCAAGAATGATTTCAATAATGCATGGTTCTTTCACATTTTAAAACACACAGATAAACTGATAGATATTTGCCAAGTACTAGGCTACTATTGAGAATTAAAGATGTTTCTTCTAAATTATTTGTTATAAAGTAGGGAGACTGAGTCTCAGTAATGTCACCTGCTCTCACAGACATCCTGGTGCCTGCTCTCCAGCTAGCACTGAAATGCCCAGAGGTGACACTAGCCATCCTTTGAATTGTAGATGCGCCTGTTATTTAGCCCCACAGAGGATATGTAGATATCATGTTGATGAACCCCCTGTTCCTTATGCTGGGGCTTGGTCTCTACCCAAAACATGTGGCTTTTGTCCTTGAAAGCTTAGTGCAAGCTGCTGGTCATTGAGACAGGAGTCCACCTTACAGAAGCCTGCCTTTTAATAAAGTCTCCATCTTTATTATTTTTTTTATTGTGAAAATACCGTATAGAGGGGTTACAATTACATGGGCAAGATAATGAGTACATTTCTTATCAAGCATTGTTGCCTCCTCCTTTGTTTCCCATCCCTTCCCATCTCCCACTCACACCCCCCCCCCCCCCGCTAAAGTTGTAAAGTTCATTTTTCGACATAAGGACTTGTACATCTCATTGTTGCAATGGGTCCACCTGTAAGTCTCCATCTTTAATAAAGATTCCATCTCTCAAAAGGTGGTTTCTCTGTATCTCACTAACTGGATTTACCTTACAACGTTAAGTGGATCTCACAACATTAAAATGGGGGCTCATCCTGGATTCTATAAACATGATCCCAGTGCCAAGAGGGGTACTTGGGTTCCTTAAAGCCACACTAGCAGATGGCCTGGCCTGTCCAGGCAGCTGGAGGACTGGAGACTCAACAGAGCAGGCACCACTTGAGACTTTTCTCAGGGCCCAATTGCTCTTCCACCACTCAGATAAAATCATGGCCTCCCAACAGACCAACAACCAATTCCTTTGAAGGTGTGTCTATCTCTGTTTGTCTGTCTTTCTGCCTTGTGGGGATCAATCCATGTTGAAATTGCAGGGGTAAGGGGAGCAGATGTGCTCAGGACTCACCCTTCCTCCCTCAACACGGTAGAGGTAAGGGGGTTCTGTTTCTGGTACTGCCATGGTTGGGGTCTGTGGACCACTCACCTGGCATCTGGCTTGGTCATGGTTAGTCTCCAGGCCTCTAGTAGTGCTCTCATACCAGACAGAGTCTTGACTCTCAGGACTTTGGGGAGTTAAGGTTATGGCGGAGATGGGGCCAATATCCCAGTCTATCTCCACACATATGCCCACATAAACACACAAGAGTTCCGTTCTTTGTATTTGAATTTTGTACTACACTTAACATAACAAAACTACAGTAAATGGTGAAAAGGACTGTTGGGTCATAATCAAATTTTGAAGCTCAAACTTGTCATCAGGATTGGGTCTATGCCCTTTTCCCAATCACATTGGTCTTCACTGACTTTATTCATAAAACATGCAGAAAATATCACTCTCCTAATAACAACTTGACAAAATAGGGTGCTGGTGGCTCATAAAATCCTAGCCACTCAAGAGGCTGAAATCTGTGGCCTGCAGTTCAAAGTTAGCCCAAGCAGGAAAATCCATGAACATCTTACTTCCAATTAACCACCAAAATGCCAGAAATGGAGCTGACTCAAGTGATAGGACTGGCGTGTACACACACACACACACACACACACACACACACACACACACACACACACACACACACACACACACACACACACACACAGGCACACACACAAATCACCAGACTGGCGTACAAACACACACACACACACACACACACACACACACACACACACACACACACAAATCACCAGACTCTCAAAACTTTTTTAAAGAATTCTGATCTTACATGTTTTATCTGAAATAAATCAGAAGTCCATTTTAAAAACAACACCATGGGGCTGGGAAGGTGGCTCAGTGGTAGAGTGCTTGCCTTGAATGCATGAGGCCCTGGGTTCAATTCCTGAGTACTACATAAACAGAAAAAAGCTGGAAGTGGCTCTGTGGCTCAAGTGGTAGAATGATAGTCTTGAGCTGAAGAGCTCAGGGACAGCACCCAGGCCCAAAGTCCAAGATCCACAACTGACAAAAAAAAACAAAAAAAAACAAAAAAAACACGCCATGAGGGCTGGGAAGGTGGCTCAGTGGTAGAGTGCTCGCCTTGTATGCATGAAGCCCTAGGTTCAATTCCTCAGCACCACATAAGCAGAAAAAGTCAGAAGTGATGGTGTGGCTCAAGTGGTAGAGCACTAGCCTGAGCTGAAGAGCTGAGGGACAGCGTCCAGGCCCAGAGTTCAGCCCCACGACTGACAAAAAACAAAAACAAAAATAAAAAGACACCATGAGCAAATGCAATGATATAATAAAGATTAGGGCAGACATCATGAAATCAATCTAAAAAATAAAAATCAATGAAATAAAAATTCAGCCACAAAGACACAGCTCTGATGGTAAAGAGCCAGCCTAGAAAGCACAAGGCAGGCTGCCAATGTGACTTAATGGTAGAGTGTTTGCCTAGCATTCATGAAGCCCTGGGTTAGATTCCTCAGTACCACATTAACAGCAACAACAAGAAAAGCCAGAAGTCACATTGTGGCTCAAGTAGTAGAGTACTAACTTTGAGGGAAAAAAAAAACACAAAGCACTGAATTCAAACCTAAACACACACATGTGTGTGGGGTGCACACACAAACCCCACAGCCAAAAGAAAAGAGAAGGGAAGATTTTCTGAATCTAGATACAGGGAACTATTCAAAGACTTACCTGCAGCATCTCCATTGTGGACCCTTCTAACTGATGCTCCACATCTGAGATGAGCTCAGTCACAAGCTTGCTCTGCTGGGTCAGCTCATTTTCTGACACTGCCAGAGTTTGCAAACCATCTTCCTCCTCCTTTTTCAGCTTTTGGAGTTCTTTCCCCTCCTCAGTGTCCAGGATACCTTTCCATTGTGTAAAATCTGCCTGGACATTTTGTATCTTGCCCTGTATCTGAGTCTTTAAAATAGAAAAAGAGAGCCATTCAGGGTATCAGGGGGGGCGGGAGACTGCTTGGGGAATGAAGAGTAATTCTAAGTGAGCATGTTTTCCCTTCACCACATTTAAAACCAAGGACCTTAAGTCAGCAAGCATGATCAAACAGCCTGAGACAAAACAGATGACTGGGTGTGGCTTATCTTTTACACAGTAATCATGTGTCCAAGACTCATGATTATCTGTGTCACTCCTCATCCCATTTCTGAATTCCTCAAACACTGAGGACAGAAGTAAGATCCATTGCCAAATACCTTTCCTCACCAGCATCACAGCAATGGCTCCTCCCAGAAAGTTGGGCTCCTCTGTGATCTCCTCACTCTCCAGCCCCTCCCCCACATGGGAAAGGAAAAAGAAGACTAACCAAGTGACTTTGACCCCTTATCAATTGTAGGAAATAGAGAGGAAGGGAGCTTCTCCCCAAAGTCCCACCCAGACTTTTTTGGCTAACTCCCTCAGGAAGTGTCTTTTCCTGCCTTCCAGGAAGTTTTGTCTTGTTGGAGTTCAGCTTTCCACTTCTCAGATTCTTCCTTGTTCTTCCTCAGCTTGTCCAGAGCTGCCTGGAGCTTGTTCTGTGAATGAGGAAGGAATCACGGCAGAGTCACTGTCTGAACTTTCTCAGCCTCAGCATAAGGGATAGCATGGAAGAAATAAGGAAGAGAGTCGAGTTCACAGAAAGGATGAGAACTGTAATTAACTTCTAGCAGTTGGAAGAAAATCTGAGGTGGCAAAAGTCTTCTTTAAGTCTCTCTCAGGTAATAAAGTAACAATCCTCAACAACTGAATGATTCTTTCTGTTTGCTTGTTTTGAGCCAGTTTCATTAAGTAGTCCACAGTTGGCCTCAAACTCTCTTTGTAGCCCAGGCTTGCCTAAAACTCTGAATCTTCTTATTTCAATCTTCCTATGGTGGTAATTCCTAGGTTACACCTCCAGCAAGACTGACTCTTGTTTTGTTTTGTGCCAGGATAGGAATTTGAACTCAGGGTTTCTTGTTCGGTGTAGCTTTCCCCTGACCTCCCTGCTCAGAGCTGATCCTCAAACCACAAACACCACACTTCCACTTCCAGCTTTTTGCAAATTCAATGGAGTTAAGAGTTTTGTGGACATTTTTGCTTAGTCTGGCTTGGAATGGTGATTCTCACATCTCAGCCTCCTGAGCAGCTACTTTTATAGGCATGAGCTACCAGCACCTGGATCAATGGATTATTTTTGTAACAGAAGAGGATTCTGGTACTACGTCAGGGAAAAATAATCTACTTCTTAATCTCATTTGCTGCTCCACTAAAAGGAATTTAGGTCTAAATCTCAATCTATGGAGGATATAGTAGAGAAAGATTTGCTGTTATCAAGAGTTTATACTTAGGCTCATTTTCTTGTAAGTCAGTGGATTGCATAGACATGTCCTTTAGGCCTGAGAAAGTCCCCACAGAGTGGAAAGGAGTCACATTTCTCAGTCCTGGGATGAATACCCACAATGAATACCCTCCCCTCCCCCACTCCCCTGTAGAGATTTCCCTTAGGGACTATTCTGTGCTCCATCTTCCCTCATCCCTGATTCTTACCTGGTACTCCTGGGCAACCTCTTCCAAGAGACATGTGTTGTGACCACGGTGCTGCTGAGATCGTTCACAAAGCCAGCAAATCACCTTCCCATCATCCTTACAGAAGAGCTGGAGTTTCTCACCATGCTGTGCACAATGATGCACAGTCTGCTCCTGTGAGTTCAACTTGACCTCCCTGAGACTCTGGACTATGTTGGCCATATGTCGATTATGCCGGAGGCTCTCAAACATGTAAGGGATTTGACACAAAGGACATTTGCCCTCCCCTCTTGGACCTATAGTGGATTTATAGCTTGATGTGATACAGGCTTGGCAGAAGCTGTGTCCACAGTCTATGCTCATGGGTTCAATCATGAGCTCCAGACAGATAGGGCAGGTCACCTCCTCCTTTACATTGGCCAAGATTGCTGAAGCCATTGGTGGCTGTTTTCCTGTTCCTGTCTTTCTTGGACTTCTGAAGTTTCTTCTGCTGAGGTAGCTGCAGGATTGGCAAGATAAAAAGGGAGCACATTAGAAAGGTCAGCCAATCATGGATAGGCCAAAACTACAATATTAAAAGTCAGAAAAACAAAAGGAGCTGGATGCTATTGGCTCACACTTCTAATTTTAACTACCCAGGTGGCTAATTACTGAGAAGCATGGTTTGAAACCAGGTAGACCAATCTGACATATATTCATTTTCAATACATCAGCAGAAAGCTAGAAGTAGATGTATGGCTGGAGTGGTAGAGGATTAACTTTAAGTGAAAATGTCAAACAACAGTGCAAGATCCTAACTTCAGGCCCCAGTACCAGCATGCACGCACACGCACACGCACACACACACACACACACACACACACACTCACACACTCACTCACTCACTCACTCTCCTTGTTTAACCAACCATCTATCTTTGTCTTTTTTTAACCAAGCCAAAAGCACATTAGACTCAATTCTACTACACCATTCCTGCCTCAGGATCTTTGTATTTGCTTCACTGAGCACAGATGTTCCCTTTTTTTTTAAATCAGTATTATTCATTCTTATACTTTCCCTAGGTATTATAAGAAATGGCTGAAGTGCATAGAGTAAAAACAAACTGTTTCTAGTTATACATTCGCAATGATTTCTTACTTTGTTTCTTCCTTTTTGTCAGTCGTGGGGCTTGAACTCTGGGCCTGAGTCCTGTCCCTTACCTCTTCAACTCAAAGCTAGCACTCTACCACAGTACCACTTCCAGTTTTCTGGTGGTTTATTGAAGATTAGTCTCTGGACTTTCTTGCCCAGGTTGGCTTTGAACCACAAACCTCAGATCTCAGCCTCCTGAGTAGCTAGGATTACAGGCATGAGCCACCAGCACCCAGCTCATGATTTCTTTTTATCACCAGAAAATAAATGATTATGTGTTAATTAATTAATTAATTCACATCATGAATTAATCCTTTTATTAGATGTTGAAGTAAGGAGATCAGGTCTGGCCAGTGCCATATTGGCCACATGGTGGATGATAGGGTCTGGCATCTTGTCTTCATGTTGGGGAAAGGAAACACCCCCACCCTTCACCTGCCTCCCAGATGATGGGTGTGCTCCAAACCCTGGCAGCAGGAGCAGCCACTTGTCTGATTGGTTACTGAATCTGTCAGTCCAGTGCCTGGGACTGGGAATTTCCTGAGGACCCATCCCCTGCTCGGACCCTATTTAGGCCCGGATCGGCCTAGCTGCCCTAACACCATGCCACGTGTGTCCGTGATCCTGTCCTGTGTCCTGTCTCCTGGCTCATCCCTCAGTCATAATAGCATCCCAATTCAGCTAAATGGGATTGTTGGTATTGTTTTGTTCTTCCTTTCCTCTTTTTTATTTATTTTTTGTCAGTCGTAGTGGGGCTTGAACTCTGGGCCTGGGTGCTGTCCCTGAGCTCTTCAGCTCAAGGCTAGCGCTCTACCACTTGAGCCACAGCCCCACTTCCAGCATTTTCTATATACGTGGTACTAAGGAATCACACCTGGGGATTCATGCATGCTAGGCAAGCATTATGCTACTAGGCCATATTCCCAGCCCTTCCTTTCCTCTTTAGCCTATTTTCTGGCTCTGTTACATGTATTTGGCTTTCTACAGACTTACAGGAAACCATTAGCAAAGAGAGCACACAGTACCCGTGTTCCAAAAGGACAAGAAATGATAAAGAGAAGATCAAAAATCAATAACATACTTTTGTATTAAACTGTACCATAGACCAAATAGAACTAACAGACATATAACACATGGCATCCACCAGCCAGGTTTGAACTCTGGGCCTGAACGCTTTTCCTCAGCTCTTCAGCTCAGGGCTACCACTCTATCACTTTGAGCCACAGTGCCACTTCCAGTTTTCTGGTGGTTAATTGGAAATAGGAGACTCAAGGATGTTCTGCCTGGGCTGGCTTTGAACTGCTGCGATCCTCAGATCTGAGCCTCCTGAGTAGCTAGGATTACAGGCCTGAGCCACCACACCTGGGATACTTACCTTTTTTGTTTGTTTGTTTTTTACCAATGATGGGGTCTGAATTCTGGGCCTGGGCACTGTCCCTTAGCTCTTCAGCTCAAGGCTAGCACTCTACCACTTGAGTCACAGCACCACTTCTGGCTTTTTCTGCTTATGTGGTGCTGAGGAATCGAACCCAGGGACTTAATGCATTCAAGGCAAGCACTCTACCACTGAGCCACCTTCCCTGGGATACTTATCTTTAACCACTCACTTTCCTGAATTATTTATTGGGGCACAAAATAATAAATTTAATAAGACTGAAATGATATGAAGTACCTTTTCTAGCCAGAATAGTAAGAAAATAGAAATCAACAGCATGAAGATTGGGGAAAAGTCACATATAGCAATTGCACAACATTCTCATAAACCACTGATTAAATACATCAAAAAAGAAAATTTTAGGGGCTGGGAAGGTGGCTCAGTGGTAGAGTGCATGCCTTGCAGGCATGCGGCCCTGGGTTCAATTCCTCAGTACCACATAAGCAGAAAAAGCTGGAAATGGCACTGTGGCTCAAGTGGTAGAGCACTAGCCTTGAGCTGAAGAGCTGAGGGACAGTGCCCAGGCCCAGAGTTCAGGCCCCACAACCAACAACAACAAATAAAAAAGATCAAATGAGTTAAATTGTTTTAAAAGGAGAAGCTGGAATAAAAGAGGGTAATATAGAGGATGAATTTAATCAATCAAAGTCTATATGTTACTATGATAGAATCAAAACAAATCATTTTATATTTAATATGTGCTAATAAAAGAAAAGAAAAGCATATTTTATCTGAGTGGGCTCTTCCTGTGAAGATGACAGGTTTCCCTTGCTCTCTTTTTCTGTTCATCTTTTCAGAGAACTCTACTAGGACTGTAATAAAGCAGAGTGTCAAGTCAGGCTCAGGTTGATCCTGCCTGTAAGCTGACATCTAAAGATCACATCAGAAGCCAGCCCACCCAGGAATAAAAATCTTCAAGACTTTATCTCTAGTTAACCAGCAAAGACAGGAGAAAAGGCTCTACCACAAGAGGGCCAATTGTGAGTCAAAAACTGAGCAAGCACGTAAAGGCCTAGAATTCCAGCCTCAGTGAAGTAGATAGAATAGATAGGCAGGCAGACAGGTCTACTATCTAGCTCATCTGTGTTATCAGTAACCAAGATAGCATAAACCAGTAGGTTGATAGCAGACCTTTGCTAACCAGGTCCTCAGCACTGTTACTCACTTACCTATACCCTGAGTGCATTAAGCCTAAGCAATCATAACTAGACTGTGTGACCATCACAAAATTTCTGCTGCACACCTTCCTACTTCTTTTTTTTGTTTTGGTCGGTTGTGGGGTCTGAACTCTGGACTTAGGTGCTGTCCTTCGCCTCTTCAATTCAAGGCTAGTGCTCTACCACTTGAGCCTCAGCACTGCTTCCAGCTTTTTTCTGCTTATGTGGTACTGAGGGATTGAACCCAGGGCCTCATGCATGCAAGGCAAGCACTCTACCACTGAGCCACCTTCCCAGCCCCAACACCTTCCTACTTCTCATCAGAAACTCTATCTTCTTTCCTGCTGTTTATCTAGAGCACTGCTGGTCCTCCCAACAAGGCTGCCTAACTTCTACTAACAAGTCAAAAATGAACTTTACCACTTTGGGGGGGGGGAGGGTTGGGTGGGAGGGAGGGGGGAAGATGGGATGGGAAGGGGAAACAAAGGAGGAAGCTACAATGCTTGATAAGCATTATCTTGCCCATGTAATTGTAACCCCTCTGCACAGTATTTTCACAAAAAAAAAAAAAGACAAATCTAAGTTTCACTTCACCACTAAGGAAACTGACTTCAGCTTTGCTCTAGGGGCACCATTTGCCTTTTGGGGTAAGGGACATAGTTTTACAAAAGTATGACCAGTGAAACATTTAGCAAATCTTCTACTGATTATACCAGGACTGACTTCGAGCAGAAATTTAAAACTTCTAATTTTGAAATTTGTCTGAATTTCATGTATGTGTTTAGTTATTTCACAGACTCCATCTACACCACTGCCTACTTTTTTTTCAGAGAATTATTTATTCACAAAAAGCATTATTTTACCAGCTTCAAAGATAGTCCATTAACTAAGTAGCCACTAGAAGTTTAGAAATGAATAGACTAGAGCTACACAAACCAATACCAATCTTTTAAAATCAATAATCCAAAATAAATGCGATTAGGTATCAGATTACATATTTGTAACTTAAAAAACAGCATCATGTTCTCTGCCAAAGTAGAAACTACCATGACTACACATATTCTTTACCTTGATCATGAGTAGGAACTTCTTTCTTAATAACTTTTTGCATTTTTAACACAAATTCCAATGATTGAATAAAAAAGTAAAAATATTTTTTTAAAAAATCCTGAATAAGGCTGTGTTGCCTGCATTCCTTTTTAATGATCTGTCTGGCCTCATAGGCCCCTGTGGCTGGGGGAAGGGATGATCTGTTCCTGGAAAAGAGACTGCTCCAATACACTTCCTTAGCAGTAATTCAGAATTACAGATGAGGAGGCAGACTGCACCAGGAGAGGTAAATGTCCCTTCAGGAAGCAGCCTTTGGCCATCTTTAACCCCCTTTTTCTCCCCAGGCCTCCCCTCCACAGGCGGCTCACAGTCGGGGCTCTCAGCAGGAAGTCTGTGGGCTGGGCTCCCCCTCCCTTCAGAGCAGCTGGCCTGATAAAAAATAAACTCACCCAAGCGACTTCAGTGCTTTTCTTCTACAGTTTCCCAAACTCTGGACTCTTCCAACTGCTCAGTGCACCTTTGGGAGTCAAGGGAGATTGGATGAAGAGGAGGGAAAAGGCTAGGAAGCCAGTGTCCCAAGTGATCCCCCAGCACTGCACACCTAAACTCCACCCAGGAGGGCGGGGAAGGAAGGGGAAGAGAAACTGTGGGCCAATGAGCTGTGTCTACGCTGGGCCTTTGAATGCCACAGCTTGACTAGTTCTATGGTGTTGGTGTCTAGCTCTGTGTAGAGCAGGGGATCCACTAAGAAGATATTCCCAGCCAGCTCTAGTACCTCCAAGCCTGGTACCTCACAGGCAGGAGGCAGCAAGATTAGCAGTTGGAGTCCAGCTAGAACTAAAACCTTCTCTTTAAACTTCTATAAAACTGGACACAGAAAAGTCTTGGTTATGGATTTCCTCTCTCAGACAACCTAATAAAGATTCACTATTCCTAATAAACTTATGCCCTAACTTTCCCTATATTTTGTATCTTGCTGGAAATGTTTTCTTGGAAAAACACAGAGACCAAGGAGCCCAACTTCATGAGTCTACCTGAGCTCTGTCTCAGGTAGAGACAGAGCTTTGCATTAGGACACCTGTCTCAGCCCTCCTTGTTGCTTGCTCCTTACTTCTCTTTCCATCCTTTTCCTTTTTGTGCTACAGAGGATTGAACACAGGACCTGTCCTGTGAATCCCAGGCAAAAACTCTTCCATTGAGCTACCACCCCATCCCAGCCCTTTCTTCTTTGTGCTGGTTCTAGGGCTTGAATTCAGGCCCTGAGACTCAGACCTGCTTGCTATGGATGGCATAATACCACCTGAGCTATACCTCTAGCCTAGGTTTTGGCTAGTTAGTTAGAGGTAGTCTTAGACTTTCTGTCTAGCATAGGCTTCAAGACATGATTCTCTGGACCCCAGCATTCAGAGTGCCAAGAATTACATGCCTGAACCATTGGCTTCCAGCTCTTATTATACAGGTCCTCACTAAGTTTCCCACACTGACCTTGAACCTGAACTCTCTTATTTTAGTCCAGGCCTGCCTCAAACTTCATATTCTCTTGTTTCATCCTTCCAGATAACTATGGACACTCACCACCTTACCACTCCTTTGCCTCTTTGTCCACACCTTCATTTTTCCTTGATGTTTGTAAGGTATATTAAATAGGTTTCATTAGGTAGCCAATGAAGAGAACACCACATGCTATTCAGGCAGGAAAATAAGTTTATTTACAGAACTGCTGCCCTCTTGTGCATGGTGGAGAGGCATGGCTAAAAAAGGAAGGGGGGGCAAGGGGGGCACCCCTGGGCCAGGACTTATCTAGGCCAGAGACAGGAAGAGGTGTGGCCTGGTGGGGGAAAGGTGTGGCCACACTGGATCTGGATGTGACCTCAGGGTCTGCGACCCTCCTAAAGACCGATGGGAGGCATGTGACAAGAGGTGACTTAGGATATGACCCAACCGGAGGGGAAGGTGACTGCTTCCAGATCTGTTAGTTACCTAGGTAACAGATACTGGTCAGAAACTTAGCCAAGAGGTAGGGAGGTGTCCCTGTGCAGACCTTACAATGTGGTTGCTTGATACTAGATGGGGGTTTAAAATCTGGGCTTGAACCATATCCTGGACCCTAAATATTTTGGAGACCAGGATTTTTCTACTTACTTATGGCCTCCCGATTACAGACCTGAGATTACAGACCTGAAATGCTTGCATCCAGTAGTACAACACCTGGATTTGCTAATCTTTCTTGCTTTCCTTTTTGTGTCAGTGCTAGGGTTTAAACTCAGGACCTCACACTCTAGCTTGGATTTCTTGCTTAAGGCTGTTGTCATACTACTTGAGCCATTCTATTAATTGAGCCATGGTCCACTTCCAACCTTTTGGTGGTTAATTGGAAGTAAGATTCAGAATCTTACATACCAGCTAGCTTCAAACCATGATCTTAAGACCTCAGCCTCCTGAGTAACTACAATCATCCAAGTAAATTACCAGTGCCAGCTTCCTGGATTGTCCTTGAAGCTCCATCTTTCCAATGTCTGCTTCCCAAGTAGTTGAAGTCACAGGAACCCCATCATGCCTGTTGACACCCATTCTCTTTCTGCCCAAGAGCCAACAGCAGTGAATGAGTTGCTGTTGGTGGAGAGGTTCTGTGTACTTTCTGAGCCAACTATTAAACTTGAGTGGATGTAAGGGGAAATGGAAGCTGTTGATTACTGTTTTGTGACTGAATGGAGGTGCAAAGTACACAGTGGATTTCCACAAAATACCTCACTAACAGCTTTTGCATTGTATATGGCAACTATAATGCCCTGGATATATTGAGTGAAATGAAATTTATTACTCATTTCACCTGTTTCATTTTACTTTTCTTTTTGTTTGTCTTTTGCATTAGTCTTAGGGCTTGAACTCAGGATCTGGGCACTGTCCCTGAACTTTGGTGTTCAAGGCTAAGAGTGCTCTACTACTTCAAGTCGGTGCCATTTCTGGCTTTAATTGGAGATAATTGGAGATAAGAGTTAATTGGAGATAAGTTAATTGGAGAAGAGTTAATTGGAAATAAGAGTCTCAGACTTTCCTCCCCAAGCTTGTGAGAGCTTGAAAATTCAAGTTGTGAGAGGCCAAAAAGAGTGGAAGTTTGAAATGCCTTTTCCCAATATGCTCTCAGAATGCTGAGAATTTCCTAAAAAGATCAATCAGTCCAGGGCTTCCAAGGAAGACTAAGGTTTATGCAAACTACAGGCTGTTTACTGTTTAACTCTCCTTCCCAAAATAAGGTCACCTAATACTTGTAATCAAAATACTATCACAGGTTGAATTTGTACCTTACTTCCTGGCACAAGACCAACAGAAAACTTAATTAAGCCCCATGCCAGTGGCTCACACCTATAATCCTAGCTACTTCAGATGCTGAGATCTGAGAATCGTGGCTCAAAGCCTGCCCAGACAGGAATGTCCCTGAGACTCTTATCTCCAATTAACCAACAGGAAACAAGAAGTGGTGCTGTAGCTCCAGTGGTAGAGCACTAGACTTGAGTTGAAGAGCTGAGCGACAGTGCCTGGACCTAGAGTTCAAACCCTATGACCGGAAAAAAAAAAATCATTAATGGAACCTTGGGATATTTTGCTGGCTGAAAGCTACAGGTCCCCTGGTACCCCAAAGCTCAGTTCCCTGGTCTGGTCTCCTTTATTGCATTGCTCCCTGTCACAGCAGATTAAGGAGCACACTGCGGGTGGCAACCCAAGCTGTCTTTGAACTGTGATCTTCAAATCTCAGCTTCCTGAGTAGCTAGGGTACAGGTGTTACTCACTAGCACCGAGTTTCATTTTAATGTTGTTGTTGTTGTTGTTGTCAGTCCTGGGGCTTGAACTCTGGGCCTGGGTGCTGTCCCTCAGTTCTTCAGCTCAAAGTGAATGCTCTACCACTTGAGCCACAGCACTACATCTGGTTTTCTGATGGTTAATTGGAGATGAGTCTCACAGGGCTGTGAAGGTGGCTCAGTGGTAGAGTGCTTGCCTAGCATGCATGTGGCCCTGGGTTCGATTCCTCACCACCATATAAGCAGAAAAAGCCAGAAGTGGGTAGCACTGAAGCTCAAGTGGTAGAGCACTAGCCTTGAGCTGAAGAACTGAGGGACAGTGTTCAGGCCCTGAATTCAAGCCTAAGGACTTGGGAGGGGGAGGGAGAGAGAGAGAGAGAGAGAGAGAGAGAGACAGAGATTCACCAATATATCGATACCAGTATATCAATATATATCAATATCAATATATCGATATATATTGATGCAGGGTGGGGGGGAGAGAGCTAAGAAGGAAGGAGAGAAGAAAGAAACGAAGGTTATTTTCAATTTCTGTGTACTCCTCCCTCAAGTTATGGGGCATGAATTTATAGCTTGGGGGCTATCCCTGAGCTCTTTTGCCCAAGGCTAGCACTCTACTAGCCTGAGCCACAGCACCATTTCTGGTTTACTGGTGGTTATTGTGGACATAAGAGTTTCATAAACTTTCCTGCCCTGACAGGCTTTGAATTACAGTCCTCACTCAGATCTCAGCCTCCTGAGTAGCTGTGATTACTGGCATAAGGCTCCAAAACCCAGCCCTAAGTACCCCTTTCTTATCTAACTAGGGTACTACTTCAAACCAATGGCCCAGTAGGGTGCCAGATTACTTGTGTAATCCTAGCTACTCAGGAGGCTGAGATCTGAGGATCACGGTTCAAAGCCAGCCCAGACTTCTCTAAAACCACCAGAAAACCAGAAGTGGCACTGTGGCTCTAGTGGTAAAGTGCTAGCCTTGATCTGGCCCAGAGTTCAAGCTTCACAACCAATAAAACAAACAAAAAAGAAAGAAAACAATGGCCCTTAGGCTCAGATTCACTTAGGAGTCACCTAGAAAACTTAATCTTCTTTTGTAATCAGTGCTATTGAGGCACATATTACACGCAATACTGCACCCCTTAGAGAATGCAGAAACTGACAAATTTGGAATGTTTTATACTGTATAACTAGTACAGAAAAAGAAATGTAGAGCATTTCCACCAGTCCAAAGAGCTGCATAAGCCAGCTCTTCTCATCAACTGCTCCTCTGCTCATCCTCCACCCCCTCCCATCTAGGAGGTAGAATACTGTTCTGTGGAGATTCAGAGATGATACAAATTGTTAGAATGATTGGGAGGTCCTTGCACAGCTATGAAAATGGAAGGAGTGCAGACACTGGGTACTTCACTGACCCTGCAAGTCAAAAGGATTAAGCAAGGTTTCTTAAACTCAGTATTTCTGACATTTTGAACTGAGTAACATTGCAGCAAGAGTTATCCTATGCCTTGTAGAATGTCCTGCAGAATTACTGGCATCTACCCACTAGATATCAGTTCCTGCCCCTAACTTAGGCCAACTAAAAACTCTCTTTTGGACATTGGAAATCACTTCACTAGTTTTTTCTCCTCTATGGAGTCTGGATTAAAAAATTGCTTTGCCAGGTGCTAGTGGCTCACACCTGTAATCCTAGCTACTCAGGAGGCTGAGACCTGAGGGTCACAGTTCAAAGCCAGCCCAGGCAAGAAAATCCAGGAGACTCTTATCTCCAATAAACCACTAGAAAAACCAGAAGTGGTGCTGTGGCTCAAGCGGTAGAGCACTGGCCTTGAGCTGAAGAGCTGAGGGACAGTGCCCAAGCCCCACTACCAATCAAAAAAAAAAGGAAAATTAAAAAAAAAATTGCTTTGTCTCCCAATGAACCTAAATAGGATACTTGAGTAAAGTCATTTCCAGATTCTAACTTTACACACCCATTTTATGGACACTGATACAACCCATGTTTTTTAGTAATGACTAGAATATTTATTGAGACTTCAGTAGATGTTTAATGTATAACTTATTGTTACACTTATCTAAAGAATGAGTTACTGAGGGCTGGGAAGGTGGCTCAGTGGTAGAGCGCTTGCCTTGCATGCATGAGGCCCTGGGTTCAATTCCTCAGCACCACATAAGCAAAAAGAAAAAAAGCCAGAAGTGGCGCTGTGGTTCAAGTGGTAGAGTGCTAGCCTTGAGCTGAAGAGCTGAGGGACAGCGCCCAGGCCCAGAGTTCAGGCTCCAGACCGGACCCCCCCCCCCAAAAAAAATGAGTTACTGTTTATGTGCAACTTGCAAGAAAATAAGCACAGGCATTTCAGGATTTTATTCAAGATTGCATATAGAGAGCAGGAATATGAATTTAAAACACAATGTATAGCTGGGTGCTGGTGGCTCACACCTGTAATACTAACTGTAAGCGCTGACCCAGAAAGTCACTTGGACAGACACATAGAAGAAAGAAGCATTTATTATGAGCTGAAGCTGACAGGCTATCTCTCATGAGATACAGAGTAGCAAACTGCTCTTGCAGCCTTAGAGGTAGATGTAGTCTCAGCAGTTTGAAGGCAGAAGGAGCTGGGGGCAGGAAATCTTTGTAGTCACAGCTGGACACTAGAGATATCAGAAGCCAGGGCAGGACATTCTGTAGCTGGCTTGCAACCAGGAAAAACATTCTATTACAGAGACAATACATTCTATACCCAGCGCGTAGCAAAGTCATGTAGCCAGGGGAAACATCTCAGAGCAAAGACAATACATTCTATAGTAGGCACCTTGGGATTATACACTAGAACCAGCATGACTGGGACTGACATCTGGACTCTGTTGCTGATGCAGTCAGGGCCGGTGGGAATAGGCAACTGTGGCTGGGCCTGGCTTGTGCTTGACCCAAAATAGAGGTGAATAAGCTTACACCAGCTACTTAGGAGGCTGAGATCTGAGGATTGTGGCTCAAAGCCAGCCCAGTCAGGAAAGTCTGTGAGACTCTTATCTCCAATTAACCACCAGAAAACTGGAAGTGGTGTTGTGGCTTAAGTGGTAGAGAGCTAGCCTTGAGTTGAAGAGCACAGGGACAGATCCCAGGCCCAGAGTTCAAGCCCCACAACCATCACCAACGACAAAAACCCTGTCTCCCCAAAACAAACACAGTATCAGGAAGAATATGGCCCAAGGAAAGGTTTATGTCCTAGCTATGAGCAAAGAACACTTAATCAGAAAGATTCAAATCATGAAGAAACAACGTTTCAAGTGGCATAGAGAATCAGATGCATGAAACACATACCAGGGCCAGGGACAGTGCACAGAAGTGTCAAAAGGGGTAAAAAGGCTTAAGAGCTGGATCGCATAGAGTCATGGGTTCTGGACATTGTAAAGGATTGAAATATGGATAGACTTCACGGGGAAAGGCACAGTTAGTGAACTTGTAGATGAGAAATGCATTGTATGTAGTGCTGTAAAATGAGACTGAGCCAGCCTGGTAGTCTACAAAAACCCCAACACGTTCAAGAGCGACAGGCAAAGACAGGGGCAAGGACAAAGGAGAATGGGTGGTAGGATCCTCCCCAAAAACTTTATACCCAGATTTATCCTCCATCCCTATAATCCAGTAACCAATTTTAGGTTGAGGAACTCCATTATCAGTATGACTACACCTTAGACTGGGTTTGAATTGTCTTCTACCACGTCTGCTTAGGGGCTGGAATTCTTTCTTATAAATAGTGAAATATCTTCCATCACTTAATCCCAGGTGCCAGGATGTTTTCTTAGACACATCTACCTCCCAGTAGTGCTTCCCTGATGTGATTACAGGGGCACCCAGGGCCCCTAGCAGAGGTAAATTATATTCTTGAAGTTGAGAAAAACTTTGTTGATAACCGAAAACTGGATCAAGAAAAGGATTTTCATAAAAAGATTCATATGAAGCCCCGAAGGCAAATGTATTGGGAGGGACTGGAGAACTCCGGTATCTTATCTGTTTCTGATCCGGGGAAATGTCAATTCTGGAATCATTAGTTGTAGTCATTATCACGTAAACTGTAGAAAAAAAAATGACAGGTTTGAGTAATGGACAGAAGAAACTCTTTTTGTGATGTTATAAGCAAAAGCATAACAGGAATGTGAGAGAGACCTGGAGAGAACTTTGAAATCATAATGAAACAGGGAAAGGTAGAATACTGCATAAGCATCATTGTGTGTAGGAAAGAGTAACCTAAGTCAGAATGAAAACATTTTGATAGATGGCAAGGAACTGATTGCTTCTTACCCCAGTATTGGTGGACATCAGTCAGCTCTGAAATGACAACAGGAGACCACATCACCACAGTGTCCACCCTTCACAGCTAGGAGCCATATCTAGAAATTACACCGGCCCCTACCACAGCTAAACCCCCACAACCACACCCTAACCCAGATCTCCTCACCTGGAAAAATGTGCAGCACTCCTCTCAGACCAGTTACTGGGAACACAGTCTGTTTTTTCTTTGGGAACGTTACTGGTTTCTTCATTGTCAATAGCTCACAACTAGGGATGAAATGAACAAGGTTCTATACCTCAGCTTTATTTATTTATTTATTGGTCAGTTGTGGGGCTTGACCTCTGGGCCTGCGCTCTGTCCCTCAGCTCTTCAGCTCAAGGCTAGTGCTCTACCACAATGCCATAGTGACACTTCCAGTTTTCTGAGTGGTTTATTGGAGATAAGAGTCTCGTGGATCAGAAACCATGATCCTCAGATCTCAGCCTCCTGAGTAGCTAGGATTACATGTGTGAGCCACCAGCACTTGGAAATACCTCAGATTTTATTTATTTAGTCATTTGTGAGGCCTGAACTTTGGGCCTGGGCACTGTCCCTCAGCTCTTCAGCTCAAGGCTAGCACTCTACCACTTGAGCCACAGCGCCACTTCTGGCTTTTTCTGCTTATATGGTGCTGAGGAATCGAACCCACGGTCTCATGCATGCAAGGCAAGTACTCTATCACTGAGCTATCTTCCCAGCCCTAAACTTCAGATTTTATAACCTTCATCGCCAACAATCTACCTGTTGCTTACACTACTGACAATTAGATGTACCTACCTTAGATTCCTAGAAAAGAAAGGATAGACTATGGCTGAAGTCATTATAAATACACTCAGGTCTACCTTCCTGCTATCTGCATGATTCATGGAAGACCCTAAATTGCCATGAATTTTGGTTTCTAGGAAATGGTCAGGAAATAAGTTGACAGAATCTGGCTCATTCTGGATTTTCTTTTCTTTTTTTTTTTCTTTTGGTTGGTTATGGGGCCTGAACTCTGGGCCTGGGCACTGTCCATCAGCTCTTCAGCTCAAGATTAGCGTTTTACCACTTGAGCCACAGCGCCACTCCCAGTTTTTTCTGCTTATGTGGTGCTGAGGAATCAAACCCAGGGCTTCATGCATGCAAGGCAAGGCAAGCGCTCTACCACTGAGCCACCTGCCCAGCCCATCATTCTGGATTTTCTTTTTCTTTTTTTTGTCGGTCGTGGGGCTTGAACTCTGGGCTTGGGCACTGTCTGTCCCTGTGCTCTTCAGCTCAAGGCAAGCACTCTACCGCTTGAGCCACAGTGCCACACTGCTGGTTTTCTAGTGGTTTATTGGAGATAAAAGTCTCCTGGACTTTCTTGCCCAGACTGGCTTTGAACCATGATCCTCAGATCTCAGCCTCCTGAGTAGTTAGGATTATAGGCATGAGCCACCAGCACTGGGCTCATTCTGGATTTTCAAGGGATACATAGTATAAAAATCACAGCTGGATGGCTGGGAAGCTTGCTTAGCAGTAGAGCTTGCCTTGCATGCACAAAGCCCTGGATTCCATTCCTCAGCACCACATAAACAGCAAAAACCGGAAGTGGAACTGAGGCTGAGAGAGTGCTAGCCTTGAGCAAAAAACAGCTCAGAGACAGTGCTCAGGCCCTGAGTTCAAGCCCCAGGACTGCCAAAGGAAAAAAAAAATCACATCTGGAGAAACCCAAAAACTTCAAAGCCAGTTGCCCATTACAGAGCTCTGAGAGAGCTCAGCCTTCAGGCTCTCTGGGGGAAATAACAAACATTTGGAAAAGGGAGCTTTATGAACAACAAATAATGCTGCTCTGAAATCCACTGGTGAGGAGAGACGGTGATGCTGCCAGGTGGCTGTGCATCCTTAGACACAGGGACATCTTCCATCACTCTTGTAAAGTCTGTGAGCCACATGGACCATTTACACCAGAGACAAAATCCTGTTCCCACAGGTCAAGATAACTGTTTTTGAACTCATATATTCGACTGATCACTTGTTTTCAGGAGAAATGTACAAACACATAGGAAGTTTGTCAGTGGACAATTATGGGTACAAGGTAGACAAGGAAGATTTGTTGTATTTGAAAATAAATGAGGCGGGTGTCAGTGGCTCACGCCTGTAATCCTAGCTACTCAGGAGGCTGAGATCTGAGGATCTTGAATCAAAGCCAGCCTGGGGAAGGAAAGGCTATGCGACTCATCTCCAATAAACCACGCAGAAAAACGGAAGTGGTGCTGTGACTCAAGTGGTAAAGTACTAGCCTTGAAGAGCTAAGGGACAGCACCCAGGCCCAAAGTTCAAGACCTATGACTGACAAATAAATAAATAAATAAATGAAACACCTCTGAGATCCAGGACCAGAGCTGATATAGGAATATTGGGTAAATAAATGGTATGCCACAAGGAATCTGCTACTGTATCACTTGATCCTCAATATAATTTGACACATTCTAATTTTTCATAACTTTTACTCGCTACCAAAGGATCTAATTTAGTCCCAATAGTCCTAATGTGCCCAAACCCTGATTTTTATCCAGAACTGAAGACAATACTACAAGTTCATTTCCCTGGTCTAGGAGATGTTATACTATATTTGAGTACTAGCTAGTTCTACAAATCTTGTCCCACCAAACAAAGGACCCTCCTAGTATCCCACACATACCTTCTCATGATGGTATTCTCATTCTAGAAAGAAAGCAGAAAACATGATTAAGGAAATAAGACTGTCCTTTCTTATAAAGTGTCATCAGAATCGTACCAACCTCTGTGGTGCTAAGGTTAGAGATGAACCCACGAGGACAAAAATCAGAAAGAGAAGACTCAATAAGTCTAGTCATTCCCTGGCTCTCTAGGAGATGATTTTAAATACTACATGGTTCTTCCATTTTTTTAAAACACAAATATAAACTGATAGATGTTTGCCAAGTACTAGGCTGGCTGCTTTTGAGACCTAAAGCTGTTTCTTCTAAATAATTTGTTATAAAGTAAGAAGACTGAGTCTCAGTAATATCACCTGTTCTTACAGACATCCTGGTAGCTGCTCTCCAGACAGCACTGAAATGCCCAGAGGTGACACTAGCCATCCTTCCAATTTCAGATGCAATTTTAGCTCCATATGTCATGTTGATGAGCTTCAGCTCTGTACCTCGTGCCAGGTTTGCTCTCTACCCCAAATGTGGCTGTCCTTGTACACTTGGTGCAAGCTGCTGGTCTTTGAGATAAGAGTCTGCCATGGAGATTCTGGCTTTTTAATAGACTCCATCTTTAATAAAGATTTGATCTCTCAAAAGGTGGCTTCTCTGCATCTCACTAACTGGATTTACCTTACAGCATAAATGGAGCTCACAATTGTCCTTATTCTAGACACCAACTAAAATGTTCTCCCTAAGATTCAACACACGTGTACGAGAAGTTATTTTCCAAATTCATTTACAAATACCTCTTTCACTTTAATATAATTTAAGATACTCAATAATGAGGAATCTACCAGCTGGTTATCAGATATTAAATACCGGTTTCTTTTTCCCCCCCTTCTCTCTCCTTTTTTTTTTTTTTTTTTCTTTCTTGCCAGGCCTGGAGCTTGAACTCAGGGCCTGGGCACTGTCCCTGAGTTTCTTCTGCTCAGAACTAGCGCTCTACCACTTGAGCCACAGCACCACTTCTGGCTTTTTCTGTGTATGTGGTACTGAGGAATGCATGCTAGGCGAGCATTCTACCACTAAGCCACCTTCCCCGCCTTCTCCCTGTCTTTCTCACCATGCCTATTTCTATGCATTTATATTTGTGTGTGGTCTCTTTCCAGTGCCTTATTGTGTAGCCCAAACTGACCCTGAGCTCTTAGTTCCTCATCCTGCCTAGATCACACCCCTATTCCACAAGTAAAGGCTGCCACCTCTCTTTTGTATTCCAGAGGAGTATTGTTACCATCTCACTGTCATAAAATACTATTGTATTTACACTGAACTTCAGTGTCTACCTGGTTGGGTTAGTCTACACCTTGAGGTGTTACATGGTTTGTTTTCTTTCTTTCTTTTTTCATTTTGGTTGGTCTTGGGGCTTGAACTCTGAGCCTGGATACTGTCCCTGAGCTCTTCAGCTCAAGGTGAGTGCTCTACTACTTGAGCCACAGCACCACTTCTGGTTTTCCGGTGGTTAACTGGAGATAAGAGTCTCAAAGACTTTTCTGCCCTGGCTTAGCTTTGAACCACTAAGATCTCAGCTTCCTGAGTAACTAGGATTACAGGCTGGGGCCACTGGCACCCATCTGTTGTTTGCTTTCTTTTAAGCCATATTCTATTCCTTATCATGGCAGATGGAGTGTTTTTATTGATTTGAACAAATAAGTGGTAATATACTTGGTTTCCTTGTAAAAACCAAGGGCAGAGCTGGGATGTAGCTCAGTGGAAAAGTGCTTGCCTAGAAAGGGCAAAGCCCAGGGTTCGAACCCCAGCACCAAACAAAAACAAAAAACAAAAAACCGCAGGTCCTCAGCCAAGGCCACTACATTCCTGAGGCAGCTGGTAGCCCCCAGCTCCATCCACCCTGAGCCCCTCCCTGCCCTAGAGCCCCAGCCAGGATAGCTGGCCACGCCCACTCTCCACCCAGACCTACTGGCACAGGCAGAATACCTCTCACCACTAGCCCCATAGTGACCAGTTACCACCTGGATAGGGGCAGAAGCCATTTGTCTCCCTCTCCTGCAGGGAAGATGGCCCCACCAATAAACCTCTTTATAATTCTCCTCCCAATAAACCTCTTTATAATCCTCCTCCTCCTCCCCCTCCCCCTCCTCCCAATAAACCTCTTTATAATCCCCCCTTTTCCCCTCCCCCTCCCCCTCCCCCTCTTCCCTTTGGGATTGTCTCTGCGTGGTCCCCTGGGAAGCCTGGGATGGATTTTTGTTGTTGTTGTTTGTTTTTTTTGTTTTGTTTTTGGTTGGTCTAGAGCTTGAACTCTGGGCCTGGGTACTGTCCCTCAGCTTTTCAGCTCAAGGCTCTACCACTTGAGCCACAGCACCACTTCCTGTTTTCTGGTAATTAACTGGAGATAAGAGTCACTTTCCTGCTAGGGCTGGCTTTGAACCTCAACCCTCAGATCAAAGTTTCCTGAGTAGCTAGGATTACAGGTATGCCACCTGCGCCTGGCTGGGATGGATTCTTACACATAAACATGGAGTTCTGTTTTTTGTATTTGAATTGTACAAACAAATACAACAAAACTACAGTCAATGGTAAAAAGAGCTGGGCACCAGTGGCTTGTGCCTGTAATCCTAGGCACTCAGGAGGCTGAGATCTGAGGATCCCGGTTCAAAGCCAGCCCAGGCAGGAAAGTCCAGGAGGCTCTTATCTCCAATAAACTACTAGAAAAGAGGAAGTGCGTTGTAGTTCAAGTGGTAGAACACTGGCCTTGAGCACCCAAGCCCAGAGTTCAAGCCCTACAACCGACAAAAAAAAAAAAAAAAAAATGGTAAAAAGAATTGTTGGGAACAAACATAACTTCAGTCATAACCAAATTTTTAAGCCCAAACTTGTCAGGATCTGGTCTATGTCTTTTTCGGAATCACATTGTTCTTCGCTGACTTTATTCATAGGACATGCATGAAATGTTACTCTCCTAACAAAATCCTAATAGAACTGGGGGTTGGTGGTTTATATAATCCTATCCATTCAGGAGGCTGAGATCTGCAGATGGCAGTTTGAAGCTATCTGGACAGGAAAGCCCAGGACAGGCTTATCTCCAATTAACCACCCAAAGGTCAGAAGTAGACTTGTGGCTCAAGTGTTAGAGTGGTAGCTATAAGCAAAAAAAGTCCAAGGGATGGGCTGGGAAGGTGGCTCAGTGGTAGAGTACTTGCCTTACATGCATGAGGCCCTGGGTTCGATTCCTCAGCACCACATAAGTAAAAAGAAAAAAGCCGGAAGTGGCACTGTGGCTCAAGTGGTAGAGCGCTAGCCTTGAGCTGAAGAGCTGAGGGACAGCGCTCAGGCCCAGAGTTCAGGCCCCATGACCAGAACCAAAAAAAAAAAAAAAAAAAAGTCCAAGGGCAGTACCTAGACCCCGAGTTCAAGCCCTAGGATTGGCACAAACACACACACACACACACACACACACACACACACACACACACACACACACACACACACACACACACGAATTCTGATCTTACATGGCTTTTATCTGCAATAAATAAGAAGTCCATCTTAAAAACAACACCATGAACAAATGGAACAAAGTAATAAAGATTAGAGCAGAAATTGTGACAGTCTAAGAAATATAAAAATCAAGGAAACAAAAAGTGGTTCACTGAAAAGCTAAAATTGAAAAAAAAAAAAAAATTCAGCCATGAAGGCATGGCTCAGGTGGTAAAGAAGCAGCCTAGAAAGCACAAAGCACTTTCAAACCCAAATACACACACAGGAGAGGAAAATAGTAGCCTGTAAACATACAAAAAAATACTCCTAATCATTGGAGAAAGGCAAAGTAAAAGTGCAGTTGCGTTTTGACTTCAGACATGGCGGAATACCTATTCATAAAGGCAAAAGACAAATGTTGGGAAGGATGTAGAGAAAAGAAAACGTGAGCTGGGAATATGGCTTAGTGGTAGAGTGGTTGCCTAGCATGCATGAAGCCCTAGGTCCAATTCCTCAGTACCACATAACCAGAAAAAGCTGGAAGTGGTGCTGTGGCTCAAGAGGTAGAGTGCTAGCCTTGAGTGAAAGGAGATCAGGGACAGTGCCCAGGCCCTGAGTTCAAGCCCCAGGACTGGCAGAAAAAATTATTTTTAAAGAAATGTAAATTAGTATAGTCATTATGGAAGCACTATAGAGGTTCCCCAAAGATTTAAACAGAAGTTCTGTTTGATCCAGAAATCCAGCTACTTTGAATCTACCTACAAGATCTGGACCAGCATATCTAAGAGCTGTCTACATGGTAAGCTTCATTTGGGGCATTATTCATAAAAGCTAAGATATGAAGTCAGTCTAAACATCCAGCAACAGATGAAGGGATTATAACAATGGGATAAACACAATAAAATACATATCAGACTTAAAAAATGGAAGGAAAACATTTCATTGGGGTAAAATGGATCAACTGAGAAGAAATTATATTAAATGAAATAGGCCAGGCACAGAAACACAAAAACAACTTATGATAAACATTAACTGTGTGGAATGTACAAAGGCTGATCTCCCAGAGGCATAGAGTAGAATGAGGTCCTTATGAACTATGGGACAGAGAAAAGGGAACAGATATACTGGATCAAAGACAGAAAAGGTCAATTAGAACAGAGATTTCTTTTCTTTTTTTTGTCGGTCATGGGGCTTGAACTCTCAGCCTGGGCACTGTCCCCAAGCTCTTCAACTCAAGGCTAAAATTCTACCACTTGAGCCACAGCAGCGCCACTTCCAGTTTTCAGGTGGTTAATTGGAGATAAGAGTCTTACAGACTTTCTTAACTGGGCTGGCTTTGAATCCCAATCCTCAGATCTCAGTCACCTGACTAATTAGGATTACAGGCATGAGCCACAGCCACCAGTGTTGGCAGAACAGAGATTTCTTAAAGGATAGAAGACATATATTGCCTAAAACTGACTTAGGAATGATACATAATCAAAAGGGAAAAAAATAGGTATGATGGCTTTGTTTGACAAAAATCTTATAGTATATTTAAGGGAAAAATAATACCTGTCATTCACAATATTTTCAGGTAGAAAGAATAAAGGAGGGCTGGACATGTGGCTTAGTGGTACAGAGCTTGCCTTGCATGCATAAAGCCCTGGGTTCAATTCCTCAGTACCACATCAACAGAAAAAGCCAGAAGGGGCACTGTGGCTCAAGTGGTAGAGCTGTAGCTTTAAGCAAAAAAAATTAAAAAAATAAATAAATAAAAAACTCAGGCCCTGAGTTCAAACCCTAGGCCTGGGGGGGAAAAAAAAGGAATAAAGGAGAGGTATTAATATTCATTCTATAAGACAAAAAGTAGAAACATCACTTATACCCAGAAGTTCATTTGTTTACTAGTGACCAAATCACATGACCAGTGGCTCGTTCACACCTATAATCCTAGCTATTCAAGGAGGCTCAGACTGAAGCTGGTGGCTTCAGCTAGGCTGGGTGGACAAATCCAAGAGACTCTTATCTTCAATAACCAGCCAAAAACAGGTGGCTGAAATAGTATTCTATTTGAGTGAAAGACCTAAGCCAAGAGTGAGAGGTCTTGTTTCAAGCCCTAGTATAAACACACACACACACACACACACACACACACACACACACACACACACACACACACACACACACACACACACACACACACACACACACACACACACACACACACACACACACACACACACACACACACACACACACACACACAAAAAATGGTGCTTAGAAATCAATACCAGATGACACCAAATGGGAGCATATAAATTATTACTAACTATAAGAGATCTTCTCTCTGTAAGATTCAATGTTTCTACCACATGTGAGAAATTACTTAACATGGAAGTTTTGTTTGGCACTCATACACTCTTTATTTCTATAACATCTGCAAGTGACTAGAAAAAGAGGTCCTATGGAGCCTAAAGAACTTTACACTCATCACACAACACACACAACACACACACAAAACACACACACACACACACACACACACACACACACACCACAGTAAAAAGAAAAGAGAAGGGAAGATTTTCTGAATCTCAGATACAGGGAACTAGTCAGAGATTTACCTGCAGCATCTCCATTGTCGACCCTTTTAACAGACGCTCCACATCTGAGATGAGCTTGGTCACCCAATTGTTCTGCCGGGTCAGCTTGTTTTCTGACCCTGCAAACCTTTTCAAACCATCTTCCTCTTCCTTTTTCAGCATTTGCAGTACTTTCTCCTCCTCAGAGTCCAGGATGCCTCTCAGTTGTATAAAATCTGCCTGGACATTTTGTATCTTGCCCTGTATTTGAGTCTTTGAAACAGAAAGAGACAGAGAGGCACACTCAGGGTTATCAGGTGGGGAGGTCTCATAGAGGAGGGAGGCTCAAGGAGAGGAGAAGTACTTAGTGAGCTATATTTTCCCTTCGTGACATTTCAAAGCCTAGCCTGAGACAAAACTGGATGACTGAGTTTGACTTAGCTTTTACACAGCTATCCTGTGTCCAAGACTCATGATTATCTGTGTCACTCCTCATCCCATTCCTGAATTCCCCGTCAGATCTCAAATACTGAGGACAGGAGTATGATCCATTGCCAAATACCTTCCCTTACCAGCATCACAGCAATGGCCACCCCCAGAAAGTTGGGATCCTCTGTGATCTCCTCACTCCCAGCCCCCACCCCCATGGGAAAGGAAAGAAGACTAACTAAATGACTTTGGATCTTATCAACTGTCAGGGAAAAGAGAGGACAGGAGCTCCTCAGGAGCTTGCCTTCCAAGACATTTCCTCTTGTTGGAGTTCAGCTTTCCACTTCTCAGATTCTTCCTTGCTCTTCCTCAGCTTGTCCAGAGCTGCCCAGAGCTTGCCCTGCGAACAAGGAAGGAACCATGACAGAGTCACTCTCTGAACTTTCTCAGCCTCTAGATAAGGGATAGTATGAAGGAAATCAGGTGAGAGACTAGAGTTTACAGAAAGGGTGAGAATTAAGTCTAACAGTTGGAAGAAACACTGAGGTGGCAAAAGTCCTCTTTAAGTGTGTCTCAGGTAATAGAGTAACAATCCTTTTACCAATAACAGAATGATTCTATTAGCTTGTTTTGAAGCAGTCTCACTTAGTCTCCAACTCTCTTTATAGTCCAGGCTGACCTAAAACTCTGAATCCTCCTGCTACAGTCTCCCTATGGCAGTAATTCATAGGTTACAAGCCTGTACTAAAACACCCAGCTACATTGATTCTTTCTTGGTTTTGTGCCAGTATTGCAGAATGAACTCAAGAGCCTCTTGCTCTGGCTTAGCTTTCCTCCTTAGTTTTTCCTCCTATTTAAAACTGGTCCTCTAACTCCATAAGCCACATTTTCACTTCCAGCTTTTTGATGATTAAATGGGGCTAAGAATATCATGGACATTTTTGCTTAGGCTGAATTGGAATGATGATTCTCACATCTTAGCCTCCTGAGTAGCTAGTGTTATAGGCATGAACTACCAGACCCTGGATAAATGGATTCTTTTTGAAACAAGAAGATTCTGGTCCTGTGTGAGGGAAAATAATCTACATCTCAACTCATTTAATTTACTTCTTGCTAAAAGGAACTTTCTTGGTCACCAGATCTTAATAGATGGAAGATATAGTAAAGAAATATTTGCTGCTGTCAACAGTTCATACTTAAGACTCATTTTCTTATAAGTCAGTGGATTACACAGACATGTCCTTTAGGCCTGAGAAAGTCCCCACAGAGTGGAACGGAGTCATACTTCTCAGTCCTGGAATGATAGGTATTTAAACTACAACAGATGCCCACCCAGTAGATATTTCCCTCACGGATTATTTTGTGCTCTATCTTCCCTCATCCCTCATTTCTTACCTGGTACTCCTGGGCAACCTCCTCCAAGAGGCATGTACGGTGTCCATGATGCTGCTGAGATCGCTCACAAAGCCAGCAAATCACCTTCCTATGGTCCTTACAGAAGAGCTGGAGTTTCTCACCATGCTGTGTGCAGTGATGCACATTCTGCTCCTGTGAGTTCAACTTGACCTCCCTGAGATTCTGCACTATGTTGGCCAAATGTCGATTAAGCCGGAGGCTCTCAAAGGCATAAGGGAATCGACATACGGGGCACACAGGCCCTCTAGGGCCTATTGTGGATTTATAGCTTGATGAGATACAGGCTTGGCAGAAGCTGTGTCCACAGTCTATGCTCATGGGTTCAATCATGAGCTCCAGACAGATGGGGCAGGTCACCTCCTCCTTTACATTGGCCAAGATTGCTGAAGCCATTGGTGGCTGTTTTCCTGTTCCTGTCTTTCTTGGACTTCTGCAGTTCCTTCTGCTGAGGTAGCTGCAGGATTGGCAAGATAAAAAGGGAGCACATTAGAAAGGATAGGCCAAACTACAATATCAAAAGTCAGAAAAACAAAAGGAGCTGGCTGCTATTGGCTCGCACTTCTAATTTTAACTACCCGAGAAGGATGGTTTGAAACCAGCCCAGGTAAACCAATCTGACATACATTCATTTTCAATACATCAGCAGAAAGCTAGAAGTAGATTTATGATTAACTTTAAGTGAAAATGCCAAACAATAGTGCAAGGTCCTGACTTCAAGCTCCAGTACCAGTACTATTACTCCCCCCCACACACACACACAGAAAACAGAATGCTTAGGAATGTGGAAAAATAAACTTTTCATAATAATTTCAAACACTCTACTCCTAGTTCATGCACTATAATCAATTTCCTGTGTGTCATGATTGCCATTTCCTTGTTTTTCACTAAACTTTATGCCGCGGACCGGGTTCGGACCAGGTTCTGTCGGGACGACGGAGGACACCTAGGGGAGGAACCTGGAATAGGATGGGGAGATGGCAAACAGACAACTCACACACATTAGGAGTGGATGCTGAGTGCGATTTAATGCAGAGGATAACAAACTTTTACAGCAAAAGTCTCCATGAGAAAGGGCAAAAGGTTACACAATCTTGCTGCAGGGCTTCATTCTTGGGTGGTCACCAGCTGGTCACATGATAGGCACTTGTTTCCTGCTTATCTCTAAGAAATACAATGGGTTTGTCACCAATTAACCATTACCTTCTTTTATAGAGGCCTTAACTGTCCCATAAGATCTTTCCTGTTCCTTTTTTAATAGTAAACCTCAAGGAGACCTGGATCTAGCAAGTCTCTTAGTAAATAGCAGGAAATTCTTTCTCCTAAATAATTATCTCAGCAATTGCCATACATTCTTTCTGTTCTAGCTGAGCCTGCAGCTTCTTGTAAATCCCTTACAAACAATTCCTTCTGCTGAAGTGACTTTGTGAAACCCCCAATACTTTTATATTTACTTATAACTTGTCTACTAGCCTCCATAAGAGGGGTTTCAGGGTAGCACTTAACTCTGGTGAGTCAGTCATATTTTTTAAGACACTCATCAGATATTGGAGTCATCAATACTCTTAAGAAAGAGCTTTGAATAAGGGAACGTTGACAATGAGTAAGTACAAGGAGCAGTAGAAACAGTAAAAGATTAATAGGCACTCCTATGAGGAAAAGAAAGGCAGAAACACATCTTTCCCAGGGGTTTGCCAGCCTTTCCAGGAGTAGGCCTCTTAGAAGCCCCATTCTCCAAGGTAGACTTCGGTGAAGTCCCAAAACTCGGAGATAGGTCTCTATAAAGCCCCATTCTCTGAGGTAGACTTCGGTGAAGTCCCAAAACTCAGAGATAGGTCTCTGAAGCCCCTTTCTTAGGTCTGATAGATGGTTTCCCATGCTAAGCAGACTCCACTGGAGTAGGCGTGGCAACTTTAGAAGCATTAAGAAAATGGAGGAGAAAGGAAAGGGAAGAGCCTGGACCTGATCTTCCACAGGCAAGGACTGTTTATTGAGATGTCAGTGAGGGGCACAACCTTCTTGTGGACTTGAAGACTGTCCAAAGAAGTGGGACAGGAGTTGGGTTTTTATGAGATCCGAGCAAGGAAGCAGAGGTTGATGAAAAAGCCATTAGGGAGGGGGTAACAATGCTCAATAGGAAGTGTACTCATTACCTTGCTCATGTAACTGTAACCCTCTGTATAGTATCTTTACAATAAAAAAAAAGAAACATTAAAAAAAATTTTTTTTTTAAAAAGAAAAAGCCATTAGATGTTAGGAGGTGGGGGGGGGCTTTTCAGTTGGACCCACAATGAAATATTTACAGCCAGGCTTATAGATTGCCCTGCCGACATCAGGTAGTCTGCCCATATCTTTGTGGCTTGCCTGATGTCTGTATGCACCTGGGAAAACAGTGTGGGGGTGGATCCTTCCAGAAGTAGACCTTAAAAACAACTGCCAGGAACCAGTGGCTCAAGTCTGTATTCTAGCTAGCCTGGGGAATGGAAGTTCATGTGTCTTATATCCAATTAACCACTACAAAGATAGAAGTGGAGTTGCGACTCCAGCAGTAGAGCTCTGACCTTGAGCAAAACTCAGGGATAATATCCAGATCCTCACCTGATTCAGCCTCAGGACACAGTGCACACATATACGCACACACATGCACACACACACAATCTTTCTTTTCTTATCCAGACCAAAAGCACAACCTTAGAATCAAACCCACCAGACCATTACTGCCTCAGGATCTTTGCACAGATGTTCCTTTTTTTGTATCAGTATTATTCATTCTAATACTTTCCCTAAGTGTTAACTTATAAGAAAGGGCTGAAGTGACTACAGTATAAACAATACTGTTTCTAGCAATACATTTGCAATTTTTTTTTGTTTTGGTTTTTTGGTTTTTTTGGTGGGGGGTCAGTCATGAGGCTGGAAATCTGGGCCTGGGCCTGTACCTGAGCTCTTCAGCTCAAGGCTCTACCACATGAACCACAACACAACTTTCAGTTTTCTGGTGGCTAATTAGAGATAAAAGTCTTACTGATGTTCCTGTGCCTGGGTTGGCTTTGAACTGGACCCTCAGATCTCAGCCTCCTGAGTAGCTAGGATTACAGGCGTGAACCACTGGTACCCAACAATGCCTTCTTCCTTTCTTCCTTCCTCTTCATTTCTTCCTTCCTCCCTTTCTTTCTTTTCAATCTTTCTTTTCTTCCTTCCTTCCTTCCTTCCTTCCTTCCTTCCTTTCTGGGGTCCGTCGTGGGGCCTGAACTCTGGGCCTGGGCGCTGTCCCTCAGCTCTTCAGCTCAAGGCTAGCTCTCTATCACTTGAGCCACAGCGCCACTTCCAGCTTTTTCTGCTTATGTGGTGCTGAGGAATCGAACCCAGGGCCTCATGCATGAAAGGCAAGTGCTCTACCACTGAGCCACCTTACCAGCCAGACTTAAATTATTTTTGACAAGTGCTAGATTATATGGCATGATGTCAGTGGAAGATAGCACTTCTACTTGTCTTCAGCCATCTGGCCCTGGGTTAAATTGAAGAAATGGGGCAGGACAAACTCAAGTTGGGATTTCAGGAAATTAGGGAGGTATTTTACCCTTTGAAATGGTAAAAAAAAAAAAAAAAAAGTGGCACTGTGGCTCAAGTGGTAGAGCACTCGCCTTGAGCTGAAGAGCGCAGAGACAGCGCCCAAGCACAGAGTTCAAGTCCCATGACTGACAAAAAAAAAAAAGCCTTACAGTTTTGGGCTGGGAAGGTGGCTCAGTGGTAGAGTGCTTGCCTTGCATGTATGAGGCCCTGGGTTTGATTCCTCAGCACCACATAAGCAGGAAAAAAAAGCCGGAAGTGGTGCTGTGGCTCAAGTGGTAGAGTGCTAGTCTTGAGCTGAAGAGCTGAGAGACAGCGCCCAGGCACAGAGTTCAGGCCCCACGACTGGACCCCTCCCCCCCAAAAAAAGAAATGGTAAAAAAAAAAAAAAAATCAAGGCAGTCTGATGGGGATGGATGTTCGTTCTTCATCATGATCTTTTCATGTTCTTTTTTTTTTTTTTTTTTGGGGGGGGGTCCGGTCATGGGGCCTGAACTCTGGGCCTGGGCGCTGTCCCTCAGCTCTTCAGCTCAAGGCTAGCGCTCTACCACTTGAGCCACAGCGCCACTTCCGGCTTTTTTTTCTGCTTATGTGGTGCTGAGGAATCGAACCCAGGGCCTCATGCATGGAAGGCAAGCGCTCTACCACTGAGCCACCTTCCCAGCCCTATCTTTTCATGTTCTTGACTGATTCCTCAAGCCAATGCCCTGAGAGATCAGTCTGCCTTCATGTCTACACCTGCAATGACTTCTATGCTGTTACACTCAAGTATTTGAGAAGAGAAGTTTTCACTAAATCTTCCATGGGCTTGGCACCCACTAATGACTGAGCAAAGGAAAAGCAGGCCTTGCAAAAGAACTTCTGAATGTTACCATTCGTGTTTGTGAGGGGAGAGGAGGCTCATCCCTGGACCCATGCAGAAGCATTGCCTAACTATTGGTAGGGGAGGGGGCTGAAAAGCCACTTGTATTCTCCCAGCTCAGAAAAAACAAAGGCAGCAAGTAACAGCTGCCATTTTGAGTCCTTAACTCCCACTGCTTGTATAGGGAACAAGTAATGGTTCTATTTCTCCCCCACTTTAACCCTGCTTTACTAAAAGTACATTCTTGCTAAAATTTCACCATGTGAGACTCTTATTTTTGTAAGATGCTCGGCCATCCATGAGCACAGCTCAGAGAGCTGCATGGAGAGTAAACCACTGTGCCAACCAAGAACCACAGCCATCACAGGCTGCTCAATCACTATTGTAGCCCACTTTCCTTACAAGCTTTTCCCCTTTGAAAGTGATAGGTAAAGCTTGAGAGCCATGACTGCTCCATTGCACCTGCAGACATCACCAACACAGGGAAGCAAACCATGAGGAAAAGAAAGGAATCAGGACATTGCAAGGGAACAGAACAATTCTCTAGTTACTAATTTCAAAGAAACACATATTTGCAAAGTGCCTGAGAAGTAATTCACCAAAGGTCAGCAAAACATTGAGCAAATCCTCTCATGACTATACCAGCACTGACTTGGAGCAGGAACTAAACACTTCCAATTTTGAAATTTCTCTGAATTTCATGTATGTGTTCAGTTATTTGACAGACTCCATCGACACCACTGCTATTTAAAAAAAAAAATCCTGAATAAGGCTGTGTTCCCTGCATTCCTTTTTAATGATCTGTCTGGCCTCATAGGCCCCTGTGGCTGGGGAAAGGGATGATCTGTTCCTGGAAAAGAGACTGCTCCAATACACTTCCTTAGCAGTAATTCAGAATTACAGATGAGGAGGCAGACTGCACCAGGAGAGGTAAATGTCCCTTCAGGAAGCAGCCTTTGGCCACCTTTAACCCTCTTTTTCTCCCCAGGCCTCCCCTCCACAGGTACTGCTCACAGTCTGCACTCAGCCCACAGCAGGAAGTCTGTGGGCTGGGCTCTCCCTCCCTTCAGAGCAGCTGGCCTGATAAAAAATAAACTCACCCAAGCGACTTCAGTGCTTTTCTTCTACAGTTTCCCAAACTCTGGACTCTTCCAACTGCTCAGTGCACCTTTGGGAGTCAAGGGAGATTGGATGAAGAGGAGGGAAAAGACTAGGAAGCCAGTGTCCCAAGTGATCCCCCAGCACTGCACACCTAAACTCCACCCAGGAGGGCGGGGAAGGAAGGGGAAGAGAAACTGTGGGCCAATGAGCTGTGTCTATCCTGGGCCTTTGAATGGCACATTTGACTAGTTCTAAGGTGCTGGTGTCTGCCACTGTGCCCAGGTGGGATCCACTAAGAAGACATTCCTAGCCAGCTCTGGTACCTCTGAAAGATTAAAAATTAGAGTTACATTTTACAATTGCTAACTGCTGGTTTTGCTTCTGTAAACTTGCTTGCGCTAGCACTGACCCTTTTCCCCTCCCTGGAGATAAATAAAAAGTTTTGGAGCCTAGATGTCGGCCCTGGGACAAGCTCTGTAGTCGTAAATAAAGAAGAAACAAGTAAATTCCCCAAGTGGTCAAATGGGACCCAAGATAAGGACCACCTGTCAAGTCCAGCAAACTAGGCCAAATGTTAATCGATCACAAGCCTGTAACTATGTAAACTTCCCTCCAGGGTGACCGCTCCCCCTAGACTTGCCCTGAGCCAACTGTTTTACAAAGAGTGTTATAAACTTCCCCGCTTAGTACAAATGATTGCTGGAGTACATAGTGACTTTTAAATGGGCCAATCCCGGGGACACCTGGTGTTATATGCTAATCTTGTGGTTTTTGCCTTTAAGAATGCCTGTAACCACGGTTCAGGGCTCTCTCCTGTGCCTAGGCAGAGAGACCATTTGCACAAATGCTGAATAAACTCCTCTTGCTTGTTGCATCTACTGGTTTGGAGTCTTGGTCTCTGGGGCGCCCTCCCGTAGATGAAAGTATCCCAGAAGTCTGGGGTCTTTAAACTCCAGGTCTGTTTTTGTCCACACTCACAGGCAAGAGTCAGCAGGATCAGAAGTTGGAGCCCACCTAGGGCTAGAACTAAAACCTTCCATTTAAACTCCTATAAAACCAGACATAGAAAAGTCTGATATTGATTCCTCTCTAAGACAGCCCTAATAAAAATGTACTATTCATTAAAAAATTTGCTATAGTTGGACACCAGTGGCTCACGCCTGTAATCCTAGCTACTCAGGAGGCTGGGATCTGAGGACATGGTTCAAAGCCAGACCAGGCAGGAAAGTCCATGACACTCTTACCTCCAATAAACCACCAGAAAACCAGAAGTAGTGCTGTGGCTCAAGTGGTAGAGCTGAAGAACTGAGGGACAATGCTCAGGCCAAAACAAAAACAAAAACAAAAAAATTTGCTATAACCTTACCTATATTTTGTATCTTACTAGAAATCTTTTCCTGAAAAAACACAAAGACCAAGTGTTAAAAGGGGAAAAAATAAGAGGAAAATTCAATGTAGCTAGCAGAAATAGGGCCAAACATCCAAGGCAGAACCTCTTTGTAGAAAGAAATTCCACGTTAGTCATTAAAAGAAAATTTCAAAGATACAGGCTTGAGTAAAGTAGTTAAGCACCTGGGTGGCTGTGGTAGATATCTACATTTCTTTTTTTCTTTTTTTCTTTTTTTTTTTGCTGGTTGTGGGGCCTGAACTCTGGGCCTGGGCGCTGTCCCTCAGCTCTTCAGCTCAATGCTAGAGCTTTACCACTTGAGCCACTGAGGAACCTAAGCAACTCCATTTTCCTTAAGACCCCATCCTACCCCCACCCCCACCTTTTACTCATAAACACATTCATTCATGAAGCCTTTCCTCCTCTACAAATATCAATAAGGCATATAGATATAAGTAAATAAACCCAATACACTTCTTGTGTGTTTCTTTGCATTAACCCTTAAATTATCAATGCTTCCATAGCAGTAGAGCCAATAACTTATTTATATATAGACAAAGAAATTAAAGAAATGGCCTCACTTTGACACAGGATCACTTAAGGAAACTGAGGCCTGGTGAAGGCAACTCAGAAATATGGTATTTAGAATCTTAAAAATGATATCTTTGTTTCAAAGAGAGACAATTGAATGCATTCTTTTCTAAGGGATGCATTTCTCACCCAAGAATTCACAACTGCCTGACAGGATGTCCCGACCGCAGGACTTCAATGAGGGCGGTGAACCTAAGCTAGAAGGAATGAAGGGACAAGAGACACGAAGAAGGACAGCAAGACAAGGATTCTGATCAAGCTGCCAATTTTTATTTTTCACACAAGGGTATTTATATGCTTGGACGTAGGGCGTGGTGCAAAGGTGGTCGTTAGTAGATTTAGGGTGGGGTGAAAAGGTGGTCGTTAGTAGCTGCAGGGTGTTTACTTTAGGGCGTGGTGAAAAGGTGGGATTGTAAACTCAACCTCAGGTTGTTCCAGTGAGATAGTTAAGCCTATCAAGTTTGAGAGACTTAACTTTTAGCTCCCAACACAGGAAGCCCCAAAATGCAGATAACCAGGAGTTCCTTGCTTCAAGGATAAGCATCTGTTTTATGACAGGACACATTTTTGCCTGGAAACTCAGAGAATATCATCTGGTATGGTTAGAGCAAAGACAGAGCACCTAGCTTTACATAACTGAAAGCCAAACACCCTCCCTTTACTCTAGAAATACCCAACATCTCAAGATGCTGTGTGTTACTCTGGGTCTCTCCTTGGATATGTTGTGTGTGTGTGTGTCTGCGTGTTTGTGTCTCTGTCTCTTCTCATGAGAGCACCCACACTGTTAAGAGTATGCCCCTACCCTTTTTTTTTGAAATTCTATTATTTCTATTTTTTTTATTGTGAACATACTGTACAGAGGGGTTACAATTACATGGGCAAAATAATGAGTACATTTCTTATCAAGCATTGCAGCCTCCTCCTTTGTTTACCCTTCACATCCCTTCCCAGCCTTCCCCCGCCACCCCACTCAATCCCCCCCCCCAAAGTTGTAAAGTTCGTTTTCGACATGACAACTTGTACATCTCATTGTTGCAACGGGTCCACCTGTATCCTTAAACCACTTGTTTTTCCCCTTCTCCTCCACAAATTATACCGACATCAAATAGAGTGAAAGCAGGGGTTATACTGTGGGGGAGGGACATACAAAGCAACAAAGAAATAATCTTATAAATGTGTTAGAAACAAATGCATGAAAGAAAAAAAACATTTAAATACATATCTTAGGGTTCATTTTCCTAACATCACCTTATCTGACCTTTTCTGCTTGATTCATACATATACTAGATATTGCAGATAAGGGAAACCATGGGACCTATGTTTCTTTGGGCTTGGCTTACTTCACTTAATATAATTTTTTCCAAGCCTTTCCATTTCCTAACAAATGGGGCAATGTCATTCTTTCTGATGGAGGCATAGAATTCCATTGTGTATATATACCACATTTTCTTGATCCATTCATCTACTGAGGGGCATCTGGGTTGGTTCCATATCTTAGCTATGGTAAATAATGCTGCAATAAACATAGTTGTGCTGGTAGTATGGTCTTGTTTGTAAACATTTGGGTAAATGCCCAAAAGTGGGATTGCTGGGTCATAGGGGAGCTCTATGTGAAGTCTTTTGAGGAACCTCCATACTGCTTTCCAAAGTGGTTGAACAAGTTTACACTCCCACCAACAATGCAGTAAGGTTCCCTTCTGTCCACATCCCCTCCAGCATCTGTTGTTATTAGAGTTCTTGATTTTTGCCATTCTAACTGGGGTGAGGTGGTATCTCAATGTTGTGAATTAGTCCCTGAGAGGAGACTTGAGCTGGGACAGCTTCTTTACAGGTTTTGTTTTTGTTTTAGGGATTTTAGAAAAAACAAAAACAAAAACCTTGGCTCCAACCAGCCCAGTTTTTGGAATGAAAAGAATGCCTCTGGGTCCCCCTCCCCTTAATTTAACCCACCTTCATTATTCTGTTAATGACTGACCCACTAAACAGATAGCCAGTAATCTGGCTAGTAATGCTGGCATGCTGGCAACGTCCAGAGTTTACTATAAACTCCACCTTTTTCACATGCTTATGTTAAACTCCACTAACCTCCTTTGTGTATGTTTACCTTAAGCTCAGCTTTACCTTTGAATTCATAAGTCATTTAAACCAAAAGTGATAGGCTGGTTTAAACAGCCATTATGTGACAAAGTGTAACCTCATTGGCCACCTGCGTGTGGTCTGGTATGACAGTGCAATCTTTTGGGTGTGTGAAAATCTCATTGATTGCCTATGTGACCAGGCTTCACCTTGTGATTTTTGCCTTTAAAAACCTAAGTACGTGGGCCACTCGGGGTCGCAGTATCAGCTCCCGAGCCTGTGCTGCGGCCCTGGCCGGTCAGTGTAGGAACCTTCTCAATAAAGTTGCTTCTTTAATATCAACTTTGTTGCGGTGGGCTCTGTCACTCCGGAAGACTAGGTGGGCTTGCCTGCCTGAGTAGGGGGTCTTCCTACTACAGTTGTTTTGATTTGCATTTCTTTTATGGCTAGAGAGGTTGAGCATTTCTTCATGTGTCTATTGGCCATCCTTCTTTCTTCTTCAGAGAAGTTTCTCTTTAAGTCATTAGTCCACTTATTTATTAGGCAGTTGTTTCTTTGAGGATTTGTTGTTGGGGGATTGCCCTTACCCTTTTGTGCCTGTTTGTCTGCTTGCTTGCTTGTTTACTAACTCAATAAAGCTCTGCCAAGTTTTCTTACCATAGTGACATGTCCATAAATTCTTTTTTCTTTTTTTTTGTCAGTCGTGGGGCTTGAACTCTAGGCCTGGGCGCTGTCCTGAGCTCTTAAACTCTACCACTTGAGCCACAGAGCCACTTGTGGTTTTCTAGTGGTTCATTGGAGATAAGAGTCTTATGGAGTTTCCTGCCCAGGCGGCTTTGAACTGTGATCCTCAGATCTCAGCCTCCTGAGTAGCTAGGATTACAGGACATAAATTCTTATTCTGTGATCAAAGTCAAGGACCCTAAGTGAAGAGTTCCTATGTTTAAAAGGAATCTTCACTAAACTTCACCTCCATCCAGTGACACAAACTCAATAGATGCTAGTAGCTGCTCAGTGCTTTGGGTTTTATTTGTAACCCCAGCCCTTGTGAAGCTATTGTTGGGAGGATCTGGAGTTCAAGAATTAAGTTGGGCTTCACCAAAAGACAGTGATCGTGGTGGTGGTAGGAGTGGCTTCTATGAGAAATGGCCAGAACAAAAGATAAAAATATTGGATACTGGCAAGTCCAACTTCTGCTAGATGAGACAACAGCATGGCCCTAGAAAGCTGACATTGTTCAAGTCCCAATTCTGTAGGGAGAATTCTCTCTTGGAGATGTGTGATAAGGTGTGTGATTTTCCCCGAAGCCATGTTGCTAACGTGACCCCACCTGAGGATTTGTGTACTGTGTGAGGTAACGTGTGCTGCCACGGGAGGAGAAAACTCCTCCATATCCCTGGCAACAGTCTCTGCACTTAGCTGCAGCCTGCAAGGGGAGGGGAGGGAGAAGGAGAAAACCAAAGTCCGGGCAACAGTCCAGATGCCTCACCCTGACCTCAGCAAAGGCATGCGGACTGTGCATTTTGTGCCCTCCAAATGGCCTCATGAACAACCCCTAGACACTTCCCTGATGCTTAAATACTTGTGCTTTGTTTATTGTTTGTAATCTTTCGATCTCATAAAACTAAGTTTTTGTTCACTGAGATGAACTTTCTTGGTGTGTATGCTATAGATAAGTCTATGCCCACAAGGTGTAGTCTACCTTCTGCCTACCAGACACTCTGCCTTCCCAAATCTTGCTGAAGCATCAACAGCCATGTTGTCATCCTATTGGAGCAAGAATTGCATATTTAGCTGTGAGCATTAGAAGACCAGCCAATACTGGACTTGATTATGGCAAAGATTCCAGTTTTCCTCCCTCAATTTGCAATCTTTTCGTGGCCATGACAAAATTCCTTACCTATACAACTCAAGGAAGACAGAACTTATTCTTTGAACTCGTATTTTCAGAGTTCAGTCCATGGCCACTTGGCTCTGTGTTTCTGGACCTATAGAAGGAGGTAGTCTGCTATGACAGTGGTGGTGTGTGCCACAGGCTGTTTGTCTCTTGGGAACCAGGAAGGAAAGAGAGGGCAAGTGATTGGGACTAAATATACCCTTCAAAAAGCCTACCCTGAGTAACCTACTTCTTCTGGAGTGTCCGATCTTCTAAAGTTTCTATTACCTCCCAAAATTTAATTTCATTCTATCTGTATTTTTGTGTGTGGGGAATACATTTTGTGTCTTGCCTCCAAAACTGTACTTACTGCAAATACAAGGAAGCTATGCATTTTGGCTTTCACAATTATTTCTAGAGTTTATAAAGGAATTATTTGTTTTATGAAGTAAGTCAGAGGAAATACAGGTTTATTTTTCAACTCTAATTAACCCAGCAAGGCCTATTGAAAATACCATTTAATCATGCTGCAAAATCTGCAGTCTTAAATCAGGTCACTTGCCTTCTGTTGTTTCAGGTCTTGTTCGCTAGATTCTTTTTTTGGGGGGGGGTCCGCTTGTGGGGCCTGGACTCTGGGCCTGGGCGCTGTACCTCAGTTCTTCAGCTCAAGGCTAGCACTCTACCACTTGAGCCACAAGCCACTTCCGGCTTTTTTCTGCTTATGTGGTGCTGAGGAATCGAACCCAGGGCCTCATGCATGCAAGGCAAGTGCTCTACCACTGAGCCACCTTCCCAGCCCATTCTCTAGATTCTTGTGTATTTCTTTTTCTAGTTCTAGCGCTTATTTGCTCATACCTGATTCTCTACTGATACAGCCATACCACTAGCCTGCATTTTGCCAGTTAACTGGAAATGTAGTGTCCAGCTCCTTCAAGAGATTTTGGGTCTGTAAGTTTCCTCAAGGCTGTAGACTGAATGGGAGATTTTTAATTCCCAGTAGTTATGATTCAAATCAGGCTTACTCATATGAGTAAGAGCTCTTGCTTATACAGTTTAAGTAACAATGTAGTAGAGGAATATTATCTCCAACCAGCCAACTACAGCAAGGTACACAAATCTAATTATTATTATTATTATTTGTCAGTGGTGGGGCTTGAACTCTGGCCTGGGAGCGGTCCCTCAGCTCTTTGACTCAAGGTGAGGGCTCTACCACTTGAGCCACAGTGCCACTTCTGGTTTTCTGGTGGTTAATTGGAGATAAGAGTCTCACAGCCTTACCTGCCCAGGCTGGCTTTGAACCACGATCCTCAAATCTCTGCCTCTTGAGTAGCTAGGATTACACGCATGAGCCACCAGCACCCAGCTCTAACCATTATTAAGTATCACCATTAGCTCCCAATGCATGCATTATAGTTTTCCCCATATAGAGAAACCTCTGATCACTGGCTTGGGTTCAAGTTTTCAAAACAGAGACCCTGCAACAGAGGTACTTATGAAGGAATTTGTTCTACCGTGGTACATAGACACTGGATATAGGCAGGGCACAGGCAAGAGCAGAGGGAACAGAATTCTGATTGAGTAATAGAGGCCACCAGGTAGGATTTGAACACATGTTTTCTGGGGAGGAGAGAAGGAATGGATAGCAGGGTGGAGCATTGGCCCAGGTGGGGATCTGTTTAGGGTGCTATGCAGGGAAGGCTGGTATGAATGGAGTCCAGGCCTAGCCTGGGCTTTGCTGGCATTGCTCAGGATGTGGGTGCTTTGGCTGCTTCTGCTCCTACTATTACTTGCTGTCTTGGTGGCTGCTGATGTCAGAGCATTCTCAAGAAGGGGTTTGTAGTTAGTCCTCTACATTGTAAAACTCATGATTATTAAAGCAGTGAGTCTCTTAATTGGACCTCAAAGCGATTTAATTGAGACTCTAGGTAGGAATAGGGGACATTCAGTGTGCAGGTAATATAAAGTACACGAAATCATTTGGTTTGGCCCTGTCAAGCATGCTTAGGCAGAACTCAAAGCTCAATAAATCTAGAAGCTTTTTCCTTAGTGGCATAATTCTTTAAGCCACAATAACTTATCTACAATTGAACACTTTTTAAACTTTGTAAAACCTGCAAAACCTTATAAGACAACTACGTATGTAACTATAACCCGTCTGTACATCACCTTGACAAAATTAAAATTAAAGAAGACAATTTTATAAATCAGAAATGGTATCAACAGTATAAACTACAACACAGACAATACAAAATGGGCAGAAAACAAAGCTAATTTACAACAACAAATAATTTTTTAATATATATTTTTATTGTAAAGATACTGTACATGAGCAAGGTAATGAGTCCATTTCCTATCGAGCATTGTTACATCCTCCTTTATATTTCCCCTACCATCCCTTAATTTCTCTTTTAATTCATAAACACTAGCTTAGATTGTGTTGAAGAAAGAAACAAAGAACTATATTTTAGGAGAGTTTTAGAGCAGCATAACCTTCCATTAAGTGAGCTATAATGATAACAACATATATTTTGGGTGACAAGCATGCAACATGCATTATAGGATAGACAGTACACATAAATTACATGGTAGGACAGATGTGTGTTTCCTGTTGGCTTTCTGAGACTATCTGTCTGAATTGTGGTGACTGGCAGTCTGGCAGGCCTGGACTGCACAGGTTTCAAGAGTTAGCACACTGTGGTAAAACTGCAGCAATCTGGTAAGGATGAAACAATATTTGGGAAGAGGGACTTGGTGACATTCATGACCTTGACTCTAGTGATCGACAGTAATCTAGTCAACTTCTTTGTCAACACAAATACCTCCAATCCAACCTTTTCTCACAGGCCCATGATCAACAATCCTTGATAAATCTGAACTGTAGATGAGGATTAGGAAATTGACACACACACACACACACACACACACACACCCCTCTGTACCCCTCCATAGCCACTGATGCAAAATTGCCTATGTTCCAAATCTTCACACACACACACACACACACACACACACACACACACACACACACACACACACACACACACACACACACACACACACACACACACACACACACACACACACACACACACACACACACACCCTCTGTACCCCTCCATAGCCACTGATGCAAAATTGCCTATGTTCCAAATCTTTAGAACAGCAATCAAAGCAAAAGAATCACATTACCAGCAACATTGGCTAGTTAGTGAAACTCAGGTGGCTACAAAAAAAAGCTGATGCAATGTTTATCCATCAGAGAATTAGACAAGGGCTGGGAAGGTGGATCAGTGATGAGTGCTTGCCTCCATGCATGAGGCCCTGGGTTCAATTCCTCAGCACCACATAAGCAGAAAAAAAAACGTAAGTGGCACTGTGGCTCAAGTGATAGAACGCTAGCCTTAAGCTGAAGAGCTGAGGGACAGGGCCCAGGCCCAGGGTTCCGGCCCCACAACCACACACACACACACACACAAAAAAGAACTGGAAACAAATATGTCAAAAAAGAATTCCAGGGCTGGGAAGGTGGCTCAGTGGTAGAGTGCTTGCCTTGCATGCCTGAAGCCCTGGGAGGATTCCTCAGCACCACATAAGCAGAAAAAGGCACAAATGGCACTGTGGCTCAAGTGGTAGAGTGCTAGCCTTGAGCTGAAGAGCTGAGGGACAGGGCCGAGATCCAGATTTCAGGACCCACAACAGACAAAAAAAAAAAAAAAAAAAAAAAAATAGAACTGGAAACAAATATGTCAAAAAAGAATTCCAGGGCTGGGAAGGTGGCTCAGTGGTAGAGTGCTTGCCTTGCATGCATGAAGCCCTGAGTTCAATTCCTTAGCACCACATAAGCAGAAAAAGCCATAAGTGGCACTGTGGCTCAAATGGTAGAGCACTAGCCTTGAGCTGAAGAGCTGAGGGACAGTGCCCAGGCCCAGAGTTCAGGACCCACAACAGACAAAAAAAAAAAAAAGAATTCCAGCCCTCCTACTAAAGGAAAACAGCAGACTTTTTCTTCCACACTTGTCAACTACGTTGTGTTTTTATTTCAGGAGCCTAAAGCTAACAACACAATATGACTGCAGAGAAATCCCAAAAATGTACTTATGATTCTAGCTGTACCACTGTACACAATGCATATTATAGAAATATAAAATTTTCCAATGAGATGGAATTGTTACAGAACTCTCACAAAAAAAAATCCTGGACATCTATAAATTTAAGAGCAAGAATTTTACTAAATGATTTATTTACAATTAGTTGAAAACAAAAGAAAAACAATGACTTCATTTTTCTATTGCAAAACAAATGAAGTAATAATCTTGGAAATGAACTGTTAGACATTTTTAATGTTTAGCTTAATGAATGTGAACAAAAGACAAAAATTAATAGACATCATATTTGAGTTACTTCCTTCTATGCCAGACAAAACATGTTACTGAGAACATTCTTTTTTAAATTTTTACCATACTGCATAAATTAAGCCTTTTCATCATTACTGCTATCAGTATTTTTTTATACAAATGGTCATCTGAATACAATACAATGTAGTTTAGTTGATAGGGATCAATACGTGGCTATATTAGGATTACAAAAAAAATCTAAATGTAGAAAAGAAAAAAAATGAGCCAGGTACTTATCAGATCTGGACAATTCTTTATGGCATTTTTTTGGGGGGGTCTGGTTGTGGGGCCTGAAATCTGGGCCTGGGCGCTGTCCCTTGAGCTCTTCAGCTCAAGGCTAGCGCTCTACCACTTGAGCCACAGCACCACTTCCGGCTTTTTTCTTTTTGCTTATGTGGTGCTGAGGAATGGAACCCAGGGCCTCATGCATGCAAGGCAGGCACTCTACCACTGAGCCACCTTCCCAGCCCATGGGCAATTCTTGATGGCAGTAACTTTGGCCTAAATATGAGATTTGACTAAATTAATCCCAGCTGCCTATTTTGACACTTTCTTCTTAGCTCCTTGATTAATAAGAAGTACCAGGGTAAAGCTAAGACACTTCTAAGGGCTTACTCCTTAGGGAGTGACTCCTATACATAGTCTGCAAAAGCATAAGCAATTCTCCATCTTCTGTCAGTAGCAGAGAGAAAAGGGGCTGTACAGAGTTGGAAGGGGTATTCCATCAATACTGCTCTTCCTGAATGAGAATTCAGTCATTTCTCCTTGGGACTATTAGGAGAGATGGCATAAGACTGTCTCGCAAGCAAGCAAGATATCAGGAAGAATATACCACAAGGAAAGATTTATGAGTCTATTTGAATCAAATAGACTGGAGTTGGGAGGAAAAGATGGTTCAAGTGTACCTAAAGGCTCAGATGCATAAAACACACAAGAGGGCCAGGAGCCATGCACAGAGTTTGATCAGCATAGCATCATGGGTTCTGAACATTGTAAAGGGTTGAAATATGGAAAGACTTCAGTGGTAAAGCAACACTTAGTGAATTTATAGATTAGAAGCCCATGGTATGTAACATTATAAAATGAGACCGTGCCAGCTTCATAATCTAGAAAAACCCCAACACGCTTCAAAGGAGTAGGTGGGAAGAACTTCGAGGTTAAGGAATTATAGGTAGTAGGACTTGGCTCAAAAGCCATATATTCATACTTGTTTTCCATCCCAATAATCCAGTAGCCATTTTTGCGTTGATAATGTTTTTCTTTCTCAACGTTAAATTTTGCCACGGAAGAGAAGTATTGGACACTTTGTAACCCCATGCAGCAGGATGATTTATTAGGCCCAGTAAAGTGTCTTCCATCACTTAACCCCAGGAGCCAGGATGCTTTCTTAGACAAATCTACTTCCCAGTAATGTTTCCCTGATGTGATCAAAGGGAGCCCCAGGGCCCCAGGTGAGTAAAGTTGACCTACATGGAAACCTCGTGAGTCTGAAAAATAATAGTGCTCTTTATATCTTATCTGTCTCTGATCTTTAGAAATGACCATTTCCCGATGATTGTTCTCATTTATTGTCACATGAACTGTAGAAAAAAAAAATGACAGGTTTGAGTGAGAGATAGAATGTAGCTTTTTTTTATGATGTTATAAGCAGACTTATAACAAGAATGTAACAGAGAACCGGGAAGCACTTTGAAGTTAGAAGGAAAGGTGGACCACAACAAAAGCTTCTCTTCATATATAGTCAACAGAAATATGAGTCTGAAAATATGAGACCCAGCAGAAAAACAAACACTGATAGATGGTAACACACTTTGCTCCTTACCCCAATAACGGTGGGCATCTGTCAGCTCTGAAATGACAAGAATTTATACTATTAAATGTAAGGAAAAGAGTCTTCTGGAATCCATTTCTTGCCCAGGTCAGGGGAAGGAGAGGAACTAAGACAGGGTCATGACATGGTAAGTGGGTGAATGGCCATTCCCTATGACATGTGATCACATCATCAACACAGCATTCACCCTCCATATCCATCAGCCACATACTGTTCTGCATTTAGCCCCCACCACAGCTCGACTCCCACAATCTGACTCTCACCCATCTATCCTCACCTTGAAACTCTTGCAGCATTCCTGTCAGGTCGGGAGCTTGGTACAATCTCCGTTCTTCCTTGGGGAAAGTTATTGGCTTCTCCATTGTCAAGATATCACATCTACGGATGAAAAGAATGAATTTCCACAACTCAGACTTTATAACCTTCATTGCCACCAACCTACCTGTTCTTTTACCCTTCTGACACTTATGTACCTACCTTGGGGTCCTGAGAAAAGAAAGGATAGACTATGGGTAAAGTCATAATAAATCACTCATGTTCACCTTCCTGCGTACTTTCTGTGGGACATAGGGAAGACATTAAACTTCCTGAAGCTACTTTACCAGCCCCACTCATGGTTTTTAAATCACAACAAAACTTGGATACCTAGGAGAAAAAAATACATACTGCCATGAATCTTGGTTCCTAGGAAAATAGGCAGAAAATATGTTGGCAAAACTGGATCATCCTGGATAATTCCAGGCATAGGAGGTGTAAAAATCACATGTGGAGGAATCCAAGAACTTCAAAGCCAGTTGCCCATTACAGAGGCTCTTGGAGAACAGTTTAGCCTTCAGGGTTCAGAAACACAGAAGCAGGGCTGGGAAGGTGGCTCAGTAGTAGAGTGCTTGCCTTGCATGCATGAGGCCCTGGGTTCGATTCCTCAGCACCACATAAGCAGAAAAAGCCAGAAGTGGCGCTGTGGCTCAAGTGGTAGAGTACTAGCCTTGAGTTGAAGAGCTCAGGGCCAGCACCCAGGCCCAGAGTTCAAGGCCCATGATCGACAAAAAAACCCCACAAAAAACAACCATGGAAACAATGCTGCTCTGAAATCTACGACTGAGGAGAGATGGTGATGCTGCCAGGTAGCTGTGCATCCTTAATAGGGACACCTTCCATCATTTCTCTAAAGTCTGTGAGCCCAATGGACCATTTGCACCAGAGCCCAAACCCTGTTCCTACAGGTCAAGATGACTGGTTTTCAGAACAAATATGTAACTAGTCATTTTGTTTTCAGGAGAAATATACAAACATATTGGAAGTTTGGCGGTGGACAATTCTAGGTACAAAACCAAGAAGATTTGTTCCATATAAACTAAACAAAGCATCTGTCAGATCTAGGACCAGGGCTAATATAGGCACATAAGATGAATAAATGATTGCCACGCCACCTCCTGTGGAGTCTGCGTGAGAGATCAGGCCAGGCAAAGCATAAGCTTCAAGGAAGCATGCCTGCAGGAAGGGGGTGCTGCTTCAAGGCTTCCTATATACTTGGCTGCACCTTTATTGCCTCTATTTTTATCCTTATTGTTCTCTTCTTGGTCCATGGAAAAGGTACAATGTTCCTTTCTAGTCCAGTAACTACCCCTTCTTCTAATAATGAAGAACAAAAACAAAAGACTAGATGTAAACAAAGTTCCTGAAACAATGTTGCCTGATGTGACTCTGCCACCAGATATCCCTCCATTTTTGAAAGCAGTTTTGTGGCTCACTCATAGTAAATATAGAAATTTGAAATTTCCAGATATGTTGCAACGGGCAGAATTAATGATTTAAACTAAACCAGAAGGAGTTATCCCCGGAGCACAGAGAGTTCTAGAAAAAGGGACCCCTGATAATAAAAGGAAAAGAAAGATTCCCCCAACAGTTATGACTAAGTTTGGTCCACCTTATGTTATAGGGAATAGATAGTGGTTTCCCACAAAATATAAAGTTAGTGGCATCACATTTCCTGAGCCGACCGATGAACCATTGCCTTATACAGGAGTTTATAAAGATGGAAATAGATGGATTAATGTAAAAGGAAAAAGGGTATCTTGGTATTCATTAGATTTTATGCAAAGATTAGGTAGATCTAGACCATTATGGTATTTATTATCAAAACAACAACAAATAGTTTAAAATAACAATTAGAAATTCATGTGAAAAAATATTGGGATCGAAATCATAGAAAACGGAGAATGCCTGAGTCAACCTGGGAGTGGTTTTTAGGATGGTTACAAAGGGACTTAAAAATGTATGGAAAAAATAAAAAGAGTACAATATAAGTACAGCCCTATCTTAGGTTTGTTAATTATTAAACATAAAAAGGCTGAATAGATGACGTGTTGTATTAAACAATATGCTAGACTTGTCTCGCACCACTTAGCTTAAACAGTTGGTGGGATGTCATTAATTTCCATGTAACCCATTAATGCTTTGCTTTTCTTAAAAACTGATTACGTGCTTAAATAAACAAAGAATCAATGTCGCAATCACACACTGTATAAAAATGTTAATTCTCCTCAATAAAGATACACTCAGATGCAACTCTTTTGAGTCTGTGTCTGTCACTTCGCCGACTCCTTGCCCACCTATCCCAAGATCCCTGTCCCGTGGGTCCCAGTGCTCCGGCCGAGCTGGTCCGTCGCAAATGATTATGTTTACAGTAGGGTCTGCTATTGTCTCACCTTATCCTCAATACCACTCCTGACCCACATTCTAATTCCTCTCAACCCAGATTCCTTACCAGAGGATCTAATTTATCCCTCAATAGTCAAAAAGCACCCAAATCTTGATTTGCAACCAGTACTTAAAGACAGTATTGTAAGCAAATTTGCCTGGAAGATGTTATATTCTAATTGACCGTTAGATCATTCTAGTAGCTATAAATCTTGTCTCACCAAACAAAGGACCATCCTGGTATCGCACACATACCTTTTTGTGATTTCATTAACATCCTAGGGAGAAAGTAGAGAACATGATTTAAGAACGATTCAATTTTCCCATCTTATCAAGCTTCATCAAGTTCTCACTAGCCCTTACTGTTCTGGTATTAGATATGATTTTTTACAAAAACGTAAAGACTACAGTCTAAAGACAGTTATCCCATAGCTTATCTGTGATGGTTTCAATTATACCATACTATACACAGCTAAACACCTGACACACTGTAGTCTGCCTAGTATCAGTAGGCCTTAGTGAATCAAAGATGAATTGTGTCTCTTCTATAATTGACCCAATGTACATATATATGAAATTCTTTGAGAAATTTATTTTATTGAGTTTTCACTTCAACAAAGTTTCATATATTTCATAATGAAATCACCACAAGTATCATAAACTCTAGGTGTCTGATAATTTAACACCAACCAAACTGACTTCCTTTAGTTAATCTAAACTCTTGCCTCTACATCTCCACTGCTAGAATTTTAGGCATTTACCACCATGTCTGGCTTTCTTTTTTTTTTTTTTTGTCGGTCATGGGGCTTGAACTCTGGGCCTGGGCGCTGTCCCTCAGCTCTTCAGCTCAAGGCGAGCGCTCTACCACTTGAGCTACAGCGTCACTTCCGGTTTTCTGGTAGTTTATTGGAGATAGGAGTCTCACGGTCTCTCCTGCCCAGGCTGGCTTTGAACCGTGATCCTCAGATCTCAGCCTCCTGAGTAGCTAGGATTACAGGCGTGAGCCACCAGCGCCTGGCACCATGTCTGGCTTTCTTATCTCTTATATACCCCATTCTCATTATGTGGCCAATATAACTCAACCATTTTTGTAAAAATTATATTATTCCTGAACTCTAGTCTCTACCAGCCTGATTTAGTTTGTTTCCTTTTTTTGTTGTTGGTCACGGGGCTTGAACTCAGGGCTTGGATGCTGTCCCTGCGCTCTTCAGCTCAAGGCAAGTGCTCTACCACTTGAGCCACAGTGCCACTTCCAGTTTTCTAGTGGTTTATTGGACATTAGAGTCTCATGGACTTTCCTGCCCGGGCTGGCTTTGAACTGTGATCCTCAGATCTCAGCCTCCTGAGTAGCTAGGATTACAGGCATGAGCTACTGACGCCCAGCTGTTTCTTTATTTTTTCCAACCATCTAATCTTTCTATTTTTTTTTTTTTGTCTAACCATCACAACTATCATCTTATTTACATGATCAGATAAATGACTATGTGTTTGGTTTCTTAAATAAAGAAAAACTAGGTCAATATCTGGTTTGCACTACATGTGCATACATGTGTGTGCAAAAACACACACATGCTGTGATTTTTTTCTTTTCTTTCTTTTGCCAGTCCTGGGGCTTGAACTCAGGGCCTGGATACTGTCCCTGAGCTTTTGATCAAAGCTAGCATTCTACCACTTGAGTCACAGAACCACTTCTGGCTTTCTCTGATTATGTGGTACTGAGGAATGGAATCCAGGGCTTAATGCATGCTAGGTAAGCACTCTACCACTAAGCCACATTCCCAGCCAAGTTCTATTTTTTTTTTTTTCTGTGTTGGTCGTGGAGCCTGAACTCTGGGCCTGGGCACTGTCCCTCAGCTCTTCAACTCAAGGCTAGTGCCCTACCACTTGAGCCACAGTGCCACTTCTGGCTTTTTTCTGTTTATGTGGTACTGAGGAATCGAACCCAGAGCCTCATGCATGTAAGGCAAGCACTCTAGCACTGAGCCAATTTCTCAACCCCCAAGTTTTTATTTTTATAGTTGCATTTTTGTGTTGCATATAACAAAAAATAAACAAAACTGAATTCAATACTTCAAAGAATTTTGGGCCAAGTGCTAGTGGCTCATGCCTATAATCTTAGCTACTCAGGAGGCTGAGATCTGAGGATCATGGTTCAAAGCCAGGTTCAAAGCCAGCCAGGGCAGGAAAGTCTGTGAGACTCTTATCTCCAATAAATCACTTAGAAAACCAAAAGTGGTGCTGTGCTCAAGTGGTAGAGTGCTAGCCTGAGCTAAAGAGCTGAAGGACAGAGCCCAGGCCCAGAGTTCAAGCCCCACAACCACCACCAACAACAACAAAAAAGAATTTTGGACTGGGAACTGGTGGCTCATGCCTACAATCCTAGCTACTCAGGAGGCTGAGATCTAAGGATGAAGTTTCAGTGTCAGCATGGGCAGGAAAGTCTGTGAGAATCTTGTTGCCAATTAACCACTAGAAAAACAGAAGTAGAGCTGTAGCTTAATGTAATGAACACTAGCATTGAGTAGAAAAGCTCATTGACTGCATCTAGGCCTTGAGTTCAAGGCCCACAACTAACAAAATAAAACTGAGGGGATGGAAATACAACTTCAATCATAGCCAAATTTGGAAGGTTAAATTTATCCTTAGGATCTCTTCTATGTCCTTTTCTAAATTGCATTTCCTTTTGTTTATATTGAGTATTCCTAATAAATGAAGGGCATGTGGCTTTCCTATCAGAAGGGAGAAATTCTAGAGCCGGGTGCCAGTGGCTCACACCTGTAATCCTAGCTACTCAGGAAGCTGAGATCTGAGGATTGTGATTCAAATCCAGCCCAGGCAGGAAAGGCTGTGAGACTCTTATCTCCAATTAACCACCAAAAAACTGGAAGTGGTGCTGTGGCTCAAGTGGTAGAGTGCTCGCCTTGAGCTGAAATGCTAAGTGAGGGACAGCTTCCAGGCCTAGATTTCAAGCCCCACAACTGACAAAAAAAGAAAAAAAAGGAGAAAGTCTTTTCCAATTTTTAGGAAAAACTATGGTCTTGCAAGGCACTTGCCTGTCATAAAATGGATAAAGGACCTCAGTGGAATTTTCTTGAAAGAAGATACACAAACAAGACTTTGTGTTTAACCTTTAATTCTAGTTATTCAAAAAGTACAAATTAAGAGGATCTTGGACTGGGAAGGTGGCTCAGTGGTAGAGCGCTTGCCTTGCATGCATGAGGCCCTGGGTTCGATTCCTCAGCACCACGTAAGCAAAAAGAAAAAAGCCGGAAGTGTTGTTGTGGCTCAAGTGGTAGAGCACTAGCCTTGAACTGAAGAGCTGAGGGACAGCGTCCAGGCCCAGAGTTCAGGACCCACAAGTGGACCCCCCCCCCAAAAAAAAGGCTCCAGATTCTCTGGGAAAAAAAATTAAGAGGATTTTGATGGTTGGAATGCAGACCTCATCTAAACAAATAGGCTAGGTATGGTGCTATGAACCTGTGGTATCACCTATGAAGAGGGCTAGAGGTAGAATTACCCTGAAGTAAGAAGATAATGACTTCAGTATGACCTTGGGGGAAAAGAAAAGACCCTACCAGAAAAATAGCTACAGGAGAAAAGAGTGTGACTGAAGTGGGACAGCCCTGACTCCAAGTGCAAGGCTGAGTATAAAACTGAGGATTGAGGTTCAGAGCCAGCCTGGGCAATTGAGTCCAACAGTCTCTTTTCTCCAATTAATCAGAAAAAGAAAGTAAGAAGTAGAAAGGTGGCTCAAGTGATAGTGCACCAGCTTTGAGTGAAGCAGAGCAAAGCAAGAGCAAAGCTGGGTGCCAGTAGCTAATGCCTATAATCCTAGCTTCTTAGGAGGCTGAGATCTGAGGATCACAGTTCAAAGCTAACATGGGCAGAAAAGTCTATATAACACTCCTATCTCCATTAAACTCCAAACAAACTAGAAGTAAAGTTGTAGCTCCAGTGGTAGAGCATTAGCATTGAGCTGAAGAACTCAGGGACGGTGCACAGGCCCAGAGTTCGAGCCCCATGACAGGACCCCCTCCCCCCCAAAAAGAGAAAAGCAAGAGGGAGAGCCCTTGAACTCAAGTCCCAGTACGCGCGAGTGTGCGCACACACGCACACGCACACGCACACACACACACACACACACACACACACACACACACACACACACACAGTGTTTTAAAAATGCTTAATACTAGATTACAGAGAACAAGAGCCTATTGCTGGATATATCTTCCAAGATTCAGCATTTTTCCTGAACTTGAGAAATTACTAAACATGAGATTGTTTTCTTTTTTGAAATGTATATTCATTATTCCCATAACATCTGAAAGTGACCCAAGAATTTACAGTCTTCATTAGAACAAATATAGCAACAGATAAAGCATGAGTTATATATTTCCCCCAAATCTCCGACTATTTTAATGACTTACCTGCAGCATCTCCATCCTTGATCCATGTAACCGATGCTCTAGCTCTGAGATGAGCTCTGTTACCAACTCATTTCTCTGGGCCAGTTCATTTTCAGACTTTTCCAGACTATTCAAAACACTTTCATCATCTTCCTTCAGCCTTTGCAGCTCTTTTGCCTCCTCCGAAGCCAAGATGCCTCTCAGTTTTTCAAACTTGGCCCAAACGTTTTCTCTCTTGACCTGTATGTGCTTCTTCAAGGTAGAGAAAGAGTGAGACATTCAGTTTATCAGCTAAGGCTGGAGAATCCCTGGGAATTGCTTTCCCTTTGTGACATTTCAAACCAGGAACTTTCAATCAATATTATTAAGGCCTACCAAGTCTAAGACATAAATGGGAAGCTTGGGTGTGACTTAGCTCTCCCAGAGTTACCCTGTGTCCAGGACTCTTTCAACTAACTACAGGTGTTACTCTTATTCCATTCCTGAACTGAAGACAGAGGCATAATCCCCTGCGAAATATCAGTCATAGGAATGGAGCACAGGATCAAGCAGCCATTCTCACCAGAGGTCTTCCTTGTGTCCAGCTCCCTCAAAAACCAGGGACTCATTTCTACTTCCTCACTCTGCAGCCCCCACCCCACATGGGAAAGGAAGAAGAAGACTAATCAAATGACTTTGGGCCTTATCAACTCTCTGGGAATAGAGAGGAAGGGAGCTCCACCCCAATGTCCCACCCAGACTTTTGGCTAATTCCCTCAGGAAGTGTCTTTCCTGCCTTCCATAAAATTTTCTCTTCTTGGAGTTCAGCTTTCCACTTCTCAGATTCTTCCTTCTTCTTCTTCATCTTCTTCACAGCTACCAGGAGCTTGTTCTGTGAACAAGAAAGGAACCACAGGAGAGTCACTGTATGAACTTTCTCGGCTTCTAGATAAGGGATCACCTGGAAGAAATCAGGTAGACTAGAGTTTACCTAAAGAAGAAAAAGTGAGGTGGCAAAAGTCTTCTTTAAGTCTGTCTCAGGTAATGAATAACAACCCTCTTACCAACAACAGAATGATCCTTTCTGTTTGCTTGTTTTGAGACAGTTTCACTAGGTAGCCCCCAGTTGGCCTCAACCTCTCTTTGTAGCCCAGGCTGGCCTAAAACTCTGAATCTTCCTGCTTCAGTCTCCATAGGCTACAGGCAAGTAATCACCCCCAGCTAGACTGATTCTGTGTTGTTGTTGTTGTTTTGTTTTGTGCCAGTCTAGGAGTTTGAACTCAGGGATTCTTGCTCTGGCTTAGCTTTCCCCCTGGTCCCCCTGCTCAAAGCTGGTCTTCTAACCACATGAGTCACACCTTCACTTCCAGCTTTTTGCCGATTCAATGGAACTAAGAGTATCATGGATATGATGATTCTCAGATCTCAGCCTCCTGAGTAGCTATTTTGTAGCCATGAGCTATTAGCACCTGGATAAATTAATTCTTTTTGTAACAGAAGAGGATTCTGGTCCTGCATCAGGGAAAATAATCTACATCTCAATTCATTTCATTTGCTGCTCCACTAAAAGGAACTTAGTTGGTCACCAACTCTCCATCTATGGAGGATATAGTAGAGAAATATTTGCTGCTATCAAGAGTTTATACTTAGGCTCATTTTCTTGTAAGTCAGTGGATTGTACAGACATGTCCTTTAGGCCTGAGAAAGTCTCCACAGATTAGAAATGAGTCACACTTCGCAGTTCTAGGATAGTGATGTATATAAACTGCAATGAATGCCGGCTCAGTGGAGATTTCCCTCCAAGACTATTTTGTGCTCTGTCCTCTCTCATCTCCAATTTCTTACCTGGTATTCCTGGGCAACCTCCTCTAAGAGGTATGTGTGGTGACCACGGTGCTGTAAAGATCTCTCACAAAGCCAGCAAATCACCTTCCCATCATCCTTACAGAAGAGCTGGAGTTTCACACCATGCTCTGCACAGTGATGCACATTCTCTTCCTCTAGGATCAACCTAGCTTCCTTGAGACTGTGCACTATGTTGGCCACATGTCTATTAGGCCGGAGGTTCTCAACGGTGTAAGGGATTCGACACACAGGACAGTTGGTCTCCCCTCTTGGGCCTATGGTAGAATCATCATTTAATGTGATACAGGATTGGCAGAAGCTGTGTCCACAGTCTATGCTCATGGGTTCTATCATGAGCTCCAGACAGATGGGGCAGGTCACCTCTTCCTTTATGTTGGTCAAGACTGCTAAAGCCATTGATGTCTGTTTTTCTGTCACTGTTTTTCTTGACTTCTGAGATTCCTTCTGCGGAGATTCCTGCATGATTGGCAAGATAATAAGGGAGAAAATTAGAAAGTTAGGCCAATCATGGGTGAGTCAAAACTAAAATATTGAAAGCAGCAGAAGAAAAAGGAGCTGTGATATTATCTATATAGGAGGCTAGATTCTGAGAATCATAGTTTGAAGCTAGCCAAGGTACAACAATCTGAGATATATTTATTTCCAATTAATCAGCAGAAAGCTGGAAGTAGATATATGGCTCAAGTGGTAGAGGATTAGCTTTAAGTGAAAATGCCAAATAATAGTGCAAGGTCCTGACTTCAAGCCCCAGTATCAGCACACACATACACATAAACACACACACACACACACACACACACACACACACACACACACACATACACACACACGGAAAAGAAAACAGAAAGAACATTTAAAATGTTTGGTGACATGGTAAAACAAATTTTTAAATACTTTTAATAATTTTAAATACTTTTAATAATTTTAAATACTTTACTACTAATTCATGCTATACATACTATAAATGTCCTATATGTAATGGTTGCCTTTTCCTTAGTTTTACTAAACATTAGAAATAGACCTTATAATTAAATTGTCAGGGCTGGGAAGTTGGCTCAGTGGTAGAGTTCTTGCCTCGCATGAATGAGGCCCTGGGTTTGATTCCTCAGCACCACATAGGCAGAAAAAAAAACCAGAAGTGGCGCTGTGACTCAAGTAGTAGAGCGCTAGCCTTGAGCTGAAGAGCTGAGGGACAGTGCCCCAAGGCCCAGAGTTCAGCCCCCATGACTGACAAAAAAATAAAAAATAAAAAATAAATTGTCAGGCGCAAGTGGCTCAAGCCTATATTCTATCTACTCAGGAAGTTGAAATTTGGGGATCAAGATTTGAAGCCAGAGGCTGGGAAGGTGGCTGAGTGGTAGAGCGCTTGCCTTGCATGCATGCATCCCTGGGTTCCATTCCTCAGCACCACATAAGCAGAAAAAGCCAGAAGTAGTGCTGTGGCTCAAGTGGTAGAGTGCTAGTCTTCAGCTGAAGAGCTGAGGGACAGAGCCTAGGCCCAGAGTTCAGACCCCAACACTGACCAAAAAAAAAAAAAAAGGAAAAAAAAAGGTTTGAAGAAAAGTCCATTTGTCTTATATCCAACTAGCCAATAAAAACCTGGGACTGGAGCTGGAGCTGTGGCTCAAGAAGTAGATCAGCCTTGAGCAAAGTTCAGGCACAGCACCAGATCTTGATCTGAGTTCAAGACTCAGGACCACAAAGGAGTAGCCCCCTGCCCCCTGACAAGCAAAATCCTTGTTTAACTGAAGTGGAATGCCATGTCTCCTAGGAGACAGGAAACACAAGAATCAAGGCATGGTGTCCCACTACTCCTAATGACATCTGATCCTGGCAACCCCTTGGTAAAATAGGTAGGGCCAGTTCCCCTGAGTCAGCTTGAAGAAGTTATAGAAGATAGATCTTCACCCATCAACTGTCCCTTAAGATCAAGGGACCAAAGTCATTTTTGGAAAGATGAGGCAGGATAAATTAGAGGAATAGGCATAGAAAAATAGTGTTACAGGCCCAAGCCTTCTATCTGTGAGCAAATCCTAGCCTTATTGGAGGAAGTCTAGTTTAAAAAAATGGTCACCCTGGTACATTATCCCAGGTATCAAAAGGGAATTCTGTAGTAAGAAGCTGTCCTGAAAAACCAATGGGGCCCCAGCCTGCCATGCCTATGTACTCAGGAAGCAGCCAAGAAAATACTGGGAGATTTCATTAAAACCAGGCTTCTGCCTTAGGTTAACCTGCAGGCAACTCAGCAAGAGGTGTGCAATTGGCCTGAACGATGCTGCCTGAGACACTGCTGCTCCCAGCCTGGGTCCAGCCCATCCTTTCCAACATGGAGATTGTTTATGTTAAATAGTTTATCAAGGACAGCTGGCAGCCATCTGCAAGGGACTCTATGTCATCATTCTGACCATCCCCACCATGGTGAAAGTAGATGAGACCCCTGCCTGGCTCCAACACACATCACTGATTTCTGGTGAAAGGCCACTTTCAGATCTGCTGAAACTAACACTTTTGTGTCACGCATCTGTCAACTCCTTCCCGGAAACTTTGGTGAAAGTAACTTGGTCAGGCTCATGGTCCTAAAGGTCCAATACAGCTCTCTCACTGAGAAATCAGTGCTTTGATTTCATGTGCATAAAACCAGTGGGGAATGAAGGGGCGGGGGGGATGCTGGATATAACTGGTGCCATCTTGGCCACATGGTGGTTGATAGGGTTTAACTGGCACCATCTGGTCTTCATTGTGGAGGAAGGTAAAGTCCCACTTCCCAGGTGTTGGGTGTGCCTGAATTCCTAGAGGCAGGGGCAGGCTACTGAACTTGTCAGTCCTGTGCTTTAAACATGTAAGACTTTTGATTTCTTGTGACCCTGCCCCCAACCCTGACACTATTTAGGCCCAGACTAGTTCAAGGGCCATTACACCATGCCTCAGTCTAGTGTCTCCTGTTTCTCCTCTGATAACCATGGCATCCCACTTCAGCTCACAATTGGAGTTGATTTGGTTTGTTGGTATTATTTTTCTGCTCTTTTTATTTTGCTTTACTACGGTCCTGGCTTTGCTTTCTACCAGTGTTAAGTGTATTCATGGGGCTTCAGGGCTTTGTGACAAGAGTCCACTTGTAATCACTGGCTTTCCAATAAAGACTCCTACATTTGGAGTCTCATCCAGGATCCCAATCAGCAAGATCCCCAGTGCCGAAGAGTGTGCTTGGGTCCCTGCAAGCTGGCTGCCACAGGATGGAAACCCCCACAGGGGAGGCACTCCCTGAGATGTCTCAGGGATCCATGGTCTTTCTGCTGCTCTGACAATCAGCTCATAGACACCAGATATGCCATATAAATATTTTTGGAGTTGGGAGACCTCCAGAGTTGGCCTCTGTTGGTCTGTTTTTCTATTTTCTGGGGATTGATCGGTCTGGAAATGGAATGGTAAGGGGAGCATGCTGGAGACCTGCCTTCTTCCCTATTGTACATGAGAATAGGTGCTGTTGAGGTTTGCTGAGTGGGAAGGGCCCACTCAGCAGACTCTCATCCTGTAGAGGTTTCTGTAGGATCTGAGGTGGGAGATGTGTGGGTCAGAGCCTGCTCAGCATGCTCTCATACAGTAGAGAGATCTGGTTACAGCTAAGCTGGGGGCCCACTAGGCCCCAACTCAGCCTTCAGTTTTGTCTATCTTTGTCCTATCTTCTGTTTTCTTAAGATTGGTACCAGTTTGTAATGTGGATCCTTGTTTTCGGTGTCTCTATGGGAGGAAGTCAGAGTTCTAGCAATCTGGCTGAAGCTGCAGCCTGCTCAGCAAGGCAGTTGGAGTCAGGGCATAGGCAGCTTCAGTCTGACCCTAGGTTCATCTTGGGCTCAGTGTAAATTGGTATGTAAAGTGCTCAAGTCAGTATTGAGTAAAAGACAAGAGGCAGGCAACCTGGTGGACTAAACATTTAGCTTCAGTGACCCCCATCCAACCTTCCTCCAACTGAAGGTATTCAAATGTCAATTGATAATGTACCTAGTTAATGTACCTTGCTAACACAAGCAAGCCTTGGAAAAATGGGGCTGGGGGATGCTAAGGTGATGTGTTAAAAAGTTTTGTCTCAGATCTTGGTTAACTGTAAAATATTTAATTCCAGAAAATGTGTGGCCAATATTTAATTTTGCATGCTTTAAAATCTTTGTTTACAAGTGTGTGTGTGTGTGTGTGTGTGTGAACATGCTCAAGATAAAAAATTGTCAATATAGTGTGAGAAAAAAATAGGTGGGTTTAAACTTAAACTACAAATAAGGTAAATGGGTGGGTTTAAGCTTAGACTACAAAGATTTTGGAGTAACCAAATGTCTCAAGGGATTGTTACACTGTATTAAAGAGAAACTTTAGTTAAAAGGTTTTCTAAGGATTGTTTTAAATGCAAATTAAAAAACACTGATTATAAAGCAAAAAGAAGTTAGGAGAGAAAGTCTTTGGAAAGGGGATTAAAAATGGCACTCCCTGTGTAAAATGAACTAGAAACAAGATGAACCAAATATCAGTAGAAGAAAAATCTGACAAAAACCAGAATAGAAACACATCAGATAGGGCTAGAGATGTGACTCAAATAGTAGAATGCCAGGTGAGCTGAAAAAAGCCAAGTAAGAATGCAAAGCCCTAGACAAAGTCTAGTCCTTACATAAAAATGAAAAAGGAAATAAAAAGACTTCAATCAGACAAAAGAAAGATCATAGGACAATTTAGTCAACAAAATTTCCTTTTAAGCAAAACAAAGCAAAACTCAATTTTTTAAGTAGAAAAGAAAGAGAAAGAAGGAAAGAAAGAAAGAAAGAAAGAAAGAAAGAAAGAAAGAAAGAAAGGAAGGAAGGAAGGAAGGAAGGAAGGAAGGAAGGAAGGAAGAAGGGAAGGAAAGAGAAGACTCAAAAGCAGACACAGGGATTGTAAGGGACATAGAGGAAATGGATAGATTACGTTAAAATATATATTTAAAAAAATGAACTAGGGGACTGGGAATGTGGCTTAGTGGTAGAGTGCTTGCTTTGCATGCATGAAGCCCTGGGTTTGATTCTACAGTACCACATTCACAGAAAAAGTCAGAAGTGGTGCTGTGGCTCAAGTGGTAGAGTGCTAGCCTAGAGCAAAAGAAGCTCAGGGACAGTGCCCAGGCCCTGAGTTCAAGCCCCAGGACTGGCAAAAAAAAAAAAAAAAGAACTAGGAAGAGTAAAAGCTCAACAGACCCACTACCAAATAAAGGGACTGAATTGTTAGAAGGCTGAGACTAGAGGTTCTTGGTTGGAATTCAGTCCTGGCAAGAAAATTTGGGAGTTTCTGCTTACAAAATAACCAGCAAAAAGCTGGAGGAGTAGATTCAGTGGGGGTAGAGTCAGCCATGGGCTTTATTATACTCTGTAATAAAGCAGAGAGTATCAAGTCAGGCTCAGGTTGATCCTGCCTGAAAGCTGACATCTAAGGATCACATTCAGAAACAGCCCACCCAGGCATAAAAATCTTCAAGACTTTATCTCTAATTAATCAGCAAAGACAGGAGAAAAGGCTCCACCACAATAGGGCCAGTTGTGAGTCAAAAAAGGAGCAAACAAGCTTGGCCTAGACTTTAAGCCTGGAGGAGGTAGATAGATTAGAATAGACAGATAAGCAGGCAGACAAGTCTATCTAGCTCCTCTGTGTTATCAGTAATCAAGACAGCATAAAGGCAGTACATGGATAGTAGACCTTTGCTAACCAAGTCCTCAGCACTGAAGTTACTCACTTACCTACACCCTAGGTACAGTAAGTTCAAGCATCCATAACTAGACTGCATGGACTAGTCACATGACCATCACAAAATTTCTACTGTACACCTTCTTACTTCTCACCATAAACTACATCTTCTTCCTTGCTGTTTATGGGAAGCCGTGTGGGTCCTCCCACAAAGGCTACCCAACTTCCCTAAAAGCCAAATCTAAGTTTCACATCACTTACATGAAGGACACTGATTTCAGCTTTGCTCTTAGGGCACCATTTACTTTCTGGGGGGAGATGCACATTTTCACAAGAGCAAGGCCAGGGAAACATTGAACAATTCCTCTAGCAATTTAAACAGAACTGATTTTTAAACCTGGACTGATACTGAGCAGGAATTAAAAACCTCTGATTTTGAAATTTCCCTGAATTTCATTTATGTGATTATTTATTTGACAGCTTGGTCTACACCACCACCTGTAATAAATTCCTAGATAAGGCTGTGTTTCATGCATGCCTTTCCAAAGATCCTTTGGGCTTGGCTAGGCCCGGGTTTGCTGCAGGAAGGGATGATCTGTTTCTGGAAAAGAGACTGCTCTGGTACCTTTTACTAAGGAACAAATTCGAATGACAGATGAAGAATCAGACTGCATCAGGGAAGGGGAGGTAACTTTAACTGTCCCTTCAGGAAGCAGCCTTTGGCCACCTTTAACCCTCTCTTTTCCCTAGGCCTCCCCTCCACAGGCACTGCTCAGTCTGCGCTCTCAGCAGGAAGTCCGTGGGCTGGGCTCCCTCTTCCTTCAAAGCAGCTGGCCTGACAAATAATTAAACTCACCCAAACTTCAGTGCCTTTCTTCTCCAGGTTCCCAAACTCTGTCCTGCTTCAACTGTTCAGTGCACTTTCGGAAGCCAAGGGAGATGGATGGAGAGGAGGGAAAAGGCATGCTAGGAAGCCAGTGTCCCTAGTGATCCCCCAGCACTGCACAACTAAACTCCACCCAGGAGGGCGGGGAAGGAAGAGGAAGAGAAACTGTGGACCAATGAGCTGTGTCTACCCTGGGCCCTTGAATGCCACAGCTTGACTAGTTCTATGGTGTTGGTGTCTGGTTCAGTGCACAGGTGGGATCCACTAAGAAGATAGTCCCAGCCAGCTCTGGTACCTCTCTGTCCGTTGTTTTTGTCCACACTCACAGGAAGGAGGCAGCAAGCTCAGCAGTTGAGTAAAACCTTCCCCTTAAACGGCTATAAAGCTGGAAACAGAAAAATCTCTTACTGACTTTCTCTCCCACAGGACCCAAATAAAAATATACATAGTTACTATTCGTAACTTTGCTCTTCCTTTCACTGTATTTTGTATCTTGCTGGGAATGTTTTCTTGGAAAAACACAAAGAGCAAGGAGTCCATCTTGCTGAGTGAAAGATTATTAGACTTTGCCAACAAACCACGCAGACATCCAGGTACAGAGAACAAAGAAAGATTTATTGCCAGGAAAGGGGCCACTAGACCCTTTCTCACAAGGGAGAAGTGAGAAGAAGCGCCAGCTATTGTCTGAGGTGACTTCTATAACCTAGGAGGTTTAGGAGGGGCTAGAAGGGCCTAGGAGGCAAAGACCCCAGCGTGGATGTGTGGGCCAGGGACTTCATCATGGTAGACTAGAATTTATGGCTGCTGCCCAAGTAGTAGATAAGGGGTCCTGCAGCTGCCCAGACCTGAAGGTCACTCTAAGGGGCTCTTGTTGCCTTATATGGTGGTAGCTGCCCCAGAGAAGTGCCATCTGAAGGTAAAGGGAATTGGTAGCTGATTATTTACTGCCTTTACTATGTGGGCCTACCTAGCATTTGCCTAGGAAGAGAGCAGGCTAAACTGTGGAAAGGGGAAGGGGTGAACTAATGATACAATTTGTGACCAAAGGCTGACACAAAGTAAAAGTTAAGCAAAGCTTTTATTTCAGCCAAGCAAGAGAATTAAACTAACTGGTCAGGACTGTCTGTCTATGGAGAGAGCAAGGACACCTAGTCTTACAGGCTAGCTTTTATGGGGCAAAACCACAAATTATAAACTAACCGTAAGCATGTAGCTAATCTTACTCTTATTGGTTAAAACAAAAGGGTTACATATGTGCTTTTTACTGATTGGACACCTCCACCTGGCCTGTCTCAACCTTGCTTTTTGGCTGTTTTTTGGAAATTGTTTTTCTTTTCTTACAGATAGGGTCGGCTTGCTCTTACTGCACAAACAACAGATGCGGACAAGGTCAGCTCATACTTAATACTTTACAAACTAAATGGCTGCTTATACAAAATAGAGTTATTTTGGCTAAACTGGTCCTAACACAAAGCCATGGGAAGGGAGCTCTTTGGGCCAACAAGAGCTCATATCCATACAAGCGCCTTTCAATTATAATTTAAATATAATTTAAGTCTAGGATTTGGGATTCTCACCTGATCCAGGTGAGGGTTTGTGAAGTTTTCCTCTAAAAGTTGAGACTCTCCACTTATACATGTCCTTGACTTTGATTGCAGAGTAAGAATTTCTGGACAAGTCATAATGGTAAGAAAACTTGGCAGAGCTTTATTAAGTAAGCAAGCAAGCAGGCAAGCAGACAAAATAGACAAAAAAGTAGACAGACAGACAAGCAGAAAGGCAGAGGCACACTAACAGAATGTGGGTGTTCTAAAGGGAGAGAGACACACACAAAGAACTCTTCGATATCAGGGTTATTCATATGATAAAGTTAGAGGTCTGACTTCAAAGTTAGGCAAAGGTAGGTGTTCACCTTTGCTCTTAATCACTATTGGTATTGTTACACTTGTTAAGTTCCTGGCTCTTGTTTACCATTTACTCTTTAATTCTCATTTTGGTTTTTTTTTTCCCCTCTTGAAGGAACCCATCCTGACACTAAACAGATGCTAATTCCTGAGGTAAGGAATGCATCCTGTTGTCTCTCTTAGAAGCAATGATAGTACTTGCTTCTAAATACCTTGTTTGTTTCTGAGGTGCCTTCACCAGGTCTCATTTTCCTTAGTCTGTCGTGCTTTATTTTACCCTAAAGTGATTTTTATACCTTAATCTTAAGGGAAATTGGTGGGTGGAGATCAGTCTTTTCTATTTGCTTTAAGCTTGGTATTTGAATTCCTGGTTGCCGTTTACTATGCCTCAGTTTCCCTTATCTATCCTGCTTCAAGCTCAGTTTATAAATCCTGAAATTCAAGGAGGGAGATGAGTAAAAGAATGGGTATAACTTCTGTCCACGTGCTGGTAGGTTAAGAATTGAATTTTAAAAGTTCTTTGGATAAATTTCAACCATTTTGACCATCCCAGTTAATAGTTGAATCTTGTACCCACCCCACCCTTTGTACTCCCCATAAACACATTCATTCATTTCCTCCTCTACAAATGTCAACAAAGCAAATAGTTACAAGCATCTAATATGCCTAGGACACTTCTTGTTTATGTCTCGGCATTAACCCTTGAATTATCAACACTTCAGAACCAATAAGTTGTTTATATATAGACAAAGAAATTAAAGGAGTAGCCTCCCATGCTAATGGATGCTAACTGCTCAGTGCTTTGGGTTATGTCTGCAATCCTGGCCCTTGGGCAGCTGATGTTGAAGGATCTGGAGTTCAAGGACAAGCTGGGCTTCACCAAAAGATAATGATAGTGGTGGTGGTACTGGTGACCTCTATGAAAAATGGGCACAACAAAAGATAAAACTAAGCTGGGTGCTGGTGGCTCACGCCTGCAATTCTAGCTACTCAGGAGGCTGAGATCTGAGGATCACAGTTCAAAGCCAGCCTGGACAGGAAAGGCTGTGAGACTCTTATCTCCAGTAAACCACTCAGAAAACCAGAAGTGGTGCTGTGGCTCAAGTGGTAGAGCACTTGCCTTGAGCTGAAGAGGTGAGGGACAGCACCCAGGCCCAGAGTTCAAGCCCCACGACCAACACAACACACACACACACACACACACACACACACACACACACACACACACACACACACACACACACACACACACACACACACACACACACACACACACACAGATAAAACTGGCAAGATTGACATTGTTCAAGCCCCAGTTTTATAAGAAGAATTCCCTCTTGGAGATGTGTGATAAGGGAAGATTTTATTGGAGTGAGAATTGCATATTTAGCTGTGAGCAATAGAAGACCAGCCAATATTGGACTTGAATATGGCAAAGACTACCGGTTTTCCTCCTTCAATTACAATCTTTTCATGGCCATGACAAAATTGCTTACCTATACAACCAAAGGAAGAAAGAACTTATTTTTTGAACTCATATTTTCAGAGCTAAGTCCATGGTCACTTGGCTCTGTGTTTCTGGACCCATAGAAAGAGGTAGGCTGTTATGATGGTGGTGGTGCGTGGCACAGTCTATTCGCCTCTTGACAACCAGAAAGGAAAAAGAGGGTAAGTGATTGGGACTAAATATGCCCTTCCAAAGCCTACCCTGGGTAACCTACTTCTTCTAGCAGTATCTATCTTCTAGTTTCTTCTACAGTTTCTACTACCTCACAAAATTTAATTTCATTTTATCTATATTTTTGTGAGTGTGGGGAAACATTTTGTGCATTACTTCCAAAACTTTGCCTGCTGTATTTTGGCCTTCACAGTTATTTCTAAAGTTTACCAAAATTCTGTTTTCATTTTATTTATTTTTTGTCAGTCATGGGTCTTGAACTCTGGGCCTGGGCACTGCCCCTCAGCACTTCAGCTCAATGAGAGCACTCTGCCACTTGAGCCACATTAGTTTTCTGATAGTTTATTGGAGATAAGAGTCTCACAGCCTCTCCTGCCCAGGCTGGCTTTGAACCGTGATCCTCAGATCTCAGCCTCCTGAGTAGTTAGCAAAAATTTATTTTTGGTATGAAGTAAGTCAAATGAAATATAGATATATATTTCTACCTACCTATATAATTAACCCAGCAAGGCCTATTGAAAATACCACTTAATCCTGCTGCAAAATCTGCAGCCTTAGATCAGGTTACTTGCCTTCTGTTTTAGGATTTGTTCTCGACTCTTGTGTTTTTCTTTTTCTCGTTCTGGCATTTAGTTTATTTGTTCATAACTGATGCTCTACTGCTAGAGCCATACCACCAGCCTAGCATTTTGCTAGTTAACCTAGCTGCTTCAAGAGATTTGGGGTCAGTAAACTTCCTCAAGGCTATAAATTGAGTGAGAGTTTGTAACACTCAACAGTTATGATTCAAATCAAACTTACTCATATGAGTAAGAACTCTTGCTTATATAATTTAAATAACAATGTAGTAGATATCTATTTCTTATGTAGGAGGAGCATTATTGCCAGAGGGCCAACAATGAGATGTACAAATCTAACCGTTATTATTAAGTATTATCATTAGCTCCCAAACTGCATGGTCCTGTTATCCTTCTTGCATTATAGTTTTCCCCATATAAAGAAACTTCTAATCATTGGTTTGGGTTCAAGTTTTCATAATGAAGAGACCCTGCAACAGAGGGACTTGTGGAAGAATTCATCCTACTGTAGGTACATAGCCACTGAACATAGGCAGGGCACAGGCAAGAGCAGAGGGAACAGAATTCTGATTGAGTAACAGAGGCTACCAGGCAGGATTTGAACACATGTTTTCTGGGGAGGAGAGAAGGACGAGATAGCAGGATGGAGCAGTGGCCCAGGTGGGGATCTGTTTAGGGTGCTATGCAGGGAAGCCTGGTATGAATGGAATCCATGCCCACCATGGGCTTTGCTGGCATTTCTGGTGGTTTTGGAGATAAAAGTCTCTGGGACTTTCCTGCCTGGGCTGTCTTTGAACTGTGATCCTCAGATCTCAGCTTCGTGAGTAGCTAGGATTATAGGCATGATCCACAGATGCCCAGCTCCCATTTTCTTTCATTCCTTCATTCTAGCTCTTCCATACATTGCTTAAACTCTAAAAACTTTCCTCAAATGCAATGAACTCATCAATCTATGGTGCTAATACAGGTGCTCCCAGACCCATTAGTATGACAATCCAATAGTTCTTTTCTTCTCCTTCCTTCCTTCCTTCCTTCCTTCCTTCCTTCCTTCCTTCCTTCCTTCCTTCCTTCCTTCCTTCCTTCCTTCCTTCCTTCCTTCCTTCTTCCCTCCCTCCCTCCCTCCCTTCTTCCCTCCCTTTCTTCTTTCCTTCTGAGAGACCAAAAATAAGTTTGGCAGTAATGAAACAATAAGGAAAACATCTGACATCTGTTTACTGGAGGAGATCCTGCTCCAAGACAAGGTAACAGTATCAACACAGTTCAGGAGGTCAGACCGCCCTGACTGGTCTCTCCCAGCAACTCTGTCGGGAAAATATTTAGAACAAGACATAATTCAACATTCCTGTGGTTAGCTCCACTTATCCAACTAACCACATAACCCTACACAACCAATGTTAGAATGACCCCTCCCTCTGCTTCATGTTCCTATAAAAATCCTGCTGGACAAGGGGTTGGGGTTCACATTTCGGACCTGCTGCGTCAGGGAAGATTTGTGGGTCCAGCTTGAGCTGTAATAAACGATTCTCATGCATTTACATTGGTGATGGCTCCCTGGTTGTCTTTTGAGGGTCTATTGGCTGATACTACCCTCCCTTCCTCCCTTCCTTCCTTCCTTTCTTCCTTCCTTCCTTCCTTCCTTCCTTCCTTCCTTCCTTGCTGCTTTCTTGCTTTCGTTCTTTCCTTTTTGGGGGTTTGAACTCAGGGCCTGGGCACTGTCCCGGTGCCTCTTTGTGCTCAAGGCTAGCACTCTACCACTTGAGCCACAGCGCCACTTCTGGTTTTTGATGGGTTAATCAGAGATAAGTGTATTAGGAGAACTTTTTTGCCTGGGCTGGCAGATCTTAGCCTCCTAAGTCACTATGATTATAATTGTGAGCTACCAGTGCCTGGCTAATAGAGCTTCTAAATTGAGTGTTACCTAACAGACAGTTTTCTAGAATTCTCTTCTCTTCTTCCTTCTTTGCTAGACAAGACACTGATGTACTGACAACTAAATGCTTCTTCAGTTTTCTTTGTTTAAGTCAGTTTGAGTTGTGTGAACCACAAAGTAGCTCCAATACAGAGAAAATAGTTATTCCTGTGTTATATGCATCCAACTATTGGCCTTGTCTTCAGGCAATTGAGCTGTATAGAATAGAAATTAGGAAGCCAAATAGAAAGCAATGGTTAGTTAGGTCCTTGGTGCTGTCCCTTAGCTTTTTTTGGTAGACTATTGCTCTACTATTTGGACCACCGCTCTTCTTTCGGCATTTTGGAGGTTAATTAGATATTAGCATCTTATAGACTTTCCTGTTTGGGCTGGGTTCAAATCAGGATCCTCAGATCTCAGTCTCCTGAAGTGTTAGGATGATAAGTACGAGGCACTAATGTCCAGTTATCTCTGAAGTTTTGTTTTCAGTATTCTCTCATTCCTTTCCTTTGGAATATCAACTCAACCCAGGGGTCAATAGTGAATATTTTCCACAGAACTAGAGCTGTATCCTCAACTCTTGGTTCCTGAAGGGTTCAGATGTTTGATGGACAGTTTTTTTTGGGGGGGGGTCCGGTCGTGGGGCCTGAACTCTGGGCCTGGGCGCTATCCCTCAGCTCTTCAGCTCAAGGCTAGCGCTCTACCACTTGAGCCACAGCGCCACTTCCGGCTTTTTTTCTTTTTGCTTATGTGGTGCTGGGGAATCGAACCCAGGGCCTCATGCATGCAAGGCAAGCGCTCTACCACTGAGCCACCTTCCCAGCCTTGATGGACATTTTTATGATGCACAGGGTCAAATGGAAGAAATTTTCTTCTGGTAATTTTCTTTTATTTTGGGTACTAGGTAAAAAAATCGAATGCAACATTGTCATTCTGTAATTATTGAGGTAGTCATGTTCCATTTTTATTGTTATCAGGGCCTACCATGTGGAATTCTTCGAATTGTTAAATCTACCACAAATAGGTTAATCTTTACAAGCAAAATTGGCCTATAACTTCATATTGTTGTGTTATTTGTTAGGTTTTACAAAATGTAGCAATGAACAAAGAAAGTTGACCCGTCCAGCAGGTTCAGTTATTCGTTAGGCTCGAGGAGGCACCTCCTAAAAACCAATGGGGGCGAGAGAGAAACGAGACCAAGCGCATAAAGAAAGACAAAGTCAGTCTGAGTCACGTCAAGGTCTGCTTTATTAAAGTGAGGCAGGGTTTATATACCCAAAAGGACAGGGGAAGGGAAAGAATGAAAAAACTTTGCAGAAGCAAGGGTGAGAAGTCCCAGGGTCAGGGATGGGTCGTGCTTATCCTTTGGCCGTTGTGCTAATCTTAAAGGTACCTCCTGTAGTTTCTCTAGGAGACATTTATGGTTAGCCAGGCGCCGCTTGCTTAGGGCTGGAGATAAGAGAAATGTTTATGGTTAGTCAAATGTTGCCTGCTTAGGGCTGGAGGAATATTTATGGTTAGCCAAATGTAGTTTGTATAGGGCTGGAGGAATATTTATGGTTAGCCAAATGTAGTTTGCTTAGGGCTGGAGGAATCTTGTCTTTCCATATACTTTCTTGGCTCCCAACAGAAAGTATTGAGTAATCTATGTAGGACTGAATGCTGAAAACACAAAAAAATGTGTTCTCATGATTAAATTCAACTGGAAGGAAGATATCTTCAGTCTTCACTTCAAGCTCTACCAGTCACAGATGTTAAGAGTAGTCACCAACAATTAAGAAAAAAATATGCATTCCAAACGAATCAAACTAGAGAAAATAGAGGGAAAAGAAAAATAATCATATTTTCTATTGGAATAAAAAAGAAATGCATGGAGAATTCACATTTTCTACATCTCTTTTCTCTGTCTTTCCATCCAACCTTTTTCTTTTTGTACTACAGAGGATTGAACCCAGGATCTGTCCTGTGAATCCCAGGCAAACACTCTACCCCATCCCAGCCCTTTCTTTTTTGTGCTGGTTCTAGGACTTGAATTCAGACGCTGGACTCATACTTGCTTGCTTATGGATGGCATAATACCACCTGAGCCGCACTTCTAGCCTAGGTTTTGGCTAGTTAGTTGGAGATGGAGTCTCAGACTTTCTGTCTGGCATGGCTTCAAGACAGGATGCTCTGGACCTCAGCATTCTGAGTGCCAAAGAACCTGTTGGCTTCTAGATCCTGCTACAGGTCATCAGTAAGTTTTCCACACTGGCCTTGAACTTGAATTTTTTTAGTCTAAGCATGCCTCAAATTTCATATTCTCTTGTATCAGCCTTCCAGATACTTGGGATTACAAGCACATATCACCTTACTACCATTTCCCCTCTCCTCCTACACCTTTTTTCCCCCCTTACAATTGTTGCTTGATAGTGGACTGAGGTGTGAACTCTGGGCTTGAACCATATCCTGAACCCTTTTTTGTTCTTTAATTTTATTTACTTTTTTATTTTTGGAAAGAGTCTTAAACATTTTAGAGAACAGTATCCTTCTACTTACTTATGGCCTCCTGATTAGCTGAGATTACAGACCTAAAACTCTTGCATACAGTTTATTGGACAACACCTGGTCTTGCTAACTTTTCCTTCTTTCCTTTTTGTGCCAATACTAGGGTTTAAACTCAGGACCTCCCACCGTTGCTTGGCTTTTTTGCTCAAGGCTTGTGTCCTACCAGTCCTACCACTTGATCCACTGTGCTACTTGAACCATGGTCCACTTCCAACTTTTTGGTGGTTAACTGGAAATAAAAGTCAGAATCGTACATACCAGCTAGCTTCAAACCATGATCTTAATTGCTCAGCCTCCTGAGTAACTAGAATTACAAGTGTAAGTTACCAGCACCAGAATGAAAAGTTTTCTTTATTGGATTGACCTTGAAGCTTCCTCCTTCCAATCACCTCTTCCCAAGTAGTTGAAATCACAGGAGCCCCATCAGCCTGTTGACGCCATTCTCTTTCTGCCCAAATGCCAATAGCAGTGAATGAGTTGCTGTGACTTTGGTGGAGAGGTGCTGTGTGCTTTCTGAGCCAACTATTGAAACAAACTGTGGAGTGGATGTGAAGGGAAATGGAAGCTGTTGATTACTGTTGTCTAACTGCATGGAGGTGTACTGAAAGAGCAAAGTACACACTGAAATTCCAAAACAAACAAACAAACATAAAATACCTCATTAACATTGCATTGCATATTGCACTGATAGTGCCCTGCCTATATTGGATTAAATAAAATTTATTACTCATTTCATCTGTTCATTTTGCTCTTCTTTCTTTGTTTTTTGTGCGGGTCCTAGGGCTTCAATTCAGGACTAGGTACTGTCCCTGAGCTTTGGTGCTCAAGGCTAGTACTCTATTACTTTGAGCCACAGTACTATTTTCAGGTTTTTGTTAGTTAATTGGAAATAGAGTCTCTTAGATTTATCTGCTACAAACCCTGATCCTCGGATCTCAGCCTCCTGAGTAGCTAGGATTACAGGTGTGACCCGTTAGTGCCCAGCTTCATTTTACTTTTTGAATGTGGATATTAGAAAACTTTCTGTCATAATCCAGAAGATTGTGGTTCAAAGCCCATCTGGGCAGTAAAGTTCTCAAGACTCCATCTTCAATTAAGCATCAAAATGCCAAGCTGGAGGTATATCTCAAATAGCAGAGTGGCTTCCAAGCAAGCAAGTCAAGCAAGTCCTCAGCTCAATGGTAGAGTGAATGCATAGCATGTCTGGGGCCATGTATTTACTTCCTACTTTTCTCACATGTTCTTTGCCTATTTAAAAGACATGTAAAGGCTGGGAAGGTGGCTCAGTGGTAGAACACTTGCCTTGCATGCCAGAGGCCCTGGGTTAGATTCCTCAGGACCACATAAGCAAAAAGAAAAAAGCCAGAAGTGGCACTGTGGCTCAAGTGGTAGAGCACTAGCCTTGAGCCGAAGAGCTGAGGGACAGTGCCCAGGCCCAGAGTTCAGGCCCCATGACCGAACCCCCCTCCCCCCAAAAAAAAGACATGTAAATAAAATTATATATATATATATAATTGATGTCTGGATAGATATATTACATTGATATATGTATATAGATATATATCTGTATGTAAGTAGAGATATAGAGACAGATCTAGATATCTCTCTCTATATATACATAGATATTCTACTTGATGTTCTGTGGGCTTTCTTAATGTCTCATTACTGTCTGGCATTATTTTTTAGAAAATTGTTGGCCAGGAGCTGGGAAGTTGGCTCAGTGGTAGAGTGCTTGCCTTGCATGCATGAGGCCCTGGGCTCGATTCCTCAGCACCACATAAGCAGAAAAGGCTGGAAGTGGTGCTGTAGCTCAAGTGGTAGAGCACTAGCCTTGAGCTGAAGAGCTGAGGGACAGCGCCCAGGTCTAGAGTTCAGGTCCCATGACCAACAGAAAGAAAGAAAGAAAGAAAGAAAGAAAGAAAGAAAGAAAGAAAGAAAGAAAGAAAGAAAGAAAGAAAGAAAAGAAAGAAAGAAAGAAAGAAAGAAAGAAAGAAAGAAAGAAGAAAGAAAGAAAGAAAGAAAGAAAGAAAAGAAAGAAAAAGAAAGAAAAGAAAGAAAAAGAAAGAAAGAAAGGAAAGAGAAAGAAAGAAAGAAAGAAAGAAAGAAAGAAAGAAAGAAAGAAAGAAAGAAAGAAAGAAAGAAAGAAAAGAAAGAAAGAAAGAAAGAAAGAAAGAAAGAAAGAAAGAAAGAAAGAAAGAAAGAAAATTGTTGGCCATTCTCACTGCAAGTATTCTGTTCTTGATCCATTCTCTTTCTAGTATTCCAATTGTGTATTTATCTTCTGAAAGTCTCTCTCTGAAGAGTCATTTTGTTTTCTGAATTTTCTTTTATCTGCATTTCAGTATGGGAAAATTTCACGGACATCTCTTAGATCTCAGGGAGTCACTCTTTGCTCAAAATGGGGATTGGGCGACAGTCCTGAAAGATGTGATCACTGTTTCTTTGAAAAATTATAAGTCCATCGAAGATAGTTTTCATTTCCGTTACAATGTCTTTTTTTCTTTCCTTTTTTATTTTTACAGTACTTCTTTTGAACTTAAGGCTCATGTTTGATACCACTCTAGCCATGCTTTGATCTCTTTTTGATTCAGTAATTTTTGAGAGAGGGTCTCAATATTTTTCCCCAATATACCTGGAGCATGATTCTCTTAGAGGAGGTGAGATGAGCTCCGTCTGAAGGGAGATGGAAGAGATAAACTCCATGAACCGAGCTGACTTCTTGCTAATGTGGGCTGGAGGGATCAAGCCGTGGTTAACAGAAAGAGGACTCAAGGTCAGGACAGCTGGAAAAAGATGACTACTCTGCTGAGGTGGTGAAGATGTATGTGAGCTCAGGGGAGCAGGAGGAAGTGATGGCCTGTAGATGAAGCAAGCTAGAGGAGACAGCTGCAGTGAGCTAGAGATGGATTTGAGTTCAGGTGAAACCGAAGGTGATAGACTTGAGCTTAAAGTACAGCTGAGGAGACAGACTCCATGATAGGAGCTGGTGGAGCAATACTTGACCTCAGGTTACATGTCTGTTGAATCCACAGATAGCAGATTAATGGGAAAATATTAGCAAACAAAATCAATGATAAAAACTTGGTCTCCACACACACAGAGAACGAATGGGCTAAGTTAATAAGAACATCTCAATAAACATTGCCAGTCTGAGTGATAAGAATTACCAACATGGAACTAAGTAGAGGGAACCAAAATGGGAACGTAATAACTCCCTTAAGTGTGGCCAAAGCATATGCCCAACTCTACTGAGTGCAGATATTTCTATTGGAAATTTCCAGAGAAGTTGAAATTGTCCTGCCTAGCATTTGTCCTTGGTTCTCCAAGCATGAATCCAATGATGAAAAGGAGACTGGACAATTCATTATACCTTGCCAAATATTTTCCAAATAATCTCCAGTATTTTTTTGGTTACATGATGAATTCTAAAGGAGAAATAGGAAGCTAGAACTTCTGGTTTGTTGGTTGGTTGGTATGGCATGGAGACCCAACCCAGGTTCTTTTTTGATTTAGCCAAGCATTCCACCACCAACCTATATTCCTACTAGATTTTCTTGCACACAGCATGGAAAATGAATCCATCAGCTTGCATTCTTCATGGAACAGCATACTCTTTCTGTGGGCCCAGTGATAGGATTGTTCTATGCCCAAGAAGGGAGGGGACTCTGATGGGGAATCTCCTGTTCCAGGTTCCTCCACTTCAGGTGAAGTCTGAAGTCTCAAGATGACCCCTGTTATTCCTGGCACCTGTAGCTCATGCCTATAACCCTGGCTACTTGGGAGACAGTCAAAGTCCAAAGCTACCCAGGACAGAAAAGTCCAGGAGACTCTTATTCCCAATTAAGCAACAAAAATTTACCACTTTTTTGTGGAGTTGTAGCTCAATTGGTAGAGCATTAGCCTTGAGTAAAAAAAGCTTAAGGATAGCACTGAGATCCTGAGTTCGAACCCCAGGACAGATACACTCATACAGAGAGAGAGAGAGAGAGAGAGAGAGAGAGAGAGAGAGAGAGAGAGAGAGAGAGAGACAGACAGACAGACAGACAGACAGACAGACAGACAGACAGACAGAGACAGAGACAGAGACAGAGACAGAGAGACAGAGACAGAGAGAGACAGAGAGAGACAGAGAGAGACAGAGAGAGAGAGGAGAGAGAGAGAGAGACAGAGAGAGAGAGACAGACAGACAGACAAGGAGGGGTAGGGGGAGGAGGGAAGGAAGGAAAGAAGGAAGGAAGGAATTAAGGAAGAAAGGAAGGAAAGTTATTTTTAGTTTCCAGGTACCCCTGTTCCTTTCTGTTGGTTGTGGGGCTTGAACTTAGGGCCTGGGTGCTATCCCTGAGTGTTTTTGCTCAAGGCTAGCGCTCTACCACTCTTAGCCACAGGACCACTTCTGGTTATCTGACAGTTAATTGGAGATAAGAGTCTCATGGACTTTCCTGCCCTGACTGGCTTTGCACCATGATCCTCAGTCAAATCTTAGCCTCCTGAGTAGCTAGGATTACAGCCATGAGCCACCAGCACTTGGCCCCAAGTACCCCTTTCTATCTAACCAGGGTACCAATGACTTGACTTACCACTTAAAACCAATGGCCGTCAGCCTCAGATTCACATAGGAGTCACCTAGAAAACTTAATCTTCTTTTCTAATCAGTGCTATTGAGGTACATGTAATAAAGTGCACTGGTTAGAATGAACAAACTGACAAATTTTGAACAAGTTTTTACTGTGTAACTAGTAAAGCATAAAAATTTAGAGCATGCCAGGCACCAATGGCTCACATCTGTAATCCTGGCTACTCAGAAGGAAAAGATCTTGAAGCCGGATAACTTAAGGAAACTGAGGCCTGGTGTAGGCAACTCAGGAATGGTATCTAGAAACTTAGAAGTGCTATCTTTGCTTCAGAGAGGCAAGTGAATGCATTCTTTCCTAAGGGATGCATTTCTTACCCAAGAATTTACAACTGTCTGACAGGATGCCACAAAATGCAGATAGCAGGGTGTCTCCTTGTTTCAAGGATAAGGATCTGTTTTATGGCAGGATGCATTCTTACCTGGAAACTCAGAGAATAAACACCAGGTGTAGTTAAAGACAAAGCACCTAGTTTTGCATACCTTAAAGCCAGACCCCCTGTCTTTACCCTATAAGTACCCAGTAGCTCAAGAAGCTGTGTGTCTCTCTGTGTGTGTGTGTGTGTGTGTGTGTCTGTCTGTCTGTCTGTCTGTCTGTCTTTGTGTCCCTATGAGAGCACCCACACTCTGCTAGAGTGTGCCCCTGCCCTTCTGTTTGTCTGCTATTTTGTCTGTTTCCTTGCTTGTTTACTTAATAAAGCTCTGCCAAGTTTTCTTGCCATTGTGACTTGTCCAGAAATTCTTATTCTGCAATAGAAGTCAAGGACCCTAAGTGAAGAGTTCTTATAAAGAGGAGCTCCATTAAACCTCACCTCTGTCTGGTGACATTTTGATTAAAATATACATCTGAAACACCATGGTGGAATTTCTTGATACAATTAATACACACTGAAAAAAGTTATGAATGACAGAAATGGAAGGCAGTCTTTGTTGTTGGGGAGCAGATATCAGCCAATGCAAACAAATGGGGTGAAGAAGATAAAGATGGTCAAAGTCATTTGCATATGTGAAAAACAACAATGAAATGTGCAGAAATTGTTTTAGAAGGAGAATTGAAGGAAGGCAGAGTGATAAAGGGGGTGAGGTCGATTGGGATACACTGCATGAATATATAGAAATAAATGTTCTACTGAAACCTCTTTGTAGAACTAATCTGAACAGCAGTCTGACGGTGGGAGAGCTCTCTCCTTGCAGACTTTGGGGAGCTGCTGTAAGTGTGTCCTTTCCAAGTTCATGGCTTTAGAAGTCAGAGGTCTGCAATTTCCTGTCTCTGGTACCTTCAAGTAAGAGTCTTGAGCCAAGAGGTAATCACCTGAACAGCTGGTCTAGCTACAGGGGAAAGATCTTGAATCAGAGCCTCGAAGCTCCAAAAGGGAAAGGATTCACTTCTCTTTTGGAGCCATCAGTTTCGGAAGGTCATTCTGGGAGGCTAGAAGAAGCAGTTGTTGTCCTTAGAACTTTTACAAAATAAATATATTTTAGGACATAAAGCTAGTCTTAACAAAAACATTAAAATAATTTTCAATATCTTATCAGATCATAATGAAACAAGAAGTCAGTGAAGAGAAACTACAGAAAGCATATAGCACATGAAGTTTAAATAATGTACCTTCAGCTGGGCACCGATGGCTCACACCTGTAAACCTAGCTACTCAGGAGGCTGAGATCTGAGGATCGCGGTTCAAAGCCAGCCCGGGCAGGAAAGTCCATGAGACTCTTATCTCCAATAAACCACCAGAAAACTGGAAGAGGTGCTGTGGTTCAAGTGGTAGAGTGCTAACCTTGAGCTGAAGAGCTCAGGGACAGAGCCCAGGCCCAGAGTTCAAGCTCCACGACCACCAAAAAAAAAAAAAAAAAAAAAAAAAAAAAAAATATATATATATATATATATATATATATATATATACCTTTAAACATTTCATGGACCAATGAATAAATTGAAGGAGAAATATTAAAAGAAAAAAATACTAGCCAGGTGCCATTGGTTCATCCCTGTAATCCTAGCTATTCAGGAGGTTGATATCTGAGGACTGCGGTTGAAAACCAGCCTGGGCAAGAAACTCTATGAGACTCTTTGCTCCAATAAACTACTCAGAAAGGTTGTTTTTGTTTTTTTTTTTTTTTTTAAAAACCCAAAACAAAAAAAACTGTAAAGTTGTAAAGCTCTTACCTTGAGCAAAAGAAGCTCAGCAACGGTGCCCAGGCTCAGAGTTCAAACCCCACAACTAGGGGAGGAAATATCTCTAGACTCAAAATTCAGAAAGGGTGAAGGGAAGAGAAATGAGGGTTACAAGGAAGTGACAATAATCAAAGGATCAAAACGAAGGGCTTTGTGTTTGTAGATGTTGGAATCTCATTTTCACCTGGAAATATGTTGAGGATGTTGACAGGAACCTATAAAAGTGGGGCTAGGAATGTGGCTTAGTGGTAGAGTGCTTGCCTAGTGTGCATGAAGCCCTGGGTTGGATTCCTCAGTAACACATACACAGAAAAGCCAGAAGTGATGCTGGTAGAGTGCTAGTCTTGAGCAAAAGAAACTCAGGGACAGTGCCCAGGCCCTAGGTTCAAATCCCAGGACTGCCCCCCCCCCACAAAAAAGTATGTATTTGTGGGGAAGCAGATGTGGTGAAGATAAACTATAACTGGAAACCAGAGGATCACGCCTGCAATCTTAGCTAGTTAGAAGGCTGAGATCTGAGAATCAGGGTTTGAAGCCAGCCCAGGCAGGAAAGCCTATGAGATTCTTATCTTCAATTAACTCTCAAGAAGCTGGAGTGGAGCAGAGCGCCGGTGGCTCACCCCTGTAATCCTAGCTACTCAGGAGGCTGAGATCTGAGGCTCGCAGTTCAAAGCCAGCCCAGGCAGGAACGTCTGTGAGTCTCATCTCCAATTAGCCACCAGAAAACTGGAAGTGGTGCTATGGCTCAAGTGGTAGAGCACTCGCCTTGAGCTGAAGAGCTCAGGTACAGCCCCCAGGCCCAGAGTTTAAGACTCATGACTGACAAAAAAAACCTAGAGTGGAGGTATAGCTCAAGTGATAGCACTCTACCCTTGAGCTAAAAGGCCAAGCAAGAACTCAAGAACCTGAGTTCAAGTCCCAGTATCAGCATATGCATGAATGTGTCTGCACAGGGGTGGACACCCACACATCCACACAGGAAAATAAATCATAGAATCATATCCTTGTTAGATAGGTAAGAAATTGAAATTCTAATAAAGTAGGTATTTATCATAACAAACAGATCCAATATACAAGGGGATACCAAATTATGGCGAGATGAAATTCTGTTCTGTTTTAAATTATATGCCAGTACTTCATTTTTTTTTCACTCAGAAAGTTTTTTACTGGAGATTGGTTATGTTCAGTAACTAAAACCCAAGAAATGGACTAAAACCTATAAACAGATGATGTTAACAATAATAAAGTCAACAGTGGCCTAAATACAGCAGATGTTAATTAAGCAACCTTTTAAAGAACTATAAAATGTGAAGTGTAGTACACATTTCATGCAGAGTAACATGTTTTGCGGAAATCCAAAAGTGTACCATACAAGAAAATAGCTAAGATACTCTCCTTCAGAGGGAAGAGCTGAATGGAAAACTGAATGATGAGAAGAGAATGTGGATGAGAAAGGGGAAACACATCTTTAGATAGAAAGAATTAGCTGGGCGCTAGTGGCTCACACCTGTAATCTTAGCTACTCAGGAGGCTGAGATCTGAGGATTGCAGTTCAAAGCCAGCTCAGGCAGGAAAGTCTGTGAGACTCTTATCTCCAATAAACCACTAGAAAACCGGAAGTGGTGCTATGGCTCAAGTGGTAGAGCGCTCGCCTTGAGCTGAAGAGCTGAGGGACAGCACCCAGGTCCAGCGTTCAAGCCCCACAACCAACAAAAAAAGAAAAATAAAAGAAAGAAGGAATTGTATACACAAATGCCATATTGAGAGAAAACACAGTATATCTTCTTTAAGGTTTGAGTTGCCAGTGAGTCTGGTCTGCAGAGAGCCCCAAGGCTTTTGGCATTATGAGAGCTGGCTATGCAGCACTTCAGAAATGTCTGAGGACATTGTTCTTCTAGACACTGAAGGGAAATTCACAGGATAAATGAACCGCTGCTCCAAAATAAATTGACTTCCTGCTTCTATGTGCTCTTAGCTTGAAGTTTCTCATTAATTTTTTTTAAAAATTTATTTTGTGTGCCAGTGTTGGGGCTTGAACTCAGGGTCTTCACACTCTCACTTAGATTTTTTTGTTGTCCAAAGCAGAACCACTACCACTTGAGCCACACCTCCAATTTTGATTTTTGCTGATTAGTAAGAGATGAAAGTCTCAGATTTGTCTGTCCAGGCTGACTTCTAATCCAGATCCTCAGCCTTATTTCTGTATAGCTAGGATTGCAGGTATGAGTCACCAGTGTCCACCCTTAAAAAACAACAATAACAAAACACAGAAAGTTATATGGAAGGTCTAGCTTCTGACAAGACTAATTTACATGTCTCTTGTCCATCTTTTCAGAATCAGATACAGACTGAGAGACAAAGGATATCAAGAGGAATTATGCAGCTTAGAAGAATCCTGGACTATGAGGAGCAGAGGGAGCTGCAAAGATTGGAGAAAGAAGAAAAGGAGATGTTGGATACCTTGGCACAGTCTGAGGATGTGCTGTCTCGGCAGAGCCAATTGATGAAAGAGCTCATCTCAGATCTGGAGCGCTGGAGTCAGTGGTCAACAACAGAGCTGCTGCAGGTAGGATAATCTGATGTTCTTACTTTTCTTTTGATAAATAATTATGTTCTGTGTTGAATAGAAATCATAAAAATAACCGTTCTGGCCTTTTATTTTTTTCTTCATCGTCATGGAAACATATTGTGTTTTCCACCATTAAGTATGATGTTAGCTGCATCTTATGTAGTGGGGCTTGAACTCAGGCCTCAGGCTTGCTAGGCAAGCGCTTTACTGCTGAGTAAAGTTGGCCCCCAGCCAACTTTTTATCATTATAGTGCCTGTAATTTTGTCCAGTGCTCTTTGAATCCATTGAGATTTTCATGTAAGTTATTTTTTATTTTGTGCCAGAACTGGGACTTGAACTCAGGACCCTAAGACCTTACTTGGCTTTTTAGCTTAAGACTGATGCTCTATCACTTGAGCCACAACTCTACTTCCAGCTTTTCATTGCTTGTTTCCAATTACTGATCTCTTCATCTTTCTTGGTGTGATGAGTCTAGCTTATTAATTTTGTTGACATATTAAAATAACTCACTTCTGATATCTCTGGGTTTTTCTCAACCTGCCTATCCATATTTCAATCCTTGAGACTCTCCAGCCCCCATGACACTGTGCCCACCGGCCTTCTGAATTTTCTCATCGTTTTGTAGCGTCTCACAGCACTCTTTGTTTTGAGGCCCATCTCCTATGTCTCAGAATATCACTACCTCATCCTTGTCCTCCCTTCTGTCCTGGAGAGCATCCCTCATCTTTGAGCTGCAACGCATTATCTTATGTACCTAGAGAGTGTTTTCCACATTCTGAAAGCAAAATATCAAATCCCTTCTAAAGAAGTAACAGTATTGATGTAACATCTTTGTCCTCCCATTTCTCTACATTTCCCTGGACTGCAACTATCCTTAAGAATCACTGCACCACCACCACCACCATCAACAAGCAGAGTCAGCCAGGCACCAGTGTCTCATGCCTATAATCCTAACTACTGAGGAGGCTGAGATCTCAGGATCATGGTTTGAAATCAACCCAGGCAGGAAAGTTCATGAGACTGCTTATCTCCAATTAGACTACCGGAAAACTGGAAATGGCACTGTGGTAGAGTGCTAGCCTTGAGTACAAAAGCTCAGGGACAGCCCCTGAGCCCTGAGTTCAAATACCATGATTGACCAAGAAATAAAGAATAGAAAATAAGCAACTAGAGTCATTGAGGAATCAAAGAAGGGGCAGGGGAAATATCAACAATAGATATATTTAGTAAAGAACTACATCTACAATGAGTTCAAATCCTGTCTTTTTTAAATATGTGCTATATAATGATGAATTCTAAGGGTTATTTTTTCTCTCTGAAATACAAATTTGGACTTAAAAATTTCACCAAATTTAAATATCACTGTGTGGAACTCAATGTCATAAAATAAAACGCCAACTTCAGTGAGCCAATGGATCACATGTGTAATCTTAGCTACTCAGGTGGCTGAGACCTGGTGGATTTTATTCAAAGACAGAAAAGTCCCCAAGACTTTATGTCCCATTTATCACCAAAAATGCTAGGTAGAGGTAAGGTCAATTAGTGAAGTTCCAGGTAAAAACAAGAAAGTTGAGTAAGAAAAACTCAGTGCACAGGGCTCTGAGTTCAAGCCCTAGTACTGGCACAACGTGGGCAGGGGCACAGGCCCACCATCTCCCCCCATACTCACTCACACTCACACTTACACACACATGTACACACACATGTGTGTACACAATGTAATGGCAAATCAAGGTCACAACTAGCTACATCTCATTTTCAATGTGATATCATGTCAATGGTGTGTACCATGCATAGTTAAGACTGAACAGTGGGCTGGGCAGGTGGCTTAGTGGTAGAGTGTTTGCCTTGCATGCATGAGGCCCTGGGTTCGATTCCTCAGCACCACATAAGTAGAAAAAGCCAGAAGTGGTGCTGTGGCTCAAGTGGTAGAGTGCTAGCCTTGAGCTGAAGAGCTGAGGGACCATGCCCAGGCCCAGAGTTCAGGCCCTACAACCAGCCAAAAAAAAAAAAAAAAAAAAGAAGACTACACACTGAAACCAGATAACATGTCATTATCATACTGATGTTCTTATAATTAGGTAAACAAAACTTAATTAAATTTAGTTTCCTAGAGCACATGGCAAGAAATGATGAATCACAGGATTAATTTTTATTTTTAATATAAAAGAACAATATTAATATTCTTTAAGAATCACTATCATTTATTGTTTAAAGAAACAAGGCTTGCTTAAAATATTACAAATAATCTTCAATCTATATTCTTCAATTCTATTCCATAAAGCAAATAGGGAAATGTTCTTGAAAGTGAACTGGTATATTTTCTTGACATTCACTTCTTTTTTTTTTTTTTTTTTTTTTTGGTTTTATAAAATGTAATTTTATTTTTATGTTACTCTGCTGTTACATAGGGCATAACATTTTCACAAGGCTTTTTTGGGACTACAGTCAATGATTAGTAACACATAATAGTGGTCCAACTCTCTAAAGAACAATCACTAAGACAAACTGGACACCCTCTCATATGTGCACAAATCTGCATGGAAAAGTACTAAAGTTTTAAACTTGGACTTGTATACTTTATTTCCCCTTTCTAGTGTATTAAGAAATGACATGCACTTTAATTTGCCAAAAGCAATGCTTGTATTCTGGCAGCAACATGCTACTTCTATTACATAGTGAAGTGAATACCAGAACTACAAAGGCAGGAGGTGTAAGTGAATTTTTATTGGGTAGGGAAGTTGTCAACTTAAACAGCAGCAAATGAAGAATGAATAGGAAACTCCCTGTTGTCATACACATGACCTCCATTAAAAAATGAAACAGGAGGTATTTCAATTTGTAAGCCCTCAGCCCAGAAACATCAAGTGCTTTCCCACTCAATCTAATACGTCTGGATTCCTCCTAAAAAGGAATACATAAGAGCATGGAAAAGTTGCTTTCTGAAAGGAAACCCCCAAAGAAGAGTAAGGGAGGGAATGTAGAAATAAGGAAGTTATGTAGAACACACTTCAAGTTGTAATTCACTACATTTTTGTATCTTCACAGTAATACAAAACACAGTCACTTGTAGAACTGGTTTAGATTACTTAAATACCAGGTACATTTTTAGTCCTCTACATAAGTGTCTGGAAGTTACTTATGTGTATATGAAATGAAGCTATTAATACTTTTCTACAGCAGTAACTGCACACGAGGAAGGCCAAAACAAACACAAATCGAGGAATGGAGTTTTCCCAAAGCTGCAGTGTGAAAAGACTATGAACAGTTGATTCCATACACATGAATGGGTTTCTCTGCTATAGGAAATCCAAGTGGAATAAGGAATGGAGATGTGTAAAAAGGTTTCTTGAAGAGAAGGTTTACACCCTGTTTGTGTTTAGTTTTCGGCCTCTTCTGCCGCATCACATTCTTCTCCTGCGCTGTCTGATGTCCATAATGTTAAGTTGTCTCTAAGCAACTGCATGATGAGAGTGCTATCTTTGTATGAGACTTCATTCAGTGTATCAAGTTCTGCAATGGCCTCATCAAAAGCCGTTTTTGCCAGTGTGCAGGCAAGCTCTGGATTATTAAGAATCTCATAGTAAAATACAGAAAAGTTTAGAGCCAGCCCCAGGCGGATTGGGTGTGTGGGTTGCATTTCTTTCTTGCTTATATCAAAAGCCTCTTGGTAAGCGCCTTGGGAATTGTCTATCGTTTGTTTTCGATCATCACCACATGCAACTTCAACAAGGTACAGGAAATAATCTCCCTTCATTTTCAGATAGAAGACCTTACTCTCTGGATTAGTTGCATTGGCTATTAAATACTTATCCAACAATTCCAGGACGGTGGTGCAGATGGACCTCAGCTCCGACTCCACTTTCTCCCGATAGTCCTTGATCAGCTGCAACTTCTTGTCGGAGGTGTCGGTCTTCTGCTCGATGCTCGAGATGACTCTCCAGGCGGACCGGCGGCCCCCGACCACGTTCTTGTAGGCCACCGAGAGCAGGTTGCGCTCCTCGTTGGACAGCTCGGCGCCCTGCTCGGTCACGGCTTTCATGCAGGTGGCCATGTCGTCGTAGCGCTCGGCCTGCTCGGCCAGCTTGGCCTTCTGGATGAGCTCGGTCTTCTCCATGGCGCGGGGGACCGCGGGCGGGCGAGGGCGAGCGGCGACCTGGATGGGAGGAGTCCAACTCGAGAGCTTCCAGTCACCGCGGCCGCGACGCGAGTCCCTGACATTCACTTCTGTAGCAATGAGAATCCAAAAATTAATACAAAGGATATTGAGTTATTGATTATAGATGAGAAACAGTAAGTTATTAAAAATTTTCTGTCCAGCCGGGCGCTGGTGGCTCACGCCTGTAATCCTAGCTACTCAGGAGGCTGAGATCTGAGGATCGCGGTTCAAAGCCAGCCCGGGCAGGAGAGACCGTGAGACTCCTATCTCCAATAAAACCACCAGAAAACCGGAAGTGGCGCTGTAGCTCAAGTGGTAGAGCGCTCGCCTTGAGCTGAAGAGCTGAGGGACAGCACCCAGGCCCAGAGTTCAAGACCCAGGACCGACAAAAAAAAAAAAAAAAAAATTCTGTCCATAACACTACATGCATTACATCTCTTCATCATTAGTACTATTATTTTTAATTTTTTATTCAGTAGTATTTTTTTTTGTCAGTCTTGGGGCTTGAACTCTGGGCCTACACGCTGTCCATATACTCTTCAGCTCAAGGCTAGCACTCTACTACTTGAGCCACAGCATCACTTCCAGTTTTCTGGTGGCTAATTGGAGATAAAAATCTCATGGACTTTCTTGCCTGGCTGGTTTTGAACTGTGATCCTCAAATCTCAGCCTCCTAAGTAGCTAGGATTGCAGGTGTGAGCCACCAGTTCCTGACATAAGTGGTAATTTGAATACAATAAATTTTAGTTTACATGATAGAGACTAATAAGTGGAAACACCAGGATTTTCACCAAAACAATTCTAATTATCAAGAGAAAAATAAATCACATGTTTCCAAAGTAGAACAGTGTGGTACTTGGAACCTAAATAGAATACTACTTGAGTGAAGTCATTTCCAGATTCTAATTTGGCACAACCAGTTTTCTGAACACTGATACAACCCCTGGTTTTCAGTAATGAATTGAGCAAATATTTATTTAGAGTTAAATAGATGTTTAATACAGAGCTTACTTTCTTATACAGTTCTAACGTGTAAGTTAAATTCTTTATATGAAACTTGCCAGAAAATACACACAACATTTCAATATTTTAATCCAGTTTACACTGCAAATACATGGGGAGAGGGGACATGAGTTAAAACCACAATGTACACAGAATCTGCTTCTTGGTCTAGATCATTTGTGACACTTTTCTCCTTGATGAATAAAGAGTCTTGAGAGTAAAGCTAAGACACTGCTAAGGGCTCCTTCTTTAAGGGAGTGATTCCTATATATATAGTCTTTCAATGACACAAAAACCTTGTTGAAACAACTCTGCATTTTCTGTCAGTGGCAGAGAGAAAAGGGCTGTGATATTAGGAATGATGAAATAAGATTATCTCCCAAACAAACACAGTATCAGGAAGAATCTGGCCCATAGAAAGGTGTACATCCTAGTTATAAGTGAAGGACATTGAATCAGAAAGACTCAAGTAAGGAGGAAAAGATGTTTCAAGAAGCACAGAGGGGATCAGATGCATGGCCAGGGACAGTGCGCAGAAGTGTCAAAGGGGGTAAAACGGCTTAAGAGCTGGATCAGCATAGAATCATGGGCTCTGGACATTGTAAAGGATTGAAATATGGATAGACTTCACGGGGAAAGGCACAGTTAGTGAACTTGTAGATGAGAAATGCATTGTATGTAGTGCTGTAAAATGAAACTGAGCCAGCCTGGTAGTCTACAAAAACCCCAACACGTTCAAGAGCGACAGGCAAAGACAGGGGTAAGGACAAAGGAGAATGGGTGGTAGGATCCTCCCCGAAAGCTTTATACTCAGATTTATTCTCCATCCCTATAATCCAGTAACCAAGTTTTGGTCGAGGAACTTCATAAATAGTATGATTATGACTTGGCCTGCGTCTGAAGTGTCTTCCATCACTTAACCCCAGATGCCAGGATGTTTTCTTAGACACATCTACCTCCCAGTAGTGCTTCCCTGATGTGATTACGAGGGCGCCTAGGACTCCTAGGAGAGGTGAATTATTTCCTGGCAATTGAAATGCATTTTGTGAAAAACGTAAAACTTTCTTATGAACTTTCTGAGCGTGGAAAAAATGATCTCTAGAAATTGAAAAAGGTTCTTCTGTGAAAAAGACAGGAGTATACTGGTATCTTATTTTTCTTTGATCCTTAGAAATGTCAATTCTCGAATCGTCATTTGTAGTCACTCTCACGTGCACTATAGGAAAAAAAAATGACATGTTTGGGTAAGGAATACAAGAGAACTCTTTTTGTGAGGTTATAAGCCAAATTACAACAAGAATAGGAGAGATAACTGGAAGGAACTTGAAATCATAAGGAAATAAGGCAAGGTAAGACACTGCAAAAGCATCATTTCTCTTTGTGTGTAGAAAAGAGAAACCTAAGTCTGAAAACATAACACACAGTAACAGAACTAATTCTGAAAGATGGCAAGAAACTTTGATTGCTTCTTACCCCAGTGTTGGCGGGCATCAGTCAGCTCTGAAATGACAACAAGAGATCACATCACCACACAGTGTCCACCCTTCACATCTAGAAGCCGCATCTAGAAATTACACTGGCCCCCACTTAGCCCTCACCACAGCTATACCCCCACAACCACACCTAACCTCACCTTGAAACGCTTGCAGCACTCCTCTCAGACCAGTTATTGGGAACACTGTCTGTTCTTTCTTGGGGAAAGGTATTGGTTTCTTCATTGTCAAGAGTTCACATCTAGGGATGAGAAGAATGAACCTCTATACCTCAGACTTAATAACCTTCATCACCACCAACCTACCTATTGTTTCACACTACTGACCATTATATGTACCTACAGTGGGGTCCTGAGAAAAGAAAGAATAACCTGTGGCTGAAATCATAATACATACATCCACCTTCTCATTGACTCTCTGGGTGACTTAGAGAAGACTTTAAACTTTCTGAAGCAGTTTCCCCTGTCTAAAATGAAACAGTCAACTTTTCCATCTCAACCTCTCAAAATTCCCAAGAAATGATGAGCTCATGGGTTTTAAATCACAAGAAAATAAGTATATAGGAAAGACTGCCACTTATCTGGGTTCCTAGAAAAAATGGTTACAAAATAAGTTGGCAAAACATGGTTCCTCCTGGATATTCAAGGCATAGAAAGTGTAAAAATCGTATCTGGAGAAACCCAAGAATTTCATAGCCAGTTAACTATTACAGAGGCTCTCAGAGAACTGCTTAGCCTTCAGATTCTCTAGAGGGAAATTACAAACATTGGTGAAAAGGAGGCTTTATGAACACCAAAGTAATGCTGCTCTGAAATCCATGAGTGAGGAGAGATGGTGTTACTGACAGGTGAAGGGAGCTTCTAGGTGGTTGTGCATCCTTAGACACAAGGATGCCACTTCCTTCACTTTTGTAAAGTCTGTGAGCCACATGGACCATTTGCACCAAAGCCCAAACCCTGTTCTCACAGGTCAACATGACTATTTTCGAAAACATATATGCAACTGGTTACTTATTTTCAGGAGAAACATGGAAACACATAGGAAGTTTGTTAGTGGACAATTCTGGGTCTAAAGCAGATAAAGAAGATTTGTTCTATTTAAAATCAATCAAGCACCTATGAGATCCAGGACCAGAGCTGATATAGGCACATTGGGTGAATAAATGGTTATGCCACAGGGGTCTGCTACTGTATCATCTCATCCCCAATATCACAATATCTCTCCTGATCCATATTGTAAGTTTTCATAGCCTTCACCCCTACCAGAGGATCTAATTTATTCCCAATAGTTCTAATACATCCAAACTCTGATTTATGTCCAGAACTTGAGACAATACTACAGGCATATTTTCCTGATCTAGGAGATGTTATACTTACTATAATTATGCACTAGCTAGATCTCCAAATCTTGTCTTACCAAACAAAGGACCCTCCTAGTATCCCACACATACCTTCTCATGATGGTATTCACATCCTAGGGAGAAAGGAGACAACATAATTTAAGAATAGACTGTACTTTCTTTTAAAGTTTCATCAGAGCCTCACCAAATTCTGATGTGGTGAGGTTAGAAATGACCCAAGTATGAAAGACAAAAAATGGAAAGAGAAGACTAAATACAGTCATTCCATATCTCCGTGGGAGGTGATTTAAACAATACATGGTTCTTTCACTTCTTTTGTTTGTTTGTTTTTGGGTCCGGTCGTGGGGCCTGAACTCTGAGTCTGGACGCTTCCCTCAGCTCTTCAGCTCAAGGCTAGCCCTCTACCACTTGAGCCACAGCGCCACTTCCGGCTTTTTTTTTTCTTTTTGCTTATGTGGTACTGAGGAATCAAACCCAGGGCCTCAGGCATGCAAGGCAAGTACTTTACCACTGAGCCACCTTCCCAGCCCCATCCAGCTTTTTTCTTTTTGCTTATGTGGTGCTGAGGAATTGAACCCAGGGCCTCCATGCATACAAGGCAAGCACTCTACCACTAAGCCACCTTCCTAGCCCCTCACTTTTTTTTTAAACAGATAGTATAAACTAACAGTATTTGCCAAGTATTAGGTGGCATCTGAAGTGACCCCAGAAAGAAGCCTGAAGGACTTCATAGCCCTTATACACTACATGTGTGCATGCATGCGCGTGTGCATGCATGCATGTGTGCACGCACGCACACATACACACACACATACACACACACACACAGGCCACTGCAAAAAGAAAAGAGAAGATTTTCTGAATCTAGATACAGGGAACTATTCAAAGACTTACCTGCAGCATCTCCATTGTGGACCCTTCTAACAGACGCTCCACATCTGAGATGAGCTCAGTCACATGCGTGCTCTGCTGGGTCAGCTCATTTTCTGACACTGCCAGAGTTTGCAAACCATCTTCTTCCTCCTTTTTCAGCTTTTGGAGTTCTTTCTCCTCTTCAGTGTCCAGGATACCTTTCCATTGTGTAAAATCTGCCTGGACATTTTGTATCTTGCCCTGTATTTGAGTCTTCAAAATCGAAAGGGAAGGGGGTGAGAGAGGGTGAGAGAGAGAGGCATTCAGGGTATCAGGTAGGGCTGGAGATTGCTTGGAGAGGTCTCATAGAGAAGGGAGGCTCAAGGAGAGGAGTAATTCTTAGGGAACCATGTTTTCCCTTCATGACATTTCAAACCAAGGACCTTAAGTCAGCATGATCAAAGTCTAGCCTGAGACAAAACTGGATGAATGCGTGTGACATAACTTTAACACAAGATTCATGACTATCTCTGTCACTCCTCAACCCATTCCTGAACTCTCCTTCAGAATTCAAACACTGAGGACAGAAGTATAATCCATTACCAAATACCTTTCCTCACCAGCATCACAGCAATGGCTCCCCCCAGAAAGTTGGGCTCCTCTGTGATCTCCTCACTCTGCAGCCCCCACCCCACATGGGAAAAGGAGAAGATAATCAAATGACTTTGGGCCTTATCAACTCTCAGGAAATAGAGAAGCCGGGAGGGAGCTCCTCCCCATTGTTCTGCTCAGTTTGGGCTAACTCCTTCAGGAAGTGTCTTTCCTTGCCTGCCAAGAAGTTTTCTCTTCTTGGAGTTCAGCTTTCCACTTCTCAGATTCTTCCTTGTTCTTCCTCAGCTTGTCCAGAGCTGCCTGGAGCTTGTTCTGTGAATAAGGAAGGAACCACGGCAGAGTCACTGTCTGAACTTTCTCAGCCTCTCCACAAGGGATAACATGGAAGAAATCAGGAAGAGAGTTGAGTTTACAGAAAGGATGAGAACTGTAATTAACTTCTAGCAGTTGGAAGAAAAACTGAGGTGGCAAAAGTCTCCTCCAAGTCTGTCTCAGGTAATAACATAACAATCCTCTTATTAACAACAGAATGGTTCTTCCTGATGGCTTGTTTTGAGCCAGCCCCAAGTTGGCCTCAAACTCTCTTTGTAGCCCAGGCTGACCTAAAACTCTGAATCTTCCTGCTTCAGTCTTCCTATGGTGGTAATTCCTACATTAGAGGTATGTACTACCATACCCACTTACACTGATTCTTCTTGTTTTGTTTTGTGCCAGTATAGGAACTCGAACTCAGTACCTTTTGCTCTAGCTTAGCTTTCTCCCTGGCCTCCCTGCTCAAAGCTGGTTTTCTAACCACATAAACCACATTTTCACTTCCAGTTACTTGCTGATTCAATGGAACTAAGAGTATTGTGGACATTTTTGCTTAGGCTGACTTGGAACGGTGATTCTCACATTTCAGTCTCCTGAGTAGCTACTATTGTAGGCATGAGCTACCAACACCAGGATAAATGGATACTTTTTATAACAGAAGAGAATTCTGGTCCTCACCAGTGAAAATAGTCTACATCTGAATTCATTTCAATTACTGCTCCATTAAAAGGAACATTCTTGGTCAACAAGTTTCAACCCATGGAAGATACAGTAGAGCAATATTTTCTGCTGCCAAGAGTTCATATTTAGGCTCCTTCTCTTGTAAGACAGCAGATTGCACAGACATGTTCTTTAGGCCTGAGAAAGTCCACGCGGAGTGGAAAAGAGTCACACATCTCAGTTCTAGGATGGTGATGTATTTAAACTACAATGAATGCTACCCAGTAGAGATTTCCCTTAGGAACTATTCTGTGCTCCATCTTCCCTCATCCCTGATTCTTACCTGGTACTCCTGGGCAACCTCTTCCAAGAGGCATGTGTTGTGACCACGGTGCTGCTGAGATCGCTCACAAAGCCAGCAAATCACCTCCTCATCATCCTTACAGAAGAGCTGGAGTTTCTCACCATGCTGTGGACAATGACGCACGTTCTGCTCCTTTGAGCTCAACGTGGCCTTCTTGAGACTCTGCACTATGTTGACCATGTGTCGATGAGGTCTTAAGTTCTCAAAGTTGTAAGGGCTTTGACACACAGGACAATTGCTCTCCGATCCTGTGCCCATGTTGAATTTATAGCTTAAGGTGATACAGGCTTGACAGAAGATATGTCCACAGTCTATGCTCATAGGTTCTGTTATGAGCTCCAGGCAGATGGGGCAGGTCACCTCCTCCTTTATGTTGGCCAAGATTGCTGAAGCCATTGATGGCTGTTTCCCTGTTCCTGCAGGTCCTGACTTTTGAGGCTTCTGATGTTCAGATTCCTGCGTGACTGGAAAGATAAAATGGGGGCAAATTAGAGAGACATGCACTCAAAGAGGCACCTGGGAAAACAACTCCAGAACCTGTTCTTGTGCCAGTGAACAACAACTCCCAACTGTCCCCAAAACTCACACTGGCAGAGAGCCACACCCCTAGGAGAGGCATGCAGCTAGAAAGAACCTTGGGAAAACAACATCAGGACCCACCCCTACACAGGAAAGAAGGCTGAAAACCATCACATTCTCCATTCCACTATCTGTGATGGGAAAGATGCATCTAGCTCCAGTAACAACTCTAATCAAATTACAACTCAGAACCGAGGATCTTTCTCTAAAACAGTCCTAACTCAGGCTATTGCCATAGAAACTGTGGTATGGAACAGCCCTGATCTCTGACAACACAGCAGAGAGGCACTCTTTCCCCCCCCCCCCCCCGCTTTTTTAACATAGTTTATTTTCTCTCTCTCTTTTTCTTCTTTCTCTTCATTCATTTTTAGAGAACATAAATCTCCAAGTTGAATGTTCTGGGTCTACTGATAGGATGATTTGAAATATGTATTTATGCAATTTATAATGTGTTGTTTGCAATATACACATGTAATATCCTACTTTTCCTTATGTCACCTCTCTCTTTTCAAAAGAGCTTACATTTGACAGGAGGTAGCAATTACCTTAGGCCTTTTACAGAAGACACTATCAGGGTGCCTTCTCTTTACTTGACTCCTTTCTTCTACAACATAGACTACAAGGGGTATTTTGTTTCTTCTTTTCTTCTTTCTTTCCCTTTGTTTTATTTTTTCTTCGTCTCCTCCTTCCTCTCCCTCATTTATATCCTCCACCACATTCATTCCCTCTCTTGTTCTTTGCTTTTCTCCTCTCACTCCCCTAAAACAAGTATTTTTGTTGGGTGTAGAGCTTGAACTCTGTGCTTGGGCGCTGTCCTTGAGTTCTTCATATCAAGGCGAGCGCTCTATTGCTTGAGCCACAGAGCCACTTCCGGTTTTCTAGTGGTTTATTGGAGATAACAGTCTCATGGACTTTCCTGCCCAGGCTGGCTTTGAACCGCGATCCTCAGCTCTCAGCCTCCTGAGTAGCTAGGATTACAGGCGTGAGCCACCAGTACCTGGCAATGAATAATTTGAAATTATACATAAGACAATTCGTGAGCATTATGAGGGTAAAAGAATAATGGAAGAATTCATAGAGACCACAAACAAAAAGCGAAATCAAGTTCAAGAAATGTCAAAGGAGTTAAGTGAGAAAGTAGCCACCCAGTTAAAGGAAATTAAAAAAAATACAAACAAATTAGTGATGTAAAGAAGTCCTTAAAAATCCTAAAATAAGACTTCAATAAAGAGATAGAAACCCTCAGAAAAGACCAAACAGAAATCAGAGAATTAAACAATGAAGTAAAAAGCTTCTGTGGCCGAATAGATAAAGTAGAAGGCAAAATCTTAGATCCAGAAGACAGAACAGATCAAATTGAATGACAGGCAGTTATTATATAATAAAAATCCAAGAAACAAGAAAGAAGCCTTCACGAATTATGAGACTCAATCAAAGATCCAACTTAAGCCTAATAGGTATCCAGGAATGGAAAGAGGAGATAGTCAAGAGGATGGGAAACATATTTCACAGAATCCTAGCAGAGAACTTCCTAAATGTCCAAAAAGAAAGGCCTGTTCAGATACAAGAAGCATTTAAGACACCCAACATCATGGATCAGAGCAGAACATCCTACTGCCACATTATAATTCACACAGGATCAATAGAGAGACCAAGCAAAGGATCCTAAAAGCTGTCAGAGAGCTTGATTACCAAGGAACAACAGTCCAAATAAACACAGACTTCTCAGCTGAGACCATGAAAGCAAGAAGAGCCTGGTATGATGTATTCCAAACCCTAAAATCCAACAATGATTAACCCAGAATACTGTACCAGTGAAGTGCTCCTTCATAACTGAAGGACAAATGAAAACATGCTATAACAAAGATTAAAACAATTTATATCCACCAAGCCAGCATGCCAAAAAATACTTAAAGATGTCCTTCATATAAAAAATCAACAAGGATGCAATATTGGCAGAGAAAATGTCCCTTCCCAGAGAGCCAGATAAATATAGCAAGAATAGAAGAGTCACAGCCCCTAAAGAAGGAGATCACTGGCAGGCATTACCCGACACCTCTCAATCCTAACCCTCAATATCCATGAACTTAACTTTCCTATTAAAAGACATAGACTGATACTTGGATCCAAGAAAGACCAGACCATCTGTTGTCTACAAGAGACACATCTTGCCGACAAAAGCAGACACAGTCTCAAAGTGAAAGGTTGTAATAAAATCTTTCAAGCAAATGGGCCCAAGGATGCCCACTCTCTCCACTCTTATTCAATATAGTACTGCAATTCCTACCAAGAGCAAGAAGGCAAGAGAATCCCACTTAAGATATTCTTTCCCCCCCCCTCTTTTCCTGGTCCCAGGGCTTGAACTCAGGGCCTGGATACTATCCCTGAACTTCTTTTGCTCAAGGCTAGCACTCTACCACTGGAGCCACAACACCACTTCCGGCTTTTTCTGTGTATGTGGTACTGAGGAATCAAATCCAGGGCTTCATGCATGCTAGGCAAGAACGCTATCACTGAGCCACCTTCCCAGCCCCTTCCTCCCCCCGCTCTCCCCCATCCCCTGCCTCATAAGATTCTTAGGTAATCAAACATCTATTCTTGTCTTTTCTTTCCAAGACCTAAAGCACCAAATAATTTCTTCATGAAGATTTCTTTTCTTACCACTCCATAATCAACAAACATATCCCTGTCTGCATGCACACAGTATGTTAATTCTTTCTTTAGTTATACAAATAGTGATCATATTTGTTTTAAAAGGTTATCTTCAATATATTGAGCTAGCATGAATTTAATCCGTTCAGGTTCCTCTTTCAGAGATCTATCCTGTACCTGTACAGAGTTAATCAAGACAAAAAGATTCAATTTACAAAGACAAAATGAATACCAGAACAACAAAAGTGTGGAAGTAGAATCTAAACGGTGGCAGGTACAAGGAATCTGATTTTGTAAATGTTGGTATTTAAGTTGGCCTAGAAACTCAAAGACCTTGATAGGTTTCAAAAATCATGAATGCATGTGTTTGCTGGGAAGAGATAACACAGATGCATGCATGGAATCACACAAATCTTGTGTGTGTGTGTGTGTGTGTGTGTGTGTGTGCTTGTGCTGATCTTGGTGTTTGAACTCAGGGCCAGGGTGTTGACTTTGAAGATGCATGCATGGAATCACACATATACTCAGTGTGTGTGTGTGTGTGTGTGTGTGTGTGTGTGTGTGTGTGTGTGCGCGCGCGCACGCGTGCGCGTGCACATGCTTGTGCTGATCTTGGTGTTTGAACTCAGGGCCTGGGTGTTGTCTTTGAACATTTTGCTCAAAGCTAGTGCTATACCGCTTGAGCCACAGCTCTACTTTCTTAGGGGTAGGGGGTAAGGAGGGATGGAGGTAAGTTTAATGGAAACCAAGAGTCTCATGGACTTTCCTTCCTGGGCTAGCTTTGAACCATGATTCTCAGATCTCAGGCTTCTAAGTATTTGAGCCGCCCGTGCCTAGAAACATAAGTTTATCTTTTAAAACACACCTTGAACATTTTCCTAGACAGATTATCCATTAGGACACAGATCAAGTCCCACTAAGATCAATAAGACCAAAATGATTTAAAGCATATTTGCTAATCACACAGTGTGAAACTAGAATTGGACAGTAAGGAAGACTTGGGGGAAACCTCGCAAATATTTGGAAGTTATACAACATTCTCTTGAACCATCAATGACTCAAAACAGAAATAAAAAGGAAATCAGAGCTGACAGTACAAAGCAAAAACATTAATAAGAGCATTTTTGTCGAACTCTGATTTGAACTCTGGGCCTGGGTACTGTCCCTCAGCTCTTCAGCTCAAGGGAAACACTCTGCTACTTGAGTCATAGTGCCACTTGTTTTGTTTTGTTTTTCTAGTGATTTATTGGAGATAAGAGTCTCACAGACTTTCCTGCCCATTGGCTTTGAACTGTGATCCTCAGATCTCAGCCTCCTAAGTAGCTACGATTACAAGTGTGAGCCACTAGTACTGGACTAATGAGAGCATTTCATAGCAGTAAAGTATTAGACTAAGAAAAGAAGCAGGATATCAGATAAATATCCTAGTTCTAATCCTCTAGAATTAGGAAAGGAAAAAGCTAAATGGAAAGTTAGCAGAAGGAAAAAAATGAACAAATATATATCAAAAGACCACAAAAGAAATTAACCAAAATGTTTATTTTCAAACTAAACAAAATTTTCAATTTTTTAACTAAACCCAAATACTAACCAAAAATACAATAAATTCTAATCAAATAAATACAACAAATTCCAACTAAAATACAAATTAAAAATACTGACATGACTTGAATAAAATCTGAAGCAGAAGTGGACACTTTATAATAAATGCTTCAAGAATTAAAATGGGGGATTGGGAAGGTGGCTCAGTGGTAGAGTGCTTGCCTTGCATGCATGAGCCCCTGGGTTCGATTCCTCAGCACCACATAAGCAGAAAAAGCCAGAAGTGGCGCTGTGGCTCAAGTGGTAGAGTGCTAGCCTTGTGCTGAAGAGCTGAGGGACAGCGCCCAGGCCCAGAGTGCAGGCCCCACAACCAACAACAACAAAAAAAGAATTAAAATGGATCATAAAGGACTAATAGGAACAAATAAATGGATAACACAAAGGAAATTGATTATTTCTGAAAATACAACTTGCAAAGATTGAATTAAGAAGAAGTAAAAATCAAATAGATCAATAAAATAAGGAGACAAAAAGAATAATTAAAACCTCTTAATGTAGGAAAGCTTAGAATCAGATAGCTTCAAAAGACAAATAGGCTACTGTAATGAAAAAAATAGAGTTAACATCTCTGTTGAACTTAAAAAGTAACACGTATAAACAAAACACCAGGAAACTGAATTCAATAACTTACCAGAAAGATTATAATTAAGATGGGTGCTGGGTGCCTATAATCCTAGCTACTCAGAAGGCTCAGATCTGCAAATTGCAGTTTGTAGCCAGCCTGGGCAGGAAAAATCTGTGAGACTGTTATCTCCAATAAAACTATTCAGAAAAGGGCTGGGAAGGTGGCTCAGTGGTAGAGCCCTTGCCTTGCATGCATGAGGCCCTGGGTTTGATTCCTCAGCACCACATAAGCAAAAAGAAAAAAGCCAGAAGTAGCACTGTGGCTCAAGTGGTAGAGCGCTAGCCTTGAGCTGAAGAGCTGAGGGACAGTGCCCAGGTCCACAGTTCAGGCCCCACGACCAGACCACTCCCCCCCCCCCAAAAAAAAAAAAAAAAAACAACTCAGAAAAGCCCAAAAGTGGTGCTGTGGCTCAAGTAGTAGAGTGGTAGCCTTGAGCCCAAAGAAGCTCAGGGAAGGTACCCAGGCCCTGAGTTCAAGCCTGAGGATAGACAAAGAAAAAAAAAAGATTATAAATAAAAAGCAATTGGGATTAATATGTGGCATTCAAGATTAATATATAACATACCACACCAGTAGGGTTATGAAAGATATAAAACTATTATTAAGAGGGTTGAGAATGTGGCTTAGTGGTAGAGTGCTAGCCTAGCATGCATGAAGCCCTGGGTTTGATTCCTCAGTACTACATAAACAAAAAAAGCCGGAAGTGGCACTGTGGCTCAACTGGTAGAGTGCTAGCCTGGAGCAGAAGGAGCTCAGGGACAGTGCCCATGAGTTCCAGCTCCAGGACTGGCAAAATAAAAAATAAAAAAGATAAAAAATAAACACAATTAATAAAGTTTAATTTCCTTTCATAATTGCGACTCTAAAATAATGTAAGTATAGAAAGAATTTCCCTCAGCATAATTAAGCCCATATCTGAAAATTCCATAGCTAACATTATAAGTATGGAAAAAAAACAAAAAGCTTTTCCTCTAAAATCTAGCAGAAGACAAGAATACCCACTTCACTTTCTGTCCCTTGAAGTGCCAACAAGTACAAGCAATGAGGAGAAAAAGACTTGAAAATAGTAAAAGAAAAACTGCACTTGTATAAATGAAATTACTAAAGAAAATACCAAACATTGTAAAACATTGTGAGAACCAATAAATTCAGTAAGTTGTAAAATACAAAATAAAAATAGAGGGTTGGAAATGTGGGTTCAATTCTTCAGTATCGCATAAACAGGAAAAGCCAGAAGTGGCCCTTTGGCTCAGGTGGTAGAGTGCTAGCCTTGAGCAAAATAAGCTCAGGGACAGTGCTCAAGCCCTGAGTTCAAGCCCCAGGACTAGAAAAATAAATACATAAATAAATAGAAAAATTAGGTACCTTTTTCTTTGTTTGTTTTTCAGAGCTGAGGATCGAACTCAGAGCCTTGCCCTTGCTAGGCAAGTACTCTTCCACTGAGCTAAACCCCCAACCCCTACATATATTTTTGTACACAAATAATGAACAACTTGAGAAAGAATTAAAGAAAATTATTCCAGAGATGGGCATGATAGGGCTCAGCACTGGGGAGGTTGAGGCAGGAGAATTTTGAGTTAAAAGCCAGTCTGGAATATACAGTATGTTGCTGTGAAATAATAGAGGGAAGAAGGGAGGGAGAGAAAGAGATCCAAAACAAAGACAGTTGAGAATAAGTTCAACAAAATAGATTAATGATCTGCACACTGAAACTGTATAACTAATGAAAAGAAAGAAATTAAAGAGATCATAAATATATGTAAAGATAGCATATGCCCCCTGTTCACGGATTAAAAGAATTACCATTGTTAAAATACCCTTATGTGTCCAAAGTGTGTAATTCTTGTCAATTCCAGTGATACTCTTCACAGAATAAGAAAAGCATTGTTAAATGACAAAACCTAGCCGGGTGCCGGTGGCTCATGCCTGTAATCCTAGCTACTCAGGAGGCTGAGATCTGAGGATCGCAGTTCAAAGCCAGCCTGGGCAGGAAAGTCCATGAAATCTTATCTCCAATAAACCAGCAGAAAACCGGAAGGGGCTCTGTAGCTGAAGTGGTAGAAGGCTAGCCTTGAGCCGAAGAGCTGTGGGACAGTGCTCAGGCCCAGAGTTCAAGCCCCACGACCGACAAATAAAATAAAATAAAATAAAATGACAAAACCTTGCAAGTGGCCAAAGTAATTCTAAAAAAGCAAGCCTAGAAGTATCACACTAGCTAAGTTGAAAAGCACTGTTAAAGAAAACAATACTGACATGAAAACAGACACAGAGTAGAAATAAACCTAAAACATATACTAGAGTAACTTTTGGCTAAGACACTACAAAGACACTAGGACGATCTCTTCAGTAAATGGTGCTAAGAAAACAGAACTTCTATATGATAAGGAAAATTGCTAGGATGGAGTATCATGTCTAAAGAAATAAGGCACACTGAAAATACAAATCTAAACCTAAAAAATAATGTCAACATTATGAAATGGGAGAGGAAGGACTATTTGGAGATAGGAACTAATGCTATGGGGAGGGGGAGGGTGGAAGGAAGGAGGAAAATACGATCTAGTACTTCATATGCATATGTGAAAACAGATGAATACAAACCCACTAGTATTTGTTCAAGGAGGGATGCAAGGAAACAGAATGAACAACAATGAAGTAATTTATTATTATTATTATTATTATTTGCTTGTAGGCCTTTTAGAAATCTTAAAATGACACTCATTTGTACAATTAATATGTCGTGAAAAATTGAGGGAAAGAAAAGAGATTTGGTCTAAGCTCATCTTTCTTGTAACAGATAACATTGTTTTACTTTACTCCTAGTGAGTGTGTGCAGGACTCTGCGTGTGTGTGTGTGTGTGTGTGTGTGTGTGTGTGTGTGTGTGTGTGTGTGTGTGTGTGTGTGTGTGTGTGTGTGTGTGTGCTGGTCCTGGGGCTTGAACTCAGGGCTTTGGCGCTTTCTCTTTCAACTTTTTGGCGAATAACTGCAGGGAAGAGTCTCACAGCATGGGTTCAAACCTGGGTCCTCAGATTTCAGCTTCCTGAGCAGCTAGGATTACAAGTATGACCTATCAGTGCCCCTAGGCACAAGTAATTTTTTTTAAACAAAATTTAATAAAGTGGGACATCGGCTGTTCTCTTCTGTGGGTGGGGCAGGAGGCACAGAGCAGACTCCAATATCCATGGAGAATGTCTTTGAGGAAAAACTAGGAATGCTTAAGTTTGAGTTCAGCACTGGAGTTACTCCAATTTACCTATTCCCTGTGTAGGAGTATCCAGAAATTGAAACTGAATGGATTGGTCATATAGTTGTCAGGAAATTGGTGTTGTACACATTAATATTGCTCATCCAAAACAAAATCTTTCTCTTGCTCTTTATCTGGAGAATCATGGGTGCTTTCCAGAAAAGTTGCTCAATTTCCTGTAAAGACAAATCTAAGTTTCACTTCCTACTTCCCTTAAGGACTTTTAAACTAAGTTGCTCAATTTCCTGTAAAGACAAATCTAAGTTTCACTTCCTACTTCCCTTAAGGACTTTTAAACTTTCGGTTCATGGGGGGGTGGGAAGTGGGGGAAGGGACACTTGCTCTTTGAAAGGCATATTGTCACAAAATTAAGAGCAGGAAAACATTTGGCAAGTTTGATAACGATTTAAACACAAGTGACTACAAAGCCACACAGACTGGGAGCTTCTCTGCAAGTACTGAGCTGTGCAAAGGGTACACTTCTGAGTTTGATCATTCTTAACTTTCATTTGTTTATTTGAATGGGGGGGATTGGTCAAAATCCACCTGTAATAAATCCTTCAATCGGTAAGTTTTCTTTCTTTCTTTCTTTTTTTTTTTTTTTTTTGGGTCCGGTCGTGGGGCCTGAACTCTGGGCCTGGGCGCTGTCCCTCAGCTCTTCAGCTCAAGGCTAGCGCTCTACCACTTGAGCCACAGTGCCACTTCCAGCTTTTTTCTTTTTGTGGTGCTGAGGAATCAAACCCAGGGCCTCAGGCATGCAAGGCAAGCGCTCTACCACTGAGCCACCTTCCCAGCCCTTCATTCCTTTTCAAAGATCCTTCTGGCTTGGCACCTGTTGCTGGCAGGGAGAGATCACGCGGACTCCCTTCACCAAGGAGCAATTCAGAATTACAGAGTACAGAAGAGATGGCAGAAGACTGCATCTGTGAAAGTCGCTCTCCCCTCAGGTAGCAGCCTTTGGCCACCTTTAACCCCCTTTTTCTCCCCAGGCCTCCCCTCCACAGGCACTGCTGACAGTCTGCTCTCAGCGGGAAGCCTGATGGCTGGGCTTCCCCCTCCCTTCAGAGCAGCTGGCCTGACAAATAATTAAACTCACCCAAGCTTCAGTGCCTTTCTTCTACAGTTTCCCAAACTCTGACTCTTCCAGTTGCTTTCAGATGCCATGGAGGGAAGTGAAGGGTTCCAGGAAGTCAGTATTTGCTCTTCAGAATCAAAGTCCACTTTGATAAAGAAGGAAGGGAAAGAGAAACCACAGATCAATGGGATAGAGACCCACATATTTCTTTCACAGGAGAGCTGTTACTGAGAATTTACTTTTTTTTTTTTTTGTCAGTCGTGGGGGCTTGAACTCTGGGCCTGGGCGCTGTACCTCAGCTCTTCAGCTCAAGGTGAGCGCTCTACCACTTGAACCACAGCACTACTTTCTGGTTTTCTGGTGGTTTATTGGAGATAAAAGAGTCTCATGGACTTTCCTGCTCTGGCTGGCTTTGAGCTGCAGTCCTCAGATCTCAGCCTCCTGAGTAGCTAGGATTACAGGTGTGAGCCATCTGTGCCCAGCGAGAATTTACTCTTAACTATGTCTTTATTTCAGCATCCAGGAGTCAGTGGTAAGGTGGATCAGGAATTTGAGGCAAGCATGGGACATCGTGGGCTCTAAGCCATTCTGGGTGATGTAACTCTTCTTCAGAAATAAGTAAATACAGGAGGGGAATGTGGCTCAGTGGTAGAGTGCTTGCTTAGGATGCATGAGGCCCCGGGTTTGATTCATTGGTACTGTTAGGAAAAGGGAAGAGAAAGGAAGGAAACAATCTGGACTTGATCTTCCACAGACTAGTATTGTTTATTGAGGAACAGCGAGCCACACAGCCTTTCTATGGGCTTGGGAGTTGTGTCCAAGGGGTGGGGCCAGAGTCAAGGTTTTATGGAGTCTGAGCAAGGAGTCAGAGGTTGCTTGAGTTTAGTATAGGGGTGGAGAGGTAGGAGGTGACTGTAGATGCAGGCAGAGAATCCCTTATCCAAGGTCTCAAGCTTTCTTAATAGTCAGACAGCTCTACATCTGTCTTGCCTAAATGGTTTGACCTTTACAGGGTCTAGTTCTGTCTTCCAACCTCTTAACCCTCTCCAGGCTTCACACCTTGGCCTCAGTGCCTTACAGGTTAGGCCCACAACGGAATGTTTACAACCAGGCTCAGATTGTCTTGCCTGCTGTGAGGCACTCTGCACAGATCTTTGGTGGCTTGCCTGATGTCCGTGTGTGCCTGGGAAAACAGGGTGGGGGTCGATCCTTCAGGTACCACATACACAAAAAATGAATTAAAGAACAAATTAACCACTAAAAATTGTTTTAAAAAAAGAAAAAAAAGTAAGTAAAGCTTATTAAGTGAAAAAGGAGCACCTTCACCTGTCTCAGAATTTTATCGTTATACCACTTCTTCTGAAATGTTCATTTCACCTGACCAAGTCAGAAAAGGTGCATCCCATCTGTTGGCTAGGTTCTACTTTTGAGTAGGAGACATGAGAAAAGTTAGTGATCCTTGGAGAACGGCAACAGCTTTCTGAGTCTTGACTTGGGGGTTTGTGTCACAATGCTAATTTTACTCTTGCTTAATCCCAGGTTGTTTGTTATGTTCAGTGTTATTCAATATATGACATTATTTCAGTGGAGAAGGTAAGACTCTTTCTTAACAGGAGTATGGATACCTCTAACACAATTCCATCTAACACATATTGCAAACACACCAATGGTTTATCTTACATAAAATAGCAGGTCAATAAGTGTGACACTTATTGTTCAAATAATCAAGAAAGTGGTAATGAATGATAAAAGAATATCATTCAGTGTAAATAAGTGAAAAGCAAGGTTCTCAGCTGTCTGAGAAGTTCATTTCAGGTTTGCCATTTCCTTCAATGATCCTAAGGAAGAAAAAGATTTTTGTATGATCCTGAAGGCAATAGAATCACTGAAGAATTTCACAGTGAAACATGAAGCAATTCTATATGATTGAGAAAATGTCCACTTTGGATTGTACACAAAAACTGGATTAGAGAAGAAAGACTAAAAACTCTTTCACAATGACTTTGAAATAGCTGAAAGTGTGGTTCAAGTGGTAGAGAGCTTGGCCCTGAGTTCAATAGAGAAATGACTTTGAAATACTCTCAGAGAGACAGGAAATAGATTAAGACCTGTTCAAGGCTAATGCTATAGTAAAGGCAAGATAACTCTCTCTCTCTCTCTCTCTCTCTCTCTCTCTCTCTATATATATATATATATATATATATACACACACACACATATATGTATATACATATATGTATATATCTGCATATACTTATATGCACTTCAAATTTAAATATTCAAGTGTTGGATTAATTTTTTTGGAAAGTAATATAGGAGAATGAATGAGAAGCTAGGTTTCTGGCTTTCCCATCCATGCTTTTATTGGTGTAATTAAACATTTAAAAAAGACAGATAAAATAAAACACAAGTAAGAACACTTCTTATAGAGATAGTGAGTTTTACAACAGATTTGGAGAAATTAGTTTACAGTAATTTGTAAGCCATTTGTGGATACAGACTTCCAAGAAGAAATTGGATATAGAACTGAGAGTTCAGAATCATACACATCTGCATTGGAAATCTAGGTTTCTATTAATTGTATTTCTGTGGTCTTTAGAAATTTTTCTTTTTTAAAAAATATAATGCACATTAATATTACTAATATTATTGACTATTATTATTACTTTCAAATAATAATCTTTATGTATGTAAATATTTCCTGCCTTCTGTCTCTAGTTGGACAAAGTTAGTGGTAAATATTCATTTAGAAGGAAGTGAATGTAATATCAGAGTGGGAAGCATTCTAGTAAGAGAAATGGAAACATTTATGCATTTCCCTGTATTCCCAAGAGGTAGTTCAGGTTAGATGAAGATGTCCATTCCCTCATGAGGGAATGGGGCCAATCAGATAATCATTTCTCCCAGGATGGAATGTAGTTTGGGGCATTTAATAGCTTATAGCCACAGACTTCTGAGAGACTGAGCCCTAGAAAAGTAAGATGCACAAAGCCTAAGAATGTTCCTGTAGTCTCAGTGTTCTTAAATCTACTTGTATATATTTGTACTAATGCAAGGCAAATTCAATGTATATTTTTATGTTCATCATACTAGGGTGTAAGTTCTGCCATTTTTTCTTTAAATTTTTCAAAATCTCAGCACTTTGCATTGACATGAATTTTGTAATTTTATAAGTTATTTCTCAATTTACACATATCACTTTTGGGATATTTGACTATGAATCTATATACCAATATGGAACTAGTGAAATATTTATGGTATTGAGTATTTGTTTAAATATTATATATCTCCTCATAAGTGTAGCTTCTGTTAAATTTCCCCAGTAATGGATTAAATGTCCATATGAATCCCAGTGATGTAACTCTTTCCAACAACTCACCTATGGTATAACAAAATGAATACCAGGAACCTAGAACCTGAGCTGTTAGGGAGAAGGTGGTGTCAAGAGGCGGGGGAAGGAATAGTAGAATGGAAAGAGGAAGGGTGAGAGAATATAGACATAATATTCAATGTAAATATATGAAAGTTGAACTAGGAAAATTGACGGGATGGGAGAGATGAGGGAGAGTGAGGGTAGGGGTGACATTGATAACACGTTATACTCCTAAACTGACATGTTGAATTGAGACCCCCTATGTATAACTGCTTAAATCAAAACACTGAGATTCCAACTTATCCTAGTATCAATAATAAAAAAATTCTGTAAGTATAAAGTGCAATTGTATAACTGCTTAAATCAAAACACTGAGATTCCAACTTACCCCAGTAACAATAATAAAAAAAATTTCTGTAAGTATATAGTGTAATAAATGTAACTTTAAACTATTAAATAGATTAAATAAAAGATTGCACATAGCAGGAGACTAAGAAAATTTAAGAAGTGATCTACAAGAGTGATCTAACTTCTCAAACATACATAAAGGATTGGAAACAATTAACAAAGGGGGTCATGCCAATGTTAATATCAGATTAACAGCAGAATAGTTTTCTAACCCACATCAATAATATTAACTATAACACCAGCATTAGAAAAGATCTTCACTATGTTCTAAGCAATTAAGATTGTATTAGGATTGGAGGTATGACTCAGGTGGTAGAGTATTAGACAAGAAGTGAAACCATCAGATACCAAGTTCAAGACTGGATCTCAGATTAAAGAAAAAAACCATTATATCAATAGCTGTGCAATTGTATGTCTATCTGCTTAAGTGTCATGCAAGTGTTTACAATAGATCAGAGACAATACAGAACAAAATAGACAAAGTCTCCTGCTTTAGTAAAATTTACATTCCACTAAGGCATGGTTAAGGACCTTATGAATTCTCTTGGACTGTGTTATATGGCAGCAAAAACAATAAACAGAAAATTCTCTCATACTGAAATCTGCATAAAATGAGATGTGTATCACTCCCTTCTACAAGCACCATGAGTTTCTTCGTTATTAAAACAACCTCCTCTCAGATCTAAGACACTGAAATTGTCTATGTGGCTCATTATACCAACATGATTTTCAGTTCTTGTGTCATAGATCAAAGTGAATAAAAACAAATATATCTAAGTCAAGATTAGCTTTATTATTCTGTGAGTACCAAGTACTAAAATGTCTGTGCATCCAAAAGCAGGTATTGGTTTCTCAGACACCCTCCTATGTGAGGACTGATAAGCTGTGAATGTCATTGAGGGATCCTGAGGCTATCTAGGATTCAGGTTTGTTTTCTTCTCCAATTAAGGAGTTAATAGGCGGGAAAGTGCTTATAGGACAGCTTTATTTGAAAGCAAAATAAATAAACAACAAAATGGATTCCTTGTATAAGAAGAGGTCCCAGAGTCAGATGTTCACAGTCTCCTCCATCACCCCCACCTCCTCCAACACCCCCACCTCCTCCATCTCCCCTACTCCCTTCCCCACACAGTCTGCTGTATATAGGGTCCCTTGACTTCCCATGTTGGAGCTAGTGCAGATCACAATCTTTCCCTAGCCAGGGAGACCTAACTTCCCTTCAACCCTTGTTATAGAGACTGTCATTTCGTTGCAGAACCATCATTTCATGTATCCAGAATAAGAATACAATAGGGCTCTATGTGGAGTCTTTTGAGGAACCTCCATACTGCTTTCCAAAGTGGTTGAACAAGTTTACATTCCCACCAACAATGCAGTAAGGTTCCCTTCTGTCCACATCCCCTCCAGCATCTGTTGTTGATTATAGCCATTCTGACTGGGGTGAGGTGGTATCTCAATGTTGTTTTGATTTGCATTTCTTTTATGGCTAGAGAGGTTGAGCATTTGTTCATGTGTCCTTCTTTCCTCTTCAGAGAAGTTTCTCTTTAAGTCTTTAGCCCACTTATTAATTGGGCAGTTGTTTCTTTGAGGATTTGTTGTTACGGGATTTAATTGTTTGAGTTCCAAGTTATTTTAGATATGAGACCCTTATCCGTTGTATGGCTAGTGAAGATCTTCTCCCAATCCGTAGGCTTTCTATTGATCTTGCTAGCTATGTCCTTTGCCATGCAGAAGCTCTGTAGCTTCATGCAATCCCATTTATCCAACCTTTCTTTGATTTGTTATGTTTCTGGGTCTCTATTGAAAAAACTTCAGCCTGTGCCAAGGAGAGCTAGGGTTTCTTCTATTCCTTCCTGTAATGTTTTCAGAGTGTCTGCTTTGACTTCGAGGTATTTGATCCATTTGGAGTTGATTCTGGTTCTGGGTGATATATAAGGATCTAACTTTAGTTTTCTACAGGTATTTAACCAATTTTGCCAGCACCATTTACTAAAGAGGCTGTCTTTCTTCCATTCTATTTTTTAGCTTCCTTATCAAAGATTAGTGGCTACAGGTCTGTAGGTTCTCCCCTATGACCTAGCAATACCACTTTTGGGCACAAAAATGATCATAAACAAGACCATACTAAACCTACCAGCACAACTATGTTTATTGCAGCACTATTTACCATAGCTAAGATATGGAATCAACCCAGATGCCCCTCAGTAGATGAATGGATCAAGAAAATGTGGTGTATATATATATATATTATATACACATATACACACATATATGTGTATATATATATATATATATATATATATATATATATATAATGGAATTCTATGCCTCCGTCAGAAAGAATGATATTGCCCCATTTGTTAGGAAATAGAAAGACTTGGAAAAAATTATATTAAATGAAGTAAGCCAGGCCCAAAGAAACATTGGTCCCATGGTTTCCCTTATTTGCAATAACTAGTATATGTCTGAGACAAGCAGAAAAGATCAAAAGCTATGTACATATGACCAGATAAGATGATGTTAAGCAAAATGAACCCCAAGATAGGAACACAAGTGATGTTTTCTTTCTCGCTATTGTTCCTAACATATTTATAATGTACCATGTGATTTTTTTGTTTCTTCTCCCATGGTATAACCCCTGTTTTCACTGTATTTGATGTCAGTGCTCTGCATCTTGTATATACATTTCTCTAGCTTGGGGAGGGGAAGGGAAAAAACAAAATGCTTAAATAGGGATACAGGTTGACCCAATGTAACAATGAGATGTACAAGACATTATGTTGAAAAACAAACTTTACAATTTAGGTGGGGGGAAGGGGAAATGGGGGAGTGTAATTGTGGAGGTGGGAGGGAAGGGATGGTAGGGGAAAAACAAAGGAAGAGGTAACAATGCTTGATAGGAAGTGTACTCATTACCTTGCTCATGTAACTGTAACCCCTCTATACAGTATTTTTACAATAAAAAAGTATTTAAAAAAAAAGAACACAACATGGCACAAAAATATAGGCAAGAAATTGAACATGAAGTTTCAGAGCTTTCTTTCTTTTTCCTTCTTTAAAAAATATTTCACTGTTATTACAAAGGTGATGTACGTAAGTCAGGTAGACTGCATTTCTTTTTGGACAATGTCACCCTTGCCCTCCCTCTCCCAGTTTTTCTTTCCCATAGAGCTATCTTTAAATTCCTTGATGATATAAAAATGTCCCAACTTTTCTCCAAAGAAATGGAGAGATGCAGAAAAATGACAGCATCTGGATTGTGACTCAGTGACAGATGTCATGTGGACATCACCGTCTATCAACCTCTAGGTTCTCACCTGCCTCATCATTGCTGTGCAATGTCGTCAACAAGTTTTTCTCTGAGAAGCCTTACTCATCTGGAGCAAGGAACTTCCAGTCATCTGATGGACTCACAAGATTCAGTAACACAATACTACAGAAGAATTCAATGGACCCACACTGAGGATCCATCACTAACCCCAGGTTTCTTGTTGAGGATCTTATGTTTTTTAAATTGTTCTAGAAGTTGTTTTATTTCCCTACTGCATCCTTCCTTTCCATCCATTTCAACAAGTCTTAAGTTTCATCTGTCACTCAGCTCCTGGGGAAACTTCCTTATGGAGATCAGACCTCTGGCCTGACAAGGGAATCCTGTTCACATAGCTACACCTTTCTTCTTCTGCTCCACTGATTTACAACTCCCCTTTGAGTATATATGGGTGCTGTGTGCCATCAAAGAAAAGCCAACATTGGGAGAAACAAACTGTTTACATTGGTGATCCAGAAGTTTCTATGAATTAATTAGCTGGAGATGGGAGGGAAATATTGAGTGTGGGAGAGTAATGGCCTTAGAGAGTAGCATATTTTACTTTTTTTTTTTTTTTTTTTTTTCCGTCCTGGGTCTTGAACTCAAGGCCTGGGCACTGTCCCTGAGCTTCTTTTGCTCAAGGCTAGCATTCTACCACTTGAGCCACAGCACCACTTCTGGCCTTTTCTGTTTATATGGTACTGAGGAATCTAACCCCCATCTTCATGCATGCTAGCAAGCACTCTACCACTAAGCCATTTTATTTTATTTTCAATCCAATTGAAAGCTACACTGTAGTGGAAATTCCAGAAAGAGCCAGAAGGCTCTCTTCTTACATAAGGAGGCATAGAAGAATAAGAGAAAAATAAGAGAAAACAACAAACACAGGAAAGAAAGGTAAGAGAACAATAGGAAAAATTGTACATTTTTTTCTCAGATTTTACTTATTTTTATCTCTAAGTAATTGTCAATGAAGTTCAATAAAGTAGTATATGAATATAATGAATCTTGATTCATGTCATCCCTTTCATCATCCTCCTTTATCCCTCCCAGATCTATCCTCTCAATTTTCTTTTTCCTTCCTTCTTTCCTTCCTTCCTTCCTTCTTTCTTTCCTTCCTTCCTTCCTTCCTTCCTTCCTTCCTTCCTTCCTTCCTTCCTTCTTTCCTTCCTCCCTTCCTTCCTTCCTTCTTTCCTTGCTCTCTCCTCCCTCCCTCCCCCTCTTTCTTTCTTCCTCTCTTTATTTCTCTTTCTCTCTCTCTTTCTCTTTCTTTCTTTCTTTCTTTCTTTCTTTCTTTCTTTCTTTCTTTCTTTCTTTCTTCTCTCTCTCTCTCTCTCTCTCTCTCTCTCTCTCTCTCTCTCTCTCTCTCTCTCTCTCTCTCTCTCTCTCTCTCTCTCTTTCTCTTTCTTTTTCCTTTTTCTTTCTATCCTTGAGCTTGAACTCAGGACCTGGACCTGGGCACTGATCCTGAGCTGCTTCTGCTCAAAGCTAGGGCTCTACACTTGAGACACAGCACCAGTTTCAGACTTTGCTTAGTGGTTTATTGGAGATGAGAATCTCATTGACTTTCCTGCCTGGGCTGGCTTTGAACTGCAATCCTCAAATCTCAGCCTCCTGAGTACTGGTATTACAAGCATGAGCCCTGGTTCTTGGCTTCGATTTTCTTAATTTTGTAGCGTATGCATTGAGTTTTATAACTGCATCTTCCCCCACGCCCCACTTCCTCTCTTCATTTGGCTTCATAGGGTGAGAGACTCACATCACATCAGCCCAATTTCTTCTCCCCAGAAAGGCATTACCTTCAAAAGGAGGGAGATTTGGAACAGCAAGAATCTCATCTAGAGAGACAATTAGTTTTGCAGGCTGAGCTACTGCCACCTCTTTTCTGTTCTGTAGTTTTCCCATTTTCTTAATATAGCCAGATTATTACCCAAAGGAAGAAATGTATTCCTTTTTCTTTTCCCTCTCAGAGAAGCTGAGCCATGGAGCTGTTTTCTGTGGGTGAGAGGGATGTTTTGGGCTCTGCCAGGTGTAAGACCACTCTTATTTTGTTTTGTTTTCATGGTCCTGAAGGTAGAACCCAGGATTTGCAGATCTAGAAACACTCTGAACCATTGAAGTTCATCTCTAGTGTAGGTTAAGACTCTCATGAAGCTGACCCCCTTGCTTCCCTTTTGGTCATTTCTGGGATGTTGTTCATAACTTTCAAGACAATTCACCTGCTCATTGGCTAATCTGAGAATGACTGCCTTTCTCTGTAGCTTTCCTTCAGTCCTTTTTTTCCCTAAAGTCCAGTCACCGGAAACGTCACTGGTGCTCCTTCCATTTGTTTGTTTGTTTTTATGCCTTACTGGAGTTTGAACTCAGGTACTCTACTACTTGAACCACACCTCCAGTCCTACCCATTCTTATAACTCAGTAGTACTACATAAAGCTATGCTATTATCTCTCTTACTGTACAAGTTGTTTATTTTGTCAGACATATTATTTCTTACCTCCACTCTCTCTCTCTCTCTCTTTTTTCTTTATTGTCAGTTGTGGGGCCTCTGAGCCTGGGTGCTGTCCCTCAGCTCTTCAGCTCAAGGCTAGCACTTTACCACTTGAGCCACAGCGCCACTTCCAGCTTTTTCTCCTGAGGAATCGAACCCAGGGCCTCATGCATTCAAAGCAAGCACTCTACCACTGAGCCACCTTCTCAGCTCCCTCTACTCTCTTTCTAAAATCTTGGTCCAAGATCAGGACTCAAATTTGGTACCTGATGCTTTTGCTCATTGGCTGGCAAGCTACCAACTGAACCATGCCTCCCACCCCAAGGATTGGTTATTTTTTTTTGCAGTGCAAATGAAGTTTATTTTCATTTACTGACACCAAATTAACGTTCCATTTTTGGCCTCAGTATTAGAAATTGATTAGACATTTGACCTGATTAGTTTTGAGCTATGTAAATCAGTGAAGGATATGAGACCAAAGTTACACAGCTGTAAAAGGATCCAGTAAACCTTCAAATATATATAAGCAAAGAGGTAGGTAGCAATCTATGATTTTATCTTAGTTATTTCTTATACCTCCATTGTTCAATTGTGAATAGGTTACATTATTTAAATAAGGAACATTAAATTTAGTTTTGGTCAGTTTACTTACACATAGTCTTCCAGTTACATCAACTGAAATAGATTGCAAAATACAGTGTTATTTCAGCCCAATAGTAGTGTAAGTTAAACATTTTAGGAGCCAGGGTTATAGTTCAAATAAATAGTGCAAATGCACAAGCAACATTTTTCACCAAGAAACATGCAAAGGAAATGGGGATTTTTAACTCAAACTTCATATTTAATATTTTCAAAATTTACAAATCAGTATGAGTTAAGGAAAATTGAGAGGAACAGAATCCTTTAAAAATAACGTACGCTGCCTTGCTTCATTCAAAAGAAAACTTGTGCTTGGCACCCTAGCTTGGATCACTGGTGCCAATGCATGATGAATTAAAGTGTTGTGTGTGTGTATGTGTGTGCGCGCGCGCAGCAAACAGTATCATCAGTTTCAAAGAGTTTTCTTGTATTCTAGACTTCCTTTCATCCTCTCTGAAAGTGTACTTTTCAATACAGGTGGACTAAGAAACTGTAACGCTTCATGTATGATGTTGCTGGTTACTTACGTGTACTCATCAAAGGCAATTTCCAAAGCAGATCATATTTTTACCGCCACCATATTACATCCATTTACAAGCAAAGTATTACTTTGTCTGGGCTTAGTTCATCTTCTGTGTCTGGGATTTTATCCCCTACTCTTTACTCAATTTTATCTGACACAGAACTAAGGAAAGGAGTGGGTAATTGCTTCGAAGAAGCCCCATGTTAATTTTATCCTGAGCACTTTGTACCTTAATCAGTGTGTTACAAATACTTGGGTGTGTGCTTTTCTTTTCTCCTACTTTTCAGAGGTCAAAGTAGTCATCTCTCCATGTGTCTATTTCATAATGGGACAAGGTTCATGTGTGATACATACTAATTGTTTACTTAAGGCCCTGGTTTAGGGCCTAATAAATAGGAAGTCTTTTCTTTTTTTTTTTAATATATATTTTTTTATTTTATTTTAAATCCGGTCGTGGGGCCTGAACTCTGGGCCTGGGTGCTGTCCCTCAGCTCTTCAGCTCAAGGCTAGCGCTCTACCACTTGAGCCACAGCGCCACTTCTGGCTTTTTTCATTTTGCTTATGTGGTGCTGAGGAATTGAACCCAGGGCCTCAGGCATGCAAGGCAAGCACTCTACCACTGAGCCACCTTCCCAGCCCTCTTTTCTTATTTTATAAAAACAGTTTAATTTCACAAGAAATATATATGGTGATGGTGAAAAATAGTATCTCAATAAAAATATTAACTACCTATAAGAGATTATATCTGAGGTAGCAGCAGATAGAAGGTGAAAAAATAATATAGTGTGTAAAAGGTTGACAAACACTGTGGCATAAATGAAATCAAGAAAGCTCACAGTGGATGTCATGAGTTTGAGCAGAGGAGTGACAAGACAGATGCCTGCCTGAAGTAGACCACTCTGGCCTCCTGACATCAGAGCAGCAAGGAGAGCCGATTGTATGGATACAGTGGAACCATCAGGAAGCTAGTCTTCCACTCATCAGCCATCTGAAAACCACTAGAATACGTGAAAGCAGATAAAGTGTCTGTATAAAATTCATCTATAAAACACTAAGAAGCAAAGAGAAATTAACAAAAACAAAATGAGACACTTGTTTAGAAAATGCTTTTCCTGGTACTAGGGATTGATGCTGTGTCTTGTGTTTACTAGTCAAACACGTTACTACTTGAGCTATACTCTGCAGGGACAAAATAAGTCATTAAAGGGCTGGGAAGGTAGCTCAGTTGTAGAGTGCTTGCCTTGAATGCATGAGGCCCTGGGTTCGACTCCTCTGCACCACATAAGCAGAAAAAGCCGGAAGTGGTGCTGTGGCTCAAGTTGTAGAGTGCTAGCCTTGAGCTGAAGAGCTGAGGGACAATGCCCAGGCCCACAGTTCAGGCCCACGACTGACAAAAAAAAAAGAGTCATTTAAAGGCATCCCTTGCCAGTTGCTGGTGGCTCACTCCTGTAATCCTAACTACTCAGGAGGTTGAGATCTGAGCCTCACATTTTGAAGCCAGCCTGAACAAAGTCCATGAAACTCTAATCTACAATTCATTACAGAAAAACCCAGAAGTTGGTGCTGTGGCTCAAGTGGTAGAGTGCTAGCCTTGAGCAAAAGATGCTCAAGGACAGTGTCCAGGCCCAGAGTTCAAGCCCCAGCCAAAAAATATGCATCCTTTATTATTAATTTGTCTAGCATATTAGTACTAATCAAGAGTGGTGAACTGGCTGCAGGTAAAGTTTAGTGGTTCAGGGGCTCAGTGGTATAATATGCACCTACAAAAAATGTGCACACACACAAAAATGAAGTAGTAAGTCCACCATTTATGACTTACACAAATCATGAAGCTATGTGCTAAGCAGAAGAATGGCTCTAGCAAGGATATTCTACATAGTAAAGTCTAGAACTTGTGATAATGTTAAGTTCAATGACGGAAGGAATTTAGTTTTCAATATAATTTAATAAAACTAGTCAATAGTTCCAAGTGTATTTTAGATATGTGACCCTTGTCTATCCCCCAAAACAAATCCTCAAAGAAACAACTGCCCAATTAATAAGTGGGCTAAAGACTTAAAGAGAAACTTCTCTGAAGCCGGGCACCGGTGGCTCACGCCTGTAATCCTAGCTACACAGGAGGCTGAGATCTGAGGATCGTGGTTCAAAGCCAGCCCGGGCAGGAGAGACTGTGAGACTCCTATCTCCAATAAACCACCAGAAAACCGGAAGTGGCGCTGTAGCTCAAGTGGTAGAGCGCTCGCCTTGAGCTGAAGAGCTGAGGGACAGCGCCCAGGCCCAGAGTTCAAGCCCCACGACCGACAAAAAAAAAAAAAAAAAAAAAAACACTTCTCTGAAGAGGAACTAAGAATGGCCAATAGACACATGAACAAATGCTCAACATCTCTGGCCATAAAAGAAATGCAAATCAAAACAATGTTGAGATTCCACCTCACCCCAGTTAGAATGGCTATAATCAAGAACTCTAATAACAACAGATGCTGGAGGGGATGTGGACAGAAAGGAACCTTACTGCATTGTTGGTGGGAGTGTAAACTTGTTCAATCACTTTGGAAAGCAGTATGAAGGTTCCTCAAAAGACTCCACATAGAGCTCCCCTATGACTCAGCAATCCCACTTGTGGACATTTACCCAAACAATCACAAACAAGGCCATACTAAAGCTACCAGCACAATTATATTTATCGCAGCATTATTTACCATAGCTAAGATCTGGAACCAACCCAGATGCCCCTCAGTAGATGAATGGATCAAGAAAATGTGATATGGGCTGGGAAGTTGGCTCAGTGGTAGAGCGCTAGCCTTGCATGCCTGAGGCCCTGGGTTCAATTTCTCAGCACCACATAAGCAAAAAGAAAAAAGCCAGAAGTGGCACTGTGGCTCAAGAGGTAGAGCGCTAGCCTTGAGCTGAAGAGCTGAGGGACAGCACCCAGGCCCAGAGTTCAGGCCCCAGGACCAGATGACCGGACCCCCCCCCAAAAAAAAAAAAAGAAAATGTGATACACACACATACACACACACACACACACACACACACACACTGGAATTCTATGCCTCCACAGAAAGAATGACACTGCCATATTTGTTAGGAAATGGAAAGACTTGGAAAAAAATCATATTAAGTGAAGTAAGCCAGACCCAAAGAAACATAGGTCCTATGGTTTCCCTTATTTGCAATAACTAGTATATATCTAGGACAAGCAGAAAAGGTCAAAAGCTATGTACATATGACTAGATAAGATGATTCTAAGCAAAATGAACCCCAAGATAGGGACACAAGAGGTTCAATTTTTCTTGCTGTTGCTTTTAATGTATATATAATGTACTATGTGTTTTTTTTTTTTTGTTTGTTTCTTTTGTATGTTCTTCCCCCATGGTATAACCTCTGGTGCCCTGCCTCTTGTATATACATTTTTCTAATTTGGGGAGGGGAAGGGAAATAACAAAATACTGCAACAAAGATACAGGTTAACCCATTGTAACAATGAGATGTACAAGACACTATGTTGAAAATGAACTTTACAACTTGGGGCAGGGAGGAGGAGTTGGGGAGGTAGGGAGGGAAGGGATAGTAGGGGAAAAACAAAGGAGGAGGTAACAATGCTCCATAGGAAATGCACTCATTACCTTACTCACGTAACTATAACCCCTCTGTACAATATCTTTACAGTAAAAAATATATACAAAAAATAGTCAATAGATTCTGAACTAGGGAAGTCGTCTTGGTACATCCAGATAGCTCAATTGCAGTCACAAGCATTCTTAAAAGTGGAACAAGAAGACAGAATAGAAAAAATGTGATGATGGCAAAGAGGCAAAAGTAATATCCCTGAATTCGAAGACAAGAAGGAGAATTATGCATCTGGAAAAGCAAGGAAATGCTTCTCTCTAGAGTTTCTCAAAAGAAATGTAGATTTCTTACTAACTTGGCTTTTTATCCCTATGTGGCTTGGATATCTGAACAACAAAACTGTCACATAACATAATTTTGTTTTTGAAAGCTATGGTTTGTGGAATTTTTTAAATAGTGCCTAAAGGACACTAATGTATTATTCACCCAAAACTGTATATTTGTATTCTAAGTACATATACACATTTTAATCCATTATTTGGAAAATTTAAAGAAGTTACATTAATGAAGAGCTACATAATATTTATAATATAGATATTCAGTCCCACAACTTATCAAGTATTCCCATAGTGGTACATAGATTTAATGTAGAAAAAGGTTTGTTTACAGTTATGTTTGTATGTGTATGTGATTGTGTATGTGTCTATGTGTATGTTTGTAAACTGAAAAACTGTAAGTTTCATATTAATGTAAAGTATTGAGAATCACTAAGAAAATTTTGAAGACAAAAACAGCAGAACTTATGCTCTAGTATGAAGAACATGCAAATTTAAATTGAGTTTGCGTTGTATTAGTGCAAATGAATGTAAGTAGACTTAAGAACACTGAAACTACAGGAACATTCTTAGGCTTTGTACCTCTACTGAATGTAACTTGTCAAGGGCTCAGTATCTCAGGGATCCAGCCTCTGCAGGTCATTAAACACCCCAAATTATATTCCATCCCAGGAGAAATGATGTAATCTGATCGGCCCCATCTCTCATAAGAGAATGGACATTGAAGGCTTCATCTAACCTGAACTACCTCCCGGGAATACAGGGCAATACATAAATGTTTTCCTTTGTCCCTTACTAGACTGTTTTCCACTCTGACATTACATTCACTTCCTCCTAAATGGACACTTGCCACTAACTTTGTTCACCTAGAGACAGAAGACAGTCTGGTAAGTAAGACACTGCAGGCAATAAGTGAGGCAGAAAACACTTCACTGACTCTGGGATTTTCTTTTTTTTTTTTTTTCAATTTAAGATTAGAGTTTATTGCTATATTTCAGATAATCTTGACCTGAATTAATGAAATAGTAAAAGAAAATGATGGGAACACATAGATATGTCACTCTACATACATGAGATTCAGAATATCTTATTTAAGTAAATAAAAGTATAAACATATTTTTATATATTACTATAGTAGAAAAATAATATTTTCACACTGATGAAATGCTATTTTATTATATATAACATATAATATATTAAAATATTATGCATGATATATGATATGATATATAATATGCATATCATGCACAATATATTACATATGATATATTATATAATTATATAATATATAGTTTTATAACATAATTATTATATAATAGATTATTATATTATATATAATTATATGTCTATATAATTATTCTATATAATTATTTTATAATTTTATAGAATATATTATTAATATGTATATTAATTATCCAAAGTATGAAATGAAATTAAGCATAAACATGTTATATTTCTTTTTTTTTTTTTTTTTAAATTGTATTTTATTTTATTTGACAACATACTGTACCGAGGGGCTACAATTACATGGGCAGGATAATGCATACATTTCTTACCAAGCATTGCAGCCTCCTCCTTTGTTTACACTTCACTTCCCTTCCCTGCCTCCCCCCTCCCCCCACCCAATTTTACCCCCCTCCCCCCACCCAATTATACCCCCCTCCCCCCCCCACACCGAAATTGTAAAGCTGGTTTTGACATGACATTTTGTACTTCTCATTGAAGCATAAACATGTTATATTTCTAATAAATGTTATGATGATGCAATACATTTATTAATTTAACCTATAGTCAATCAGGAATTTACATATTCATATAAGCACATTTTATACTCACACATGAAAGAACACTTCTAAAAATAATAAGAATAAAAGTGAATACAACAGACATATGTACAAATATAAAATCATATTTCAATATATCATTCAAAGTATAAAATTTGTATTTTAGCTACAACTATAGTTAGTATATGATAATTATATTTTGAAGAGCTCCATTTCCTCTGCTAAAATGATGTAAAATTTTCTATACAGATAGATCTACTATTTAGATAACATAATGTGAGACTTCTAACAACTGCCTCCAGAATCCACTAATCTCTTATCCAATCATAGTTTACCAGGATCTACCACCCTTCTAATTTAGATGCTTCATTCAATTGCTTCCAAGATCTAATTAATGAATTAAATAAGATGCCAGGTTTTAGGATATCACCAGATGACTCTGGGATTTTCTTAAGCAATGCAGCCTCTAGTTTCTTTCATCAGTGTCTAAAGTAGGCATTGTGCTCTAAAGGACGTGTGCATGGGAGACAGGAATTCTGGCACTAATGATTTTATGACCAGGATATAATCTGTCTGGAGGCTACTGATTTCAAGTGCAGACCAGCTGATATGACCAGCAACACAGCCAGGAATTAAGAGGGGAAGAGCTCTTCTGGTAAAAGAAATAAGACCAAAGAACATTTGCACGGAAGTACCTGTATTACTTGGAATATTTTCTTGCTTGTCTGCCTTCCCTCCCTCCCTCCCTCCCTCCCTCCCTCCCTCCCTCCCTCCCTCCCTCCCTCCCTCCCTCCCTCCCTCCCTCCCTTCCTTCCTTCCTTCCTTCCTTCCTTCCTTCCTTCCTTCCTTCCTTCCTTCCTTCCTTCCTCCTTCCCTTCCTCCCTCCCTCCCTCCTTCCCTTCCTTCCTTCCTCCCTTCTTTCCTTCTTTCCTTCCTTCTCTCCCCCCTCCCTCCCTTCCTCCCTTTCTGTTTTCCTTCCTTCCTTCCTGTTTTCCTTCTTTCCTTCCTTTTCTTTTTGGTGCCAGTCCTAGGGTTTGAACTCAGTGCCTGAGTGATCTTTCTGAGTTTTTCCACTCAAGGTATCACTACCACTTCAGCCACAGCTCCTTTTCTGTTTTGTTTTTTGTTGTTGTTGTTTTGTTTGTATTTTTGGTGATTGAGTGGAGATAAGAGTCTTTTGGACTTGACTGCCTGTGCTGATTTTGAACTGTGATCCTCAGATTCATGACTCCTGACTAGCTAGGATTTATAGGTATAAGCAACTAGTATCTAGCTAGAATATTTTCTTTTGACTGTCATTTGTAGTTTTACTAATTAGAGGTTACTTTTCTCTCATTGGGATGTATTTCTTGTGATGTTGAGGAAATGTGTGTTCTTTTTTATTTTTTTTAAATATAAACACCCAATGTTTTATTTTAAAGGATTAGAAAAATCATTAGAAGACAAATGTCTGTTATATAGCCAGGAATGTTAAATATATGGAAACTGTAAACCTTCTAAGTGTGACTGAGGCCTGGAAGAGATAGAAAATGTTATTTGGCTCTACCTACTCTTTTTTGTTCACAAGACTACAGATTTCTGTCAAATGTACCAAAATACAAACTTGTTTGGAAAGCCCACTTGCCATTGAAAATCTCTTTCATTCTTTCCTTCCTTCCTTCCTTTCTCCCTTCCCTTCTTTCTAACCTATACCCCTCTTTCCCTCTCTTTCTCCTTCTTCTCTACTTCCTCTCTTTCTCTTCCCTTCTCTTCTTATTCTTCCTTTATCTTTCTTCTCTCTTTCTCTGCTTCCCTCTCTCCTTTCTTCCCTCCTTCCCTCCTTCCCTCTCTTTCTCTCTTTCTTTTTCCTCTCTTTTTCTCTTTCTTTTCTTCCTTCCTTCCTTCCTTCCTTCCTTCCTCCCCTCCTTCCTCCTCTCCCTCCTTCCTTCTTCCTTCCATCCTTCCTTCCCTCCCTCCTTCCTTCCTTCCTTCCTTCCTTCCTTCCTTCCCTCCCTCCCTCCCTTCCTCCCTCCCTCCCTCCCTCCTTCCTTCCTTCCTTCGTTTCTTCCCTCCCTCCTTCCTTCCCTCCCTCCCTCCCTTCCTCCCTCTTTTCCTTCCATTCCTTCTTTCCTTGCTTTTTTCCTTCCTCTTTCCTTCCTTCTCTAGGCAATGGGGCTCAAATTGAGGGCCTAGTGCAGGCTAGGCAAACACCAACTCTTCAGCCAATATCCCCATCCCTCAAAAAAGCGTTTTTGACTGACTTTATAAATTTTTTAGGGAAGAAAATAACCAAGTTTCTTTGAAACAAATTTAAGGATGGCTCATAATCTAGGAGGCCATTCTCCAATGCATCCTGATATTCGTGTGCCTGGGTCTCTTTCCTTCTTTCAAAAGTACTCTAAGAAGTGGAGTTAAAATTCAAAGAGTATTTCAAACAAAACCCATCTCCAAAGCAAGCTGTATTTACTGTAAACTGAGAGGAGGTTCCTATAGATGGCTCCAAACCTTGTCAAAACTTTGAGATAGAGGTGTATTATTATTATTCTTTATTTTATCTCTACAGGTTGAAATTGCACTTGTGAGGACAAATTGTACTTTTTTTTTTGTTTATTTTTATGGTGACATTTGGATTCCAGGTGGAGTTAGCTCCCCTGGTAAGAATAGAGAATTCAGAACCTCTGGGGTTTAACCTTTTCTCCCAGGTCACCCTCTATGTTCACTGAATATAGAGTAATGTTGTTCACTTGACTCTGTGTATTTTCTGATAAATACTACCTGTTATATTCATATCAACTAAATACAGGATAAATCTGTTCTAATCAATATTTTAATCACAGTGCAACAAAAATCTCTACTCACCTGAGCACTGCAAGCTGCCCTTTTTTTTCTCTCCCTCTTTCAGTCTTGTTTCTCTTCCTTTAGTCAAATTCTTCAGTTTAATGATCACATTTGTTTTCCAGGGAATATTTATTCTTCTTTTTCATAATATTTATTCTATAAAAGTCACAAGTTTTGCTTTCTTTATAGTTCATCTTCCCCTATATTTTTAGAAATATTTTTATTATGCTTTTTCTCTTACTAACTTCCCCCAATCCTTTCTCTCATCATACTTAAATGCTTTCATGACTTCTTAGGAAACTGAGGCTACTCTAAATAACTAATAAAAACTATGACTGTTTTTTCCACAAGACATTTATTGACTAGCAAGAGTCACCACTTCACATAGTTGATTAGTAAATATATCAAAGACGTGAATGGGGCCAAGGTCCAGGGGAAGAGGCAGAAACAAGTTAGTCCGATAGCATTCAGCTCATTAAGAGAAGAGGAGTGGGGAATCCTGGGAGGCTCCTAAAGTAGAAGCCCTGAGGGTGGCAGCTGCTGTCTCCTACAAAGCTCAGCAGGAGCACACTGGAAATGTGTGCTTTCACAGTGCATTCTGACAGGGGCTTTCCCCCCAGCGATCAAGACCTGGTGGATCCCGGACTGAAGAGACCATGCACAACTTGAGCTGTTACAACCCGAGTTCCTTCACCTTGGTTGGGATCCCTGGCTTGGAAAAGTTCCACATCTGGATTGGAATTCCCTTCTGTGTCATCTATGCCGTGTCCCTCGTGGGCAACTGTATCCTCCTCTACCTCATTGCATCCGAGCACAGCCTCCACGAGCCCATGTTTTTCTTCCTCTCTCTGCTGGCCTCCACCGACCTCATCTTGTCCACTACCACAGTGCCCAAGCTGCTCGCTAACCTCTGGCTTGGCTCCCAAGAAATCACCTTCTCTGGCTGTCTCACTCAGATGTTTTTCCTCCACTTCAGCTTTGTAGTGGACTCAGCTATCCTGCTGGCCATGGCCTTTGATCGCTATGTGGCCATCTGTCTCCCCCTGAGGTACAACACCATCCTGACCCCACAGGTGATCCTCAAGCTGGTGGTGAGCATCGTGGTAAGGAGCTTCTCTGTCATCCTGCCAGATGTTTTCCTGCTGAAGCGGTTACCGTTTTGTGGAACACACAGCATCCCGCACACCTACTGTGAGCACATAGGCGTGGCTCGGCTGGCCTCTGCTGACATCTCCATCAACATCTGGTACGGGTTTTCTGTGCCTCTCATGACTGTCATCTCAGATGTCATCCTCATCGCCGTCTCCTACGTGTTCATATTGTGTGCTGTCTTTCGCCTGTCATCCCAGGGTGCCCGCCAAAAGGCCCTGAGCACCTGCGGCTCCCACGTCTGTGTGATCCTCATGTTTTACACCCCAGCCTTCTTCTCCATCCTGGCTCATCGCTTTGGGCACAGGGTCCCCAAGAATGTTCTCATCCTCTTTGCCAACTTCTATGTGGCCATCCCCCCTGCACTGAACCCCGTGGTTTATGGGGTGAAGACCAAGCAGATCCAGGAGAAATTTCTTCTTCTCATCTCTTTGAAAAAGATGCAGAGACTGGAAACGGAAGGAGACATTTAGGTCACATCACTCTGGTAACATTTTATATAAGACACAGAGACAGAAAATTAAGCTGTGTTCGTTGATAACAAGCATTCGCACCATGTAAGTAGCTTAGGCCAATATGAGGAAGAAAATAATCTCCTAGATGTCTGAAAAAACAAATCCAGGGTTTTCTTGGTTTTGTGTTAATCACATTTGTGTTAAGAGAATATTAATAATAAAAACAGAAAGCTGGCAAAACTAAGATTTTTAAAAATTCTGGTGACTGCTAATTTTTCAGATGTTTCAAGAACAGATATTTTCTAACATAGAACTCATCCTGCCTTGTGTTTCTCAGCTTCTGGATGAATCTCAGTGTTCTCTGCTTTCTTTGTCAAGTGGTCATGGGTTCTTCCCACTACCGCTACCAGCTCCTGGCTCACACATCTGCAGACAGTCTGGATTTTGCAGTGGTCTCTTCCTGCCGCCTTTTCCTGACCTTCAGGTTGCAAATGCATGCTCTGAGAAGAATCTAAACTGCTTATTTATATATCCCAATTGAAGTGCATTTTATCATTGTTTCCACATCTACTTAAGCTATTGAGAATAATATTAGTTAATTCAGATTATAAACAAAAGCAGAAATATAATTGAGATGAAGAATTTCACCACAAATGTGTTCAATTTCTTCATAGAGATCTTTATCCACAAATGACTTAAAACTGCTATAATTAATTTATTCAAATATGACATGCAACGAACTATTTTTCTCTGTAAACAGTGTTCTTTTTTTCTTTCTTGTGGTTAGTGACATTAATAAAAACATGAATTGCTTTGAATCCATAGCTTTTCTTTCTTTCTATGCTACCTTTCAACAAAATAGACTCAACACTTGAACTGAATATTTTAATTTAAGGTGCTTATAAGTCATTCCAGTAGATCTATACATTCTATTCTTGCCTTTATTATGGAATTGAATTTGAGCAGGTAATAATCTATTTTTTCTCTCTCTGAGAGTACCTCAAAGTAATTTCCTTCTTGGTAGTACTAGAGGTTAAACTCAGGGCCAAGTACTCTACCACTTGTACCACATACCTTCAGCTACTTCAAAATCATCTTGGAGTTGAAACCTCTCTCCTTCTACTTCAAGGCTTTTGTAAAACCAGTGGGAACATTTTGCAAATCACAAAGAGTTGTGCTACTTTTCACCTTGAAATTCTCCACTGAGTGAAGAAATACTGGTCTTCCTTGAGATTATTTCAGGGAATGAAAAATTTAAATTAAAAAAGTAGACCTTAAGACCATCAGTTTTAGAGAGGTCCTATCAATTACCCAAGGGAAAAGAATACTGCACAGAGAATCTAAGAAGAATTTCAACAAACAGACCTGGTAACATTCCCCTCAGCTTATTACCATTAGATCATATTTTTACCATTTAATCACATTTCTACATGGGCATTCACTCTTTTCACAAAACCTAAGCTTAAAAATTTACAGGTTTCTTTGGATCTTTGGCTCTTGATTTCTGAAGTCTTCTGTGTCACGCGAAATTTGGATTAAATAAATTTGGTATAGTTCTCTTATTAGTTCTTTTTTGGTATAAGGATGGTGGTTTTGAAATAGGGGTATCAGGTCTGGCCTGTGCCATCTTGGCCACATGGTGGATGGTAGGGCTTGGCATCTTCTCTTCATGGTGCAGGAAGGTGAAGCCCCCACCTCCCCAGCTAATAGGCCTGCGTGAATCCCTGGAGGCAGGAACAGGGACTTGGTGATAAGTTAGTAAACCTGTCAGTCCAGTGCCTGGGACTGGGAGTTTCTTGTGACCCTGCCCCCTGACCTGACTCTATTCAGGCCCATACCAGCTCAGTTCCATTATGTCCTGCTACATGTCTCCGTGTTCGTGTCCTGTCTCCTGGCTATTCTCTGGTCACCATGGTGTCCCAATTCAGCTCTCCATTGGAGGTGAATTGGTTTGTCGGTATTGGTATTGTTTTTGTTCTTTCTTTCTTCTCTGGCATCATATTTGTGGCTGCTGGTCTTTGAGACAGGAGTCCACCATGCAGTCACTGGCCTTTAAATATGAGGACATATGCCTGGATTTCAGAATTATATTAATTAATTAATTAATTATTTGCCTCATATAGCTATAGTATAGTCTCTCTTTTTTTTTCTTTTCTTTTCTTTTTTTTTTTTGTCGGTCGTGGGGCTTGAACTCTGGGCCTGGGCGCTGTCCCTCAGCTCTTCAGCTCAAGACGAGCGCTCTACCACTTGAGCTACAGTGCCACTTCCGGTTTTCTGGTGGTTTATTAGAGATAGGAATCTCATGGTCTCTCCTGCCCGGGCTGGCTTTGAACCGCGATCCTCAGATCTCAGCCTCCTGAATAGCTAGGATTACAGGCGTGAGCCACCAGCGCCCGGCTCTCTCTTTTTTTTCTGAAGTAGCCTTCCTGATTTCCTTGAAAAATAGAAATGATATTTTACAATATTTGAGGCAATGCTATAAGAGACCTTACAGTTTCCTCATTGGTATCTTTGAATATTTACTTTTTGGATACTTCCTAGTATATACTCACTACACTGAGAATTCCAAGTCACATGTCATGTGTTGGACAGTCCTGGCTGAACTTCTAGTTAACAATCAACATCTACTGCATAAATGTCAATCAAGCTTAGAGACTACTAGAACTCTATCAAAACTCTGATTGCAGCCATCTGAGCAAGATAAACAAAGCAGAAATTCTCACTTGATCCTAGAATTGTGAGAAATGATAATAGATTCTTTAAAGCCATTACTTTTGGGGATAATGGTTTATACCAGTAGATGACTTCATTTTGTTTTCAGCACTCTAAACCTCCTTCCAAATATCTGGACTGTGCTCTTCCAGCTACGTAAGTCCTTAGAAATGCCTTAACATGTTTACACAAATATATACAAATCATTACTATTGTAAATTCCAGGCATTTTGTCTCTGGTCCACCAACTCTTATTTTCCAGATCCCTTTCTCTGGAATTACAATATGTCTTTGAATACTAAGGCCTCAGTAATAAATTTCTCTTATTGCCTTTTCACACTTATTCATTGTTCTCATTTCTAAGTTTTCCTCTTTGACAGAATAAATTTTATAGTTCATTCTTATAGCTATCTTTAACACAAAAATTCTTTTCCTCTCCCCCTTCACTCTCCCTAATGTGCCTTTTTTATTATTTTATTTATTTCATTATTTTATTATTTTTTGGTGCCACAAAAAATCTTCTAAAGTTAACCCCAAACCTACATTGCACCTGTAGTGATGAGTCCAACAGTTCTCTCCTCATTCTTGAATGATCACTTTTTGGTTTTAGATCTTTCTCGATGCAATATGAACATTTGATAACACTTATCAAATATTAGCATTCCTACGTTGACCTCATAAAAATAGTTGAGGGACGTGTCTCAACTATTTTTATGAGGTGAGAATTACCTTGCTACTAATGCCCCACAAATAGAACACAATAACTAAAGAATATTGGCATTAAAAAAAGAATATTGGCAATAAAATCTTGAACATAATTCCAGTGAACTTATTATAATACAGTTTTTACAAGTTTCAACACTAACATGATAGCCCAGATTGTTTTTAAAGAATTACTTTTGATTATGACATTGATTAAGATGCATTGCACTTATAAATTGGTTTGTGGAACTACTTGAAGTTAATAAAATACAATAAAAAAAGAAAAAAAAGAATTCCAGTGAACTTTCTGTCTTGGTGATATTCATCTGTAATCACAAGTCCTCAGGAGGCTGCAGCAGAAGAATGCTAGCTGAAGTTCAGCTTGGTCTACATAGGAATGCTTTACTTCAACAACAAAATGCTGCCAACAGAATCTCACAACAGATAAAAAGAGTTATACAGGACCAGGTTCAGAGATATATACCTGTAATCCCAGCATCTTGGAAGATAGGTTCAAGAAAATTATGAGTTTGAAACTGGTCTGGACAAAGTTAATGAGGTTCAAGTAGTAGAGCCCTTACCTAGTATGTACCTAGGTTGAGTTCCTATGTACTGAAAAACAATCTACAATGTGATTTACCAAGTGGGATTTATTGTAAGAATGCAAAGTTGGGTTAACGTCTGAAAATCAATATAATATATGGTGTTAGTAGAGTATAAAACAGACATCACATGATCATCTCAAAGGAAAGCATATGACAAAATCCAACCTCCTTTGATGATAAAAAAAATCTGGAAATATAAGGAACCATCCTCAAGCTGGTAAGGGACGTCTACAAGAAATTTATAGTTAATAGGATAATAATTAATATCCTAAATAAAGCATCTTCCTGCATACACAAACAAGACAATGATGTCTATTTTTACCCCTTCTGTGTATACTATGGTGGAAGTGCTAATTGGGCAACTAGGTAAAGAAAAGAAATGAAAGATTGGAAAGGTAGAAGTGAAGCTGTTTATCTTTGAAGATGACATAACATACCATGCTAAAACAAAAAACAAAAAAAATTCATAACTCCACACAAAAAGCCATTAAAACTAACAAGAAAGCTCAGCAAAGTCACAGGATGCAAAAGCAACATAAAGAATTAAGTTGTATTTCTAGTTTTTGGGTTTTTTTGGGTCCGGTCGTGGGGCCTGAACTCTGGGCCTGGGCGCTGTCCCTCAGCTCTTCAGCTCAAGGCTAGCGCTCTACCACTTGAGTCACAGCGCCACTTCTGGCTTTTTTCTTTTTTGCTTATGTGGTGCTGAGGAATCGAACCCAGGGCCTCAAGCATGCAAGGCAAGCGTTTTACCACTGAGCCACCTTCCCAGCCCTCAGTTGTATTTCTATGCACTAGAAATAATCCATAGGTAAAATTAAGAACACAATTCCATTTCTAATAGAATTATTGTAAACAAAATAAAGTATTTGGGGGTAAATTTAAGAAAAGAAGCTCAAGTTTCTATACTGAAAAAAAGGAAGTATTACTGAATGGAATTAACGAATATCAAAATGCATGGAAGGGAATACAATGTTCCTGAGTTAGAAAAATTAATATTGTTATGATGTAATACTACTCAAAATGACCTACTGGTCCAGTGCACCTTCCACAAAAAAATTTACTTGCCTTTTTTATTTTTGTAGAAATTGACTAGCTTGCTGTAAAACTCATGACACAGAAGAATAAATATAATCTTGAGGGCTGAGAAGGTGGCTCAGTGGTAGAGTGCTTGCCTTGCATGCATGAGGCGCTGGGTTCAATTCCTCAGCACCACATAAGCAGAAAAAACCAGAAGTGGCGCTGTGGCTCAAGTGGCAGAGCACTAGTCTTGAGCTGAAGAGCTGAGGGACAGCGCCCAGGCCCAGAGTTCAGGCCCCACGACTGACCAAAAATAAATAAATAAATAAATAATCTTGAAAAGAAGAACAAAGTTGAAGAGTTCCCACTTCCCAATTTCAAACATACTACAAATCGACAATAAGCAAGATTATGTGTTACTATAATAAAGATACAAAAATAAATGGAACAAGATTGAGAGTGCCAAAATAATCTATGTATCTACACTTAACTTTTTTTTTTTTTTTGTCAGTCATGAGGCTTGAACTCATGACCAGAGTTCATTCAGACCCCACGGGCACCCCCCCCCCCCAAAAAAAAGAAACCTAGTCCCTTCAGCAACTGCTAGGAACAATTTGATATCTACATGCAAAAGAATAAAGTTAGATCCCATCTTGCAGTTATGTAAATACAAACTGAAATTAAGTCAAAAACTTAAACACAGGGGCTAAAAATATAAAAGAAGAAGAAAATAGCTGTAAACCTTGTGACCTAGAATTAGACAGTGTTGTCTTTCACCGAAAGCAAGAGTGACAAGGAGAAAATAAAACAGAATAAAACTGAAGGAAAAAAACTGTCAACACTTTGTGCTTCCAATGATACAATCAAAGAGAAAAAAGACAATTCTACAGACTTGATTATGGACTTGTAGCTAGAATATGTAAAGAACTCTTACAACTCAATAATAAAAAGATAAACTGAGAAATCAAGAAAAAAAGAAAAAAGGACCACAAACAGTACAATAAAAACCCTTCTTGTTTCTATTTCTTGGAGTTCATTTCAATAAACATCATTTTTTATGATCACATGCACATAGCTATCACCCTCTCCTAAGTATATTCTCCTTTGGTCTCATTGTGTGAATGTTTAGAGTTCTGTTGAATTAATCATTTTCCAGTATAATTTTTTTTTGGTTTATTTGATGCTGGTGGGGATGTGACCAAAAGGGAGCTACTACATTGTTGGTGGGAATATAAACTTGTTCAACCACTCTGGAAAGTACTATGGAGGTTCTTCAAAAGACCTAGCAATCTCACTCCTGAGCATTTATCCAAATGTCCACAAACCATTCCATACTGACGCCACAAGCATGACCATGTTCAGTGCAGCATTGTTTACCATCGCTAAGTTATGGAATTAACCCAGATGCCTCTCAGTGGGTGAAGAGAATGAGAAAATGTGATATATATATGTATATGTTATATATAATGGAATTCTATGCTCCCATTAGAAAGAATGGCATTGCCCCATTTGTAAGGATATGGAAAGACTTGGAAAAAGTATTAAGCAAAGGAAGCTAGACCCAAAGAAACATAGGCTTCCTGGTTTCCTTCATTTGTAATAATTAGAATGTGCCTATGAAAACAGCATCCACTTACTTTTAGAAATCTGCTGGCAGCATTTTATATTATTTGATGTGTATTTCCTCCTTTCTAAGATATGCTCTGCTTATTTTAGAAAGTGCTTAGACTTTCCCTGGTTCTTCTTCATCACTTATAACATAAAATGATCTCTGATGTTCTTCATACACATCTATTCCTTTTTGCCTACTTAACCTCATAGATTCATAAGACACCCTCTGTGATGATTATTAACATATATATATATATATCTTCAGTGTGGACCATTTCTGAAGACTCCTGACTTGTGGATTAGCAACTGCCAATGTGTTAACTTGTTAGTGGATTATGGTAAAAGAATGCACATCACATGTGTGGTACTAAATTAGAAACCTAAAGGAAGTTGTACAAATTCAACTCAAGGTACATCTTATTATATATCTCTTCCTTTCTTCCTTAATTGCTTTCCCTGACAAGACTAAGAAAATTTGGTTTCTCCCTGCCCCCCCCCCAACAAAAGAAATCTTGTTGCTATTAATCTCTTAAATCAGGGCCCTCATGGTTCTCTCTCCTGTATTGAATATGATCAACCTTTAACAGAAGGTCCTGGCAGGAATGGCATGTTTCCCCAGAGATCATATGTAAAGATTGACCTCTATATTTAGCAGCGGAGACCATTGGTGCTCTGAGCTAACCACTGTCTCTCTGGACAAAAGCTCAGTCACATGGTAGTGATAAATGGGAGCTCACTTCTCCATCCAGGAGCTGTTCTACTTGTGCTGGCTGGGTCAAGTCTTCTCAACTGCTTCTGGCCACTGAGAGAGACAAGGGTGAGTGTTAAATGGCCAAGATGGAAAAAAAATAAGGTTGAAGACAGTTCTATAAAGCCACAAAGAAATGTAGGGGAAATAGAGATGAAAGTAAAAGAGATATTGGTATTTGAAAATATCAATAATGTGGGGGTTGTTTCATTCTGCTGAGAAACTAGGGTTCCTCAGATCTTGCAGGAGTTTGGTCAGCCTTAATGCATATCAGAATTTATCACAGGTATAACCTTTTCTGTCCATCGCTGACTCCTCCCTGTTGCAGTCTGAGGTGTTAGTCTCTTGTTATTTTCCTTGTGGATTTGTGATAAGCCAGATAGATTTCTAGAAACAGCCTTTCTCAAAATAAATAAGTAAGCATTTCTTTGGAAAATAGAGTAATTAGATTTCAAAAATTGTAGAATAAAAGGAAGTGGGTAAAAAAGTAATACTAGTGTTGAATATGATCAAAGCATATTATGTGCATGTGTATAAGTACCACCATATACCCTATTATACAACTAAAAATAAAAATTATTATTTCATCTGATCTTATAAAATACTATGTATTGAAATGAACTGAAGGAAATCAAAACAAATGTTTTTATTTCTTTGTTGCTGTTTTTCTTTTATTTTTTTTCTTGTTTGTTCATTTACTTGTCTTTGGGAGGGGAAGGGGAAACACAGAAATGGAGGGACAAAGAGTGAGCAAATGCAGCAGTGGTACTCATTAGACACTATGTTGAAAATGAACTATATAACTTGTGGGTGGGGACGGTAGGGAAAAACTGGGTGAGAGCAAGGGGAGGGGTGACTTTATACAAAAAGAAATCTACTCAGGGGCTGGGAAGGTGGCTCAGTGGTAGAGCGCTTACCTTGCATGCATGAGGCCCTGGGTTCCATTCCTCAGCACCACATAAGCAAAAAGAAAAAAAGCCGGAAGTGGTGCTGTGGCTCAAGTGGTAGAGCGCTAGCATTGAGCTGAAGAGCTGAGGGACAGTGCCCAGGCCCAGAGTTCAGGCCCCACAACCGGACCCGCCCCCCCCCCAAAAAAAGAAATGTACTCATTACCTGACTTATGTAACTCTAACCCCTCTGTACATCAACTTTATAATAACAATAAAAATTAAAATATTAGCATATATAATGATAATAATTTTATATGTATAATCCTGATCAGTATTGTCTTTCTCAAGGGTTATCTATCTCTCTCTACTTCTACCCTAATCGGAATAAATATTGTAAACTTTTGTTGTGAATGTCTCTAATATATATTATTATGGAGTGACATCACCAAAATACAAATAAAAGAAAAGAGTTCTAAAAATAAGTTTCATACTGTAGTATTTAAGGTATGAACATGATGATGTGAAGATATTGATAGTCAAACATATTTAAGGTATGAACATGACGGTATGATGATACTGATAGTCAAACAGCCAATAGAGTAAGCACAGTAGTTGCATCTTTCCAATTTGTCAAATGAACCAGGCATGAGTGAAGCTCTGTATACTAATTAGGGAGTAACACTGTTCCTGAATATCTAGCATGCACAGTACCACCCAGAAATATAGGAAGTTAGCTGACTTCCTGTCTCCAAAGTGTCTCATCACAGCTGACAAACACCTCCAAGTTAACTTCCTTCTCGTAGATATCCCTGCATAGGCTTTAGAGTCACTAAGCTGTAGTGCGTGCGTGTGTGTGCGTGCGCACGCACGCGCATGCACACACACACACACACACACACACACACACACACACACACACACACACACACAACATATATTTAATTGATGACCAGTTTAGGATATCTTCGAAGACAGTACTTGAGAAAAGGTGAAATCCCAGTGTTCTCACCTTCAGATTATAGATTCAATAAAGGCCAATATGTCTTTCAACTTAAGGGTTTCTAAATGGAATTTCTTCTTTCTTTTAGAAGTGTATATGTAGATGGTTAGATTCAGAGATGTCAGAATCTTAGGAATACTATTCATTGTATGTTTTATGTGCCTTTTCTAAATTAACCATGCATCCTGGAAAGCATGATCATCTGAATTTTATGAGACTGGAGAGGACTATCAAAATTATTCAAGGTAATATAGTTGGGGAGTAATTGAAATACAGCCATGTTATAAACTCAGACAGCCTAAATCTAGGTCATGATCTCTCATTTTTCAGACCATAACCTGGAAGGAGAACTTCAGCAGGGTGCTAATACTGGGTGTCTAGTTATACAAAAAATGTTTGAAGCATTTGAGGAAAACTTGGATTTGGAGACTAAATATCATTTCCTCTGCAAGGCCTTCTGTGAGTAGATACTGGATCATGTGCCTTTTCATAGCATTCATCCATACAGCAGTTTCACATATATTGGAGATCCTTTGATTAATTATGTTCTCTTATTAGTCCATAAGCTTAATATGTCATCAAATGTGTTCTTATCTTCTATAACTTTTCATAGCATTCATCCATACAGCAGTTTCACATATATTGGAGATCCTTTGATTAATTATGTTCTCTTATTAGTCCATAAGCTTAATATGTCATCAAATGTGTTCTTATCTTCTATAACTGCTAAATAATAGACTGTCAGTAAAAATATTTTTGACAAAAATGAAATAAGAGTAGCCTGAGAAAGAATATATAATAATAAATGTTTGTAAAATTGGATATAAGACATTGAGGACAAATAATGTTTATAGACATTATATAGTGATATATAATATATATAATAGTGATTATAGACATTATCTAAATGAAAAGGTAAACATTCCCAAACATAGAACATCTGAAGTTAATAGTGGTTGCTTCTAGAAAACAAGTTGCCACTTACTACAGAGAATTATCCTGAGATTGTTTATTAAGATATTTGGGTGTTAGGAATCATATACTTATTGAACCATAAGTACTTTGTAACTTACATTCCCAACTTGATGACAAGATTATTCATGTTGATTTCATTTGTTTGTATTACTAAGATAAAAGAACAAACATTTATACATTTCCAATATTGGCATTCATATGTTTATAATTATTTATTTTTCATTGTAACTGAAACTTTGAATTTTTAAGACTATGCACTACTTCAGTAAACTCTGCATTAAAACAATTATTATGGTTTTTAAAATACAAATGAAAGCTTGGAATAACATTATTACCTATATAATCGACAGTGACAGAACAAAGTTGAGTTAGCAAATGAAAAATACATGTGGCACTTACAAATTAGGGAGATCCACAGTGCTTTTCTAAAATGCAGTCTTAGATAATCAAGACTAAAGGAAAATAGCATTCTTTGATATTATCGTAGAGGTATTTGATCCTGTATGTGGTTCCACATTCTAAAATTCTTTGCAGGGAAGAATGACTGGATGAACTTGATGTGGATTATTCTAAATAATGAGAATTTTTGACTCTTAAAGCTGAGCTGAGACAAGGTAAGAATCACAGTTTGGGTTTTACATACTGGGGTCTCCCCATGTAAGGATACCACAGGTATTCTGAGGAAACTCTGATTTAATGCATCTCTGAAAGGCTCCCAGTCATTGCCCATGACATTTTTTTGGTTATTTATTTATTTATTTATTTATTTTTGCCAGTTGTGGGGCCAGAATTCTGGGCCTGGGTGCTGTCCCTCAGCTCTTCAGCTCAAGGCTAGCACTCTACACCTTTAGCCACAGCACCCCTTCCAGCTTTTTCTGCTTATGTGGTGCTGAGGAATCAAACCCAAGGCCTCATACATACAAGGCAAGCGCTGTACCACTGAGCCACCTTCCCAGCCCCATGTCTTTATATAATATACATTTTTTATTGTAAAGATACTGTACAGAAGGATTACAGTTACATGAGTAGGGTAATAAGTACATTTCCTATTGAGCATTGTTACCCCCCGCCTCTTTTTTTGTCTTTTTGGCAATTTCCTGGAGCACATACCTTCCTGGCTCTGGACTGACTGTTCTAAAGTATCAAACTCTAAAGCCAGAAAAGTAGAATAAGGCAGAGATGTTTTATGATCAAACTAAGGAAGAAATGCATTGTGTAGGCAGATTTAAGCTGTACCACCTCCTCCTCCTCCTCCTCCTCCTCCTCCTCCTCCTCCTCCTCCTCCTCCTCCTCTTCCTCTTCCTCCTTCTTCTTCTATTTTCTGAACTTCAAGAGCTTATACAAGGGGATTACAATATCCATCTCAGTGTTTAGACCTTCTTGATCAGAGTCACTCCTTCCATCATTCTGCCTATCCCATCTGTTTCCTCCCCTAGACTCATTAGCCATTTCCCACTTCCTTTATCACATAGTATTTTGGTTATTTATCCCCTGTTCTCATTTTCATTCATCTACTTCCTTCCCAAGATCCCCCCTTTCAATCTATTTTCTAAGGTGTATATGATTAATTTATTAATATTAAGCATGCTATTCCACATTACCTCTTGGAGTATTTAATACAATGAAAAGAACATGCCCTAACAAGGTAAGATATCACCTAATTTATAAGAAAATCTCCCAAGAGAAATTTTCCTTTTGTTTTTGGTGTTGTTACTTGGGCTTGAATTTAATGCTGCATTTTTTTCCTTTCTGCCCATCCTGGGGCTTGACGAAGGATCAAGAAAATGTGGTATATATACACAATGGAATTCTATGCTTCTGTCAGAAAGAATGATATGGCTCCATTTGTAAGGCAACAGATTTAATTTAGATCATTTGTTGAGAATTTAATATGGAAACCATTTGCAAAAGGATTGGGCATGTGTAGAGAAGTCACAAGTGCTTGTGAAGTTCCCTAAGTGAAGCAGTCACTTCTGAAATGCATGGACTAAAGGGACAGGGGAAGATAAAATCAGGACAAGAAAATAGAGCCAGAAAACCTATTCAGACAGGGATGCAAGGCTTCCAACAACTTTGTTCAAAAGGAACTGGAGGGATAAACATCAGACTTCACCCTTTTGTCCACCCCCTTTTAACTTCGTTGGTATTTCTTATTGTCAAATCCATTGGCAGTGATGGGGTGAGGGAGTTTGTTGATGTGGGATCTATAGAGGTCAGTGTTGTGGAATCCAACACATGATACAAAGTGGTATAGACTACAGGACTTAAATTTAAACTATTCTATAAAGCATATGCTAAAAAAAAATCAGACTGCTGTATTACAGTTGATGATATACAGTTAGACTATTTGGGAAGCAATGAAAAATCTCCACCAGAAGACATATGCAGATAAATACTGTTAGTTACACAACATTTTAATAACCTAAACAAGAAGTGAGGAAGACATGGATTTGAGTAGAACTGACGGGTGTAGAGGATAGACAAGACATTGAACAGATATTAAGGGGAAAGGAATGGCTTTTTGAGTGACACGATTTCATTTTCTGTCCACTTTCAGGAAGACAGAGACCTCTCTTCTACATTCAGCATGCTCTCTGCCTCTGTCCCCAACCACACGGCCTTCCATCCCTCCACGTTCATTTTACTTGGAATCCCTGGCATGCAAGAGCAGCACGTGTGGATCGCCATCCCCTTCTGCTCCATGTACCTCCTTGCTCTGGTTGGCAATGGCACCATCCTGTACATCATCGTAACAGACCGATCTCTGCACGAGCCTATGTACCTCTTCCTGTGCCTGCTCTCCATTACTGACCTGGTACTCTGTTCCACAACGCTGCCCAAAATGCTAACAATATTCTGGCTTAAGTCTCATGTCATTTCCTACCATGGCTGCCTCACCCAGATGTTTTTTGTTCATGCAGTCTTTGCCACCGAGTCAGCTGTCCTGCTGGCCATGGCTTTTGACCGCTACGTGGCTATCTGCCGTCCACTTCATTACACATCCATCCTCAATGCCACCATGATTGGGAAGATTGGCCTGGCATGTGTGATTCGTGGCCTTGTCTTTGTTTTTCCCTTTGTCATTCTCATCGAACGGCTACCTTTCTGTGGGCATCAAGTCATCCCCCATACCTACTGTGAGCACATGGGCATAGCCAAACTGGCCTGTGCTAACATCAAGCCCAACACCATTTACGGTCTTACTGTCGCGCTTTCTGTCACCGGCATGGATGTGGTTCTTATCGCTACCTCCTATATCCTGATCTTGCAGGCTGTGTTGCGATTGCCCTCCAAGGACGCCCAGTTCCGAGCATTTAGCACATGTGGAGCCCACATTTGTGTGATTCTTGTCTTCTATATCCCTGCCTTTTTTTCCTTCTTCACCCACCGTTTTGGCCACCACGTACCTCCTCAGGTCCACATTATACTTGCGAATCTTTATCTCCTTGTACCTCCTGTGCTCAACCCCATGGTCTATGGGATCAATACCAAACAGATCCGCCTAAGAATATTGGACTTCCTTATAAGGAGGAGATAACCATACTCCACACATACTCAAGGAACAAGAGGGAAAAGTTGCAATTTACATTTTACCTTCTTCAGTAGCTCTTGTCCTTGTACTGGAGCTAATCCCCAAAAGCCAGGATTGTGTATTATCTGAGATTCTTAAGTATTTAGAGCAATGCACTCAAACATGTTATGTCTACAGAATTCCACTTTCCTGTCATATTACCAGATAGCCCGTTAAGGGACCTGCAAAGTCTTGAAAGGACAAAGTCCAGTGGCAATGTGAGAACCACGGAGATTTATTCTTTCCATGTACAGAAATCTCATATGGTCAGAGTAGGGGATATGTCTGAAGAAAACAACTCTTAACTTCTCACCTCAAGGAATTGAGAATAAACACACATTCATTCATTCATTCATCTGCTCACTCATTCATATCAGCATTTTCTTAGACCAAGAGTGTCTTCACTGACAGTGTCAGCCACAGCTCAGTGAGATGAAGGCCTCTGGGAAGTAGGATTAGGTTTGAAATAGATGAGGCTCACCGCTAGGTGATGTATTCAGAGATATCTGCAAAGACAATTGCATGGGAAAACCACAGAACAAGTTTCTCATGCAGTTACTTCAAAAGTCATTGTTTGTGGCTTCTGACTTACAAACAAAGCTTGTTCTTGGTCTTCACTGAAGAAGATTTCTTTGGTATTGTAATAATCAGCTAGGCTCCAAGAAACTTATTCTTGTACATATTTTTAGCTAATAATGTCACTATCCCTTTTCAAGTGAAAACTATTACATTCACAGCCATTGAAAGCTTAAACTGGGAGTTCTTATGGAGTTGTAATGTATCCAAGTCCTTCCTTGTAAGGCTATTTGGTAGACAAACAGGTAGTAAGGAAAGAAAAAGTGAACTTGGCCTCTTGGTGATAATCTAAAAATCTCTGGTTAGTTTACTATGTCAATCAGCATTTAAATAGAGAAAAACAGAAGGCAGGGATAGTGATACATGTCTGTAAACTCAGCATTAGAAGCCTAAGGCAAGAGGAGCCTATTCTACCTAAGGAGATTGAGTCTAAATAAAGTCAGTCAGGTGCTGGTGGCTCACACCTGTGCTCCTAACTACTCAAAATGCTGAGCTCTGGAGGATCTTGGTTTGAAACCAGTTGATCAAACAAGCAAGCCAAGGGACCACACACACAATATGTATTGGGACTAGTGCTCAAGTATTAGAAGGTCTGGCAAACACAAAGTTCTGCATCCAAACTTTCTAGTACCACTTAGAAAGATATCTCTTTATATATCTATCTCTATGTAGACACATATGTACCTAGATAAATCTGGCTCTATCTATCTATTGATAACTAGATATATAATACTCTTGATATTTCTAGCTCTATCTTTAAAGATCCATACGTTCTAATCATGAAATCATTTTCTTTATTATTAATTGACCAAAATTATTTTAATATACATTTATACAAATGGAAATATATATTTAGAAAAACAGACATATACAACCATACAAATATATGATAAAATTATAAATTTAGATCTATCAACTTTAGCTTAGACTATCAATATATTAAATAAAACGATGTCTATATTGTTTGAATTTATAATCTTAAGAAGTTATAACTGACATAATAACCAAAATGTGTAATATTCTTTATAGAAGTAATATATAATCAGATCTATGTATGTGAACAGAGATATGTTTCAGAGATGTAATGCTGAACAAAACTCAAAATGCAGAAGAATGACATGATTTATCATTTATATAAAGCATAAAAATGTGCTCTACATTATTTTAGAATATATGAATATAAGTATACAAACATTATAAATATATAACATACACATAATATAAATGCAATATGAAATATACATATATATGAAGTAAAAGTATAAAAACATAAAACATTTGATACATTGATAACTAAAAGGAAAATGAAAAGGGAAAAAAATGGCCACATATATGAGCCACTGAGGAGGAGTTTACGTTTGGCTTAGTATTTTATTTTTGTTAGTTTTTTTAGTAATTTATTAACACATAGTAACTGATTACACATATTTTGTGTTTTATTAATTGCACACATTAATGAGTTTCACTGTAACATTTTCACATGTACATACATCATGGTTTGATCAAATCCATCCCTTCCACTGCCCTCTATTACTCCTTACTATTCTTCCTCTCCTAGTCTACTTATCCTTCCTTAGTAATCCCTCTACTCAGCCTAGCTAGCCATCAGGGGATGAATGGATGAAGAAAATGTGGTATGCAGACACGTGATGTAGTATTCAGCCACAGGGAAGAACAAGATCATGGTGTTCACAAGCAAAAGGATGGAACTGGAGAGCATCAGTTAAGACAAATAAGCCAGAGCAAGGAAAGAAATATCACCTATTCAGGATCAAGATGTTAAAAATACATGAGATTAAGAGGGTAGTACTATTTGGAAAAAGAAAAAGAACAGTTGTTGGGAAGGCTAGGGAAGATAATGGAGGGCTATTATAATCAAAGTATGTTATACACATGTATGAAAAAATGTGCAATGAGACCCATTTGTTTATTTAAATACTTTTTTATTGTTGGCACTGGGATTTAAATTCATGGTTTCAGTCTTAGTAGGAAAATACTCTACCACCTGAATAATAATAATTGCTTTAGCTATTCTGAGTTAATACTCAACTGTGTAAATATTTCATAATTTCTGAATCTATTAATTGTTCAGTGGGCATCTAGGCTGATTCCATAACTTGACTATAATGAATAGTGCCATAGTGATCAAAGATGTTCAAACGTTTCTATTATATGCTGACAGATTCCTTTGATAAATTGTACAGGAGTGAGACCTGTTATTTCAGTGATTTTGTGTTTGCTTTGTTTTTCCTATGTGTGAATTTTACAGTATTTCTAGCAAGTTACCTTTTTAATTTTTTTTTTTTGCCAGTCTTAGTGCTTGAACTCAGGGCCTGGATACTGTCCCTGAGCTTCTTTTGCTCCTGAGCTTCTTTCGCTCAAGTCTAGCACTCTACCACTTGAGCCACAGCACCACTTCCAGCTTTTTCTGTGTATGTGGTACTGAGGAATCAAACCCAGTGCTTCATGCATGCTAGGTAAGCACCTTACCACTGAATCACATTCCCAGTCCACCTTTTTAATTTTTAAAAATTCTATTAATTGTACAAAGAAGCTACAATTCCATAAGTCAGGTTGTAAATACAATGCATTTTGATCAATGCCACCTTCCCATCATTCTCCTTCATTCTCTTTTCCATCCTTACCCTCACGTTATGTTGTTCAATTTTTATATACTGTACATTAAACATAATGACTGCATTTTTTCACTCTTTCTCCCACCATTTATGCCCCTCCTCCTTTGTCTTCCCTCCCAAAACAATTTTTTTGCTTCCTGGTAGCAAGCAAGCTTCCCTACTCCTCCTCTGGTCCTGGGGATTGAACTCAGGGCCTTGGCCACTGTCCCTAAACCTCTTTGTACTCAAGGCTAGCATTCTACCACTTGAGTCACAGTGCCACTTCTGGCTTTATCTGAGTAGTTTATTGGAGATAAGAGTCTCACAGACTTTTCTACCTGGGCTACTTTGAACCACAATCCTCAGATCTCAGGCTCCTGAGTAGCTAGAATTACAGGTGTGAGCCACCAGCACCTAGCAGCAAGGTACTTTAAAAAAACTTTAGTAAATTGCTTCTTTTGCATTAATAAAAATACATATGGCCATACCAGGACCTAGCAAGAAGGACGCTGAGGCCAAAGAGGCTATGTGGGCAAAGGTAATGTGGATTGCAGAAGATGTACAGATGAATGTCTAGGGTGAAACCCTTGGTCTGGGACAAACGTTAGAGAGTGAAAGCCAGAAAGGTTTGGGACTGACTGATGGGGGTTGTGGGGGAGGGCTGCTATCAGGAATTTTGCTAGGGTATTCATCAACAGGTGTTGCCCCTCTAATGGCTTAATGGACATGATTATTATTTCAGCCAGTGTAAAGTCTCTTCTAGTTCTCACACTGGCTCATGCCACCGTTAGTTCCAGATTATGTTTAAAAAACTGTTACTGTGTACATTTAAGGAGTACAATACGCTTTTGCAACATACCTATTAGATTAAAATGGTTAGTATAGTAAAAAAATGTTCATTATCTTATAGACATTCATTTTTTCTCCACTGTATCAAGAGAAGCTACAATTTACTCCTTCAACAAGTCTTGATACAATATGCTGTTACCATGTAGAGTGTTCACATGTACATTACATCTTTGGACTTGTTAACCTTACAAATTTCCTGTTTTATGTCTTTTGACCTACATTTCCCCATTTTCTCTGTCCAACCTGCCTGCTAATAAAGACCACTTTATTTTATGTATCTATAATGTGAATTTCCCCCCCAACTCCACACATAAGTAAGGCCATGCAATACTTTTCTTTCTGTGTCTGACTTATTTCACTTAGCATAATGCTCAATAAATGTATCAGCGCTATGACAAATGTCAGAATCTGCTTTCTTGAGGCAGAAATATGTATACACATATATGTGCAAGTGCATGTATAGACACACCCATCACATTTTATCTGTTCATTCATTGAACTTTGTCTGCTCCTCAGGTTCCTACAAAAAGGGCAAAGACTGAACATTTCCAGAATCTTTAAGATGAATCAGCCCCATCTCCTAAGAGCTCAAGCAACCCCAAGGGACTATTTTTTTTTTAGCTTAATAGTAATGGTGCCTTTGTATATGGGAGTATAGCAACCAGCTAATTCTAAAGCCCCTAGGGATCCTTTATTTACATTACTTAAAAAGCCACATCATGATTTTAGATGTCCAAAAGTGAGGTGTGAAGAGATGTGGGGCCATGAATACATCCATCCACATGAATGTTTGCTAAAAGTCACCTGCATGTATACTCTCACCCAAACACAGCTGCAGGTGTCTGTGAACAGCTTCCTATTCTCTTACTGCCTCACAGTCAGGTAAGGGGTTTTAGGTGAAGGTGGGCTTCCTTTTCACGTTCCATAGTCACCTAGTGCTTGTCATCTACCACCCTATGCCTCACTGTGTTCTTCATCATTACAGCAAAGTTATTAAAAAGCTTTCCGTTCACTCAGGTCCCGCAACTGCTAAAACTATTCTTTAAGTTTGGAGGGCAGAAATTATTTTGAGCTTTTAATTTTTTGTTAAAGAAAAACTACTGTTGGTATACCATGTCTGTGGGCGTTGGAGAGGAAGTTATTTCTATTTTTTTGTAGTTTTGCCCGTAGTTTTATATACTTTGGTGCAAGGTTTTAGTGGAAATGTTCATTTCATAATATTTCATAATATATTCTTTTTTGTTGTTGTTGTTGTTGATCATGGGGCGTGAACTATGGGCCTGAGCACTGTCCCTCAGCTCTTCAGCTCAAGGCTAGTGCTTTACCACTTGAGCTACAGCCCATTTCTGGTTTTCTGGTGGTTTATTGGAGATAAGAGTTTAACAGACTTTCCTGCCCAGGGTGGCTTTGAGCGCGATCCTCAGATCTCAGCCTCCTGAGTAGCTAGGATTACAGGTATAATCCGTCGCTCGGTTTCATTCTTATATTTAATAGCATTTTTTTTTTACTGAATAATAACTTAAGATTCTTTTTTGTTCATTCTTTGTTTTTATCTATATGAAGAATTGCAATGTTTTAATTTTATTTTATCTCATTGTAAAGATGCTATACAGAGTGGTTACAGTTACATGAGTAAGGTAATGAGTACATTTCTTGTTGAACATTGTTGCCCCCTCCTTTGTTTTTCTCCTACTATCCCTTCCCTCCTCACCTCCCCCACTCACCCCCCAGAAGTTGTAAAGTTCGTTTCTAACATAGTGTCTTGTGAGTATCATTGTTGCAATGGGTCATCCTGTGTCCTTGTTTCAGCATTTTGTCATTCCCCTTCCCCTCCCCAAATTAGATAAATGATATACAGGGTGCAGGGTACCAAAATCAAATACAGTGACAACAGGGGTTATACCATAGGGGGAAGAACACACAAAATAAACAACAACAAAAAAAGCACATAGTACGTTAAAAACAACAAGGTTAAGGAAAAACCTCTGTGTCCATATCTTGGGGTTCATTTCACTTAGCATCATCTGATATGGTCATAAGTACACAGCTTTTGAGCTTTTTTGCTCATCTGATAAGATTGTCCTAGACGTATACTAATTATTGCAAATAAGGGAAACCATGCAACCTATATTTCTTTGGGTCTGGCTTACTTCACTTAATATGTTTTTTCCCAAGTCTTTCTATTTCCTAACAAAAGGGGCAGTGTCATTCTTTCTGATGGAAGCATAGAAATCCATTGTATGTGTATATATATATATGTGTGTGTGTGTGTATATATATATATATATATATATATATATATACATACATACACACACACACCAAATTTTATTGATCCATTCATCTACTGAGGGTCATCTGGATTCTTTTGCTTTTGTTTTTATTTTAAAAATTACCTTTAAGTAGTTGTATGCAGGGTTTCAATTCAACATGTCATGTAGGGAGTACCATGCATCTTGATCAGTTCACCCCTTTCTTTCATCACTCTCTCCAGTCTCTCCCACACACCCAGACCCTCAAATTATCTTGTTCCATGTTTTACATAAATATACAGATATATAGATAGAAAATATATATAGATATATAGTTGTAGATATATTAGCATGTTAGTAAATGAAAACATGACAAAATATCTTCTCTACAACATTGATGCAATTATCGAACGTTGTTAATCAATGTTAATCAATGTTATATATACCGCTGTACAGTGTGATGTGCACTATCCCAATTGCAGAACCATTTGTGTGCATTTTAATATCCTAGTTTTTGTTTTTCATTTTGAAACTCTTTTTATCTTTTGGCATTAGCACTCAGGTCATTTCATGATGGCTCTCCTCAGGTACATCTCCAGGGTGCCACCATGAGGATGTGCAATGCCACCGGCCACCCTCCTTTCTTCATTCTCCAAGGCATTCCTGGGATGGAAGACAAACACCGCTGGATGTCTATCCCCTTCTCCTCCATGTATTTTGTCACTGTGCTCGGGAACTGCACCATCCTCTTCACCATCTCCACAGAGCGTTCCCTCCACAAGCCCATGTTCCTGCTTCTCTGCTTCTTGGCCCTCACAGACCTGGGCATGTCTACAACCACCATTCCTAAGGTGCTGTGCATCTTCTGGTTTGGTCAGAGTAAGATCAGCTACGAAGGCTGCCTGGTCCAGCTGTTCTTCATCCACTCCATCTCTGCCTTACAGTCTGCTATCCTAACGACCATGGCTTTTGACCGCTATGTGGCCATCTGCAAGCCCTTGCATTATGCCACCATTCTTTCTAACAGTCGCATCGGGATCATCGGCCTTGTGAGCTTAGTGAGAGCCATCGTCTTTATTATCCCCATGCCCATCTTCCTTCAGCATATGCCCTTCCATGCCAACCGTGTCATCCCTACCACCTACTGTGAGCACATGGCTGTGGTAAAGCTGGTGTGTGTGGACACCACACTCAACCGTATATATGGTCTCGTGATAGCGCTGTTGGTGGTTGGGCTAGATATCTCAGCCATTGCCTCCTCGTATGTGCTGATCATCCGGGCGATCATGCGTCTGTCTTCTAAGGAAGCCCACCACAAGGCAGTGAACACCTGCACCACGCATATCTGTGTCATGCTCATCTCTTACACACCTTCGCTTTTCTCCTTTCTTACCCATCGCTTTGGCAAAGGCATTCCACCCCATATCCACACGATCCTTGGCAACCTCTATTTCCTTATACCTCCCATGCTCAATCCTATCATTTACGGAGTGAAAATGAAGGAGTTTCGGGACAAAGTGACCAAGTATCTGTGCCTGAGGAAGGAGCCCATCATCCCTGCTCATGGTCAGAAAATCGTTTGATAATTCAGCAGTTACAGGTTTGGGGAAGGAATAGTCAGTGAATGATGTGTGAAGGGAATCAACAAGTGGCAGAAAGAGGCCAAGTTGGTAGGTTAGCTACTAAGAAATTTATGAGAGACCTTGGTTTCAGGAACCCAAAAGAAAGGCAATTATCCCTTGTGAATAAAGTAGCATCTGCTTTTCATCACCAACAGTGTAATTGGGTAAATTACATTGTGATACAATATGTAAAATTTTTAAAATTGTAAATCAGTTTATTTTCTTGGAAAAATATTTCATCCTCTGACAATTGGGAATTACACTTGCTGAAATGCTTCTTAAAAATCCAGAAGCCTTTTACCTACTTTGATGTCTCCCCCTTTACATGTAAACTTTGTTAAAATTCTATTTTGAATCACAACATAAGCATTTTTTTCCTGAAAACACTCGTAAGAAGTATTTCTGCTTGACCAGTGAGACATGCATCTTCCCGCAATCATTACGTTCTTTTGTATTGTTCACATGTAGGCACGCGCGAGCGTGTGTGTGTGTGTGTGTGTGTGTGTGTGTGTGTGTGTGTGTAAGTGCGGTACATCCCAGCTCAACATTGTTCTTTCTATTGGTGTGTTTAATATCATCAAAGCTTCTAGAAATGCTATGTTAATTCATAATTAAAATGAATTATTTGGCATTTAAAACAAGGTTTATCTTTCTGCTTTTTTTCTTTTCTCAACAATTTTTAATTTGCACTTTTCAAACCCTTTGTCTTTGATTTATTTCTAAATATTTTATTATTATTGTTCAAACTGTTAAATGATATCTTAAAGTCTGGTCAATTAATTGTTAGAGAAATGCAGCTGATTTGTGTTAAGTTGCTGAGCATTTGTTGAATTTTTTAAAGTTTTCTACATGTAGCATCTTTCTTTTCAATTTCAGTGTCCTGTTTCTGGCTTGATTGTGTAAAAACACTTTGGACAATAACACCTGTTCATGCAGGATAAAGTGGCATGTTTTCATATGGTGAATAACATAAGAGCAAACAATAACTGGCCCACCACCAGTGAGTGCTAGAATACTACTACTTGGTTTACCCAGGCATGTTTAAGTTAAATGTGGTTCTGGGCATGTATCTCTATTTGTGTGTTCAAAGGGGAATGGAGGATGAGAGTCATTTATTTAATTATCTCTAATGAAGAGACTTACATTTGGGCAACAGAACTTGCTGCTTCTTCATGAGCCTAGAAAAATTAGGTAGAAGAAATACCATCTCCAACTTCCAGAGAAACATTCAAGAAAAAGGAAGAAAATGAGAGGCTCCTTGGGTTCAAAGGCTGATAGGCATTTTAACTAATCTTCTGTTAGTAAAACCTTCTAGAGTCAGCACTTCTGCTTATTTCCACTAATTCTAGCATCTGTGAAGGTTCTCCTGAGACAAGACAACTTGGAATACTTTTTAAGTGTCATAGTTGTAAAAGTTAATTTCATACCACAAATTACTATGAAGTGATGGGTGAGGATTGTTTAATAAAAAACTCAATTTCATTGAATACAGATTTAAGACTTCCTTTGATATTAATCAAGGATTTACTACTGAAGGTCTCTCTGTAGGTTAAAAAAAATTCCAACTTTTAGAATCTCAAAGAATCTATTTTTAGTAAGAAAAAACAATTACACCTAATTTAGATAAACTTAGAATATGTTCTTTCAAAAAACTTACAAAAGACAACTTCAACAAAGAAAAAGAGCTTCAAGAAAAGGTGTTGATAGTTTTCAATATATTTACTTTTATTTCATTAGTTTATTAATTTTGTGCCAGTATTGGGGCTCAAATTTAGGTCATTGTGCTCCTACTTTGCTGTTTTGCTACTGGATAATGCTTTTCTACTTGAGTCACACCTCTAGCTCTAGCTTTTTTGGGGGGGGGGATCTGGTCGCGGGGACTGAACTCTGGGCCTGGGTGCTGTCCCTCAGCTCTTCAGCTCAAGGCTAGCACTATACCACTTGAGCCACAGCGCCACTTCCAGCTTTTTTCTTTTTGCTTATGTGGTGCTGAGGAATCGAACCCAGGGCCTCATGCATGCAAGGCAAGCGCTTTACCACTAAGCCACCTTCCCAGCCCTCTAGCTCTAGCTTTATGCTGTTCATTGAAAATAAGAATATCGGACATGATCTGCCCAAGCTAGCTTTAGGTCTCACTCTCATTTCCCAGTCTCCTCAGTAGCTAGAATACTAGGCATGAGCCATCAGAGATTGACTGCGTATTTACTACGTTCTGAGTCTTATTTTGGGGGCAGAACTAAATAAGAATGTATTATCATTATCCATGTTTTATTGTTTTTGAGAAAAATATGGTTGATAAAATAGTCCAAGGTAGTAGGATATTCAAAGTAATAAGCAAGTCTCCATGCAACTATATGTCATAATTCAACAGAAAAATACTTCAAATTTGATTCTTTCTAAAATATGAGGAGAGAGGATAGACATATACTATTTTAAAGTTAAGTCAAGATGTTGACATCAGAAGCAAGGGGAGTGTAGGCCAGAGGTATTCATGTAAAGCACCAATGACTTTAATAGAAGCAAACCTTGTGGGTGTTTCCAAGATTGTCATATAAACTGTGACAGTTAATCAGATGTAAAGTTAAGAGGTTAGAGGCTGAGATCTGAGGACTACAGTTTGAAATCAGCCTGGGCACACAAATCTGAGAGACTAATTACCAGCTAACTAGCAAAAGCCAGATGTCGCTCAAATGGTAGAGATTCAGCCATGAATGAAAAAAAGCCATGCAAAGTAAATAAATATTATGTGTTGGTAAAATTGAATCTAGTTGTCAATTTATACAAATGAGAATACAACAGTTAAAAATCTGTGCTATTTACTAAATAATATCTTAGTGACTATTCCATATCTATCATATTTTAGATGTTTTTTTCAAAGCTTTGTAGCATTTCTTATACAGTGCTAACATACATTTAAGCAGTTGCTTATTGATGGACAGATGATTGTTTCTAGACTTTTGTTGTTTAAAAAGCTCACATGCGAAGCTACGTATGTTGTCATGTACTTGTATTCTACCTGTATTCTTAGCATTCCATAGGCTCAGGTAGGAGGATCATGAATTCAAGCCTAAGCTACCTAGGGAGACCTTGTCTAAAAAACAAAAACAAAAGCCAAAAACAAACACAAAAAAGACTATGTAAGCATGCTGCTGTATTGACAGTTCATTCGTTTGGAGAAAGTAAGAATCACTCAAAACAGGTAGAAATAGAGTTATTAGAACAAAGGGACAATGCACTACTTTTTACCATAGCAATTTTGAGTAGTTATCAATATACACAACAGAAATGGTAAACATTAAAATGTATTTTGTAGAATGTAAACAACCCTTCCCCACTTTCCACCGGATGATGTCTGGGAGGTATTTTAACCTATTTATGAGATTTTTAGAGCTGATATAACATATAACCAACAGCTTGGCAGCTTAAAATAATAGTTGTTGTTGTTGTTTTTCCTCTTATGGTTCTGGAGACTAACTGCAAATCAAGTTGTTAGCAGGGCCCAGTTCCCTTTGATGGCACTGGGGAGACTCTTTCCTTGCCTCTCTCCTAGCTTCTGATGGTTGCTTGCAATCATTGGCATGCTTTCCCTTGAAAGTGTATCAATAACCTCTGCTTCTGTCATCTCTTTTGATGCTTCGTGGGTATGTCTTCATACCATCCTCCTTTTGAATCAAATACTCCTCTTCCTACAAGGATGCCAGTCATTTAGGTTTGGTTTCCCTCTCATCCAGCATCAGCTCATTTTAACTTGATTACACTACAAATATTTATTTTATTTCTAAATAAGGACACATTCTGAAGTCTTGAATGGCCATGAATTTTGGAGGGTAAACCATTCAGCATAGTAAAATATGTCTGTTCAGGCATATTTTTTATGCAAACAAAAATTCTGCAAGTGTTATTACTGCAAAAACAAATCAGTGGGGGAGGGAAGGAATAGTAGGAGAAAAACAAAGGAGGGAGTAACAATGTTCAACAAGAAATGTACTCATTACCTTACTCATGTAACTGTAACCCCTCTGTACAGCGTCTTTACAATAAAATAAAATTAAATAAAATTAAAAAAAATTAAAAAATGAAATCAAGTTTACAAATACTATTTTACAATTTATTGTTTAAATGAATACTATTTGACCTCAAGCCATGATAACATATATCAATTTATCTCACTTTTAAAAACCTGTATTGTAGTATTATTTAACCAACCCCATGTTAATAGACATTCAGATTGATTCCACTTATTCATTTTTTATAAATGATGCTGTGGTTTTAGAACAGAGCCTAGAAAATTACAGCTCCTGCACTAAATTTGATTTGCTGTCTATTGGTATAAATAAAGTTTTTTTTTAATTTTTGGAAGAGAGGGGAATTTGTTTACTCGTTATATGTGACTCTCATTGCACTACAGTAGAAGAGCTGATTAATTGTGATCTCGACTACATTAACTGACAAGTCAAAACATGTTCAGAAAAGTGTACTGATCTGTGCCTTTAAGGAATACAGGTATGTGAGAGAGTGTGTATGTGTGAGAGAGAATTAGAAACAGATTCTTCTTCCTTTATTGGCAAATACTAAGCTATTTCATCATATTTTGTGAATAGGACAGTGTGTCAAGCAGTATTAGCTATTTTTCTCTCATGATACAAAACCTCATAATATGTAGGATTTGTTGTCCTCAAGGAAAACTCTCAAGTCATTTATTCTGATAAGATTCCATTAATTTTCTTTTTTTTTTTTTGGGTCCGGTCGTGGGGCCTGAACTCTGGGCCTGGGCGCTGTCCCTCAGCTCTTCAGCTCAAGGCTAGCGCTCTACCACTTGAGCCACAGCGCCACTTCCGGCATTTTTTCTTTTTGCTTATGTGGTGCTGAGGAATTGAACCCAGGGCCTCAGGCATGCAAGGCAAGCACTCTACCACTGAGCCACCTTTCCAGCCCCTATTCCATTAATTTTCAAGAAACATAAAGAGCTACAGGCAAACAAAAAGCTACAGGCATCACTGTGTTTTTAAAAACATTGTTAGTATATAATTAATACAATGGTATCTCATTGGTATAGTTATATACATGCATACAATAGTACTTTAATGAAATCTACCCCTCCATTATTCTTTCTTATCACATTTTCCTTTTTAATAGTCTCTGGATCTCATCTATACGCATCATCAATTTTCCTCCATTTTCACCCTAAGTATCATCATTGCCCACTTTGGGAAAAATATCAGAATCCTATTAAATTAAAAAGTCATGATAAAAATCAATTGTCTAAAGAGGGTTTACATGTTAAGGTGCAATGCAAAGACAAAGTGTGCCAGGTTCCTTTAGTAAGAAGGTACTAGTTAGAAACAGACACACACACACACACACACACACACACACACACACACACACACACACACACACACTAAGCAATAGTAAATACCAAAAAAGCAAAAAAGGTGTCAATACAAACTCTCCATCAAGACAACAAAAGAAAATCTGTTTCTATATAGAAAGAAACTTTGTGTCTAGTTGATATATGTGAATGCAGATGTGAACATCATCAGAGAACTTGTACTGTCCTTGTCCTTGTTAAATACACATAGAAAGAGATCCCTTAAGATCTTGCTTTTGAAGATCATAGCTCAATAAAAGTACAAACACATTAGCCCTTTGTGAATGAAAGAGGGAGGGGAAGAAAAGGGGGAGTAGAGGGGGAGGGGAAAAGCAAGGAGAGAGAGGGAGAGGGAGAGGGATGGTGGGAAAGAGGGAGGGAAGGAAGGAAGGAAGGAGGAAAGAAAGAGAAAGAAGGAAGAGAGGAAGGGCAGGTGAAGCAAATAATTTCTTTGTGGTCTATTCTTTGCACAGTTCACGTGGAGAAACAATAAAGTCTTGGATGAAGAAAAGCGTTGTCAGTTGTCAGCCTATGAAGTTCTTCTGCATAGGCATTTGGCCACCCTCTTCCTCATTTCCTTCATCTTTATACCATAGATGATGGGGTTGAGCATTGAAGGCAAGAGAAGGTAGAGATTGGCAAGGAGAATATGGGCATGAGGTGGAATGTGGCGACCGATGCGGTGGGCGATGGAAGAAAAGAGGGCAGGCACATACGTAACAAGGATGACAAAGAGATGAGCAGAGCAGGTGTTGAGGGCTTTGAAGGTGGCATCTCGAGAGTTGAGGCGTACCACAGCCTGCAGGATGAGGGCATAGGAGAAGCCAATGAGAAGTAGATCGAGTCCAACCACAAGCAAGACCACAAAGAGCCCGTAGATACGATTGGGTCTAGTGTGGCTGCAAGCCATTTTCACCACAGCCATGTGGTCACAGTATGTGTGAGGAATGACCCTTTGGCAGAAAGTCAGCCTTTGAAGTAGAAGAGGCATAGGCAGGATCAGGATCACACCCTTGGCCAGAGCCATTAATCCCAGACGCCCAACTAGAGAATGACTCAGAATTGTATTGTAGCGTAATGGCTCACACACGGCCACGAAACGGTCAAAAGCCATCGCAACAAGTAGAGCTGATCGGAAGACAGATGCCCCATGGATGAAAAACATCTGCGTGAAACAGACATTAGCAGCTATGTCTCGATCCTTGAGCCAGAAGATGCACAGGGTCTTGGGCACAAAAGCAAGAGTGGATATAATGTCAGCCGTCATCAGCAGGGCCAGGAGTAAGTACATAGGTGTGTGAAGGGTGGGCTGTGTGGCCACCAGGAAGAGGATAGCTCCATTACCAAGGAGGATAGCCAAAAACATTGAAGAAAAAGGAACTGATAGCCACAAATGCTGTGACTCTAAGCCAGGAATGCCCACCAGAATGAAGCTGGAATGGTTGAGGAGCAGCATGGCAGAAACTGCTGGTGGTGGTACAAGGTGATTTATACACCTGCCAAAGAGACATGTTTGGTGAGTTCCTTGTATTAGTCTGAGATTAATGACATGCTGAGTTGGGGTCTAGGGAGTGATTACATAATTACCTGTTTGAATGATGAAGTCTACTTCTGATTTTAGGTCAACCTCTAACCACCATGATCAGTTTTACAATCTGTCTTTTCTGGGGCTTTGTTTTCTTTTCTGTGTCAGAATGTTGTAGTGAACCTTTATTTTCAACCCTCACATTTGAGCAATTCAGGGACACCTGAAAAAAGAATGGTTGTACCTCTTTGGGAAGATTTCAATGTATACCCCTTATTCCAAGAGTGTTGAGTGGTTGAAGGAACAATATTTGCACTTTTATGTGCTCTCTTTCTTTCCAGGATCTGATTTGTATTGGTGATAACCTTTTCTTCTTCCTGCAGCTGTCTTTTTTTTTTCTTTTTGAGGTGATATCAACCTATGGTACTTACAATGTCCAAATAAGGACACTATCAATTGATCATCTCCTAAGTTAGTACATATGTGCTGTTAGACAATTAAAAAAAAAAAGATTTCCTGAACCAATTTGTGAATCCCTTTCTCTTCTTAACTGGTCTTCATGTGTCAATTGTGTTTATTCTTAATTCTAAAGTATTTGCTCCAAGCTGGTCTGCTGGAATATCTAAGGACATTTGTTTTCTTCATTTCCTAAGATGAATTAATTAGAATTTCTGTCTTCCAGAAATCTACAGGCACTCTAAGCAGTAATTAAATCAAGAACACTTTGCTATTTCCCTTCCCCTTCCCAAATTAGAAAAATGTATATTCAAAATGCAGGGCACCGACATCAAATACAGTGACAACAGGGGTTATACTGTGGAGGAAGAACATAAAAGAGAAACCAGAAATCACATAGTACATTTAAGATACATTAAAAACAATAGCAAGCAAGAAAAAAAAAAACCAGTTGTGTCCCCATCTTGGGGTTCATTTCACTTACCATCATCTTTAAAATTTTTTTTAATGTGAAAATAACGTACAGAGGGATAAAGAAATTCTATATTGCCATTGTTACTTCTAGCAAGAATTCAATTTTCATACTACTGTGTTCAGTATGGGAGAAAAGGATCAGCAATACAAAGGAAAACCCTTGCCTGTATAAGGAAGTAACATTGTCACCAATATTCTTAGCACCATATTAGCACAACCATTTGATTTATAAAAGTGATTCGAGGAACTCTTAGAAGACTTACATTCATACAAACTAAAGAGATACAGATATGTTAGTTCTGACATAAGCAGGAAGCATCAGATAGGGACTACAAGAAGTATTTAAGATGAAAGTAGATATTAAACACTTGGACATGATAAATTATACAGGACTATAGACATCCACACAATGAGTCTAATAGAGGATGTTCTTAGGAGAGGACCACAAAGGTTCAATAGCTTTGTGCATATGATTATGTACAATTTAATGGTTATCAAAATGAGCTCCAAGAAATGGAAACAAGGGGTATTTTGTTATTTTGCTTTCTGTTTTTGTTTTGGATTTTTTCTCCTTTGTTGCTGTTTTTAATTTCTGTACCTTTTGTCTTGTATGTAAGTTTATCTGCTTAGGGGAAGGTAGGGGGTGCACAGAAATGGTGGGAACAATACTCACTGGACACTATGTTGAAAATGAACTATACAACTTGTCAGGGAAAGGGATTGGGAAGAAAAACTGGGAGAAAATGAGGGAAGAGGTGACACCATTCAAATAGAAATGTATTCATTACCTGACTTAAGTAACTTCAACCCCTCTTTATATCAATTTTACAATAACGAAAAAAAAAAGGAAAATAGATATTAAATCAATTGTGTTGCATGGAGCTTCTTCCTTATGGTAAAAGTGTACCTTGGAAAGCCTATCTATAGGAGGTGGCATTAAAGAATATGATTTAGATCTGAATAGAAGTATTGAGTTAGAAGCCCACCACAGAGGACACACATGATTTTAATGATTTTATGATGTTGTGAATCACTGAATTCACTAAAACTATTATAAGATACAATTATCACCATAAAATGTAACATTAAGTTACTCTTTTAGAACCTAATAATATCTGAAAAATGTGTTTCAGGTTCTTTTTGTTCCTTTACCATCTTACCTTCTCACCAGGCTATAAAAGCAGTTCCATCATTGTATTTACATTCTTGTGTTTATATTCTATATCTTTGGTCTTCACTCCCTGTGCTGGACTAATAGAGTAATGGTGTAATTCTATTGAACAACTTCCACCTACTCTTCTCCTCCAGCTGAACAGCTGAATGTAACTTCCAAGAAACATAACCACAGCTCTCAGGTGAATTCCCAATTATAACACATGTCCATCCCTACATCTATGTGAAACACCACACTATTGTTCTCCTCAGTCTGCCACCTCCAAGCAAGAAGATGGTGGTAGAGGGAAACTGGCTGGAATACAGTGTAAACACATGTGGAAATGGAACAATGAAATCCCTCCTGTATAAATATTGTAAGCTAATAACATACCCAAGAAGATGATCTTTCTACTTTGTAGAAATGAAAATGAAATTTACTCATTGTAGAAATGAAAAGGAAATTTACTCATTTCTCCAACGCCCCCTAGTGCTGACCAGGGCCATTGGCACCCACACTGTCTTCCTATGAATTCTCATTTAAGGTTTACCCATCTGCATCTGAAATGAGTTACAATTGCTACTGCAGTGAGGCTCCTCTCTCCCACCTCCCAGACACTGAATCTGCGAGTCTCACTTCTTTCACGGTTACAGCTAGCTTTCAAACAGCTGCTGGCATCACTCCTCATTGCTCTTTCTGCTTCTCTTGCCTCTAAAATTACTTGCTGCTCCCAGAGCAGCTATGCCATCTTGAAAATCTTTGGACATAGAAATAACATGCTAGCTTAACCCTCAATGGCTTCCTATGCTATAAAGAAGAAAATAGGATTCTGTATGCATCATGATGTTTAAAGCACCCTGGCATAGGGTCCCCATGAGTATTCTCAATCCTCACAAAGTGTAAGGCAGCATCTGGGTTCAGCTTATTCTATCTTCTACCACCTCTCACCCTGTGTGTCCTGTTCTTAGCCATTTCACTGTGTCTGTGTTAGTCCTGGGGCTTGAACCCAGGAACTTGCACTCTTGTTTGACTTTTCCACTCAAGTCTGGCACTCTACTGCTTGAACCAGACATCCAGTCCTAGCATTTTGCTGGTTAACTTGGCTGGTTTTGAACCATGATCCTCAGATTTCAGACTCCTGAGTAGTTAGGATTACAGGGGTTGGCCACCAGCACCTGGCTTGTTTTTCAGTCTGATAAGCTTTTCCTGCCCCACAGTGCTTACTCTGGCTCTTCTATCCCTGAAAACCTTCATGTCAGTGGCTCCTTATTTAAACATGAATCTGTGCTTCATTGCATCTTGAACTTCAATTTTATGTGATATGAAATGGCCTAATATCTTAAAAAAAAACCTTTGTTTCTAAACATCTTTATACTTCATGGAAAAGAAAAGTGATTCACAGCAGACTGAACATTAGATAGATATTCTGAGGACTTTCACAATTCTGAAACCTAGGTTCCAGCAATTGAACCTGGAAGTACAGATTGGTGCACAGCAGCTTCTATTCTTTATATTTTATTTTTTTTTTGCTGGTCGTGGGACCTGAACTCTGGGCCTGGGCGCTGTCCCTCAGCTCTTCAGCTCAAGGCTAGTGCTCTACCACTTGAGCCACAGTGCCACTTCTGGCTTTTTCTGCTTATGTGGTGCTGAGGAATCTAACCCAGGGTCTCATGCATGCAAGGCAAGCACTCTACCACTAAGCCACCTTCCCAGCTCCAGCAGCTTCTATTCTTTAGAGCAGGAACTTCCCTGTGCAGACATATTAAGAATGACTCAGCTCAAGAGTTAAGGCTAAAACTAGTTATACGAGTATATGAAGTAGGTCTTCATGCTTAGTTTCTTCTCTGTTTTTTGTCTCCTAGCCCCCATTCTTCTTTGTTTTTCTTTCTTCAGTATGCACATTTTATAGATAGCCACATCGATCTATCTATCTATCTATCTATCTATCTATCTATCTATCTATCTATCTATCTATCTATCTATCTATCTATCTATCTATCTATCTATCTATCTATTGCCAGTTCTGGGGCTTGAACTGGGCGCTGTCCCTGAACTTCTGTTGCTCAAGGCTAGCGCTCTACTACTAGAGCCACAGTGCCACTCTGGTCTTTTCTGTTTATTTGGTGCTGAGGAATCAAACTCAGGGCATACGAGGCCAGCACTCTACCACTAAGCCACATTCCCAGCCTCAAAGTTCAATAAATTTTATAACAGATATGAAAGAGTCTATGGAGCTTAAGATGACTCTTCCTCACACAAGGCATAGAAAATCTTGAAGAAGTCAAATTTACCATAGCCCCAACAAGAAGATTGATGCAAGTTGTTTTAATTACATAAGTAAGAACTTACCTGGAAATGGTCTACTACATTCTTCCTACCAACTGCTTTGCTTTTGGTAACCAGAGTCTTGACATTCGAAAGTCACAGCTTGGATCTGCCTATCAAAATCTTCGGAGCTACCCTCCCTCCCCTCTCCGGTGCTCATTCACTGGAAGGGAAAAACCCACAGGATGAGCTTTCTGCCCACCCTAGCTCTTATCTTGAATTTCTTTCCTGCAATATGACACAAATGCTTTCTTGTTACAATGGGTAGAGGCTCTTAGGATATATAAAGAGAATTTGAGCTCTATTATTTCATCCTTTAAGAATTCTAGGCACAGCCATGGCTCTTTAGAGACCAAGAAAATAAGGAGAGTACAAGTTCATTAAGAGATCCCACTGGACTTTCATTTAAAGGGCACTCTGACCCCAGAGGAAAGGGGGTAATTTTACCTGTTCCTAGTTTCCCTGTCATAGTAAGTCTTTACCTGGATATGTAGTTTCTTTTCACTTTTGCCCAAATAGGAGCAGCTTTGTGGTGACATCTTTACCCTGGGAAATCCACAGATTCTTTTCATCATCTGGATTTTACAATTAAACTTTCCTCTCTTCCTGAAGATAAACTTTAAATAATTTTAGACATCATTTTGAGATCGTAGGGAAATCGGTGTGGTATTCTGGGGAAATCTCAATGATATTGAGAAAAATTTTGCCCTTTTGTGTTCATTGATTAGTACATTCTTTTATTTCTAATTAACAATGCCAGATAGGTAACTTGAATGTGTGAGTCTACTTTGCTTTTACTCTTTTCACCCAAGTGATATTCCAGTAGTAATTTGACACTAACTTCTATGGCTTTTTTTTTTTTTTTTTTTTGGTCGGCCGTGGGGCTTGAACTCTGGGCCTGGGTGCTGTCCCTCAGCTCTTCAGCTCAAGGCGAGCGCTCTACCACTTGAGCTACAGCGCCACTTCCAGTTTTCTGGTGGTTTATTGGAGATAGGAGTCTCACGGTCTTTCCTGCCCGGGCTGGCTTTGAACCAGCGATCCTCAGATCTCAGCCTCCTGAGTAGCTAGGATTACAGGCGTGAGCCACCAGCGCCTGGCTACTTCAAGGGCTTTTAATAATCTACAGGGCCTAACAAAGCAAGTCTTTTCACCTTGCTCTCATAAACTTGACTAATCTTAGATCCTTTTATTTTCATATAAATTCCATTATCCATCCATAGAATTCCTCTTGGAGTTTTCATTGGAGTTGCATCTACTTCATAGCTTCTTAGGGGAGATTGGATGTCTTCATAGGATCGAGTCTTTTGTCCAGGTTTATAGTGCTGTTCTCTTTAATCACAGACATTCTATTCAAGAAAAACACTGACAACAATTTTTCACAATTTTGCCCATCTATTTATGTTTATATTGTGTCTGTCAATAATCATATTGAACACTTTTAGCATGCTGCCAAATTCTCTGCAAAATCTCTTACACTTTCCATATAAAGTTATGCTTCTTTATTTAGAAATTTTATTAAGTAGTTTTACACAAACAATCCAATTCCACAACTCAAAGTATGAGTACTATGCATCTTGAGCAATGTCGCCCTTTCTTTCCTCATTTGATTCCTACCCTCAAGTTACATAGTTGAATTTTTACATAATATACTTTGAATATAGTAACTGCATTGCATCCTTCCTTCCTCCGTTGCTATTCATTTCTCCCTTCATTTTCCTCCCCTCAAAACATGTTTCTTTTTTCTGCTATTCATGTTGTTAAACCGTCCTTTCATGCTCCTCATTCCCTTTATTAGTAGTCTCCCCCTTATAACATGGCTATGACCTTCTAGCTGGTGCTCAGGATACAGAGCAGAACTCAGAGTAGATACCGCAGTATTATTGCCTCAGGAGCATTTCGGTGTGCTCCAGATCTTCACCATTTGCCTCACATTTCTTTTTTTTTTTTTTTTGGGTCCAGTCGTGGGCCCTGAACTCTGGGCCTGGGCGCTGTCCCTCAGCTCTTCAGCTCAAGGCTAGTGCTCTACCACTTGAGCCACAGCGCCACTTCTGGCTTTTTTCTTTTTGCTTATGTGGTGTTGAGGAATCGAACCCAGGGCCTCATGCATGCAAGGCAAGCACTCTACCACTGAGCCACCTTCCCAGCCCTTGCTTCACATTTCTAACTGTCTTGAGTCACAAGTACCTGTGACTACTGGCTTCTCATCATATTATTATATGTCTATATGACTTTCATAGGCTAATATTTTTATAGACCTATGATGCAAATTTTCATTAGGGTTTTATAACATTGTATAATATTTTTACTGCCTTATATTCTGTACCTATCTTATGGTCTCCCCCCTCCATGATAATACTGGAGTTTAGATTCGGATCCTGGACTGGCTAGGCAGTCCTGAATAGGCTACTTGAGCCACATTTCTAGCCTTTTTTTTCCTTTTGGATTTTGGAGACAGAGTCTTATGTAGCCCAGTTTGATCTCAAATATTTATCCTGTCTCCTCTTCATAATTTCTGGAATTACAGGCATGTTCCACCCTCAGTACTATTTCCTCTTTCTGAGAATGATTTTATGTGTCCTTTTCCTTCTCTCAAACACTTCAGATTCCTTACAGAGTACACAAATAATGAGACAGGGCAGGAAGAAAGAGAGAGAGCTAGAGACAGAGAAAGAAGAGGAGAGAGGAGAGGAAAGGAGAGGAGAGGAGAGGGAAGGAAGGAAGGAAAAATGAAAGAAGAAAGAAAGAAAAGGAAAGACAGACAGACAGACAGACAGAAAGAAAGAAAGAAAGAAAGAAAGAAAGAAAGAAAGGAAGGAAGGAAGGAAGGAAGGAAGGAAGGAAGGAAGAAAGCCCACTGAACAGATAGCAGGAATTACATTTTGCAATCCTAGGCATGCGATAAAGCTAGTTTCAAGCTTCTCCTCTGTCAAGGAAGTTCTAAGCTCTCTTTCAAGCTTTGCCCTCTGATTAAGTCAGGCCACTCATTCTCTAACTCATCAGACTATGGTGTTTTAGTGCATTTGTGCAATCCCTTTGAAGCAACACCTCTGTTAAGGGTTTCAATAATGAATGTGTGTGTGTGTGTGTGTGTGTGTGTGTGTGTGTGTGTGTGTACAGCTGCTACTTCCCTTTTCTATACTAACTCTCAAAAGAGTATTTCTAATAGTCAAATGGAAGCAGAAGGAAGGTTCTAAGGAGTACAGTTTAGCCGAGCCAAGATGACATGGCACAGAACTATTATTACCCATATCTCTCTCCAGAACTTAGGAGAGGTGGGCCTGTTTAAGAAACATGAATAAGAGACTTTCAAAAGATTACTTTTGCCTGTTTTATTTTAATTTAAAGAGTATTAAAGGGTTCTGGAATGTACTTTACACTCTGGACAGAGAAGAATTTTTAGGATAGGGATCTAAAAAAGGAAAGCGGCTACAAATTGTATCTGCTTTAGATTTTTAAGACAATTTATTGAACACGGTAGTGGTAGCTACATTGTTCTGTAGAACAATCAACCAGGAATATGAAGTAGATAAGAATTTGGAGAAGAATATCTAGCTAATATTCTTTCTTCTTATGTAAGAAGAAAAATAAGACTAAAAATAAAAATACCCAGCCAGGCACTGGTGGATCATCCCTGTAATCCTGAAGAGGCTGAATCTAAAGATCGCAGTTTGAAGCCAGCCTAGGCAGAAAAGTCCTGGAGACTCATATCTCCAATAAAGTACTTAGAAAAAGCCAGAAGTGGAGCTGTAGTTCAAGTGATAGATCTTGAACCTTGAGTAAAAGAAGCTCAGGGACACTGCTCAAGCAATGAGTTCAAGCTCCAGGACTGGCAAAACAAACAAACAAACAAATAAATAAATAAGGGAAGGATGAGATAGTGGGAGAAAAACAAAGGAGGAGGCAACAATACTGGATATGAAATGTACTCATTACCTTGCTCATGTAACTGTAACCCCTCTGTACAGTATTTTTACAATAAAAAAAACAGTGAAAAAAAGAAATACCATTTGACTGCTATACCACTTACTTCTAGGTATATATAAAGGAATTTAAGCCAGCATATAATGAGATGTATGTACATCCATGCTTAAGGCAGAACTATTCATAAAAGCTATGGAGTTAGCTAAGGCACTTGGTCAATTGATGAATGGATAAAGAAACATGATACATATATACAGGGCTGGGAAGGTGGCTCAGTGGTAGAGTGCTTGACTTGCATGTCTGAGGCCCTGGGTTCGATCCCTCAGCACCACATAAGCAAAAACAAAAAAGCCGGAAATGGCGCTGTGGCTCAAGTGGTAGAGCGCTAGCCTTGAGCTGAAGAGCTGAGGGACAGCGCCCAGGCCCAGAGTTCAGGCCCCACGACCGGACCCCCCCCCCAAAAAAAAGAAAAGATACATATATACAATGGAGTATTATTCAGCTATAAAGAATGAAAATTTATTGTTTCCAGGACAATGGATGAAACTGGAGATCATTATTTTAAGTGAAATAAGCCAGAATCTGAACGACAATTATCACATAGTCTCTGATATGTAGACTCTATATCTAAAAAATCCTGACAGCAATGTAAAAATGGATTTCATATTAATTATGTACAATTAACATATACTAATAAGATTTTAATAAAGTAAAATACTTTGAAGTATCCATTTTCTTCAAGGAGTGGTCCTTAAAGTATGATGTATTTACTAGCTGCATCAGATTCCATTGGGAGCTTATTGAAAGAAGGGAAAATTTTGAGGTCTGATTCTTTTTTTTTTTTTTTTTTTTTGGGTCCGGTCGTGGGGCCTGAACTCTGGGCCTGGGCGCTGTCCCTCAGCTCTTCAGCTCAAGGCTAGCGCTCTACCACTTGAGCCACAGCGCCACTTCCGGCTTTTTTCTTTTTGCTTAATGTGGTGCTGAGGAATCGAACCCAGGGCCTCAGGCATGCAAGGCAAGCACTCTACCACTGAGCCACCTTCCCAGCCCTGAGGTCTGATTCTTAACTGTAGATGAATGGTCTATATATTTGCAAATGCTACAAGGAATTTTATAGTGTAATAAAACATGTATACTACTGGTTTAGAGATTCTCTTGGAGCTAAGGTTAAGCATATGTAGTTGGCCAAAACTCATATCTAGTAGGTGCCTATAATGTTTAATGCAAGTATAGATTGCCTTAGAGAAGATGTAGTTGGAGAAGAAGATAATCAGAGGAACATTTCAACAGGTAAAGGGGTGGGGGTAAAGCAAATTTCAGCTGCAGTATCAATTTCTGACAGCCACTTTGCATAATGTCAAGTCCTAAGTGATATAGGAACTGTTCTCTGGGACGAATAGTTTAATGACTTGCAGAAGGCCTGCGACGTATAGTGGATTAATTATATTAAGGCTATGCCAACTGAACTCTGTGTATGAAAGTCCTGGTACCAAGAGTGATTGAGTCCCATAGGAAACAGGCTGTAGGCTTAATGTAATGATCTCTTTGTCAGCACAGCTTATGGAGATGAGCATAATGAGTAGGTTCCCAGCAAAAGACACCAGGAGATGCAAGTTTGATAATGTCTAATATTCAAGCTGTGTTTGCCTTTCTCTCTTCCTAGGTAAGTGTTCTACCTACATTTCATATAGGAGTACAATTTTCTGTGAGTTATATTACCACAGGTATCTTTTACAGGCATCATAAAATCATGGCAATGCATCTTACAAAGCCAGTCATAATGTAACCGTGCAACCATGGCCAGTATGAAAGCATGTACAGTAACTTCTTCATAATAGTCAAGTCCCAGGAAGGAGAGAACACAGCAGAATAGCCAGGAGCAATCACAGAGAAGAAAGGAAGGGAAAGCACATTTTAGGATTCTTGAGGAATGGAGCTGCAATAGAAAAGAGGTGGGCCCCAGATCATGCGATCACAGCACAGTGACAGATCCGTGGCCCCCAATGTTAACTGTGTTTAGGTAAGAAGTGTCAGTAGGGCAATATAAGGAACAAGGGAAAAAATGAAAAGGAAGAGAACAAGTTCCCAGGGAATAGAACTACAGCGACAATTTCCTGCCTCTTTAGCAAAAGTATTTAGCTCCATTTTCACATTTGGACCTGGCCAACTAGAAGAGAAAAGCGTGGATGCTCAATTTTCTTAGACACATAGAAACCATCTCCCTAGATGGTGCTAGTTTTAAATCCACTGCAATTCACCCAATTCTCAGGGGGCTGTGGTAGATTTCATCAGGATAACTACCTTTGTGTCCTGTATTCAGATAGTTGAGGATGGGCAGAGACTGGTAATAATTCTTGTAATCTTCAAAGGATGCTTCCACAATGTGGTGACTTCTCATTTCTTCTCTTTCAAAGTCATGTGAGTCTGGGCTCAGAAAACTCTGGAAAAGCATTCGTTAGCTTTCAAGAGAAGTTTGTATGTGCAATTGTGGTTGTGGGAAATTTATTTCAAAGCAGGGCTAGTGAGACTTATAGATCAGGAAAGCAAATTCTTCTGAAAACTGTTTCTATGAAGTTTGATTTGGAGTTTGCAGCAACAGCAGCAGCAACTTCTGGAGTTGCTGGGCATTATTGTTTAGCATTAGGATGACTCCTTGGAAAGTAGGGCATCTTGGAGAATTGCCAGTGAAGAAATAAACAAGTGATATACTTAGCCAGATAGCCAAGGCAGTGGGAGGCACAACAGTAGGCATTTACTATGATATTCCTGCAATTGCTAGTAAATAATTCCTCAGAAAATGCTACAGCATTGCCTAACGAGGCAGACACAGCCAAGATCAATAAGAAATGGGGCAAAGGAATCATCAGAACCTGAACAATGGTCAACTTTGAGCTCCCCTTCCCCAAGCATTCTCACATTAGACAGAGGTAGCCCAGTTTAATTGAGTTCTTCAAATCGACTTTGTGGCATGGTTTCAAAGCATAGGGAGTCTTTCATTTGTATTCTTTTCTTACTTGTGATGTTAGAACTTCTGTCTTACTGAAATGTCTTTAAGGTCATAATAATTGTTTAGTGATAGGGTCAGAGGGACAGCTTCAAAGGGGAGTGCACATGAGAATGGTAAGACAAGTTTATCAGTATGACAAAGTATTTGGTACAAGGAACATGTGAGAATAGGTATCTGGGAGTTCGGTGGAATAACAATGCGAGTGGAAAGGAGTAAGAGAAGGAGTGTGTGGTCCCACAAAGGGTGTGTGTGTGTGTGTGTGTGTGTGTGTGTGTGTGTGTGTGTGTGTGTGTAAAGGTTGAGGTTCCTTAGAAAGAAAAGACTATGGGACTTAAAATTGATGATGTTATATTAATCAAATTAGGACCCAATCTAGTCAGGTGGTATATGGAAATCCATGCCAATTTATACAGGGGAAAAATAGTTATAGAACATAGAACCAAAAATCTCAAGAACAGGAAGGGCTTGCAGAGAATTATCAAATTAACCTTCCATTATTCAGGTGAGTGATTCTGTGAGGAAATCGAAAGCTGTAGACACGGATGGCATACACTAAGTGGTTGGGAGGAATGTGGTGATTGAGGCTCCCCTGCCTCTTCAGTCTGACTCCATGTCTATTCTGTGCTCTGTAGAGACTCACGTTAGTTCAAGGAACATTCCTGGATCATAGCTGACTGTATCTAGTTTGGCTGAGAGCAATCATTGAAACTGATTATTTTCTTATCTCCTAATGAGACACTATAGTACATACAGAAAAAAATTACAAAGTTTATTTGTTTATCAACAAGTTGGTCTTACAAAGAGACAAACTACATTGAGTATAAAGCAACTAATTATTTATAGAGATATAAGACTAAACTCTTCTTGGTGAAAAAACTGCAGAGAAACACTTGTTTTGGCTATGAAATTATTTTCCCATTATAAAGAAAACTACTACATGGTAAATGACACCTATTCAGCACCTACTATAGGCCACACAATTCCATAGCTACCTTTTTTTTTTTTTTTGCAAAGAGTTGTTATTCCAGGTTACAGAGGAAACTCTAGGATTCCACTGAAAATTGATTTATTTGACCCAGCACTGTTAATCGGAGGGAAATACAAAGTTTTATGTCCAGTTTGGTGTATTCCAAAGTCAAACTGATTTTTAACCATAGCTCACTGATGCTTTAAGAACTCCAAACCCCTGTGCCTCAAAAATGTCCTTTCTCTTCAAAGGATATAAGCAGGCAAGCATGAAATGGGGTGTGCAAACTAGCCTGAATATTAAGAGGAGGTTTACAACATGTTAAGTTACTAATTGTAGGGAACTCTGAAGCTGAGCTGTGAGATCTGGAAGGGTTAAGAGGTTGGAAGGCCACCTCAACAGATAGTGCTAGAAGGGCTGAGAACTGGACCTTGAAAGACAGATAAAGTGGAAAACATGATTGAATTTGCCTGGGTTGCAATCTTCTCTCCCAAAACAATAAGGGAGTCAGCTATCCACACAAACTCCATTTTGTCTCTATGATTGTAATAATAGTAAACAGCCTTGTTCTCTGCATGTACCCATGGTAACCCTCCCTGTACTAAACCTAATAGATAAACTTGCTAACTGGAATTTGGATTTCAGAAACCCGTGAGCACTGAATCCTCTAGCTCCACACTTGCTTAACTCTTTCTCTGTCTTTCCTCATTTCTTCGGCTCCAGTATCCTGTTGTGCAGTCCTAGATTGTGGGTAGCAACAAATAATGGTCATGTATTTGGTCAAGTCCATATGTTTTATCCTCTGGTATGTTTCTCCTTAGGGAAGATAAATACCTTGCTTGAATCGATTGGAAACCTAGCTATTTGCTGGCACTATCCTCCCAGGCATAATCTCACATAGCAGTGTGTTCAAGGCCTTTCAACTCCCCGTTGAACTATCCTTCTCTTCAGGGAAGGCCATGTGGTTTATTGGCTCTGAGCTGCAATTAGAGGAATATTGTCACCAGCCTCCACTCCTTCTGTTTGTTCCCATCTCTGTGAGAACCACACTAAAATGCTGGTAATTGATCTTGTTAACTGACATGTTTGGGCTTTCTGATATTGTGTAGTCTCTTAGGAACCCTTTACATGACAATAAAGGAACACTTGTGTGGTCCAAAAATGCAGTATCTTTTCTGAATTTATTTTTCCAGTGATTACATACACTGTGTGGCTAGTCCCTGAAGGAGTAGGAGAGTTTGCCTCTCCTTGTTTGCATGTCCATGCAGAGTGAGAGAATTGTGGCAAACTCTTAGTTTCCCATGGAATATTCTCCAGCTCCTTACAAGTCCTGGCTTTTTGCTTTTTTTTTTTTTACAGACCTGTACATGATCTGATTTCTAGAATAGGGCTGGTTATATACAGCATGCACATTCAACAGCTGTGCTTCAATAAGTGCATGTGAATTTCTGAGTAGTGAATTTCTCATTCTTATTTTTTCAAACTCACAGGGAAAATGATTTCTCATCTTACATCCTAACAACCACTACTGTTTCTCCCTACTTCCTTTTCCATTGAGCCCTGTCACACAAATTTTTTTCTACTTAACTCTCCCTAACTATGGATGAGTCCCTTTTGGGGTTAGCAGTGTAGGAAATGAAGCATAATGAGGGAATGAATTAGACTTTTCCACAAACAACAAGTGATTACTCATGAGGTACAAGTCAAGGTAAGCTTACAGAATTCCTGCTTGTCCCTGTGAAAGAATGAGACCTGGGCTGTACTTTTTTAAAAATCACCAAACACTGTAGACAGAATATAGTAAAGAATTGGTAGAGGAGAGGGTAGGTACAGGTTGAAATTGTCTGTTTTAGACATAGAATGAAGTTCAAAGAAGTTAACTTCAACACATAGGGGAAAGGAAAAAATAGATATGTAAAGGGTTGGCAAAGAGCTTTATGCAATTTCAGATGGTACAGCAGGCCTATATAAAAATATCAATATAAAAAATATCAAAGCTGGAAGCTACTAGGGTAATATTAAAACAAAAAAAAAATCACTAAGAATCAACTCCAAATCTCCATCTAGTCTAACTCGGAGGACATGAAGATTGAATGTCCAACATTACTCAGCGAGCTGTGCTCTTGGCTTGTGTTTTAGGCTAATTGTTTCATCTAATCTCTTCCTATACTTCATAAAATCATGTTGGGAATTTGGTATATTCCTAAAATCATGCAGTATGTTCTCTCCCCCCCCCACTCTCTTTTTTTTAAGATGAGAACCTTCATCCAGGAGATAATTAGGGTTTGTCTAAATGCTTACTTGAGACCTTTCTCATAATTATTTACTTTATTCAAGAAATAGTATATGTTAAGAATCATGCAAAACATTTTACAAATATTAAGCCATCAATCTAAAGTATAGATACTGATCTAAGTACCATTTTATGGATGACGGAGTTTTGCCCGGATGGGAAAGCTAGGAGCCATCATATTTTTGTTGTGTGCTGTCTTTCCAGGTCATATGATATTGTATGGGAGCTTCTGACCACAGAAGATGTCCAGCACGATTGGCCAAATCATGGAATCTCCTAATTACACTCACCTGGATCCTTCTATCTTCTTTCTCCTGGGCATCCCGGGTCTGGAACAATTCCATCTGTGGCTCTCGCTCCCTGTGTGCTGCCTGGGCACAGCCACAATTGTGGGCAATGTCACCATCCTTGTGGTCGTTGCCACTGAACCAACCTTGCACAAACCTGTCTACCTTTTCCTGTGTATGCTTTCAACCATCGATTTAGCCGCCTCCTTCTCCACTGTTCCCAAGCTACTGGCAATCCTCTGGTGTGGAGCGGGGCACATCTCTGCTTCTGCGTGCCTGGCCCAGATGTTCTTCATTCATGCCTTCTGCATGATGGAATCCACTGTGCTGTTGGCCATGGCCTTTGACCGCTACGTGGCTATCTGCCATCCACTCCGCTACGCTTCTGTACTCACTGACACCATCATTGCCCGCATTGGGGTGGTAGCTATGGTGCGGGGCTCCCTGCTCATGCTCCCATGCCCCTTCCTCATTGGGCGTTTGAGCTTCTGCCAAAGCCATGTGATCCCACACACGTACTGCGAGCACATGGCCGTGGTGAAGCTGGCCTGTGGAGACACCAGGCCGAACCGTGTATATGGGCTGACAGCGGCGCTGCTGGTCATCGGGGTGGACTTGTTCTGCATTGGTCTCTCCTACGCCCTCATTGCCCAAGCCGTCCTTCGCCTCTCATCCCACGAAGCTCGATCCAAGGCCTTGGGGACCTGTGGCGCCCACGTCTGCGTCATCCTCATCTCTTACACGCCAGCTCTCTTTTCTTTCTTCACACATCGCTTTGGCCACCACGTGCCACACCACATTCATATTCTCTTGGCTAATGTGTATCTGCTCTTCCCACCTGCCCTTAACCCTGTAGTCTACGGAGTTAAGACCAAGGAGATTCGTGAAAGGGTTGTCAGAGCATTTCAAAGGGGACAGGGAACAGGGTCCAAGGCACCTAAATAACCCCAGAATAGAGAAGAGATATAGTAAACGTAAAATGCAAAACACAGCTTTCCAAGATTCATAAGGCCTCAGTATTTCAGACTAGAAAACGTTTGATAATATCCTCTGTAGAAACTTCTGATCATTTCTTTTCTTTATCCTCTCTCTCTCTCCTTCTTTCGTCTGGTGATGGGGCTTGAACTCTGGGCCTTGGCACTGCCCCTGAGCTCTTCAGCTCAAGGTGAGCGCTCTACCACTTGAGCCACAGCCGCTACTTCCGGTTTTCTGGTGGTTAATTGGAGATAAGAGTCTCATGGACTTTCCTGCCTGGCCTGGTTTTGAACTCCATCCTCAGACCTCAGCCTTCTGAGTAGCTGATCATTTCTAAGAATGATGATCACAGGGAGAGCAAGGCGCTTTAGCATTCTTCCTTTTGATCTAGGCAAATGTAAACACAGGAAGATTCTTGCAAGCTTGGTGGTACCTAGACATTGAGAGTAGCTACTTCTGCCTTGGAGAAAGTCTCTCCATTCCAGTTCAGAAGAGCCTCTGCATGGTTATGAGGTCTCCTCATGTCCTGGCCCCTTCCCACTACTTACAGCAGGGATTTCTGGTGTCATATTTTAGTCTGTCACTGATACCTTACCATGGGTAAGGATTTGGAGATAGGACAATAAAGTTCCAGTTAAAGAAATAAGAATCACAAGGGATTTAGGATGCGTTTGCACAAATCCTATATTCTCCATCAGAGCTTCAAATGAGGAAAAGGAAAAAGATCCATTACCACCCACAATACACCTTAGCAGAAGAACGAGGGATTGAAACAGAATTTTTTGGTATAGAACATTGAGACTTCTCTGGTTGAGGGTACAGGAGAGATTGGGAATTGGCTATCTACCTCACAAATACATTACTGTCTCCAGCCCTTAGAAAGCAAATTTAAGCAAGCCCAAATGACACTGGATTTAACCTTCAGTGCATAACTTGCAAATATTTTTACACATTAATATCATTAAGATGGACTTCCAGAAATCACTGCTTCTTATTTTTTGAATGGGCAAAGGACAGTCACTTATCAAAATCAGAATGAAGGCTTTCGCGATTCACTCACTCACTTGTGATTTGGAAGAAAAATGCAGATTAATCTTAGTTAATTGTAAGTGGTATAAAGCTCTAAACTGCATCTATGAAATTAGGACAGGAAACTGATTATTATACTTGCTGTGCCTTCTGAACTCTAAGACAAGTAACTTTAGAAATTGCTCTATTAGAACATTCTAGTAACAATGATCATTTTTAAAATTTTGTAGTTACCTTTAGTTTACAAAGGAATTGCCATGTAACAAAGCAGTTTATGAATACAGTATATCGTGATCAACATTTTCATCCATCCCTTTCACTTTGATTTTATTCCTATTACATATTTTCTGCCTGTCAATCTCTCAGTAAGCCACCCTGTATTGTTAGACGGATGATGCAGTCCCTACCAACACCCCAATATTTACAACATTCACAAAGTTTCCCATTCCTGGGAAATATCAGTACCGAGAACAGAAAATCAAAATTCAGGGCTGGGAAGGTGGCTCAGTGGTAGAGTGCTTGCCTTGCGTGCTTGAGGCCCTGGGTTTGAGTCCTCAGCACTACATAAACAGAAAAAAAAAAAGCCAGAAGTGGCACTGTGGCTCAAGTGGTAGAGCGCTAGCCTTGAGCTGAAGAGCTGAGGGTCAGCACCCAGGCCCAGAGTTCAGGCCCCACGACCACCCCCCCCCCCACACACACACAAAAAAAAGAAAATCAAAATGCATCTGTTGAAAGCTTCAAGTCTTGGGAAAATAAATGTTCTGTTCTGATTGGAATACTTCAAGTAGGTGGGGAAAACTATATATATATATACATATATATATATATATATATGTATATATATATATAGTAATTTAATAAAGTATATTGGGTAAATTTTCAAAAGGAAAGTTAAACATTATTTCACTATAGGAATCGGTAATGCAGGGGATGACACTGATTCTAATAGTTTATTTTAATTCTCAAAGGTTGATAGTCTTCATATCTTTTTTAAACTGACCCAAAATTCTAGTGGGCATGGTACTAAGTTAATATAATCTCAGCACTCAGGTGATTGAGATAATAAAGTCATGAGATTACAGTCTGCCAGGACTATGCAGCAAGACCTTAAAGCACATCAATTATACATACAATTTTAAATACTTTATTTCCTCCAGTAGATTTACTTTGAATTATTTTCAAACGGACAGTCTTGCCAGCTCAAAACCCTACAACCACAATTCTGGAACAATCCTATACTGGAGGGCATGGGTTCCTGTACTCAGAGTGTGGAGCATACCTGAGAGAAGTTCACAGATACATAGATCTGAAGAGATTTCAATGTCACATGTCCATGGTTTAACCTGTCCATGGTCTATAATAGTAAGTTTCATCACATTCAGCTCCCTATACAACTTCTGCTCTAAAATGTTCCATCAATTTTTGTCTCCTAAATATACATGATACCATTAGAGGTAAATTATCTCTCCAGGTACTGGTGGCACTTGCCTGTAATCCTATTTAAGAGGCTGAAATCTGAGGATCGAGGTTCAAAGCCAGTCTAGGCAGGAAAGGCTGTGAGATTCTTATCTTCAGTTAACCACCAGAAAACCAGAAGTGGTGTTGTGGCTCAAGCGGTAGAGTGTTAGCCTTGAACTGAGGAGATCAGGAACAGTGCCCAGGCCTTGGGTTCAAGCCCTATGACTCACACACATGCAAAACAAAACAAAACAAGAAAAACACAAAAAATCCCAACAACAACGAAAACACAACTATCTCATTACACAACTATCTTCACACATTTTTTTGAATGTGTTTAAACATTGGGCTTTGAACTCAGGGTTCCTAGCTCTTACTTTGCTTTTTGCTTACAACTGACATTCTACCATTAGAGCCACACCTGTACTTCCAGCTTCCTATTTTTGTTCTGATTTTGGGGCTTGAACTCAGGGCCTGAAGCTTTTGTACTCAAGGCTGGCATTCTACCACTTGAGCCACAGCTCCACTTCTGTATTTTGGAGTGATTAGTTGTAGATAAGAGTTTCCCAGACTTTCCTATCTGGGCTGTCCTTGAACTGTAATTCTTAGATCTCAGCCTCCTGAGTAGCTAGAATTACAAGCATGAGTCACAGATGCCCAGTCCATCCAGCATTTTGCTGGTTAACTGGAGATGAGAATCTGCCAGACTTGTCTGCCCTAGCTGGCTTTGAACCATGATCCATATATCTCAGCCTCCTGAGTAGCTAGGATTACAGGTCCTTGAAGTTACAAATCCTTTCTCTCAGCTTCCAGAGTGTTGTATCACCACATATGGCTATAAAATTTATAAATTTCCAATCTTAAAGGAATTGAAAAAGGATAAAAATTTTGAATGAGGCCCATAAAGAAAAAAATAAATAAAAACAAAAATTTAAAATATAAAGTATCAGTATCTTTAGTTACTAAGCTATTGTAACTTCAGAATTTTCCAAACCAAGTTGGCAAATTTAAATTTATGATTATCACTGTCACTATGGTTTAAGTTTAGCCAATGTATCATTTAACTGATATATTGAACTTCATGGGTCCTAATACTTTGAATATATGAATAAAACTAATTCTGAATGATTAACATTGTCTTTATGAAAAAGGAAATTAAATACTTAGGTACTTTTAATATGCATTAATATCTCATATTGGAAATGTCTTTGTCACTTTAGTTAAAATAATCGAGAAAATTATCTGTTCATATTTTAGGAGATTCCTATGGGTAATTAAATTTTCAACTGACTGTTGTATGAGTCATGTAGTTAAAAAGACAGCAGAATTAAAGACAAAAACTAGATATATTTAATATAAAATATAGAGAGATAAATTAAAAGTCTATGTTTGTATATATATATATGTATATATATAAAATATACTTTTTTGTGCAGGTACTAGGGTTTGAACTCTGGTCTGGTACATTTGTTCAGCTTTTTTTGTTGTTGTTGGTTGTGGGGGCTGAACTCTGGGCCTGGACCCTGTCCCTCAGCTCTTAAGCTCAAGTCTAGCGTCCTACCACTTCAGCCACAGTGCCACTTGTGGCTTTTTTCTGCATGCAAGGCAAGCACTCTACTACTGAGCCAACTCCCAGGTCTGTTCAATTCTTTTGCTCATAGCAGTAACTCTAACACTTGAGCCAAACTATCACTCTGCCTTTTTTCCTGGATAATTGAAGATAGAGCCTCACAGAATTTTCTTTCTAGGTTGACTTCCGACTATGATCCTCAGATCTCCAAATCTTATGTAGCTAGAATTACATGCTTGAGCCACTGGTGCTCAGCTAAATTTGTGTTTTTGTAAATAAACATAAGAAAGTTACTTAAAACATGGCATTTATAAGTGAATTTAAAATTCTAACAAATTCAAATTCAGGATTGCATGCATTTTTATAACTGCAGGAAATACTGGCGTAAGGTTGAGAGTGCTGAATTTTGATTTTTCTAAAATGTAAATGAATATGCTGGTATTGTAAAGCTGAAATGCCATTTAAAATTTAGTCACTAACATTAAATCAAAGATTGGAAGTTTTATAAGGTTTGCCAAATTAAAAAATATATTCATGAGAGAGGGTGTGACATTGTTCAAAAAGAAATGTACTCATTACCTGACTTATGTAACTGCATTCCCTCTGTATATCACCTTTACAATACAATTTTTAAAAATCTTCATATTTATGCATCTGTATATTAATAAGTAAGGAGGAGAATGTTTATGCCTTCTCTGATCAGGGGAATCAGACAAAACTGACATTAGCTTCATCCATTCTCAGTGGAATCCCAGGACTGGATGACAGGAACATCTGGTTTTCCTTCCCACTTTGCTCCAATAGGTGGCTGTGATTGAGAATGGCACATTCCTCCATTTCATCCACTGAGGATTTCCTACACAGGACTATGGATTACTTTTTAGTAATGCTTTATTAACATGTCTTGTTGTGTGCTCTAATAAAATCTTTTAAAACTTCAACATATTCTGATTCTATCTTAAGGAAGTAGGCTTTGTTGTGCGTCTGGTCCAGATATTTTAAGTTCAAGGTGGTTCAACCCAAGGATGGAGTCTGAGGAGATCATTTCCATAGCCCTGCTCCACTATCTGGTCTTCTGCCCTACACAACCATCCTTACCAATTCTGCATTTGTGAAGTCTGGGTTCTTCAGCGTTGAAAGGTGTCACTTGTAATTCCATTCACTTTCTTCCCTAAGTGCTCTCCCTACTGCAGAGGAAATATAATACCCCATACCTACTGTGACCAAACCTTGGTAGCCCCATTATCCTGTGGAAATATCATGGATAGCCTGGTGTTGTTGTCTTGATTGGGGTTTTTGACATTCTGTGCATCACAGTCTCCTTAGACTATGTTCCTCTGGGCAGTGGTCAGAAGTCCAAATGGTCCAAACTCTTCTATTTTACCCCTACTACTTAGAAAGTCATATAGTCTCTCCATTTTGCCACATTAGGCCAATGTTTGTTCACTCTTGCTCCTCTCTGTAAAGCCTGTTGACTGTAGGATGAAAGCTGAGTCGATACAAGACTGTGCTGTAAGGATACTTTCAGCGTAAAGGACATCAAATTTCAGTTCATATAATAAACCCACCAGGGGCTGGGAAGTTGGCTCAGTGGTAGAGTGCTTGCCTTGCATGCCTGAGGCACTGGGTTCAATTCCTCAGCACCACATAAGCAAAAAGGAAAAAAGCCAGAAGTGGCGCTGTGGCTCAAGTGGTAGAGCGCTAGCCTTGAGCTGAAGAGCTGAGGAATAGCGCTCAGGCCCAGAGTTCAGGCCCCACGACCCGACCCAAAATAAATAAATAAATAAATAAACCCACCAGTACAGGTGAAGGGGTGGACAGGGAAGGATGCATTGTCATGTCTGTCCAGACCGAGCCTTTCTGGGAGAGACTGGTATTATCCAATGAGTGTGATGATGATCCTTCCTCATTAGTTTTTCTTTTACAGAACATGAAAATTATTGGCATGAGAGTTCCGGGAAGATGGAGGAGGAGAAGTGGAGGTAAAAACAAGCTCTCGCATAGAAAGCAGTTTTAGAGTTCCAGTGAACAGTCCAAAGCCAGAGAATCACACCAAGTGTGCCATCACAGGACAGAGAGTTAGGCCAGAGAGGGAAAATCCAGGCAAGGAGACACATCTGAGCTCTTGCCAGCAGCCACCGCAGTGGCGGCAGCGGTGGCCGCGCGGCCATACCTGAGCCACAGAGAGTCTGGGAAGAAGGAGCCAGACGCAGTGGGCGAGCGGATTCTACTCAACACCAGCAAGAACCGACAAGGAGCAGACATCTTCATCCTGCAGTTCGCAGACCAGAGACGACCCAGGAACCAAGACTCGGCGTGAGTAGAAGCCTGACGTCCTCACTCCTTCTCAGGGAGCAGAGGAGGGAAGGCCACCCCTCCCCCCCCCAGCACCGCTGATCTCCATCTTGGATACCAACAAAGCTCGGCGGAGCTGCCAGCTCCAACTAAGGCCTTGGAATAAAACTAGGGTCATTTAGCAGGTCACAAGAACTTAACGACGTGACCTGCCAGACTCAGATCCACCCAGGGAAAAGTCACCTAGTTCAGGCGCCAGCCCTAGGAGTGGCTTTCTTCACTGGGTAATCAGAGCCAGAGGCTGCCCCTCCCTCTAGCAGCCTCAACAATCAATTGAAATTCAGTAAACAGAAACCCTGAGAGTGGCTCCAGGCTGGGCTCTGTTTCTCACAAACTAGCCCCTGGGAAAAGCTACTGTTTGCTGAAAGGCCTCAACTCTAGCCTCATCACAGCATCTCCAAACTTGAGGAAAAAGCCATCTCCCTCCTTTGTGATACTCAAAGAAGACCCCCCTCCCATTGAACTAACTTGGGAGGAGGATTGCAAAATCCTGGGTAAAGCAGAGCATTTTTCTGCCTGTCCAAACAAACTGACAAGAAACCAACTAAGCCACAGGACCACAAGCAGACCAGAGACTCCAATCAGAGGCTGATTACAGACACAAGGGAGATACAGGATTTTTCCCAACCCTCCCAAAAAAAATCAAAGAACTTTTTTTTTCCTCTTCTTTTTTTTTTATATACCTTTTACAAATTTTTTTTCTTTTCTAAAACTTTTTTTAATTTTTAATTTTTACCTTTTCTGAAAAAAATTGTTTTCTAGTAACTTTTTCCCCCCTTATAATCTTTATTTTAGGGATACATGCGTGTGTGCGTTTTTCTTTCTTTTTTTCAAAAAAAATTTTCTTCTTGTTTTTTGCTTAGCTCGACTGAACTTCTGATCTTTTTTTTTCTTTCTTCCTTATCCTGCTCACCTTTTCCTCCCTTTTGTTCTTCTTTATGGGACTTAATTGTTGTTCTGCACATCCTCAGATAAACCCGTAGTTGACTATTAGACCCTATCCCCCATTGTGTATACACTTAATCCACAAATTTATTACTCAATTCAAAACTTCTGAGACTTAAATTCCTTAATAGCAGTACTATCTCTTTATACTTATATAATATTTTAAGTATTTTTATTTTTAAGTTTTTCACATCTCCTTTATATCCCTCCCCTTCTCTCATTATATTCACGTTCTTTGAATAGTTTGTTCTGCATATTATTAATTTTTATTTTTCTATTTTTTCTGGTCTCTTTTTTTCTTTCTCTTTCTTCTTGTTTTCTCTCTCTCTACTTTCATCCTATCCAACCTATTTCCTGCTTTGAGACTAGGACTTAGTTAAGTTAACTCTCCCTGTACCTTCCCACATCACTCTATTCCTATTTTTTAACCACATCTCTCCCTAACCCTAATAATTTCTGGTTTACCAACTTCTTTGCAGTTCATAGCCCATTTAATATATAGTTGTTTGATGTTGAATAGAGGTATCTGTTGAACTAGATTGTATCTGGAGACTATTGACTGTGCAAATTCAGACTTTGGTTGATGCTTGCCTTAAGTTAGTGTTCTAGCACAAAACTGGTGTTACTTTCATCCCAAATGAGCAGAGTAAGCCGGAAAACCACAAGAAAAATGGCAAGGCCGGGTATCTCCACTCCCACTCATGATAATCAGGGGACAGAACAGATAATGAATAATCCAGAGGAGAGTTCCCAAATAGCTCTACAAACACTGCTGGCAAACAAGATAAATGAAAAGATTGAAAACATACAAAGAACTCTGTTTGAGCGTGATAGGGAGAGAGAGGAGGCAAACAATAGGTCAATGAAGGAAAAGATTGAAAACCTACAAAGGGCTCTATATGAGCGTGAGAGGGAGAGAGAGGAGGCAATCCAAAGGTTTATACAGGAATATCATGAGCGTGAGGAAGCTACTCAAAAACTGATACAGGATTTGCATGAGCAACTTGAGAATATTCAAAGAGAAAGGCAGGAATGGCGTGAACAGGCTGAGAACACTCAAAGAGAACTACAAGAATGGCATGAACGGGAGGAAGCTAAACAAAGAGTAATACAGGAATTGAGAGAGCAGGATGAGAATACACAAAGCTCACTAAAGGCATTCATGGGATCCATTAACAAAGAGCTGAAGGAAGTTAGGGAGACCACAAAGGGAATACTGAATGGAACCCAACAGAAGGAATGGGAGTCCAAGGAAACCATAACCAATCAACTAAGTGATTTGAGAATAAACACTGAACACCAAATTAAGGAAGTAAAGAAGTCCATACAAGATCTAAAACAAAGCTTCAACAAAGAATTTGAAGCCATCAAAGCTGACCAATTAGAAGGAACAGAAATAAAAAACAAAGTAGAAAGTCTTGACAGCAGGTTAGACCATGCAGAAGATTGAATCTGGGGGATTGAAGATAGCCTAGATATTATAGAGAAAGAACATATAACCATCCAAGACAAGTCCAAGAAATATGATAGATCTATCCAACACCTGGAAGACACCATCAGAAGGCCTAATCTAAGGATAATGGGTGTAGAGGAGCACCTAGAAACAGAAGTTAATGGTCTAGGAAATTTGTTTAACAGGATCCTAGCAGAGAACTTCCCAAACATGCAAAAAGATAGGCCTATTCAGATACAAGAAGCTTTTAGAACTCCAAATAGACCAGATCAGAATAGGACATCCCACCATCACATTATAATCCATACAAGATCAACTGAGACCAAGGAAAAGATCCTTAAAGCTGTCAAGGAGAAAAGATTAATCACCTATAAAGGGAAACCAATTAGAATCACCTCAGATTTCTCAGCAGAGACAATCAAAGCAAGAAGAACCTGGAATGATGTATGCCATGCCCTAAAAACAAACAACTATCAACCAAGAATACTGTACCCAGCTAAACTCTCCTTCATAACTGAAGGCCAAATAAAAACCTTCCATAGCAAAGAAAAATTGAAACAATACATCTCCACCAAATCAGCCCTACAAAATATTCTTAAAGATGTCCTACACATAGAAAACCAACAAGAACGCAACAAAGGCCAAGAAACTGCACCCAAACTGAGAAGCCAAGAACCATAGGAAGAACCCAGTGTTCGCAACCCCCAAGAAGGTGGATAACATAGCAGGAACTCCCAAATACCTCTCAGTCCTATCTCTTAACATAAATGGACTTAACTCTCCAATTAAGCGACATAGACTGTCTAGTTGGATTAAAAAAAAAAAAGACCCTTCTATCTGCTGCCTTCAGGAGTCACATCTTGCCCATAAAAACAAACACATTTTCAATGTTAAAGGCTGGAGCAAAATCCACCAAGCAAACAGCCCCCATAAACAGGCGGGAGTTGCAATCCTAATATCAGATAAAATAGACTTCAAATTAAAGTTCGTGAGAAGAGATAAAGAAGGTTGCTACATACTAATTAAGGAATCTCTCCTTCAGGAGGCTATTACAATTCTAAATATCTATTTGCCAAACAATGGAGCACCCAAATTTATCCAAGAAACACTACTTTCCCTCAAATCCCACATAGATCCAAAGACATTAATTGTTGGGGATTTTAAAACACCACTCTCCCCACTAGATAGATCAATTCGGCAAAAATTCAACAGAGAATCCTCAGATCTAAACAGCTGCATAGATCAACTAGATTTAACAGACATCTACTGAATATTTCACCCAGCAGCATCAGAATACACATTTTTCTCAGCAGCACATGAAACATTTTCTAAAATAGACCACATTTAGGCCACAAAGCAAACTTGTCCAAATTCAGAAACATTAAAGTTATACCTTGCATTCTCTCTGACCACAAGGGAATAAAATTAGAACTCAACATCAAAAGCCACCAAAGAAAGTCCGGTAACACATGGAGGCTGAACAACACACTGCTGAATCACGAGTGGGTCATGGAAGAGATTAGAAAGGAAATTCAAATGTTCATGCTATTCAACAAAAATGAACACACAAATTACCAGCTCCTCTGGGACACAGCAAAGGCAGTACTCAGAGGCAAGTTTATAGCTCTGAGCTCCTACATCAACAAATTGGAGAGATCTGAAACCAACAATTTAATGAGACATCTGAACCTCCTTGAAAAAGAGCAGCAAGATAAACCCCAATCCAGTAGACGGAAAGAAATAATTAAAATTAAATCAGAATTAAATGAATTAGAATCCAAAAAAACTATAGAAAGAATCAACAAAACAAAGAGTTGGTTCTTCAAAAAAATTAACAAAATTGACAGACCCTTAGCAAATCTTATCAGAAAAAGAAGAGAACACACCCAAATAAATAAACTCAGAGGTGAGAATGGAAACATCACCACAGAAACAACCAAGATTAGATATGTATTTAAATGTTTTCTTTTTCTTTCATGCATTTGTTTCTAATGCATTTATAAGATTATTTCTTTGTTGCTTTGTATGTCCCTCCCCACAGTATAACCCCTGCTTTCACTATATTTGATATCGGTATAATTTGTGGAGGAGATGGGGAAAAACAAGTCGTTTAAGGATACAGGTAGACCCGATGCAACTATGAGAAGTACAAGTTGTCATGTCAAAAACAAACTTTACAACTTTGGGGGGAGGGCGGGATTGGGTGGGGGGGCGGGGGAAGGCTGGGAAGGGATGTGAAGGGTAAACAAAGGAGGAGGCTGCAATGCTTGATAAGAAATGTACACATTATCTTGCTCATGTAATTGTAACCCCTCTGTATAGTATGTTCACAAAAAATAAAAATTAAAATTAAAAAAAAGAAAATTATTGGCATGGCAAGTACCATCCAGGCATATTTTTCACTCCATGATCTTTGTAATTCAAGTCTCACTGATAGCTTCTAAGAAAAGTAAAAACAAAAGCAATCACCACAACCAACCACACAAATAAAGAGTAGTAGGATCCTAGAGCAATTACTCAGAAGACTGAATTTTATGGAAAATACATGGCAGAATAATGTGAAGTAGGCAAATATTATTATTTAGGACACAAAACACAAAAATTTAACCAATAAAAATGGAAATTGGAACTTCTAATATAAACTTGGACATTTACACAATAGAAAAGGCATGCCAGAAATGAGGAGAAAATTAGTTGTAGGTTGAGCACCTTACAGTATATGAGAGGAGAGAGTTTTATTGTCTTCAAGTCTATCAAATGTTTAGCTTTAATATTTTCATTATACCCAAGAATACGTTAGGGGGAATTCATTCTCGCCTACAATTCAGTCCTCCTTTAACCATTCTAGGTGTGGCAATGCATTCTATTGCCATGCCTAGAGTAAGATCTTAGAATAATTATTCTTAGCTGATAGGGATGAAAATGTTAATTTATAAATATTATCTTATAAAATGAATATATTTATTAATAAATATTATCATTCCTATCATCTAAGAATAAATCTTTTTGAAACCTCTCTGTAGCTCTTTATTATTTTGGCATAATTTTATTTACAAGTCTTTGTCTCCTATTAGCTGAAGCTATCGTTCACACTCTACATCTTAGGGAGTTGATAAGCCACATTTTTGTCTTTATTACCTTAAATATGCTAGGATCCCTCCCATTTTAGCCTTTTAAAGTTCCCAGAATAATGCTCCTTGCTCCCCAAACATGCAACATAATTAAATCTTTTTTTCATGTATTTGGTTTTTAGGGGAAATCATTATTGTTTGATTTTTAAATTCAGTATTGTATTTTCTTACCCCCACTAAACCAATTTCTATGAGAATAGGGAAAAGGACTGATTTTTTTAATTAAGTTTTTTATTGTGAAAATACTGTACAGAGGGGTTAGTTACATGAGCAAGGTATTGAGTACATTTCTTATCCAGCATTGTTGCCTCCTCCTTTGTTTTTCCCCTGCCATCCCTTCCCTCCCACCTCCTCAGCTACACCCCCCTTACCCCCACCCCTCACCCCAGGACTGATTTATTCTTCAGTTTGTACCAACTACCAACCATGTTTTCTAAATATAGGAGAAATGTTCCCTAGATTTAAAACCATTTAAAGAAAGCTGCTAAACACAGAATTTTCAATCTTCTAAAAAGTCCAGAACTTCACATCCATTGTACCTTGTTTTTCTAAATGAAGATGTTTATCCATTTCTGTAACTTCTTATATAGCATGAATAGGAAACATATCTCTGAGTCCGTCTCTTTGCTATGCTTTGGGGATTTAACCTCTGAGGAATTCAGATCTCTCTGTGCGCCTGTCTCCAAAGGAGATTTTCTGTGCTTAGATCATTGAGCTGATAATACTCTCCATAAGTTCTGGAAGTTTATAATGTCTGTGCTGTTACTTCAGTTGAGAACATACCATCACCGCATACAAAACTTCCTTTCCAAAATGTCATGTTTGACTTTGCAGAAGCTCCTTCCTTTGACAAGACCTCAGGCTCTGAGTCTCCTCTCATAACCACAGTAAGTTCTGAAGACTAGCCAAGGTCACCTTGGTTAATATCAGGGCATTTGATCTCCCATTCTAAACTTAAAATTGTTTTGGCAACAGCTTGCCAAGAGTGCCAAACACTTTTTTTTAAATGTTAGGATAGAGAGGCTTGCAATTCCTTTCTAATGGAACTGAGTGCAGGATTTGGAACAACAGGCTCCAGTGGCACAATAGATGCTGCCTGTCTGAAAACTGCTAGGTGACCTTCATCTTCAGTATTTGTAAATGCACTATTGTTTTTTTTTTTGGTGCCAGTCCTGGAACTTGAACTCAGACCCTGGGCACTGTCTGTCCCTGAGGTTTGTTTTTGTTTTAGTTTTTGTTCAAGGCTACTATTTTTTTTTCTCATTCTACCACTTGTGCCGCAGTTACACTTCCAGCTTTTTGGTGGTTAATTAGAGATAATATAGTCTCCCAGATTCTTTTTTTGTTTTGTTTTGTTTTGGGGGGGGTCCGGTTGTGGGGCCTGAACTCTGGGCCTGGGCACTGTCCCTCAGTTCTTCAGCTCAAGCTAGCGCTCTACCACTTGAGCCACAGCGCCACTTCCGGCTTTTTTCTTTTTGCTTATGTGGTGCTGAGGGATTGAACCCAGGGCCTCATGCATGCAAGGCAAGCGCTCTACCACTGAGCCACCTTCCCAGCCCTCTCAGATTCTTTTGCCCGCTTCTTTGGTGCTGTGATCTTCAGATCTTTGCCTCCTTAGTAGCTAGGATTCCAGGAGTGATCCATTGGCACCCTACTAGATTATGAGGTGTATTTGCACACTGGAATGACATTTATCAATAACTATGAAGACATTTGTGAGCACATGAATGGGATTGGAGAACATTATGTTAATTGAGATAAATCAGAGAGTTAATACCATATGTTCACATTCATATGTGGTATCTATGTGGAAGTTTGCTCAGAAAAGAAAAATATGCTCATGTTTACCAGAATCTGCAGGAGCGGGCACACGTGGGGTCTTAATAGTCTAAAGAATCTGTTTGGGGGAGGGTAAGGGGGAGCACAGAAATGGTGGGACAAAGGATAAACAAATGCAGCAGCCACACCTATTAGACATGATGTTGAAAATGAACTATACAACTTGTGGGTGGGGTGGGGGTGGGAGGGAAAAACTGGAAGAAAGTCAGGAAAGAAAAAGAAAGAAAGAAAACTTCATTAGGTAAGAGGAGTAAGTCATCTTTTTAGATCAATTATACAGAATGCCATGATTGAGCACTGCACATTTCGTCTTAGCTGAGAATAAAATTCTAATGTTCTAATCACAAAAGACTAAATATTTGAAGTTCTGGCTACATTAACTTCATCATATATAGTATTAAAAACTATGGTACCATTTTGTTTCCCATAAAAATACACAATTATTTTTTATCTGTATATAATGAAAACATAAATTAATTAACTTAAAAAGAAAAAAAACTGGGAATACATTAACTATAAAAGGCCATATGATTAGTGCACTGCAAAGAAATAAATGAGTATATCCCAAACATACCTGGCTTGGCACAATAAAATGGCTCACATCTTTTGTTGTTGTTGTTGGTCATGGGGCTTGAACTCTGGGCCTGGGCGCTGTCCCTCAATTCTTCAGTTTAAGGCTAGCACTCTACCACTTGAGCCACAGCGCCACTTCTGGTTTTCTGGTGGTTTATTGGAGATAAGAGTCTCACGGACTTTTCCTGCCCAGGCTGGCTTTGAACCGCAATTGTCAGATATCAGCCTTCTGAATAGCTAGGATTACAGGCGTGAGCCACCGGCGCCTGGCTATGGCTCACATCATTACACAGTGCAAAGATGGAGCTATTGTGATGAACTCCTTTGGAACTCACAACTGAAAGCTCAGAGCAAAACTAAGTTATTTACAAAGCTGTCTGAGCCATTTAGTCATTAAATATTTTATTTTGAGGATACATTCATAGGATCTTGCTGTTTGTCAGATTTTATTTATCATAAATTAAAGATAGTTTGTCATATCTATAGGGCATATACATTTAGTAGAAATGTCTGAAAGAAAATTCATGTAGTTATTAATAATTGATTTTTGATAACCTTTTTTATTTTCCTTCAGACTTTTCTTTTTTTAATTTTTATTTATTTTTTATTGTGAAAATACTGTACAGAGGGGTTACAATTGCATGGGCAAGATAATGAGTACATTTCTTATCAAGCATTGTAGCCTCCTCCTTTATTTCCCCTTCCCATCCCTTCCCAGCTTCCCCCGGTCCCCCTCCTTCAGACTTTTCTATGTTCAGTATTTATGTATGAAGAACAAACCTGTGCCATAATTAAATTACCAACATCCAACAGAAGGGTATCATTTTAAAACCTTGACACATAACTTTCTAGATCCTATTCATGCTCATAAATCTGAAAATCATTTCCATGGTAGCAAAAACTGAGAATGAACCATATTGAAAAAAAAAAAAAACAGCCAGGTGCTGGTGGCTTATGCCTGTGAGCCTAGCTACTCAGGAGGCTGAGATCTGAGGATCACAGTTCCAAGCCAGCCGGGGCAGGAAAGTCAGTGAGATTCTTATCTCCGGTTAACTATCAGAAAACTGGAAGTGGTGCTGTGGCTCAAATGGTAGAGCATTTGCCTTGAGCTGAAGAGCTCAGGGACAGTGCCTGGTCCCAGAGTTCAAGCTCCACAACTGACAATAAATAAATAATAAATAAATAAATAAATGCAAAAAAACTATTGTAAATACAAAATACCTTCAGACATCATGTACCACTGGAGTGCAGGGCACACAAGTTAAAGCCAAGAGGATTCAAGTCAGACCTGAGAGGGCACTAGGCCCTGGCAACTACAATGTGGGCTTTATTTGAATGATGAGTAAGCATAAATTATTGTAAGCAAGAGAACAGCAAATTTAGAAGGATTTTTATTGTTGGAAGAAAGAAAGAAGTATGAAGAAGTAAAAACAAAGATGACCAGGAGGGTTGATGCAGGGTTGTTTCTACTGAGTAGAAGTTGAAGTGATTGAAGTAGAGTCAGGAGGTCTCCAGGGAATTGTACCTGATTTTGTGAAACCTAAAGCCCTACCCTCTGTGGAAGGGATAAGCTTGTTTGCCAGTCCCAGATTTGGCTTGTTGCATAACCATACAGACTAAAATGTATGTGAACAATAAGAGAATTGGAGGAAAAATATTGAGCCTGATTTGGACATTATTCTGAGCCTTCCATGTGCACTCCCTCAATAGTATGGGTAATTCCTGGGTATGAGTGAAGTTACAATTGTTCAGTGCTTATAAAGCTTCAGTTTTACAGATTAAATTCTAGAGATCTGCTCTGCAGCAAGGTAGCTATTATCAACAGCATTACGCTGGGAACTTGGATTTTTAAATGGATCTCTATCATATTAAACACCTTTACCTTAGTAGTTTACCTAAATCCTATCTTTATATTGTATTTACAGGTTCTCTAGGACTCAATAGAAAACCATGCAAAGGTATGTCGCCATTAAATATCTTGAAAAACTCAGCTAATATCACTCAACTTTTGTCAAACTATTCTTACAACCTCTTTTTTTACGTTTTTTAATTGTAAAAATACTGTACAGAGGGGTTACAGTTACATGAGCAAGGTAATGAGTACATTTCCTATCGAGCATTGTTGCCTCCTCTACCAACCTCTTCAGAGCAGCACACAAAGTAGAATATGAAAGAAAACATATCTTCAAATTTTCAACATAGATTGTTCCTGTAGATCTTTAACAGTCCATAATAACATATTTCTAGCAGGCTATCTATAAAAATATTAATTTACAGCCATACCAATTTTGCAAGGTGTGGCTACAATTTTCAATCTTCCATTATTATATAGTACTAGAAATGGAATATTAGACAATAAACACTTGAGTCAAGAAACAGGGAAAATATGAAGAAAATAATCATATTGACTTGATTCTGCAAAATTTGGAAGAGATGCAAACTAAAGGTTTAGCTGGGCACTGATGTCTCACGCCTGTAATCCTAGCTACTCAGGAGGCTGAGATCTGAGGATCTGTGTTCAAAGCCAGCCTGTGCAGAAAAGTCCCTGTGGGACTCTTGTCTCCAGTCAACCACCAAAAACTAGAAGTGAGCTGCAGCTGTGGCTCCAAGTGGTAGAACGCTGGCTTTGAGCAAAAAGAGTTCAGGGACAGCATCCAGGTACTGTGGCCCCACGATTGACTATAGAAAACAAGACAAAACAAAACAACAACAACAACCCCCCCCAAAAGCTTAGAAATCCTAGAAGCATACCTATGGGATGATCTTAGCCTAGGATAGCTGTGATCATACAAATGGAGATTGGAGATACATGATGATATTTTCCTAGTCAACATTGGCAATAGTGGTAGTGGTGGTGGTGGTGGTGGTGGTGGTGGTGGTAGTGGTGGTGGTGGTAGTGGTGATATGTGTGTGTTGTGTGGCTCGGAGAGCAATTCCAGGGCCTCACACATGGTAGGTAAGTATTTTACCACTGAGCTATGCCAATTCAGAAATGTGTGGCTTTTAAGTTTCCTTTCTTCAATGAAGATGTAAATAGTTCTATTGTTTGTTGCAAGTTATTATTAAGAAAGGGCCCACAAAGTTCCTTATAACCAAATCTTGTTACAGCACAAAACTATGCTTTATGAAGACAGTTTAAAAAATGTTTAATTATGTTTATGCTCAGAGAAAGAAACATTGAGAAACATGTTGTGGTTTTTCTTTTCTTTTCTTTTTTGCCTCTTAGAGAAATATGTCTTCATCACTCAAGGGCTCCAATAGCTCCAAATTCCAAGTGTCTGAGTTCATCCTACTGGGATTCCCAGGCATTCACAGCTGACAGCACTGGCTTTCCCTGCCTCTAGCTCTGCTCTACCTTTCAGCAATAGCTGCAAACCTTCTCATCCTCATCACCATCTCCCAGGACCCATCTCTGAAGCAGCCCATGTACCTTTTCCTGGGCATCCTCTCTGTGGTGGACATGGGACTGGCCACCACCATCATGCCCAAGATCCTGGCCATCTTCTGGTTTGATGCTAAAAACATCAGTCTTCCTGAGTGTTTTGCTCAGATTTATGCCATCCACTGCTTTGTTGGTATGGAGTCTGGGATCTTCCTTTGTATGGCCTTTGATAGATACGTAGCTATCTGTCACCCTCTCCGTTATTCATCAATTGTCACCAATTCCTTCATCTTCAAAGCAACCCTGTTTATGGTGCTTAGAAATGGCTTGTTGGTCATTCCAGTGCCTGTACTTGCATCTCAGCGTAATTATTGTTCCCAGAATGAAATTGACCACTGCCTATGCTCTAACCTTGGCGTCACCAGCTTGGCGTGTGATGACAGAAGGCCAAATAGCATTTGCCAGTTGGTCCTGGCATAGGTTGGAATGGGTAGTGACCTCAGTCTTATTATGCTGTCTTATGCCTTGATTCTGCGTTCTGTACTTAGACTCAAGTCAGCTGAAGCTGTATCCAAGGCTCTGAGTACTTGTAGCTCCCACCTCATCCTCATCCTCTTCTTCTACACTGTTGTGGTAGTGATTTCAGTGACTCACCTGGCAGAGACCAAGGCTACTTTGATTCCAGTCCTACTCAATGTGCTACACAACATCATCCCTCCTTCCCTCAACCCTATGGTGTATGCACTTAGAACCAAAGAACTTCGGGAAGGCTTCAGAAAGGTGTTACGTTGGGGCTCACAAAGGAAATGACACACTAGAAACCATCATGATGCTTGTGAACTTCAGCTTCTCCCAAGTTAACCATTATTTCTAAGGAGAATGGAGGAGGAAGTCAAAGCTTTTGGGATTTCCCTTTCCTATTTTTAAATAATCAATCATGAAAGCATCCAAAAGAAAAAAAGAGAGGAAAAAAATTTCACAAGAGTTCCAAAATTGGATAAGGCAAAAATTATAAATATGTGCAAGGTTAACTTATTAAACCAATAAAATAGGTAAAAAGAAAAGCAGAATACATTATTTATATCCATTTTCTGAAGTTAAAACATACTCACAAACATACAGAGACATATACTGGCATATAGATATGTATATATATAATACACACACACACACACACACATATATATATATATATATATACATATATATTTAATGTAAGAAATAAGTGAGTGGAACATGAATTGCAGGTTAGGCTTGCACATTGTGACCAGTACTTTAGGAGCAAAGTCAGTTTAGCTGAGTAATAATGGTGAATGACTCCATTAACATGTGCTGCAGGGACGGGAATACTAAATGCTTTAGATAGCAAAGTCAATCCAAATATAATGAAGTTTCCCCCCCACCCCCCCAGTCCTGGGGTTTGAACTCAGGACCTAGTCACTGTCCCTGAGCTTTTTTTGCTCAAGGCTAGCACTCTACCACTTGAGTCACAGCACTACTTCTGTTTTTTTTTGTTTGTTTATGTGTACTGAGGAATCAAACCCAGGGCTTTGTGCGCACTAGGCAAGCATTCTACCACTAAGCCACATTCCTAATCCCATTTTGAAGTTTTAATGCATGAGGAAATGGCCTAGCTTTAACATGCAGAACCCCAAATCTATCTAACTGTCTATCTGTCTGTCAATCTATCTATCTATCTATCTATCTATCTATCTATCTATCTATCTATCTATCTATCTAAACATCAGAGAGAATTTGGCTATTTATTCTTCCATTTCCAACCTTCTTTGACATCAGGTTTTTGACTGGATATATTTCTGTCTTTCCAGGTAGCTCCACTGCTTCAGCTGCAGTGTTTATATAAATCTATTTAGTGATATTATCTTTCCTGTCCCTTCAGGCAAGAGCCTATGTACCTTCCCTGAGTTTTTCTTTTTCTTTTGGTATGTATTTTTTATTGTAAAAATACTGTACAGGGGAGTTACAGTTACATGAGTAAGGTGATGAGTACATTTCCTATGGAGTGTTGTTACCTCCTCCCTTGTTTTTCCCCTACCATCCCTTCCCTCCTCACCTCCCCAACCCGTCCCTGCCCCCCCACTGTAAAGTTCGTTGTAAAGTTCGTTTTCAACATAGTCTTGTACATCTCGTTGTTACAATAGGTCATCCTATATCCTTATTTCAGCATTTTGTTATTTCCCTTCCCCTCCCTAAATTAGAAAAACGTATGTACAAGATTCAGGCCACACAAAAAAAAAAAGACTCAGGACACCAGAATCAAATACAGTGAAAACAGAGGTTATACCAGGGGGGAAGAACATACAAAAGAAACAAAAAAAAATCACAGGGTGCATTGTAAATACATTAAAACAATAGCTAGAAAGGTAGAACCACTTGTGTTTCTATCTTGGGGTTCATTTCACTTAGCATCATCTTATATGGTCATATATACATAGCTTTTCAGCTTTTCTGGTTGTCCTAGACATACACTAGTTATTGCAAATAAGGGAAACCATGTCTCCCTGAGCTTTTCTGCTCACATATGCCACAGCTCAACTTCTGGCTTTTTGGTGGTTGATTAGAGATAAAAGTTTCATGGGAATTTTCTAGCCTAGGCTGACTTTCAACCATGAGTTTCAGATCTCAGCCACCTGAGTAGCTGAGGTTACAGATGTGAGCCATGTGTGCTGAAGTAAAACTGGGTTTTTATGAAAGTTTTGTCCTGGCTAGCCTCTAACTCCTGATTCCTGTCTTGTGAGTAGATATGATTAAGGGCAGGAGGATCATAGCTCAGCTCAAGAACGGCCTCAATACTGCACTCATACCATTCTTGTCACAAGAATTTGCACCTGATAATTCATACATTTTTGTGTTTATGCTGGTACTGGAGCTTGAAATCAGGGCCTTGTTCTCTTACTCAACTTTTCCTCTCATGGCTGGGGGCTTATCACTAGAGCCACACCTCTACATCTGGTATTTGGTGGGTTAATTGGACAAAAGATCCTCAAAGTTTTGTCTGTCCTGGATAGATTTGAACAGCTACTGTTTGATCTCATCCCTGTGGGTAGCTAGGATTATTATAGTCATAAGCAGCCATATTTGCATAAGTCTGAACTATGAGTGAATTTCTACACTGGGATAAAATTCTTCAGGAATCTCACTTGAAAATAGCATCAGAATCAGAGTTCATGTTATCTGATGCTTTTCATCTATTTCCTAGTCTGACTCAGTGAGCAATAAGGATTCAGTAGTGTAATTTGAATATCAACAGGTGGAGTGACTACAGAAGAAAAAATAGGAGTGTATTTGTGAGTGTGGAAATACCGTATTTAAGTGCATTCAACATGCATGCCACCGGAACCTGCACAGAAAGAGACACCATTCAGCAATAATTGTCAAGATCATGAATTTTTTATTAAAGTTGTATTGTTCTTTCTAATCCCCACATGTATTGGCATACAAACACTCAGGGAAAGGTGAACACATACACGCTGACAGCATTATGTATGCCTCATGTCCTCTCTCTTCCCATGGTGTTCATCTTCACAACAGCACCTGCTTTTCCAATCTTCTGAAATGTTCCCTTGGGACATAAAGCTCAGCCTATCCTTTAAAAGCTCAGCTCAGTAACAGTTATAATGGTCTTTAAGAGTTGATGGGCATGCCTGTGCATACATAGTAAGATGGTGAGATTTTTCAGGAAGCAGATTTGAATACCTGGACAAGATCACTTGCATCTTTGTATTTCTCTTCCAAGAAACCAGGTATTCATGGGAATACAAAGGTGCAGAGGGCTAGAGGCATGGCTTTTTCTAAGGCAGTAAGAGATAGTGGAGAATGCTTTGTGATTACCTGTGACTTAGTTATTCTCAGAAATAAAGGTTTGAATCCATTCAGCAGGCTTGAAAGCAGAAATGTTCTGAAAAACTGGGATTCCTTGCAAAATATTTTTAAGACAAAATTTCAGGCTATGATTTAATTTGATGCTTCATGAGAATTATGAACTTATTATTCTCCAAACCAAAAAGATATAATCAAGTCCATAAATCACCCCTGACAACACTAAGTAGAAAATTGACCTTAGAACACTCTCTCATTCATCAGAACACTATTGCCTCTTACTGGTCCTTCCCTGGACTCTCAAAGAGGACAGTTCTTCTTTTTGTTTTTTTAATTGTTAAGGTGATGCACAGAGGGGTTACAGTTACATGAGTAAGGTAATGAGTCCATTTCTTGTTGAACATTGTTATTTCCTCCCTCATTTTTTCTCTCTCTCCTTCCCCTGACTCCCCCCTCCCAAGTTGTAAGGTTCATTTCCAACATAGTGTCTTGTGAGATTCACGGTTGCATTGGTTCACCTTTTGTCCTTTGTCTCACCATTTCTGAGATTCCCCTTCCCATTCCAAATCAGATAAACTTATATACAAGACAAAGGGTATCAAAATAAAAAATAGTGACAACCGGGTAAGCCAGAGGGGGTGGGGGAAACAAAGGAAGAAAGAGATAACTACCTACAGTTGTTTATAATTGTGGGTGTGTTTCACCCACTTAGATAGTAACACTTCATTGGAAACCTCCATTTCCATGTGAAGAGCAGAAAATAGTTCTTAAAGATGATTAGTGAGAAAAGCAAACTTGCTATTTATGATATTGACAAGGAAGAGTAGATGCCAGTTGATATCTGAGTTATACTTTATAAGCAATGACATTTCTGCATTAATGTTACTTTTTTAAAACACATCTGTTCATCCCCACTGAATCATATGAGTTAATTTCCTTCCAAGAAGAAATGCATCATAAAGTATTGAAATAATTTGAAATTGATTTTGGTAGGAAAATATCTAATTTGTTTTGTGTTTAATATTGTATTATTTTGGTATCAGTGTGGCTCCTTACTGACAGATTTGTGCATGTACTGAACATCAGATCTAAAACTGTTGTATAAAATTTAAACCGGTTTTAGTGATTACAATGGTACCTACTAGAATCACAAGGCATCTAAAGTAGGATTTCTATCTTATATTGAGGAAAGCTCTTCTTCTTCTTTTTTTTGGTCAGTCATGGGGCTTGAACTCTGGGCTTGGGCACTGTCCCTGCACTCTTCAGCTCAAGGAGAGTGCTCTACCGCTTGAGCCACAGCGCCACTTCTGGTTTTCTAATGGTTTATTAGAGATAAGAGTTTCACAGACTTTCCTGCCTTTCCTGCCTGGGCTGGCTTTGAACTGCGGTCATCAGATCTCAGCCTCCTGAGTAGCTAGGATTACAGGGGTGAACCACCTGAACCCGGCAGAAAGCTCTTCTTTAGAATACAACACAGGTGGGGCTAGGAAAGTGGCTTAGTGTTTGAGTGCTTGCCATGAATGCATGAGGCCCTTGGTTTGATTCCTCAGCACCACATAAGCAGGAATAAAAAAAAAAAACAACTCAGTAGTGGCACTGTGGCTTAAGTGGTAGAGCACTAGCCTTGAGCTGAAGAGCTGAGGGACAGCGCCTAGGCCAAGTTCAGGCCCCACGACTGACAAAAAAAAAGAAAAAGAAAAAGGAAAAAAAGAGTACAGCACAGGTTTTCTCAGAAATACATGTTCTATTTTTGACTTATGCATAGCTAAATCTTTCTTGATTTTCTAATACACTTTGATTGTAGGACTATATGGATTTAAGATTGATTATTCAGTTTTATTAAGGAAAAATGAATATTGTTAGATCTTTCTTAGCAACTGTGACAATTTAGTATATCTAGACTGTTTATAATAAATGAATTTTGTTCTTCATTATATTTTCTAAAAATCAATTATGAAACTTTACATTAATATACAGAAATATATACATGTATATGTAGGCACATGTATGGGTATTATAACTTTTGTTTCTCTTTAAAATATTTGTGAAAATAATCTAAAAAATATATATACAGCAATATATATATATATATATATATATATATATATATATATATATATATATAATGAAATACTTATTTCCCAATCTGACAAAAAGAAACTTTGGGGATTGATGCTATTGTGTTATTGCAAAATCTTCTGTGCATCAACAAGGGAAGGAACAAAACTATTTCAGTTTTCTGATATTGTTGTGAAGAAAACTCACCAAATATAGAGGGAAAATAATTAGATACATTGGCTTAAAATGTTATAGTAAAGTTTTATAAAATTGTTTCTCAAAAGTAATCTTGATATAGCATAGTCTTCCTCTTATTTCTGTAGTTGAGAGGAATTAATATTATTTCCCTAATTTGTGCCATGCTTGATAGGTTGCTATGTGTTCTTTTCACTCAAAAACATTCTGCCTACTTGGAAGATGATTTCTTTTCTTATTCTACATTTTCAATTGCAGTGAGATTAATTGTTTTTTTTTAATCACTGAATTATGTTCAATATGTAGTGTTGTTCAAATAGATTCTTTCTTTCTTTCTTTCCTTTCTTTCTTTCTTTCTTTCTTTCTTTCTTTCTTTCTTTCTTTCTTTCTTTCTTTCTTTCTTTCTTTCTTTTCTTTCTTTCTTTCCTTTCTTTCCTTTCTTTCTTTCTTTCCTTTCTTTCCTTTCTTTCTTTCTTTCTTTCTTTCCTTTCTTTCTTTCTCTCTCTCTCTCTCTCTCTCTCTCTCTCTCTCTCTCTCTCTCTCTCTCTCTCTCTCTCTCTCTCTTTCTTTTTGCCTGTGATGGGGCCAGAACTCTGGGCCTGGGCGCTGTCCCTCAGCTCTTCAGCTCAAGGCTAGCCCTCTACCACTTAAGCCACAGTGCCACTTCAAGATTTTTTTTTTCTTATGTGGTGCTGAAGAATCAAACCCAGGGCCTCATGCATACAAGACAAGCATTCTACCACTAAGCCACCTTCCTAGCCCCCAAATAGTTTATTTCTAAAGTCAACATATATGATCTGGCTAATACATTTTTTTCTTATTTTTTTGATTTTTCTCTTGTTTCATGCAATTAAAGATAAGCTTTGGAAAATTTATGTTTTCCTGGTAATTTATGAATTAATTTTACTTTCTTGTGTTTCCATTTTTGCTTTACAAGTAAGAGTATTATCATATATGTTAACAATATCTAAAAATAAAATATGATGCATTCATTCATTAATCTATCCATCCAAAGTATTTATTTTCTTTCCATTTAACTTTGACAGAGAAGCTACATAACATCAATATATATAGAAAAGGAAATGTGCCTCTAAATTAAATTTTGAAAATGTATGAGATCCTGGAATATCATAAGAATTATATACCACCCTAATGTTAAAAATGCAAGAAAAGATGGATTCCTTCAATGCAATTATTGACATATATTTGTTTGCATAATTTTATTTAAATTTTTATTTCATATATTTATTTTACATTTAAATTTCATGTTTAGTTTTTCTTTTGTTAAATTAATTCTTATTAAATTTTTATTTTAAATTTCTGTTAAAATGTATTAAATTTATGTCAATAAATTTATTTACACTTACCTACAATAGTAGTAAGATCATTTGCAATCTGCATGCTACCAAGAAAGTTAATTCTTCCCAAGTGGTGAAGCTTAAAACATTTTTAGTGGTCGAGGCTGGACATAGGGCTAGGTAGGCCTACAAACACCCTGACCTAAGTTACCACTCTGATGTGAATAGTTAATAAAATAGCCTCAGGAAGAGATTTGCCTCAGTTGTTTAAGTTCAGCAAGCTACAACCCTGGTTCTGTTCTAAGAGAAATCGTCTATCTCCCTGTGAAACTTTTTCTCACAGGTCCCAAAAAATTGAGTTAGAATTTTATAATGACCCAGCAAGGTTGTTATTGAAGTGCACTATTATGAATATATAGATTAAAAAACAGCTGATATTTTCAATGCCATGTCTGCTGTTTCCAAGGAAGCCAGGTAAAGGCAAAGCAAGAATGGTGGCAGAGTATCTGAATAAAGAATAACTTGAGGGGCTGGGAAGGTGGCTCAGTGGTAGAGTGCTTGCCTTGCATGCATGAGGCCCTGGGTTCGATTCCTCAGCACCACATAAGCAAAAAGAAAAAAGCCGGAAGTAGCGCTGTGGCTCAAGTGGTAGAGTGCTAGCCTTGAGCTGAAGAGCTGAGGGACAGTGCCCAGGCCCAGAGTTCAGGCCCCACAACTGGACCCCCCCCAAAAAAATAGAATAACTCGATGCCTTTAACCATTCCACAGTCTGAACAATGACAGCTAACCACTTAGGATGAGTGAGAGAAGAAAGTTCAACAAATACTGTTAGTGGATAGGTGTCAGGTGTGACCAAAGCTAAATGTCAGCCATCCTAGAAATCACAAAGTTAATGACATTTTTACCACACAATTCCCAGAAAACAGAAAATCAAGGAGTCACACAGTGCTCCAGAACAATGATTTCTTTCTGGAAAAAGTGAAGATCCCTGGGAGGGGTAGGGAAAAATCTATGAACCCTAAACAAACTCTATCATGGTCACCATTTATTCATCACTCAACATTTCCAGTTAGCTTTCTAAGACTCTAAGGTTTGAATTAGTCATCAGAGTTTATTACAAGTTAAAATACTTTGAATGTACTTTTTTGTTTCAATATAAAATACAGAAATTCCCATGCTTGCTAGCATCCGCTTGCAATTTTAGCTCCCTAGGAGACAGAGGCAGGAAGATTGTAATGGTAAGTCCAGACTAAATAGATAGCAAGACATTATCTCAAAAGAAAACAAAAGAGAACCCTGGGTGCAAAGTTTAAGTGCTAGTGTATCCATTTATCACAAGGGATAAGCCTGGCTCTGACAAAAGTATTACCAAAAGCTAAAAACATGAAACATGAAATTTATGAGAATAATATTGAAGAAGCAGAAATATATTCCATGCCATAAAGTTATATTTAGTAGCTGCCAGAATCACAAGAAATAATAAAGAGAAGCATTGTTTTACTGTTCATATATAAAGAAGCCTCATCTACATTATGCTTGTATTTACTCAATTGTAATGGTCAGGTTTTTAAAAAATGGGAGTTAGCCGAGTGCTGGTGGCTCACGCCTGTAATCTTAGCTACTTAGGACATTGAGGTCTGAACATTGTAGTTCAAAGTCAGTTTAGGCAGAAAAGTCCATAAGACTCGAATCACCAATAAAAAAAACCCAGAAACGCTGGAAGTGGCTCTGTGGCTCAAGCGGTAGACTGCTACTCTTGAGCAAAAGAATCTCAGGGCCAGTGACCAGGCCCTGAGTTCAAGCCCCAGGACCAGAAAAAAAAGGTGGGAGTGATTCGTGACAATAACTGTAATTTATATTTTCTCTTGTATTTTATTTTTAGGAAACTCACATTAATTACAAGCCCTTTATTGCATGGCCATAGCAGCTTCATCATGCTTCCTTTAGGAAAACGCATATGAACTTGAAACCATTTCGTGGCCATTCTAGTCTGAGCATGTTAATACAGAATAAAACAGATCTGACTCCAGCTTCATTTATTCTGAATGGGATTCCAGGGCTGGAAGACATGCACATCTGGATTTCCTTCCCATTCTGCTCCATGTACGTGGTGGCTATGGTAGGAAATTGTGGACTCCTCTACCTCATCCGCTATGAGGACTCCCTGCACAGGCCCATGTACTACTTCTTAGCTATGCTTTCTCTAACTGACCTTGTCATGTGCTCTAGCACAATTCCCAAAGCCCTCTGCATCTTCTGGTTTCACCTGAAGGAAATTAGTTTGAATGAATGCCTGGTCCAGATGTTCTTCGTTCATACTTTCACAGGGATGGAATCTGGGGTGCTCATGCTGATGGCGCTGGACCGGTATGTGGCCATCTGTTACCCTCTACGCTACTCTACCATCCTCACCAATCCTATCATTGCAAAGGTTGGGTTTGTCACCTTCCTGAGAGGTGTGTTACTCATTATACCATTCACATTCCTCACCAAGCGCCTGCCCTATTGCAGGGGTAATATCATTCTTCATACCTACTGCGATCATATGTCTGTAGCCAAATTATCCTGTGGCAATATTAAAGTCAATGCCATCTATGGTTTGATGGTGGCCCTCCTCATTGGAGGCTTTGACATCCTGTGCATCACAATCTCCTACACAATGATCTTGCGGGCAGTGGTCAACCTGTCCTCAGCAGATGCCCGGCAGAAGGCCTTCAGCACCTGCACTGCCCACATCTGTGCCATCGTTTTTTCCTACAGCCCAGCTTTCTTTTCGTTTTTTTCTCATCGCTTTGGAGGCCACACGATCCCTCCATCTTGCCACATCATAATGGCCAATATCTATGTGCTTCTACCTCCCACCATGAACCCTGTTGTCTATGGAGTGAAAACCAAGCAAATACGAGAATGTGTCATGAGGATCCTTTCAGGCTCTAAGGATGGCAAATCCCACAGCATATGAATAATAACTTTCAAGAAAGGGAAGAAAAGTAATATATCTATGAATGTCTTACCCTCTGCCTCCTGTGAAGAGCTAGTCTACTAAGCACTCTATGTTTCTTAACAAAACCTAATGAAAATTAAAGTGAAAATACATGATTTATGTCCTATTCCTAGATAGTGGTTACAGTTTACAAGTTAGTTGCCAGATGTTAGTCTCCCCTGGAAATACATGTTGTATATTTTCATCATTACTAAAAGCAATAAACAAAACAGTAATTATCACCTAAGACTTCTTCCTGAAGAAGTGTACATACTGCACTCCATGCACTCATGCTTAGCTGGAGCTCTAAGTCTTTAGCATTTTAAAAGACACAAGTTATCATGATGGAAAATTCTCTCCTACCAGGTCTGTCTTGGTTAACTATTTTACAACAGAATAATCATATGTTCAGTTTTTTGCAAGAGGGCCCTGCTAAGCACACAGACAAGAAAAAGATGTAAGAAAAATAATGTGCTTTCAAAGAATGTAGCAAAAGGGACCAATACCACTCTGTTTTGCCCATCTCCCACTGTGAGTGCAATAAAAAGAAATAAATCACTATTTCTAATATTGTAATACTTTTGCAAATTAATAAAGGAGAAACACTGATAGTTGTTTTGTATTAATGTTTCATCAACTAAGCCAATTATGTATGGAGTATGAAGTAAATTGAATTTTATCCTTTCCCTTCCTACTTTATTTTTAATATGCCATCTCTCATTAAATAGACAAAGGACTTGAATAGATATTGGCAAAAATTTTATTTATTAACATAGATCATAAATTATTTTCTGAAATTTATTTTTTCCAAATTAATTTAGAAAATGAGAATTCTTATATTATTTAAGTAAAAAATATAGTTAAAATCAGTAATATTTGTGGTAATGAGTTTGAACACAAGATCTTGTACCTATCAGGCACATGGTCTATTTATGAGTCATACACTCAACATATGTTTACTTTGTTAATTTTCAAATAGCATCTCCATTGTCATGGCTATGATCCTCCTGTTTATGCTTCCTGAGCAGCTACCCTGCAAAACAGCTATCACTCTGCACAATTCTCATCAGTTGAGATATGGACATGAGAAAGTTTTTTCTGGTTGTCCTAGAACCCAAATATTACCAATCTCGGTCTCTGGAGTAGATGCAATTACCAATATGAAGCACCACACCTAGCTCAATAATTGTTTTAATGTTACACTCATCACCATCCTTATCGTCATAGCATCAGTGTCATTATTTAGGATTTTATATACACATGTAATAGGTATGTACTATAGATGGATTCCTACAGTGCCATAATATTTATCATTAGCCTCACTTGAAAATAGTATCAGAATCAGAATCTGTGTTGTCAGATGCTTTTCACTTGGTTAATGGCCTGACTTAGTGAGTGCTAGAACTCACTGATGTAATTTAAGTAGACATGTATGATGAATATCTATAAGGACAAGCAAATGTGTGTTTGTGAGTCTGGAAACACTCTGTACTTAAGTGCTTACTTGGCATAGAACCTTACACAAAAGGAAATACAGCTCTGCAATACATGTCAAGATCACTAATTTTGATTAAAGGTGCCTGTGCCCATTTGGATCCCCATGTGCACAGGCGGTATGCAGACTGAGATGAGCACACATACACAGTGGTAGCCTTGTTTACATATCCTCCACTCTGTCTCCTCTCATGATGTTCCTTCCCCAAACCAACACCTGTGTTTCTAACCTGAAATATACCCTTGGGACATAAAGCTCAGAATATCCTTTAAAGGCTCATCAATAAGAGTTATGAAGCTCTTTATGATTCAAAAGGCATGCATGCACGTTAAATGACAAGATTGTAATATTTTTCAGGAGGACGATCCAAATACCTGGACCAGAGTGCTTTCATCTTTGTGTTTTTCTGCCAGAGTACCAGGTATTTTTGGGAATACAAAGGTGCAAGGAAGTAGTGGCACCATCTTTTTTAAGGCAGTAAGATCTAGTGGAGAGTGGTTCTAAATTACGTGTGAATTGACAAAGTTATGCTCAAATACAGATTTGAACCCATTCATCATGCTTGAAGACATTTTTAAAACAAACTGGGTTTCCTTGAAAAACATTTTTAAAACTAATTTTTGTACTTTTTTGTTGTAAAAATACTGTACAGAGGAGTTACAATTACATGAGCAAGGTAATGAGTACATTTCCAATCAAGCATTGTTGCCTCCTCCTTTGTTTTCCCCTACCATCTCCTCCCTCTCACCTTCCCAACTACTCCCCCCTTACCTGCTGGAGTTGTAAAGTTTGTTTTCAACATAGTGTCTTGTACATCTCATTTTTACAATAGGTCAACCTGAATCCCTATATAAAAATTTTATTTTTTCCCTTCCCCTCCCCAAATTAGAGAAGTATATTTACAAGATGCAGGGCACCAGAATCAAATACAGTGAAAACAGGGGTTATACTGTGGGGGAGGAACATACAAAGCAACAAAAAAATCACATGGTACATTATAAATATGTTAAAAACAATAGCAAGAAAGGAAAAAAATATTTGTGTCCCTATCTTGGGGTTCATTTCACTTAACATCATCTTATATGCTTATATGTACATAGCTTTTGACCTTTTCTGCTTGTCTTAGACATGTACTAGTTATTGCAAATAAGGGAAACCATGGGACCTATGTTCTTTGGGCCTGGCTTACTTCACTTAATATAATTTTTTCCAAGTCTTTCAATTACCTAACAAATGGGTGATGTCATTCTTTCTGATGGAGGCATAGAATTATATATATATATATATATATATATAATATAATATATATTATATATATACCACATTTTCTTGATCCATTCATCTACTGAGGGGTTTCTGGGTTGGTTCCATATCTTAGTTATGGTAAATAATGGTGCAATAAACATAGTTGTGCTGGTAGCCTTAGTATGGCATTGTTTGTGATTGTTTGGGTAAATGCCCAAAAGTGGGATTGCTGGGTCATAGGAGAGCTCTATGTGGAGTCTTTTGAGGAATCTCCATACTGCTTTCCAAAGTGGTTGAACAAGTTTACACTCCCACCAACAATGCAGTAAGGTTCCCTTCTGTCCACATCCCCTCCAGCATCTGCTGTTATTAGAGTTCTTGATTATAGCCATTCTAACTGGGGTGAGGTGGTATCTCAATATTGTTTTGATTTGCATTTCTTTTATGTCTAGGGAGGATGAGCATTTCTTCATGTGTCTATTGGCCATCCTTCTTTCTTCTTCAGAGAAGTTTCTCTGTAAGTCTTTAGCCAACTTATTTATTGGGCAGTTGTTTCTGAGGATTTGTTGTTGTGGGATTTAATTTTTTGAGTTCCAACTATATTTTTGATATGAGACCCTTGTCTGTTGTATGGCTAGTGAAGATCTTCTCCCAATCTGTGGGCTTTCTATTGATCTTGCTAGCTATGTCCTTTGCCATGCAGAAGCTCTGCAGTTTCATGTAATACCATTTGTCCAACCTTTCTTTGATTTGTTGTGTAAAATTAATTTTCAGCCTATGATTTAGTCTAATTTTTCATGAAGATTGTGGATATTCATGTGATTTCCCAAACTAAATAGATATAACTGATTCTGTCATGATGAAAGGTAAATATAAATCATTCCTTACCAAAATGTCCTCTTATTGCTTACTGGTCCTAACCTGGGTTCTCAGAAGACAACAGCTGTTCTTGGTTCATTTCTAGTAACACTTCATTGGGTTGTGTTTCACCCACTTATAGATCAATACCCAGTCAGAAGACCTCACGTTCATGTGAAGAGCAGAAAATTAACCTTAAAGGCGATCTAGTGAGAAAACACCATGTTTATTTGTGGAGAGCAGACACAAAGCAATACCTTTGATATACTTCACAGACAATAATATTTCTGCATTAATGTTACTACTTTAATAATGTTCTTTCCTTATCAAACAATATAAGTTAATTTCCTCAGCTTAATGATATGTTTTGTGGAGAAACATCAGTATCCAGAGATGAAACAACCAGACACATTAACTTAAATAGCACTATACTAATCTTTTTAATTTTTCCCCAAAAGTGATCTTGATAGAGCATTTTCTTCCTTTTATCTCTGTAGTGAGTAAAATTAATCTTATAGCTCTGATTTATAAGATAGTATTTATTCAATTCATCTAGAAAATCCATCCACTTGAAAGGTGATTTTCTTTTTTCATTCTCTTATTTTTTCAATTTAATGATTTGTAAAAAAGTTTTTCTGATGATAGATATATTTTTGACTCTTCTGGTCACTACCCCTGTCCCACAAGTAATGGTCTCTGAACCAGTCACTTAAGCTCAGTCTTTTCCATGTGAAGCCAGAGTCAGTGAGAAGCATCCAAATTCATTTTTACTCATAGAACTGTGTGCAGGAATGATTTCAGATTAAAGCTCAGCTCAGGGATTAATTGTTTTTAATTATGTTGCTCATATTTTTTAATAATCCTGCTTTGCATCACAAAGCCCAAGTTCATCTATCTCCATGTTGCATCTATATTACTGTTAGAGGAACAGAAATGACACTTGGTACATCTTTCTGTTATAGCTACTTAACAGTAGTGGTAACAGTACTTGCCATTGACTGGAGAATAATAACATTTATAACATTTTAAAGATTGTATTTAATATTTCCAATAAAACTCAATTTTGTAGGCCTGAAAACAAAGAAGGGATCAGAAGGCACCTCTACATTGTAGAATTTATTTAGTATCTTGTAAAAACTTCATTTTACTCTATTTTAATTTTTATAGTTAATATGTAATCTGTGTATGATTGTGGAACCAGTTTATTTTTTATTTTTTTAATTTATTTTTGTTAGTTATGGGGCCTGAACTCTGGGCCTGGGCACTGTCCCTCAGCTCTTCGGTTCAAGGCTAGTGCTCCACCACTTGACCCACAGCACCACTTCCAGCTTTTTCTGTGTATGTGGTGCTGAGGAATCGAACCAAGGGTCTCATGCATGCAAGGCAAGCACTCTACCACTGAGCCCTGTGGAACCAGTTTAAAGGAATACAAAATTAGAATCATTTATTGTGTTTAATTATCACCATATTTACTATAATCATTACTATCTTAATCACTGAATGTGTAATTACATCAAATTGAGTTGTGCATGCATTAATAAGCCTGTACTTTTGATGAATCACTGCACTGAGATAATGTTTACTATCAGTCCCAATTAAAAATTAATTTTGTGAAAACCAGAGACCCAATCTTTTGGTGGTCTTCCTTCACATTTGCTAGCCTAACTGGCAGAATGCGCATTACTCAATGGCATGATAGAGACAACAAAATATAAACAAATTAAACAACCCATGAATTTATGTATATGAATGACTGAAATGGTTTCTATTTAAGTGCTTAGGTCTGAAACAGAAAGAAATGACTGAAACTATAAAAATCGTAATTTTTAGTAAAAATAACATGTGTGTCTTCTCATTTCACCCAATCCATGTGTGCACATGTGTACACACAAACACATGCACACATCTGCAAATGAGACTACTTATTTGCTGATATCTTGTCACAGAGGCAATTAGGATGGAAGCTCCCACTAGATTTCCTCATCCCACAAATTATCTTGTTCTCCCAGCATTGTCTGTGTCTCTCATATCTTTTCATATCCTTTGGGATAGAGAAGACTATTTTTTCTTACAGACTCAGGATAATTTTACTGCTAGCAAGGGATATTGGCTTTGAGGGACAAGCATGTATACATACTATTGAATAGTTTTAACCAAAACTCTTAACATCTGGACCAGTGTTGTTTTCAACACCTCTGTTTTGGCATTCAGAAAGATGCAAAAGGTGAGCCAGTTACAATAAATCCTTTTGTTAATAGTTGTAAATACATAGGACAGAAACTTGGTTAATACAGCTTTGAGTATAATAATTGGTTGTTATATGCTCAGAAATCGTCTTGATTTCATCCATCTAGTTTGAGGACAGTGTTGGAAAAGTTTTCTTTTGTCTCGGTAAATGTTTAATTCTACAATTTTCAGATTTGAATTTTCAGTGCAGCTTTTCATGGTGAGTATGAATCTTATGTTTTCCCTAAATTAAACAGACATCCAGAAATGGCAGAAGTCAGGTCTGAATCACTCAGGCCAAAAAGAAATGAAGAAAAGATGCTGGTGATGGACACAATACTATTTCTTCTTACTTAGGCTCCTCTTGTCCTCCAGAAGCAAAAACTAGTGAGTTTTCTTCATTTCTGCAGAGACCTAGTTATGATTCTGTTTCACTCACCTTATGGAAAATAAATTGGTTAAACCTACTGTCATATCATGGGGAAAACATTGGTTGGAAAGTCTGAAGATGGTTAAATGAGAAAACAAATAGGTTATGGATTTGGAGGTGAGGGTAGACTATAGATGCTTTCAAAGTTGTACTTTCTAAGTGGTGAAATTCATGTTTAAAATTAATACTTCTAAACAAATCAATACTTCTTTGTATCTACTTACTAAGAGAATAGTATATAAGTCCATTTTTCTTCCTGCAGACAAAGAAAGACATATGGTATCAAAAGCATTTATTTATTTATTTATTTTTATCAATAAGTTTTTTTATTGTGAAAATACCGTACAGAGGGGTTACAATTACACAAGCAAGGTAATGAGTACATTTCTGATCAAGCATTGTTGTCTGTCTGTTGCCTCCTCCTTTGTTTCTCCTTCCCATCCCTGCCCTCCCATTGCCTTCCCCACCGAAGTTGTAAAGTTCATTTTTCAAATGTCTTACACGTCTCTTTGTTGCAATGGGTCCACCTGTATCCCTATTTAAACAATATGTTTTTTCCCTCCCCTATCCAAATTATACCAACATCAAATATAGTGAAAATGGGTTATACTATGGGGGAGGGACATACAAAGCAACAAAAAACATTTTTAAGTTGTGTTGGAAAAGTCGAGTTTAATCTAAAGTTACTGATATACTGCTTAAAAAATCAGTCTGCGGTGGCTCATGCCTGTAATCCTTACTTCAGGAAGCTGAGATCTGAGGATCATGGTTCAAAACCAGCCTGGGCAGGAAAGTCTGTGAACTCTTATCTCCAATTAACTACCAGAAAACTGGAAGTGGCACAGTGGCTCAAGTGGTAGAGCACTAGCTTTGAGCTGAAGAGCTAAAGTACAGCACCCAGGCCCAGAGTTCAAGCCTCATGACTGACAATAAATAAATAAATAAGTAAATCACTCTCAATCTCTGAGAAAATATATTGAAAATGAGATCAAGCTTCCCATGTAAGAATAGAGCAAATATTAATAATTAAAATTGTAATTACAAAGGAAATAAGAGATATAAATAGTAGATGATTTTCACATTCAACAAGCTCTCAAATACAGTAGAAATAATTTCAGACTTAATTCTTATTTTTTTTTCCCCTGTTACTGGGGCTTGAACTCAGGGCTTAGGAACTATCCCTTAGCTTTTTGTCTCAAGGCTAGTCCTCTACCATTTGAGTTTCAGCTGTAGTTTTAGCTTCATTTTTCTTAGTGGTTGATTGGAGATAAGGGTCTCATGGATTTTCTTCCTCAGACCATGATCCTGAGATTTTAGTGTCCTGAGTAGCTAGGATTATAGGCATAAGCTATCACCTTAATCTTATTCTTAATTTATAGGTTCTCAAATTTCCCTACTTGTTCCTGATGTACAGATATATAGTAAAGAGGTGAACATGAGTATCTATTAAGAGTTGAATAAGGAATAATCCTATTTTAAAGTGATTTGTGACAATTTTGAAGCTAAGAAGTATATCTCTATACTATTTTATTCATTTTTAGATATTTAAACATTTTTTATAGTAAAAGACATGTATAAAGAGATAGAGTTGACCTATCATGTTATTGCTTAAGATCTTGGTTACACTGGGGGATAAAAGGGTGGTTGTTAAGAAAATGAGAAAAGATGGGATTTTTTCTTTTCTTTGCCTAACTATATTTGCTTTGTAATAAAACATTTAATTTTACATGAATGTTTTGTGCTATTGTTTCTGTAAGTATAGCACTTTCCCAATTTGTCAAGGCCTTAAGCCTTAAAACTGTATTGAAAATTCTAGCTTATTTTTATAGTACTGTTGTAACATACATACATTTCATTAACTATATTATGTATGTACTTGAGTTTATAGTTTTTTTTCAAGAAAATACAACTGGAAAGAGTTCTCTCTCTCTCTCTCTCTCTCACACACACACACATCTAAGTTCCAATAAATGAAGTCTCTTACAGACAAATTTCAACTGATTCTAAACATTGGGTCTCTAAAGCATCCATCTCACTAGAATGTCAAACAATAATTGGAGAGAGGGATGACATTGTTCAAAAAGAAATGTACTTATTACCTGACTTATATAACTGTAAACTTCTCTATATCAGCTTTACAGTAAAAATTATTCTTAAAAAAGGAAGGAAAAGTCAAGACAAAGATGAAAATGAAATATTCACCATCTTTCTATATGATAATTAATAGCGAATGAATGACTATAATAATACAGAAGAAATAGTCTAATAGAACCTTAGTTTTTTGTTTTTTGTTTTTTGTTTGGTTGTGGGGCCTGAACTCTGGGACTGGTCCTGTCCTCAGCTCTTCAGCTCAAGGCTAGCGTTCTACTACTTGAGCCACAGCGCCACTTCCAGCTTTTTCTGCTTATGTGGTGCTGAGGAATCGAACCCAGGGCCTCATGTGTGCAAAGCAAGCACTCTACCACTGAGCCACCTTTCCAGCTCCAATCTTAGATTCTTGAAATATATTTTTCTTCTATCTTTCATCTGTTTAAAAATAATTTAAAACATAAAAACAACCATTGGACTATGATACAAGATAATTTTTCATCTGATTCAGTGATACAGAAGGTCACAAATAAGTCCTAATTTTCTCTAATATCTTCTTCTTCAGGTAGGAGATGATGGGAAAAATGTCCTGCTTGATGGAATGTTATGAATAATTTACTGAGTTAACAAATAGGATATTCCAGCTACTGGATAAGAAAATCTCTCCCATAAGAAAATGATAAATGTGATAACAAGATGAGAATAATGAAGAGGTTGAATCGCCACTTTATATGAAGATCGTAGGTAAGTTTGTATTAGACATTGTCACTGTGACAATAAAGACTAGTCATATTAAGCTTTTTTTTTTGTCTCAGAGAAAGATGTTCCAATTTCTGTGACTCCAACAGCTCTAAGTTCCAGGTGTCTGACATCCTGTTGGGATTCCCAGGCATTCACGGCTGGCAGCACTGGCTCTCCCTGCCTCTGGCTCTGCTCTACCTCTTGGATTTCATTGCCAACACCCGTACTGTGATCAGCATCAACCAACAGGCAGCCCTGCACCTGCCATCCTGACAGTGGTGGACGTGGGACTGGCCACTACCATCATGCCTAAGATCTTAGCCATCTTCTGGTTCAACACTAAGTCCATTAGGTTCTCTGAGTGCTTTGCTCAGATGCATGGCATCCATTGCTTTATGGCCATGGAGTCAGGTATCTTTCTCTGCATGGCTGTCGACAGATATGTAGCTATTTGCCGACCACTTAGATATCTAGCAATCATTACTGACTCGTCCTTTGTGATTAAAGCAACTGTGTTCATGACCTTCAGAAATGTTCTGGCCCCTGTGTCCATGCCTGTGTTGGCTGCACAGAGACCTTACAGCTTCAGGAATCATATTAACCACTGTTTTTGTACTAACCTTGGTGTCACCAGCCTATCTTGGGATGACAGAAGAATCAACAGTATCAACCAGCTATTTCTGGCACAGGCAGTCATGGGAAGTGACCTGGGTTTGATCATTTTATCCTATGTTCTCATCCTTAAGTCTGTGCTGAAGCTGAACTCCATAGAAGCTGGAACCAAGGCTTTAAATAGTGCACTTCTCACCTCATCCTAGTATTTTTCTTCTATATGGTCATCATTGTCATGTCCAGTACTCATAGTAGAAAAATGACAGTTCCCTCCATCCCAGTTCTGCTCAATGTGCTACCTAATGTCATCCCCCCGGCTCTTGATCCCATGGTGTATGTACTTAAGAATAAAGAGCTCAGGCAGGACTTATCCAAGGTGCTTCGGCTGGACACCAAGGAGGGAATTAACATGGAGAAACTACATTTTTAATGTTCTCCACTTGTTTTTCCAATTACATTTTCCAGTGATTTCCAATGGTGAAAGTAGAAACATTATTGCAAATTTTCAGTTTTTTCTTAGGGAACTATCATCAATAGATGAAATGTTCAAAGAACTGATGTTTGAATCCCTGGTGTCAAGTAAAAATCTTCATCACAAAGAATTTTATCACAGTGCAACTTGTATTAAGAAATGCAAGAGAAAGTCACCCAGAAAGCACATTTTATTCTTTCATGCTATGACTAGAACTTCCAGACATTGTTAGACACACATTCAGACAAGAGACTTTTGCCAATACATAGTTTTATTTTTTAAAGTCTTTCAAGTTTATTTCCTAGTATTAACTCATAACATTAAAAAAAAAAAGTCTTACTTACAGAGTTGTCTTATTATACTCACTATATTTAGGGAGAGAGTACTAGTTTTATTTTTTATTTTTATTCACTTTATTGTCACATTTTTTTACTGAGCAAATAATTTTAATATACATTTCCCTAAGATTTTATGACCAAAAAGTAACTGAAGATATTGATTATTAAGAAAAATCGAGCCAACATCATGGCATTTCACTACAAATCCTAATTTAGCAATACTTTTTAAGACAAAAGGAAATCAAGTGATGCAGGAAGGAGTGTGTGTGTGTGTGTGTGTGTGTGTGTGTGTGTGTGTGTGTACGTGCGCGTGTGAGCACGCGCATTGTAATTCCACTATATTCACAGTGGGATGGAAACAGTACAAATAGAGATGGCCATGACTTGTAAATTAAACACAGTTGTAATGCACTCAGTTGAACATGGGTTAGCACACATCTTGTCCGTGAATGTGTACAGTGCCACTGTTACTAAAACAGTAAAAACAACTTATGGATCCTTAAGCTGCTGGATGGATGAATGATCTTTATCTATAAAAGAGGTTAGAATTCACTCAAAAATGTAGCTGAGATAATAAATTACCATTGTGGTAATTCTTTTGTGCTCTGTATGGACTCCAAATATCATGTTTGGCAAATTTCCATATGCACCGTAAAATTAATTTTTAGAAAATTCTAGTTTTTTGTAATGAGTTAAAGGAATGTTTTTGTCTTCTAAAACTGAAATTTAATTTTTCTTTGGAGACGTAAAAGTAAAGAGTAAATCTCCAGAAGCAATAGTAATGCACTATTGATACATGTGGAAACACACGAAAACTTTGAAAACATTAAAGTAAGTAAAGAAAACAAGATAATTTCAATATTAGGAATATCCTATATATATATATATATATATATATATATATATATATATATATATATATATCCCTGGAAGCAGAAATCAAGTTGTATATTAAAGAGGATGGAAGCAGTAGACAGAGATTGAGGAAATTCTACAGAGCTTTCTTTTAGGTTTTCCTCTGAAATAGTTTGGAATTAGGTGGTAGTGATAGCTATACTATATTCTGAGAGTAGCGAAAGTAACTGTATATTTTTTTTGTTAAAAGGATGAAATATATCATGTGATTTTTAGCTATGAGATAAAAAATTGTTCTCTGCTTCTATCTTAGGTGTACTGTTTGCTGTAAATAAAGGAATAGGAAAATGGATAGAGAAGCATGTAGATATAATGTGTTTTTATTTAAGCTTTATACAGAGTAGTCATTCTATGAGTCCATATACAATGGCATTTGAAAATAATGGAATGGGGAGGGAATGGTGTCTGAACTCTAAATTTCCTACTTGCTAGGTAAATGCTTGGCAAGTCCTCTTCTACTTGAGCCATGCCTCCAATCCATTTTTGTATTTAGGCTTTTTTTGGTTGTGGTTGTTGTTCAGGATCCCCCACCCCCACCCCACCAGATATTGTCTTGCTTTTGGCATGGGGCCAGCAGCAGGCCATGATCCTCCTACCTATAACCTATGGAAGAGCTAAGATGAAAAGTACACCCCAGTATGATGAGTTCTTTTGTTTGAGAATGGAGAGTTCTCACTAACTTTTTGCCTGGGCTGGTATGGAGCTTTGATCATTCCTATCTCTACATCTTGAGAACCTGGAAATACAGGTTTAAGCCTCTGTGTTTAGCATTGAGTACTGTTTGTGATCATTTTTGTTGTATTTCTTCATTTTGCAGTGCTGGTGATTGAACTCAATGCTTTATACATGATAGTTGACCACTCTGCCACTTGAACCATGTCCTCAGTCCAGAAATTTTGTTTTAAAATAGTATAATCTAAATGTATTTTTTTCAGAAAAGTATATAGAATTTGTTTTAAGATAATCACAAATTACCTCTACACTATAGAATTAATATAGTTCTCTCTCCAAACTTACTTTTACTTTCCAATTAATGAAACATACAGGAGTTTTTCTAAAAAAAGATATGAAAGTTTTACCTCATTATTGCATTTTCCACATCAATATTACAATTTCAAAGCTGTGGTATCTAATTATTACTGACAATTTTTTGCATAAAATATCCTAGCATTTTTGTGTTTGTCTATGATGCAATAATATTCTCGTCTACTTTATCAGAAAATAAATTTCTTGAAAAATTATTTAGAATAATAATTAAATAGAATATCTAATGCTCTTTTCATAGTCACTAGGCTGTCTTGGAGAGGAGCAATAACTCATTGAAATTGTTCAGATAGACTGTAAAAACAGATATATCCAGATTTAAATCTGCCATATGCCTAGTTGTTATGTTTCAATATTTTTCTATTGATCTTTGAAAAAAATTAAGTATGCCCTATTTCTTGTCTAAAAAACACCAAATAGACATCTGAAGTCATAGATACAAGTACATGTGAGCATTCTTTATATAAATGCTTTAACTTTGTGTCCCATGAGCTTAAAGAAGAAACCACTCTGAAATAATGTTAATAGTAAATAATCAATAAATAATCATTAATATCATGAATTTTTTTACCCATACTCTCCTGTTTCTACTCATTTACATATATGGCTACAAACAAGTTGGGTGTCAATACATGCATTAGAAAGCTCCCACTTTGATGGGAAGGGATAGGAAGGGGAAACAAAGGAGGAGGCAACAGGCAACAATGCTTGATAAGAAATGTACTCATTACCTTGCCCATGTCATTGTAACTCTTCTGTACAGTATTTTCACAATAAAAAAAAAAGAAAGAAAGCTCCCATTCTTTTTACTCCTCCTTTATTGGTTCTATTGATTTTCACACCAGCCTTCCAATTTTAAAGTTCAGAAGTGTCCCTCCCCTTGAACTTTTCCATTAAAGACTCAGTTTAATGGTACAGACATCAGGGGATTTAGGGTTTGAGGATCATGCATACACAGATATAGTAGGATATGATGTTTTTTGACCAACATTCTGAAAATATGGGCAGATTACCTTCAGCTCATTGTTTTGACATCTAGAATAGATGATCTCCATTACATGATATCAGCTTCCATTTTAGTTAACAAGTTTGAAAATATACAGTATTTAAGATATAAAATATTACTCATGGTGGGGCACTGGTGCTCACCCCTGTAATCCTAGCTTCTCAGGGGGCTGAGATCTGAGGATCATGATTCAAAGCCAGCGCAGGCAGGTATGTCCATGAGAGTCTTATCTCCAATTAACCACCAAAAAGCTGGACGTGGAGCTGTGGTAGAACACTAACCTTGAGCAGAAGCAGCTCAGGGACAGTGCTCAGGCTCTGAGTTCAAGCCCTAAGTCTGGCAAAAATAAAGTTTTGAAAATGCATTCTTTTCAAAATGCCCACCCTACATTATTTTGCTGCTTCTCAAAGTAGTTGACTTTTGAAGTATCGAATCTGTCATTCTTCAGGACAAACCAGGGAAGAAAAACTTGATACCTTTGAGTTGTCACCCATCCTAAGTATGTTAAGAATCCTTTTATGATATATGCAAGCTTACTATTAGAAGAAATTTAACAACTATTATGAATGCTTATACATACACTATGTCTGACAAATAAAAAACTGAGACATACTTAAAGGTGGTGGAGTGAATCCAACTCACATATATAAATAGCAGATGTCCATTAGCCCTGTTAGCCCTGTTAGGCTGGAATCGTCTAAATATTCCAGCCTAAGAATGCTGGTAGCTTGCTCGTTATCCTATAGTCTGTCTGTCTGTCTGTCTGTCTGTCTGTCTCTCTCTCTCTCTCTCTTTCTCTCTGTCTCTCCCCACAAACACACAGATTCATTTCAGAAGTAATAAAGAGTGCACAAAAGACCTATGCAGGATAGTAATTAAGAGTATCTACAAGGAAGCAGAGAACAGATCACTATTCTCCACAAATCCACTCAATGAGATCTTCTCATTTACAGTCTTGTTGTGGCTTTTTAAATTCTGAGCTAACACATAAGTTTGGACCAATTTTTGACTTCCACAATTGACTTACAACACTAAAACATTGATAGCAAATACATTATTACAAATAAATAATTCTCCAGGCACCAGTAGGTCTTGTCTGTAACCCTAGCCACTCAAGAGGCTGAGATCTGAGGTTTGTAGTTTGAAGTCATCTTGGGTGGTAAAGTCTTTGAGACTATTATCTCCATTCAAGAACTTAAAAAGCTAGAAATGGAGCTGTGGCTCAAGCAGCAGAAAACTAACTTTGGCCATAAAAATCTCAGGGACAGCACCTAACCCTTGAGTTCAAGCCCTAAGACCATCTAAACAAACAAACAAACAAATAAGATTAAAATGTAGCATATATTACTTCTCTAAATAAACACCTTTATTAATTTGCTTTAATTAATTTGACAAAGAAAATTTTAGGTTATGAAGAGGTCTACATCAATATTGCCTACTGTGTAAGTTTGTTGTTATATTTTTAGTACTGAAACTTTTAACTGGATGAAAAATAAATGAAGGAAATGGGTGGGGTTGCAAGAGATAGTGGAGAATGATGAAACAGACAATATTCATCAAGAAGCATTGTACCCAGAAACGGACGTGTTGAATAAACCCTTTGTACTACTACTTAAAGATAATGTTTTTAAATTTAAAAACAGTGTACACTCAGTAAAAATAGATCATAAACAGCTCTTTGTACTTACTGTCCATCCTATATTACTTTGCTACTTCCAGAAAGCTACATTTGTCAGATTTTAATCTGTCATAATTTGGGCAAAAAGGGGATAAAGTTAATAAAGTGAACAAGAAATGGCTGGATCTCTTAGATTTGTGAACCATGCTTTAAAAAGCCAAGTATTATCCTATTAGGAATTTATAGTCTTAATTCACACACTGTTATTCTTATGTAAATATGATCAAATGTAATATCAAGAAAATGTCTTCTTTATATAATATTGATATTTTTAGTAGGTGTTTGTAAAAATAATTATACCAGTAGATATTTTTTCAAGTTTATTTGGTTCAGTTCTGTTCTATTCATTATTGCATTATTGTCTGGTCTGAGCTGCATCAAAAACCAAAACTATATCCAAGACTGAATATGTTACTTAAAAACAAAAGCTAATGTAGAGAAACTATTCTAATTGTTTACTGTCTATCTACTTCTTAACATTCTTAAATGACTATACATGATGAAAAGTCAAAAAAATATGCATAAGTACAATGTGGCTGGCTATCAGTAACCTGTAGAGAATATGGGCAAGAGAATCTTCATGACTAAAAATAGAGATACATTTTCAAATTTGTCAATATTGACTAATCTTGATCACAGAGAATAACCTTATAATACTATATTTTTATGCAATCCAGGAAAAGATGCTTATTATATGTCTTTCACTATGTTACCTAATGTCCATAGTCTGAAGTTTCTTATTGTTTTGAATAGACATTTTTGGAATGTATAGTTCCTTCCATGTACATGTAAAATTGAGAGTATTGTCTTAAATATAATTCTAGCCTTCAAAAATTATATCAAAGACATCTGATGGTTAGAAATTATATCTTTAGCTTTAATATTTGCTCTATTAAATTCCATATATTTTTAATAAGCACAGCATTTGAACATGCTGTGTAAAAAGCCATGTAAATAATCAATATTTAGCAGGAAATAGTAGTCACTATGCTACTTGAATAAAAATTACTTTGTTAAGTATGATTTCAACTGTTGTATATCTGGAAATTAGAGTAATCAGAGGAGAAAAACCTCATATGTAGAGCAGGGAGAATGATGAAAATGGAGATACTGGGATTGGGAAGGTGGCTCAGTGGTAGAGCGCTTGCCTTGCATGCCTGAGGCCCTGGGTTCGATTCCTCAGCACCACATGAGCAAAAAGAAAAAAGCTGGAAGTGGCGCTGTGGCTCAAATGGTAGAGCCCTAGCCTTGAACTGAAGAGCTGAGGGAAAGCTCCCAGGCCCAGAGTTCAGGCCCCACAACTGGACTCCCCCCCTCCAAAAAAGAAAAGGAAGATCAAGATGTGTTGTGTACATTAGTGGTATTGTTGAACGAAAAGCTCTTTCTGCAATTATTAAAGATAATTTAAAATTTAAAAAATAACATGTCATTTCATCCTCTAATTTTGCTATAATTTTTTGTTGTCCTGTTTCTTGAACTATAGAACTGACCTATATATCCTTAATTGGTACTTAATTGGTAAATATAATGATACTTATGTATAAGAAGGATTATTAGTAAACTGAAATGTTAACTGTGAGATGATTAGTGATATACCTTATAATGCTAATGATACCTTATAATGGTAATGATTTCACTGTGCACATGTATCTGCTATGCTATAGCATAGCAGATGGTTTTTCAAAAACCATTCAGTTTTTGAAAGTTCTAATCAGGGAGTTAAAGGAATGCTAAATTTTCAAATAATAAATTGAGTTATTGTATATTAAAAAGGTAGAGAAAAACAGAATAACATCTCAAAACACGAATGAATAAAAGTATCAGTATATCATGAACACTCAGAACTTTGAAAACATCAAATTAGATGTAGTAGCCATACCAAAAATCAATAAATAAGATAAATCTATTCATATAAATATCTATAATACATACGTCTACAGAAATAGAAATAGAATTTTTTGTTGCCAAGAATGGAGGCAACAATGTGTTGGTTATATAGTATCCTCATAGGTGTATTTTTAAAATATTCTGGGATTACACAGTAGTAATATGTGTTCTGCACATCTGAGCACTGAACTTGATTAGCTAAATTTTATATTGTTAAAATGATTAATTTTATGGCATGTTAACAGTAACAAAAATAGAATAAAGATGTCCTCTAGTTCTGCAAAAAATTATACATTATACAGAAAAAGAAAATTGTTAAATAATTGATATACTATGCCCTTTGATTCAATCTTGAAAATTCAGAGTATTTCATGAAGTAGCTCAATTTATAATAATGAAAAACAGTATAATTTCATTTTGTTAAATCGTGTTATTCAAATGTATATCAGAATGATACATAGCATCTGTTAGGTTTTTAAGGAGAGGTGGGCGAGTAAGAACCACACCACACAGGTGGTATCCAGGTAAGGGGTAGGTTTATTCATCATTCTGGCTGGCACCAGGCCATGTCAGCACTCCACATCGCTGGAAAGAGGGTGTGTGGCCCTGGGAGAAGGGAAAGGTGTGGCCACATCGAATCCAGATGTGACCTCAGCGGATGCAGATGTGACCTCTTCCAGGTGTGCCAGTTGCCTAGGTAACGCAGGTACTGGGTGGAGACTTTGCTGAGAGGAGGGTGGAGTCTGCTGGCCATCCAGGAGTCTGCTGGCCATCCAGGATATATATATATATATATATATATATATATATATATATATATATGTAGATATAGACATTATGGAATTTAACAATTGATTTTATGCTACGTAAGTTTGTGAGGCTAATCACATTGAAAGGCAAGAGAACTGAATCGTAAAGTGCAGATGAACAACAAGGGAAATCCTGGTGCTGTTGGCTGAGCTAACTCAGGAAGCTGACATCTGAAGATTGCAGTGGATTAGAGTTCTTGATTATAGCCATTCTAATTGGGGTGAGGTGGTATCTCAATGTTTTCATTTGCATTTCTTTTATGGCTAGAGAGGTTGAGCATCTCTTCATGGGTCTATTGGCCATTCTTATTTCCTCTGTAGAGAAGTCTTTAGCCCACTCATTTATTGGGCAGTTGTTTCTTTGAAGATTTGTTGTTGGGGGATTTAATTTTTTGAGTTCCAAGTATATTTTAGATATGAGACCCTTGTCTGTTGTATGGCTAGTGAAGATCTTCTCCCAATCCGTGGGCTTTCTATTGATCTTGCTAGCTATGTCATTTGCCATGCAGAAGCTCTGCAATTTCATGCAATCCCATTTGTCCAACCTTTCTTTGATTTTTGTGTTTCCGGGTCTCTATTAAGAAAATTTCGGCCTGTGCCAAGGTGACCTAGTGTTTCTCCTATTCCATCCTGTAATGTTTTCAGAGTGTCTGCTTTGACTTGGAGGTCTTTGATCCATTTGGAGTTGATTCTGGTGCAGGGTGATATATAAGGATCTAGCTTTTGTTTTCTACAAATGGTTAAGCAATTTTGCCAGCACCATTTACTGAAGAAGCTGTCTTTCTTCCATTCTACTTTTTTAGCTCCCTTATCGAAGATTAGATGGCTATAGGTCTTTAGGTTCATTTCTGGGTTTTCAATTCTACAGATGCTTGAGGGGATATGGACAGAAGGGAACCTTACTACATTGTTGGTGGGAGCATAAACTTGTTCAATCACTTTGGAAAGCAGTATGGAGGTTTCTCAGAAGACTCCACATAGAGCTCCCCTATAACCCAGCAATCCCACTTTTGGGCGTTCATTTACCCAAATGATCACAAACAAGACCATACTAAAGCTACCAGCACAACTATGTTTATTGCAGCCTTAATTACCATAGCTAAGATATATAACCAACCCAGATGTCCCTCAGTAGATGAATGGATCAAGAAAATGTGGTATATATACACAATGGAATTCTATGCCTCCATCGTAAAGAATGACATTGCCCCATTTGTTAGGAAATGGAAAGACTTGGAAAAAATTATATTAAGTGAAGTAAGCCAGGCCCAAAGAAACAAAAGTCCCATGGTTTCCTTTATTTGCAATAACTAGTATATGTCTGAGTCAAGCAGAAAAGTTCAGATAAGGTGATGTTAGGGGAATGAACCCCAAGATAAGAATTCAAGTGGTTTTTTTTCTTTCATGCAATTGTTTCTAACATATTTAGAAGATGATTTCTATGTTGCTTTGTATGTCCCTCCCCCACGGTATAACCCCTGCTTTCACTGTATTTGATGTTCGTAAAATTTGTGGAGGGGAAGGACAAAAACAAATTGTTTAAATAGGGATACAGGTGGATCTGTTGCAACAATGAGATGTATAAGTCATTATGTCGAAAAACGAACTTCACAACTTTGGTGGAGGGGGGAGGATCGGCTGGGAGAGGTGGGGGGAAGATGGGAAGGGAGGGGAAGGGTAAACAAAGAGGAGGCAACAATGCTTGATAAGAAATGTACTCATTATCTTGCTCATGTAATTGTAACTCCTCTGTACGGTATTTTCACAAAAAAAAAAAAAAAAAAAAAAAAAAGATTGCAGTGGAAAGCCAGTAGTTCATGTCCAATGAACTACCAGAAGCTGGAGGTGGCGCTGTGGCTCAAAGTGGTAGCGCATTAGCCATGAGCCAAAGAGCTCAGGGACATCATCACCTAGGCTCTGAGTGCAAGCTCCATGTCAAAAAAAAGGAAAGGAATAAGTATTAAACTTTAGATTTTATAAAATAAACAAAGGGCCATAATTCTCATATATATATGCACTGAGCTTTGAGGCATTATTTTCAAAACATAAACACTGCTAGAAATGACAGGTGCACGTGAGATAATGGTGGTTACTGCAATATCACAGATAAGTCACTCAAAATTTAAAATTTCAACAAAATAGAACTACAGTTAAACTACTCCATAGGTCAAATGGACTTGACCTTCACAGAATATTCCACAGAACAACTGTGAAAGCATAACAAGTGGAGCTGCATCAAATTAAAAGGACCACTGCATCAAAGAAAACTATCAGTGAAGAAATGCCTCAGCCTAGAAGATACTTACCTTTAGTTGGCCAGGGAATGCAGGATAACTTGGAGGGTTTATGGGAAAAGTAAAGGTAATATAGAGTCTATCCAGGCAAGGATGAGCAACTCACACAGTGAATTGCAACAGGAATCAAAACTCCCAGTGGTTTCCTGAAAGGAAATTCAGGGAATAGTAGAAGAAAATGGACAGGGAGATAAAGAATTAAATAATGAAGAGAATACTAACCACTGAATCAAAAGACCTAGTTTTAACTCAACCATGCTGTTGAATTACTGAGTCAACTAAGGCAAATTATATATGCCTTCCAATGCTAAGAAATGTGGTTAGGAAACGCTCTTTACAGTGAATATTAAGGGTCCAGGTTGGCTTTAGTGTCCTGACAGTGCATTCTCTGCTCAGAATAACACTTGCTATTTTCTGGGAAATGCCTTTTATATTTTTAATTATGTGATTCAACTTTTTAATGCTTGGATACTCATGATTAGCCCCATATTGCTCAGTAATCTGGAACACGTACAGTCAAACTTTTTTGGGTTTGAGTCCTGATCTTGTCATTATCTAATTGTAGTACTTTAAATAAATTACTGACCCCTATTTAAAAAAAAAGAGAAACGCCTAAAAATGGTAGAAAATCTTTGTAAACTATTCATTTCACAAAGGACTATTATCCAGCATATAAGAAGAGCTTAAAAAAATCAAACATCAAAATCAGGCCAACTAACTCATGGGCAAATGAACTCAATAGTTTGCATATGTTATAATGACCAATATGCATGAATTAAATGCAAAACATCCTGAGCCATAAGTGAATTACAAATCAGATCACAGTATTTACATAGCAAACTTGATGAGACTCATGTGGAAAGAGGGAGATGGCAGAGAGGTAGTTATGAACATGTAGCATTGTATACATAAATGGGACTTGTTGAAATGAAGTGCCTTGGTAAAACCAATTGACCTTGATTTAAAAAATACACAAGGGCTTGAAAAACCCCTTGGTTGAGATTCATATCACAACAGTCAGAATAGCTACCATCATGACAACAAACAACAAATGCCAGTGAAAATGAGGAGGAAAAGAACCCTTTACACACTGTTTGTGGTGATGGACGTGTCACCACTATGAAAACCATTATGGAGAATGCTCTAAAAAGTAAAACTTCAGTTACTACATACTCCTGCTATAGCAATTATGGGTATAGACCTGTCATCATAGGCTAGAGATGCCTACACACCTGTGTTTGTTACAGCATGATTATAATAGTTAGGATCTGGAACTAGCTAAGTCTACCAACATTTGTATAGGTAAAGAATTTTAGGATAGGTAGGCATTGGAGACTCACACTTGTAATCCTAGATACTTATAAGGCTGAGATCTGAGGATCAAGGTTCAAAACCAGCTCAGGCAGGAAAGTTTGTGAGACTCTTATCTCCAGTTAACCTCCTAAAACCAGAAGTGGTGCTGTGGCTCAAAGTGTTAGAGCACTGGTCTAGAGCAAAAGAGCTCAGGGACAGTACCCAGGCCCTAAGTTCAATATCCCTGACCAGCACACACACAAAAAACCCAAAACAAAAAGAATTGTGTGTGTATACATATATATCATGAAGAATTGTTCATAAACAAAAGAGAGAAATTATGTCATTTGCAGACAGGAAGTCATCATGTTAAGTAAAATAAACCAGAATCAGCAAACATATATCACATGTTTTGTTCACATTAACAAAATCTAGACCTAACCAATCACCCTAAACTATTACAAACTGGAGGCTGGGAAGGTGGCTCAGTGGTATAGTGCTTGCCTTGCATGCATGAGGCCCTGGGTTCGATTCCTCAGCACCACATAAGCAAAAAGGAAAAAAAAAGCCGGAAGTGGCTCTGTGGCTCAAGTGGTAGAGTGCTAGCCTTGAGCTGAAGAGCTGAGGGACAGCGCCCAGGCCCAGAGTTCAGGCCCCATGACCAGACCCCCACCCCCCCAAAAAAAGCTATTACAGACTGAACTAGTGTTGTGGCAGTGGCCAAAGAGAGCTTGATGGAGTACGTAAGAATGAAGTACACTAAATGCACATATGACCATATCATAAAACACATTAAAGTTGTTTTGTAAATTGTGGCAAAAGGAAAAGAGATATAAGACAGATTAATGTAGTGAATCTGATTAAATTATATTTCATGCACTTAGAAATATAGTATGTTGGAAATTAACTGCACAACTTGGGTAGTTGGGGGTTCTGGAAGGGGAAAACCTGGGATTGAGAGAGGAGGTGATACTGTTCAAAAGGAAATGTACTCATGAAACTGTAACCCTGTGTATATCACCTTTACCAAAAAACTGCAATAAAACTCCCTTCATTCATATGAATGAAAAGAAAAAATCTGAAATAATAATAAATTTTCTGACTTGTCCTTCATAACATGATTATATGCTACATGCATAGCCACAGGTGTGATTATGTCTGGATGCATGTTTAAGAAACTGTTTATTTGTTTAGGTTCATAAGAAGTTAATGAAGAAAGACCCACTTAAAAGTTACCTTGATATTAAGACAAGCAATGAAGCTCTACAGCTCTGAAACATCCCCTTGGGTTTTCCTTGAAGGTTCAGTTCAGTGGCACAGATATCAAGGGATTTTAGTCATTGAGCACCATCATGTACATGTATATTAGGATTCATTTTCCTGCAAGAACCTGAATGCCTCGACAAGAATATGTTCAGCTTATGATTTCGACACCCAGATATTAGGTAATGGAAGAGATAGAAATATAGGAAAACTCTGTCAGGATTCATTTATTGTTGGTGGTAGATACATAGGAGGGAGGCTCTGCTAAAGTGAACAGTAGCTTTGATGATAGATTGATTTGGAATTCAAATTTCAATTCATCCATGCCATTGAAAGGCATAAGTGGTGTAAAATATTGTGTTCTCCTGTGAAATGATTGTTTCCCCAAATCTCAGATGACAATTTACTGCTCTTTTTTATGGCCTGATAATATTTTTTACTGTTTATTATTATTTTATTAATAAGCTTTTTATTGTGAAAATATGGCACAGAGGGGTTACAATTACATGGGCAAGGCAATGAGTACATTTCTTATCAAGCGTTGTTGCCTCCTCCTTTGTTTTTCCCTTACGATCCCTGCCCTCCCATCTCCACAACTACACTCCCCCCACCCCGCCACTGCTCTTTTTATAATGATTATGAACATTAATGCTATTGCTTACCTCAAATGAATTATTAGAAATGGAGAAAGTCAGGTTAACTTCCCCAATGGCCAGCAGAGACACCTGGAAATGAGTTCTCAATTTTTTCAGATTATTGTGTTTTTGCACCTGCCTCCCTTGCTCCTCAGAAGGGGAATGCAATTGATTGGTTTCAGGTTTTAGAGATGTTTAGGATTTCTTTCAGACAGTTTTCATAGTAAAATAGAATTTGTTGTAAACAAAATTGTTCTCAACAACAATTTTGTGGTAAACAAATAATTTTGTTGTGAAGTTTAAGCAAGTCAAATGAAAACACAAATATTATCTATGTAATTTTTGGCTGAAGATGGACAAATAGTATTGGAAATTGTAGTTTATAAGTGGTGACATGCAAATTGGACTTTATAATTTCAATGAACCAATCACAACAGAGCAAATCTCTTTTCCTTTCAGAAAAATGTCATCCTATTGAATTGAGAACATTTTGATTTTGTGGTAGAAAAAGTGACTTAATTAGTAGTTCTACTTTACTTGACATCAGTTTTCATCTTTAAGAGAAGTGAATTTTCTCATTCACAAGTAAGTCTGTATTCCTAGTGAAAAAAAATGAGTACAGTAGGAACAGAAGGGATATAACTAAGAGTTTGTCTTACTTTTTAAGATCCAATCTTCAAAACAAAGCACAAGTCAAACCAGAGATCTCCTTCCCTTTTCCAAGCTATTATATCCATGTCTTCTTGAATTTTTCTACTTGTTACTGATAAACATGTCAGTTATCGTTGACTGCTTTGTTTTGATACAGAGGAACAAATAATTTGTTTTTCTGTTTATTTTTCAGCAATCTGTGGCAATATTGAAGCTAAGAGGAAGGTCTCTCATACTTTTTGTTGTTTGTATATATTTAAATTATTATAAGATAATTATCATATAATAGATTTCTGTAAAAAGAAAAGGTGATCTCCTGTATTTGATTTAGTATCCATGTTACTTTTGGGGATAATGGAAGAAGCAAATGGCTGGCAGGAAGTATAAAAAAAGTTGGTTCTCTTTCTTGATTACAAAGGTAATATTGAGGAAGTATCTTCAATAAGGATGAGGATATTAGTAGTAATTTGTTTGGTTATTATTCATTTTGGGCATTCTATAATGTTCAAAAAAACCAAAAGAAGTCCATCAAGCTGAGGAACGACAAAGTCAGAAACTGTGGAATGGGGACATAATGAGGATTTTCAAACTAATTTATCTATTTTTATAGATCTTTTGTTTTAGGAAGGTCATTAATAATTTTGTATATCAAGAAACAGTATGAGTCCACATCATTGCTTCATACAACAAACAAAAATTGTTATTTTATAAAAACTCAAGTAGCTGAATGAGGAGGTCTTTTGTATATAGGATAAAATTGAATGTCAGCCATGAGAAATCTCAAAACATTAAAGCCTCAATCTTTTCATGAGGTCTTAGACTCAACTATTCATGAGCCAATCAATCTATGAGTCATTCTGTGATATCAGATTATTTTTTGATGATCTGCTACACAGCATATAGTAAAAACAATCCTAATTTTATGACCTATCCTCTGTGTCATTTAGAAGATGTTACAAAAGTAAAGCTTGCATCTCTCACTACTAGAGATAATTGATTGAGCTATAAAGGGATAATATGGTACTTACCAAGGTTCTGTTTCGTGAGATCTTTGACCAATATGACAAGCTGAGAAAAATGAAGACGCTGAACTCTCACTTCACCTCATGTCCCTGGGTAAGACCAATTCTGATATGGCCATGCATATAATTAAAAACAGTAACAGCTTTGTTTTTGTCCTCTTGGTGAAGGATGTTCCAAGAGCTCAGAGATCCCAACAGTTCCAAGTTCCAGGTGTCTGAGTTCATCCTGCTGGGATTCCCAGGCATTCACAGCTGGCAGCACTGGCTCTCCCTGCCTCTGGCTCTGCTCTACTTCTTGGCTCTGAGCGCCAACACCCTCATCCTGATCATCATTAACAGAGAGGCAGCTCTTCACCAACCTATGTATTATTTCCTGGGCATCCTGGCTTTGGTGGACATGGGACTGGCTACCACCATCATGCCTAAGATCTTGGCCATCTTCTGGTTCAACGCTAAAGCCATCAGTCTCCCTGAGTGTTTTGCTCAGATGTATGCCATCCATTGCTTTGTGATCATGGAGTCAGGTATTTTTGTCTGCATGGCTGTAGACAGGTATGTAGCCATTTGCCGACCACTTCGATATCCTTCGATCATTACAGAGTCTTTTGTGGTCAAATCAACTGTTTTATTTACACTCCGAAACTTTCTGTTTCCCATCTCAGTGCCTGTGCTGGCTGCACAGAGACATTACTGCTCTAGGAATCAGATTAACCACTGTCTTTGCTCTAACCTTGGAGTCACCAGCTTATCCTGTGATGACAGGAGAATCAACAGTATCAACCAGCTATTTCTGGCTTGGGTAGTCATGGGAAGTGACCTGGGTTTGATTATTGTATCGTATGCTCTCATTCTTAAGTCTGTGCTGAAGCTGAACTCACCAGAAGCTGCATCCAAAGCCTTAAGCACCTGCACTTCCCACCTCATCCTCATCCTGTTCTTCTACACTGTTATCATTGTCATTTCCATCACACACAGTGCAGGAATGAAAGTTCCCCTCATCCCAGTTCTGCTCAATGTGTTACATAATGTCATCCCCCCGGCTCTCAATCCCATGGTGTATGCACTCAAGAATAAAGAACTCAGGCAGGGCTTATACAAGGTTCTTCATCTGGACATCAAGAGAAACTAATGTGGAGATGTTGCTTCCACATATTTAACCTTCTCAAATGACTACACATGGAAAAATTACAAAAATAAAGGACAATGTGGCTTGTTCTTCCTAGCCTAGGCACTCATGGTAAATAACATCTTCACAACGAAAAGACAAAACTAATATTTGGAGTCGCCTCATGTCAACCAAGAAATAATTTTATGCAACCCAGGAAAAGATACTAATAATATATTTTTTACTGTTACCTAACTTCTATAGCTTGAATTTCTGGAAATTTTGAGTAGATGTATTTATATCTATGTACAATTAAATTTGAGAATTTATTTATTATATTTGACACAACTACTGCTGGGTAGAAATTACATTTTAGTACTCATATGTACCATGTTAAATACCATTTATGTGAATGTATTTATTGATAATCAAAGCATTTGAACAAGCATTTCTGTAAGAAAGCATTTAAGTAATCAAGCTGTAACAGGAAAATATTAGTCATTCATCAAGTTCCAATCAAAACCAGATCTACTTGTTTTTTACAGCATCTAATTTGGCTGTATTTTTAATAAAATTCACATATTACAAGTGTATGGATCTATTAGGATTACTATATGGATGCAATAAGATAGAGCAGGTATAGAAACTGCTTGGCAAATACTCAGTTAAATATAATGATCATACATGAATACAGTGTTGGAAGAACACTACAAGCATAAACATATATAGTTGCTCTGTTACTTGTATAGTAGAAATGATTTGTACCTTTTAAAAGTACTGAGTGGAGAAACACAATAAATACTATATATTAAAAAATATTATTTGATAAGCATCATCTTCTTTGATCATATGCACATAGCTCATCGAAATGAACTCCAAGAAATGGAAACAAGAGGGTTTTTTAATTGTGAGATTTACAGTTCTTTTCTTTGTTTTTTTTTTCCCCTTTTGCCACTGTTTTTTATTTGTCTTGTATGTAAGTTTACCTGATTTGGAAAGGGGAAACAGAAGCACAGAAATGATGGGACAAAAGGTGAAGTAATTCAGCAGTGATACTCACTAGACATGATGTTGAAAATGAACTATACAAGTTTGAGAGGGGGAACAGGGAGAAGATGAGAGGTGACACTGTTCAAAAAGAAATGTACTCATTACATGACTTATGTAACTGTAACTCCTCTGTAGATCACATTTACAACAAAAATTAAATTAAAAAATCATTATTCCATTGGAAAAGCAGCTGTGGGATAATTTTCTCCATATATCCATTAACATTGATGAATGTTTATACATGATGAAAAGTAAATTACACGGACAATGTGGCTAGTGTTCATAGCCTATGGAGCCAACGTCCGCAACAGAAACTTCACAACTAAAAGTTGAAGCGAATATTTGAATTGGCTCAGTGTCTGCCAAGAATCTTCATCATAGAACTCAACCTTTGGATACTATTTTTTGTAGTCCAGCAAAAGACACTTGGGATACACATTTCTCTATGTTAGCTATTTTCCATGGCCTACACCTCCAGGAAATCTTTAGTAGATGTGTTTTTGGGGTTTGGGTGGGTTTTTTTTTTTGTTTGATTGATTTTGTTGGTGGGGTTTGAACTCTGGGCCTGGGTCCCTTAGCTCTTCAGCTCAGGGCTAATGCTCTACCACTTGAGCCACAGAGCCACTTCCAGTAGATGTGTTTTGAAGCACATTGATCTCTACGTACATTTAACTTTCAGCTGTATAGAAATCATATCTTTGGATTAAATATTTGCTTTATCAAATACCATGCTATTGTCTACAAGCAAAGAATCTGAACATGCCTTTTTTGTGTAGGGAAACATTTATATAATGAAGATTTAACAGGAAAATATTAGTCATCAGCAAAATTGAATCAAAACCACAACAAAGCATCACTGATTATGTTGAATACAATTTTTTTAAGAAATCAAGTTTTGCATATGTATGGATACATTAGGATTGCAGTTGGGATGCAATAGGATGCATCAGTTTAGCTTGGCCACTATTGAATAATTTTAACATAATAACTGTACATGAACACCATTGTTGGAATGAAAGTGTAAATATGAATTATTTATAATTATATTGTTAATGAAACAGTAGAAATGGTCTATATGTCCTTAAATTATTGAACAGATAAATAAAAGGAAACATGAATAAAATGAATTATTATACAATCAAAAAATAACAGAGATAGTAATATTTCTTATGTGGTATATATTTACCAGTAACCAGTATTATGTATCCTAGAATGTGAAATTGTAGATCTCCATTAAAAATATATTATTTACTCGTAGTTACTAGTCTGGCTTATGGAATATTAAACACTCAATGAGGTTATTGTAGTAGACACATGAATCATCAATAAACAAAAAAAAAAAACACGTGAATGTGGTGATTGAAATGATCTTCGTGTGAATGTGTCCCACGAGGCCTTAAGCTTACAGAAACCACACTGGGGTGACTATAGGGCAGGCAAATTGATTAAGATGCAGTAATAATAGGTGTTTTCATTACCTCACATAGATCACTCAAAATAAAAAGTCAACCTAGGGCTGGGAAGGTGGCTCAGTGGTAGAGTGCTTGCCTTGCATGCCTGAGGCCCTGGGTTCGATTCCTCAGCACCACATAAGCAAAAAGAAAAAAGCCGGAGGTGGCACTGTGGCTTGAGTGGTAGAGTGCTAGCCTTGAGCTGAAGAGCTGAGGGACAGCGCCCAGGCCCAGAGTTCAAGCCCCATGACTGGATCCAAAAAAAAAAAAATTAAAAAAAAAAGTCAACCTAGATTTCTAAAATTTAATTATCCATGTGTCAATGGACTTCACATTTGCAGACCACTCCACCAAACAGCTGAGAATACATACAAGCAGTCTATGTAATCGCCTCCAAAGAAATACAATTTTAGTTTGTAGAAATAAATCTGAAAGGGATATAGTGAAACAGATGAATTTGTTCAAAGGACACTGTGTGCATATGTGAAACTATCACAAAGAAATCACTTATAATACTAATGTCTGTTAAAGCAGGTAGCAAAAAGAAATAAAAACTGGGGGAAAAAAAAGAAATAATATCTTGTATCTTGACAGATCATAAAGGTACAAAACTAGAAATCAACAGCATGAGTAACTGAAGAAAATTTTTAACACATAGAGATTGGTCCAAACACTTGATGATCATCACCTACTGTTATAACAGTTGTCTTCCATTCCACATGACATTAAACTTCTTGAAACCAATGTCACTCTACGTAATGTTCTTTTTCATAGTTCCTTCCTCCACTCTGGAATAGGAAGTCTTCAATGAGGTTCTTCAAATTGACACATGGAATCACAGGTGAACAAAGGAACTTGTGAATTGGTATATATTCTTAAATATTCTTTGTGCATTTGCTTTAAATACTTGTCCCACAAGTCCTGTTCAGAGAGATATTTAAATTTTCTGTTAGAAATTGTCTAATCTTTGTTGATTATTACATTTTTGGAAATAGTTTAGATGTAAGTCTACACATGTTTTGGATTGTTTATCAATTAAATAAGTTTTACTTATTATAAGTATGAAAAGGAAGTAAGAGAGGTATAATAGGATATTTATCTTACATTTAGAAATTAAATTTAGATATTGGCATAGGTTATCTTTAAGATATAATTCCCGTTCTTGGTTTAAAGTATTGTAGTTTCTCTAATTTCTCTGCTTCCCTTCAAGGACCCACAGAGGTAAGAGTTGACTGATCAATAGGAGAAATAAACAATAAATGCATTTTAACAATAATCTGTGACAATTCAGTATACACTGCTCATATATTTACCAAAATACATTTCAAAGTCTTGCCATGTCCACAATAGTCACTCATATAACTATACGCAAAAGTGACAAACTGCATATTCATTTATATATGATCTATATAAACATGAAGTACAAACTATACAAGGAAGATATACATATATATGTGTATATATATATATATATATATATATATATATATATATATATATAGAGAGAGAGAGAGAGAGAGAGAGAGAGAGAGAGAAACAAACTAAGCCTTTTCTTTGCTCTATCTTGCCTGAGATGCCAGGGCAATCACTGTGTATCTAATAACTATCTCTGGCTTAGATTTGGGTATGATCATTTTCAGCTTTTCTTTTTTCATATATATTTTTATTGTAAAAATACTGTATAGAGGGGTTCAGTTACATGAGTAAAGTAATGAGTACATTTCTTTTTGAGCATTGTTACTTCCTCTTCTGTTTTCCCCCTACCATCCCTTCCCGCCCCCCCAACTCCTCCCTCCCCACCTCCCGAAATTGTAATGTTTGTTTTCAACATAGTGTCTTGTACATCTCATTGTTACAAGGGGTCAACCTGTATCCTTATTTAAGCATTTTGTTATTTCCCTTCCCCTCCCCAAATTAGAAAAATGTATATACAAGATGCAGGGCACTGGAATCAAATACAGGGTTAATCAAAAACAGGGGTTATACCATGGGGGAAGAACATATAAAAGAAACAAAAAAATTACATAGTACATTAAAAACGATAGCAAGAAAGAAAAACCCACTTGTGTCCCTATCTTGGGGTTCATTTTGCTTAACATCATCTTCTATCATATGTACATAGCTTTTGACCTTTTTTGCTTGTCCTAGTGATGTATTAGTTATTGAAAATAAGGGAAACCATGGGACCTATGTTTCTTTGAGCCTGGCTCATTTCACTTAATATAATTTTTTCCAAGTCTTACCATTTCCTAACAAATGAGGCAATGTCAGAGGCATAGAGTTCCATTAGATATATATGTGTGTGTGCCACATTTTCTTGATCCATTCATCCACTGAGGGGTATCTGATTGGTTTCATATCTTAGCTATGGTGAATAATGCTGTGATAAATACAGTTGTGCTGGTAGCTTTAGTATGGCCTTGTTTGTGATCATTTGGGTAAATGCCCAAAAGTGGGATTGCTGGGTAATACCTAGCAAGATCAATAGAAGCCCACAAATTGGGAGAAGATCTTCACTAGCCATACAATGGACAAGGGCCTCATATCTAAAATATACTTAGAACTCAAAAAATTAAAACTCCCAAAACCAAATCCTCAAAGAAACAACTGCCCTACAAAATTGGTTAACTACTTGTAGAAAACTAAAGCTAGATCCTTATATATCACCCTGCACCAGAATCAACTCCAAATGGATCAAAGACCTCCAAGTCAAAGCAGACACTCTGAAAACATTACAGGATGGAATAGGAGAAACCCTATGTCTCCTTGGCGCAGGCCGAAATTTTCTTAATAGAGACCCAGAAACACAACAAATCAAAGAAAGGTTGGACAAACAGGATTGCATGAAGTTGCAGAGCTTCTGCATGGCAAAGGACATAGCTAGCAAGATCAATAGAAAGCCCACAGATTGGGAGAAGATCTTCACTAGCCATACAACGGACAAGGGTCTCATATCTAAAATATACTTGGAACTCAAAAAATTAAATCCCCCAACAACAAATCCTCAAAGAAACAACTGCCCAATAAATAAGTGGGCAAATGACTTAAAGAGAAACTTCTCTGAAGAAGAAAGAAGGATGGCCAATAGACACATGAAGAAATGCTCAACCTCCCTAGCCATAAAAGAAATGCAAATCAAAACAACATTGAGATACCACCTCACCCCAGTTAGAATGGCAAAAATCAAGAACTCTAATAACAACAGATGCTGAAGGGGATGTGGACAGAAGGGAACCTTACTGCATTGTTGGTGGGAGTGTAAACTTGTTCAACCACTTTGGAAAGTAGTATGGAGGTTCCTCAAAAGACTCCACATAGAGCTCCCCTATGACCCAGCAATCCCACTTTTGGGCATTTACCCAAATGCTTACAAACAAGACCACACTAAAGCTACTAGCATAACTATGTTTATTGCAGCATTATTTACCATAGCTAAGATCTGGAACCAACCCAGTTGCCCCTCAGTAGATGAATGGATCAAGAAAATGTGGTATATATACACAATGGAATTCTATGCCTCCATCAGAAAGAATGACATTGCCCATTTGTGAGGAAATGGAAAAACTTGGAAAAAATTATATTAAGTGAAGTAAGCCAAGCCCAAAGAAACATAGGTCCCATGGTTTCCCTTATTTGCAATATCTAGTATATATATGAGTCAAGCAGAAAAGGTCAGATAGGGTGATGTTAGGAAAATGAACCCTAAGATTTGTATTTAAATGTTTTTTTCTTTCATGCATTTGTTTCTAAAGCATTTGTTGCTTTGTATGTCCTTCCCCCACAGTACAAGCCCTGCTTTCACTGTATTTGATGTTGGTATAATTTGTGGAGGGGAAAGCGTAAAACAAGTCGTTTAAATAAGGATACAGGTGGACCCGTTGCAACAATGAGAAGTACAAGATGTCATGTTGAAAATGAACTTTACAACTTTGGTGGGGGTGGGGGGGTGGGGAGGATTTAGTGGGGAGGGCGGGGGGAGGCTGGGAAGGAATGGGAAGGGTAAACAAAGGAGGAGACTACAATGCTTGATAAGAAATGTACTCACTATCTTGCCCATATAATTGTAACTCCTCTGTAGTATTTTCGCAATAAAAAAAGAAACAACTGCCCTATTAATAAGTGGGCTAAAGACTTAAAGAGAGACTTCTCTACAGAAGAAATAAGAATGGCCAATAGACACATGAAGAAATGCTCAACCTCTCTAGCCATAAAAGATATGCAAATCAAAACAACATTAAGATTCCACCTCACTCCAGCTAGAATGGCTACAATCAAGAAATCGAATAACAACAGGTGCTGGAGGGGATGTGGACAGAAGGTACCTTACTGCATTGTTGGTGGGAGTGTAAACTTGTTCAACCACTTTGGAAAGCAGTCTGGAGGTTCCTCAAAAGACTCCACATAGAGCTCCCCTATTACCCATTTTCAGGTTTTCACCCTCAAGTCTGTGCTGAGGTTAAACTTAGTAGAGGGTGCATCCGAGGCCTTCACTTCCCATCTCATCCTAACCTTTTCTTCACCCTTATCACACTCACAGTGCTGAAATGACCATTTTCTTTGTTCAGTTCTACTCAATATGCTAAAGTGTTGTTCCTTTTCCCCTAAAACAACAGTGTGTATATTCATGAAGGAGGCATTCAGGCAAGACTTACACATTACTTAGAATGTAGATTGAGATCAGTACAGAACTGGTTGTGTTGTGCATTTACCTGTTACATTTACTCATTGTACTCCCCAGTGATTGCAAATGGAAGAACTATGCAATAAGCATTAGAATTTCATTTTGCATACAAAATCAATAGCAATAAATTTCAGTAAAATGAAGATATGGACCTCATATGTGAAATACTTGTTTTTCCAAAAAGAATTTGATTCTTTACAAAGAGTAACATACAGGAAAACACCATACAGTGGTGAAAATACTACCTAAAAGAAATGTGAATAAGCAATATCATCTAATTTCAAGTCTTCCAATCACCTAACTATGCCATGCTTTTCTTAAAATACTTTGTTATTTGGGATTCAAATTTCCTTGTACCCATGATGGCCAAAAGAAAGAAGAATTCTGATAAATCATAATATTTTTACAAACATTAATCAAATCTAATTGTTATAATGAGGCTTAGGAGTTTTGATATTGAGATGTGACAAGTAATATTTGGCATGAATCATAATATGATTATATATCCACATCAATATATCAACATATATAATCAGATATATAGATACCTCCATCTATATATCTAATTTTTAATATATTAATGATTATAATTTGTAACTTTTTAATACTATCACTATAATAAAAATAATTGATGTTGTTTTTAGTCTACTGTGACCCAGACCCATAACACCAAGGAAATAACAGAAAGAGAATTCTGTAAAGCAATTTTATAGGGCACATCACTCATAGCATTAAGACCTGGGTGTAGAGTTCTTTATTATTCTTTCTCATTTCAATACAAATTCATAATATATGAATGAATACAAGGATTTCATTTCATGCAGTCAATTCTATGGGTATCATATCAATGTAGGCTTGTTCAAAATAAATTCAATATAAATAGGCATCTATAAGAAGCAGAGGTACAGCTAGTGTACATTGTTGTTAATTAAAAGCTAATCAATTAGTGAAGTTGTAGCTACACCCGTACCCAAGCCCAAATCCAATGCTCTATCCTTTGCATTGTCTAGTGGAGTTTCCTAAACCTGAATCTCAGCACAAGGGAGGCTGAGGCAGCAGCTAAAATAGGAAAAAGTAAAACATCCTTATTTTTTACAATATAGGTGTTTATATAATAGCACCTGAAACTGTTATACACATAAATGGACTAAACGTCCATAAAACTAAGCATAATACCATACATTGTAAATAATATATATTACATATATATTATACATGCTATATAGAGTATGTGATATTATATACTGTAGTATATAACACATAGTATGTATACTATATACAGTATATGATGTTACATATTATTATATGTTTTACATATTATATATAGTATGATACATTTTACATACACATGATACACATGATACATATTTAATTTGAGTACATTTGACTGAGGAAGTAATTTGATCAACCTTAAATTTAAGAGTCATTAATTTTAAGATTGTAAAATTATCATGGAACTTTGTCCCCTATGAGATTTCAGATAGGAATATTTCCGGAAGGTACATATAAAGGCCTAAAAGATCTACAAGATCCATTTAGCCTCAAAATCACCTAGACATGGTAGCTGGGCCCTAAGTTGCGCCATTTCTTGTTTTCCAGTCCCCAGAGTAGCTCAGTCTCAATCCTCTGGCAGCAAATTCCCACAGCTGGCTGAATGACCTTGAGCTCTCTGCCAGCCAGCCTAGGGCTCTATCCTCTATTTGTTTTAAAGTAATGCTCAGACAATGGAGCTTGCTCTCAGCAAGGAGGGCAACGTTGTTCTCACCTGGCTCATGTCAAGCACTCTCCTTCTCCATGTTCTATGGCCTCCCATGGCTGTCTTTCTTCCCTTTGTGACCAAGTGTCCCTCGACTTCACGAATCACAATTATTTCTGAGTCATGGTTATTCCTTGTTTTCAAGACCCCAAAATACCTCAGTCTTGAACAGTAGGCTCTGTTTCAAGATGGTGTCTCATTATAGCTCTATGAGGTACAGGGAGGAAAAGGATATCGTTCTTGTCTGTTATGTCAGTGTGATGACTGCCCCCATGAAATCCCTGCATAGGTTTTAAGGCTGGTGGAAGGGATGAGCTTTTCTCATGGATAAGTCTCATGGCTGACTCTGCTGAAGGAGCTAAGATTTGTTGAAGGTTTTTGCTTTCTTTCTCTCCCTGTGACGTTGAAGATGGAGCTACACACTTTCCCGATTACTCTGTTGCTTTTTTTTCCTCAAGCTTTTCAAGTGTCCTTGCTTTTCTTTTTCTTTCATGGTTTCATGCTCTTCCTCGCCTATTCTCATTCAACCCTAGTCTCTCTTTTGTTAGCCTACCTCTTGTTATTCATGACAAAAAGGAGAAAGCTATGTTACCATTTTCCCCTGCCTCTCCATTATTTGTTCTTATGTCTGATCGCATTAATTTTGTAACTATTTCTATTCCATATAAATCCTTCCCTTCTTTAAAGAGTACAGTAAATTTTAAGATTCTCAGGAAAATATTGCTATTGTGAAATATACTTCACAAACATAAGGATAATGGTATTGTCCCAGTGTAGAAGGAATAATAATCCTGAGCTCTGTAACATTCATATTAATATTTATATCATTATATATTTATATATATATTTATATCACTATAGTGATTAAATACCATTTTATTAGTTCCAATTACTATAATCATTAAAACTAATCTATGATTTCCAGAATCATAGCAAGTGAAATGGCTTTAATAGTAGAAAATAAAGCAGGGTATTGATGGCTTATACCTATAATCTTGTCTATCCAGGAAGCTAAGTTCTGAAGATCACAGTTCAAGACAAGTCCAAGTTAGAAAGTCCATGAGACTCTTATTTGCAATTCCAATTAATCACCAAAAAGCCAGAAGTGGAGCTGTGGCTCAAGTGGTAGAGGGCTAGCTTTGAGCACAAAAGCTCAGGGATAGCGCCCATGCCCTGAGTTCAAGATATGTCACCAAGAAGAAAGAAAGAAAAGGAAAGATAGAGAAGAAAATCAAACTGGGTGCCAGTGACTTACATCATGTAATCCTACCTATTCAGGAGGCTCTGATCTGAGTATTGAAATTAGAAGCCAATCAGGACAGATAGGTCCATGAGACTCCTATCTCTAAATAATCAGCAAAATACTGAACTGGAGGTATGTCTTCAGTGATAGAACAGCACCCATGAGTGAGAAAGCCAAGCAAAAGCAGACAGCTTTGAGTTCAAGCCCTGGTACCAGCACAAAACAATGTAGAAAATCAGACATAAGTTACATTATATTAGGCAACTACATGTATATATTTGTATGTATGTAATTACATGTGTGTATATCACATAGCATACACAACATTTTGAGAGACAAAACATATTATATACTTAGTAATTGAGTTAAATTCTCATTGCATATAGCAGAATAGTAGGTAACTTACTTGAAGTTCAAATATGCTTTAGAGTAAAACAATCACCAGAAAAATAAACAGTTCAATAGATACATTCACACACAACCATATTAGGGGACACTCATGCAAAGGAATTAGATGGAAGAGAGTTCAAGACAACTTTTTAATTTTTCCATAATCTTGTCTGTTATTTGTTTATAGTTTCTACAAATATGCACCTAAAATCTACAATAAATTTAACATGCATCTAAAAGAAAAAAAAGTGCTCATACTTTTAAGGCACAGACAGCACAAAATGCAAGAAAGAAAATTCTTAGAGCTTACAGGATTGGAGTATGTGCTCAAGATATATGTGACATAAAATTTAAACTGAGGCACAGTACACATGCAAAAAAGTGCACATCACAAGGACAGCTTCCTGAAACATCATCAGATTGACAGACCCTGCACCAGGTCAAAAAGCATCCTTTAGGGTGGCTTTACTTACGCCATCTCTCCTTTTCAAAGGAAAATATCATCCTCATGTCTAATACCCTTAGTTAGTTTAGCCTGTTTCTGGGCTTCATATAAGTGAATGTATATACTTCTTTGTCTCTTTCATTTATCATGCAGAGTAAATTACAAATGTTCCTTTACTTTCATGTTGATGGACCCAATTTCTGACTAGTAGGAGTCTGTTACAATTCACACCAGCTGCCAACTTTTCTGGTAACCATATGCATGAACCCCAAGTGGACAAAAAGTTGACAATATTGGAACCAAAAATGGGAGAGAAGAACATTAAACATGAATGAATTCCAAATGATTCTCACAGGAGAATTTTGAGATAAGCAAATCCCCACAGACCATTAATGGACATAGATCATTGTTGGTCAGGGATTTAAAATTATTAAATATTAAACTACAGACCTACTGAGTCAACAATTGTGTCACAATGCCGGTAGATTCTCATTCAGAAGAAAGATGCCTGTGAATTAAGACTAAATGCAGGGAAAAGTGAAGTATTGTGTGAATAAAGTGCTTTGAATTTCATCACGGAGTCATTTCTTACCTAAGCCTAATTTTCACCTTGCAAAAGAGAAGAATCCGATTCACATGAAAGTATTTTCTGTGGACAGACATTTGGATTCATTTGGAGAGTTCTTCATCTGTTTTGGTGTTCTTATCCTGGCTAGGGGATTCCTGACTGCTCAGAAAACTCTATTTGGAAATTTTATTAGCAGACTTATCCTTTCCTTTAAACAAGAGCCTAATAACGCTGTCTCGTATCTGCTTGGTTTTCACCCCGTACACAATAGGGTTCATGGTGGGAGGCATGAGCAGGTAGAGATTGGCCATGATGATGTGTATGTGTGGAGGAATGGTGTGTCCCCCGAAGCGGTGTGTGAAAAAGGTGAAGAAAGCTGGGACATAGGTGATCACGATGGCACAGATGTGGGCTGTGCAGGTGCTGAAGGCCTTCTGTCGAGCATCTGCTGAGGACAGACTCACAACTGCCCGAAGAATCATGGTGTAGGAGCCTGTGATGCACAGGATGTCAAAACCCCCAATCAGGAGGGCCACCATCAAGCCATAGATGGCGTTGACCCGAACATTCCCACAGGATATCTTGGCGACAGACATGTGGTCACAGTAGGTGTGGGGGATGATATTACCCCTGCAGTATGGCAGGCGCTTGGTGAGGAACGTGAAGGGGATGACAAGCAGGACACCCCGAAGAAAAGTGAGGAGCCCAGCTTTGGCAATGACTGCATTGGTGAGGATGGTGGCATAGCGCAGGGGGTAGCAGATGGCCACGTAGCGGTCCAGGGCCATGAGCATGAGCATCCCAGACTCCATCCCTGTGAAGGTATGCACAAAGAACATCTGGGCCAGGCAGGCCTTAAAATCAATCTCCTTCAGGTTGAACCACAATATGCAGAGAGTGTTGGGAAGAGTGCTGGTGCACATGAGCACGTCAGTGAAGGAAAGGAGGGCTAGGAAGATGTACATGGGTCTGTGCAAGGCCTCTTCTGAATAGATGAGATACATAAGGCCGAAGTTCCCTGTGAGAGCAATGCAGTACATGGTACTCAGGGGAAAGGAGATCCACAGATGGACCTCTTCCAGACCGGGGATGCCATTTAGTATGAATGAAAGTGGTGTTAGGCTGGTGCCATTTAGACATGGCATGTTGACTCTTGGTAGGTCATGATAGAGTAGTACTGAATTGTCTCTGTAAATAGGAAAAGCAAAAAGGGTTAGATACAGACAAACAGTATCTTCATTAAAATACTAGATACTTTTTCTTCCTTCTGGAACTGTGATTCTCTGTGCTCTCATAGGTTTTATATGTGATTCACCTCATTTTGGGTCCATGACGTGAACTAGGTGAGTCTGACCAGTGTGTCCAGTTACTGTTTTCTGTTATCATGTCCATTCTCCTGGCTGAAACTGGCCTTTAAGCCAACAACTGCATTAATTAAATATTTGGTATTTTCCAAGACTCTCCTCATCCTAGTCAGAGAGCCTATTCTTTTGAGATATTAATGAAAAATTGTTAGTTATTAAGTATTAACTATTAATTATTCTTATGGGCTTTTCTTTCAGTGTTGACCAGTCTTATGCACATTCTGAAAAGGGTTTCAAAGATCAGTTTTTAGCACATCTAAAGTCACCCATTTTATTTCACAACCAACTTGAGTGTCCCCAAATGCAAACCATACCCTGTGCCAAAAGCTTCTTTCCATGGAAATCATACAATGTTCTTAAAACTTAAAAATAATAATAAAAAAACTTTTGTATTTTTAGAACTTGATAAGTATATATGTATACATATTTGCTGGAGATTTACTGGAAATGCAAAACTCATCAAATACCCATGTTTTTCTAGATTAAGTCTAATCTAATGGATACCAGAGTCTAGTTTATGACCATAAGGATGCCTATCAGCTAGAATCAAATCAACAGAGAAGAGAATACACCCACATCACAACTTCAGAGAGCCTTTCGATCAAGGATTTCTCTAGTCCTGTAATCAAAAATAAGTTTTTGTCAGATAATGTGGGTAGTTTATGCATTTTTAAAGTCTATAGAAAACTGGGAGAAAGGATTAACAAAATATGAGTACTAAGGAGGAGATTGACAGATTTGAATGCATGTTTTGAAGAGAAACACCAAACTGGTGACCATAGGCTGGATCCATACAGGGAGCATGAGTGTGAAGAAGTGGGCTATGGTGAGCTAGAATGTGCTGATTAAACACAGCGAAAGAAAGGAACAGGTGTGGTGACCATGAAAGAGTCATACATTGGAGGACATTAGAGAAAATGAGACTATTTCAAAGTGATGAAGGTTGAAAGTTCCACTACTTCCCACACATTTTGAGGAGATTCTCACATCATTCCAATAGGTGCATTTACTGGAACTTTAAAGTTTATGAAAACAGCTCTCCTTTCATTGCAATGCCTTTTATTTAATTTTGTACCCTCATTTTTTTTCAAAAGATGAAAGCTACGTGGATAGATCCTAGGGATGCGTTTAATTGACAATTTATACAAACAACATGACTAAAGTGTCAAATATAGAGAATTGCTTGAAAAAAAGAGAGAGTTCTTTGGAAAAAAAGAGAGAGAGAATTCAGTAAACATCAACAAAAATGTGTGACTAGGTTGTTATTCTTTCTTTCACTCACTGCAGAAAAACTCCATGTCTGGGAATACCTCTTTTTAAAATGCTTCAAGAGTTATGTTTTATTATTTTTTTAGAAGTTTAAAACTGAGTGTTTCATTCAAGGTAGAAATGGAGCATGCAAGAAGTACAAGGAGCACTGCAGTAAGAGCACTGTGCTTTTCTCAGACTTCTAAGAGATAACTATCAGCAATTTGCTATAGTAAACATCCCCCTGCCTTAGCTGCCAGAATCCACACTCATTTCTTAACTAACTAGAATGCAACCCCAATTCAGGAATCTCCTTACCATAAAAACATTGGAGTCCTTCAAAAACAGGAACAAACCCTGAATGCATGCATAGATTAAGTCATGGTCATATTGATGTGAGGATTGTGCATCAGCAGGAGCAATCCAGGACCTCTACTGGGATCTTGAGAGGTGAATGGGGGAAGGAACATTTCCATTCTCTGTAAGAGTGTATGCTTAGAGCATGCGTGTGTGTGTGTGATATATTTTGAAGTGGAAGGAAAATTGATGTTACTGTCTCTTTCTACTATAATCTCAGAGGAGAAGTGTATCTCTTCCTCTGTGTGTGTGTGTGTGTGTGTGTGTGTGTGTGTGTGTGTGTGTGTGTGTGTTTGTCAGGGGATTGTCTGTGTATTTATATGAAACAGATATATCTGTGCTCAAAGGACACTGGCTGAGCTACTGGGAATCATCTTAGGAACTATTTTGTTCCTATTTATGATGTAGAACTCCTTGGAGCATAATCTTGTATAGGTACAACAGGGACTGCATAGATAAGAAATCACTTAAATATCGAGTATATACATTTTGCAGAAAGACAGACCTTTCTACTGTTTCACAAAATTTAACAGAACACACAAAATAGAGTCCTGAAAAATATTTTTTGAAAAGATTAAATAATTCTGATGTGCAACCATTAAGTTATATATACATATAAATTATATTTAATACAATTAAATTATACTAATACATTAGATTATAATTATATGTAATTTGCTATTAAATGTGATTAAAAATAATTAAGTGTAATGTATAATCAAATGCAATTTTAGATTGTAAATTTATATGGTGCTATACTTAGTATCTTTGATAAATTTGCTTTTGAATTAAAACAGGTTAATGTAGATTATTTGGAATTATTTAGATATACATTCTTCACAATATCTCTGGAAAATGAACATTTTCTTTGTTTCATATTTTTAAGGCATTTTCCTGCCTTATTGTTATACTCCCGTGGAGTATTTACCAATGTTGGTGAGTAAATATAGTAATAATAAACATTATTTAAAAACGAACATTGTTACAGCTGTCATATGAAGGAATGGATTTAGTATGTAATGCAGAAGTGCAATAATGTGTAATAAAATATAAAATAAAGCATCCTCTGGGGTTTTAAAACAAATATAACCTTTACCATCAGTAAAGTTGCATGTCTTAGAATTATTTTTTACTATTGATAAATACTGTTTAGCAGTGATCTCATGTAATCTACTCATAAACATGACCAAAGTAATAAAAATGACTACTCCTTGATTGCCAGTATTAAACTTATACTTTTAAAATACTTTTATTATACTTTTTCAGCTAATGTCCTAATAATTCATACATAGTATCTCACATAACTTTTATTTCAAAATTATACACTTATATAATTATCTGAATCTTGTGAATGAGTAATAACAGTTCAAGACTAGTCAGACTGGGTAAATCTTAGGGCATTAAGATTTAAACTTTAATAATAATATGTTAATAGAGCTGTTTGTATGGTAGAAGATGACAGATGACAACAATATCATTGTTAAACCCGATCATAAGGCTAACACCTGAATAAAACACAATAAATAATTTATTGAATGTGAGTAATAGCTTCTAAATAATTCTCTCATTTTCTCCATTACAAACTGTAAAGAGAGCAGAGAGAAGGATGGCCCTTGGGAAATTTAAGAATAATGTAAGATAAATGGCATTGGAAGAAATTCTAATCATATTCAGAGAAAAATATAGTTAGGAACGAGAGGGAAGCAGAAAGAAGAGAAGAGAGACTATAAAAGACCCTTCATTGGGTATTCTGTCTTGTATCCTAAATAATTAGTGTTAATCAGTGAGCTTAGTGAAAATGGCTCAATATGTCTACATCAACCTCACATACTTTTACTAAATCACAAGTCAAACTCAAAGTCAGATTTTAATACAGTGAAACCACACTTGCCTTCACACTACAAGACATTAATACAGCCGAGGAAAGGTAGAGGAAGGAAATGACAAGTCTAATCAAATGTAGATGTATCTGACTTGTGTGGTGTGCAGAGATAAAGAACATGGAAGAGTCAGGTACTGAGCTCATGCCTGTAATACTAACTCAAGAAGCTGAGATCTGAGGATCCATGTTCAAAGCCATACCAGGCAAGAAAGTCCACAAGATTCTTATCTCCGATTAACCTGCAAACAGCCAGAAGTGTAGGTGTGACTCAAGTAGCAAAGTAAAAAAGCTATGAGACAATGTGCAAGTCCTGAGTTCAAGCCCACAAACAAATAAACAAAAACATATAAGAACAAAGCATGTAGAGGATGGCAATACTGTCAAATTCAATGCTATACCTATCAATATTCCAACCTCATTTTTCAATGAAATAGAAGAAGCAACTCAAAAATTCATATGGAGCAATAAAAGACCCCAGATAGCAAAAACAATCCTTAGCAGAATGAACAGTGCTGGAGGAATACCAATACCAAATTTCAAACTCTACTACAAAGCCATACTAATCAAAACAGCTTGGTACTAGCACAAGAAGAGACCTGAGGACCAATGGAATAGAACTGAAGACCCAGAAATGAACCCACAGACCAATAGCCATCTAATCTTTGATAAGGGAACTAAAAAAATAGAATGGAAGAAAGACAGACTCTTCAGTAAATGGTGCTGGCAAAATTGGTTAAGTACCTGTAGAAAACTAAAGCTAGATTCTTTGTGTGTGTGTGTGTGTGTGGGGTCCAGTTGTGGGGCCTGAACTCTGGGCCTGGGTGCTGTCCCTCAGCTCTTCAGCTCAAGGCTAGCGCAATACCACTTGAGCCACAGCGCCACTTCCAGCTTTTTTCTTTTTGCTTATGTGGTGCTGAGGAATCGAACCCAGGGCCTCATGCATGCAAGGCAAGTGCTTTACCACTGAGCCACCTTCCCAGCCCCTAAAGCTAGATTCTTATGTATCACTCTGTACCAGAATCAACTCCACATGGATCAAAGACCTTGAAGTCAAACCAGACACCCTGAAAACAATACAGGAAGGAATAGGAGAAACTGTAGGTCTCCTTGGCACAGACTGAAATTTTCTTTTTTGGGGGGGGGCCCAGTCGTGGGGCCTGAACTCTGGGCCTGGGCCCTGTCCCTCAGCTCTTCAGCTCAAGGCTACCACTTGAGCCACAGCGCCACTTCTGGCTTAAGTGGTGCTGAGGAATCGAACCCAGGGCCTCATGCATGCAAGGCAAGCGCTCTACCACTGAGCTACCTTCCCAGCCCCTGAAATTTTCTTAATAGAGACCCAGAAGCACAACAAATCAAAGAAAGGTTGGACAAATGGGATTGCATGAAACTGCAGAGCTTCTGCATGGCAAAGGACATAGCTAGTAAGATCAATAGAAAGCCTATGGATTGGAAGAAGGCATTCACTAGTTATACAACAGACAAGGGCCTCATATTTAAAATATACTTAGAACTCAAAAATTAAATCCCCCCAAAACAAACCCTCAAAGAATAACTGCCCCATTAATAAATGGGCTAACTAAAGACTTAGAGACTTCTCTACAGAGGAAATAAGAATGGCCAATAGACACAAGAAGAAATGCTCAACTTCTCTAGCCATAAAAGAAATCCAAATCAAAACAACATTGAGATTCCACTTCACCCCAGTTGGAATGGCTACAATCAAGAAATCTAATAACAGATGCTGGAGGGGATGTGGCCAAAAGGGATCCCTACTGCATTGTTGGTGGGAGTGTAAAGAAGTTCAATCACTTTGGAAAGCAGTATGGAGGTCCCTCAAAAGATTCCACATAGAGCTCCCTATAACCCAGCAATCCCACTTTTGGGCATTTACCCAAATGATCACAAACAAGACCACACTAAAGCTTCCAGCACAACTATGTTTATTGCAGCATTATTCTCCATAGCTAAGATATGGAACCAACCCAGATGCCCCTCAGTAGATGAATGGATCAAGAAAATGTAGCATGTATGTAATGGAATTCTATGCCTCCATCAGAAAGAATAACATTGCCTCATTTGTTAGGAAATGGAAAGACTTGGAAACAATTATATTAAGTGAAGTAAGCCAGACCCAGAGAAACATAGGTCCCATGTTTTCCCTTATTTACAATAACTAGTATATGTCTAGGACAAGCAGAAAAGTTCAAAAGCTATGTACATATGACCTCATAAGATGATGTTAAGTGGAATGAACCCCAAGACAGGGACACAAGAGGTTTTATCTTCCTTGCTATTGTTTTTAATGTACTTATAATGTACTATGCGATTTTTTTTGTTTCTTTTGTATGTTCTTCCCCTATGGTATAACCCCTGTTTTTACTGTATTTGATTCCAGTGCCCTACATCATGTATATACATTTTTCTAACTTGGGGAGGGGAAGGGAAATAACAAAATGCTGAAACAAGGATACAGATTGACCCATTGTAACAATGAGATGTACAAGACACTATGTTGAAAACAAATTTTACAACTTTGGGGTTGGGGGAGGGAGGAGTTGGGGAGGTGGGGAGGGAAGGGATAGTAGAGGAAAACAAAGGAGGGGTAACAATGCTCAATAGGAAATGTACTCATTACCTTACTCATGTAACTGTAACCACTCTGTACAGTATCTTTACAATTAAAAATACATATTAAAAAGCTGCAGAGGACATACACAGCATGACAAATATCATGTGGCCGACTTCCTCCCATGCGATTCAACTGATGCTGTGTTTTATGTTTAAAAAACAGACAAAACTAAGGCTCACATGTAACTGAATTACCTAATGATTTCTCTGAATTTTGTCATTTAATGTCAAATAATGCCAAATTTGTATTCATTTGCAGTATAAATATATCTTACAGGAAATCTATTTTTCTTAAAAAAAATAAACTTTAAATAAAAATATTTAGGACAGCTGTTGAACAAGCAAGATTTTACAAACACCTCCATGGCTAGTCCAGGTAAAAATATTTCACCAGTCCCATGGACAGAAAAAGGTGAGCATGGTGGTGTGCTCTTGTCATTCTAGCTAAGGATGAAAGGATCAGAAGATAATGTTCTGGGTGAATTTATTCAAAAGTGAGACCTTATCTGAATAAGGGAAATTCAATTTTTAGCCAGGATGCCAAAACATCTTGCAACATTCCTTACCAAATACAAATACTTCCCCCATTCACTATTTTAAAAGTGACAAAATAGATATTAATTGCTTTGAATAAAGTTTTAGACTGAGAGTAAAAATCTAGGAAAATGAATTACAGGGTTTCTGTTTTGCTTTGTTTTGTTGGTAGTGGTTTGAGCTCAGGACTATATATTTCATTGGCTAACACTCTACCACTCTACCTATACTTTCAGCCCACATTTTTGCTGGTTATTTTGGAGATGGAGTCTAGCAAATTTTTCTGCTTAGCTGGCTTTAAATTGTAATCCTCTGGATCTCAGTCTCCCAAGTATCTAGGATTATAAGTGTGAGCTATCAGTGCCTATACAAGCGGTTGGGTTTTTTTTTTCATTTTTAAATATAGCAGTTTTTCATGGACAGTCAAGAAAGCAAAAATTCTCTCTTTCTATTGAATTCTGAAGCAGTGTTGGTTCCTGAACATTTTATATGGCAATTGATTCAGGCATAAATGTTGGCCTTTATTCTGTAATCACTCCTAATTATTTTGTATTATTTATATCATTTTTGTTTATCAACCACATTTTCCATATATATTTTTATTGTAAAAATTCTTTACAGAGGGGTTACAGTTACATGAGTAAGGTAATGACTACATTTCCTATTGACCATTGTTACCTTCTCCTTTTTCTCTGACCATCCCTTCTCTCCCCACCTTCCCAACTCCTCCCTCCTCCCACCCCAAAGTTGTAAAGTTCGTTTTCAACACAGTGTCTTGTTATAATGGATCAATTTGTATCCTTGTTTCAGCATTTTGTTATTTTCCTTCCCCTCCCCAAATTACAAAAATGTATTTACAAGATGCAGGACACTGGAATCAAATTCAGTGAAAATAGAGGTTATACCATAGGGGAAGAACATATGAAAGAAACAAAAAATCAAATGATACATTATCAATACATTAAAAACAACAGTAGGAAGAATGAAACCACTTGTGTCCCTATTTTGGGGCTCATTTCACTGAGCGTCATTTTATATGGTCACATGCACAAACTTTTGACCTTTTCTGCTTATCCCAGACATATAATAGTTATTGAAAATAAGGGAAACAATGGGAGTTATGTTTCTTTGGGTCTGGCTTACTTCACTTAATATAATTTTTTCCAAGTCTTTCCATTTCCTAACAAATGGGGCAGTGTCATTCTTTCTGATGGAGGCATAGAATTCCATTGTGTGTGTGTGTGTGTGTGTGTGTGTGTGTGTGTGTGTGTGTGTGTGTGTGTGTGTGTGACATTTTCTTCATCCATTCATCTACTGAGGGGCATCTGGGTTTGTTCTATATCTTAGCTATGGTAAATAATGCTGCAATAAACATAGCTGTGCTGGTAGCTTTGGTATGACCTTGTTTGTGATCATTTGGGTAAATGCCCAAAAGTGGGATTGCTGGATCATAAGGGAGCTCTATGTGGAGTTTTTTGAGGAAACTCCATACTGCTTTCCAAAGTGTCAACTACATTTTTTATGACATTCTTACTTTAGTAAATTAATACTAGTAATGTGTTTGTAGACTAAATGTGATTTTTCAATATCTATCAGGAGTCTAAAATTTTTCCTGTAGCTATTTGCATTCAATTGCTATTATTTTTTTTATCTTATTTACTTGATGATCTTCAGTACAATTCTGAATAGTGAAGTTTAGTCTTATCTTAGAAAAATGCCTTCAATATTTCATCAGCTAGAATGCTTGTTCTATATTTTTTTATAACAGCAACTTCTATTTTTCATTAAAATTTAATACAAAAAAGAAACATTGTTACCTCCTCCTTTGTTGCTCGATAGGAAATGTACTTATTACCTAGAATGTAACTGTAATCTCTCTGTACAGTATTTTTTACAATAATATACATATTTAAAAAGAAGCATTTTTTGCTCAATTTATGATTTTGCTAGCAACATACATTTATACATGCAATAAAAAGACAAGAAAACAATTCTGAAACTTGGAAATTCTCCTTATTTCTATGAGTGATGACTCTTACAAAAAATGACACTTATTTATTTCCATCAACTGAAGGTGACCTTTTCCTATGTAGAGGACTATATATACATTGAATCAAATTATAGGATCTTGATAAAATTCATTTATGTCCCTTGCCACATACTGTGGTATTATGCCTCACATAGTTAAATCTTTTTTAAACAATTGTGTTACATGAATATTTGCATATGTCTTTTATGAGCAAATATTTTCCTTTATCTTCAAAAAGTAAAAACTTTTCCTACAAGTGATATTGAAAGTCATAGAGATAGTGCATGTATAATTTAATATGAAACTTCTGAACTTTCTCTAAAACAATATTTTAAATTTTATTGTCATTATATACAGAGGGATTATAGTTACATAAGTAAGGTAGTAAGTACATTTCTTGTTGTCTCAAACAGTTTTTTTGTGTGAAAATACTGTACAGAGTCAAACAGTTTTTATACATTGTTTTCTAATTAATTCATACTGTCATTATAGGAAGGTATTTTGGTAGGAACTCTTCATACTCTTTAAACAAAATGGAAAAATCATTTCAATTTATTCTACAGTCTCTTCAAAATCAGTTTTGTTCACAGTAAAATATTTAGAGGGAAAACTCAACTAACAAAATATCATTTTCCCTCTGGTATCAGGAATTAAACTGGTCTTTTTGTGACTGTTTTTCTTTAAACCCCTCAAGACAAAATGTATGTGTGTGTGTGTGTGTGTGTGTGTGTGTGTGTGTGTGTGTGTGTGTATAATATGAACATATATAATGTATACATTATAATGTATATATAATTATACATTATGTATATATTGTGTTATGTATATTATTATGTATACATATTATGTGAAAATATATGTATTCATTCATTTAAATAAGTTCAGGATAAATTATATACTAGACATGATACATTTCTAGGTTATATTCATATGTTGTATATGATCCATCCCCCATCTCACTTCCATGTCTTTCGTTGCCTTTCTATTGCAATCAAATTTTAACACAGGTAGGAGAATGGGCACAAAAGAGAAAAAGAAATAAAAATTTCAAGACTTTAGTAAAAAATGTGTAGGTGTGTATATATATATATATATGTATATATACATATATACATATATATATACACACACATTTGTGGTGTGTGTGTATGTCTGTGTGTGTGTGTGAGTGTGTGTGTGTGTGTGTGTGTGAGAGTGATTAGAAAAGGGGTGATGAGATATGGTAAAGTTGACTTATGATCAACATAAATGATATGGAAACCACAATAATCTAATAACAATCACCAATAACATTGGTCAGAAACTACACCTGATACTGAAAGAGCTATTAACTATGGGAAATTATCTTAAAATCCCCAAAGGAGTTGCTCCTTCTCGTTGGAGCCTTTTGAGACAGTGAACTGTGCAGATGCGATGAGGCCACACACAAACACACAAAGGCTGGAGCATGCTCAAAAGGCACAGCACCTTTGGGTGGATGTTGAACCTGACCGATGCAGACATTTTTGATACTCAGGACTCTCCACCATGCACACTAGTCCTCTCTTTTCTAACACTGAGGTGAGCTTGGGTTATTTCTAAAATGAAATGTTCCTGATAAAAGACACACAAGTGCTTATGATATAACTCATGGAGTATTCAATATTTCCTTTTGATTACCACAAGCCTACATTCTTGTTTATTGGAGGTGGTGAGGGAGGAAAAGGGGGCCCTATCATTATAAAATAAATTAAAACTGCCACAAAGTTCAATGTCGACAGTAGGATTGAGGAAGTTATGAGTTGCATTAAGGTAGATAAAAATGGCTTTGAATTATGAATAAACGTATAGAATCGATACCAGTGGAAATTATCTTGAAGATAAATAAAGAGGAGCTCAAGGCTAGACTTGAAGGTGTTGAGAGAATTTACTAGAAGAGCATCTCTTCAGCAACCCCCAAGTAAGTCTTTTGTGCAGCCAGGGATAAGAATCCTTTGGCTCACAGTAGCTTCTTTTTGTATAGACTGGCTTCCAACAGCTTCTCACATTTGCTCTATCTCTTCCCTAAGATACAATAAAGAAGAAGATTTTTCTCCCTTGCACTTAAAAACTACCTTCTTTCTCTGTCATCAAGGCTTGCTTAAGCTGGGTATCATCAGCATGTTTAAGTGTTCCTCAGAGTGAGAAACACAAGTACCTTCTCATAATAGATATGAATGGATTATATACCTGAACCAACTTGTCTGTACCACTGTTTATGAGTTTTATTGTGAGATTATTTGCTAGTTACCCAGCATCTCCACTTCTCTATAACACAAGGATTAATTATATGTCTCATGGTATTTAGATTTAATATAGCAATCAGCTTGCACTGAATTATTAGCAGTTTAAGAGGAAAGGACTTTATTTAACTAATGTAACTTTAAAAAGCTACAATGATATCAGAAATTTTCAATGCAATAAATATTTGTTAAATAAAGAGTATGTGTCTTAGTACATAGTTTGACAATTGCATATAATATGTATTGATTGCAATAGTATAGGCACTGCTTGGAATATTAATGCTCATTATCTATTTAAACACACTGTTGATTATACCACTGTTTTTCCCCTTAAAAGTTTTGAAAATTTTGTAACAAAGGTTTGGGACTTGTTCTATCCAGCAAATTAGTTTTGGAAAGCAAGACTTAATTTATGGAATCTGAGTGTCCATGACTCCATACCATACATACAATAAAAACAAAGTCCTATTATAGTACAGAAAATAGTCACTTATCTATATAATTTTATTTCTTTGTGAATGCTAAAATATAAATCTAGTATTACCAATAGTTCATCTCATTAGTAGATTCCTGTGAATCCTTTGGTTTTGCAACAGAAGATTGTAGAAAGAGAATGTATGTACTAAGCAGGAAGAATTGGCTTTGGGTTTGTCATGTTCTGGTTAAGTAAGTGACTTTGGAAGGATGGTTTTGCTATACTATTACTGATGCCTGTAAGAATGTGAGGATGTCTATAATGGTTGATCAGTTTTAATTAATAAGCCAGCTTATAGACACAAAAATCTTTACTTCTTCAAGTTTTCTGACTTTTTCTTTCTGATGTTATAGCTCTGCTGCTGTCTGGTTCCTTTAGAAGAGACAGGGGAAGCCAAGAAAGCAATCCACACAGAACAATACTCTTTGTGGAAGTTCTAATGGCCACTTAATTACCTATGGTTAGCAAGAGCTTTGCTGAGACTTAACAAATGAGATTTCCCTGAATTTCCTTCTAGGTTAAAGAGTCATTTATAATTTTTCTTTAAAAAAATTTTTTTGTTGTAAAAGTGATGTACAGAGGGGTTGCAGTTACATAAGTCAGATATTGAGTAGATCTTTTGCTTGCTTTCTGCTTTCTTGCTTTTTTTCTTTCTTGCCTTCCTTCCTTCCTTCCTTCCTTCCTTCCTTCCTTCCTTCCTTCCTTCCTTCCTTCCTTCCTTTCTTTCTTTCTTTCCTTCTTTCTCTCTCTCTTTCCTTCTTTCCTTTTTTTTTTTTTTAGTCGATTGTGGGGCTTGAACTCTGGGCCAGGGCACTGTCCCTGAGCTCTTCAGCACAAAGCAAGTGTTCTACCACTTGAGCTACAGCACCACTTCTGGTTGTTTATTGAATATAGGAGTCTCACAGACTTCCTTGCCCAGGCTGGCTTTGAACCTCAATCCTCTGATCTCAGCCTCCCAAATAGCTAGGAATACAGGCATGAGCCACCAGCGCCTGGCTTGAATAGATTTCTTTTTGAGCAGTGTCACCTCTTCCCTCATTTTCTCCCAGTTTCTCCTCTCCCAACCCTCCCCACCCATGGTGGATACTTCATTTTCAACATACTACCTAGTGAGTATCACTGCTGAATTAGCTTACCCTTTATCCCACCATTTCTGTGCTCCCATTTACCCTCCCCGAATCAGATAAACTTACATACAAGACAAAAAGTACAGAAATCAAAAAGTGACAAAAGGAGAAAAACAGAAAGAAAAAACCCACAAAAAGTAAAATAAAAAACTCTTGTTTCCATGTCTTGGAGTTCATGTTCTAGGTATTTTTTAATACCTTGGAAACCTTAATAAGTAGCATTTACTTCCTAAAGTTGATGTCTCAATATCTGGTTATAATTTAAACATTAATTGCACACTACTATTTCCAACCTGAAATGTATACTGAATTGAATTAAAGCTGACTGAACCATTCTTCCTGAATTAACAAAATTGACCAACGCAAACTTGAACACATGGAAACTCTAAAATGAGAATGGAGGTGATAATAATAGTAATAAAATCAGGAGTGAGTATATTTATTGAGTATTCACTATGCATTGCGTGCAGTTTTAGCACTTAAATAAGGTAATCTTAATGGCTACTATGTGCCAATATCTTCCAACGGTATGTGTGTTATTTCATCACATATAGAGAAAACAGAGGCACAAAGTAAGCAACTTGCCAACATTACATACTATGTACATAAGAAACAGAAGCAGCTAGGCTAATTCAGTACCTTGACTATGCTCAATAGTGCTGCAGTGACATGGTTGTGCTGGTGGATTTACTGTAACCTTGCTTGTGCTCTACTGGATAAGTGTTCAGAAGTGGGATTACTGGGTCATAGGGTAGTTTTATATTTAGTTATTTCAGGAACCTGCATGCTGCTTTCCAGAGTGACTGAACAAGCTTACATTCCCACCAACAGTGTAACAGAGTTCCCTTTTGGCTTAATCTTCACCTATATTTGTTGTTGTTGTTGTTGTTGTTGTTGCTGCTGCTGCTGCTTGATAGTGGTCATTCTAACTGGGGTGAGTTAGAATCTCAGTGCTTTGATTTGCACTTGGCCAGAGATAATGCACATTGTTGATTTTACTTCTTCTTCTGAGAAGTTGCTGTTTAAGTCATTATCCCATTTCTTAATTTTGGTGGGTTTTTTTTGTTTTGTTTTTGTTTTGTTTTTTGGGGTCCGGTCATGGGGCCTGAACTCTGGGCCTGGGTGCTGTCCCTCAGCTCTTCAGCTCAAGGCTAGCACTCTACCACTTGAGCCACAGCGCCACTTCCATCTTTTTTCTTTTTTGCTTATGTGGTACTGAGGAATCGAACCCAGGGCCTCATGCATGCAAGGCAAGCGCTCTAGTACTGAGCCACCTTCCCAGCCCTTGTGGGTTTTTTTATGAATCCAGAAAATGTGGTATTTTACTCGTGGAATTTTACTCATCTGTTAAAAAGAATGATTCATAAGGAAATGGAAAGACCTGGAAAAATTACATTAAGTAAGCCAGACCCAGAGAAGGTAGTTTGGTTTCTCTCATTTGTTCTAGATAGAATCTATCTATAGTTCTACAAGTAAGCACAGTGGGCAGTACACAAGTGATTACAAATGAATGAACTAAGCAATAGTACACTCTATGGAGAGATCAAATGGTATAATATCATCTTTTAGAAAGACTAACTCAAAGCCCAACAAAATCAGCACCAGGAAATGGATTCAGCCAAGAGAGTGGTCCAGCCAAGAGAAGAGGGGTAGATGAATAAAACAGGGAAGGGGAGAGATGCAGTCAAGAATTCATTGTATATAACACAAAATTGAGAAAAGTAAGGGGAAAAGCGGGCCAATAGTGGTTGAGAATGTTGATCAATGGCATTATATTCATAAACTGCATTGTTAAATGCACCTCTTTTATACAACTACTTGAAGATAATAAAAAAAAACTGGAAAAGAAATGGATGTAGAACATGAAGCTAGGCCAACGTGTTATAGAAATTTCATTTTTATTTATTATCTTTTGCGTCTGGGGATTTTTTTTTTTTTTTTTTTGTCGGTCGTGGGGCTTGAACTCTGGGCCTGGGCGCTGTCCTTCAGCTCTTCAGCTCAAGGCGAGCGCTCTACCACTTGAGCTACAGCGCCACTTCCGGTTTTCTGGTGGTTTATTGGAGATAGGAGTCTCACGGTCTCTCCTGCCCGGGCTGGCTTTGAACCGCGATCCTCAGATCTCAGCCTCCTGAGTAGCTAGGATTACAGGCGAGAGCCACCAGCGCCTGGCTTGCGTCTGGGGATTTTTAAACAGTTTTTTATTGTTATCATAAGGCTGATGTCCAGAGGGGTTACAGTTATGTAAGTTAGGAAAAGAATACATTTCTTTTTGGACAATGTCATCCCTTTCCTTCTTTCTATCCCAGTTTTTCCCTCCTGTTCTTACGCACAAGTGGCATGGTTCATTTTCAACAGTGCCTGGTGAATACCACGGTTACATTTGTTCATTGTCTTTTGCTTTTAAACCCTCTACTTACTTTTGTTTTATGTTGTGATCCAGGAACTTGCCACTGTCAAAGAATATAACATGCTGTCCTCCCGCCAGCCAGTATGTCTGGAGCCAACAGCTCCAGCCTGACCCCAGCATTCTTTATCTTGAATGGTATTCCAGGGCTTGAAACTGCACACATCTGGATCTCCCTCCCATTCCTCCTCATGTACATCATTGCTGTTGTGGGAAACTGTGGGCTCATCTACCTCATCGGCCACGAGGAAACACTGCACAAGCCCATGTACTACTTCCTGGCCCTGCTGTCCTTCACTGATGTCACCTTGTGTACTACCACTGTGCCCAACATGTTGTGCATATTCTGGTTCAACCTCAAGGAGATTAACTTCAATGCCTGCCTGGCACAGATGTTCTTTGTGCATATGTTGACTGGAATGGAGTCCGGGGTGCTCATGCTGATGGCCCTGGACCGGTACGTGGCCATCTGCTACCCCCTGCGGTATGCCACCATCCTCACCAACCCTGTGATTGCCAAGGCAGGTTTTGCCACCTTCTTGAGGAGTGTCATACTCATCATCCCATTCACTTTCCTCACCAAGCGCCTGCCCTATTGCCGGGGAAACGTTATCCCCCATACCTACTGTGACCATATGTCTGTGGCCAAGGTATCCTGTGGCAGTGTTAAGGTCAATGCTATCTATGGTCTGATGGCTGCACTCCTGATTGGTGCCTTTGACATCTGCTGTATCTCAGTGTCCTACACTATGATCTTGCGAGCTGTGGTGAGCCTGTCTTCATCAGATGCTCGGCACAAAGCCTTCAGCACCTGTACATCTCATATCTGTGCTATTGTGATCACGTATGTACCTGCTTTTTTCACTTTTTTTGCTCACCGTTTTGGGGGGCAGAGCATTCCCCACCACATACACATTATTGTGGCCAACCTTTACTTGCTACTGCCTCCTACCATGAACCCAATTGTTTATGGTGTCAAAACCAAGCCGATTCGGGAAGGTATCATCAAATTTTTATTTGGAGACAAATTTGGCATTTCCTAAGACAAATAAATAATGAAACTCACACATTGTTTGAGATGAGGCTAGTGGAAAATGAATGCATAAACAATATGAATGGAAATGGTATTAAATCATCCTGATGTGCGGATTTTCTGAAATCAATATAAGTGTAGATGTTCTTTGTGAGGATACATCTGAAAATAAAGAATGCAGGATTTTTTTAAAATAATTTTTTCTTTTAGAGCTTATATTTTCATAATGTTTAATAGGGAATAAACCTAGTGAGAGGAAAAAGGCAATAAATGTGGAAAGTAGGCTTGGTGTTCAGTTGTATATTTTGTATAAAGAGAAGAGAGTATAGTAGGAAGAAGGAATCATTTCCTTCCCATTAATGACAAAGTTTAGTGAGAAAGATCATACCATTACCATGGAATACCTGGGCCCAGATTCTTGTAATTTTTTTCAAAACAAGTTAGAGTTAGGTACTTTTGAAATCTCCCAATTTTAATTTTTATTTCTTTACTCTTTAAATCTAAAATTCATCACAGAATGTATGAAAGTTCTATTCTATTTTATTATTTAACCTCAGCTTGAGACTTCTGTGGTAACTGGATCTCTAAAAGGTATTTGTCATGTTATGATTAAACAGGTAAAAACACTAAGTGACCAGTATATTTAATATTTCATTCATTTCCCAACATAGGGACACAAGTGGTTTTATCTTTCTTGCTGTTGTTTTTAATGTATTTATAATGTACCATGTGATTTTTTGTTTCTTTTATATGTTCTTCACCATGTTTTTTCAAAATAAGTTTTTTATTGTGAAAATACTGTACAGAAGGGTTACAATCACATGTGCAAGATAATGAGTACATTTCTCATCAAGCATTGTTGCCTCCTCCTTTGTTTTTCCCCTACCATCCCTTCCCTCACATCTCCACAACTACATTCTCCCACCTCTGTTTAAATTGTAAAGTTCATTTTCAACATAATGTCTTGTACATCTCATTATTGCAATGGGTCCACCCATATCCCTATTTAAACAATTTGTTTTTTCCCTTCTGCTCCCCAAATTATACCAGCATCAAATACAGAGAAAACAGGTTTTCACTGTATTTGATTCTGGTACACTGCATCTTGTAAATACATTTTTCTGATTTGGGGAGTGGAAAGGAATTAACAAAATGTTGAAATAAGGATACAGGATGACCCATTGTAACAACGAGATGTACAAGACACTATGTTAAAAATGAGCTTTACAACTTCGAGGGAGTGGGGAGGTGGGGAAGGAAGGGATGGCAGGGGAAAAACAAAGGAGGTGGTAACAATGCTTCATAGAAAATGTACTTATTACCTTACTCATGTAAGGTTTTATATATATATATATATATATATATATATATATATATATATATACAAAAATATTTCATTCATTTGATCACTCCTTCACTCATTTTCTTTAGATTCTTACTTGGTTGATAGCATAAGTTATACTTTGGTTTAAGAATAGTGAGATAGACTCCTGAGAATGTATATGCTGGCAAAAAGACATGTAGTGGAACATACATGAAAGAATGAGGGAGAGGTCATTTTAAAATGAACACAACACATAAGAAGTAGGTTTGTAGAAAAAAATTAGAGAAAATATCCCACAAGTTTAGATTTGGCTAGTCCCAAGGTTTAACTTCTGTCTTTTAATTTCTAGTGACTAGGCTTTGCTAGACGAGAAACTCTCTGTCAATCTGTACATTATTTTCAAGTGTGGCAACACAAACTTATGACAGGTATCTATCCTGCCAATTAAATATCCTAGTGACAAAACAAAAGTAGACAACATTGTTTCTGGTGCATCAAACCATTTAATAAATTGTGCTATTTTATGAGCCACTAGCTTCAAATCTGATTCTTTTGTAGTCTTCATTTTTCTTACTATCCTCTGTATGTCTAGCTCCAGATCACTTATTAAGACATTAAATGATTACCAAAAATCTGTATTGGATTCCTGGTCTAGTATAGGATATAAAACAAAATGGAATGACTAATATAAAATGATACTATGATAATTACACAGCAAAGATGAGTACAAATTTCATGAAATCTGTAAAAGTTTGTAAATGCCTTTCAGACTTAGTGAATAAAGATTTTAAGGGGATAGTAGATTATGAGGCGAATCTTGTATGTGAGAATTCAGAAGGATTGTATAGGACTTATTCAGGGACAATTTAAATATAGGCAAAACAGATACAAAAATGAAGACTATCACATCTGCACATACAAATGTTTTAGAGAAGAGAAACAAAAAGCTTGTCAGGAAATGCCTTGTCTGGGACTTCATGCATACCTAAGTGCTCTCCACCTATGAGGATCACCAAGGCTTTCCAATAACTTTTTATTCTTGAGATGCTTTTGTCATTTGGTCACGATCTTGCACTCCTCAGATCTGTACCAAATCATCAGCTGCAATTTTGTCTTATTTTCTCCTTGGTTTTTTCCTCTTTAAATTTCTCCTCTGTAAAAATTCTGTAAATATTCCATTTATTTCAGTTTCTACACTTCAGCAGTACACCACTTTATGTTCCTTTCAAAACTCAGAACTGCATAGAACAGAGATTCCCATGTCTTACATTGCAATTGTTTTCTTCAAAGGGATGATTGTTCTCACCACGTGGATTCAAGAGCACAAAATATTTTCCATCAGAAAAAATGACATTGCCATATTTGTTAGGAAATGGAAAGACTTGGGAAAACTTATATTAAGTGAAGTAAGCCAGGCCCAAAGAAACATAGGTCCCATGGTTTCCCTTATTTGCAATAACTGGTATATATCTAGGACAAGCAGAAAAGCTCAAAAGCTATGTACATGTGACCATATAGGATGATGCTAAGCAAAATGAACCTCAAGACAGGGACACGGTGGTTTTATCCTTCTTGCTATTTTTTAAAATGTATTTATGATGTACCATGCGATTTTTTTGTTTCTTTCAAATGTTCTTCCCCCAGGTTTTCACTGTATTTGATTCCGGTGTCCTGCATCTTGTATATTTTTGAGGAGGGGAAGGGAAAAAACAAAATGCTTCAATAGGGATACAGGTTGACCCATTCAGATGTACAAGACACTATGTTGAAAATGAACTTTACAACTTCGGGGCTGTGGGGTGGAGTTGGGGAGGTGGGGAGAGAAGGGATGGTAGGAGAAAAACAAAGGAGGAGGTAACAGTGCTCGATAGGAAATATGCTCATTACTCTACTCATGTAACAGTAACCCCTCTGTACAGTATTTTTACAATAAAAAATATACGTGGAAAAAAGAGTACAAAATATTTTAGCAAAAATTACTAACATGTATAGACATGTAGGCACACACACACACACACACACACACACACACACAAATGCATAAACACACAAAACTTCAAACAGCAATTATCATCTCGGGCAAAAAGGAAAAATCAAAAGGTATTACACCATCTGTCTTCAAAGAATACTACCAAATATCATATTATTAGCACAAAACAGTCATGTAGATGAATGAATGCCATAGAGAGGGAGTCTAGCAAAAAACATGTTCAACTGATTTTTCACAAAGGTGCTAAAAGTACATTATGAAGATGAAACAGTCTTTACACAAAAATGCTGCTAGGTAAATTGGATAGCCACAAGCAGAAGGAGGAAAACTAGACCTTCTATCTCTTACCGTTGGCATAAATAAATTTCAAATGGATTAGAAGCTTTTTGGGGATGGCAGTCCAGTCGCAGGGCCTGAACTCGGCCTGGGTGCTGTCCCTCAGCAATTCAGCTCAAGGCTAGCACTCTACCACTTGAGCCACATCGCCACTTCTGGCTTTTTTTTCTTTTTGCTTATGTGGTGCTGAGGAATTGAACCCAGGGCCTCATGTATGCAAGGCAAGCACTCTACCACTGAGCCACTTTCCCAGCCCCTAGAAGCTTTAATATGAGACATGAAACAATGAAACTATTAGAAGAAAATATGTGAAAAATAACTCAGGACATTGGAGTTGGTAAGTAAATTTTTGGATAAGACCCCAAAAGCATAAGAAATTAAAAGCCAAAATAGAAAAATGGTATTACATCAAACTTAAAAGCTCTTCAACACAAAGGAAACACAGTAGAGTTCAGGATCTGCCCAGAGATGAAGGGAAAATGGTTGCAAATTATACACCTGGCAAGTGACTGGTGTTCAGAATATAAAAGGAACTTAAAAATTAAATAGAAAGGAAAAAGACCAAATAACTCACTTTAAATAGCCATAAATCGTATTAAGCATTTCCCCAAAGAAAATACACAAAGGCTTATAGAAATGTAAAAATTCATTACCACAGATATCTAGGACAATGCAAATCAAACCCACAAAGAAACACCACCTCATGCCAGTAAGAATGGCTCTTAGTAAAAAAGACCAAAGTACTACAAGAACATGGAGACAGGGAACCCTTAACATTGTAAGAAATAATGTGAATTGTTAATATAGCAATGATGGAAAACAGGATGGAGGTTCCCCAAAGAGTTAAAAATTATACTATTATAGGAGATAGCAATCTCACTAGAGGCTGGGTATCCAGTGGAAATGCAATTAGTATGCTAGAGAAACACCTTCATTCCTATGTTGCCACGCTGCTTCCAAGAGCTTAGAAATGTGTCCATCAACTGATGGGTAAATTTTAAAAACGTGGTATATAACATGGAATATGACTCACCTGTAAAAGAAAATGAAATCCTAGCATGTGCAACTACACGGAGGAAACTAAAAATTATTTTATTATGTGAAAAAAGCTAGATATCTGGTGTCACCTACCACAAAATCTCATCCATTGCAAAGTACGATCTCAGAGAATTTGAAAGTAAATGGTGATCACCAGAGACCAGGCCTAGTAGAGAACAGTTAGAATAATAGAGTAACTTTGGCCATTATAAATTATACTAAGACAGGACTAAGATGGTCTACTGAGCTATTGCTTATAGCAATATAGATAATAAATTACTGTATGCTAAAAATGCCAGAAGTATATATTTTAAAAGTTGCCAGCATAAAATGATATGTTTAAACTGATTGAAATATTATTCAGTCTATCAAAACATTGTATGGTGCCCTATTCATATGTACAATTTGAATGATTTTACGGATCAGTAAAAAATAAGTTAAAAGAAGAACCTGAAAACTGTCAAAACAGTGGGAGATGCTGGCTTAAATTTAACCTCTAGAAATGAGATCACTGTCATGAAAGATGAGAAAGCTCTGCCCCAAAATAAATCACTCCACGGGCAGACACTTGTGTCCAATATCCTATTTTCTACAGATAATAGTGACTCAAAAGAAACCAGGCAAAAAAACCTCAAAGCAACAACCAATCGCTTTTCTAATTAACTCAAATGCCTTTGACTCCTTATTTTAAGTGTAGAAGTAGGACATTCTAAGTTCCAACTTGCAATCAGCCCCCTAAATAGTTAAACCATCTTGTACAATCTTTTCTTATTCATCAGGTTTCCTACAAACTGGTTGGGAAATAACTGTAAGGTTTTCTTGTTAAAGAAACAACAATAACAACGTTTCATTTAGAGTCTTTTTCATTTCAAGAGATTATACATTTGTCATTCATTTATTATATTGAAAGACCCCAGACTCCTGGGATACTTTCGTCAATGGGAGGGCGCCCCAGAAACTCAGACTCCAGGCCGGGAGATGCAATAAGCAAGAGGAATTTATTCAGCGTTTGCGCAAACGGACTCTCTGCCTCGGTCAGTCAGAGAGCCCCAAGCAGCGGTTACAAGCCTTTTTAAAGGCAAAAACCACAAGATTAACGCATAACACAAAGCATCCCGTGATTGGTCCATTTAAAGGTCACCATATACACCAACAATCACTTTGCCATGCGGGAAATTTTGTAACACTCTTTGTAAAATGACTGGCGTGGGGGACTCAAGGGGGGGGGTTACTTTGGACAATAAGGGTTAGGGGAGTTCACATAGTTACAGACTTGTGATTGGTTGACATTTGGCCTAGTTTGCTGGTCCTGCCAGGTGGTCGTTATCTCAAGGTCCTGTCTGGGGAATTTCTAAATGCGAACTGAGGAACAAGTACTGTCTGTTCTTTATCTACAACCACTGACCTTGTCCTGGGGCCAACATCTGGGCTCTGAGACTTTACCCAATTCCTTATTTCCAGGGAGGGGGTTGGTGTTAGCGCAAGCAAGCAAGTTTACAAAAGCAGAGTCAGCAGTTAGTAAATTGTAAAATGGACGCAGCCCTAATTTTTCTAATTCTTCAATATTAAGAGGCAGGATTCAGGGAATTCATGAGCTAAGAACCCAGTCACATTTGCATTAGTTTATGTACAACACAAATCACAGCATCAATAGAAGCACATGGAGGAAGCAGGTCAGCCTGCTAAGCTGAATGTGTGCTACATGTGAACTTAGTTGTTCTTTCATGTTTTTTATCTCTACACACCACAAATGTGGAACTGTGAAATGGTGGGTCAGATGTTTCCACACTAAGTATTGACTTGCCATTGCCCTCCTCTTCCTTTCCTTGGGATATTAATATCTCTTATAGTTTCAAAAGTATGTTTCATCATATTGAAATCCAGGTTTCAAATGTTCACATCTGATACTTTGGTTTCAGATCTAATCAAAGTATGTGAGGTTGATGTAGAAATATTGGGCCATTTTGACCAAGTTCATTAATCTCTGCCACACGCACACTAAATAGGTAGGACTCAGGATAGAATATCAATGCCAGGCACCAGTAGTTCACACCTGTAATCCTACCTACACAGGAGGCTGAGATCTGAGGATCATGGTTCAAAGCCAGCCCGGGCAGGAAAGTCCATGAGACTCTGGTCTCTAATAAACCACTAGAAGACCAGAAGTGGTGCTGTAGCTCAAGTGATAGAGTGCTCATCTTAAGCTGAAGAGCACAGGGACAGTGCCCAAGCCCAGAGTTCAAGCCCCACAACAAAAAGAAAGAAAACAAAGAAAAAAAAATCAAATGATGGATTTCACATGTTCTCTCTCTCTCTCTCTCTCTCTCTCTCTCTCTCTCTCTCTCTCTCTCTCTCTCTTTCTCTCTCTCTCTCTGTATCTCTTTCTCTCTCTTTCCTCTTTATTTTCCCTCTAATTTCTTCACTATATTTCTCTGTAATCATGGAATATAATTTTCTTCTATTGCCATCTACCTTGCATTATATTATTGTTTAATTTCTCTAAATTCTGGTCTGATGGTTCAAATGCAGTTGTGAGTCAGTGTTCAGAGTCATGCTCATTTTTGAGTTTGTAATGGAGAAAACATCAAAATCCACTGGAAGCTGTTACATATCTCAAGTACATTCTATTAACTGTGCTTTATCTCAATATTGGCCTTTTAATTTGGTTTTACAGTGTTACAGTTGTTCAGTTGTTGTCTGCCATATTCTACCTCATAGCACAGTTCATTTTGTTATTAAAACAGTGTGTGTGTGTGTGTGTGTGTGTGTGTGTGTGTGTGTGTGTGTGTGTGTGTGTGTGTGTGTGTGTTTGTGCTGGTACTGGGGCTTGAACTTAGGGACCTGACATTGTCACTTAGCTTTTGTGCTCAAGGCTAGCACTGTACAACTTGAGCCACAGCTCCACTTCTGGTTTTTTGTAGGTTAATTGAAGATAAGAGTCTCGTGGATTTTCTTGCCCAGACTAGTTTTGAACAGCCATCCTCAGATCTCAGCCTCCTGGGCAGCTACGATTACAGGCATGAACTACTTGACCTGAAGCTTAATCTTAATCTAGTTTAATCTTCATCTAGTATTACTGTGGTAGAAATGATATTTCTCACTCCAAAGATTCAAATAATTATATATACCTCATAACTTTGAAATGAAACTTTTATTAAATAACATAAATGAAGCATTAGTATAATACCTGATAAAATATGTTTGAATATACAGAAAATAGAACAAAGTAATTTTATAGAGAAATAGAAAGAGTAATTTTAATAGTTTGAACATATAAATAAACAAAAAGTTATTTGATTTTTGTTTGAGTTTTTTTTAACTGCATTTTTTTTCTTTTTTGGTACTGGGAATCGAACCCAGGACATTGCACTTGCTAGGTAAGCGCTTCACCACTGAGCTACATCCCAGCCCAGTTATTTGATTTTAAGTGTAGACTATATGGTAAAAATAAGATCATAAGTCTAAGCAATAATAATGGTTAATAAGCTTATAATTTATTTTATGTACACTTTCTAATGCAGGTAACATTTTTAAATCCCAGATTTTGTTTCCAAACATGAAAATTATTTTACAAAATACATAGTGTTATTAATATAATTCACAGACATTTGGCCATTTGTTATATGATATTAAAATACATCCCTTATGTAGCAAAAAGAATATAATTTTCATCAATAAAACCATTTTCTTTATTCACCTATATCCATTTTCTAAAAACATTTCATTTATTTTTTGAAATATAAGACGATATGGGCCATCCTCTTATTCTTTTTCATTCATCATTAGTATTGTTATTTGTAAAAACTCCTTTTTCCTTTCCCTAAGTATTTCCAGAAATGCAAATGACAAACCCTTTCCATTGTCACTGATGACTCTGCTGCTTCTCCCTCCACATTAAAGAAAAAAAAGCAGCTCTGCTCATAAGGATTTTCTGTACAGTTTTTATCCAACTACTTACAAATGGTCTCTAGCAGTTTTCGAGTAAGATCTGTTTTATCTTCCAAATTCTTCTTGGCAGTAACTCCAAGAAGAACTTCCCAGATTTTCATGATCCTCAGTGGCCATGTTTACACCAGCTTCATTTGTAAACACACTGATACATTGGTAAGAAAACAAATGATTGCCTAGGCAGTATTACAACAGCAATAACGAGCAGACAAACATTTCTCCCCACAAAGTGACTCAAGTTTCACGTGGAGTGGAAATGGAAACAGTATTAGACACACTAGCAGAGTGTGGTCCATTACCTGTAGCATCAGTGCATTGCCCTGTGCTTTCCCAGTGCCCTGGACTCTGGGTAGGATCTCTGACACTCTTTATCCTATACACTCTTTACAGCACGCAGACATCAGCTCATACATCAATATGGGTTTACTTGGGGGTAGATAGCCAGACCTCTCCATTTTATATGTTCATTTCAGGAAGTCTGCCTAAAGATTAGTTACATGAAAAATATAATTGTTTCCTACAAGGTTTTTACTTACAAAATTAGAGGGTTTGGATTCAACATGATGTGATTGGACTAATGAATTGTATGTCAGAATATTCACCAAGACTCTCCTGGGATCATTATTTGAATTTTATATTTCCTCCCTGCCTCAATCACTTTCTTGAATATATTTTGCTATGGGAAAAATTCTGTATCATTGATTTATTTCATACTCAAGCTGTCTTCCTGCCTAAAAACAATTTGATCACTCCTTCCTGGATCTGCTTGGTCTTCACTCCATAGATAATTGGATTCAAGGTGGGAGGCAGCAACAGGTAGAGATTAGCTATCAGAATATGGATGTGGTGAGGTACAGTGTGTTCTCCAAAGCGATGAGTGAAGAAGTTGAAGAAAGCTGGGACATAGGTGATAACAATAGCACAGATGTGTGAGGTACAGGTGCTGAAGGCTTTGTGGCGAGCATCTGCAGATGATAGATTCACAACTGCCCGGATAATCATGGTATATGACATGAAGATACAGAACATATCAAAACCCCCAATCAATATGGCAGCTATGAGACCATAGATGGCATTGATCTTGATATTGCCACAGGATAATTTGGCAACAGACATATGGTCACAATAGGTGTGGTGGATGAGGTTGCCCCTGCAGTAGGGAAGACGCTTGATCAGGAAAGTAAATGGGATCATGATCAATACATTTCGAATGAAGGTGGCCAAACCAACCTTGGTAATTACAGTGTTGGTCAGAATAGTGGAATAGCGCAGAGGGTAGCAGATGGCCACATAGCGGTCCAGAGCCATGAGCATGAGCACACCCGACTCCATGCCTGTCAGCATGTGGATAAAAAACATCTGGACGAGGCAGGCATTAAAGTTGATCTCCTTGAGATTGAACCAAAAGATGCACAGCATGCTAGGGACAAATGTATTGCACCCGGAAATATCTGTGAGGGAGAGCATGGCTAAGAAGTAATACATGGGCCTGTGAAGGGCCTCCTCATGGCCGATGAGATAGATGAGCCCACAGTTCCCTGTGACCGCAATGATGTACATGAAGCAGAACGGCAGAGAGACCCAGACGTGGGCAGCTTCCAGCCCTGGGATCCCACTGAGGATGAAGTATCCTGGTGTCAGGCTGGAGCCATTTGCCTCAGTCATGGTGATCAACAACACAAGGTGCTCCTCTCTGCCCCCCAAAAACATCCTGTGCAATAGAAAGGATGACAGTCTTTTATTCCAATGACAAAGGATGAAGGTTGTTTTGAACATATGTGTATGTATATGTATGTATGTATAATATAAAAGAAAACAAATTCTGAGGCTGTTTCTTTTACCTTCCTGTTTGTAAGACAGTCACAAAATCAAAAGTCTAAGTGTCCAAGCCCTGGTCTAATTTGGCTTTATGCTGTAATTCTTTTTATGCATACCATTTTACATTCCCAGGACATTCACCACTTTTTGATCTTAACCCAAAAACCAATTTGCAAATTACAGAATCTTGAAAGAAAGGACTTCTCATAGAATTTAAGAACTAGAAATCTTTCTAGATGTGTTCACTGGATTGCAGTCCATTCAATTATGTGAGCACCTGATCATTGGGCAAAGTTCTTATGGAATCTGAGTTGGTTATATGTAAATGTCAACTTAGTGAATCTGGGCACTCCAAATTAAAATAACAAAAGGCAGGAATATGCATGTGTATTTGCACATACCCAGGCAAAGATTAACTCATATATTTGAAAGGCACAGTTATGTACATTTTGCATTGTCTCTCTAACTATGGCTGTTAAAAATGATGGATATTTGTAGTATTTTACTTACTAATGACATTGTTACTCTTAATCAGTTTTTTATACATTCTGTTTATTTTTTCTCAATATATCTGGGCCAAGATATACAAATGAGGTGTGTAGCGCTTATGTATTTATGTAATTGCTCTATAGATAATATGTGGTAACAATTTTTCCTCTCACTTTTTGATGAATTATTTGATCCCCAAATAGCTTTAGAGTATTTGTGCTAATACTATAATTCTACCATACTGTATTAATATTCAGTAGGGAGAAATCTTTGTTAATTTATGAATGAATGATTTGGGAACAATTAGCTTTCCATCTGTCTTGTCTATTTTAAGTCAAAGATCTTTTTTTTTGGTCCGGTCGTGGGGCCTGAACTCTGGGCCTGGGCTCTGTCCCTCAGCTCTTCAGCTCAAGGCTAGTGCTCTACCACTTGAGCCACAGCGCCACTTCCGGCTTTTTTCTTTTTTGCTTATGTGGTGCTGAGGAATTGAACCCAGCGCATGCAAGGCAAGCGCTCTACCAGTGAGCCTCCTTCCCAGCCCCACAGTCAAAGATCTTTCTAAAAAAAAACTTTCCTAATTTAAATCTAGTATTTTTATTTGTAAGAAAATTCTTCTATCCTTTATATTTTGATTTAAAAATATTTGTTTGGCCTCTGCTTGATTTAGATTATTAATTTGAATTAACTGTTCCACTGATGTGTATATTTTATTGAAATTTCACAACATAATCACGTTAAACATTTTAACCTTCCTACAGACAAGTTTCGTTCCATTTTTATTGCTTCCTTTTCTTAGGCACTGTTGTTTAGTATAGCTTAGAAGTTCTCTCTGTATTAGAGTTCTATGTGTATTTTTCTTCAATTATTATATTCAACTTTACAAATGTTCACATAAAAGTAAGTGATCTCCAATATTAGGCTAGCAAAATATAATCACAAAAACAGGAAGGTATTCGAATTAGCTATTTCTAAAGAATTTTCTTGTATCTAAAGAGCTCTCAACAGTAAACCAAATAAATAATAGAAAAATTTGCCATCCCCTGGAATATAATGATCATAATATATAGTACTATTCTAATTATTTTAATATGATATGATTTTTCACCATGTAATACATATAGGCAAATCATATCTAGCCGACTCTTCACACTTTTTACATATTCCCATCTCACAGCTAAAAACCAATACCCTTCTACTGGCCTACAAAGTTCTTCACAATTAGGTAGATTTAAATCACTGAATGTTTTCTTCACCTTCTCGTCTACCAAGGCATCTACCAGAGGTTTTCAAATCTCAACAAATATGTGCCCTATAGGACATGTCTCCTGGTCATTTTTCACTGCTGAATATATCACTATTTAGATGTGACACTGGAACAAGCTTTCAACAATATCAGGCCTCTGCTCGGTACCAGGAACAAAGTAAAGCTTTCCAACCACCCATCCCCACGTAGGATTGCACCTGCAAGACTCCTCCAGCCAGTTTGGTATTACATCTCCTATTCCAGCATTCCCATAGTCCCTAGCACTCAGAACTGCATTCTGGCCCTCAGTAGACAGAAGGAACACGCACACAGGGGTTTATCTGTATGGTTCACTATCATATTCAGCACAACAAAAGAACCAGTGAATGAACCAGTCATTTTCAAATGCACTTTTTGGCTGTTTTTACTGCTTGAATAAAAATATCTTAAACAATTAATGCTGGAGTAAATGTTGAAAAATAAGCATATATCTCAAGGAATACAAACATCTTCAACTGCCATTTTTAAAACAAATGGAATTGCAGCTGTTATTGATTAGGAAGCACTTATAGTGGATTTATATAATCATCTGTCATGTTACTTAACACACTCAAAGTGAATATAATATAGCCAAAATGAGGAGGAAGGAGATTTGGGTTCAATAATGTTGCCCCTTCCTGAAGTTCAAGTTCCCTAGGAAGAATATGAGATCAAGCTACAGGATGCATTCCACACCAGGGAAAACAGCACAACAAGAATGTGACTGTCAGAAACTGGACTATGTGGTTCTTAGAATTCCTTGCTCCTTCTGCACTGGTGCATTTTTATTAATAGAAAGTCTTAGTGCTTCTTCAGGAAGACCCATCCATCTTTGGAAAGCAGAGAAGAGTTTCTGTTCTTGCAGAGAAGCAGCTTGCCTTCCCCGTTAACTCTCTGACCCTTATCATACTAGCATCATGGTATCCCTTGACTCCAGTGTCTAAACTGCATTTGATTCTCCTCCTTACTTTCCTTCCTCAAAGCTAGTCACAGATTCCTTCAGTTTCACAATTACTAGAATGATGTAATTCAGAATCATCCTTCCTCAACCACCCTGACTGAAATCCCTTCTATGTAGTAGCAAACTTTCCTTTGCCTTCTTTTGAATGATTCAAACTTACCGGGATGCCACATGTTTTTTTTCACTCACATTCATGACTGGTATTACTAAGAGACAATTGTGCTCCATTTAAGGGGAAGCCTAGAAATAATCTACTTAATAGTTTCTCTGGGGATTTTCCAGAATTTGTTTGGAGTAATACAAGTAGAGATCCCATAGGTCTTAGATGCAGAAGAGGAAAATTTAACTTTGTGGAAATCAGATATATTAGAATACATTTAAACATGGGGGAGGAAAGTCCTAAATTTGTACAACTTTCCCCCAATAGGCCATGTATACACTTTCTGATATCTACGATTTGTCAAGGTGAAGTTGTAGCTGACTCCTGAGCCTTTCCAATTCCTATGTATAAATTGTAATCACAGTTTTAGCCCCATGGCAGAAGATGAAGTTAAATTTTCCCCAAAGTGCTCACAGTTCTTTAAGAAACATGATAATAAAACAGAGAACACCATGACCACCCTAGAACACAATCCCGAGGGTCTGTAGAAGTACCACAAGAAACTGTAAGGTATCGCTCACTGTTATGTCTTTCATTTATACAGACTGCTACAATGTTCAAAAAACCAGAAAATCTTTACCCAGGAGCCAGTTACTTTACAAAAGCACATACCACAAATAAAACCTTCATGTCTTTAATCACCCCAGAGTTTAGAAGTCTCAGTTATTAGAAATATTGTGCATTATCTGTTCATTTCAAATTAACTGTAGTAAACAGAAAATTAACAGCCATTTGTTCCCATGAAGTTTTCAGAATTCTAATATCTATAAACATTGGCTAAGCTAATAAATAGTAGAACTACTAATGGAAGACCATATTCTTAATTCTAGGAACTGCTAGAAAGTCAAGTCAGAAACTCTGAATGAATGATATACTACTTGGCATTCATGCTTTTTGCTCCCACATGATTTGTTTACTGAAAGAAATGTAAGCTGCATATGCATCTGCTTGCAAATATATTGTAAGGCATGAGTAGAATGTAAGAAAGCAGGGCTAGGAAGGTGGCTCAGTGGTAGAGTGCTTGCCTTGCATGCCTGAGGCCCTGGGTTCTATTTCTCAGCACCACATAAGCAAAAAGAAAAAAGCCAGAAGTGGCGCTGTGCCTCAAGTGGTAGAGCACTAGCCTTGAGCTGAAGAGCTGAGGGACAGCGCTCAGACCCAGAGTTCAGGCCCCTCGACCGGACTCCCCCCCCCCAAAAAAAAAAAACTTGATAAGAAATGTACTCATTATCTTGCCCATGTAATTGTAACCCCTCTGTACAATATTTTCACAATAAATAAATAAATAAATAAATAAATAAAATAATTAATTAATTAATTAAAAATAAAGGAAAGCAGAGGAGTGAAATGTGAAAACAATGACTGGTTACTCATATAGAACATATAATATGTGCATCTTCCTGGAAAGAATGCCAATTTATATCAAGACATCTAATAAGTTGTTGATTGCTTTTGTGGATGAAGTTAGAAGGTGGAGAAATGGGTATGTTTCCATCTGCTGAGAGGAAATTAAGCCATGTATGGCGACACATGATGATAATCCTGGTAGTGGAGGGGCAGAGGCAGGGATTGAAGTTTGAGGCTGTCTGAGCAAATAGTGATAGCCTGCCTGAAAATGGCAAGTAAAAGATTTTGTATTGTTTTCCAATATACGATGCTGACAATGGCTTTATTTTGAGTAAATAAGGTAAAATGGATGTGAGAGGGCTTAGTAACTTTTGTTTATGTTCCCACATTTGAAAAAGTCTTTAAGTCTGCCTTTACCTAAACATCTCCACTTGACCACCTTCCCCTAACACATGCAGTTTGTCAAAAGATTCTCCTAAGATTTTGTTAGCCAAGGGCTTCCTGGCAGAGATAGAACTGTCACACCATGGCTTGTGAGAATGATGGTAGAATTTGATGGTTGTTATCATGTGACAGAAGATAAAGGTCAGCACAATGCAGTTATAAATAAGTCAAGCAGATGATTCATTTTAATCTTTAAAATCCAAATACATCATTTTTTAAAAATTTGCTGGTTATTTTGGACCTGGATTGTCCTGGACTTTCTGCCCCAGTTGCCTTCAAACCTCAATCTTTTATATCAGCCTCTTTTGTTGTTAGTATTACAGGCATGAGTCACCAACTTCTAGCAATGCAAATAATTTTAATCTGTGTACTATAATGAAAGCATAATCTCAAGATAATAACCCAAGTATTGATAATTCATCTAAATACTGTATGAGCATACATATTTTCTTTTATGCTGTTATAATAAAGAACATTTGAGTAGATGTTTTAAGTATTCCAAACACATATTTCTAAGATAAATTCCCATTGGTTATGAAATATCTACCATCTTAATGTATTGGTAAGTTCAACTAATATAGATATTTCTTGGATTATCACATCTGTATTATGAATAACACATTGGGCTATAAATTTTCTTTCTCTTAATGTCTTGGTGAAGTTTTGACATTGAAGTTATATAGAATCCTTAAGCAAATTTGGTGTACAACTAGCTAGAAAGAATAAAAAGCCAATAAAAAGTTAGGAGATGTTTCATCTTTCTCTAGATTATGAATGTGTGTGTGTGTGTACACACGTGCATGTGTTTGTGCACACGTGTATTACTGGGAATCGAGCCCAGGGCTTCATCAAGTCAAGTCTAGTCAAGTACTCTACCACAGAGCTATATATAACTCCTTCTTACTCTTTGGCAGAATTTAATTCTTATTTAAATATCTAGAAGAATTCACCATTAATATTGTCTAATCTCATTTTTTTCTTTGCCAGTCCTACGGCTTGAACTCAGTGCCTAGGTACCATCTCTAAGCTTTTATTGTTTAATGCTAGTACTCTACCACTTGAGCTACAGCTCCACCTCCTTTTTGGCAGTTAATTGGGAAAAAAAAGAATCTTATGGACTTTCTTTCCCAAGCTAGCTTCAAACCAGAATCTTAAAATCTCAGTCTCCTGAGTAGCTAGAATTATAGGCATAAGCCACCAATACCCACTCAAAAAGTTTATGTGGAAAGAAGTAATTATATATTATTTTTGTATAACAGATTATACCTCTTAGAGTTTTTTCTATGTTTACTGGCAACTTTTGTCTATATAATCTATCTGTATATACATACATACACACACACACACACACACACACACACACACACACACACACACACACACACACATATATACTTTCGGAGTTTTTGTTTCCTTTTCATTAGTGTCTACTTGTGTTTTAAGTGGGCTTTATTATGACATTTTTGTATGTGTATAAAAACTAATTTGATTAGCACCGATTGTCCAAATTTCCCCACACCCCATTCATTGGTCCCTTTCCTATTCTCTAATAATCTCCCTTTTACTTTCACGTCAGTAGATAACTTTTATTAAATTCTACTTATGATTGCCATCACACAGTTGCTGCTCTGAGCCTGGCTTATTTCACTCAACAATATTTTCTGCAGGTTCATTAACACTTTGCCGAATGATAGGGTTTCATCCTTTTATGGCTAAATAGTATTTCACTTTGCATATATAGAATATTTTGTTTGTTTTTTCCACTGATGAATACTTAATTTGATTTCACACCTGGGCTTTTGTGAATTTTGTATATATACAATATTTTATTGGTTCACCCATTCCTAAATGCTTAGGGTGAGATTTCATACCTTGGTTTTTATGAATAGAGAATGATAATGTCCCTCCCCCACGGTATAACCCATGCTTTCACTGCATTTGATATTGATATAATTTGTGGAGGGGAGAGAAAAAACAAATCGTTTAAATAGGGATACAGGTGGACCTATTGCAAAAATGAGATGTACAAATTGTTATGTCGAAAAACGAACTTTACAACTTTCGTGGGGCCGGGGAGGATGGGGGGGCAGGGAGGGAGAGGGGTATGGGAAGAGATGGGAAGGGAAAACAAAGGAGGAGGCAACAATGCTCGATAAGAAATGTACTCGTTATCTTGCCCATGTAATTGTAACCCCTCTGTGCGGTATTTTCACAATAAAAAAAAAGAGAATGATAAACATGGGAGTGCAGATATCTCTCTAATAGATTAATTTGATTTCCCTTAGATATGTATCCACTAATGGGGATGCTCAATCATATGACATTTCTATTTGTAGATTTTTGAGGAAGTTGAATACTGTTCTCTATACTAATTACACTATATTACACAATACTTTCTGTAACTAAATTCAAAATTGGTATTTTAATAAATACCAATAAGCTGAGTTCTGATGCTCACATTACTAATCTTAGCTACACAGGGGCTGAGATCTGAAGGTCAAGGTTGGAAGCCAGGAAAGTTCATGGGACTCTTATCTCCAATTAACTATCAAAAACCAAAAGCGGAGTCGTGAAAGAGCACTAGCACTGGCACAAAAAAACTCAAGGACACTTCCCAGGTCCCAAGTTCAAATCCAGCCCAAAAGAAGAAAGAAAATAAATAACTAAATCCACAAATAGAAAAACTATGTACACTAAGACTCAAACTTTGATATATCTCATAGAGATAATATACGATACACTCTTTTAGCAAATTTCAACATAAAATGCTTTCTTTCTTTCTTTTTTTTTCTCTTGCTCATCCTGGGGCTTGAAATCTGGGCCTGGGCACCATCCCTGAGATTTTTGTACTCAAGGCTAGTACTCTACCCCTTGAGCCACAGCACCACTTCTGGCTTTTGGTGATTAATTGGAGATAAGAGTCTCATGGATTTTTCTGCCCAAGCTCGTTTCCAGCCATGATCCTCCAATCTCAGCTTCCCCAGTAGCTAGAATTATAAGCATAGTCACCAGCGCCCAGCACACAATCTTTTTATAACAACCATTGCATTAAACATGCATTTTTCAAGATTATTATTCTCTGGTTTTCTTGAAATCCACATATAAAATAATTTTCTATAATCACCTCACTGGATCAGAGCAGCAGAACTTATTTCTTCTGACATTTTAATTTAGTCCTTGTTGCCCAACCTTTCTTTTTCATGCTGAATATTATTTTATTTCATACATTTCTCTACAGCATGTAAATATTCCTGTCCAGGACAACTGAGGATTTCTCCTTTATCTTAAATCAAAACTCCATCTTTATTTCCATTCTCATGACAAGAGTTTTGTTGGGTAAACAACAAATGAATGTGATTTGAATAAATCCACTTAAAGTGAGGAAGAAAATTTGGCTTTGATTGAAAAGTGGAAAACAAGAAATTATAACACCTGTCAAAATTAATGGAATTCTGAAATATTAAGCCCAGGAAGAAAATTCATTAGAAAGTGAAGTACTAATTCCGTCACATCAATAAATATACTATAATGATGGACTACTGGAATGATCTATTTGGATATAATTCCAAATACAATCATGTCATTCCAACCTACATCTGCACATATCACTCCAGCGTTTTGTACCTCAGATGCACAGGCCTAGAGGACAGCAGTCAATGGTAGAGAGCCTCATCAACGAGGTGACATATAACTTGTCATTGTTATGAAAGACACAGCATACAGTGTTTTTCTCTAAATTCTCTGGGGGAAATTTGGCAGTAAGTGCATTAAAGTTCTAAAATAGATAACCAAGTAAATACCTACCCATAGCTGATATTTTCCATGATATTAACCGGTCTACATTGATGGTCATTTAAAAGTTATGTATGAAGCCAGGTACCCTGGCTTATGCCTGTAATCCCAGCAACTAAGAGGACTAAGATCTGAGGATCAAAGTTTGAAGCCAGTCCAGGCAGGAAAATTCAATTATCTCCTATTAATCACCAAAATACCAGAAGTGGCTGTTACTAAAGAGCATTAGCTGGGCTGGGAAGGTGGCTCAATGGTATGCATGAGGCCCTGGGTTTGATTCTTCAGCCTCACATAAACAGAAAAAGCTGGAAGCGGGGCTGTGGCTCAAGTGGTAGAGCGCTAGCCTTGAGCTGAAGAGCTGAGGGACAGCACTCAGGCCCAGAGTTCAGGCCCCATGACTGGCCAAAAAAAAGAAAAAAAGAAAAAGCACTAGCCTTGAGTACAAAAGTTACAATGTCCAGGTCCTGAGTTCAAGCCTCAGGACCGGCACACACAAAGAAGTTATATCATATTAAAAATGAAATTAAAAAATAAAAATAAGCATAAACCCAATATGCTAAAGAACAGATATATTTAGGAGGAATGTGTATAGCCATAATGTAGATCACTAAGCTAACTTTGGGACTAATGTTGTAAAACATGATTGATAAGAGAAATGCTATGATATGTACTTAAAATAAAGCAACCAATAATTAAGTAGCCTATGAATTATGATCATAATTTTGGGAAAAAATACCCATATAGGGATATAAATGTATATGAAATCCCAAGAACAATTATTTCTGACTATTAAAAGTCTATATAGTAAAGTCAGGTACTCAATGGCACATGCCTTTAATCCTAGCTACTCAAGAGGCTGAGATCTGAGAATTGAGGTTAGGAATCAGCCTGGGGAAGGAAAGTCTGTAGGACTCTTATCTCCAATTAATCAACAAAAAGCCAGGTGTGAATCTGTGACTAGTCTTGAGCAAAAATGTTGAGAGTCCAGGTCCCAATTTCATACCTCAGTAAGATAGTCTTGATAATTACTTGTTTTATAGCTACTTTTTCCTCTTTCAGTCAATAACCATTTAATGTCTTGAAATTAGCAACAATTAAAGACTAAACATTCATGAAATCAGGCACACATAAAATATATGCCCTTTATTTTTAACTGTCTTAGCCAAGAATCTCTAACATCCAGTTCCCAATGGTCAGATACGTGTGCCATTGGAACTGCTTTCCGAACTGCTCTCCTTTGGGTTCCAGTGATGACTATGAAAGTTTCTGTTGCTGTCCCCCAATGCTATGGAGCTTTGTATCACAGTGTCCCGTGGGACTCTTAAACCCTATTTCACCTGGAGAATTTAAAATCTTCTGTGAATATGGGGGATTACATCTGATTTCTCTGGAAATCTGGGCTGGACTAAGCTATTGAGATCCATGGTCCATAAGTAAAGCTACCTGCAGCCATCACACACATTCCTGGGCTGTAACCCTGGCAGAGGCACATTGCACATTCCTTCCTACCTGCAGCCATCAGAGGATTCTATGCAACCTCAGTCCGTCTGTGTCATCATAGGAATCAAAGGCACTGACACACCAATGATGTTATTGGAGACTCCTTAGCATAAAGAAGTTAAGAATATGTTCATTCTACTTGTAATTCTTAGTAGTGACCAACAACAACTTTGTAATTCAATATAATGAAAAGGTAATGGTAACTTAATATGTACATTCTGCATTCCAAGTAAATAATAGTACTTGCCCTCTGAGTATACAGACCTCTCTGCTCTTATTTATTTTCTTCAAATATTTGCTTCCAGAGCCAGAGAACTAGACAACCCCAAGAATTCTTAAATGAAAAAAAGATGTGTAGGTCTATGTCCCTTCTTCAAGTCACTAGCCCAGCCTTACAAACCCCTTCCCTATCTTAAATTCAGTCACAGAAGTTGTACACTGTTCCAGATTACTGGGAATTTTTTTGTAATTCACATAGTGATTTCATTCCTAGAATAAAATTGGTAGCACATTTGACTAATACACTAACAGAGTCCACAAACCATTAAAGGGACAGAGTAAATATATGTTGGTCCAGGTTGTCATAATCATGAAAAATAAGGAGGTAGCAGAGAGAAAGAAAGGGATATTTCCTAGTGCACTTGATTTGGCTTGAGGGGTAGGGAGGTACTTGCTTCACCAATAATTGAGAATACATAAATAACAAGTGAGTATAAAATACTGTATCTTTGGGTGGACCTATTGCAACAATGAGATGTACAAGTTGTTATGTGGAAAATGAACTTTACAACTTTCGTGCGGGGGGAAGGGGGGGCGGAGAGGATTGGGTAGGGGGGCGGGGGGAGGATGGGAAGGGATGGGAAGTGGAAACAAAGGAGGAGGCTACAATGCTTGATAAGAAATGTACTCATTATCTTGCCCGTGTAATTGTAACTCCTCTGTACAGTATTTTCACAATAAAAAAAATGTTAACATGAAAAAAATTCTGTATCTTTAAAAAAGCTATTTTGAATATATTGTCTTGCTAGATAAAGCAACTATGATAATACTGAAATCCTGGATGCATTTTAACAATATTATTAAATCATAATTTAATTTACATCATAATTAAGCACATGTGTTAAGTGGATAAATGCACACAATCAAGTAGAACTTCTGCTACTTTCTTTTTTATATATGTTTTTATTGTAAAGATACTGTACAAAGGGGTAATAGTTACATAGGTAAGGTAATGAGTACATTTCCTATTGAACATTGTTACCCGCTCCTTTGTTTTTCCCCTACCATCCCTTCCCTCCTCACCTCCCCATCTTCTCCCCTCCCAAGGTGTAAAGTTCGTTTTCAACATAGTGTCTTGTACATCTCATTGTTAAAATGGGTCATTCTGTATCCTTATTTAAGCATTTTGTTATTTCCCTTCCCCTCCCCAAATTAGAAAAATGTATATACATGATGCAGGGCACCGGAATCAAATACAGGAACAACAGGGGTTATACCGTGGGGAAAGAACATACAAAAGAAACAAAAACATCACATAGTACATTATAAATATGTTAAAAACAATTCTGCTACTTTCTTGATGAACATATGGATCGGTAGTTTAGATGAGGTGGAAAATTCACTCTATCTGTGCAGTGTAAGCCTAAAGAGCCTAGAGTTGAGAAACAAAGTCTTTCTGCCAGAGAATATATTGACAGCCAACAACTGAGGATGCTTAATAGGATTCTTAAAATGTAAAAAATGAAACGTGAAGAATTTAACTTAGAATCCATATGAAGATATTTGGGCTTCATGATAGCACTTTCTGTCACTAAAAGGTTTGGAATTAACATTTCAGAAAAAATTACAGAACAATAACCACAGAACAGAAGACTAAATAGGAAATCCAATTCTGGACTTAGCTTATTACTAACAGTACTGTCTAGGAAATTGTCCAAAGCATTGCCCAGATGCCTGACAGGATCTTTTTTTATGCCGTCCTACCTAAATTCCTCGAATAAAAGTTGTTGAGTCAGCCAGCAATAGAAAGGCATAGCATAGAAACAAAAAGGTAGAGAACAAGAAAGTCTCATCACCCCAACAACTAAGCACCACCCACCTCACATAGACTTTTCTGGAAGAGACAAGGATCAAGCGATAAGCTAACGATGCTTGCTGTCTGTTTTGGCAGTCAGAGGAAACCGTGGGTACTACAGACAGTTGCCCAGTGTGGGATGAGCAAATAGCCAAAGCAGCAGCAATGGCAGACAGCATCAACCACCACTGAATTTCCCATCAACTCTTGGAGTTGAGGTGCCTCACTTAGTCAAGTAATGGACCTACTGTCATCCAAGAGGGTGAAGAAGCTTGCACATGCCCCTGTGGAACTCTGTTGGTTGTAGTGACTGATGCCATAAACTGTCTCCTTTTTAGCTTCCCAGAAACTGTCAAATATTAGGAAGTGGAGAGGCTCTGGATAAATCTAAATTGCACTTGTAAACAAATTATGTTCTCCTTTGAAAGGCAAAAAGATATACAAATTTCCTGACATGAAAACCTTTTCCATTTCCTTGTGGATGAGTTTAATGCTGTTCAAAGGAGAAATTGTAAAGGAAATAGTTTGGTGGGACAGAATATGTGGTCTGCATGAGAAAAACTATAATTTAATTCTGAATTAATCATTTGCAGCTTTGGGCAAGCAAATGAAAAAGTCTCTAACAATAACTGTTCACCCAGGAAAGCGCAGTTCCTTTTTTTCAAATGTGATGCTCTATCTAGGGTTCAAAGATTTATGATAGTAAGTCTGGCATGGAATTTGTTAGTCCATTTTACAACTGATTTTTGTGTATAATAAGAGTATGACCTTTGTTCTTCGGCATGTTGCTATACCATTTTCCCAGCATGATTTATTCCTAGAGAATTTCTCCCACCAGGCACCCTATGGCTCATGCCACTAATCCTAGCTACTAAAGAGGCTGAGATCTGAGAATCAACAAAGCCAGCCTGGGCAGGAAAGTCTGTGAGACTCTTTTTTTTTTTTTTTTTGTCAGTCATGGGGCCTGAACTCTGGACCTGGGCACTGTCCCTCAGCTCTTTAGTTCAAGGCTAGCACTCTACCATTTGAGCCACAGTGCCACTTCTGGCTTTTTCTGCTTATGTGGTGCTGAGGAATCAAACCTAGGGCCTCATGCATGCAAGGCAAGCACTCTACCACTGAGCCACCTTCCCAGCCTTGTGAGACTCTTACCTTCAATAAACCACCAGAAAACCAGAAGTGGTGCTCTGGCTCAAGTGGTAGAGGGCTAGCTGTGAGATGGAGAACTCAGGGACAGCGCCCAGGCCAGAGTTCAAACCCCACAACTGACAAAAAGAAAGAAAGAAAAAGAAAGAAAGAAAGAAAGAAAGAAAGAAAGAAAGAAAGAAAGAAAGAAAGAAAGAAAGAAAGAAAGAAAGAAAGAAAGAAAGAAAGAAAGAAAGAAAGAGAGAAAGAGAGAAAGAGAGAAAGAAAGAAAGAAAGAGGGAAAGAGAGAGAGAGAAAAAGAGGGAGGGAGAGAGAAAGAGGGAGGGAGGGAGGGAGGGAGGGAGGGAGGGAAGAAGAGAGGGAGGGAGGAAGGAAGGAAGGAAGGAAGGAAGGAAGGAAGAAAGAAAGAAAGAAAGAAAGAAAGAAAGAAAGAAAGAAAGAAAGAAAGAAAGAAAGAAAGAAAGAAAGAAAATAATTTTCCTTGCTGTTGGCACCTTTTCCACAATCATTGGAAGTAACAGTTGGCATATAATTCTGGCTCCCCTCTGTTTCATTGGTCTGTGCGTACTTTCATGCCACTAGCTAACCTATTTGTGGATTTTGAAATTAGGTAGTGTGGTACCCCCCAGCTCTATTCTTTTTTGTCAAGACTGTTTTGGCTATTTGGAGGTCTTTTGTGCCTCCTCTTTGTTTTTAGTATTCTTTTTCTATTTCAGTGAAGAAAGTCATTCAGATTTTTAAATTCTATTTTTATTATCCTTAAGTGTTATTAAAGAAGTTACCATTCAAACAAGTTGATAAGTACAATACACCTTCATAAATGTTTCCCCATTCATCATTCTTTCCCAACCGTCCCAAACCAGTCCCTTCCCTCAATTTTCTTAGTTTCGTAGGACATGAATTGGACATTTTGACTGCATTCTCTTCCTCCTTCCTCTCTTCATTTGTCTATCTTGCTCCCTTTGACATTCCTGCACACCATTCAAGTGCCAGTTTCTGGTATTCATTTTGTTGGACTTTGAGTTAGTCTTTCTAAGAATTACATCACTTGAGTTTTTCCTTGCAAATACCATACTTTGGTGAACTCAAAAAATTAAATCCCCCAACAAATCCTCAACAAAACAACTGCTCAATAAATAAGTGGGCTAAAGACTTACAGAGAAACTTCTCTGAAGAGGAAAGAAGGATGGCCAATAGACACATAAAGAAATGCTCAACCTCTCTAGCCATAAAAGAAATGCAAATCAAAACAACACTGAGATACCACCTCACCCCAGTTAGAATGGCTATAATCAAGACTTCTAATAACAACAGATGCTGAAGGGGATGTGGACAGAAGGGAACCTTACTGCATTGTTGGTGGGAGTGTTAACTTGTTCAGCCACTTTGGAAAGCAGTATGGAGGTTCCTCAAAAGACTCCAGATAGAGCTCCCCTATGACCCAGCAATCCCACTTTTGGGCATTTACCCAAATGTCCACAAACAAGACCACACTAAAGTTACTAGCACAACTATGTTTATTGCAGCATTATTTACCATAGCTAAGATATGGAACCAACCCAAATGCTCCTCAGTAGATGAATGGATCAAGAAAACGTGGTATATATACACAATGGAATTCTATGCCTATATCAGAAAGAATGGCATTGCCCCATTTGTTAAGAAATGGAAAGACTTGGAAAAAAATATATTAAGTGAAGTAAGTCAGGCCCAAAGAAATATAGGTCCCATGGTTTCCCTTATTTGCAATAACTAGTATATGTCTGAGACAAGCAGAAACAGTCAGATAAGTTGATGTTAGGCAAAATGAACCCAAGATAAGGACTCAAATGGTTTTTTTTTCTTGCTATTGTTTCTAACATATTGATCAGATGATTTCTTTGTTGCTTTGTATGTCCCTCCCCCATGGTATCACCCCTGTTTTTACTATATTTGATGTTGCTATAATTTGTGGAGGGGAAGGAAAAAAGAAATTTGTTTAAATAGGGATACAGGTGGACCCATTGCAACAATGAGATGTACAAGACATGTTGAAAAACAAACTTTACATCTTTGGTGGGGGGGGGTGGGGGTGGAGATAGGAGGGCAGGGATGGTAAGGGGAAACAAAGGAGGAGGCAACAATGCTTGATAAGAAATGTACTCATTACCTTGCTCCTGTAATTGTAACCCCTCTGTATGCTATTTTTACAATAAAAAACTTATTAATAAAAACAACAAAAATTGTGTACTCTTGCATAAAACCCCATGTGTTTATTTGGACATTTATTAATTAGTTCTAGCTGCCACATAAGCATCCTTTGTTTCTCTGGGACTGACTTACTTCACTTAATATTATTTTTATTCCAGACCCTTCCATTTCTTTGCAAATGATGTAATATCATTCTTTCTCATGTCTTATTCAAATTTTTGTTGAACTGTAATTAACTTGGCTGGCTTGAATATTTTAGCAATATTGATTCCTGTAAAAAATGAAAAAATATTATTGTTCCATCTATTTGCACTTTCAGTTTCTTTCCCAGTTTTTTGTATTTTTCATTGTACAGATATTTCATTTTCTTGATCAAGTTGTTATTCTTGTATATCTGTTTGGGAGCAATTATAACTGAAGTTTTCTCCATTTCTCTTTCAGGTAATTATTTGTGTATCAGTATGCTGCTTGTTGTATGCTATTTGTTTTGGTTGGACAAGGACTTAAATTTAGATAGGCAAGTGCTCTTTCACTTGAGCCATACACCTCTCCATTTCTGTCAGTTATTTTTCAGATAGGGTCTCATGCTTTCTCCTTAGATCAGCATTGGACCATGTCCTCTTACCTATGCTTCCTGCATAGCTATGGATACAGGCATGTATTACTATGCTCAAATTGGTTGTTAAGATTGTCTTGTTAGTTTCTTGTTTAAGCTGGCTTTGAACTGTACTTCTGGTCTCTACCTCTCAGGTAGCTATGATTATAGGAACACACCTCACCATGCCTAGCCAATCTGGGAGAGTAAACTGATTACATCTTTGACTCTTTATGGTATCAGTATTCTTAACTTTATATTACATATGAACAAACTGAGATTTTGGAAATGAAGTAAATCTCATGAAGTTTCATTCATGTTATAAAATGAGCTAATATTTATATAAAGGGCTATTTGATAGAAAAACTGTGATCTTCCCATTAAACACAGACACACGAAAGTCTTCTGACTACACCAGGTTATTCTTCATGTGTAACTAAACCTTGCTGTCATAGGATAGATGCTCTGTCAATATAAGCTAGACAGAAGAGTGTCAACTTCATGCAAGTATACCATTTCTTATCCCAAGTCTATTTGTGTGACAGGAAAATCATCCAATCTCTGTTCTAGATTTGTGCTTTGCTTTTATTGTACGGTTAAAAAAATAGAATGACAACTTTGTAGCTGTGGCTTTTTTTTTTTGTCAGATGTGGGGCCTGAACTCTGGGCCTAGGTGCTGTCCCTCAGCTCTTCAGCTCAAGGCTAGCACTCTAACACTTGAGCCACAGCTCTACTTCTGGCTTTTTCTGCTGAGGAATCGAACCCAGGGCCTCATGCATGCAAAGCAAGCACTCTACTACTGAACCACCTTCCTAGCCCTGTAACTGTGGCTTTTAAATTTCTATTTGAAGAGTTTATAAAACTTTTAAGATATTATCTAGATTGTAGCATTATTCAACAAGTTTTATATTTTCCAAGTCCATATTATTCAAGATGATTGATTATATATTTATATAGTTTAATTAAAAATCTAAGTTTGACTTTACAAAGACCTGAATCAACTTTCTATTTCTTTACTCTGTTTCATCAGGTTAGACACTTCAGGGGAAAAATAAGAGTTTCTTTGCCTAATTAGTTATGCTGGTTGCCAACAATTCATATGTGGCTCCTGAATCGTTTATTCTGAATGGGATTCCTGGTCTGGAAGCATTCTATGTGTGGATTTCCCTTCCCGTCTGTACAATGTATGTCATCTCCCTAGTGGGCAACCTTGGCTTCCTATACCTCATTTATTATGAGAAATCTTTATACCATCAATGTATTTCTTTCTGGCCACGCTCTCCCCCATTGACCTGCTGACCTGCTCAACCACTCTACCCAATGCACTCTGCTTCTTCTGTTTCAGTTGGAAGGAAATTAACTTCAGTGTTTGCCTAGTTTGTAGATGTTCTTTGTCCATGGGTTCACAAGTGTGTAGTCTGGTGTGCTCATGCTCATGGCTCTGGATCATTATGTAGCTATTTTCTACCCATTGCCTTATGCCACTTTACTGTCATTACCAAAGCAGGGCTTGCCACTTCCTCAGAAGTGTGTTACTGATGATTCCCTTTTCATTCTTGGCCAAGCATTTACCTTTCTGCGAAAGCAATAACATCCCATGCTTACTGTGACTACGTGTCTGTAGTAAAGTTATCCTGTGCCAGTATCAAGGTCGATGTCATCTGTGGTCTGATGGTGGCACTCCTGATCGGAGTGTTTGACATTTGTTTATCTGTGTCTTACACCCTGATCCTCAAGGCAGTGGTCAGTCTCGTCATCAGATGCTCAACAAAAGGCCTCCAGTACCTGCACCGCTCACATATCTGCCATCATCTTCACTTAGGGCCAAGCATTCTTCACTTTCTTCACTCATCGTTTTTTTTGGGGGGGTCATACTGAAAGACCCCCTCCCCAACCAACCAGACCCTGAGTCCCTTTGAAAGGGAGCAAAATTTTGTGTCTAACCAAGCAATTTCTGGCTTCTGTATAAACATGCTTTGCTAAGAAAATTATGTTACCCCACACTCCCTCCCTTTGGTAACTAAGTAGTAGCCTCACAAGTTAATCAATAAGCTCACATCCTGCAGCTGGCAGGAACAAACCACGGGTGCTGACTCGGATAAAGGTCATTTCCTCATACCAAGGGCCGGAGGTATGCAACTCGGCATGTACACCCTGTTGAACCCCATCTAAACAATGATTGGTCAAGGTGTAAGATTTGTTTTTGAAAGGATTGGCTGCCTGCGTGCAGACCTGGTTGTAATACTTTAAATTTACTGGCTAAAAAAAAAAGCGCGGGCTCTGCTGTAACGGACTAAGGGGTCCTATAGAAGGACCATCCCCGAGACTGCTCGGGGCTCCCAGCCACTGACCCGAACCTTGCGGATCTCGAGGTCACGTGCACCTGGGAACCTGGGCATGCCCAAATAAAACCCTCTTGCCTTTGCATCTGGTGTCATCTGACTGGTGCTTGGGGCAGGGAGGTCCTGATTTGGGGGACACACAAAGTCGGGGGTCTTTCAATACTATCCACCTTCTCTCCACATCACTGAGGCTAATCTTTATCTTCTTCTTCCCCCAATTCCAAGATAGTGTCATGACGTTTGTTTCAGGTGAGAAAGTTACAAAGTGATGACATGCATGGCTGACACAACATGTGCTAGCCTGACTGGTATTCATGCCGACATGTAGCTTCCAAATTTATTTAAGGAACACATAATTTTTTCCATATATCCAATTCAAGAAGTATGCCTTGTCAGCAGAGTTCTAACAACAGATGACCAGGTTTTACTTACCTGAAAACTTATAGACACTCCAGGGTTTACAGTACAGGAACTATTAGGTAGACCCTTTGGTTTTCCCAGTTGCAGGCCAGTTATTAGTGAAAGGGTTGATAAATTTACTCATTCTCCTGGCTCCCATTAACAGTTAATACTCTAACCGTGCAACAAAAACCTCAAACAGAACTTTTCACTTTTCTCCCTGATTAACATATTAGTACATCTCTACTAACTGTTTCCATAGTTGGTTTTTCTTTTCTTTTTTTTTTTCTACTAGAACATGTTCACATTGAAAGCACAGAATATCTAAATACATCTTTGTATTTCAAGCTCTAACAACACAAGTCACATAGTAAAACATATAAATGTTTAAATGGATGTGTCTTCATTTGTGAAGCCCCACGTTCATGTACTGACTATTGGAAAAGCATACACATTCCTCCTGTCAGGAATTCAGTTTGTTAGGAGGGAAAAATCTCCATAAGAATACGCTAAGCTGGGGCTGGGAAGATTGCTCAGTGGTAGAGCGCTTGCCTTGCATACTTGAGGCCCTAGGTTAGATTCCTTAGCACCACATAAGCAAAAAGAAAGACGCCAGAAATGGCATTGTAGTAGAGTGCTAGTCTTGAGCTGAAGAGCTGAGGGACAGCACCCAGGCCCAGAGTTCAGGCCCCACGACCGGACCCAAAAAAATATGCTAAGCTGGGTGCTGTGCTAATAATGTTTATAGATGGCATTAGAGACTCAGGTAGTGTTGTTCAATTATATATGTTGGAATATCTTGGAAAAATGTGAATGGAAGTGTGAATGAAAAGTTTAGAGGAACTGTATAGCACAGTTTTCCCAAAGGCTAACACATCACAGAAGATGAACATCTAACCTGCAAGAGATGATCTTTGATACTCAATGTAACTCAGGAGGAACATCATGCAAAAAGATGAAAAGCACGATTTCTTCCTTAAATAAAGGCTATCCCTTGTCTAGTGACTCAGTCCCTCCAGGCCAAATAAATGTCATAAACACTTTTTTATTGTGCATTTGTGTATCTACCAATTCTCTTAAAAACTGTATCTTGTTATACCGAAATTCGGGGACCCCCAGAAGACCACCAGAGACCACAATCAATGTAAGCAACAAAGAGCCGGTTTATTGCAAGCTCGAGCTTGGTCCTCCGCGCACATGGTAACCGGTGACGCTAAGAGGCCCAGAGCATAGGATCAGCGCAGTTTTTATAGTATTGAACAAACAACTTTAAGGAACTTTTACTTAAGAAATTACATGATTGGTTGACCTTTACAGAAAAATGTCTTTGGTCCATAGCTTGACCAAGGTTACCAGTCACACCCAAGGTTACTAGTCACACCCAAGGTTACCAGTCACACCCAAGGTTACCAGTCACACCCAAGGTTACCAGTCATACCCGGACGAACAGAATGCATGGCATGTCTTGCCCCGGGCGCTGAAGAATGGGTTGGTTAACAACTCTTAGTCCTAGGTGGGTGGGGGGGCAACACCACTTGGGGGCTAACACCTGCCTTAAGCAAATGCCATCTATGGCTCCAAGAATTGTGCATAGCTTTTTGTCATAAATTCCTAGCATTGGGGCTAAAGTGGATCACGAGTCAAGTCGCAGAACTGAGATAGAGTGTTAAACAAAAATGGAGTTGCTTAGGTTTCTTAAAACATTATATTTTTTTCCTAGGTCCTTACTGCCTCGGCCTCCAGGAGGGGCGTTGCAGCTGTGGGGATAATTCAGAGGACTTTGCCCCCTTGGTCAGGGCTGTAAACCCTTTGAAGTCTTTTACTAAGCAACTCTAGGCTCCCAGGCTGACATTCCACTACTAAGTAACTAAAACCAGTCACAGTTAAAATCATACAAAAACCATACAATCATCCAGTACAAAGCAATTCATACAGAAGCAAAAATGGCTGTTAGGTGCTGTCATATATATATATATATATATATATATATATATATATATATATATATATATATATATGTTTTTTGCGTTCTTCAATCTGCAAATATAACAGAAGAGATACTTCAAGTACATCTTGCAGTATTTGCTTTCTGATACTTAAAAAGAATTATGCTGCTAATATAGTTAAAAAACACAATAGCAAATTTTAACAGACTGGCATTTAGTAATGTTTTATTTTTATTTATTGTTATTGTAGCATTAATACACAGAGAGGTTACAGTTACATTACTCAGGTAATGAGTAATGAGTACAATTCTTTTTGAGCCATGTCTCCTCTTCCTTCGCTCTCTCCCACTTTTCCCTCCCATCCCCACCCACAAGATGTACACTTCATTTTCCACATAGTGTCTAGTGAGTACCACTGTTGTATTTGTTCATCCTTGTTCACCTTTCCTGTGCCCCTCTTACCCTTCTAAATACAAACTAACTAATAGCCTTTCCAACTGTGTCAGTTCCAAAGTAACATCCAAGTTAATGTGGGATTGTCAAACCTCCCACTGACCAAGAAAAGCTGCTCTCTGGTATTCTCAGGGACAAGAGCATGAAACACAAAAGCTTCACAACTCTTGCCAAAGGTTTATGGGCATGGAAAAGCACATATGCAAAGGAATCCCTAGGGATTTTCAATTTTCTCCCTTGCCTCCCCAGCCTGAAAGACTCTCATTTTTCTAACTCTTCTCCTTGTAATGACTATGCTGGCATTAGCCCTGCAAGAATAATACCTCAGCCAACCAGTAATGCTTCATCTTGTTAAATAGGGATATTATATTCTCTAATTAATAGACCTTTTTCTAGCAAACAGAATTAACTTTGTAATGATGAATTAAAACATTGAGCTCTTGTGATTATGTGGAATCATGTAACCAACCCGCTGGGCATTTATTTCATATGATCAGACACAAAATTCATTTCCCCAAGAAGCTATGTGCTAGTCACATTGGTAAGTTAACCACTTATAAACTGAAGAGTAAGTAAGTTTTTATTTAGGTTTATGGAAATTAAGAGAACTGGTAAGGTTCCTAAGCATTCTAACTTAGCTTCCTTTAGAAAAGGATCAGAAGATGATACAATAAAAACTATAAAGAAATACGTAAATATTATGTGAGGACATCACAGAAACAATACATCCTATGTCTATCTCAGATAAGAATACAATCACAGAGACTGGATTTCTTACAATTTTAACAAAAACAAAAATGGAAAAGAACACTTTTAACAGTGGTCATGAGCATCATCATGACAGCAATGATGCCATCTAACCATTTCATAAAATATCAACACCAGTTGCTTTATGTTCACAATAATGAAGTAAAATAAAAATGATATACGTTCTCATGATTATTTCTGGGCAAAGAAAAGAACAATAGAACTGACAACTAAAGGTATCCTCTTGACTATTATGAGTAACTACTACTATCGAACAAAGCATTAACTCCATTCCTTTCCCCCGCTTTCTTCATAAAAATGAAGATACTCACCGAATATGCTATATTTACAGGAAACGCACAGTCTCTAGTTGTACAAAGGCTAACAAGAACACTGTAAAGCTATGTATGTTTAAAACTATATAACCTCGTGAAGGACACATAATAAGAAATGAGCAAGCAGGTTAAAAAAGACTTGTGTCCACAAACCTGTCAATTTTACCAAATTAATGTGGTATTAAATTCCCAAATGGAGCATTCAGTTTAAGACTGGAGGTATGGTTCAAGTGATGGAGTGCTTGCCTGGCAAATACAAAGTCCTGAGTTCAAACTGTAGTATTGCCAAAAGAATGTCTAGTTTCCAATGATGATAGATTAAGTCATTTAGACCATACCTCCCCTGAAACTAATTTTAAAAGTGGACTTGAACCTGGCCTTTGATGGCTCAGGAGCATCCTAGCTACTCAAGAAGCTAAGATCTGAAGCTCACAATTTGGAATCATACTGATAAAAAAAAAAAACTCTGAGAGATACTCATTTTTAACTCACAAGCAAGAAGCCAAAAGTGGAAGTGTGGTTCAAGTGGTAGAGTGCCAGTCTTGAGTGACAAAGCCAAGTAAAATGCAAGGCCCTGTGTCCAGCCCCAGTAGCAGCCTGAAATAATAAAATAACATAAAATAAAAAATGAAGATACTCAATAACAGATTCAACCTCTCTCTTTGAAAACACTTGTTTCTAAGCACCACCAACAAAATGAGCCCAATTCATTATCAAGCTTTACCTTATCTGGGGCCACCACTATTTCATCAACATGTAAACCCTGCTTTTATTTTCCTGTAAGTATTCTCCTGGTGTTTGTAGGCTACAGGATGCCAGGATCTGCTGCTGTATGTGAGGGTCAGTGCCTTCATGTGGTGACCAGTACTTGTCATTCTCAGAATTGTTTTTAAACCATCCTAACAGGTTTAGTTTGCATTCCCCTGAAGTCAAATGATACTACACATGGTTTCATGTATTTATTTGCCATTTGTATCGTTTTCTTCAATGAAGGACCTACAGGGATTCTTGGTTCATTTTGAATGGGGTTGTTTTCTTAATACTGAGCTTTGAGAATTGATTTAAATTTTATTCTGACTCTCAAATTCTTGCTGGTCTTTTGTCACATGTATATTTCATGAACTTTGTGTTCTCAGTCTGCAGTTTATCTTTTTATTCTCTGAACAGCACATTGACTGACTGATGAATAATTGATTGGAGGTAGTGAGGTTTGGAATCAAGGCTTTATGTTCGCTAAGTAGAGCCCTAGCACTTGAGCTACAGCCCCGACCATTTTGTTTTACTTATTTTTTGAGTAGGGCCTCACATTTATGCCTGGGTCATTCTTGACCTTAGTCTTTTTCCTTTGACTTCCCATAGAGCTGGGATAACAAGCCAGACTCCACAATGTCCAGCCTTTTATTGGTTGAGACAGTAATTTGTGAAGTTTTTTTTTTTTTTTGGCCTGGCCTTGCTTCAAACCAGGATCCTCATAATTTCTGCCTCCTAAATATGTAGGGTTACAGGTGTGAGTTATCGTAACTGGCTAACAATGTCTTTTAAATGGAAAAATATCTTGTTTAAAATTACTCAACTAAAGATTTTCTTCTTTTATATGCAAACACATAATTTATATCAAACACTTCTCTCTTATATAATCTTCTAAAAGTTCTATATATTTACATGCTATCTTTAAATTTTATGTTTCTTTTTCCTTGAGGTACATTTTAGTAAAATTTTTGTCAGTCATGGGGCTTGAACTTGGGGCCTGGGCACTATCTCTGAGTTCTTTTGCTCAAGGCTAGTGCTCTACCACGTTGAGCCACAGCACATTTCTGCTGGGTTTTTTTTTTTTTTGAGTAATTAATTGTAGATAAGAGTCTCATGGGAACTTGCCTGGGCTGGCTTTAAACCTCAATCCTTAGACCTCAGCCTCCTGAGTAGCTAGGATTACAGGCATGAGCCATCAGCAACTGGCCATTTAGTAAACTTTATAACATACTTTAGCATAACAGACTTAAAGGAAAATGTATAAAACATTAAGTACAGGGTTGATAATTTTTCACAAATGTTAACATATTCACATTAAATGTTGACCAAGTAAGATTCCCATCTTAACCTGTGGTAAGCATCTAACAGACCCCAAAATGGAACATTGCTTATAATTAGGAAGCCATCTTTATATCAGTGTCCCTTATAACTACTCGCCAAACTGACCTAATCAAGTATAGTTTTTCCCAGGATTGCAAGGCTCTGTCCACATAGAAAAAATACTCAATCACAAACATCATGTTAACAGAATGTAGAAAAGGCATTTGACAAAATATATCACCTTTTTATGATTAAAACACTGAAAATCTAGGAGTATGAGGAAAAACTCCCAATGTAAAGGTCATTTGTGAAACAATTCACAGCTCATCATTCTCAATGATGAATACTGAAAGGACAAAGCAAACTTTTCCCTTAAATTCATGAACAAGACAAGGGACTTGCTTTCACTACTGTTATTTAATATTCTATTGGAAGTTCTAAGAAGAACAATTAAGCTTGAGAAGCCATCCAACATATAAAGGAAAAGTAACAAGTCAACTGTATTTACAGATGGCATGACCTTAGAAATGCAAAATTACAAAGAATGCACAAAGATATTAAAACTAATACATATAGCAAAGTTGAAGAATATAAAGATTAATATACAGAAATCAATTAGATTTTTACACACTAGCAACACAAAGTTCAAAATGAAGTTAAGAAAATAACCATTTAAAACAGCACCAAAAATAACAAATGCTTTCATTATTTTATTGTTATAAGTTTAGCCTGTACATTGAGAAAACTTATTGGAAGTGTTTTTGGCATCCATGGAGTAAAAGACTTAGTACTGCTGGGATGAAAATCTCCCAAATTGATTGCTATAAAATGTGTAATCTCTAATAAAATCTCAAAAGTGTATTTTAACTTGATTTGGTTTTTGGATTTGTTAATAAGAAATAGGAATGCTGATCCTAAAACTTACATGAAATAACAAAGTCCCTTGAACAGCCCAAATGCAGTGAAAATGAAAACTATGTTAGAGTAGTCATCCCTCATTAATTTCAACATTTACTACAAAGCTATAATACCCAGGGAGCATGATGCTGGTATAAGAACAGAAATGCAAATAAATGGAAAAGAAATAATAATTGAGAAGCCTACCTATTTATCGTAAATTGATTTCTAGCAGTCATGCCATAGTCATTCAATGGAGAAAAAAATATCTTCAAGAAATGTGTACATATGAGAAAGTGAAATGGGTCCTTAGCTCCTACTCTATATGAAAACCAAATTAAACTGAACGAAGGACATAAAGCCAGCAAAACTCTTAGAGTAAACCATAACTGTAAATATTCATGATCATGACCTCAGATTTGGTTTCTAATATAGGACAACAAAAACAAGAAGCACTTAAATAAATAAATAAATACATTTCATCAGGATCAAAAACATCTGCAAATTAAATAATAATCTCAAGGGACTGGAAATATAGCTCACTGGATAGGATAAATTACTAGAAAATTATGTGCCTTATAGAAGTCTAGTATCCAAAATGTACAATGAATTCTTACTAACGCCAAAAAGAGCTGAGGCTATAATTATAGCAGTGGAGTACCTGCCTAGCAAGAGTGAGGCCCTGAGTTCAAATCCTAGTGCCACCGAGCAAGGGGAAAAAGAAAGCAGAAGATAAAATGGCACTTGTCATAAGTATGATGTGAAATAAGACCTCCTCATTGACCAGGTGGGTCAGGAGCAGAGTGTTCATGGAGATTTCCCTAGAGTTTCTCTTCAGCTGATGCAATGACAAAGATGAATTTCTCTTCACTTTAATAAAAGACCTCTGGCCCCTGGAGAATTTACTACTAAGCACCCTCTCCTCTGCACACGCACACTTTATGGACATCTCTTGAGGCACACTGATGCTCCTTTGGAACCATTTATATACAATGTTTTAAAACTGGATACTCCATGGTTGTATGCCAAAGGAAGGAATCTTGGTAAGCCTTTGCAGTGTGTGCTTAGGATTGGAGTTTGGATTTGCAGAAATTAAGACCTAGAATACTGGAAGGGGAAAATTCAGACAAGAATCCAATATCCAATATCCTACAAAATTAAGAAGAGTGGGGGGAAAGCTGAGGGGGAGCGATGGTAAGAATGTTGAAAGGGGTAACATTGATCAAGATATATTGTATTCATAAACTGCTTCATTAAATGGCATCTCCTTTGTACAACTACTTAAAGATAATTTTTAAACAGTTTAACTCAAGTATCAAGCAACGAATTCTAGAGACACAAAAAAACGGAACAAAATGGCATGCATTAACAGTCTAGGAAGAGCTATGCAGAGAAATAAGTGGGAAGACATTGGGTTTGTTAGTTAGGAAACCTACCTCAACTATTTTTGTGCTCTAAATTATTTTTCAGGGAGTGGCTCACAATTTTTCTTAGAGCCAACCTCAAACTGATTTTCTACTTAAAGCCCTTTGTGTAGATAGGATCACAGTTACATGCCACCATGCTTGGTTTATTTGTTGAAATGCGGCTCTTGTACTATTGGTTTGTGTTGGCCTGGACCAATCTCAAATCACAGCCCTCCAGGCTCTGTTTCTACTAAAATTAGAGGTGTGATGGCTATGTAGTATTATGTGCACTTTATATGAAATTGAATATGAAATATTATGTGAATATGAACATGGATGATATAACTTACCTAAGGGCACGAAACTGGGAACAGATTCAGAACCTTACCCGTGCCACAGTGCCAGCAATAATTAAATACCCTGTGCTTTTGTTCACTTGTCTATACAAAGAAAAAAAAAAAACATTGTAGGTAAAGGACAGAACAATGAGTTTGAACTCTGTACTCAGAATGACATACTCTGCACAGTACTCTGATATGAGAAAGGATATGATGTGGAATGATTCATCATTCTTCTTATTTCAGAAGGATCAAATTGAACTCAAACTTGATTATCTAGAGACCTTCATGTACAATTGAATCCTGGGAGGCAAGAAGAGGCATGGGGTAGAAAGATGAGCAGTAGCATTATTTGTCTTTCTGGGTCTGATTTCCTCAAGAAGAAAAAGTTAGACAAAAAGGAGAAGAAGGGAAGAATGCAGCCAAGAACCCAGTGTATAGCCTACAAAACTAAGATGAGTGAGAGAGGATTATAATAAAAGAAAAATAAAGGTGGGGAGGGGAGGGGGAAAACAAAGGAGGGAGTAACAATGCTAGATAAGAAATGTACTCATTGCCTTACTCATGTAACTGTAACCCCTCTGTACAGTATTTTTACAATAAAAAAAGAAATAAAGGTCAGAGAAAAAGAGTCCTATAGAATGACAGGGAAGAAAGTTAACAATAACAAAGAATAACTGAAAATAAAAGAGCAAAATTCCAGTACAGAATTTGACTCTGCCCCAAAAGAGGTCTGTCTTTTACTCTTTCTGGATTTTGGAAGATCATCTCCATCATACCTGATAGGAGTGTTGTTATTGGAAATATCAGATCAGAGGCTAGGGGGTGGTCATGCCATAAAAACCAAGAGTATAACCTAAAGTGAAGGCTTTTGGTTATGTGGCATCATTCTACCTGGACACTTGATTGAACCATGTGGGCAATCAAATAAGTATAATGAAGTCTCAATCAAAACTCTGCACAGAAATGCCTGAGTGAGCTTCAGTGGTTGACAGTATCCTTCTGAGCATATTGCTATGGCTTCATGTCAGGGGCTAATATATCCTGACTCTATGGGAGGACAATGTGCCATTCACATTTGGAAACTTCACAGACTCCTCATAGTCTTGGGTGTGTTTTGTTTTTTTAGTTTTTTTGTTTGTTTGGTCTAAATTTATTCAGTATCCTTTCCCTGTAATATACTATAATCATAACAGTTTTAAATGAATTCTGTGAGTCTCTATAAATAACTGAACTAGAGATAGTTTTGGAAACTTTCTGAGATTGCAAATGTGTCAGAAGTGAAATCTGTCTTGTAATCTGTAACCATAAATTTGTCCATCTAGGCCATAGAAACATGAAGAAATGCTCAATCTCTCTAGCCATAAAAGAAATGCAAATCAAAACAACACTGAGATACCACCTCACCCCAGTTAGAATGGCTATAATCAAGAACTCTAATAACCACAGATGCTGGAGGGGATGTGGACAGAAGGGAACCCTACTGCATTGTTGGTGGGAGTGTAAACTTGTCCAATCACTTTGGAATGCAGTATGGAGGTTCCTCAAAAAACTCCACATAGAGCTCCCCTATGACCCAGCAATCCCACTTTTGGGCATTTACCCAAATGTTTACAAACAAGACCATACTAAAGCTACCAGCACAACCATGTTTATTGCAGCAATATTTACCATAATGAAGATATGGAACCTACCCAGATGCCCCTCAGTAGATGAATGGATCAAGAAAATGTGGTATATATACACAATGGAATTCTATGCCTCCATCAGAAAGAATGACATTGCCCCATTTGTTAGGAAATGGAAAGACTTGGAAAAAATTATATTAAGTGAAGTAAGCCAGGCCCAAAGAAACATAGGTCCCATGGTTTCCCTTATTTGCAATATCTAGTATATGTCTGAGTCAAGCAGAAACGGTCAGATAAGTTGATGTTAGGGAAATGAACCCTAAGATATGTATTCAAATGTTTTTTTTTCTTTCATGCGATTGTTTCTAAGATATTTATAAGATTATTTCTTTGTTGCTTTGTATGTCCCTCTCCCATGGTATAAGCCCTGCTTTCACTGTATTTGATGTCGGTATAATTTGTGGAGGGGAAGGGAAAAAACAAATCATTTAAATAGGGATACAGGTGGACCCATTGCAACAATGAGATGTACAAGTCGTTATGTCGAAAAACAAACTTTACAACTTGGTGGGGGGGGAGGTGGGTTTGGTGGGGGGGTGGGGGGATAGGAAGGGATGAGAAGGGGAAACAAAGGAGGAGGCTACAATGCTTGATAAGAAATGTACTCATTATCTTGCTCATGTAATTGTAACCCCTCTGTACAGTATTTTCACAATAAAAAAATTGTCCATCTAGCTAAGATCAGATTAGATGCAATCACTGAACAGTCCAAGGATTCAGAAATCAATAGGGTCCTGGTATTCAGTAATAAACACTAAAATAGGAACTATTGTCTAGTTAAGAGAGTTGTAAAATACTGGAATACAAAAGCCCTGGATTCTATAGAACAGAATGGAATAAAAGCCTAAACTCAGCATTAGAGGAAAAAAAAGAAATCAGCAGGCTCTTGCATAAGAATACCACATCAGGAATAAATATCACTAGTTAGCCCTCACCCCCCCCCCCACCTTTTTTTTTTTTTTTTGCTAACTTCTCTAGAATTCTCACCTTGGCATACCTTACTCTTTTTTTTCAGGAAGTTTTATCTACTCCAGATTTTCTTACATTACTCATACTTTTTTCTCCCTCTCCTTTCATGACTTCCATTCGCAAATATAAGGACAAATCCAAACTAATATCATATAACCTAGCTAGCTTCAAACTGTTCTCAGATATTGACTTCTGTTTATCAGTTTCGTAAACAATGGAAACTTTATTAACTTATCAAAAACGTTAAAACGGACACCCACAGAATTTGTGTCAGAGAATTAGGACCATAAGTAAATAAAATATATGTAAACTGTTGTAGGTACAATGTCTTAAAAATAGTGCAGGTCAAATTAATAGTAACTCTTATGGTTATAATTACCATTTACTTTTTTCATCATCATGTATATTCCTCAAAGACACTTCCAATTAATAATTTCATTTTTAAACATTTCTAATAGACATTTCTTAAGTATATTTCTTTCATCTGACCTAGTGTTGGCTTTTGTTTGATGGTTCAGCTGCTAATACCTTTGGTACAGCTGAGGAGTGTTGTGATGATAATTTATCAAAAGCAGAAAGGGTCAGAGGCCTTTAGAGAAACTTATTCTTCCTGTCAATTCTTTGTTTGAAGACTTTTTATTTTGCATTTTTGTAGATCTCCATGCAGTCTGGAGGAATTGCTCACTGAGAACTGGCAACAAAGCTTTAATCCCACCACCACCATTAACCTGGAGAGCAATGATTTCTCCCAATGTCTCTGCATTTCACCCTTCTTCCTTCCTACTGCTGGGGATTCCGGGATTAGAAGCTGCACAGCGCTGGCTTGGCTTTCCCTTCTGCGTCTTGTATCTGATTGCTCTCGTTGGAAACTTCACCATTCTGTTTGTGATTTGGACTGATCATAACCTCCACCAACCCATGTTCTACTTTCTGGCCATGCTGTCTGCGGTCGACCTGAGCCTCTCCACTGCTACTATCCCCAAGATGCTGGGGATCTTCTGGTTCAGCCTGCGGGAGCTGTGCTTTGGGTGCTGTGTCGCTCAAGTCTTTTTCATTCACTTTTTCACGGTCATGGAAAGCATCGTTCTTCTTGCCATGGGCTTTGACCGCTACGTGGCTATTTGCAACCCTCTCCGGTACACCATGATCCTCACCCACAGAATCATTGGTGTGATCGCTGTGGTGGTGGTGGTGAGAAGCCTCTGCATGATCGCTCCCATCGTCTTTCTCCTCCTAAGGCTGCCTTACTGCGGACATCGAATTATCCCTCACACCTATTGTGAGCACATGGGCGTGGCAAGGCTGGCTTGTGCCAGCATCCGTGCCAATGTCTACTTCGGCCTTGGGAATATTTCTATTTTGTTTCTGGATATTCTTCTTATCATCGTTTCCTATGCTAAGATTTTGTGCACTGTTTTCCACCTTCCTTCCCAGGATGCCCGTCTGAAAGCTCTTAATACATGTAGCTCCCATATCTGTGTCATTTTAGCCTTCTTTGGTCCAGCTCTTTTCTCTTTCCTCACTCATAGGTTTGGTCATAATATCCCTCAGTATATCCATATCCTTCTGGCTAATCTCTATGTAGTGGTCCCTCCTGCTCTCAACCCAGTCATTTATGGCATCAGGACCAAGCAGATACAGCAGCAGGTGAAAAGTCTGTTTGCTAAAAAACCCTAAGAAGTCATCTGTTCTAATGATGAGAGCATATATAAAGTCTAAATAGACTAATGTTTAAGATGAAAAACCAATAAAATGTTGATTCTTAAAATTTTATTTACTGTAAAGATGATATACCTAACAGTATCTCCCAGACAGGATCCTTTCCTTTCAGCATACTATCCTCCCTTACTTTTCATGCCACATCTCAGGGGAGAGCTGAGGGTTACGTTTACTGCCATGTTTCTCTGAAGATGCATCAGGGAGGAGCAAAGAAAAGGACTTAAGGACCTTTGGGCCATGTTTATGCCCAGAGGGTCCTGAAGACTAATCTAAGATATGCTTAGATTTACTGTAATGTTTAACTAACATATATCAGTGAACCCAGAGGCTTGAAGGAGCTCCCAAGCACCATCCTTAAGAACCCGGCTTAAAGACATGATTCTGCTACAACTGAGGGATGGCTGGAAGGAGAACTATTATAGAGTTTAGAATAATTGGGCAGGATAGGCAAGAATCTACAGAGACGCAAAGAAGTAGGTAAAGAAGGATAGAAAGAGGCTACTCTGCGCTGAACACTCCTCCTGAGTACTGTCTCTTCACAGAGCATACGGAATTGGTACAAGACACCCCAAGGTGAAGAATGTGGTATGCCAATGAATTACATGCAGAATTTCTAGACTTTTCTCTTTTGGAAACCTCCATCATTCCTCTTCATTTCCTTGTCTTTCTCTCTACCATAGAATCACAGGTAGACACATACATGTACATGTATAAATACCTTATAGAGATACATGATACACAATATATTGATCTAGCCAGAACATGACGAAAACAGTCATGTAGTCACATTATATTTGCTGTCAATAAAAGTGAAATTGTTCAAACTAGAGAATTCACTTATTGACACAGTCTGAGGCTAGATACTAGACTTGCTATCATCCATCTAAGACAGAAGCCACTATCATGCGTTTGGGATAGAGGTAGAGATGAGATTCTAGATAGATACATCTACACCAGGGTGAAATTATTACTGTGAGCTCTAGATCTTCAGATTATTGGTCATACACTGGCTGCCCACGCTGGTGTGCACCACTGCAGCAAAGAGACAAACATTCTGACCAAAATAGTGAAGGGGTAGTTATCCTGGTGGCTGGGAACTCTACTGTGAAAGACTAATCTCCTCTGGTTGTCCCCAGAAAATAGTTTTCTCTGCTAGTTAAGAATCCTGCTGACAAATTGTTTAAATAGGGATACAGGTTGACCCATTGTAACAATGAGATGTCCAAGACACTGTTGAACAACGAACTTTACAATTTAGGCAGGGGGTGGGGTGGGGGATAGTTGTGGAAGTGGGAGGGCAGGGATGGTAGGGGAAAAACAAAGGAGGAGGCAACAATGCTTGATAAGAAATGTACTCATTACCTTGTTCATGTAACTGTAACTCCTCTGCACAGTATTTTCTTGTTTTTTTTTTTTTTTCTTGAGCAAGGTAATGAGTATATTTCTTATCAAGCATTGTTGTCTCCTTCTTTGTTTCACAAAAAAAAATATTTAAAAAATCCTGCTGAAAATAGGAGCACCACCTATAGCTATTCTTAAAGACATCCTCAACTAAAATTGCATAAAAAAGTGTCCTCCAATTTCTCAATCTAACAGCTGTCCTCAACGCTTTCAGTTATGTGGATAGCTTTTTCTCTAGCTTTCATGAGGTCAAATATACTACATTTTAAAATCTAGGACAGTAAATTATTAACTTCCTGGATATTCTTATTGTGCATTAACTACTTGACTAAGTTGCAGGAAAACTAATACGTGCAACAATATGTATATTAAAACATCCTTTCCTTTCTCCCTCTCTCCTCTCCTCTCTTCTCTTCTCTTTTCTCTTCTTTTTGTTCCTCCCTCTCTCTCTCTCCCTCTCTCTCTCTCCCTCACATACACACAGACACAGACACAGACACACATACACACATAAATCTAGGAAACAAATCTTCATGTATCAGATGGGCATATTAAAATTTAAATCACTTTCTTTTTGTCCTGAGTAGTAGTTATTCTGCTGGAAGAGAATAATGGAGTCAGGTTACATTAGTTACTATAGAGTTGTACTTTCATCATCCCCAAAATGCTTGGGTTCTTCTAGTTCCTTCTTCAAGATATCAGTTTGAGAGCTATCTTACCTAGATAGTCTTCATTTACATGTTTACGGACATAAAGACTATTTTACTGGTGGAGGGAACACAAAGGGTTAAAAAGACTTGAAACAAAGTAATTTTCTTTGTAATTGTCAACAAAGTGTGTCTGTCTGTCTGTGTATGTGCGCCAGCACTAGGACTTGAATTCAGAACCTAGATACTGTCCTTTGGGATTTTTTTTGCTCAAGGTTGGTGCTCTACCAATTGAGCCACAGCTCTACTTCTGACTTTTCTGGTGATTTATTGGTGATAATGGTCTCACAGATTTTTCTATTCAGACTGGCTTTGAATTTCAATCCTCAGATCTTGGCTTCCTTAATAGCTAAGAATACAAGTGCAAGCCACCAGTGCTGAGTTTCATTTGCCTTTTAAAAGAAGAAAAGCCTTATGGACACTAATGGATCATGCTTGTAACCCTAACTATTCAGAAGGCTGAGATCTGAGGAACTTGGTTCAAATCCAGCTTGGGAAGGAAAATCCATGAGACTCTCACTTCCAAATAACCAGCAAAAAAGCTGGAAGTAGCACTGTGGCTCAAGTGGTAGTGTGCTAGCCTTGAGTAAAAATGTTCAAGGACAATGCCTAAACCCTGAGCTCAAGTCCCAAGAATGGCACAGAAAATAAATAAAATAAAGAAGCCTTACTGTTTGTGAATTAACTGTTTCACTATCTCTCCAGGACCTTGATGAAAATTACTCAACAGAAAGTCACTGACACTTGTTAAGAGAACATCCTCTATTAATAACATTCAGTTCTACCCCCTGTTCTTTATCCTTCTAGGAATTCTAGGACCGGAAAATTTACAAATTTGAATCACTTTTCCCTTCTGTCTTGGGTACCTGATTTCCCTTGTGCAGGAGCATCACTATTCTCTTTGTGATCAAGACTGAACACAGGCTCCATCAGCCCATGCTCTACTCCCTGGTCTTGTTGTCAACGGATCGATCTTAGCCTATCTACCTCCACCATCCCCAAGGTGTTGGGCATCTTATGGTTCAATCTTCAATAGATCAGCTTTGGGGGCTGCCTTACCCAGATGTTCTTCATTCACATGCTTACAGGCACGAGACTGTTTTACTGCTAGTTGCAGCTTACGATCATTTTGTGGCCATCTGCAATCCACTCCAATACACCACAATCCTCACCAATAAAACTGTTACCCTCGTATTCTCTGTTGTGGTGGAGAGAAACTTAATTCATGTGACTCTATTTGTGTTTCTCATTCTGCAACTGCCATTCTGTGGGGACCATGTCATGCCTCAGACATACTGTGAGCACATGGCCTTGCCCAATTGGCCTGTGTACCTTCAAGGTCAACATCATCTACTGGCTCATGGGGATTTCTAACATCCTTGTGGATACAGTCCTCATTGCCTCTTCCTATATGCTCATCCTTCGTGTTGTGTTCTGCCTTCCTTCTCAAGATGCCAGACTAAAGGCTCTCAATACATGTGGCTGCCATGTCTGTGTCATGCTATGCCTTTACACACCAGCATTGTCTTTTCTTCTGTGATTCACCGCTTTGGCAGAAACATTCTCCTGGCTACATCCATATTCTTTTGTCTAATCTGTATGTGGCCTTATTTTATGGAGTCAGGACCAAGCAGATCTGAGAACAGGTTGTAAAAATATTTGTACCCAAGGAATAATGCTGTATAAAATTTAGGTAACAATAATAATAATAATAATAACTAATAATAATCTGAGCTGAATAATAATCTGAGCTCTCTTTTAAAACATCTGTAACACTAGGTTATGACCCCCAGATTTTTCATCTTGGTGAAAAAATTTAATGAGGTGAAGAACACTTAATGAAGACTAGTGTTGGTAGATATGCAAAATTATGTTTATTGCCTATTCTCACCTCAGCTCACCTCACTCCAGTTGTCTCTAACTTAATAAAAGGCTCAGCATCAGGGTGAAAAAACAACTAATATGTTAGCAGTATCTCTTTGTGTGTTTTACAAGATTCATGGATTTTGAAAAGTCTTTATAATTTATAAAGCTTTAACTAATATTATAGTTCAAAACATCAATATGATACTGTATCATAAGATAAACCAGATTTCAAAGAGAATAATATAAGTGGTCAAGGAAAGAAACCAACTTCATTACGGAAAAGAGGAACTTTTATACACTGCTGGTGAGAATGTAAATTTTCACTGTGGGAACCAGTATGGAGTTTTCACATGCAAAAAGAAGTAAAAATGAATCTACCATATGACACAGCTATGCCACTTTTCCAATATGTACCCAAAGGAATCAAAATCATCATACAGTAGAAATGCCTGCACATTTGTATTTGTTGCTGCACTATTTATAATAGTTAAGTCATAAAACAGCCCAGGTGTCAATCAATAAATGAATGGACAAAGAAAATGGTATATAAACATAATAAAGAACATCATCATCAGCCAGGCACCGGTGGCTCATGCCTGTAAACTTAGCTACTCAGGAGGCTGAGATCTGAGGATCATGGTTGAAAGCCAGCCCAGGCAGGAAAGTCCATGAGACTCTTATCTCCAATAAACCACTAGAAAACTGGAAGTGGCGCTGTGGCTCAAGCGGTAGAGCGCTCACCTTGAGCTCACCTTGAGCGCAGGGACAGCGCCCAAGCCCAGAGTTCAAGCCCCCACAAACTACCAAAAAAAAAAAATCATCATGTAATTTTCAGGTAGAAATGGAGATCATCCTGTTAAGTGAAATAAACCAGATTCAGAATGGCAAGCGTGGCATATTTTCTCTTACAAGTGGAATCTTAGGGAGATGGGGGAGGAAAGATCATGAAAAAGAAGGCAATCTAATAGGTGAAAAGATGAATAAATGAAGGTAACAGTGGTGAGTATGATCAAGGTTCAATATGTTCATGTATGAAAATGTCATAATGATGGGGGAGGGGGGAGGCTGGGAAGGGATGTGAAGGGTAAACAAAGGAGGAGGCTGCAATGCTTGGTAAGAAATGTACGCATTATCCTGCCCACGTAATTGTAACTCCTCTGTACAGTATGTTCACAAATAAAATTAAATTAAATTAAAAAAAAGAAAATGTCATAATGAGGCCACATAATTTGTACAGTTAATACACTGATAAGAAAACAGGAAAATACCTTTACTTTGTAATTTAGCAATGCGCCATTAAAATGTGTCAGTCAATTAAGGGCTGGGAAAGTGGCTCAGTGGTAGAGCGCTTGTCTGGAAAATTGCAACTAAAGAGACACATCACAGGATAAATTTTATTTGTTCAATAATAATAATTTTATTTGGAGCCAATGTAAATAGTCATACACTTCAACTGGCCTGCAACCTTTTGTTGATTTAATTCCTATTTATTGATCAATGAACTGCTACGTTGTCTTCCTCAAGTGCTCAATAAATGAGAATGCTGTATGAGTATTACTGACATCTAGTGGCAAAACTAAATATATTTCTTGAACAAATAACAGAGTTCTTTATATGATCCATCTAGTGAACCAAACAAGTAACTACCCTTTTTCTGTTTGAGAGTTTGATTATTTACTGAAAACACCAATAAATTCTACTTCTAGCTGAGGACAATAATTTCAATAATATTTTGGATTTATTGTTAAATACACTGATATTTTAAGAAGGGCCTTCTTTTACTAAACTGGAAGGAATACCATGTGACCTGTACATTGTCATTTTTATTACTACTGTGAGTCTATAGGGAGAAGAATGAGGCTCAGAGGTTTTGAAGAAATGTCTAATCAGCTACCAAACAGGAAATGAGTTTAATGTTAAGTTGCCTGACTCCAAAGTGTTAACTCTAGCGATACTGTTGCTAAAATTTATAATAATGGCCAGTGCTATTTATTCATCCATTTCTAAAAGATAGTTGCTAACCACTTTTGAGCCAATATCTTATTATGTCATTGTAACAATCCAAAAAGCTAATATAATTCTAACTCATTTTCCATATGAGAAAACTAAGACTTAGAATGGCATATTAAGTTAACCAAAATAATAGAATTAATATGTGGGTTGAAAGCTATGTCCTTACACTAGAGAGAAAAGGATGTAAATCCTTAAATAAATTGTTTTATACTGAAAAAAGCCATTCCCTGAACCTATCCATTAAACATCTTCCTTTTACATAAACAATTTTCCTAATAATTAATACTATATAGCAGATATAGTTAGGGCAGAAATAGTTCAAGGAATGGAAACTTGAAGTCATATACATTGAACAAGTTTATTCAATGTACATTTGTTTCTGAGATGACTTTGAGGAGAGTCAAGGGTGAGATTCAAAATGTTGGTGTGAGTGAGGCCACTAGCCTTCTGGGAGTTGTCTAGGAGAGAGTACTCATAAGTAGATCATTAGACAACAGAGGTGCCTTGAACCAGAAGACACAGAACTCCAACCTCAGGGACTCAGAAATTTTGTTTCATAACTCAGATCTAATGACACAGCCAGCTGTGTTGAAATTTTTCCCAGGAGATGAGAGTGTTTTTTTTTATAATTCCTTGGCCCTGGCTGGTGAGAACTCAGTCTCACACAGATTGCAGGTGGTGACATCCAGTCCTTCACAAACAACTTCTCAGATGCGGAGCAGAGGTAGGTGAGTCTGCTTGAGGTTATACTGAGAGGGTCCTCGGGAAAATAACTGAACCCCAGTAACTCAGCCCAAGTCTCTTCTGTTAGAGCCATCTCCAAGGTACATGGTGAGAGAACAACCTGAAATCATTGTTATGAAATTGACATTAAAGCAAAACACATAGCTAAACAACCATACTGACAAATAAAACAATTGCAACAAATGCAGGAACATATATGTGGACATAAGCAAAGACGGTTATATGCAACTACCAACGAGGGAAAATACTCATACTTACTCATCAGCTGGCACATATGATATCATTCCTTTCCTATGTCTCCCATCATGTCATCTCAGAAGAGAAGTTCTGAGTAGCTAGTCATCCTGGTAGGAGATGGTTAAAGTGCACTTAAAAATAGAAACAGAAGGGTGTAGAAATAGGAAGCCAAGAAACCCAGGTGAGAGATTATTGAATATTCTGCCTCAAAAGAGAGAAGCCAGCACCTAGGAAAAGATTAATGGGGGCGGGGAACAGAGGGAAAGAGATTCAAAGCCTCAGAGAGCTATGGTGGAGAAGATCTTAGACAATGTATATGAATATGGAATTAGCCTCAAATGTACGCTTTGCCTGACTTATGTAACTGTAATCCTTTTTATTTTAGCATTTTCAAATAAAAATAATAATAAAATAAAGTATATTTAGTCTGTGAAACATAACCGTGATAATGGAATAAAGATTAACAATCGTTTTTACTGATGTGTTTAAGTTTCTTAACAAGGACGCTCTGAACCCGTAATATTTTTAGAATACCAAAGGGCTCTTTAGAAAGTTTCCTGCAAAGAACAGAAAGATTATGACAGCTGAAACCTTGTTTGAGTTCAGAAAGCAAATGTTGTGCTGCTGTATGAAGTTGAGGACTTTGACTCTATGGCCTCTGTTCTCCTGTGCTTGGTCTAGTACCTGTCACTAAATGAGAACTCTTTATAAATATTTGTCAGATGTCAGATGAGGTAAGGGGCTATTAACTTGGCACTCCTATAATATAACAGACAGGAAGAGAGTTACAAAAATCACTGTTTATCTTGCTGACAATTCTATATATAGAAGATAAGTCACTAGTAGCAAGTAAAACATGTAGCAATGTAACAATCTTTGAGATTTTGTCTTTCATAGATATATGACTTTGTATCATGTATTGTAAGGGTAATATAACAAATGTACTAAACAATCTCTTCCCTGATCATCCTAAAGGCAACTTTGAGGAATAATGGAAGATACTTTTCAAGCTATATATGAATGTAAAACCCCTCAGACCCCTGTCTTAGTCCACACAGAGCCCTGCTCTCTTCTCTTGGGATGTGAATTACTGCTTCTAAATCTCATTTCATAAATGTGATGTCTGTGCCCCACCCATCAGGCAGACCCTCTGAAGGTTCTAATCATGTCCGGGTCTCACTAGCAAATAATCATGCGTAGCACCAAGCTACAAATTCTATTCATGCTGTAGCAGCAGTTGCAAGCCAGTAAAGAACACCAGACACCAGACAAACTGAATTTTACAGTAAAGCAGCCTGGCAGCCAACAGCTTAGACATATTAAGGTCTATTACTCCATTGGCATCTAGCCACAGCATTACAACAAGCTACAGTGCTCACAAGTTAAGTAAGTATCTGGCTTAGGTATTGCTCTACCTTTCAAACAGATGCTTCACTTATCAGGTAGCATATAGTCTACTTACATATAATAGCATAAGCAAAAGTCATAAACCACAAAGACTCTGAAAGAAATCTTGGTATATAGAGTATTTTCTTTTCAGGTAGTGTACTATATTTCAGTTCTAGGAGAGGGAATTGTTTTCTTAGAATGATGTAAAATCTGCAATTGTGTTGAAACTTCTTAACTCCATTCAATAACTCAGATCCAAACACCAGCCATCTAGTCTTTGACTTTGACAGGGTTTCGCCCATATAGAAACTTCTTTATTTTTCAGGTGCTTTGCAAAATGGACAATTATTCTACTCAATCACCAGACTCTTCAGGCATCATTTCCCATCTAGCGATATTTTACACACACACACACACACACATACACACACACACACACACACACACTCCCACTCCATCATAGTATGATAACAATAATTTCTTCTTCAGAGCCAAAGACATGAGAAGTCTCAGCTTACTGTGCATTTAAAACTTTTCTACATAGTTTTTTTTTAATACAGGAGATGCAAATATTTCAGAGTGAAAGCTTCTGTTTCACTGTCTCACATTCCCTCTCTAGGTCTCCCCTACTCTATTATGGAATTCAAGAATGGTTTTTCTGTTCCACCAAGAAATATTCAACATGTTATGAAAGAAGTTAGAGTCTCTCACTGGAAGCAAGAAAACACCTGGAAGAAATGTGTCTGTAGCCAATTCCCACCACTATGTTTCCTGCCAACAACACAGAGTTCCACCCTTCCTCTTTCCTTCTGATGGGGATCCCAGGGCTGGAAGATGTGCACATTTGGATCAGCTTCCCCTTCTTTGCTGTGTATCTAATAGCCATCCTGGGAAACATCATTATCCTGTTTGTGATCCAGATTGAACATAGCCTCCACCAACCCATGTTTTACTTCTTGGCTATGTTGGCCTGCACGGACTTGGGCTTATCCACAGCCACCATTCCCAAGATGCTGGGCATTTTCTGGTTCAATCTCAAGGAGATCTTGTTTGGAGCCTGCATCACACAGATGTATGTCATCCACATATGCACTGGCCTGGAGTCTGTGGTGCTGACAGTCATGGCCATCGATCGCTATATTGCCATCTGCAATCCCCTGAGATACAGCATGATCCTCACCAACAAAGTCATAGCCATTCTGGGTGTAGTGATCATAGTCAGGACTTTGGCCTTTGTCACTCCATTTATATTTCTTATCCTGAGATTGCCTTTCTGCGGTGTCCGAATTATTCCTCACACCTATTGTGAACACATGGGATTAGCCAAGTTGGCTTGTGCCAGTATTAAGGCCAATGTTATTTACGGCTTAATTGCTTTCTCAGTGGGATATATTGACCTTTCTGTGATTGGGTTCTCCTATGTCCAAATCCTCCGAGCAGTCTTCTGCCTCCCATCTTGGGATGCCCGGCTCAAGGCCCTCAGCACCTGTGGCTCTCACGTCTGTGTTATGTTGGCCTTCTACCTGCCAGCCCTCTTTTCCTTCATGACACATCGCTTTGGCCACAACATCCCCGATTTCATCCACATCCTTTTGGCCAATCTGTATGTGGTTGTCCCCCCTGCCCTTAACCCTGTCATCTATGGCGTCAGGACAAAACAGATAAGAGAACGGGTGCTGAGGATGTTTAACCCTAAAAGTTATTAATATTTGCCTGCACGAGGACCTTCCAAGATAGCCCAGTGAGACAAACTCACAGCGTCATCTTCCACTACACAACTTTCTCTCAGTCCCCTCATGATTGCCTATTGCCCAGTATCCTGTCTCTTGCCTTCAGATCTTACTCCACAGGTCTGTAGTCAAACTGCATGATTTTTCTAAGATTCATAGAAATTCCTATCACATTTTATATGTCCTAACTTGGCCCCAGAAGGATGTGGATATGTCTGGGCATGGGTGTGTCTCTTCCAGACATCAAAGACCTTCAAACCACCTGCCAGTGTCTCCTCTGCAAGGGCGCTCTCCAGGCTGCTGATAGGGAGAGGAGCAGAGAGACATTATCAGCCTGAGCAAAGGAACCCAGCCATTGTACAGAGATGGAATAGTTAAGATTACATGTGTTAGAATGAGAACATGGATGCTTGAGAGTAAAGTTAGCTAACATACAACTCTTAACCTGGAATTCTAGTACAAGCAGCCTTCTGATTGTGCTCGTCATTCTAATTTTAAGAATTTCTCTTTGTCTTTAGTGTCTGAAAGTAATCCATAACATGATATCCATATGTATATTTAAAAGACTACAAGCATATCTAAATATATGTCCACTCTCTCAAATTGGTATTTCGTAGGATTTTTCTAATCTGATGGTTGATGCACATTAACTCTTATAAGATATTTTGTTCACAATTTTCGGCTTCATTTCTCTCCTTTTGAATCTGGGACTTTGATCAGATATGTGTTAAGTATTCTCTATTTCATGATTTCTCTATTGCTATTCTCTATTTCTCCTATAATACCTTTAATATTTTCCATTGATTTTATTCCTCTCTATCTCTATCATCAGTGAATTCTTCTGATCTCCCTCTTGATCATTTGCTGATTCTCTTCAGTTGTCTGTAATCTATTGTTTAAAATGTCTCTTGACTTCTTATTCATATTGCATTTTTCAAATACATGTGGTTCTTGGTTCAAATATATTGCTATTTTATATGACTTCCAGTACAGTGAGCAAAACATTAGAATTCATATTTTATCCCATACTTAATTCCAGTTAAACAAAAAGTAACTAAGCCAAAGTGAATCCCATGTCCTCCATCTTAGCTATACTTATGCATTTTCTGTGCATGTTTGGAACTTAATTCTAAATACTCCTCCAGTTCTATTTCTTAGTGCACTATCTCTTAATTGTGATTTATTAAACCTATTTCTCACATTTTATTTACTTATTTTTGCATTGCTAAATCTTATAATAGTCTTAACTATGCTATATGTATATATATATATATATATATATATATATATATATATATATCTTTCATTTTCTAGAATCCAGGGAAGAAAAATGTCCATATTCTTGATTTTTACCTTTTATACATTAGGTGAATGAATGATACATGTAGTTAATGGCATAATGAATTGGTGAAAATGCTGAGAAAGTGGATGTGAAGGATTCTTGTCATAAAATGATAATTATGAGAGCCTGGATCTTATGTTATGTCCCTGAAGATGATGACTACTGGTGCTTACAGCCATGTAATGTCATAAATGCCCTTGGGTTAGAAACCACTATCAGTGTTTCATTTTTTTTTTTAATATCTGGATTACAGCCAATCATTTGTCTGAGAATTCTTTTTTCTCTCTCTCTTTTTGCCTTCTCATTATATATTCAAAATACTCACAGATATTATCATAGATATAGATGTGAGTACAGGCTTAGGCATAAGAATAGGTCTGAGTATAAGAGTAGGTCTAGGTCTAGGTATGAGTGTACATACTGGTTCTGGCATAGGAATAATTGCAGTCTTGGATCAGGTGCCAGTGACTCATGCCTATAATTCTAGCTACTCAGCAGGCTGAAATCTGAGGATCATGGTTGAAAGACATGGAAAGCCAGGAAAATCTGTGAGATTCTTACCTCCAATTAACCACCAAAAAAGCCAGAAATGGAGCTGTGGCTCAAGTGGTAGAATGTCAGCTTTAAGCAAGAAAGTTCAGAGACAGTGCCCAGGCCTGGGTTCAAGCTCCAGTACCAGTACTCCGCCCCCAAAAAGTGATCTTAGTGTGGGTATGAGGATGAGGATGGGAATGGGAATGCATGGAAATAGAGAAATAGACACAGATACAGTTTTTGTTTATTCTAACCAGGATGTATATTCTTTGTATTTAGTTGCGTCACACTTCCATATGCATTTAGCTTTTACTCCCTTAAAAAAAAGTGAGAATGGGCCAGCTGTTGATGGCTCACGCCTATAATCTTAGCTACTCAGGAGGCTGAGAGCTGAAGATCATAGTTCAAAGCCAGCCTGGGCAGGAAAATCTATGAAACTTTGATCTCCAATTATCTCAAAGAGCTGAAAGTAGAGCTGTGGCTCAATGGTAGAGTGCTAGTTCAGAGCAAAAAAGCTTAGGGATATCTCCTAGGACTGGAATTCAAGCCCTGGCACTGGAACAAAATAAAGAAAGAAAGAGAAAGAAACAAATTAACAAAGTAAAATCCAAGAGATTACTGTGCAAGTACTGTGTTCCTCCTGGTCAAACTAGTTAAATAGTGACATGCATGATATTTAGGAAACCCATGTTGAACTTCTATAGATGAAAATTATGATGTCTATGATGAAAAATAGGTTGGTGTAATTAAGAGAATATTATGAATCACTTGAAGAAAGAAATGGAATTTGACTTCATTATATTGAAATGTTTCCACTGAATGACAGAATGCCCTCCCCCCCACACACATGTTTTCACAAGATTTCATTCTTTTTTTCTTGCATTTTAATGATGATAATGCCACGGTGAAAGTCATGGCAAATTAACTTTGATTCACTCAGTTATATGGACCATATTTGCCTAATGAGCATGCTCATAGCCCACAAGAACTTCTGAGTGAGACTATAAAAGGCATGAAAGGTTCTAAGAATGCATAGGAACATGATGTGTATGGATGTAGGTGTGTATGGATGATCCCTGTACTCAGAAGACAGACTTACTGTCTACAGGACAAGTCAAATTAGAAATAGATTACTAAGGGAGCTTCCTTCTAGAAAAACAGTTTCTCTTCCTATATCTCCCAAGAGCTCTTTTATGTTCCAAGGGAGGAAGAATTAAGAAATTATCAGAGGAGAGAACCCCAGGAACTCTAGGGTTATAACTGCCCTAGATACTTCAGGAACTGACCAGGGCTCCAGTGTGCCTTGATCAGGCCCTGTGCTTTATGGCCTCTGTAAGTGAGTCAAGTAGAGAATATTCAGGACTGGTTGTGCCAGCATCAGCCAGAAGATGAGAGGTCTTTCTCTTAAGTCTAGGTCTGTGTTTTCCTTCCCAGGTTCAGTTCTGCCAGAGTTTGTGGAAAAGATGTATTAAGAAAACATACCTGTCTTAGAATAAGATTACTATGTTATCTGCAGGGAAACAGAAGGACCCAGAACAAATCATGGTGAGGCAAGTCAAGCTCAGAGAGAAAAATAGTGCATGTTTTCTTTCATGTGTGAAAGTTAGATCTAAAATATAATTGGATGTGATAACTTATACAGGACTCTAGCTACTCACACACAGAGTCAGACTAAAAGAGATTGCTCTCATGGAAAGAACCCAAAAGCGTAACTCTTCTTAACATTTAAAATACAAGTGCTATTTATAGAAATGAATTCCAGGAAATGGAAACATTGGTTTCTATGTTGTTGATGGTGGTGGTAGTTGTGGTGGTTATTTGTTTTGGCTTCTGAGTTTGTTTGTTGTGGGTTTTTAAAAATATTTTTAAAGGGATAAAGGGGGACATAGCAAGGGAAAGAAAACGGGTAAACACGTACAGGCATGGTATTCAGTATACACTATGAAGAAAATAAACTATGCAACTTGTGAGTCAGGATGGTAGGGGAAAACTGGGGGAAAGCAAAGGGTGGGGTGACATTGTCTGAAAAGAAATGCACTCACAGCCTGACTTATAAAACAGCAACTCCTCTGTACATACTTTAATAATAACAATAAATTTATATTTTTAAAAATCGTCAAGAAAAAATATCCATCTTAGATTAGGAGAATGTTAGAGCCTGTTTCTTTCTGGGTACTTGGTGGCTCCGGAAATATCAGTAGGCTACAGTGTATATAAAGAAGATTAATAGGTTAGATAGCACCTCATCAGGTATTCATTTAAGAAAAACTAAGAATCTTCAGCTAGAAATACAGAAACTTGGGGCTTTGGGAGAAAGATGATTCTTTATTAATTGCTTTGCTCCCAGGGTAACCATTACATTTTGTCTATGTAGCTTTAGAGGGTGGGGACAAAGACTAGAGTTGGTTACCATTGGGAGGAAAGAAAGCTATAGATCAGCAATTTAGTACAATTTCATGAATGGCTTAAAAACTTTTTAAGTTATATTCAGCCAGGCATCCATGGCTCACATCAGCTACTTAGGCTGAGATCTAAGGATTACAGTTTGAAGCTAGCCTGGGCAGAAAGTCTGTGAGATTCTTACCTTCAATTAATCACCAAAAAGATGGAAATGGCACTGTGGCTCAAAGTGGTGGAGCACTAGCCTTGAGCACGAAAGCTCAGGGAGAGTGCTCAGGCTCTGAATTCAAGCCCAGAATAAGCACCAAATCTTTTTTTAAGTAACATTCAGAAAGGCAGCGAGCAACCTGTCACTGTTTGTAGTCAATAATGTCTGGAACTACACATGAAGAGATCTCTTACATGATTGAGTTGTACTAACCTCCATAAAACTTAACCACCATGACACTTCTTAAAACCAGGCTTCTCTGGTGCTGTGGTATGGGCCAATCATATAGTCCATTCAGGCTTGGCCTACAGGGTCTTTGCTTTGGATTTGGACCTACAGATTCCCTGACTGCCTTATTCTGCCCCCTTAGTGGAGCCAGAAAATATTAGCTCTAGCCCTAGATCTTGCTGCTGCTTTGGGAATGCTCTGATTGTAAACTAATACTGAAAGAGAAAAGGAAATGAAGAACAGAGGTGCTTTACATCTTGGGCTGAGTAGGTTATGTAATGCTTATTAGATGAATCATGACTGAAGACCATGAGAGAACACTGCAGGTGAGAGGGGGAAGAAAAGGAAATAATAAATGAGTGAGAAAAGGCCAAAACATAATCCTTCCATGTATGTCATCCTCAAAATTTTCATCCCAGTGCTAAATAAATATGCATATCAAAGTTCTTTTAGACACAACATATTTTGTATAGTATAATCAAACCTTAAAGTCATAGGTAATTCAAGAAAATGTGGTATATATACACAATGGAATTCTATGCCTCCATCAGAAAGAATGACATTGCCCCATTTGTTAGGAATGGAAAGACTTGGAAAAAATTTTATTAAGTGAAGTAAGCCAGGCCCAAAGAAACATAGGTCCCATGGTTTCCTTATTTTTGCAATTACTAGTATATGTCTGAGACAAGCAGAATCAGTCAGACAAGTTGATGTTAGGCGAAATGAACCCCAAGATAAGGACTCAAATGGTTTTTCTTGCTTGCTATTGTTTCTAACATATTTATAAGATAATTTCTTTGTTACTTTGCATGTCCCTCCTCCATGGTTTTCACTATATTTGATGTTGGTATAATTTGTGGAGGGGAAAGGGAAAAACAAATCGTTTAAATAGGGATACAGGTGGACCCATTGCAACAATGAGATGTACAAGTTGTTATGTCGAAAAATGAACTTAACAACTTTGGTGGGAGGGGTAGGAGTGGAAGGGGAAGATGGGAGGGCAGGGATAAGGATGGTAAGGAGAAACAAAGGAGGAGGCAACAATGCTTGATAAGAAATGTACTCATTTCCTTGCTCATGCAATTGTAACCCCTTCGTACGGTATTTTCACAATAAAAAAACTTATTAATAAAAAAAGAAAGTCATAGGTAAATTGATGTGATCATTTGGGTAAATGCTAAAAGTGGGATAGGGGAGCTCTATGTGGAGTCATTTGAGGAACCTCCATACTGCTTCCCAAAGTGGTTGAACAAGTTTACACTCCCACAAACAATACAGTAAGGTTCCCTTTTGGCCACATCCCCTCCAGCATCTATTGTCATTAGATTTCTTGATTATAGCCATTCCAACTGGGGTGAGGTAGAATCTCAATGTTGTTTTGATTTGCATTTCTTTTATGGCTAAAGAGGTTGATCATTTCTTCATGTGTCTATTGGCCGTTCCTATTTCTCTTCAGTGAAGTTTCTCTTTGTCTTTAGTCCTCTTATTTATTGGGCAGTTGTTTCTTTGAGGATTTGTTGTTGGGGGATTTAATTTTTTTTGAGTTCTAAGTATATTTTAGATATGAAACCCTTGTCTGTTGTATGGCTAGTGAAGATCTTCTCCCAATCTGTGGGATTTCTATTGATCTTGCTAGCTATGTCCTTTGCCATGCAGAAGCTCTGCAGTTTCATGCAATCCCATTTGTCCAACCTTTCTTTGATTTGTTGTGTTTCTAGGTCTCTATTAAGAAAATTTCAGCCTGTGCCAAGGAGTCCTAGAGTTTCTTCTATTCCTTCCTGTAATGTTTTCAGGGTGTCTGTTTTGACTTTGAGGTCTTTGATCCATGTGGAGTTGATTCTGGTGCAGGGTGATATATAAGGATCTAACTTCATTTTTCTACAGGTGTTTAACCAATTTTGCAACACCTTTTACTGACGAGGCTGCCTTTCTTCCATTCTATTTTTTTAGCTTCCTCATCGAAGATTAGGTGGCTATAGGTCATAGTCTTTCTCTGCTCATGAAGTCAATAACAAGATAGTTGATTTTTTTTCTTTCTGGTAAGTTGCCAAAAATGCATGTCTCTAATAATCCAGAGACTATCCTTCCTTCCCAGTCTGCGTCTCTAGGTTACTCAAATTCATCAGTGATGCTCAGAACCTTCGCAAACTAATATCTGGAGATTTCAATCAAATCCTTTGGAGTCAATACTGAATAAGGTCAAGGGAAGCAAAGCTTAAAATGTCATGTGTGCTTGGTTTTCTAATGTGCAGTTGCCACAAATACTTCTCTAAACCTCAGTGGTATGGCTTTAGTAGGATGCTCTCTGTATCAGAGCCATTCTCCTGTGGCTGGAAAGACAAATCATTGGTCTGGGACTCCTGTTCCCATGAGCTCCCATCTCCCTGCAGACAGGTTAATATTCCTCACAGAAAATGGAACATTTCTGCATTTCCACTCCTGTAGCAAGTGTGGTCATCTGAGTGTAGTCTCTGGGGAGATCATTGAGAATCACATAGACTGAATTGCAGCGGGCAGTGGGAAGGATTAGCACTCAGGGGCATGCAGGAAGTCTCCTTTCATATTGCGAAGCAAGCCAGACCCCAAAAAGTACAGGCTGCATGGTGTTCCCTCCTTTGGAATAACTAGACTATGCCCATGATATTCTTAGCAGAGGACCACAATAGCTCAATCACTAGGTGCATGTGACCATATACAATGAAGAGAATCAAAATGAACTCCAAGAAATGGAAACAAGATATTTTTATAGTATACTGTATGTAGTTATTTCCTTTTACTTTCTTTTTTCCCTTTGGTTTATGTCCTGCTGTCAGACTGAGATGGAGATGGAGACAAAGACAAAGACAAAGAAATGGCTCAGTGATTAAATGCTTGCTTAGGAGGAGCAAGGCCCTGAATGAAAAACCCAGTACTGGAAAGAAGGGAGGGTAGGGGGAAAACAAAGGAGGAGGCAACAATGTTCAATAGGAAATGTACTCATTACCTTGCTCATGTAACTATAACCCCTCTGTACAGCATGTTTACAATAAAAATGTACCAAAAAAGAAATTTTGTACTAGAGGAACATAAGGCAAGGATCTTGCTTCCCTGAAGTACATAGTATATAAAATAACTCTTTCGAAAAGCAATGTGAAGAAGAAATAATAAAGTAAGATCCCATTTATAAGTTAACAACATATGTGGGATTCTGGCTATAAAGCTTTGTTCATTAAGTCTGCTACAGCATCCAACATTCAGACAAACCATATAAGAGGTCAATATCATCCTTCTTATGTGAGAAGACTAGAACACAGACTAAAATCACTAAGTAAGTCACACATCTTCTGAGTGGTCAAATTGGTTGGCTCAGGGTTTAAATAAGAGATTCATTTCATGGTAAGCAGCTTTAGGGTCTAGGTCATCTAAGATTACATTCAACTGTGAGTTATGTTAGGTTTTCTGTGAGGTAATTTAGAAAAATACATTAGATAAGGAGCCTATTTTTTTTCTCTAAGAAGTTTTCAGAGGAAATAAGAAGCAAGGTGTAACATTTTAGTCACATCTATTAAACAAAAATAAAAACAACATACAAAGTACTATATTAGCCACTCCAAAGAATATACAGTTAAAAGATGAATTCAGTGCTTCACCAAACCTGTTGGAGTTCATGGTTTCATATCAGAGGGAGATACATCAAATTCCATTAAATGAATAAAGAAAGGCATGACGGAGTAGGCAGTGTTAAAACTATGACTTTGTCAAGTGAAGACCCTAGGCTTAGTTTTCCTAAAAAGGTACCTGAGTATGGGTTTAAAGAAGCACCTGGGTACATGATTTTGGAAAAAATAAAATAGAACCATACTGGAAGGAAGGGTAAATGAATACAAGAGCATTCAAGAAATTTTTTATTTTTATTAGAATCAGTATTTAAAGGTGTGAAACAGAGAAAAGAAAGATCAATATAAGTATCTGAATCAAAGCCAATACCACAGAAGTAACTGGTTAATTTATAAGTTGGGCCATCCTAGGTCAGTCACACAGGAAGGCATTCTCAAATGACATAAAATAATAAACATGAAGTCCTTAATTACTATTCCAAATGGAGTCTATCTGCTAATGTAAATCAAAACCAATAACATCCATCCATATACAGTCCACAGCACTAGGACAGCATGATCAAGGTGAGAATTACAAAGAGTAGAATACAGTTATCCATCTTTAACAAACTCACTGACTCAGATGCCTGGATCTTATGGAAAGCTATGCCTGCCCCTGATACAAATGAGAACCAGCCAGAACAGGCTTGAAAATATGAGAAAGGAAATTTAACTGTGTATTTAAAGTAGGCAGGGAGGAGTAAAAGCACACAGGATGGCTGAAATCTGATGGAAAATTCAGGTAAGATTGTACAAAGATAAACATTAATAGGGAATATTTGAAAAGCAGAAACTATTTCACTTACAAAACACTCGTGCACACACAAATATGAGTTACCTTTTAAAAATGTAAACATCACTATAGATTTAAAAACTACAGAAAATTCATAATCCAAAGAAGTAGAGTTAATTAAAAATGCTAGTAAGATCCGTCAGCAATGGAGGAGGCAGTAGGTGGAGTGTTTCACCTACTATGAAAGAACGAAGTTCTAGAGTCAACCACTGAAACTGCAAAAGAAACTCAATGGAGGCCAAACAATGAAAACCTCAGGTTGAGCTTTGTTAAAGGGAATCAACAGATAGAACACATGGGTATATAGGAAATGATCATTTAAAAACTGAGAAGCATTTAAAAGTATTGGAATCTACCCAGATGCCCCTCAGTAGATGAATCAAGAAAATGTGGTATATATACACAATGGAATTCTATGCCTCCATCAGAAAGAATGACATTGCCCCATTTCTTAGGAAATGGAAAGGCTTAGAAAAAATTATATTAAGTGAAGTAAGCCAGGCCCTAAGAAACATAGGTCCCATGGTTTCCTTTATTTGCAATAACTAGTATATGTTTGAGTCAAGCAGAAAAGTTCAGATAAGGTGATGTTAGGGAAATGAACCCTAAGATATGTATTCAAATGTTTGTTTTTTCTTTCATGCGATTGTTTCTAACACATTTATAAGCTGATTCTTTGTTGCTTTGTATGTCCCTCCCCCATTGTATACCCCCTGCTTTCACTGTATTTGATGTCGGTATAATTTGTGGAGGGGAAGGGGAAAAACAAATCATTTAAATAGGGATACAGGTGGACCCATTGCAACAATGAGACGTACAAGTCGTTATGTATGTGGAAAAACGAACTTTACAACTTTGGTGGGGAGGGATGGGAAGGGGAAACAAAGGAGGAGGCTACAATGCTTGATAAGAAATGTATACATTATCTTGCCCATGTAATTGTAACCCCTCTGTACAGTATTTTCACAATAAAAAATAAATAAAGTATTGGAATCTAATGGAAACAAGAGGTTTTTTTTCCCTTTGCTACTGATTTTTTTCTTTTCTTTTCTTCTTCCTTATTCATTTTTCTGTCTTTGAGAGGGTAAGAGGGTAAGGTAGGGATAAAGGGTAAACAAATGCACCAACGGTACTCATTATGCTGAAAATGAACTATACAACTCGTGGGTAGGGATGGGAAGGGAAAACTGGGAGAGAGCAAGGGAAGGGGTGACATTGTCCAAAAAGAAATGTAGTGTTTACCTGACATGTGCAACTGTAACTCCTCTGTCCGTTACCTTTATAATAGCGATAAAAAATAAAAATTAAAGACGTGCTGGAATCCAATTTATTCTTCATTTGACAAGCAATATCACTCAAGATACCTGGAATTAAGACTTTCCAAGCCCTTCTCACATAGATGAGGGTGAGAGAACTCTCAGACAACTTCAGAGTACAAAATCCTGAGGTTCTCTTCAACACAATAGTATACAGGAGCCACAATTGAATGTCCCAAAAGCAACATTAAGGAAAATAAAATCCAAATTCCTTCATGCAGAGAATATTTAAATTTGCTATGCCTCATGCAAATGATTTCTCATTAACAACTTATACTTCTAAGGGCAGGTGGCACCCTTTTTACCTATTGCAACCTCCTCAGTATGTTCTGGATTCCCTGCTTGATCTCCTTGGTTCTCACACCATACACAATGGGGTTCAGGGCTGGAGGGATCAGGTGGTGCAGGATGTTGAGCAGGATTGGGACATCTGGAGGAATTCTCTCCCTGGCCAGGTTAGTGATGACCAGAACCAGCAGCACCGTGCTGAAGAAGAGGATGAGGATGAAGTGGGACCCACATGTGCTCAGGGCCTTGGCCACTGCCCCCTCAGCCTTGATCCTTAGCACCACTCTCAAGATGAAGGAGTAAGAGATCACAATAAGGATGAAGTCAGACCCCAGCAGCGTCCAACCTATTACAAACTGGTAGAGACGATTGAAGGTGATGTCATCACAAGAGAGTCTGGACACAGACAGGTTGGTGCAGATGCAGTTTGTAATGATTCTTGCACAGTATCTCAGCTTGGAAGAAAGGATGGGGATGGGCAGAGTCAGAAGGCCATTACGAACCACAGTAAAGACAGAAGCCCTGGCCACAAATTGATCCGTGATGATGGAAGGGTAGCGAAGAGGGTGGCAGATGGCCACATAGCGGTCATAGGCCATGACCATGAACGTGCAGGATTCCATGGTGAGGAAACTGTTCATGATGAACATTTGCAGAAAGCAAGCAGAGAAGCCAATGGACTTGTTGCCAAACCAGAAGTTGTCTAAGACCTTGGGGATGACGGTGAGGCAGAGCACCATGTCCAGCAGGGAGAGGAGGCTCAGCAGGTAGTACATGGGCTGGTGCAGAGAGTTATCCAGGCAGATGGTGAGGAGGAGGGTGATGTTGGCCCCCATGGCCAGCAGGAAGAGGAGGCTGAAGGGCAAAGACAGCCAGTACTGCCAACTCTGGTAGTTAGGGAAGCAGATGAGGAGAAAGTCAGGGTCTTGGGTATAAGAGCTATTGTTTTCTGCATCCATGTGCTGTGTGCTGATCGGGCCTGCCAGTTCAGAAATCCTAAAGGGACAAACAAGAATAAATATATCCACATAATAAAAACAGCCAGAAGGGGCTAATTCATTTTCCAAGAATCATTAAACATAGTTGTAGTTTAGTATCTAGCATGGTTCTAAATGCTTTATAGTTATACCTATAGTTTATACCTATGCATTTTGTTAAAAGTCCTAAGTAAGATTCACCCAAAGCCTGTATTTTCTGGTTTGCGTGGGATCATTTTTGTTTATTCTGCCTCTTAATTGGTTTAGGCCCAATTTCATTGATAGGGTATATGGTCATCCTCCCTGTAAGAGAAGTTCATTGTATTCCAACTATACAGGTAAAGAAACAAAGCCAAAAATGATTAAAGTCTTTGGCTAAAATAGCAAGCATGAAGTCTGAAACTCCTAGCCATCAGCTTTTTCTGACTCTGTAAATAAAAGTATTTGGGCAGACCTTGCTGATAGAGTAGATTAGTTATAGGTCCCACACTAATATTTGTCTTGGTACTTCTTCCAAAAGACAGTATCACAAGTAAAGGAGAAATCAGGCCAAAGTTGCATTACCAGATGAACTTTGAAACTTCATTGGAGTTAGTACCATTTGCAGAGGAAAGAATGATTTCTAAAAAAATTGACTTTTGTGATAAGATGATATGATATGAATCTCCTTTAGTCTTTGACAAGAATGTAAAATGAGTACAAGCAATTTCAGGATTCAGCTCTTTTTACTCCAATGGTACTACTTCAACAGTGATAAATAGCTTTGGCTGACTTCACATGAAGTGTCCACTAATCACAAATCCAGACCGAATGGCTTGCTGTGGATTCCTGGGTTGATATACTAGAACAAACTGTAAACAATTTTGTGAATTTACCCTTTACAATGTTTCTATGCTAAATCTTAACTCTGAGCATTGTGTAGTATGCCCCAGTGACATGTTTTAATGCAGTAAAAAAGCCCAAACTCAGACATTTTTAAACAATAAAGTAGTCCTAATGAGTATTGGAGCCCTTTGGTGTTGGCTCCCCTCCCTTTGGTGAGAAAGCAGAAGCTAGTTTTTCAAAGGTGAGAAGCAATATGAATAAAGGGGTATTTGGGAACAAAACTGTCCTAGTTTACCTAATAGTATATAGTTGATATATAATATGTACATATTATATATTTATTATATATGAGGTAGTTTATGTGTAATAATATGTAATAATATGTAATATGTAATAATATGTAATAATATGTAATAATAGTATATGAAATGTAATGTGTTTTACACACACATACACACACACACAGGGGAAGAGTTTACAAGACCCATCAACAGAGAAAACTGGGCATGGAAGTATCACCATGCAGGCAAACCTGGGCAATAAGAGCCTATCTTAAAATAACCATAGCAGAAAGCATAGACATGTGGCTCAAGTGGTAGAGCACCTGCTGCCTTTGGGTTCTCTATTAGGCTGAATTCAAGCCTAAATACCACAAAAAATAATGGGAGAGGGAAGATAAGAGTTGCATTAGAAAACCCCCACAATTTCATGCATAAAGCCTAATAAAAATCTATGTATCTTGTAAATCAGACTTACCTTTGGCCAGATTCCCATTGCCTTTAACACATAAGTCTATTTCTACAGCCTCCTGTGAATCGATTCCAGATACCTAGTAAGCTTTTTCTCCTACACTGATAAATCAAAGATAAAAAAACTGGCTCAATAGCCAGTATGGAGTCTTCAGGGGGACCTAACAGCTTGAGCAATGGGAAAGGTATTCTGCACAGCCAGAAGAGCGAAGGAACACTAAGAGGGAAGGGAGGTGGAATGAGAATCCAGGAAGATCATCACAACAGCTGAGATTACTGGCTTTGGCTCATCCAGTGCCTCCAGGGTAGACTCCTCTAGTGAATCTGAATTGCGATTGAGAACATGAACACCTTAATGGCCGTTTGGTTTCCAGCTATCATAAACAATGAGGAAAGAATAGAAGGATGCAGGTATAATTTTTAAACTCTCACCCTAAAAACTCTTCAAAAGTTTGCCGTTTACAAACAAGACCACACTAAACCTACCAGCACAACTATGTTTATTGCAGCATTATTTACCATAGCTAAGATATGGAACCAACCCAGTTGCCCCTCAGTAGATGAATGGATCAAGAAAATGTGGTATATATACACAATGGAATTCTATGCCTCCATCAGAAAGAATGACATTGCCCCATTTGTTAGGAAATGGAAAAACTTGGAAAAAATTATATTAAGTGAAGTAAGCCAGGCCCAAAGAAACATTGGTCCCATGGTTTCCCTTATTTGTAATATCTAGTATATGTATGAGTCAAGCGGAAAAGGTCAGATAATGTGATGTCAGGAAAATGAACCCTTAGATGTGTATTTTAATTTTTTTTCTTTCATGCATGTGTTTCTAACGCATTTATAAGATGATTTCTTTGTTGCTTTGTATGTCCCTCCCCCACAGTATAACCCCTGCTTTCACTATATTTGATGTCAGTATAACTTGTGGAGGAGATGGGGAAAAACCAGTTGTTTAAGGATACAGGTGGACCTGTTGCAACAATGAGAAGTACAAGTTGTCATGTCCAAAACGAGCTTTACAACGTCGGTGCGGGGGGGGGGGGGGGGAAGGGGGGGAAGGAGAAGGATTGGGATTGGGGGGGAGGGGGGAGGCTGGGAAGGGATGTGAAGGGTAAACAAAGGAGGAGGCTGCAATGCTTGGTAAGAAATGTACACATTATCCTGCCCACGTAATTGTAACTCCTCTGTACAGTATGTTCACAAATAAAATTAAATTAAATTTTAAAAAAAGTTTGCCGTAATAGAGAAGCAGAAATGTACCCGATTTAGGGAAATGGGCAAGATCTGAATCAGAAACACCCAACCTGTTGTCGTCTTACTACCACAGTCTTCTTCCTGCGTATATAGAGCAACTTATATGCCTCTTCATTCCTTTCTGAAAAGCTTTCCGAGTTCTCAACCAGACCTAGCAGCTGAACAAGGCTGTACTGTGAATGCCACTAGTTTTTGTACCTCTAGCCCAGCCCATCAGAGGCCACAAAGGTCATTTCCATGCCCTAAGCTCCTCTCTGCCTTTCCTTCCCAAATGTCCACAGTTACTAAGGCTATTTGGGGCATAGGACCAATTCCCAAGCAAATGTGAAAGAAAATGCAGAATACAAACCTCAACACAAGAGTAATGGTAAGCAAGGGAAAATTCTTGGAAGAAAATCAAGACAACATTTTAAATAAAGAGCATTTACATTGGGAAACAAACATTACTAGCTGCAAGACATAAGAATCTTATTTCAGACACAAAAGCCACATTTATCCATTCATCTGTTGGTATGCATCCAGACTAATTGTATACTTTGGCTATTGTGTCACAATAGATGTGAGTTTATGGCTGTGTAGTAAAGTGACTTTGATTCTTCAACTGTATACTCAAAAATGGTATGGCTTGATCAGATGAAAGTTCTATTTTTTAAAAATTATTTGAGGACCTTTCATACTGATTTCTTTAGGAGGAGGGGGAGGAGCAGCAGTGGAAACAAAAGCAAGGTCATGAAAGTAAAGGGGGAACTACTAAGAAAATGGAAGGAAAAGAAAAGGGGGAGGGGAGTACTGGAAGGGTAATATGACCAAAGTGTATCTTATGGGAAGAATGTCATAATGTGGACTCTTGCTACGAGAAATGTGTATACATCAATTAAAAAGATCTATTTTGCTTGTGACTGTGTATGTTTTTATTGTAAGAATAAAAAAGCGTGGTTACAGTTACATGAGTAAGGTAATGAATACATTTCCTATTGAGCATTGTTACCTCTTCCTTTGTTTTTCCCTTCCCATCCCTTCCCTCCCCACCTCCCCAACTCCTCACTCCCCCAAAGATGTAAAGTTCATTTTCTACATAGTGTCTCGCACATCTCATTGTTACAGTGGGTCATCCTATATCCTTGTTTCAGCATTTTGTTATTTCCCTTCCCCTCCCCAAATTAGAAAAATGTATATATAAGATGCAGGGCACTGACAACAAATACAGTGAAAATGGGTTATATCAAGGGGGAAGAACATACAAGATAAACAAAAAACACATAGTACATTTTAGATACATTAAAAACAACAGCAAGAAAGAAAAAACAAGTTGTGTCCCTATCTTGAGGTTCATTTCACTTAACAACATCTTATTTGGTCATAGGTACATAGCTTTTGACCTTTTCTGCTTGCCCTACACTTATACTAATTACTGCAAATAAGGGAAACCATGGGACCTATGTTTCTTTGAGTCTGGCTTACTTCACTTAATAGATTTTTTTTCCCAAGGCTTTCCATTTCCTAACAAATGGGGGGATGTTATTCTTTCTGATGGAGGCATAGAATTCCATTGTGTGTGTGTGTGTGTGTGTGTGTGTGTGTGTGTGTGTGTGTGTGTGTGTGTGTGTGTGTGTGTGTGCCTGTGTGTGTGGGTGTGTATACATTTTCTTGATCCATTCATCTACTGAGGGCCTCTGGGTTGGTTCCATATCTTAGCTATGGTAAATAATGCTGCAATAAACATAGTTGTGCTGGTAGCTTTAGTGTACCCTTAGTTGTGATCATTTGGGTAAATGCCCAAAAGTGGGATTGATAGATCATAGGAGAGCTCTAAATGGAGTCTTTTGAGGAACCTCCATACTGCTTTCCAAAGTGGTTGCACAACTTTACACTCCCACCAACAATGCAATAGGGTTCCCTTCTGTCCACATCCCCTCCAGCATCTGTTGTTATTAGAGTTCTTGATTATAGCCATTCTAACTGGGGTGAGGTGGTATCTCAATGTTGTTTTGATTCGCATTTCATCATGTGTCTATTAGCCATCCTTCTTTGCTCTTCAGAGTAATTTGAAATTCTTTTATGGCTAGAGAGGTTGAGCATTTCTTCATATGTCTATTGGCCATTCTTATTTCCTATTTAGAGAAGTTTCTTTTTTTAAGTCTTTAGCCCAGTTGTTTAGGCAGTTGTTTCTTTGAGGATTTGTTGTTGGGGGATTTAATTTTTGAGTTCCAAGTATATTTTAGACATAAGACCTTTATCCATTGTATGGCTAGTGAAGATCTTTTACCAGTCTATGGGCTTTCTATTGATCTAGCTAGCTATATCCTTTGCCATCAGAAGCTCTGTGCTTCATTTGTCCAATCTTCCTTTGATTTGTTGTGATTCTGGGTCTCTATTGAGAAAATTTCAGCCTGTGCCTAGGAGACCTAGGTTTCTCCCATTCCATCCAGTAATGTTTTCAGGGTGTCTGCTTTGACTTCAAGGTCTTTGATCCATTTGGAATTGATTCTGGTGCAGGGTGATATATAAAAATCTAGCTTTAGTTGTCTACAGGCATTTAATCAATTTTGCCAGCACCTTTTACTGAAGAGGCTGTCTTCCTTCCATTCTGTTTGTTTTAGCTCCCTTATAAAAGATAAGGTAGCTATAGGTCTGTGGGTTCATTTCTGGGGTTTCAATTCTATTACATTTGTCCTCAGGTCTGTTCTTGTGCCAGTACCAAGCTATTTTGATTACCATGGCTTTATAGTAGAGTTTGAAATTTGGTATTAATATTCCTCCAGCACTATTCTTTCTGTTATCGTTTTTGCTATTCATGGTCTTTTATTGTTGCATATAAATTTTTGGATTGCTTCTTCTATTTCATTGAAGAATGAGGTTGGAATATTGATAGGTATCACATTGAATTTTTAGATAGCCTTGGGAAGTATTGCCATTTTACTATTTTCCATATTTCCATTTTATTTTTTGTGGGGCTATTACAAAAGGAGTTGACAAAAGGAATTGCTTTCCTGATTTCAGCCACACTTTTCTCATTGTTGGCATACAGAAAAGTTGCTGATTTTTGAGGGTTAATTTTATACCCTGCTACTTTGCCAAAATTTCGGATCAACTCGAGTGATTTGGGAGTGGAGTCCAAGATCATGTCATCTGCAAAGAGGGAGAGTTTTACTTCTTCTTTCCCTATCTGGATCCCCTTTATGTTTGCATCTTGTCTTATTGCTGTAGCTAGGCATTCTAATACTAAATTGAAGAGAAATGGAGAGAGTGGACATCCTTGTCTCATTCTTGAGTTTAAAGGAAATGGTTTTAGCTTTTCGCCATTAAGTATAATGCTGACTGTAGGTTTGTCATACACAGCCTTTATTATATTGAGGAATGTTCCATGGATTCCTAGTTTTTCTTGAGCCTTCATCATAAAGGGGTGTTGGATCTTGTCAAATGCTTTTTCTTCATCTATTGAGATAGTCATGTGGTTCTTATCCTTGTGCTTGTTGATGTGATGGATTAGATTAATTGATTTGTGTATATTGAGCCAGCTTTGCATCCCTGAAATGAATCCTGTTTGATCGTGGTGTATGATTTTTTTGATGAGTTGTTGAAGTCAATTGGCCAAAATTTTGTTGAGAAGTTTTGCATCAATGTTCATCAAAGAAATGGGTCTATAGTTCTCTTTCTTTGATGAGTTCCTGCCTGGTTTTGGGGTGAGGGTTATGCTGGCTTCATAGAAAGAGTTTGGTAGTGAACTTTCATTTTTAATTTCATTGAAGCGTTGGAGGAGTATTCGTGTGATTTCTGCTTTGAAGGCCTTGTAGAATTCAGCTGTAAATACATCTGGTCCTGGGCTTTTCTTGGGTCTCTTATTGCTGTTTCTATTTCTATGCCTGATATGGTGTGTTAAGTTGGTTTAACTCATCTTGGTTTAGCTTTGGCATGTTGATATTTGCTAGAAAATTGTCCATTTCTTCCAGATTCTCAAACTTATTAGCATAAAGGTGTGAGAACTATTCTCTTATAATGTTCTGAATCTCGGTCGTTTCTGTGGTGATATTTTCATTCTCATCTTTGAGTTTGTTTATTTGGGTTTGTTCTCTCTCTTTTTTTAAAATAAGGTTTGCTAAGGGTCCATCGATCTTATTAATTTTTTTGAAGAACCAACTCTTTCTTTTGTTGATTCTTTCTATGGTTTTTTTTTAAGATTCTAATTCAATTCTGATTTAATTTTAATTATTTGTTTCCATCTGCTGGATTGGGATTTAGCTTGCTGCTCTTTTTCAAGGATCTTCAGGTGTCTCATTAAATTGCTGGTTCCAGATCTCTCCAATTTGTTTATAGCTCTGAGAATGTAAACTTGTCTCTGAGTACTGCCTTTGCTGTGTCCCAGAGGAGCTGATAATTTGTGTGTTCATTTTTGTTGAATAGCATGAACATTTGAATTTCCTTTCTAATCTCTTCCATGACCCACTGGTGGTTCAACAGTGTGTTGTTTAGCCTCCATGTGTTACTGGACTATCTTTGGTGGCTTTTGGTGTTGAGTTCTAATTTTATTCCCTTATGGTATGTGAGAATGCAGGGCACAATTTCAAAGTTTCTGAAATTGGACAAATTTGCTTTGTGACCTAAAATGTGGTCTATTTTGGAGAATGTTCCATGTGCTGCTGAGAAGAACGTGAATTCTGATGCTGTTGGGTGAAATATTTGGTAGATGTCTGTTAAGTCTATTTGATCTATGCAGTTGTTTAGGTCTGAGATTTCTCTGTTGAGTTTTTGCCGGGTTGATTTATCGAGCAGGGATAGTGGAGTGTTAAAGTCCCCAACAATTAATGTGTTTGGATCTATGTGAGATTTTAGGGAAAGTATTGTTTCTTGGATAAATTTGGGTGCTCCATTGTTTGATGAATAGATATTTAGAATTGTAATATCCTCCTGAAGGAGAGATCCCTTGATTAGTGTATGATGACCTTCTTTATCTCTTCTTGCTAGTTTTAATTTAAAATCTATTTTATCTGATATTAGGATTGCAACTCCCACCTGTTGATGGGGGCCATTTGCTTGGAAGATTTTATTCCAGCCTTTTACTTTCAGAATATTTTTGTTTTTATGGGCAAGGTGTGACTCTTGAAGGCAGGAGCTAGAAAGATCTTGCTTTTTGATCCAACTGGACAGTCTATGCTGCTTAATTGGAGAGTTAAGTCTATTAATATTGAGAGTTAGGATTGAGAGGTGTTTGGTAGTTCCTGCCATGTGTGTGTGTGTGTGTGTGTGTGTGTGTGTGTGTGTGTGTGTGTGTGTGTGTATGTGTGTTTAAACCCTATAGGGTTTCACAATGATGAACATCTTCAACTGAAAAACACTGTATAAGTGCAAACACATTGAATATGCACACATCCCAGGCAACACATGGCTCAGTGACAGAGTGCTGTGGATGTGAAGCCTCCATTGCTTACCTGGTGATCAGGGCTCTGATGGAGGTGAAGTCACTGCTGTGGCCTAGCATCTCAAGGAAACATCACGCCACAAATTCCAGGCCCAGAAAAGACCAAAATTCAAATGCTGAAACCTTATTTCTACTGCATACTGCTGTCACACCATCAGAAAGTCAAAACATTGTAAGTTAAACCACCTTTAGTCAAAAACAATCAGTAATATTTTTGGAAGTCTTAAATTTTTACTTGTATGAGCAGATTAATTGTACAAAGATGTTCATGGTCATACTTACAGAATGTATGTAATATAGTTGGATCAAATTCATTCCTTGAGCACATTCACTTTACTATTTGTTAACCCCTCCCTTGTCCTAAGTCCTTTTTCAGATATTTTAAGTGGGCTTCATTATGGGATAGATAGATCAATAGACAGACAGAGAGACAGGCAGGCAGACAGATAGATTCCCCATATATATGTATATATATGTATGTGTGTATATTTATATTCCCCCTCTACAATCATGTCCTATGTCATTTTTTGTTTAGTGTAGATTCTGCATACAAGTGAAATAAGGTGATATTTGTCTTTCTGTACTTGGTCTATCTCACTTAACACAAAACCCTTTTGCTTGAATTATTATTTTCCATTTCTTCTGTGTCTGCATCCTTTATAAAACTAAGTTTATGTTTGGAATGATATAATATTTGCACATAGTATGTGATTTTTTTGTTATTGGTACTAGGCTTTGAACTCAGAGCTTTAAGCTCACTTGACTTGCTAACTCAACTATAACTCTTCCACTTGACCCACACCATTAGCCCTGTTTTTCACTTGTTATTTGGCAGATGGAGTCTAGGATCTAGTGGACCTTCTTGCCAGGGATAGCTTGGAACCATGACTCTCTAGATGTCAACATCCTGAGTAGCTAGGATTACAGATGTGGGCCAATGATGCCTGGCCACAATGTGAAGTTTTAATGTATACATACATATGTATATGTATATATGCATATTATGTGTGCTTTCATACTTATATGTATGATAACATTCAAGTAAGAGGAATTGTATATCTTTCGCCTTAATTTTTTTGGTGGTACTAAGGTTTGAATTCAGATCTTGATCTTGCCAGGCAGTTGATCCACACCTCAATCTATAATTTTTTATCAGTTCTTTATGATGAATACATCAAATTCTGTATTTTGAGATATATAATGCACTCTTGTTGATTCAATTCTGCTATTCTATCCTATTCTGCTAAACCATAAACACCAGGACATATTCCTCCTTTCTAAGGGTAAGCACTGTACCTGTTCACCAGCCTTTCCCCAACTCTCTACCTCCTGCTCTCTCACACACCTCTGGTAAATTCTATCCTATGACCATAAACAGCAATGGGTCATAAACCATAACATCTTAAAGACATATCACTTTTGTAGTTATCTACAATGCAATGGCTTAATGAAAAAATATGATGTACAATGAAATGTTTCTTATTAATGGTAGGACATGATGGATGAAAATCTGATTCCTTCCCTGGATGAGTGCAAGCCATCCCTACATATGTGCATATGGGCAATAGTAATGGAAAATACTTCCAGATAGAGCAGCAGGAATGAGGGCACTGGGGATGATTTCCAGGCACAGTCTCGCTTTTTGATCTCACATGGTCTATGTTTCAGGACTAGGAGAATCTTCTGTTTCCAGTGATAAGGCATAGCTGGGCGAGACTGTGTCATGTTCAATTTGTCTCTGTTTTCTGAAGGGAACTTTGAATTGGGTATCAGCTTCACACAATACCTAGATAAGTTAGAACTGGCCAGACATAATACCTAGAGAGAGAGAGAAAAGCTGTGCATATATTACTCTCCCAACCATGTTATCTCCTCTTGGATGAAAGGAAAGATCCTAAAGAGACTCTAGTAACTGCCTCAATTATGTCTTGTTCATGCACTTCAGCCAAGATCCTCAGTTGAGTAATAATTGTGTCACAACCTGCCATGTCCAGGGACAAGGCAGTAAGGGAGATAGGATGGTGGAATTAAGGTTTGGGTACCAGGGAACTTGTAGCCTTCCACCAACTTCAGGTCCCCAAGGTCCATTTTACAAAGTATTTATTGAGTAGGTTCAGGAGCTTATGTGCAGAAAGTGAGGTATAAATATCTGTGAAATCACAAGCATCAATCACGTGATACAATCTTACTCAAGTCAGAAATGACTTCCTTATCTTAGGAAGTAAAGGTAAGCAGTAAATGAATTACAATTTGCACAAATTTTTATCTATCCCCAAGCTCTCAGAAAGTTTGGGGTTGAATTAACCGACACCCAGGACAGATTCCTATCAAGCCAGAACTGATTGACCTTTTCAGGAAGCTCTCAGCATTCTGGGAGTATGTTGTGACACGGTCTTCCAAGCTCCCAATCCTTAAGGGTCTCAAGGCTCAGCTTTTGGGGCTCTCACATAATTGCATAGAAGAAAATACTGCGTGTGATAGCAAGGAGAGAGACAGACAAGGGTGATGCCAGCAAGAAGAGATGTTATTACTCTCTTAAAAATGCTTCAGAAGTGGGTCTTTTCCTGCAAATAAAGTGTCATGTCAGAGCTAGTTCTGAGAAAAGGTTCAAAAGCAATTCTATCCCCACCCCACCCCCCACGAAAGAAAGGTGAACTAAAATGAGTCCTCAGTGAGACTGTCTGGAGAAAATACATAAGACAACACTGAGAGGACCTGTTTACTCTGTTGTTATTATTTTTCAGCTGAACTGAGAATGGCAATTCTGCTTATTGATTTAGGCAGAAGCAACAAAACAATAAAGCATCCATAAGCACACTGTGTGATCAAGAGCCAAGACAATTCCCTAAGAATGCTGCTTGCATGTAATTGTTGTATGTATGTTGGATGTAAATGCTGCTTGGGGTAATTGTTGTTGGGAGTCAGGGACAATCAATCACATGGCAGTAGGCGTGATATAGCCACAGGTCACTGATGTGTCTCCTGTGGTCTTTCAGAAGGATACATGTGGGAGGCTTCACAACATGCCAGACAGAAAAAGGATAAACACAATGTGTGTGCAGTTAGTAATTTGTGGGACATCAAGTCATTTTCTTATTCTCACATGATAGTCCTCACATAAGCAAGAGAACCACCCAAGAAAATAAATTATAATAAATGATGACTATAAGGACCAAGAAGGCCCAAGGTAAACAAGGAGTGTGAGAACAATTCTGCTTCAGTTCAGAACACAGAGCAAGCATAACCAGGAGACAAGTAATAACACCAATGACAACTCACCTAAGGTGGAATTCAATATGTGTATATTTAAGGTACTATACAACAATTTTCATATTTACTTCAGTGTAAAACTAAGAAATACAATCATTATCACCATTTCCAAGGTAATAAACCTAGACTCCAAGATGTTAGCCCAAGTTTATAAACTGAGTAGACCAAAAAAAAAAAAAACCAAGCTGATTTATCTGAGAATCAAATTCCAATTACATAGACCATCCCAATCCTAGGTTTAATGTGTAAAATTTTCATTTAGTACTGGATGTAAGACTTCGTGTTATGTACTATGAGAACATGTAATAGCATAAGACTTGTTTGTTGTTCACAAGTAGTTTTCAAGGAAAGGAAGGAAGAGATGTGGTTAAGAAATGTTCTAGCTCTGCCACCCCCTTTTTTCTGTCAGTCATGGGGTTTAAACGCTGGGCCTGAGCACTGTCCCTCAGCTCAAGACAAACATTCTACCACTTAAGCCACAGTGCCACTTCTGGTTTTCTTGTGGGTTTTTTTTAAGATAAGAGTCTCACAGACTTTCCTGCCCAGGCTGGCTTTGAACAGTGATCCTCAGATCTCAGCCTCCTGAGTAGCTAGGATTACAGGTGTGAGTCACCGGCACCCAGCCCCCATTTTTATCTTACGTAGAAAATAATCAAGGTAATGCTGCAGAATTTAAAATGAAAAAATACTCTTTCAACCTAAAAGAAGTTTATGATGATGTCAGAAAAAGAAAGCTACTCAAAAGGCAAGCTTAATTACAATTGAAAGCACCAAGGAAGGAAGACATCCTGTGGGAGGTGGTATGTGAATTAAACCTAGTATAGGTACCTCAGTCCAAAACAGCAGAACACTATCTCAAAATAAACAAAATAAAAAAGGCTACAGGTATAACTTAAGTAGTGGAGTGACTGCCTAGCAAGTACAAAAGGGAAGGTAGGAAGGAAGGAAGGAAAGAAGGAAGGAAAGAAGGAAGGAAGGAAGGAAGGAAGGAAGGAAGGAAGGAAGGAAGGAAGGAAGGAAGGGAGGGAGGGAGGGAGGGAGGAAAAAGAAGGAAAAAAGGAAGGAAGGAAGGAAGGAAGGAAGAGGGAGGGGGAGGAGTAGGATGGAAGGAGGAGGAAAGGAAAAGAAAGGAGGGATGGAAGAAGAAAGAAAGAAACTAGGAAGGAAGGGGAGGAAGGGGAGGAGGGAGGGGTGGAGGAGGGTAGGAAGGAAGAAAGACAAGAAAAGAAGGAAGAACAGAAGGGAGGGAAGGAGGGAGGAGAGAGGGAAGAAGGGGAGGGAGAAAGACAAGTAAAGAAGGAAAGAAGAACAGAAGAAAATGTGAAAATAAAAAGATAAAACTTAGAAATTCCTTATGGTCAAATCACATAGGATAAAGTGAAAATTCTGGAGATGTGAAAATAATGAGTAAAAGAATATACAATATCCAAATCATAACACTCTTCCCCAACCTCTCTACAAACTACCACATTGTCAACTTCCTTTACAGACCACATCTGAAGAGAGAAAATCCCGGTGAAGAGAAATAAAGGACAAGAAATGCTGCACACAGAGGATGCACAGACTGAGCCACTGAACTGGACCCAGGAGGATCTGCACAAGCACTGGATGGAGCATCAGGGAGTGGGATCGTGGGGGCAAAAATGAGTCAAGGGCATCCAGGACAAGCATTGGACCTCAGGAGCCAAAGTTTTTGAGTCAAGACCTATGCTCAGCCTGGACTATCTCTTCCAGGCTGAGTCAGATACAGGAGAGGAATCTATGTGCTTTACAACTCAGAATGCTCAATAGGAAATGGACTCATTACCTTGCTCATGTAACTGAAACCCCTCTGTATAGTATCTTTAAAATTATATATATATATATATATATATATATAATTTCATAAAAAGAAAACTAGTGGGTCTGACAAAGGGTATTTTCTTTCTGAGTCAAATGCATCCACTGTAACTTTACTAAGTTCAGCTAAGGTTTGGTAAAGAAAATTATCCTTTGAAGCAACAAGGGGAAAAAGTCATGATAAATTACACAGGTCTCTAAACATTTACACAGAGTGAGTCCAAGGGAGGATATTCTTAGGAGAGGATCACAAAGGTGCAATAGCTATGTGCACATGATCATACAAAATAATATTCATCGGAATGAACTCCAGGAAATGGAACTGTGAGTTTGTTTTTCTTTGTTGCTGTTTTTGTTTTCTTTTTATTCTGTCTTGTTTGTTCATTTATCTGTCTTTTGGAGGTTAAGGGGGCAGAGATAAAGGGTGACCAAATGCAGTAGTAATACACACTAGGCACTAAGTTGAAAATGAACTATACAACTTGTGAGTGGGGACAGGAAGGAAAAACTGGGAGAAAGCAAGGGAATGGGTGACATTGTTCAAAAGAAATGTACTCATTACCTGGCTTATGTAATTGTAACCCCTTTATACATCACCTCTACAATAACAATTTTTTAAAAATTTAAAACAAATTTGTTATTACCAGAGATATCAATAAAAAGCTGAGTCCAAATTCATTCATTTTGAATTCTTTTTTTTTATTATTTCCAAAGGAATTGTTTATTTCCCTATTCTTTATTAACACCACCAAAGGTGGGGGGGGGAGAGGGGAAGGCAACAAATTTTACAACCTCCTCTGTAAGTTCTGGATTCCCTGCTTGATCTCCTTGGTTTTCACACCATACACAATGGAGTTCAGGGCTGGGGGGGGCGGGGGGGGGGGTGGACGGGACCAGGTGGTGCAGGATGTTGAGCAGAATGGGGACATCTGGAGGAATTCTCTCTCTGGCCAGGTTAGTGATGACCAGAACCAGCAGCACCATGCTGAAGAAGAGGATGAGGATGAAGTGGGACCCACATGTGCTCAGGGCCTTGGCCACTGCCCCCTCAGCCTTGATCCTTAACACCACTCTCAAGATGAAGGAGTAAGAGATCACAATAAGGATGAAATCAGACCCCAGCAGCATCCAACCTATTACAAACTGGTAGAGACGATTGAAGGTGATGTCATCACAAGAGAGTCTGGACACAGACAGGTTGGTGCAGATGTAGTTCTCAATGGTGTTCCCTGCATAGTATCTTAGTCTGGCAGAAAGGATGGGAGATAAATGTCGGGCTATCACAAAAACAGAAGCCCTGGCCACAAATTGATCCGTGATGATGGAAAGGTAGCGAAGAGGGTGGCAGATGGCCACATAGCGGTCATAGGCAATGGCCATGAATGTGCAGGATTCCATGGTGAGGATACTGTTCATGATGAACATCTGCAGAAAGCAAGCAGAGAAGCCAATGGACTTGTTGCCAAACCAGAAGTTGTCTAAGACCTTGGGGATGACGGCGAGGCAGAGCACCATGTCCAGCAGGGAGAGGAGGCTCAGCAGGTAGTACATGGGTTGGTGCAGAGAGTTATCCAGGCAGATGGTGAGGAGGAGGGTGATGTTGGCCCCCATGGCCAGCAGGAAGAGGAGGCTGAAGGGCAAACACAGCCAGTGCTGCCAACTCTGGTCATTAGGGAAGCAGATGAGTGGAGATGTTGCTGGAATTCATCTGGAAATCTAGAACAAATTATAATGAAAACGGAAGTATATGAGCACCAAACATATGCGATCTATATGCATAGAACTTAATTTCTTTTGGGCCTTGAACCTATCCCAGTGCAGTTAAAAAATCATCAACCCTGTTTATGGGCATGTGGTTCTTTGTGCCAGTACTATTCTAAATGCTTCATATTAGTTAGCTCATTTCATCCTTTAAAAATAACTTTGAAGAGTAATTAGTATTGTTATGTTAACTTTACCACAAAAGGAGAGATAAGGGGAAGCAAAATAGTTTGATTATAGGAAGTGGTGAAGCCAGCACTGTGGGCCACAGAGTCTGACATTTCTACACTCAGCCACTACGTTACCAAACTTTGACAGGCACAGTTACTTATCTAGTCCTTCCCTTCCTTCCTCCTTTCTCCCTCCATTTTTCCTTTCTCCCTTCATGCCTCCTTCCCTCCCTTCCTCCTTCCTTTCCTCATTCACTGTTTTCCCTTCTTTCAGTATTTAGAAAGGATAGCTACATTGAGAGTTCTGTTTAGCTGACTCCATGTAAGCCCAGAAAAAGCCAATGACCTGTCTTCAGAATTTGTTCTTTTCAGTCTTCAAGAAGTGTTGGGTTAATAGTAGTAAACATGTACTTACTACTTTTTGGACAAGGAAATGTGGAACAAACCAAAGAAAGATGAATGAAACAAGGTATGCAATCTCACATCATAGTGGTAGTTAGGACTTCCTATTCTTGAGCTTTCATAACAGAAAGAATGAAAATTGTACTAAGAAATTAGAGATGGTGATGAAGAAAAGAAGAAAAAGGCTGGGCATAGTGACTAATACTTGTAATCCCCACTATTTGGGAAATGGAGATTGGAGGATCATAGTTCAAGGCAGCCTGAACTGGCATGGTGGCTCACATTTACAATCCTGGCTATGCAAGAGCTCATCATATGAAGATTGTGATCTTAGGCTAGCACCAAACAAAATATGTTAGCTTGTGTCTGGAAGAAAAGTAACCAAAAAAGTGGGGAGGGTTTTGAGAAATTGCTCAAGTAGTAGAGTGCTTTCCTAAGAAGCATGAGGAACTGAGTTCAACCCTCAGTTCTGCTAAAAGAAGAAGGCAAGAAAGACAGAAGAAAGAGAGAGATGGAGGGAAAGAAGGAGGGAGGGAGAGAGAGAAGGAAGGAAGAAAAAAGAGGGAGAAAGGAAAAAGGAAGGAAGGAAGGGAGTCTTTTAAACATTTAGTTTCCTATGTTCTTTGAAAAGAATTCCCGGTAGAGATGAAGAATCTCAAAATTTGCAGAGACCACAATCCTTGCACAAGTTACCTCTAAGAATTTGAACTGGGTAACTTTAAGGAAAGTAATCAGAATAGGTAAGGGACTCAAAGCTGGTTAACTGGTGAGTTTTAGGCAGATATACCTATACAGGAATCCATTAACCTAGGGATCTTTGTTTGGAAAACCCTTCTGCTGTCAGTAATGTCTGTGTTCTCAAGCATCCACTCCACTAAGGTCCTGGAACAACTATAATTAAAACAGTCCTTGTAATTTTGTATAGTGACCTATAACAATAGTGAATGCTAAGAAACCTTCACTTGGAAGGTTTTTGGAAACTGGCTGCCATTATGCTCCTCACTATTCAATCTCATCAGTTCAGATTCACCAATGGAATCTGCAGTGATTCCTGTGTCCTGGCATCAATGTACAGAAAGCATGACCTCTGACAACAGTTCAAAAATACCTGACAAACAAGGAGAGAATCAAAATGATAGCTGACGATCCCAAAGTCCAAGCCCAGCTTTGATTGACTAGAAACAAGAGCAGTCACCTTGCTTCACGGATGAATTTAGACTCAGGGATAAAAAAGGAAGAATTTTAACCCAGTCAGGAAGAGAGCCTTGTTTTCTTAGCCAGAGGTCTAAAGCCTATGGACGTTTTGGGGACTCCACCACAGCTCTGAGAGAAATCAGAATCATATATCAGAATGATGAGATCCTTGGCAGGCTCTGCATCTACTAGGAGTTCTACTTTCTTTCTCTATTCCAGGCTCCTGGACTTCCTGGACACTTCCTCATATCTTTCCTGGCTCCTGAGATTCACCACTGCAGAAGGCTAAACTGCTAATAGTTCTAGATGCCTGGATGCATCTAGGGTCAGATGCTCCACTGTGACTCATCCTTCCCTATTGCTCTTCTGAAGCTGGAGCCTGGACCCTGTGGCCCATTTCCCAGAAGAATAGACTATAAAGTACCTAATTCAGTAATGGGAGTTAAATGAAGGGGGAGGGGCAAAGGCATTGGGGAGTCTCAATAATGGAAAGGACAATTTGCAAGCTGAAATAAACCAAATATGGGAAGAAAAATAGTACATAGGCACACTTTATGTGTCTAATATGAATTCATAGAAGCAGAGGGTTACAATAGGGGTTACCATGGGCTGGAGAGTTGGGGGAACCAGCAGATGTTGGCCAAAGAACACAAAGCTTCAGTTACGATGAACAACACAGCTGCACTATTCACAATAGCCAAGTTGTGGAAACAGCCCAGATGCCCTAAAATAGATGAATGGATCCAAAACATGAGGTACCTGTTCACAATGGAATTTTATACAACCATTAGAGAGAATGATATTCTGACATTTTTCAGGAAAATGGATGGACCCAGAGGTGTTAAGTGAGGTAAGCCAAGCTCAGAAAGACAAACAGTGCATATTTTATCTCATATGCCAAAGCTAGATCTAAAATATACCAGGGCATGATCATTTATACAGGTCTCTAGGTATTCATACACAGTGAGAAAGGAGGATACTGTTAGGAGAGGAACAGAAAGACACTATGCCTATGTGCACCTGATCATATAAAGTAGTATTTATCGAATTGAACTCCAGGAAATAGAAACAAGAGGGTTTATTTTGTTTGTTCATTGTTGTTTTTTTCTTTTCTTTTGGCTCTGTTTGTTCATTTATATGTCTTTGAGAGTGTAAGGGGAGGCACATCAATGGAGGGACAAAGGGTGAGCAAATGCACCAATGATACTTACTGTATTGAAAATGAACTATACAACTTGAGGGTGGGGATGGGAGAGGAAAACTGGGAGAAAGCAAGTGAAGGAGCGACATTTTTGAAAGGAATTTTTTTTTACTTTACTTATGTAACTAAAACCCCTCTGTACTCACTTTTTATAATAACAATAAAAAATTTTAAAGAAGAACAAGTATAAGAGATCATTATGTAGATAGGGTATTTGTACAGTTGAAATTTCATAGAACAGTAGATCTTAAATGTTCTTACCACAAAAAAGGTGAAGAAATGTGAAGAAATGGATACATTAAGTTAGCTCAACTGTAGAATTCAGTTGGTTATACATATTGATACTAAAACATCACATTGTACATTTTATATATACATGATATTTGTAGTGCTAGGGATCTAATCAAGACATCAAATAACAGATGCTGGAGGGGATGTGGCCAAAAGGGAACCCTACTGCACTGTTGGTGGGAGTGTAAACTTGTTCAACCACTCTGGAAAGCAGTATGGAGTTTCCTCAAAAGACTCCACAAAAAGCTCCCCTATGACCCAGCAATCCCACTTCTAGGCATTTACCCAAATGATCACAAACAAGGCCACACTAAAGCTACCAGCACGACTATGTTTATTGCAGCATTATTTACCATAGCTAAGATATGGAACCAACTCAGATGCCCCTCAGTAGCTGAATGGATCAAGAAAATGTGTTGTGTTGTGTGTGTGTGTGTGTGTGTGTGTGTGTGTGTGTGTGTGTGTGTGTATTAATTCTATGCCTCCATCACAAAGAATGACCCACCCCATTTGTTAGGAAATGGAAAGACTTGGAAAAAATTATATTAAGTGAAGTAACAGACTCAAAGAAACATAGGTCCCGTGGTTTCCCTTATTTGCAATAATTAGTATACATCTAGGATAATTCTACCAGACAAGCAGAAAAGGTCAAAAGCAATGTACATATGACCATATAAGATGATGTTAAGCAAAATGAACCCTAAATATGGACACAAGAGGATGTTGCTGTTGTTTTTAATGTACCATGTGATATTTTTGTTTGTTTCTTTTGTATGTTCTTCCTCCTATGGTATAACCCCTGTTGTCACTGTATTTGATTCTGGTGCCCTGCATCTTGTATATATAACTTCAGGGGGGAACAGAGTTGGGGAACTGGGGAGGGAAGGGATAATAGAGGGGGAAAAGGAGGGGTAACAATACTCGATAGGAAACATATTCATTGCCTTACTCATGTAACTGTAACCCCTCTTTAATTAATTTTTTATTGTAAAAATGTTGTACAGAGGGGTTACAGTTACATGAGTAGGGTAATGAGTACATTTCACAGCAAGCATTGTTACCTCCTCCTTTATTTTCCCCCTACCATCACTTCCCTCCCCACCTCCCCAACTCCTCCCATCCCCCCCACCCTGACACTGTAAAGTTCGTTTTCAAAATAGTGTCCTGTACATCTTGTTGTCACAATGGGTCAGCCTGTATCTCCATTTAAGCATTCTGCAATATCCCTTCCCCTCCCCAAATTACAAATACATATATACAAGGTGCAGAGCACCAGCATCAAATCCAGTGAAAACAGGGGTTATACCATGGGGTGAGAACATACAAACAAGAGGATCACATAGTGTGTTGTAAGTACATTAAAAACACTAGCAAGAAAACAAAACAAAATACCACTTGTGTCCCTGTCTTGGGGCACATTTTGCTTAACATCTCATATGGTCATATGTACATAGCCTTTGACCTACTCTGCTTGTCCTAGACATGTACTAGTCACTGCAAACAAGGGAAACCATGGGACCTATGTTTCTTTGGGCCTGGCTTACTTCACTTACTATGATTTTTTCTAAGTTTTTCCATTTCCTAACAAAAGAGGCATGTCATTTTTCTGATGGAGGCATAGAATTCCATTGTGTGTATATACCACATTTTCTTGATCCATTCATCTACTGAGGAGCATCTGGGTTGGTTCCATATCTTAGCTATGGTAAATAATTCTGCACAGTATCTTTATAATAAAAATATGTTTAAAAAAGACTAGCATGTGGATAGGGGAAAAGAAAAGAAAATTTTTGATATTATAAACGCTTGAATAGGAATACAGGCTGACCTGTTGTAACAATGAGATGTACAATACACTATTTTGAAAATGAACTTTACAACTTCGGCGGGGGGTGGGGAGTAGTTGGGGAGGTGGGGCAGGAAGGGATGGTAGGGGAAAAACAAAGGAGGAGGTAACAATGCTCAATAAGAAATGTAGTCATTACCTTACACATGTAATTGTAACCCCTCTGTACAGTATTTTTACAATAAAAAAAATCAAAAAAGAAAAAAATGATATTATGTCAAAGAAAATCCTTTGAGAATGATTTCAGGTACATGGAACTGACCTAATATAAATAGATGAGAAACCCATTAAGATTATTTTTATCTACTTATTTATTTCTATTTTTATTATCTTTAAGTAGAGAGTCCTGTCCATCATCTGCCCTTTCCCCTCTGACACCTCCCCACCTCGTTCAAGTACCTGCTTCCTGGTGTTTATTTTGTTGAACTTTGACTTTATCTTTCTACAGAAGTACACCGAGTTCTCTCTTAAAGCTAGATTTACCTTATAAACATATAAGTAACGCAGATTTTTTGAAGCAGCATTGTAGGTCCACTTGCCAAGACTGAGAATGCCAGGATTGTTATTCTTGCTGATGTACACAAGGAGGCACTGTTGTCTTGCTAATAATGGAGAATTTGCAAACTCCTGGATATCGTTTGGGTTCTGTGGCTGCTCAAGTTTGATATCCCATGCTGGGACTCTGAGATCACAGCACTCATTTGGTAACAATCGTAAGTTTAGAATATATCCCGAAGCACAAGGGAGTATCAAGATGACAAAATACGGCTGTGGGAAAACGTAATGCTCCTTCAAATATCCTTGCTTTTCTTTTGATCATTGGCCACCAATGTAGACTTCCTTCTCCCCCCCCACCCCCTCTTTTCTTTATGGTTATTATAAAGGTGATACATAGAAGGGTTACAGTTACATGAGTCAGGAAAAGAATATCTTTCTTTTTGGACAATGTCACCCAGTCCATCACTCTCTCCCAGTTTTTCTTTCCCTACTGTCCTTTTAACATCAGCTTAATTCCAATGAACCTGTTACTCTGCCACTGATTTCTAAATTTTCTGTGGTACTGAATACACAGTGTTCTGTGGAATCAGATTTTCTTCTTCAAAAGGCTCTGAGTTCTTCAAGCTTATTCCTCTTCAAATGTGCTCGCCCTGAAAAGAAGTAAGGAGAAGAAGGGCAAGGGAGGAGAGGGCCTGTTGTGATCGGCCGTCTCATGCTCTGAACACAGTATCTTCTGGCCCAGCTAGAACATGTGGACTTGTATGAGCAATGTGACCTTTCCTAGACTTTCTCAGTTAAACTGATAGTATTCCTGTACCCTTCCAATGTAACACAGCTTTCATGGATGCTTTCAGGTCTTCAGAGAAGACATTTTTTAATGTGAAAACCTTGTGGCAGAGGTGTATCCACCATTTAAGACTTAGCTAGTTGATCTATCCTCCCCTACTTCTCACTTTCTCCCCAGACCCCCGTGTGTGGGCATTCTTGGCCCGTCTTGATCCTCTGGATCCAGCTGCTCCAGCACCTGCACCGGGCTTGATGATTCCATGGGGAATCTGCAAGACACCCCTTTGTCATCACGTAGGCTCCAACTGTTAGTGCTCATTTCTTGATTCTTTAACATTGTACAACAGCGGTGGAGGGTTAAAAATTTGGGAGGGGGAAAGACTCCTCCTAGATGCTCTGAAATGTGCAAGTGCATATGTGAATGCAAATTTCAAGAGTGAAAATTGATTTGTGGGTTCTAAAGCTGATCTTGACTCCTAGCTGACTAATGCCAAGAAGCTAGTATAGATCAGATATTCTGATATATGCCAACCATAAAATACTTGGAGATTTGTTTTAACTGTGTTTTGGTTAGATGACCTGAAATGTCCTAGCCACTAAGACTACTATGTGTTAGTTATGGGATCTTAATCAAGTAAATTTCACATTTTCACAGAGGAGATAAATATGTATCTGTAGGTAAACACAGTTTGCACTAGTCAAGTAACCAGGCTTCCATAGCTCCATACAACATACAGTGAGAGACAGACAGACAGACAGACAGACAGACAGACAGACAGACAGACAGAGAGAGACAGAGACAGAGACAGAGACAGAGAGACAGACAGAGACAGACAGAGACAGAGACAGAGACAGACAGACAGGCAGGCAGGCAGACAGGCAGACAGGCAGACAGACACAGACTGTCAGAGACAGAGAGATTGAGAGATTGACCCCCTTCCCCAAGGAAATAATTAAATGATAGGCTAGACAAGGAAAATCATCAAGACAAGAGAGAGGGATGGTAGGAAGTCTGTTAATGGCTTGGTGGAGATGATGTCTGAAAATTGTCAGTATCCTTCTAAGGATACTTGAAAACTGACCCTGAAGTAACAGGTAAGTAGGACATTTCAAATAGAAAGTTTATAGGTAAGTCAGAACTGACTACTCACATCTACAATCCTACCTACTCAGGATGTAGAGATATGAGAATCCCAGTTCAAAGCCAGCCTAGGTAGAAAACTCTGCAAGATCTTTTCTCCAATTAACCAGCAAAAGTCCAAATGTGGAGGTATGTCTCAAGTGATAGAGTACCAGCCTTAAGCAAAAGAGCACAAATCCCTGAGTTCAAGCTCCAGTACAGCATCAAAAAAATAAAAATATAAGAAGTCAAAATTTGACAGTCTACATAAGAAAGGTTAAGGCCAAGGCAGAGGCAAGGGCTAAGAACAGAAGTATTACTTAGCATTCCTAGTAATGAGAGTCCTTTGCAATGTCTTCATGTCACATGACATTCTGATAAAAAAATGAGTGCACAAAAATGAAGTAATTAGTAATTATAGGAGGAGGTGCATATATATTATTCGCTTAATTTAAGATAAATTTGAGAGGAGTTTGGGGAAGATTTAGACTTCAGATGAAAAATATGTTGAAGAGAAGCCATTAGAAATGTGTTTAACTATGTAACCGATAGTATCTTCCAATTTTAGACAATTTAATTAGGTATAATCAATTCATTTCACTTCCTCGTTGTCTTAGCTGGCCCACCTGTCTTCCACATTGCCTAAAAGGTGCTTGAATTAGAAAACAAGCACATACTTCTTTTACTGGTGTCCTGGGTAAATGTGTTTGGGAGTTGTGTCACTGTAGCATCCTGCTGTTAGTAGTAACTCTATCTCTTTCTATTGCACAGGAGGACCGGGTACAACCACAGTAGATACAGTGAGAAGAACAAATAGATAAGAGCTCCGTGGGAAAGCAGGACATGAGCTGTTCTTGCTGCGGACGTAGGAACACAGCCCTATTCATTTCTTTCTGGGAGGGGAGTGTCCAGGACACTCTGGGCAGAGATACCTCAGGAGCACAAGGACAGCCAAAAACTTAACTTTCAAAAGGGATGCTTCAGTCAAGCCAATGAAAAATGACAAGGTTCTTTACAGGTCTTGACCCTCCCTTTTCCTCTAGCCCTGTCTATATTTCCCAATCCTTATTTGCTAGAGAACTCTGTGTATGGGTTATTGGTTAATACATATCCCCCTAATACATATCCCATTGTGAAACTATAGATTAATCTGTTTCAACAAAGACTCCCAAAAATGCAATGGCTTAATCCAGACACAAGTTTACTTCCGGTTCAGGTTTAAATCAGGTGATGGCCTAAGCAGGGTCAGACACACGGGCCCTTCTATATTGTTCCTCTGCCACCTTCAGCTCACATTTCCATCTCATGGTTGCTGCTGCAGATCTCAGCATCAAGTAATATAAATGATGAGAAATACTTCTTTTTATAGCCTATCCAAGCAAAATACCTCTGGGGTCAAGAAAGAGAGTTTCCAATGAATGTAATATACCACAAGCTTACTACAGGGTACATGAACCATCAAAATCCTGCAATAAGAGTAACTCCGGCCATCCTTCCTATATCATACACCTATGGCAGCCAAACTAAAGATGAAAAACTGGAAGCTGGTAATCTTAGTTAAGATTACACTTCAGAAGGCTAAGATCTAAAGATCATAGTTTGAAGCCAGCCCAGGCAAGAAAATCTGTGAGACTGATCTCCAGTTAATGACCAAGAAGCCAGATCTGGAACTATGGCTCAAATGGTAGAGCACTAGCCTTGAGTACAAAAGTCAAAGGACAGTGCCCAGGCCGCAAGTTCAAACCCCAGGACTGATACACACACAAAAAATCAAGAAGGAATACTTAATATCTCTAAGGAAAAAAAAAGTTTAGTGGAAGTAAAGAAAATAGGGTAGCAGAACTTGTGTTTTGGCTGAGAGCCTTTTTCTTGTGAGGCAGGCTCTCTATCGCTTAAGCCAAGCCCCAAGCCCAGGAGTAGAGTTTAAAGAATGGAGATAATAGAAACTTCAATGTCCCTCTCATTTCTACTGTACAAATCTCCAGAATATGATATTTTCACCACTTGGGCATCATATTTCAGTATAGCAATGGCTTAAATTCTTCAAGGGCTGAACTAAATATGCTACTTTCTAGGAATACAAAAGAGTTAAACCAGCACAACTATGTTTATTGCAGCATTATTTACCATAGCTAAGATATGGAACCAACCCAGATGCCCCTCAGTAGATGAATGGATCAAGAAAATGTGGTATATATACACAATGGAATTCTATGCCTCCATCAGAAAGAATGTCATTGCCCCATTTGTTAGGAAATGGAAAGACTTGGAAAAAATTATATTAAGTGAAGTAAGCCAGGCCCAAAGAAACATAGGTCCCATGGTTTCCCTTATTTGCAATAACTAGTATATATATGAGTCAAGCAGAAACGGTCAGATAAGTTGATGTTAGGCGAAATGAACCCCAATATAAGGACTCAAATGTTTTATTTTCTTTCTTGCTATTGTTTCTAAGATATTTATAAGATGATTTCTTGGTTGCTTTGTATGTCCCTCCCCCATGGTATAACTCTTGTTTTCACTGTATTTGAGGTTGGTATAATTTGTAGAGGGGAAGGGAAAAAAACAAATTGTTTAAATAGGGATACAGGCGGACCCATTGCAACAATGAGATGTACAAGACGTTATGTCAAAACACAAACTTTACAACTTTGGCGTGGGAGAGGGGGTGGCGGGGGGCAGGGGAAGAAGGAAGATGGGAAGAGATGGTAAGGAGAAATAGGAGGAGGCAACAATGCTTCATAAGAAATGTTCTCATTATCTTGCTCATGTAATTGTAACCCCTCTATATGGTATTTTCACAATAAAAAAAAATAAAAGAGTTAAACCAGATCTTACAACAATATCCAGCTAACAGGTTGTGACACTCCTCTTACAAGATTTTACCCAGTTGCTATGAAAAGGAATAGATTTGACTGATGGCACTCTATTTTCAGAAGACATAATTACTTCTACATTTACTACTTGCTTTATTAAAGCTATGCTACTGACACCCAAACTTAGCACATTTTGCTGATTTTGTTACATGCTAATAATAATTAATTGGCTTATTTTGTTTTGCTAATACTTATAAAACATACCACACACATATATAATACTTGGTCTTATTCCTTCTTTAACCCTAAACAAAAAAATAAATTTAAAAGTAAAATCAAGCTTTTTAAGAGAATCCAGGCAATGTACACACACATACACACAGACACATACATAAACACATGTATATATGTGTATGTGTGTACATATATATAATTCTCTCTTGTAAATATGATCCTATATTATTATTCCTATGACTCCTATATAAAGTACCTATCTGCTTATATTAGTTTTAAATAAATGAACATTCTAGATATTACAATGACTGCAAGATTTTTTTCATATTGTTGACTACTCAGGTGGTTTGAAGATTCCATTGCTACACAGAAGTACAGTAGTCTATAGATCATTCTAGTAACCTAGAGGTTTTGAAGACACTCTACACACAAAACCAAACAAAGGATGGCTCTGCCATTTCCCATTCCAGACAGCATTACATTATCAGTTCTTATGTAAGGGCAGAAGTGATAACATATCCATAATATTATCTATGTCTCTTATCTCCCCAAACCCAAAGATTGGATATTTGTTTGGACTAGAAGGGGAAAAAAGATGAGAAAGACAACTCACATAAATCCAACTATCCAGACGCATCCTAGGAGATTACAGACACCAATGCCTGGGAGTATTCTAGTCAACTAGAAGGCCTTCTTATCATGGAATGGATACTCTGAATATAATCCAGAGAGCCCTGGACTACTGTCTGTGTCCATGAAAGGAGTTTCTGGAGAAAACAATTAGGATCTGCTCAGCTCAGTCCTTTGATATAGAACGCCCTGAGCACTCGCTGGCGGATCTGCCGAGTCTTTACCCCGTAGACAAGAGGATTGAGGGCAGGTGGCACCAGGAGATACAGTGTGGCCAGAAGAACATGGACATGATGGGGGACATGATGGCCAAAGCGGTGAGTGAGGAAGGAGAACATTCCGGGGACATAGAAGATCAGGATAACACACACATGAGAGCCACATGTGCTAAAGGCCTTCACTCGGGCCTCAGCCCCTGGAACCTTCAGCACTGCCTGTAGGATGAGGGCATAGGAAATTCCAATGGCTAGCACATCGAGACCAACCACAAACAAGGCCACTGAAAGCCCATAAGCTCGGTTCACCGTGGTCTCTGAACAGGCAAGTTTGACCACAGCCATGTGTTCACAGTAGGCATGGCCAATGACAGTGGTCTGGCAGAAAACAAGGCGCTGCAACAGGATGGGGAAAGGGATGAGAAGGAGCACACCCCGCACTAGGACCGCCATTCCGATGCGCCCTATGATCCCTGCATGGAGGATGGTGGAATGGTGCAGAGGGTGGCAAATGGCTACATAGCGATCCAGAGCCATGGCCACCAGGACACCGGATTCCATGGAGGAGAAGGCATGAATGAAGAACATCTGAATCAAGCAGACAATGTACCCAATCTCATGAGCATGCGCCAGAAGCACCGCAAGGGCTTTGGGTGCTGTGGAGGAGGCCAGAACCAGGTCAATGGCAGCCAGCATGGTCAAAAAGATGTACATGGGTTGATGCAAGGATGAGTCATTCCAGATAATGAAGATAATACTAACATTGCCCACTAGAGCAAGGAAGTAAAGGACACCCAAGGGCAAGGCTATCCAGTGCTGACTTTCCTCTAAACCTGGAATACCTACTAAGAAAAAACAAGGCTGGGGTAGCCTCCAGCTAGAATTGCTGAGGGCCATGAGCAACAGCTTAGACAGGAAAGAGGGAAAAGAAATCAGCTGCATGATCTGTCCATTCTTGATACATTCTCATGTTGTCCAAATAGGGCTACCATCTTCATCAGAAGAAACAAGTGACTTAAACTGTAACACAGAAGAATAAAGTCAGATATAAAGAAGACAAAATTCTCCTCTTTGGAGATATTTATGCACAAGGTCTTTCTTTTTAATATATATTTTTATTGTAAAGATACTGTACAGAGGGGTTACAGTTACATGAGTAAGGGAATGAGAACATTTCCTATCAAGCATTGTTACCCCCTCCTTTGTTTTTCCCCCACCATCCCTTCCCTCCCAACCGCCCCAACTCATCCCTACCCCCAAAAGTTGTAAAGTTCCTTTTTTAAAGTGTCTTGTACATCTCATTGTTACAATGGGTCATCCTGTATCTTTATTTCAGCATTTTGTATTTCCCTTCCCCTCCCCAAATTAGAAAAATGTATATACAAGACGCAGGGAGCCAGAACCAAATACAGTGAAAACAGGGGTTAGACCATGGGGGAATAACATACAAGAAAAACAAAAAAAAATCATATAGTACATTATAAGTACATTAAAAACAACAGCAACAAAGATAAAGCCTCTTGTGTCCCTATCTTGGGTAAAAATTTCTCTTCATAACAGTAAGATTTCAATCTGAGGAACCAAGCAATGGTGCTTGTGTTTGTGAAGTCCAAAGCACATGTTTCAAAGCAATAGGAATTAACTCATCAAATAGTGCTCAGGACAGCATGGCATCAGAAATACAATGTGTGCATTTACAGATTCATAATAAGCAGGGTCATGAGATCTAGGTTTTAGTATCAAAAGGAACACAAAGGTTTTTGTTGTCACATTACCTTAATGCTCTGATCATTTCAGTAATGGATTCACTTCTCACATGGGTGTTTTATTAATCTGATGGTCAAAAATATTTAGACAAAGTGACATATTAAAATGTTTGGCAGTTGTAACCTATTAAGTGTTTTTAGACAGAAAACATCAGGTTTTATTTTTGTTTTTGACATTTCTGACTGTAAGCACAATAAATAGGGCCTACTTTGAAACTGGCCTTTTACTTGCCCACTTTTCTGAAGAATTATTTTTCCCCATGTGCCTGGAATTTAATCAATAATGACTGAAGAAAAAGTGTGTTAAGAACAGATTGTAAAAGGCTAATTTCTGGCTTTCTTTTATATTTCTTTAAAAAAAACCTACTATTTGGGGAAGACTGTTGGACTGCCCAAGGGCCCCATGGTAATATCTCACCAATCGATCTAACTTTCATATTAGAGAGTAAAGGTTAGGGTACTCATCAGAAAAAGTAATAGCTAAGTCTATCAATTATTATATTCAGGCTTTCCTTTGCTTTAGTCTTCATGATAGCCCTATGTTTTTATATAATATGTTTTTATATAATATCATTATAATATCTTTCACATATCTGAGTCAGCTAAGTCAATTTTATCTTAGAAAGAAGAGTAAATGCATGCTTGTCTTAGGAGAGATGATTAAATGGTGCCACTTTAGAACTGTCAATATTTTAGAACTGTCAATTTAAAAGAATTCTCTTTATTGATACTCTGGATGTCAATGAACATTGCAAGTACTGTTACTTTTGAACCTAGCCTCTCTTAGTTTCCAAGATATAGCTGTTCATCCTGTACTACTACCTGCCATCTTTGCCATCTCATTATAAGTTAATTCCAGGTACTCATATTCTCTTCTCTTCTTATTCTATCCATTATCTCTGAATTGATTTGGTCCAATCCCATGGTTTCAACTATTTGCACACTTTCATTGATTCTGAACTTATCTTTGGGGCCAAGTATCTCTCTGAAAAACAAGTCAATTTTCCTATTTGTTTCTTTAACACATACCACACACTCAATATATTCAAGACTGGATAACCTGACATACCCTTTCAAATCTTCTTATCTACTTTTTGTCAGTATTTCTGTGAGTTACCCTCCCAGCTTGAACTAGGAACTTAGTAACTGTCATTACTTATTCTTATACATCCTATCCTTCATCAGTTCCTGTTGACTTTTTAAAATTTCTCACATAGCCACTTCATTCTCTCAAGCTTCCCCACCCCCCAGATTCACAAGCTTACAGCATACTCCAGTTGCTCTTATTTGGACTACTTCCTTTTATCTCTTTGCCTATGCTGGAAGCCCCTTCCAAATCCACCTTCAGATCACAGGTTCTTCCTAACACACAAATGTCCTTTTGTCTCCATCATTTTACAATCCTTCCATAAATTTTCAATGCATAGAAGAAAAATCATACTTTTAGCATGGGGTTTTCAAAGACTATCTTTGTGTGTTTCTTTCATCTCAAGACTAAAATATTTCCACATATATGTTTTGTTTTACCATTGCAAACTCCTCAGAATGACATGACTAAAGTATCCTGTTTTACAAACAACTATGTGTTCCTTTTCTTCCTCTTTTGTGTAAATTGATCCCTCTCATTCATCAAATTTTGGAGTCCACTCTAAATTTCTTCTTCCGTTTTAACACTAATTATGCTGAGAATTCTATTTTATGATAATCCTTAACTTTTGAATTTCTACTACTCTAGCTTTTCAGTGTCTTAATGCTTTGATTCAAGAGATAAGAGCATATCTCATTAAAGTTGATTACGAAAAGTTAGCATGGTATACTTTTCACAATATATATGAGATATTATAAAGAGAGCTTTGGAAGTAGACAGACAGGTTTAAATTCTACCCATTTCCTGTTCTAGGAGGAAAACTTTAGCAGGCTACTTATACTCTTTAAGCCTGATTTTTTCCTATAATAATGGAATAAGTTGTATCTGCTGGGCACTGGTGGCTCATACCTATAATCCTAGCTACTCAGGAGGCTGAGATTCAAAGGGTCAAAGCCAGCCCAAGCAGAAAAGTCCATGAGATTCAAATTCCAAAAATAACCAGCAAAAAAGATGGACGGGAGATCTGACTCAAGTAGAAAAGCAAGCCAAGCAATAATATCAATCATGTTATAAATGGTAATTATGTATGCAAATCTGTATTTATAGGTTATCCTCTAAATTATGCTTACCTTTACTATTAACATTAATAGAAGATAACTAAATAAGAGATAATACATATGTTTCTTTAACCTCTGTGACTGTCCTGTGTTTCTACTTTTTGATATATCTGACTCATATAATATTATGTAGGGATACATTGACCCATTGCAACAGCAAGAAATACAACACAGTATGTTGAAAGATGAACTTTGCAATTTAGGCTGAGGAAGTGGGAGGGAAGGGATGGTAGGGGAAAAACAAAGGAGGAGGCAACAATGCTGGATGAGAAATGTACTCATTACCTTGATCATGTAACTGTAACCCCTCTGTACAGTATTTTCACAATAAAAAACTTAATTAAAAAAATTATGATAACTCAGTGCCTGACATCACTCTGTTAATATCCCCCAAGTACGAACACATAGGTGCTTCATTTAATCTTACTCATGTAATTCATCCCTTGAGCATTAAAACAAAAAATTAGATACTGGATATATTTGTGCCTGTGTGTTTGTCTTCTTTTTCTGGTCCTGGGGCTTGAACTCAGGGCATGGGCACTGTCCCTGGGCCTCTCTGTGCTCAAGGCTAGTACTCTACCTCTTGAGCCACAGTGCCACTTCCAGCTTTTTTGAGTAGTTTATTGGAGATTAAAGTCTTACAGTGACTTTTCTGCCCAGGTTGGCTTCAAACCTCAGTCTTCTGAGTAGCTAGGAGTTCAGGTATAAGACCAGCATGTGTGTTTGTCTTTAAAGACAGATATGTTCAGAAGCAGCATTGTTCTGTACTAGAGGATGTACTTGTACAAAGGTAGTCAAAATTTACTCAGTTCTTGTGGATGACTTGCATATAGATCACTCTATGTCCTTTTACACAAACAATCAACAATGATTATACTATTGTCCAAAAACTCTGAATATCACAACTATCAAATCTGAAATGGCTGGTGGGCATATATCTTCCAGCCTTTGTTTCTTTTCCCCTAGAGCTTATTTAAAATACCATTGATATTTCTACTGAGAGTTCCAGGAGACTTTATAATCTTAACAACAACAACAATTAAAACAACAACATAAAATCAACTTTAAGTGTTCAACTTTCTACATCGTGAGAAAACTGATCTTCCTTAGTTAGCTGCTACAAGATTCAGCCCATTTCCTGGGCTGAAGTCAGAGGGCAGCTATACATTTATGGAAGGTGCCCATGGCTTTACAAGGAGCAGCATCAGTGGAGCTCTTGGGTTGAAGTCCAACAACCTTAAGTGAAGAAGAAAAACAGAGTCACTTGTTTCTAAGTGTTTGTGGCTTATGAGTTTTAGACTAAAAGCCTAGAGCTGCATGTTAAATACTAGTTATAGAAGAAACAAGGCATGCCTCTGTGATCCTTAGAGGAAAAGCACAAGGGACTTTATTCTCAGGAACCTAAAATGTGAAGATGTATTTAATTCTCTGTCCTTGAAGCAGAGAACAATTTAGCATAGACCATATGCTGCTCAACACCTAGCTATCCATAAAGAGGCAGCCTGAGTCTGTCATGAAATTGTACTTCAGTTCTGTACAGCAATAAGACGTGTTTCCTTTTCTTCCATATCATAATCACTGTACTGATTTCCTTGCAGTATAAAACCAATCAGTACTTCAGTCCTTGAAGGGTAAGATTTATACCTTACTTATTGGCCAAAGTTCCAGGGAGACCTCTAAAAGTGCCTGAAATCTGGTTGATAGTACTGTTGGCTAAACAAATAAGCTAACATATGAATAACCAAAAAATGAATAAACAATATATGAGTGGCATAAAGGAACTAGGAATTGTAAGTACTTGACATAGTAGAAACTGAACTTTAGGGATAGAAATGACATAACACACAGGGAATTTCTGTTGAGATGGTCCTGAATGAACCTCTATGCACCTCATGGTACAGTGGGCTCCGTTGAATCTTCCTATCACAGAGGCTGAACTGAATCTTAGATGTGCTTCAGAAATGATGCAGGGCGTCTTACAGTTACCAGAGGACACTGCTGTATTGCCTCTACTGGGTGGAAGGGGTTCAGTGTGGGCTATGATCTGACTGGGTCTCCTTTATTTTCTTCTTCACAGTGGTATAGACTCAATGAAAGTAAATGGGAAAAAGTCAAGAACATATTTTCTTTCGTTTTTTCCCCCTTTGGCTTACCCCCTTTTGTCACTGTTTTTTTTTTTTCGGTACCTTTTGTCTTGTATATAAGTTTATCTGACTTGGGGATGGGACAGGGAATCACAGACATGGAGAGACAAAGGACCAAGGGGGAACCAATGCAACAGTGACACTCACAAGACACTGTTGGAAATTAACTTTATAACTTGTGGGGTAGGGGAGTCAGGGGGGAGGGAAAGTGCTGAAAACGAGGGATGGGGTAGCAATGTTCAATAAAAATTGTACTCATTTCCTTACTTATATAACTGTAACCCCTCTGTACATCACCTTTACAATAAGAAAAGTCAATAACATAGCCAGAGAGATAGTAGGGAGGGCATGGGATAATACCAAATGAGATAGAAAGAATAAAAGTTGAGCATTGAGAAGGAGAACTCCAGATAGTAAATCTGAGACACACAAATAATCAGTACAGTAGTCTGACAGGGCACTATTTGTGTCTTTGCATTGTTTTCAAGCATACGGCCTTTAAAAATCTCAAGTCTGCATTGAAAAAGATTCAACAACATAGACAAAGAAAAAATTCCCAGACTCAGAAAGGTTCCAAAACAGCCCTTCTGCCCAGCAACTCGGCCTCCCCAGTGCACAGTTCAATCTCCAGGAGAACTTTCTGCCCTAGGCTGGGAGCAGCCATGATGAGATCGTTTTCTTTAATTCAGAATGCCTGTAGCACAGTCTCTAAATGTAGAGAAGGAAATTAAACACATAACTCAAGTTCTTTGCAGCTAAAGTTTCCCCAAGATACGAAACCCAAGTAGTGGCTCTGGTAACTTAGACCAAAGGAGTAAGTCTTCAGGTGCTAGGAAAGACTGTGAGGATCTCTTCATTAGAACAGGCTGAATATCCCTGTGATGCCTCAGGCTGGTCATGAAAGAGCCATGAGACTGGTCCCTGTCTCTAAACTCAAGCGATTAAATTGCCACAATGTGCCTTCCTCTAGTTCACTGTATCCTTGATTCTCCCTTGACAGTGCCCAAGTTAGAACTGGAGACAGTAGCTCTTCAAACACAGGGAGAGATTAACTTTTAACTATTAAAAGGTGTTAACCTAGACCATTGCTACACTAACCAAGTCAAGAAATAGTCCCTGTTCACAGTTACCAAAACTGTGAGGAGAAAAACCAAAAAAATCAGGTATTAATAGACTTCCTACAAGAGTAAATCCCAAACCTGACTACTCTCCACATATGAAGTCCTGTGCACCGTCTCATGGCTGGTTCTGAACATCCTGACATGTTCCCAAAGCAAGCATGGTGACTGTGAGTGGATACTGGGAAGGAAGGATGTTATTACCAACTATCAGGTCCCCGAGGACTCACAGACACATCTGGACAAAGCCAAATTAGACTCCACAGAGATGGGTGCTTAGACAATGATGCAGAGCAAGTAAAGGTACCTTCACCTAACCAAGTAGCTCACCATTACCCTATGCTGTCACCCCAACCCTGTACATCCTGGCTACTCGGCTAGGAATCCTCATGCTTTATGAGCTAGGAAATCTAAAATCAGTCTAGAACTCAGACTTCTCATTCACACAGAACAATCTTACATGTAAATCCAGGAAATTCTTTAGTGGAGAGCTGTTGCTAAATGTTTGTGTCTTCGGATGCTGAAAGTTTTGGCTATTAAAAGCTCATAACTGAGTGATTTCCATGCCAAAAAAGGATTGTCTCATCCAAAGTTACTTTTCCTTCTCTGGTCCAGCTCACATTCAATGACTAGAGATGTAAGGTTACAAGGATTCCATTTCAAACCCTATTGGAGAGACATCTCAGATCAGTAAATCCTACTAAGTTAGCTGAAGTATGTGAGAAGACATCATAATTTAACTTGTTCCTCTACTCATCCTGCTTTTCACTCCTTGAATGTCACTGTCTCTCTATATATTTCACATTGAACTCCTTGCACGTTAGCCTCTGCTTCTGAATGTAGTTTGGGAGAGCCCAGTTTAAAACAAATGCTGCCTGCTTTGGACTGAGACACATTCAACCCGTTGCAGAGCAAGTATGGAATAAATAGGAATTCTAATGCAGCCCATGCTAGGAAATTCCCAATGAGAACCTTCACCTATCTAATCTCCCCATCACAAAGAAGACCTTCCCTTTGGTTCCATCTCTGAATGAAACACTTGCCACTCCACATAGTGGTTCTTTGGGAACAATGTTTTAGGAACACAGTCCTGGTGTTGTCAATAATTTTTAAGTCACAGCTAGTGAAAAATCCTCTTTATTCAGTTATTTCATAAATGCAGATGGATTCTTATTTTAAAAAGTCAGCTGATAGGAGAGAAAACATACCACCATTGTCAGCCATCAGCTTTTCAAGATCAGCCTGGACTAAAAAAAAATTTCAGAAATCCCAAATTCTGGGAATTGCATCCAGTGGCAGTATGTGGAGGAAGGTTAATAGATGGGTCATGTTAGTCTGACTTGAGAACATACTAAGGGGCAACATTTCCTCTAGGGCTCCATAGCAGGTTGGCTGAGGATGTGAACAGCTGTGTCTTAGTTTAATTTCTCCCTATAACCAGTCTTTCTTCCTCTACTTTTTAGCCCAGGTTTTGATCCTAATATACTTTATACACTACACACTGTCATATTTTCTTCTTCCAGTGAGCCTAGTGCACATCGTGGCATTATTACCTTTTGCACTATCAAGGAATGCAAGGCTTCAGTGCATTGAAAAGGCCACGGTGCGTTCATTTTTGCACCTGTAACAAACACCTGAAAGAATGAAAGATTTATTATGGGTCACTGTTTTAGAAGTTCCAGTCCATGGACAGCTGATTCTGTTTTGTTTTGTATTTTTGTTTTGGTAGGAGGTTCTGTGGTGAATCAGAACATCATGGCAGCACTCTATGATAGAACACAATTACTTACCTCATAGAAGCCACGAAGCAGAGAGAGAGAGAAGGGGCCGGGGGGGTGGCTAGGACATACAACAGTTACCTACCTTCTCTAGCTGAGATCTGCCTCCTAATTTCCATCGTCTCACATGAATACTGTCAACCATTGAGGAACAAGCCTTCACCATCTGGGTCTTGGAGAAATTTGCATATTTAAATGATAACATTCCACTCTTTTTTGCCCATTTCATAACACAAAATGTATTTAGCCCATCTCCAAGAGTCCCCAGTCTTAGTAGTGTCAACATTGCTCAAAAGTTCAAATCCAAAGCAAACTAATAGCTGTGAACCCTTGTAATATCAAAAACAAGTTACATACTTCCATGCTGCAACACCATGTGGTGTTCATTCATTCCCCGGCCAAAAGGGGATAATGAAGGCATAGAAAGGAAAGATGAGATCGACGCAAGACTGAAACCTAGAAAAGCAAACATTATATCTTATAGTTCCCTGTCTAGTAACTGGGGCATATGGTGTGAAATGATCCCAAATACATTGGGTAGCCTGCCATGGTGGCCATGCAGCTTGCAGGCCAAATGGCCTCTCTCTTTGGATAGCTCCTCTGCTGAGGACAGGAAGGGAGGTTCTTGACAAAGATTTCATTTTCCCAGCATCTCTAATTTCTTGGGGCCTCACCTGTAGCTTGTAACTTCATTCTTACAGCTTCATACATTGCCTTCTCAAGGAGTGTCCTTAGGATACTCAAAACTGCTATGAATTTCTGGCTTCTCAGGCCTTCCTTTGAAATGTGGATAGAAACCTCTATTACCCTTGGCACCTGGAGTCACTGAGGTTGAACAGAAGGGCTGTTATAGAACCTTTCAGAGTCCGAATATTGTTCTTTTCCCCAAGCTTTTTCTCTGTTTGTGAATCATTCTCAAAACTGAATCAATACTTTAAAGGCTAGACCATCAAAGAATAGCCCAAAGACCAGGAAGGAAAACAGCATCCTGCTAAGTATCACTTGATTATCTGTGGGTCTTATATGTATATTCTGGAGTGTTGCTTCTCAGTAATTGACTTCTGGTATCTTCCCTCATTTGGTCATTATTGTGGACCTATTTTGTGCCCACTTGGTTATTTATTTCTTTGCTCTTATTTTGTTGTTGTTGTTCCCAATTTCATGGAGTCCAGCAGTGGTAAGAAGGAAATTAAGGAGACATAGTCATGTCACAGTCTGAAAAGGAGCTTCTCTGCCTACTAAAGGCAGTGGAAGATGTGACTGCTAAGAAAGACTAAGACATGGTCTAAATCTAACTGTCCATCATCCTATAAGAATGGGTAGGAAGGGACTAAGCAAAGATACTGATACATGTTAGGAAAGCAAATTCAGGGAACTCTAGAGGGGGGTTCAACAATACATCTCTGGAATGTGTAGGCAGGACAAGAATCTTTGGAGATGTAAGTATCAGGACTATGAAAAGTCACTGTCCAATGGATGGATCATTCACAGGCCTCCAACAAGCATTGTGAATGGCCAAATAAATAGACTTGGATCACATTGTTATTTAATGAAAGAGAACATTATGAAAGGACATTAACTAGGAATGGTAGAGGTTAATATACATAGACATCACGAATTTCAAAGAGGTGCCAGTCTGTACTTGCTTATTTATTTGCTTGTGTGTTTTCACTTCAAGAAAGAGCTGAAAATTATAGTTGGAAACAGCCTAATGGGACAGAAAACATATAACAAAACAAATGGCCCTCACTTACTAGGAAGTTAAAATGACCAACAGAAATAAAATAGAAATGATGGTGACATTGAATTTGTTTGCATGTGGAAGATATTAAATGAGAGAGAATATGTGCAATCTACTTAAGTCAAGGAATTAAGGTACCATGAAATAAGAGCTAAACACACAGAAGTTGCCCTTACCAACAAGATTTTTTTTCACATATACAACATGTTCAGGATAGGATTGTACAAATTACTTTGCCTAAAGCACTTAGAGACTTTTAAGTCCATTATAGGTGACCATCACTCAATCGTCCAACCTAGGTGAAGATTTCTGGGCAATCATGTGGCTGCTCCTCTCCTTCTGATCATTATTTCACTCCATCCTATGCAGCAGGACAAGGACAGGATAGCTTCCACTTTGTCTCCTTTATTTGAAGAGCCATCTTCTGTTTTATTAGCTTGCGTTAGTTTTATAGATGTGGGTTTCAGTGTTACATATCCACACATCTGGACACTGAATTCTGATCACTCTCACTCGCTCTATCACACTCTCTAGCCCCTTCCTTCTAAAAAACATTATCCCCCAACAATGAATCTTTGCTTCCTTTTCATAATTGGAAATAATCTTTTTCAACAGTATTTAACTGCCTTTAGGCTCCCTGTCAGCCCCACACCTTCTTACTTCCCTCCCATCTTCAGAGTCTATTTCTCTCCTCCCAACTCATCACTGCAGAGCTGTCTCCTTATGAACAATATTGAACATTAATATTTAACAGCTGAAAATGGAATCTTAGTATATGGAATAAAGTAGAAGCCATTTAGAAAATAAGATCTGAGGCAGAGTCTCCATGGAGACACAGAAGCCACTGATGAAGAAATGTGCTTGTGAAAAAAACAGGCCATAAATGTAAAGATATTTATTTATTAATTAAACATTTGTTGAAAGTATATTACGTGCCATGACTTATGCTAAGAATATAGAGGAAATGATTGTCTACTAGGGGTTTATTGTCTACTATAGTTGGAGGTTATATATCTAATCAAATATACAAAAATATATATAATTGCAATTGGAGCAGCGTACAAGTACATGTGACATTGCTAGAAATCTGCAGGGTGATAGTGTTTAAGCTATGGTTAGAGATGAGCAGAAGTGGTAAATATAAAGAAATAGAGTTACAATCCCAGGACAAGGGGTGCACATAACCCTGATTTCAAGAATATGGGAGAAATTAAGAGCATACTGCAAATACAGAGAAGTGAATGTCAGCGGTCAGAACTAGGGGGAAAATTGACAAGTACAAAAAGAAAAAGAATTTTTTGTGGGCAATGACCTTGGGAATATGATTAACCTGAGTCTCTGCTCTTGAAATGAAAAAGAAATGAAAGAATACTTGTCATTGTTTTCATGGATCAAAAGTATATAATACTGTAGGTGTCAGCAAGAGTCCTTTATCTCAAAAATAGAAAGAATACAAACTATAAAGAAAGTAAACTTTCATATGTAATTCTAGTGCCAGACGGTGCATAAATATTTGAAAGGGTTTCTCTCATTAACTTCAACTCTAAACTACCTCCAAAATTAGCTACTTATCTTTCTCTGAATCCAGTTTTTCTGACACATACTTAGCCAATATGTGAGAACCATCGTGGTGGCAGTTCTACAGAAGTCCAAAATGTTCCTGCAGCTTATTCTTGTTCTGAATTCCTAGGTCACTAGAAATTTGGTCTCTCAAAATCTTACTTAACTGATATATTTATATTGTCAACAAATATGTGTTGTAAATCTTTAGAAGAGAAAAAGATAAAAGCATAAAAAAGGAGAACACAAAGGTACAATACCTATGTGTATCTGATCATATTATATATATATATATATATATATATATATATATATATATATATATATATCAAAATGAACTCCAGGAAATGGAAACAAGAGGTTTATTCTTTGTTGTTGTTCTTCTTTTCTTTTCTTTTTGTCTTGTTTGTTCCTTAATATGTCTTTGGAGGTACGGGGTGGATAATATGTTAAAAATGAACTATACATTTTGTGGGTGGGGATGGAAGGGAAAAACTAGGAGAAAGTGAGGGATGAGGTGACATAATCCAAAAGGAAATATTCTCTTTGACTTACATAACTATAACTCTTCTGTACACCTCCTTTATATTAACATTAAAACTTTTTTTCTGTCAGTCATAGGGTCTTGAACTCTGGCCTTGGGTGCTGCCCCTGAGCTCTTTAGCTCAAGGCTAGTACTCTACCACTTTGAGCCACAGGCAACTGCCAGCTTTCTGGTAGTTAACTGGAGATAAGAGCCTCACGGACTTTCCTGCACAGGCTGGCTTTGAACAGCATTCCTCACATCTCAGCCTCCTGAGTAGGTAGGATTACAGATGTGAGCCACCAGCGGCTTGCCCAATAAAACATTTTTAAAGTATAAAAACCTACATGTTTATTCATCCATTGAGGTATTACAGCTTGTCTGAGTCTTTCATCCTAAAATCTAAACATCACAGTAATCAAAAGATATTTCCTAAGTGACAAAAGATATTTTTCAACAGCCTCTCAGAATAACATCGTGAGCTTTCTCTTCCATCTCCCCATCAGGCAAGTAATCTGAGCTGTGAGGTGTCTACCCTATAGGTAAGACCACTTAGACTTGAGGGCCAGTTGATAAAAATTATTCTCAATGAGACTGGTTCCACTTTGGGTGGATAATTGTGAACAGATGCTCCCGGATCTGCTTTGTCTTGACCCCATAGACAATAGGATCCAAAGCAGGAGGGAAGAGCAGGTACAGATTCACAAGGAGAACCTTGGCAGAAGAGGCAGTGGGTGGCCCAAAGCGCTGCATGACGACAGAAAGAAAGCCTGGTCCATAGAAGAAAAGGATGACACAGACATGGGCCGTGCAGGTGCTACTGGCTTTAGCACGTGCCTCAGGTGAGGGAAAATGCAGAACAGTCTTCTCAATCTGTCCATACGAGTAGGCAATAAAGGCCATATCCCCCACGCCAAGAAAGAGTGCCACCGCAAAGGCGTAGAAGCTGTCCACAGCCGTGTCCCCACAGGCCAGCTTCACCACGGCCATATGTTCACAGTATGTATAGGCAATTGTATGTGAGCCACAGAAGGATAACCGCTGGGCCAGAATTGGAAAGAAGAGGGTCAACCCCACACCTCGCAGCACCACCAGGCCTCCAATCTTGCTGACAACCCCAGGGGTGAGGGTGATTGCATAACGGAGTGGATTACAGATGGCCACAAAGCGATCAAAGGCCATGGCCACAAGCACCCCTGACTCCATGGCCGAGAATGAATGAATTAAAAACATCTGAAAAAGACAGAAGTGGAAATGGATGGCTGTAGCACCAAACCAGAAAATAGCCAGCATCTTGGGCAGAGTGGAGAGGGAGAGAACCAGATCGACAAATGAGAGCCTAGCAAGAAATAAAAACATGGGTTGGTGAAGCCTGTGGTCTGTCCAGATGAGGGACATGAGAGCACCATTCCCAGTGAGTGCCAGGAAAAACATGAAGCAAAAGGGAAGTGAGATCCACACGTGGGCTGCAGTCAGTCCTGGAACGCCAGTCAAGAGGTGGGAAGAAATGAGAACTATTGGGAAGAGCCATGTCCTCACCCACACAGAAGAAGAGAGGCCACTGCAAAGAAGAGCAGAAAGGGGAGATTCAGGGACATAGAGACTGAGAACTCTGCATACACAGCCTCACTCGCACCCAAACCACCACTGCACTTGTGTCCAAACTTCTCAGGAAAAAGTCAACAGATTTCATTTTGGTTAATTTTTTAACAAGGTGCGGAGAGAAAGAGAGAGGGGGAGGTGAACATCAGAGTTTTAAAAAATGTATTTAATTTATTTTTATTTTTATCATAAAGGTGATTGCAGAGGGGTTATAGTCACATAAGTCTGGTAATGAGTGCATTTATTTTTGAACAGTATCACCTCTTCCCTCCCTTGCTCCCAGTTTTTCCTCTCCCAGCTCCCCTCCCCCACAAGTTGTATAGTTCATTTTCAACAAAGTGTCCGGTGTCACTGCATTTGAAACATCAGAGTTTTTTGGGGGGGAATTTTATTTTTTTTATTGTGAAAATACTGTACAGAGGGGTGACAATTACATGGGCAAGATAATGAGTACATTTCTTTTTTTTTTTTTTTTTTTGGGTCCGGTCGTGGGGCCTGAATTCTGGGCCTGGGCGCTGTCCCTCAGCTCTTCAGCTCAAGGCTAGTGCTCTACCACTTGAGCCACAGCGCCACTTCCGGCTTTTTTCTTTTTGCTTATGTGGTGCTGAGGAATCGAACCCAGGGCCTCATGCATGCAAGGCAAGCACTCTACCACTGAGCCACCTTCCCAGCCCCATGAGTACATTTCTTATCAACCATTGTAGCCTCCTCCTTTGTTTCCCCTTCTCATCCCTTCCCATCCGCCCACCCTGCCCCCCCCACTCAATCCTCCCTGCTTCCCCCCCCCATCAAAGTTGTAAAGTTCGTTTTCGACATAACTACTTGTACATTTCATTGTTGCAATGGGTCCACCTGTATCCCTATTTAAACGATTTGTTTTTCCCCTTCCCCTCCACAAATTATACCGACATCAACTGTGGGGGAGGGACATACAAAGCAACAAAGAAATAATCTTATAAATATGTCAGAAACAATCACATGAAAGAAAAAAACATTTGAATACATATCTTAGGGTTCATTTCCCTAACATAACCTTATCTGACCTTTTCTGCTTGACTCAGACATATACTAGATATTGCAAATAAGGGAAACCATGGGACCTATGTTTCTTTGGGCCTGGCTTACTTCACTTAATATAATTTTTTCCAAGTCTTTCCATTTCCTAACAAATGGAGCAATGTCATTCTTTCTGAGAAACATCAGAGTTTTTAAATGACCAAGAAACTTTGCTGGAGCCCGGCTGTCAGTTGTAACCTTAAGCAAAGTATCTAGCCATACCAATATCTATGTCATTTTGAAAAATTGTATGAAATATAACATATAAAAGTTAATGTCAAATGTTAAGACTATTATCATCATTATTTTCATTCTATCTTATGTAATAAGTGATGGACTTGGGAGCTGTCTGACAGAGAATAATAGAGGCTTACAAAATTTAGAGATAGGCCAGGTGCCGGTGGCTCATATCTGTAATCCTAGCTACTCAGGAGGCTGATCTGAGGATCATGGTTCAAAGCCAGTCCAGGCAGAAAAGTCTGTGAGACTCCTACCTCCAATAAACCATTAGAAAGCTGGAAGTGACACTGTGGCTCAAGTGGTAGAGCGCTAGCCTTGAGCTGAAGAGCACAGAGATAGCACCCAGGCCCAGAGTTCAAACCCCACGACCGACAAAAATAAAATAAAATAAATAAAAATTTAGAGATAACCAGCACTTCATGGGCAGATGAGCTGGATCAATCCAATCAAAGATATTACCCCCTCTCCCACAATGCTGCTTTCTTTCTTCCCAATAACACTTTGTTCTCTGGAACTCCAATGTGTGATTTTAGGAGGGTCAGAGGAAGAGTCAAGAATTGTGCAACCACTAGATCTAAAACACATTGGAATATAATAAATTATACAGGTCTCTAGGCACTCATACACATTGAAACCATAGGAGAATACTCTTAGAAGAGGAACAGAAAGGTACAATGCCTATCTATGGTTGAGCATACAAAATAATACCTATTGAAATGAACTCTGGGAAAAGAAAACAAGAGGGATTTTTCTTTTCTTTTTGATGTTTTTGTTTTCTTCTCTTTTGTCTAGTTTGTTCATTTGTTATCTCTCTTTGAGAGTATAAGGGGGCACAGAAAATGGAGTGACAAAGGGTAAACAAATGTACCAATGGTACTCACTGGACACTATGTTGAAAATGAATGATACAACTTGTGGGTGGGATGGAAGGGAAAAACTGGGAGAGAGTTGGGGAAATGGTGACATTGTCCAAAAGAAAATGTCCACTTTGCCTGACTTATGTAACTATAACCCCTCTGTTTTTAGCATTTTCAAATAAAAATAGCTTTTATAAAAGGAATTGTGTGACCACGCTAGAAGGCAGTTTGGATGTTCCTCAAAACATAGAACTCCCCTTTGACTCAATCATACCACTCTCCATTATCTACCCAGAACATTACAAGTTAGGGTACCACAAAGGCACTTGTACATTCATGTTCATTGCTGTACTATTTATAATAGCCAACTTATAGAAACAGCTCAGATGTCCTACAATAGATGAGTGGATCCAAAAAATGTGGTATTTTTATGCATGGAATTTTATTCATCCATTAGAAAGAATAAGATTATGTCATTTGCAGGGAAATGAATGGACCTAGAACAAATCATAGTAAGTGAGGTAAGTCAAGCTCAGAAAGACAAATGGCATGTTTTCTCTCATATGCAGAAGCTAGATGAAGTGGGAAGGGTGGAAAATGAAGGCAAGAATGTGTTGTATATACCACAGAAATGAGAAAAAATAAGGGAAGGGGTGGATCAAGGGAGGTGAAGATGTTGAAGGGATGACACAGGTCACGATGCATTGAATATATCAACTGCTTTGTTAAATGGTAAAATTCAACATATAACCTAAATATGAAGAAAAGTGATGAAATGGCTGAGAATGTTGAAAGGGACAACAATGATCAAGACATACTGTATTCCTAAAGTGCTTTGTTGAATGGTAACTCCTGTGTACAGCTACTTAATGATAGTAAAAATAATCAAAAATAAAATAAAATACACCAGAGCATAAGACTCTAGGCATTCACACAAAAACAGTGAAACTAAAGGAAGATAATATTAGGGAATGAACTCGAAGGCATAACACCTCTGAACATTTAAAATACTATTTATTGAAACAAATTCTAAGAAATTCAAACCTTTGGGGGGTTTTGTTGTTCATGGCAGTAGTGGTGTTTGTTTTTATGTTTTGTTTCTTGCTTTGGTTTGGTTTGGTGTTTTTTCTGTCTTGATGATGCAGAAATGGAGGAGGGAGACATGAACAAATGCAACCATGGGACTCAGTCAATGTTATGTGGAAAATGAACTGTGCAACTTGTAGACAGGGATGGGAAGGCAAAGAAAGGGATGAAAATGTCCAAAAAGAAACGTACTTATAAGCTGGGCACTGGTGGCTCATGCCTATAATCCTAGCTACTCAAAAGGTTAAGATTTGAGAATTACAGGTCAGAGCCAGCCCAGGCAGGAAAGTCCAAGAGACTCTTATCTCCAGCTAACCACCAGAAAACTGGAAGTGGAGCTGTGGCTCAAAGTGGTAGAGTGCTAGCCTTAAGCAAAAAAGCCCAGGGAGAGCACCTAGGCCCTGAGTTCAAGCCCCACAGCCAACAAAAAAAAATAAAAGAAAGAAAAAAGGAAAGAAAATGAATGTATTCATTACCTGACTTATGAAACAGTAACCTCTCTATACCTCTGTACAATGCCTTAATAGTAACAATAAAATTACATTTTAAAAAACCCACTAGCATCCAAAATTCATTATGTTCTTGCAAAAGAAAAAAAAAGAACTATAATTGTGACCCTGATCACTTGGCATCTGTCTCAAATTATCCTCAAAACTACCCATCCATCAGCCTCTATCTTCAGAACACTGTAAGAAATAATTGTATCTGATGTCTCAACTATCCCCTCAGGACTCAGAAAATTACTCTTAGTACATTCTTGTGCTCAAAGGAATCTAACTCAGAAAGCTCAAGTATATCTATAGAAGGATCAATAGAAAGATAGAGAGATGGAGATAGACAGACAGACAGACAGACAGACAGACAGACAGACAGACAGACAGACAGACAGACAGACAGATAGATAGATAGATAGATAGATAGATAGATAGATAGATAGATAGATAGATAGATAGACTGACCAAGGAAGTAGGTAAAGAAAGGTAATGGGCATAGAGCCAGAGAATTTGAAGACTTGATTCAGAGATGGCTTCATAAGTGTTTTCCTATAACTCACTTTCTGGTCTTTCTGAGGTCCAGACTTCCAAATAGCCTATTCCTAACACAGGACTAGAAGAATGTTTCTCTTCTCTCGAGTGAGGGATTTTCAGATTCTCAATTCTCCCTTGATTGTTCTAGGTATCTTCTCACACAGTATTGCCTACAAATTTGTTGAATATTTTTCTTAGTGATATTTAAAGCATACAAATTCATCTAAGATAAGCTATTAGATTGCCCAAATGTTAGGAGACTGGAGAAATGTAGATGTATCTATCTTCTTTGGGCGTACCCTCAGCCATTACTCACCAAAGAGCAGCTCTGAGAAACTGTCAGTGAGAAGGTAACTATCAGCCAGGCCCCAAGAATAGTGTATTTAATGGCACCTTTTCAAACACTATCTGTAGGGATCCAAGATGAAGTTCCTAGCACCTAGATACCAATTAGTACTTCTTCCTGCTCTTCAGACAAAATTCTAACAAGGTCTCTTCCTTTTATTGATGCCCCAGAGAATATCCCCTACAGGGAATATTTTCAACAGCATACTCCAGGTGCCAAGAGGGGCCAAGATCCTAGATCTAGGCACAAGAAGATTCCTGCATGGGAAATAACCTCTCACCTAGAATGATCAAAGTCCAGAAAGATCTGATCTACAGAAGGTGAGTAAAATTGCAAAGTAATAAGAAGGAAGCATCCATAGGACGAGCATAGAATACTACCTTGATGTATAGCCTTAGCTATTTAAAAATGTTTGCGGGCTGGGAAGGTGGCTCAGTGGTAAAGCGCTTGCCTTGCATGCTTGAGGCCCTGGGTTCGATTCCTCAGCACCCATAAGCAAAAAAAAAGCCGGAAGTGGCGCTGTGGCTCAAGTGGTAGAGCGCTAGCCTTGAGCTGAAGAGCTGAGGGGCAGCGCCCAGGCTCAGAGTTTAGGCCCACGACCGGACCCAAAATAAAACAAAAATAAAAACGTTTGGAATGTCCAACCAGTGACATTGAAAGGTGAGAGATTAATAGCTGGTCATAGAAATCTGATGTGAAAAAAACTGTGAAAGGCAACATTTCCTCCAGAGCTCCATAGCAAGTTGACTGAGGCTTTGTAACAACTGTATTGCAGTTTGATCTCTCCTTCTACTCAGTATTTCTTCCTCTATAATTTAGCACATGTTGGTCTGGGAAGGTGGCTCAGTGGTAGAGTGCTTGCTTTGCATGACTGAGGCCCTGGGTTTGATTCCTCAGCACCACACAAGCAAAAAGAAAAAAGCCGGAAGTGGCGCTGTGGCTCAAGTGGTAGAGCGCTAGCCTTGAGCTGAAGAGCTGAGGGACAGCACCCAGGCCCAGGGTTCAGGCCCCACGACTGGACCCAAAAAAAAAAAATTAGCACATGTTTTGATCCATAGTAAACTTCACATCTCCTGGACTGTCACAACGTCTTCTTCCAATGAGGCACATGCATCATGAAATTACTACACCTTAATAAAGAAGACATGTCTTAAATAGATTAAGAAAAATGTGTTCATCAGCTTTGATAGTTTTAACAAGCACCAAGGAAACAAAGGAGGAAAGCTGTATCATAGATCCCTGTTTCAAAGGTTTCATCAACAACTGGCTCCATTGATTCCAGGTTGTGGTAAAACAGACATCATGTATTAGAGCAGAATTCCTCAACTCATGGCAGCCCACAAGTATAGTAAGGTGCAGGCAAAGATATAATTCCTCAGGACATGCTTGCAATTATCCACTTCCTCCAGCTAGGCCTTACCTCCCAATTTACAGCACTTCAGAAAATACTTTCATTCACTGGAGACAAAACATTCAACACGTGAGCCTTTGGTCCCCCTTCATATTCAAACCATGACATGCCATACCTCTCTGCCAAAAGCTTTTGCCCATTTCATGATGCAAAGTGTATTTAGTCCGTCTTCAAAGTCCTGTCTTAGTAGCTCCAGCATTGCTCAAAAGTTCACATCCAAAACAAAGTAATAGCTGTGAGCCATGTGGGCAACTTCCATACTTCCAAGCTACAATGTCACCAAGTAAATATTCCCATTCCAAAGGAAAGAATAAAAGATAGGAAGGAAGGATCAGACTAAAGCAAGACTTGACATCCACCAAGGCAAACAGGAAATCCTGTAGTTCTCTATTTGACTTTGCTACGTGTGATGTGTTGTGACTCAAGAAATCTTAAGCAAGTTTGCCATTATGACCATACTGTTGGCAGGACACATGACCTCTCTCTTGGGCTGGCTCCTCTCTTTTCTAGGGTTTTCCTGGGCAGACATTTCACATTCCTGGCATCTCTAACTTCCTGAGGTCTTCATTGTCTACCTTGGAAGAATTCTTGCTCTAACACATAGTTCCACGTTAGCTTTTTGGTTATTAATTGGAGATAAGAGCCTCATGGACTTTCCTGCCTGGGATGACTTTGAATTGTGATCCTCAGATCTCAGTCCCCAAAGAACTTATTAAAATGCCCAAAAAGCACATGGAAAAAAAATGCCCAAAGTAATTAGTCATCAGAGAAATGGAAAGCAAAGCCACAATGAGATACTACTTTAGACCTAGTACAATTCCTGTGTTTCTACTTGAAAACAGATAAATGTTGGTGAAATGTGGAAAGATTAAAACTCATGACCTGCTAATGTGATTGTAAATGCTCAGCTGTTTTGTGAAACAAATCTCAAAGTTCTTTAAATGATTAAATATAGAGTTGCTTGTCTGTCAGCAATTCCATTCCTGATTCTCCCAAAGAACTAGAAATATGTCTATACACAAAAATATCTGTAGATGAAAGTTCATAGCAGCCTTAACCAGAATAACCTAAAACTTAAAACAATATAAATTTCATCAAATGAAAAACAGAGAAACAAAATTTGGCATATTTATACATTGTAATATCATTCAGCCACAAAAGGCAAGGAAATGAATTAGTAGCATATGCTACCATATGGATAAATCTTGAAAACATCGTGATAGATTTTTTTAAAAAAAGAAGGAAAAATCTACATATTACCTCATCCTATCTTTATGAAATTTCCTAAAGAGAAATTAGGAAAGTCTGCTTAATAGTTTCTTTTGGAGGTGACGAATATGCTCTGGAGTTAGAGGTTATAATTATACAACAATAATTGTGCTAGAGTCCATAGAATTGAATAGTTTGAATGGTTGAAATAGCATCATGACCACTCATTGTAGGAATCCAAGATTTCTCCAGGAAATGATTAGAGCATTGATTTGTTGACTCTAGTCTTATCCTAAAATGCAAGAGTGTTTTTCTGATGAGTGCCAATATGGTTCTCTCTAAGCTCATAAAGTTTTTAAAACATAGTGTTTTACATCCTGGGGTTCATTTTATTATTCAGTCATAAAAGGCTCTCCAACTGTATGACCAATTCATTGTCTCTGACCTAAGAGTAAGTATAATTATATTCTACAATATTGTTATGCCATTTAGTTCTGCTAATGTCATGAAGAAACCCACTGAGTAGATTTATCTTTCCCCTAAGAAAGTTGATTGGTGAAAACAATCAAATTGAGTAGAATTCCACAATTTCTATTTTCAATAGAAAACCATCTACCAGAGCAGAATATATTTCTAGCAAGGAAAGTGATTTATATTAATTATATTAATTGTATAAAATAATGGATTCCTTATGATATTTTATGTGAGTAAAAAATGCTCCCTCCACATCAATAACCATCTCACATTTGCTTTCATGTCCTTTTACTTCCCCAACTCAGAAAACTTATGACACTTTTTAGACTGTACTTCACTTAACAAGATGATCTCTAGTTCCACCCATTTTTTCTGAAAACGGTAAAATGTCATTCTTTATGGCTGAGTAAAACTCCATTGCATGTCTCCTTTTCTTTATCAATTCGTCTAGTTATGAGGTCCTAGGCTAATCCAAAAACTTAGCTGCTGTGAATAGTTCTACAGTAAACAGGGGTGCACAAGTATCTCTATAGAAAGCTGACTGATTCTTCCTGCTGTATGCCCAGACGTTGTTTAGTTGGATCATATGGTAGTTCTATTCATAAGTTTTAAGGACCATCCATAATGATTTTCATAGTGGCTAGACCAATTTACATTCCCATCAGTAGTATAGAGATTCCTTTTTCCTTTGCATCCTCACCAATATTTTTTTCCTGATGATCACCATTCTGATATGAAATGGAATCTCAATGTAATTGTATTCATATTTTCCTGAGGGCCATGTTGGACAATTATTTCATTTATTTATTGGCCATTTGTTTTACTTCCTTTGAAAAGTAACTGTTCAACTCATTTTCCCACTGTTGATTGGATTGTTTACTCTCTTAGTACCTTTTTTTAGTTCTTTATTCTGAATACTAATTCCAAATCAGCTGAATGATTGGCAAATATGTTCTTCCATTATTTTCTCCCATTCTGTGGATACTTCTTTACTCTGTGGATTAGTTCTTTTACTGAGTTTTTTTCCATTTTTATTCTATTTTTGTTGTCTTTAAGTATTTGAGATTACCATTTAAGAAAAGGGGTTACCACTCAATATGCCATTTATGAATACAATGTATCTTGATCAATATCACCTTTTTCATCATTTTCCCTCACCACTCCCAACCTTACCAATCTCCTCGATTTTCCTAGTTTTGTAGAACATGCATGAAAGGATATATTCCCCAAGTCTTATTATTATATATCCCCTACTGAGATGTTTTGTTTTGTTTTGTTTGAGAATTTCTTCTTTTCAGTGCTGAGACTCAAACCCAGGGTGTTTGCATGATAGGCAAGTACTCTACTACTACCTCACCAACTCTTTTATCACCTTATTCCACCTTAACCCTAAACATATGTTATTAGTAAAGTCAAGATAGAAGGAGTCCTAGATGGAGATGATTGACATGAACAAGTATTAGAGAGGATTCTTATAATGTGGAGCTCTAAAATTATTCATTATTTTGTTGCAATATGAGATCATTAGCAAGAGCAATATCTGTGTGATGCCAAGGCAAAAAGTAAAGTAAGGTGAGAAAAAAAATATTCAGGACATGAATAAGAGGAAGTAAAACAGGTTACTACTCATGAAGCTTGTGAAGCAAGAAAAATGTGAATGAAACCTCTGAAAGAGACAGGTAGTAAAAGATATGTGACATAGGAAGACTTCAGAACCTTCCTATAATGAGTCATCAGATGGGGGTGAATGCATATCTTAGGGACCTGGCATGAAAAAGCTGTCTATTTGGTAGGTTGTCCCTGGGACCAGAGCTAAATGGGTATACTCTCAGAAAAGTATATGGCTAACCTCAAAGAACACCTGGGTCTTAATTCCCACAGCAATGTGTAAAACCCAAGCCCTTGAGGATACTTAGGAAAGACTAAAGAAGGCCCAAAAGGCAGAACACCAGAACCAGGCATCTTAGCGATATAATTTGTACTAAGCCATCAAACTTCAGGAGTGACAAGCCAAGGTAGGGTTCTATGTCATTGCACAGAGAAGGACATTGCCTGCCACAGAGCCCCTTCATTGCCCCTACTGAAGCAGTAAGTACTCCAGTCCAATGGCCTGCATGCTAAGAGATGAATCTATATCCTGATCTCTGAGTTTGATTATATATCTTACCTTTCTCTTCTATAGTTGACTCTTCTTTGCAGGAAGCAAAATCTGTAATCAGGAAATATGAGAGAAAAGAAGCTGATCTCTAAGATAGTCAAAAAATAAGTGATAAACCAACAGAACTAGATTAATAAACTCTAACCCCAGCTTTCCTACAACTAAAACTAACTTTGAGTGAAAGATTCATCATTAAGTCAGTCTGATAAAAGATATTTGACCTTGAAGCCAACCAGAAAGTCAATATGCATGCCATTGCATTATTAACATTGGCCACATACTCCCAAACATTCCATAAAGACATGAAATGAAAATGAAGGAATGGTGATATTTATTTTAAAATATATTTCTTATATAAGCAACTTTCTGGTCTAACTAGGAAATTTTACAAAAAATATCTATGATAAAAATTTTAGGAATTGAAGTAGCAAGGTAGATAAAATAGCAAAACATATCATTACTACACACAAAATAATAAATACAGCTGGATGGTAAACTATGCCTGTAATTCTTCAGCATTAGATTGAAGCAGGAAAACCTCTAGTTCAAAGTTACCTTGGACTACATAGCAAGAATATTTCAAAAAAGAGCAACAATAATAGTAATAATAAATGCAAGGCATTTACTTTACCAGCAACAGTTAGTTGATTGATAGGATACAAAACAAAAATAAAGGAGGACTGGGATATAGTTCAGAGGCAAAGTGCTTACCAAGCACTAGACTTAATGCTTAGTACTAACAGGGAAAACATTAAAAAAGATCACAGGAGGACCAAATTTTTAATTACAAGAAGTACAAAGTAGTTAAAGTGTTTGAATAGAAAAGAAATGATTCAAGATCAATTCAATGTGTTACCATATGCCAGAAATGTATGTTAAAATGCATAATGCAGGGGCTGGGAAGGTGGCTCAGTGGTAGAGTGCTTGCCTTGCATGCTTGAGGCCCTGGGTTCGATTCCCCAGCACCACATAAGCAAAAAGAAAAAAAGCCAGAAGTGGCACTATGGCTCAAGTGGTAGAGCACTAGCCTTGAGCTGAAGAGCTGAGGGACAGCGCCCAGGCCCAGAGTTCAGGCCCCATGACCGGACCCAAAAAAAAAATGCATAATGCAAAGAAACAATCTGATTCACTAAGGCATATCAAAATACTGATCATCATAGTAAGAACAACATAGTGCAGAATAATTTTAATGACTTTTTTAGGCTCCAAGTAAATGCAGAAAGGATTCATATTTGTGAATGAGAAGATATGATATAAAGATGTCAGTTGTTTTTACAAAATTCACCTATCATGCTATTTTATACTCAACACAAAAATTCTAAAGTTAATTTGGAGAATATATGCATGGAAAGAGTTTAAAACTGAACAAAATAATAGGTAATATAGTCTTCTTTGCATTAATGTTACTGTTACTGACACAAAAATCACTAAAAGAAATAACCAACAGTATATTCTTAGAACATGTATCAACATATATCTGTATAGATAGATAGATACAGAGAGATATAGATAATGATGCTAATCGAAATGAACTCCAAGACATGGAGATAAGAGGTTGGGGTTTTTTTTTTAGTGTACTGTTTGCAGTTATTTATATTTTCTATCATTTTTTTCTTTGGTTTATTTCCTGTTGTCACAGTTTTTTTTTTATTTCAGTACCGTTTGTCTTGTATATAAGTTTATCTGATTTGGGAAAGGGAAGGAGAATCACAGAAATGGTGGGACAAAGGACAAAGGGTGAACTAACCCAACAGTAATACTCATAAGATACTAGGATGGAAATGAACTTTGCAACTTGGGGGAAGGGAAGGGGAGGAGTGGGAGAAAACGGGGGAGGGGAAAACGCTGTTTGTAAAGAAATGTACTCATTACCTTACTTATGTAACTGTAATCCCTCTGTACATCACTTTTATAATAAAGTTTTAAAAATTAAAGAAATAACCAATAGCATATTCTTAGAAATGGAATATTCTCTATATCCCTTGGTGAGAAATGTAGAATTCATTGTTTAGTTATTTGAATCTGTTTATTTACATATCTCTTACTAGTAGAAAAGTTAATTCCTTGTTAATAAATTAAAAACTCACAAGAAAATGAAAACTGGTCCAATGGGGGATAAACAATAATATTCTATAAATATACCTTACTTGGATATTGGATGTGAAAGATCCTAATACCTATTGCTTATTTAGTTCTGTTTTGTTTCTGTAGTGCTGGAAATTGAACTCAGAAACTAGACAAGCACCCTAGCACAGAACTAGATTCCCAACCCAATACCTAAATATTTGATGGGAAAAGATATTCATAAATAAAGGTAATAAAGTAAAAGCTCAGTTAAGTAACACAAAATATAATATTTAAGTACACTTTTGATACAGTTACCTAAAAATATTCTCTAACAATTCAAAAATCAACAATATCAAGAACAAAAAAGATAAAATAAAATAAAATGAAAAAAAAAAGAACAAAAAAGATTATCTGGCTGGGCACCAGTGGCTTAAGCCTGTAATTCTAGCTACTCAGGAGGCTGAGATCTGAGGATCATGGTTCAAAGACATCCGGGGCAGAAAAGTCTGTGAGAATCTTATCTCTAATAAACCACTAGAAAACCAGAAGTGGTGCTGTGGCTCAAGCAGTAGAGTGCTCGCCTTGAGCTGAAGAGTGCAGGGACAGCACCCAGGCCCAGAATTCAAGCCATATGACCGATAAAGAAAAGAAGGAGAAGAGGAGGAGGAGGAGGAGGAGGAGGAGGAGGAGGAGGAGGAGGAGGAGGAGGAGGAGGAGGAGGAGGAGGAGGAGGAGGAGGAGGAGGAGGAGGAGGAGGAGGAGGAAGAGAAGAAGAAGAAGAAGAAGAAGAAGAAGAAGAAGAAGAAGAAGAAGAAGAAGGAGAAGGAGAAGGAGAAGGAGAAGGAGAAGGAGAAGGAGAAGGAGAAGGAGAAGGAGAAGGAGAAGGAGAAGGAGAAGGAGAAGGAGAAGAAGAAGAAGAAGAAGAAGAAGAAGAAGAAGAAGAAGAAGAAGAAGAAGAAGAAGGAAGGAAGGAGGAGGAGGAGGAGGAGGAGGAGGAGGAGGAGGAGGAGGAGGAGATTATCTGGGTGCCAGTGGCTGTCAGGAGGCTGATATCTGAGGATTGCAGTTCAAAATTAGCCTACACAGGGAAGTCTGTAAGAGACTTCTATCTCAAATTGATCAAACAACCCAAAACAAGGCTATGTCTCATGTGGTAGAGCATTAGCTTTGAGCAAAAAAGCTCAAAGACAGCACCCAGTCCCTGAGTTCAAGCTCCAGAGCTGGTACCAAAAAAAAAAAAAAAAAAGGAATAAAGAAGATTAGAAGTCAAAAGGACAAGAAACAGTCATGAAATGACTTTAACCAAAATATCGAAATACATGCGAAAATGCCTGTTTCATTTCCAAATGATTCATATAGAAATTTCCAAGTAGTTAGAAGTTTGCTATTAATCTTTTCCCCTTACATCTTTTACAATAAAAATAATTATTAATAATACAGCTTTTTAACTTGCATTGATTAATTTTTTGCAACATGAAAATTTGTAAATATAAATTACAATGCATTTAAAGTAAACATTCATATACCTACCATCTACATTGCACTGATAACTTTTTGTATTATTTTGTTTTATGTTATGTTTGACATGTAATAATTTTACATGTTTATGGAGTTACAATGTGTGTTTCAATGCCAGTATACATTATATATCGTTCAAAGCAGGGTAATCAGCATGTCTGTCATCTCAAATATCGGTCATATCTCTGCTATAAGGACATTCAAAAATACTCTCTTTTTCCACTATTTATAAATATACAATACTAAGTTACCCTACTGTGCAATAGCACAACAGAAATTACTCTTAGTATTCAATTGCAACTCTGTACTACCCTGGCAGCCTCTGGAAACCACAGTTCTACTCTCTCCTTCTATGAGATTAACATTTTTAGATCCCACAAGTGAGTGAGATCATTTGATGAAATGAGTGATACTGTCTGTGTCTGGCATATTTCAATTAACATAATGTTCTCTGAGTTCATTTGGCATTACTATCATAATCAGTGGAGAAAACAAATGATTGTGCTAAAGGGTACTGACATATTGACTATAATTGGATAAAGGAAAGCTGGCATTAAATGTAAAAGATTTAAGTTTTTGCTGCTTAGTCAGTTATTAGTGCTTTTAGTATATAGTTCTTATCTAGGCAAGTCATTCCACTCTGTTTCCTTACATGAAAAGAATATCTGAATGGAGGTGCGGATTAAAGGGGGTATGAATACAAGAATCCATATGCCAGCCCAGTGCAGATGGTTCACACATGTAATCCTAAACTACTCAGGAAGCTGAGATTTGAGGATTGCAGTAGACAGCCAGCCAGGGTAGGAAAGTCAGTGACACTCTTATCTCCCATTAAATCAAAAAGCTGGAAGTGTTTCTGTGGCTCAAGTGGTAGAGCACTAGCCTTGAGGCTCAGGAACAGTGCCCAGGCCCAGAACTAAAATCTCTGAACTTGCCAACAAGAAAGAAAGAGAGGGACTGGGAAGGTTGCTCAGTGGTAGAGCGTTTGCTTTGCATGCCTGAGGCCCTGGGTTCTATTCCTCAGCACCACATAAGCAAAAAGAAAAAAGCCGGAAGTGGCACTGTGGCTCAAGTGGTAGAGCGCTAGCCTTGAGCTGAAGAGCTGAGGGACGGCACCCAGGCCCAGAGTTCAGGCCCCACAACCGGACTCAAAAAAAAAAAAGAGAGAGAGAGAGAGAGAAGGAGGGAAGGAAGGAAGGAAGGAAGGAAGGAAGGAAGGAAGGAAGGAAGGAAGGAAGGAAGGAAGGAAGGAAGGAAGGAAGGAAGGGAAAGAATCCATATGCCAACCACAAAACACTATCTGGAACAAAAACATTGGCAGGATTTTCATTATGGCTATGTATTTTCTTTCTAAAGATCTAATTTTACCATTTATAAAAGTGTTGTTTCTAGCTTACATGCCTCCTTGTTTGTGTCCATGTTCTCTATATTTAAAAAAATTCACTCAGAATTTCAGGAACATAAAGATAAATACTTCTCTGGTTTTATTCTATTCAAATCTTTATATTAGAATTTATTTTGGCTGTTCTGTCTTATATCTGAACTTTTCTGGTAGTATCAAGATCAAGAATGTATTATGACAACAGGAGATATACCATACAGGAAAGAACATACAAAAGAAACAAAAAAAATCACATAGTACATTAAAAACAGCCACCACAAAGATAAAACTCTTGTGTCCATATCTTGGGGTTCATTTTGCTTAGCATCATCTTATATGGTCACATGTACTTAGCCCCCTTATTGTCACTGTATTTTACCATCTTTTATATATTTCTCTAATTTTCGGGAGGGTAAGGGGAATAACAAAATGGAGAAACAAGGACACAGGATGACCCATTGCAACAATGAGACTCACAAGACAGTATGTTGGAAATGAACTTTATAACTTTGGGCGGGGGAGGTAGTGGGAGACATGGGGGAGGGAAGGGATAGTAGGAGAAAAACAAAGGAGGGGGTAACAATGCTCGACAGAAATGTACTCACCTTTCACATGTATCTGTAGCCCCTCTGTATAGTATCTTTGCAATAAAATTAAAGTAGCATTTTTAAAAAAGAATGCATTATGATGGGGGAAAAAAACCAAGTTATTATAGGACTTCCTCGACCTCCCCTCAGCAGAGCTAGCCATAGCTTTATTCTGTTTCTGCTTAGTTCGCAGGAAGATGCTGAGCACAACACATCCCGTGACATGGATATCTCCCCAGCAGCTCTGAATCTCAACTGTCTGCTTCATCCTCATGAGCTTCCCAGGCATACATGAGCGGCAGCAGTCTCCTTACCTATGGCTCTGCTCTGTCTCTCACCTCTTGTTGCTAGTGTTCTTTTATTAATGTGTATATTTTATTGTTATTATAAAAGTGATGTACAGAGGGGTTACAGTTTCACAAGTCAGGTGATGTCTTTTTAGACAATGCCACCCCTTCCCTCACTCTCTCTGTTTTTCCCTCCTGTCCCCACCCACAAGTTGTGTAGTCCACGTTCAATATAGTGTCTATTGAGTACCACTGCTGCATTTGTCCACCCTTTGTCCCTCCATTTTTGCTAATGTCCTTATGTTAATCACCACCCTCCATAAGCGTAGCTTGTACCAGCACATGTATAGATTCCTTAGTGTCCGTGTTATGGTGGACATTGGCCGGCAACCACAAGCATGCCCCAGATCCTGGCCATCCTATGGCTTGATGCAAAGGCCATCTGCTTCTCTGAGTGTTTCGCTCAGATCTATGCCATCCACTCTTTCATGTGCATGGAGTCGGGCATCTTCCTGTGCACAGTAGTGGATAGATACACAGCCATTTTTAACTCTCTTCAGTACCCTTCCATAGTCACTGAAGATTTCATCATCAAAGCCACCCTGTCTATGGTGCTCAGGAATGGCCTGCTGACCATCCTAGTTACCTGTCCTGGCTAGCCAAAAGCAATACTGCTCCAACAAGGAAACTGACCACAGCTTGGGCTCTAACTTTGGGGTCATTAGACAGGCCTGTGATGATATTACTCTTAACAGGTTTTACCAGTTAGGCATGGTCTGCCTTGTGCTTGGGAGGGACGTGATTCTGGTCTTTGTTTTCTATGCTTTGATTATTCACTCAGTTCTAAGGCTGAACGCTGATGAAGCAACTCTAAGGGCTCGAGTACCTGCAGCTCCCACCTCATCCTCATTCTCTTTTGCTACAGAAATATTTTTGAGGCATCTGTTACCCAGCCTAGCAGGAGAAAAGGTTTCCCTTATTCCTGATCTCCACATGCTACATGTTGCCAAACAGCCATTACTTAACCCCCGCAGTGTATGCTCATAGGACACAGGAGCTCATTCCAGAGTGTGCTTAGTTGGGTGAGTATGTGAACAGAAGTGAGCTGATTTGAAATGACAAAGCATTAAGGGCAGCATGCAGGGGGAAAAAAACACTCAAGTTGGGGAGCCCAATAGTCCTTGGTTTAAAATTCCATTTTCTTGATTCCTATGGTTTAAAATTCCATTTTCTTGATTCCTAGGGACATCAATTCAAACTAATCTTTTGTATAGCTGAGAGCATGTACAAGGCATTACCCTAAGGCATTTCACAAATATTAACTCTCAATTCTTATAACAACCCTATGAAGCAATTATAGCTATTTATACATCGTACCGATGTGGCAACCAAATTGAGAAACTTTCCCAGAGCTGATCAGGAAGTTAGAGTGAGTTCTGACACCATGCAATTCATCTCCAGACTTCTGTGTTTAACCCTTTCTCTATTCAACCTCAAAAAGTCAAATTAAGATGAGAAAACCAGGTGAAATTGCATATCACTTCCTATATTAATAAGATTCCATTTAAAAATTGGTGGCAATGTTTCCTGTCTAATGATAAATACAGTAAATTTGAAACCCTCTATAAAGAATCACTTCAGAAGGCCTTTTTAAAGAGAAAAGCAGAAATTATTTTGCCAAGTCACAAACTCTCTACCAACTTTTGAATTAGTTTGCTTTAAAATCCTAAAAGGAATATCCCAAAACTGAAAGAAATAAATTAACACTACTTAAACTTCTCTAATGAATTTTTTAAAAATACAATGAGATCTTATAGTTCATTGGCAGCATTAAGTACACCAAAGCTCTCTAAAGTAAAATTTTCCTCTAAGAGAAATGACGTATTCAGAGGGAATGTTGGTAAAATTGCATTTCTTTCAGTGTCACAGCATGGCTGTAAGGAATGGAATATTAGCTAAGAGTAATGTGGATAAGGCTTAAAAACATCCTGACCCAATCACACAGCATTATGCTAGACTCTGGTAAAAGAAGCTCAAGTATGAGAACTTTAGGGCATGAAAAGTCGACAGGTGAGGTATCTTCCCTTTGACTGTCAGGCAGATGGCACAGATACTATTCTATCTATGAATAAAGCAGAATTGAACCATATATTTTTGTCTCTGTTTTTGACAGTGATCCTACCTTTCAAGAACAGAAACATGACACACACACAAAAAAAAAACCACTAGCACATGAATAGATCAATAAAATGACCTTTCTTTTTTGGTTTGGTTTAACTCCTGAATCTTCTGACATTGCAGATAGAAAAATGTTTCCCCTCCCTCCCCACACAAAAAAAAGATACTTGGAATTTCTTCTAATTTTTTTTAACCTCAGAGACTAGATTTCCACCTCTGGTGATGCCTGAGAGGGTAATTCAGGCATTACCAGATCACAAAGGATCATGATGGACATTATAAAGTGGTGATGAAAATATTTTTTAAAAACTAACCAATTAGTCAAAGTTATGTAGCTAAGACCAGATGGAAAAGAAGGCCTGGGGAGACATCCTTTCCGTGCCAACATGGAACCAGAGTTTAGAAGCTGTCCCGTTCTTAAAACAAATTGCAGGAGCCTCCAAGGTTGGACCTTGACCCTGACAGTCTCTGGAGCTGGAATAAAGTGTGGAGCCTCCTTGAGGCCACCTCCAAACATGTTACTCTCATGCTGGCATGAGAGATTTGTCAAAGTTTTCCTTGAAATTGTCCTCCCTCCCAGTTTCTCTCTCCAGTAGCTTCTGATACCAGTGACCCACCCAGAGCTGTGTTCATCTGTCACCACATTTTGGGTAACAGTTTGCTCGGTGACATCGATTTTCTGATGAATCCAATTTTCTTTTTTTCTCAGCTATTTCTAGTTGTAAAAATACAGGTCATGTTCACTGTTCCCTGGCTGCCTTTGTGCTTCTCATCCTCCTGCCTTTTCCTTATAAATATCTGGGATTACAGGTGTAATCTGGTTCAATGAGGGTGTGTGTGTGTGTGTGTGTGTGTGTGTGTGTGTGTGTGTGTGTGTGTGTGTGTGTGTGTGTGCGCGCGCGCGCGTGCGTGAGAGAGAAGAGAGAGAGAGAGAGAGAGAGAGAGAGAGAGAGAGAGAGAGAGAGAGAGAGAGAGAGAGAGAGAGAGAGAGTTCTGTGGCTTGAACTCAGAGCCTGGGCACTATCATTGAGCTTTTGTGCTCAAGGCTAGCACTCTACCACTTGACCCACAGTTCCACTTCCAAGTTTTGGATGATTAATTGAGGGTAAGAGTATCACAGATTTTCCTGCCTGGGCTGGTTTTCAAATGGCAATCCTCAAATCACAGCCTTGTGAGTAGCTAGGATTATTACAGGTATGAGCCAACAGCACCGGGCCAAATACAAGATCTTTATTCTATATATGACCCATAAATTCTCTGATCCTATGGATTATGTTTTTACTTTCTTATGGAATCATTTGAAGCATAAATGTTTTAAGTTTTGATTAAGTCCACTTTATATTCTTCTTTTGCTTGTCTTTTTGGTGAAATATCTAGGAACATTTTGATCAAGCCAAGTTCAAAACAGACATATTCCTATTTCTTCTAAGTGCTTTAGAGATTCAGCCCTTTCATTTAGGTCATAGTATGATCCATTTGAAGTTAATGTGTGTGTGTGTGATGCAAGGAATGAGTCCAACTACAATGTTTTGCATATGGTTATCAAATTGTTCTAAACATTTATTTAATATATATTTTATTGTAAAGATACTGTACAAAGGGGTTACAGTTACATGAGTAAGGTAATGAGTACATTTCCTATCCAGCATTGTTACCCACCTCCTTTGATTTTCCCCTACCATCTCTTCCCTCCCCACCTCCCCAACTCCTACCTCCCCCCATCCCCACCCCGAAGTTGTAAAGTTCATTTTCAACACAGTGTCTTGTACATCTCATTGTTACAATGGGTCAACCTGTATCCTTGTTTCAGCCTTTGGTTATTTCCCTTACCCTCCCCAAATTAGAAAAATGTACATGCAGGGGGCCAGAATCAAATATAGTGACAACAGGGGTTATACCATAGGGGGAAAAGAACATAAAAAAGAAACAAAAAAATCACATACTACATTAAAAACGACAGCAACAAAGAAAAAAATCTCTTGTGTCCCTATATTGGGGTTCATTTCACTTAGCATCATCTTATATGGTCATATGTACATAGCTTTTCGCTTTTTCTGATTGTCTGGTAAGATTTTCCTAGCCATATGCTAATTATCGCAAATAAGGGAAACCATGGGACCTATGTTTCTTTGGGTCTGGGTTGCTTCACTTAATATAATTTTTTCCAAGTCTTTCCATTTCCTAACACATGGGATGGTGTCATTCTTTCTACTGAATTCCATTGTATATATGTACCATATTTTCTTGATCCATTCATCTACTGAGGGGCATCTGGGTTAGTTCCATATCTTAGCTATGGTGAATAATGCTGCAATAAACATAGTTGTGCTGGTAGCTTTAGTATGGTCTTGTTTGTGATCATTTGGGTAATGCCCAGAAAGTGGGATTGCTGGGTCATAGGGGAGCTCTATGTGTATAGTCTTTTGAGAACCTCCATACTACTTTCTAGAGTGGTTGAACAAGTATACACTCCCACCAACAATGCAGTAGGGTTCCCTTTTGGCCCCATTCCCTCCAGCATCTGTTGTTATTAGATTTTTTGTAGCCATTCTAACTGGGGTGAGGTGGAATCTCAATCTTATTTTGATTTGCACTTCTTTGTGGCTAGAGATGTGGAGCATTTCTTCATGTGTCTATTGACCATTCTTATTTCCTATTCAGAGAAGTTTCTCTTTAAGTCTTTTGTTACTCTATTTTTTTTTTCACCAGTACTGAGCTTTGAACTCATAGCCTTGTGTTTGCTGGACGGGTGCTCTACCACCTGAGCTACACCTCCAGCCTCTCTTTAAGTCTTTAATCCACTTATTAATCAGGTGGTTGTTTCTTTGAGGATTTGTTGTTGGGGGATTTAATTTTTTGAGTTCTAAGTATATTTTAGATATGAGGCCCTTGTCTGTTGTATGGCTAGTGAAGATGTTCTCCCAATCCATGGGCTTTCTATTGATCTTGCTAGCTATGTCCTTTGCCATGCAGAAACTGCAATTTTATGCAATCCCATTTGTCCAACCTTTCTTTGATTTCTTGTGTTTCTGGGTCTCTATTTAGAAAATTTCAGCCTGTGCCAAGGAGACCTAGGGTTTCTCCTATTCCATCCTGTAATGTTTTCAGAGTGTCTGCTTTGACTCAGAGGTCTTTGATCCATTTGGAGTAGATTCTGGTGCTGGGTGATATATAAGGATCTAGCTTTAGTTTTCTACAGGTATTTAATCAATTTTGCCAGCACCATTTACTGAAGAGACTGTCTTCCTTCCATTCTATTTTTTTAGCTCCCTTATTGAAGATTAAGTGGCTATAGGTCTGTGGGTTCATTTCTAGGTCTTCAATTCTATATCTTTGGTCCTCAGGTCTGTTCTTGTGCCAGTACCAAGCTGTTTTGATGACTCTGGCTTTGTAGTAGAGTTCGAAATTTGGTATTGATATTCCTCCAACACTGTTCTTTCTGCTAAGGGTTGGTTTTGCTATTCGGGGTCTTTTATTGTTCCATATGAATTTTTGGGTTGCTTCTTCTATTTCATTGAAGAATGAGGTTGGGATATTAATAGGTATCAAACTGAATTTGTAGACAGGCTTTGGCAGTACTGCCATTTTCACAATGTTAATCCTCCGAATCCAGGAGCGTGGGAGGTTTTTCTACTTCCTTGGTTCTGCTTTAATTTCCTTTTTCAAGTTTTTAAAGTTTTCATTGTAGAGGTCTTTCACTTCTTTAGTTAAATTAACTCTTAGGTATTTTCTTTTTTGTGGGGCTATTACAGAAAGAGTTGCTTTCCTGATTTCAGCTGAGTTCTTCTCATTGTTGGCATACAGAAAAGCCATTGGTTTTTGAGGGTTAATTTTATACCCTGCTACCTTGCCAAAGTTTTTTTTGTTTGTTTGTTTGTTTTGTTTTTGTTTTTTTTGTTTTTTTTTTTCTTGCCAAAGTTTTAAATCAGCTCGAGTACCTAAGGAGTGGAGTCCATGGGGTTCTTTAAATAGAGGATCATGTCATCCACAAAGAGAGAGAGAGTTTTACTTCAGCTTTCCTTATTTGGCTCCCTTTATGTTTGCATCTTGTCTTATTGGTGTAGCGAGGCATTGTAATAATAAATTGAAGAGAAGTGGAAAGAGTGGACATCCTTGTCTTGTTCCTGTGTTTAGAGTAAATGACTTTAGCTTTTCGCCATTAAGTATAATTCTGGCTGTAGGTTTGTCATACACAGTCTTTATTATATTGAGGATTCCTAGTTTTTCAGAGCTTTCATCATAAAGTAGTGTTGGATGCTTTTTCTGCATCTATTGAGATAATCATGTGGTTCTTATCCTTGCACCGTCGATGTGATGAATTATATTAATTGATTTCATATATTGAACCCGCTTTGCATCCCTGAAATGAATCCTGTTTGATCATAGTGTATGATTTTTTTGATGAGTTGTCAATTGGCCAAAATTTTGTTGAGAAGTTTTGCATTGATGTTCATCAAAGAAATGGGTCTGTAGTTCTCTCTCTTTGATGAGTCCCTGCCTGGTTTGGGGATGAGGGTATGCTGGCTTCATAGAAAGAGTTTGGTAGTGAACTTTGACTTTCAATTCATTGAAGAGTTGGAGGAGTATTAGTGGGAGTTCTCCTTTAAAGGCATGGTAGAATTCAGCTGTAAATCCATCTGGTACTGGGCTTTTCTTGGGTGGGAGGTATCTTATTGCTCTTTCTATTTTGATGTTTGATATGGAGCTGTTAAGTTGGTTTAACTCATCTTGGTTTAGTTTGGGCAAGTCAATATTTGCTAGAAATTTGTCCATTTCCTCCAGATTCTCAAACTTATTAGCATAAAGGTTTGAGAAGTATTCCCTTATAATGTTCTGAATCTTGGATGTTTCTGTGATGATGTTTCATTATCATCTCTGAGTTTGTTTATTTGGTGTGTTCTCTTCTTTTTCTGATAAGATTTGCTAAGGGGGGTGGGAAGGATGGGAATGGATGAGAAGGGGAAACAAAGGAGGAGGCTACAATGCTTGATAAGAAATGTACTCATTATCTAGCCCATGTAATTGTAACCCCTTTGTACAGTATTTTCACAATAAAAAAATTAAAATTAAAAAAAAGATTTGCTAAGGGTCTGTCAATTTTGTTAATTTTTTTGAAGAACCAACTCTTTGTTTTGTTGATTCTTTCTATGGTTTTTTTTGGACTCTAATTCATTTAAATCTGATTTAATTTTAATTATTTGTTTCTATCTACTGGATTGGGGTTTAGCTAGTTGCTCTTTTTCATGGAGCTTAGGTGCCTTATTAAATTGTTGGTTTCAAATCTCTCCAATTTGTTAATGTAGGAACTCAGAGCTATAAACTTGCCTCTGAGTATTGCCTTTGCTGTGTCAGAGGAGCTAGTACTTTGTGTGTTTATTTTTGTTAAATATCATGAACATTTGGATTTCCTTTCTAATCTCTTCCATGACCCACTGGTGGTTCAATAGTGCATTGTTCAGCCCCCATGCTAATTTTATTTGTAGAGAAGACAATTATTTGTCTCCATTTAATTGATTTTGTACTGCCTTGAAAACCCATTAATCTAAGCATTTATTCCTCAGCCCTTAATCCTATTCCAGTATTGATTTATATGTATAGTGATGCTTGCTAAATAAGTAACTTAGATTATACTTAGCTGTGCACAAAAGAAACTAGAATAGAAGATTAACAAAACTAGACTTTGTATAGCTCATACCAGAGAAAGAAAGAGAATCTGGTAGTTTGGCATTGTTAAACTACCTCCATCATACTATCAATGAGCCAAACTCTTTCTGTCTTTCTGCTGTCATCTTAAACTAAAGTGACTTCCACACTCAGCTCCATACTCCAGACAAGAGAAATGAAGAGATAGAAATGAAATGTTCCATAGACTGTATTTTTTTTTTGCTCACATCTGATTAGTCAGAAATGAATCTGATTTTCATCTCTTAGTCATTTAGGAAGCCAAGACAGCTTCCTAGTCTCTACAATAGGGGAAAGTTCTGATAACCTTGAATGCTAAATAATCCCTCAGTAAAAAACTGACAATATGTGTCCCTTTCCTCTCATATGACATTTCAAACATTAATAAAAAGTACTGGGTCATGAAGAAAGTTTTGAAACAATCCAAAGAGTGAATAAATGCTAAAGATTTCAGAAGTAGCACAGACTGAGCACTCTTACCTCTCATAGCAACTCCCTTGCACTCCACAGCCTAGCCATCATTGACAGTGTGGTCAGTAATTAATCAATCCACAGCATACTGAACAACAAATGCAGAGCTGCTAATGTGACAGAAAACACGAAGAGTCTTCAACAGATGAAAGGCAGCTTCCGTGGTATTAAAAACATAAAGACAGAAGCCCCAAAATGAGGCTTTTAAAAGAGAACCACTACAAATAATATTAATGGTGATTCAAACTCAGCATTACTTCATACTAAAATAGGCAGCATGTAATTAATATTTGAGTACAGTAGGAATATTGAGGCATGTCTAAAGGACTGGACTCAAAATCAAGCAATGGGTTGATAACCCCAGAATATCGGAGAATGCACAAGGCAGATAACCTACACAACTATGAGCCATTATATCCTACGAGGCATGAGGGACAAGCTCAAACATAAATGAAGGTTTTACCATACTCCATGTCTCCTCTAAAAGTTGCATGTAGCAATATTCCAAGATTACTTTTTGTTTTATTTGTCAATACAAGATCTGACTATACTGTCTAGGATATCTTTTAACTTGTGATCTTCTGGTCTCAACCTCTTAAGCACTGGGATTATAAGCATATACCACCACAACTTGCTAGTATTCTTTTTTTGGGGGGTGGGGGGGGTGGGGTCCGGTCATGAGGCCTGAACTCTAGGCCTGGGCGCTGTCCCTCAGCTCTTCAGCTCAAGGCTAGCACTCTACAACTTGAGCCACAGCGCCACTTCCGGCTTTTTTCTTTTTGCTTATGTGGTGCTGAGGAATCGAACCCAGGGCCTCAGGCATGCAAGGCAAGTGCTCTACCACTGAGCCACCTTCCCAGCCCCAACTTGTTAGTATTCTAAGATTAACACTAGAAAGGAAAGTAACCATACAGTGACTAAGATAGCTTCAACATTCTCCTCAGCTTGACTAAATTTTAAAGGTGCTTCTTCTGGGCTATTGGCTTTTTTCTTAAGGCATCTGCTTCAAAAAAAAACATTTGTCATTATAAATACTTTTTCTGCCTCTGTGAAATGCACTTAAATTTCCTAGCTTCCTAACCATTTTACAAGACTTTCTCATGGACCTGGAAAACATCTCTTGAAATTGAAGGAGATAGCACCCACCTCTCAGCGTATGGAAGTGTGGGTGACTGACTTTATGGATGTCAATTAGCAAACACAGATGGCCTAATCTCAGAGAAAAACACTCACAATCTCAGGAATAATTCAATGTGCTCCATACACACTCCATCAATCACCTTGTCCACTGAAATCCTGCAGTGCTTTCCAGAAGGTAACCCCAATGCTTGGACCCATAACACCCCACTCTAACATCCAAACTCATGCCTGCCTTTTGTTTTAGCAGAGAAGAATTTCCATACTTGGTTGGTGCTCTCTCCTCTATTGATAGCAATAGCATCAAGGGAAAAAAAATCAACTGTTCATTTCTTCTGTCCAGAACAATTTTAACATCATACACAATCAAACATTCCAGCAAAATCAACATGAAAACAATGGTGTTAGTTTTAAAACATACCCTCACATCTGGAGAGTGAGGATGAATTCAACAACTTAAACCAAAACCACCATCAACATAAGCTTCTTTAACTCAGCTTCTGCTTCAGGACTCCAGTGGCTCTCCCCTTTAGGTCTAGAGATAGTAACAATTGCCATTACTGGCCATAAGAAACCATGCTGTTACTTCAGAACTTTTACTGACTACACTCTTATCGATTGTACCTTTGTAAAGAGGCCCTTCTCAAATTATATTGATTTGAATAGACCATCTGTTCCTGAGTGAGACTCTATGTAACACAATGCTGGTTAGAATTTACAACACAGGGGTCCTTAGAAAGAGTGATTTCATTATAGTGACAGAGTACTATATAGCCCATGGACTAAAGAGATGAGGAAGTGAAGGTGATATGTAAAGATATCTCTTATAAGAGGTCAAGTCAGTGAAAGGCTTTAGGAATACAATTGTGTGCTTACACATAAGGGAGAAAACATCATTGTATTAATTTTGTGTTGGTGTAAACAAATACCTAGGAGAAATAACTTAAAGAGAAGAATTACTTATCTCTGCTCCTAGTTTCGGCTGTTTAAACCTGCAGTCCTCACCTCAGTTGATTCTGGGCCTAAGAAAGGCAGAACAACATGTCTATAGGAGCATGCGACAAAGACTCCTAACCTCATGGTGGGCAAGAAACAGGTGGGTGGGAGAAGGGGCAGGAAACCAGGGATTTAACTTTCAAAGTCACACCCTTGTTTGTCTACTTCCTCTAGCTAGGCCCATTTCCTAAAGTTTCTACCACTTCCCAAAACAGCATCATTAACTGGCAACCAAGCATTCAATACATGAGCCTGAGAGAGACATTTGATATTCAAACCATAACAACTTCCTATCACAAATTAAAATAGGCAGAATTGTCCATTTAGCCTACCTACTGGAGTTAGATCTGTTAGAAATTACAGAAACTAGCCTCCTAGCAGGGGAATTTCCCTGCTGAAGTGAGACAATGACCAGGTTTGGTAGTACTGAGACAACAATGAAGAACGCTATGGAAGGTAAGACTAGGGGAGGGTCAAATGGAGTCATTAATCATCAAAACTCCAGGAGTGGTAGGGAGAGGAAAATTATATGTTCTCTGTAATAAGGCCAAAGAAAAGCAGCAATATCCATGAAAGACAAAGGAAGATTCAACCCAAGAGCATTCTCAATTCGTCATCTTTTTTTTTTTTTTTTTTTTGGTCGGTTGTGGGGCCTGAACTCTGGGCCTGCTGGGTGCTGTCCCTCAGCTCTTCAGCTCAAGGCTAGCGCTCTACCACTTAAGCCACAGTGCCACTACTGGCTTTTTCTGCTTATGTGGTGCTGAGGAACCGAACCCAGGGCTTCATGCATGCAAGGCAAGTACTCTACCACTAAACCACCTTCCCAGCCCTCAAGTCTTCTTCTATAATAGCAAATAAACCAGCTGATGATAGGAATGACCTAGCATTATAGTTTAGATATAAATCAGAGGTTTATAGATCATGTGGTTGCTAATATCACCAGTTGATTAATTCACTGATGAGTTCATAGCTCAAGGGACAATTCATAGGTAGAGTCTAGTTAAAAGAAGTGGATCACTGGAGGTATGTCCACTAAAGGGTATATTTTATCCCAGACCCTTCTTCTTCCTCTCTTTCTGCTTCCTAGATGCCATGAGATGAATGGTTCTCTACTATATCCTCTCTACCATCATGCTCTCTACCATCATGAAATTGTAAACCACAACAAATCTTTCCTCCCTGAAGGTGTTTTTCTCAGGTATTTCAGCACAGCAATGAAAAACTGACTACCACATATAATATAGCAACCATGGCTATACTAGGAGAGTAGAATAGGTTGCTGAGGGGCTGAAAAACACAGCATATGAGGCACTGGGGTTGTAGAACCTTATTAACAGAGAACACCCCAGTACTGCACCAGGAAGTTCAGATGCAGGCAGCAGGGTGAGTAGTATTTAACCTTTCCATGGTGTTTGGCCTGTGGCAGTGCTTTTCCTCTGTACAGCACTTGTCTGGGAAGTCTAGAGGTGGTTGGCTGAATGATGATTATCCTCATCTTAGGAAACCCTTGGATCAAGATTCATCCTCTTCCCCACTATTCTTAGTCTAGAGAGGACTAATTCAGGGAGCGGGGAGGTCATAAAATCTTTGTCCTTCCTGAATTCTCTATATATACTACATCTGCTCATGACTATGGAGTCTACTAAATAGCTAGATTATTAAATCCCAGTATAAATCAAGCCTCCATGTACGTAGAAACTTGCAGAGAAATTGGAAAAAAAAAAAAACTAGTAGAGAATTAGAAGAAACAGGAAATCAGAAGGACCTAAATGAATGGTGTGAGGTGTGTGTGTGTGTGTATGTGTGTGTGTCTGTGTCTGTGTCTGTGTCTATGTGTATGTGATTATCATAACTTTTTTTCTGTCGGTTGTGGGGCTTGAACTCTGGGCCTGGGCACTGTCCCTGCGCTCTTCAGCTCAAGGCTAATGCTCTACCTCTTGAGCCACAGCGCCATTTCTGGTTTTCTAATGGTTTATTGGAGATAAGAGTCTCACAGACTTTTCTGCCTGGGCTGGCTTTGAACTATGATCCTCAGCTCTCAGCCTCCTGAGTAGCTAGGATTACAGGAGTGAGGCCACTGGCACCCAGCTATCATAAAACTTTATTGATCATAAATATAATATTTAACAATGAAGGGACGATAGGTCAATAACTTCATCAACAATTCAATTCATATCCACATTTAGTCCTATGCTATATTGCTAGAATTGTACTAAGTATAACATATTCTCTGTGATCACAGAATTAAAGTTCTGATGGTTTCATAAACAAAGTAAACTAATATTCAGTTGAAGCCATAAATATCATTGCTGTAGAAACACAAAAGCTCATAATTTTCTCTAATTTAGGGGGGGCTGGTGAAGACTTCAAAAAGAAACTGACATCAGTACTCTATACTGATAGAAATGTGTGATCTTGATTATTCTCTGTGAGACTTGAGCACCCTTGAGTTTTTTTACTCAATGTTAGTGCTCTACCACTTGAGCCACAGTTCCATTTCCGGGTTAATGTTAACTGAAGATAAGAGTCTTTCAGACTTTCCTGCCAGGGCTGACTTTGAACCACGATCCACAGATCCCAGCCTAGAATTACAGGTATAAGCCACCAGTGGTCAGCTTACCCCTGCATTTTATTTTTTTAATGTTTAACTATTATTTTTTATTACTATTGTTTTTTAATAAGTTTTTTATTTTGAAAATAACATACTGAGGGGTTACAATTAAATGAGCAAGGTAATGAGTACATTTCTTATCAAGCATTGTTGCCTCCTCCTTTGTTTTTCCCCTACCATCCCTGCCCTCCCATCTCCATGACTACACTCCCCCCCACCAAAGTTGTACCTCTTACCTTGTCTCCCCCCACCAAAGTTGTACCTCTTACCTTGTCTCAGATTTTAAACAGAGATCAATACAGCCTTAGCTACTAGTTGTCATATGAGAGCAAATGAGGAAATGCAACAAAGCACTCAACATGGCTTCAAGCATACAGTCATCTCTTGATAAACAGGAACTGTTACTATAATTGTACTATCCATGTTTCCCATTGCTGTGACAAAATATCTGACATAAACAATTTAAGTACATTTTTATATACGGAATAATGGGTATCTACTACATACCTCTATGCCATGCCTCTAACCCTGTTTCCTACCTGTTATAAAAATAGCTGTAACCTTCATTCTCCCCTGGGCATACACCTGAAGTACAATCTGCCTTTATTTATTATCAGGTATTTTTAATGCAGTTATGGTACAAACATGAAAAATTTCAAAGAATTTATGGTCAATTGAGGGTACAAATAAATGTGCAGCTCATTACAATTCACTGTGCATAGTTATAAGTTTGTGTAAAATGCACAAGACATCCAAAGGTAGAATCCTTAACTTCTCTGGAGAAATTAGGAGAGACTTCAACTCACATTGAAGGCTACTCTTGAATTAAAATTTAAAGAATGAGATGAAGGGCATATGAGACTGTTCTTTGAAAACACCTAGTATCATAGAAGGTAGTGGAGAGCTACTTAATTTTGTATAAAGAATCCAAGCACATTTGGGGATTTATAAAGGAAAATAATGTTAAGTGATAATTATTTTTTATACATTTTGTCTGTAACTTTTACTTCATGTGAAGTTCAGTTCCCCATGCTTCTGAAGAACGTCTAATTTACTTAGGACACCAAATGCTCAAACCAGAGAGCATGTACCCATAGTTGTCATTTGTGAGTTGGAATGTATTAACAGAAAAGAGGAAACAAAGGCTTGGGAGAAAAAGATAAAAAGTTAGAGGAGAACACAGGAAAGGTAGTGAGATGAAAAGAATGAATTAGAAAGAAAGAAAATCCATCCAAGTACAGAAAATATCTGCCTTCCACATCTACTTTCCTTGATGAAGCTGGGAAAGAAGACTCCTGGGGACCATCAGCCCAGGGCAGGTGAAAAACACCAAGTCTTGATGTCAAAGAACGAATGAGCTACCCCCTCCCGGATCTGCTTTGTCTTCACACCATAGACAATGGGGTTGAGCATTGGCGGCACCACCACATAAAGATTGGCCAAGAGAATATGGACATGTCGAGGAATGTTGCGCCCAAAACGATGTGTCAGTAAGGTAAAGAAGGAAGGAACATAAAACATGAGGATGACACAGAGGTGAGACCCACAAGTGCTGAGGGCCTTGTGCCGAGCATCCTGGGAAGGCAAACGAAACACCGCCCGGAGGATGAGTGAATAAGACACAGCAATGAGGATCACATCCAAGATGACCATCACAATGGGCACCGAGAAGCCGTACCAGATATTAACAGTGATGTCAGCACAGGCTAAACGAGCCACTCCAATATGCTCGCAGTATGAATGGGGGACAATGTTGGTCCGACAGAATGGCAGCCGCTTCAGCAAGAAGATCACCGGGAAGATGATACAGAAGCTTCGGATGACAATGGCCAGAGCAAGCCTGCGGATAGTAGGCCGTGTTAACACCGTTGTGTATCTCAGTGGGGCACAGATGGCCACAAAGCGGTCAAAGGCCATGGCTAACAGGATAGCTGACTCCCCCACAAACATTGTGTGCACAAAGAACACTTGAGTGACACAGGCATCAAAGGCAATGTTGTGAGCATGGAGCCAAAAGATGGCCAGAGCCTTGGGCACCGTGGTGGTGGATAGCAGGATGTCTGTGATGGCCAACATGGAGAGGAAGAAATACATGGGCTCGTGAAGGCTACGTTCTGTGACGATGACCACGATCAAGATGCTGTTCCCCAGGACTGCGGTGACATACATGAAGCAAAGGGGGACAGACAACCACACGTGATACACCTCCAACCCAGGGATGCCAAGTAGGACAAAAACAGTGGGATGGAAGATGGTAATGTTGGTGTCAGTCATGATGCACACTACAGTCTTTTGTACACTGGCTCAGAAGCCGATGAGTCCACTGAAAATGATAGGAAAGCACCATTGAGATTATACAGAAATCACAAAAGATAGGGTCAATTTCCAAAAACTGCTGGACTCTCCTAGAGAATGCACACTAGGGTGTAGAAACAGCCTCGGGCCCACAGTGTTTCATTTGTATATAGAGTTTCTGTGGCTACACTGTTTGAAAATCCAACAAAGGCTATACCTGCCTCCAATCACCCTATAAGAGGACCCCACAATACCTTTCCACCATTCATTCTACCATTTCCACACCAGCACTGTCTGCCCCCTACTCATGCTGTTCTTGTCCCTTTCCCAAAGCTATCAGTCTGTGCCTACTTAAATTTTCATGTTTCCACTTGTTTAGCCAAATCTTAATCACAAATTACCTCCTTCAGATATACCACTTTGAAATGTGTTCATAAAAATGTATCTCCTGGGATGGGAATGTGGCTTAGTGGTAGAGTGCCTGCCTAGCATGCATGAAGCCCTGGTTTCGATTCCTCAGTACCACATAAACAGAAAAAGCCAGAAGTGGTGCTGTGTCTCAAGTGGTAGAGCACTAGCCTTGAGCACAGAGAGGCTCAAGGATAGAGCCCAGGCCCTGAGTTCAAGTCCCAGGACTGGCCAAAAAAACAAAATTGAAAACCTATTAGCCATACTTTAACTTGACTATATTTAGCCTATTAAGTTTGCTGGATCTTGAGTATTTCTTAGAATACTTGAATTTGTGATTCCATGTGCATTGAAGAAGAGTACCAAGTAGAAATCTGGAAAGGACCAAAAGAATGTATTTATCAGCACTGACCCTGATTCAGATCTTTCTTAAAAAATGTGTTGGGTGGTGAAACCGATAGGAATCATTATTCATCACCTTATAAACTCCTTATAATCCTTCCCTGATAGTTCCACATAACCACACAAATAGCTCTTGATTGTGTCTAGATAGACTTATCCATAAAACGATTCAAACAGCAGCACTTCTGAGAAAATGGAATCAGTACATTCTGTCCCCCTTCCCTCTACTTGCTCCACTAACACATTCTCCTTCCCACCTTATTTGTTCTGAAACCCTCAGAAAGACTCAGGTTTCCTTGCTACTGAAATCTATTCAATAAGTGCCAGGCACCATTGACATATGTCTGTATCTACTGGGGACATGGAGACCAAGATCTGGGTTCCAAGACAGCCTAAAGCAAGAAAAAAAAAAGTTTGTAAGATTCCCCATCTCAACTGAAAAAGCTGGGCACAGTGGCCTGTGCCTATCATCCTAGCTATCCAGGAAGAATAAAGAGGAGGATCAGGGTCTAGGCTGGCCTACACAAAAAAGAAGATCCTATCTTAAAAATATCCAACAGAAAAGGGTTTAGATTCATAGAATGCCTGCCTAGCCATCTCAAAGCCCTGAGTTCAAACCCTACACCATCAAAACAAAAAGTGTTAAACATAAAACTTTGCTATCCTAGTTTTCCCACAACTCATACAATAATTATCTCTCTACAGCTAGATATAAGCTATTAGAAGTAGGGAAGAGATTATTGATCAAGATTCTTAAAGAAGCAAGGCACTAGTGGCTCATCACTGTAATCCCAGATACTCAGGAGGCTGAGATCCAGAGGATGGTTCAAAGCCAGCCTGTGCAGAAAAGTTCCCTATTCTCTATCTCCAAAATAATCAAGAAATAGGAGTATACATATGTCTCAAGTGGTAGTGTGCCCATCAAACAAACAAACCTAGAAAGCAGGAAACCTTGAGTTCAAACTCTAGTAACAGAGAGAGAGAAAAAGAGAGATAGAGAGAGAGGAAGAGACAAGTAAAGAGAAAAGTAAGTATTTAAAGGCATCAAATTAATAAATACTAGCTGTATCTTCTAATAAAGGTGTTCAGATCGCTTCATGGAGGAAGTCATATAAAAGAATGAAATCCTCAATTAATGAGCCCATCCCTCTACTTCTATGTAAATGCCTTTTCTCCGAGCATAATGGATTGTGAGGAGAGAACAATCCCATCCCAGGGAACAAGGAAGGGAACAGGGTCAAATTCCAACAAGAAATTAGGCAGGCAAGGTAATATACAGTCCTAGTCAGTATATTTTTAATATCTATTCAACTTTTACTTAGAACAAAGACTGAACTTTTCTAGGATAGGCATAGACAGGAAGGACCACTGTTAACATTTTTTCTGCCTCTATTTTAAAGCACTGAACTCAAATTTACAGAAACAAAATCTCTACTAGAAATCAAAGTCATTTTCCACAGAAGGAAATTTATTGGACATTTCTTACTGCTTCCCCATACCTCATTCATTAGTAATGTATCCTTTCTCAATAACACAGTATGACTACTCATGTAAATTCTTATAAAAGCAACCCTCAATCTCTGCTTACCACTCTAATGATACCATATCACCCCAATAGTGAGAATCCAAAGGCAGGATGGGGCGTGAGACAGTAAGGGATGGACAGCTGGTCATGAAGTTCTAGAGAAAAAGATTACTGCCTGTAGGAAGGGCTTTCATGTCACTCAGTGGGTTTTCAGCAAACTTCCTCTCAGCTGGCTGCTGCTCTACCAAACACCTTTGGAGGATTCTAGACTCATGGAGGAAGAAGAAAGGGATGAGAAGAAAAAACAAAATACATATGTATTAAAAAGTACATCCAACGTCTCATAGAAAGTAACTCCCAGAGTTCTCAGAGAATTGTCATCAGAATGACAAAAAAAAGCCCAGATTGGAAAGAAAGAGAATACAGGCAGGGAAGGTGGCTTAGTGGTAGAGTGCTTGTCTAGCATGCATGAAGCCCTGGGTTTGATTCCTCAGTACCACATAAACAGAAAAAGGCAGAAGCTCAAGTGGTAGAGTGCTATCCTTGAGTAAAAGATCAAGGACAGTGCCCAGGCCCTGAGTTCAAGCCCCAGGACAAGAAAGAAAGAAAGAAAGGAAGGAAGGAAGGAAGGCAGGAAGGCAGGAAGGCAGGAAGGAAGGAAGGAAGGAAGGAAAGAAAGAAAGAAAGAAAGAAAGAAAGAAAGAAAGAAAGAAAGAAAGAAAGAAAGAAAGAAAGAAAGAAAGAAAGAAGAAAGAAAGGAAGAAAGAAAGAAAGAAAGAAAGAAAGAAAGAGAAAGAGAAAAAGGAGACTTTAAGTTATAGAGTCAGACCCCCTGAGCTCTTTTCCCAGTCATTCCTGACTAGCAAGGCAAGCTCAGCAGAGGTACTTTACTTCTACACAACTTTCTTTTTTCTTTTTCTTCGTTTGTATGATACAGGCAATAGTAAACCACAGCAGATAATTTTGAGAATTAAAAGAGTGTATCCATCCATATAGTGTTCATAAAGGCAGGAATTACTGTTACTTTATTGTCCTCATTATTTATCTGTTTGGATGCTGTTTTATTTTTTTTTTCTTGTAAGCAAAACATCTTAGTGAATATTTAGTTAAAGCCCTATTTTTCACCCAACTCTGACCAAAGGAAATTCCTTTTCTCCAAAGAGGTTAAGAGTAGAAACATAAATGAAAGAAGTATCCAAGGAGAGAAAAGTAGCCTAAGAACAGGTCTCTCAGAAGAACTTGGTGTCTCTGATCCTAGACCCGAAGGCTTCAGGTGCACTCGGAAGGTCCACCAGTGATGCACTTAGATGAGCTCAGAACTTCCCAGCAGGCTGCCTTATAGTGCTCTGAAAAACACCCACTATCTCAGCAGAAAGAGGGAAATCACCTCAGTTATTGAGAGAAGCCCCAGGGACACTGTGGTGTGAAGAAGTAGCTTCAGGCATAACCAAAAAACCTGGAGTGGAAACTACAGTAATCTCAAGAGCAGGCTAAGGAAAAACAGACACTTCCCTATTGCCCCTCACCTGTTTCTTTTCTCTCTTTCTTTTCTTCTTCATATCTCCTGCTCAGTATCTTCTTCAAACCTTGCAAGTCCTACCCAGCTGTCATTTTTGGTAATGCCAGCTCCCTCTTTAGGGAGTTGCATAAAGAAACAAATGATCACAAATGCTGGCAAGGATGCAGCCAAAAGGGAACCCCTAATGCACTGTTGGTGGGAATGGAAATTTGTTCAACCACTCTGGAAAGCAGTATGAAGGTTCCTCAAAAAATGAAACACAGAACTACCCTATGATCCAGCAATTCCACTCCTCAGCATTTACCCAAAAGATTCAAACCAGGATACAGCCAGCAGCATGTTTATTGTTTTACTTTTATCATTAACCTGTATTCACTGTACAAATGAATGTGATTCAGTATAATAATATATATATGTATAAAGTGTGATGTCAAAACTTGTAAATGGCTTACCTTTTCATATACTGGAGCAAAATCAGATTTATACCTCACCCTTGATCACAGGCACTTAACAACATCATGTAAAGTGTTTTCACAATCTAAAACTAGTGTTACACATGCTGAAAGGCACTAAGATTGCCTTAAGATAATGAAATACTCTTAATAGTGAATCCATGGGTCTTGAAATTATTTCTACTTAACCAATAAGAAATGTATATGTTCAGTGTATACAATATATTTTGATATGTGTAAAATACACTGTGACATAGCTAAACAAAGTTACTTATCATGTATATTATTTCACACATTTATTATTTTATGGAAAAAAACATAAAGTCTATGCTCAGCAATTTTCAGTAAATATTATGTTATTGACTATTGTCACTATAATATAAAATAGATCTCTTGAATTTACTCTTCCTGCTTAACTGAAATGTTATGTGTCCTGACCAACATGTCTGCAGTCTGTCCCTGCCCCAGCCTCTGGCAGTTATTATGACTCAAGAAAATGTCCACCTCCAGTATAATTTGTGGAGGGGAAGGGGAAAAACAAGTCGTTTAAATAAGGATACAGGTGGACCCGTAGCAGCAATGAGAAGTACAAGTTGTCATGTCAAAAACGAACTTTACAACTCTGGTGGGGGGGAGGATTGGGTTGGGGGGACGGGGGGAGGCTGAGAAGGGATGGGAAGGGGAAACAAAGGAGGAGGCTACAATGCTTGATAGGAAATGTACTCATTATCTTCCCATGTAATTGTAACCCCTCTGTACAGTATGTTCACAATAAAAAAAGAAAGAAAGAAAGAAAATGTCCACCTACTCATTTCTTTTATGACCTCTAAATATTTTGGGGATTCTTCCCAAATTTGAGTAACATGATATTATATCAAATGTGAATATCATCCACCTGTTTCCTATGGAGAGCCATGGCTTCATTAATAACCTTACTGCAAAATTCAGGACCTGAAGTGAAATTAGGATGATATTTCCAGTTTAGTCTCCAAGAATTCTCCTCACTCTAGGACTGAACAGTTAACAGCACTAAGCAAAGAACCTGGAACATGGTAAGTACTTTAGCACTATTTGCACAAATGAACCATGGAATTATTAGTAATTCTTTGTTGCTCCAGTAGCTTTGCTTGTTTCACCACAAACAAGATGATGATCAAGATCTACACAATTTTTGTGACTACTCCTCTTCTCTTGCATAATACAATTTTGAAAACTCTATAGACTGACTTCAAACCTTTCATCAAGCATTCTCTTTTTCTTTTTTCTTTAAGTAATTTTCTTTTTTTTAATATAGTCAAGGTGATGTACAGAGGGGTTACAGTTACATAAGTAAGATAATAAGTACATTTTTTGTCAAACTTGTTATCCCTTCCCTCATTTTCTTCCACGTTCCTTCCCTCCATTCTCTTTTTCATCACATTCCCTTAGTGTTTTTCCTGGCCCCTTTCCCTATTTCCATTTCTATCTCTACCAGGGTCCACTACCTAGTTCTACTGATGTCTCTCCCAATGCATGTGTTCTGACATGCCACAATTCTTCTCTCATCATATATCTTCCTTCACCTCGGTTTCTCCTACATATCCATTTTCTCTCTCCCACACACCACTGCTACCAGTCCCTCCTTTTGTCATCACCAGTGATCTGAAACTCACCTATTACATTGATTGAGAAAGTGGTAGAAATGAACTGAAAAAACACTTTGCTTATTCTGCAAGAGGAGGAATGATAAGAAAAGAGAACGCTGAAGACTGATCATGTTGGCCTGAGAGAAGATCACTGCTCCAACCCTGACTAGGACTTTATATCTAGAGTCTGAGAGAGAGACCATTGCCTTCCTTCTAGAGGGCGGTGTCAATGTCACCCCTGGGATCATTGAGCATGTGGTCAATGAACCACATGAGAAATGAAAACTCTTCCACTGGTGCCAGGAGGTAGCACTAAGTCTAAGGCTAATTAGTAGCTACAGACAAAAAGCATAGATATCGAGATAGATAGATAGATAGATAGATAGATAGATAGATAGATAGATAGATAGATAGATAGATGCTTTCAGATATAACATAAACGAAGTGGTGAATCCCATCAATAAAATACTAAGGGTTAATGTTTATTAATGTTTATTAATGTTTTCTACATCCCTATCACTATATTAACTTTTAAACATAAATTGTCTCATTTAATTTTCAGAACAATCCAGTGAGAAAAGGCACTATTATTTTATCTATTTTGCAGATGAGAAAATAGAGGCTTAGACAGACTTACAAAGCTGATAAGGGAAAAACAAAGAACTTTTTCAAGATTTCAGACTCAGTCTTGAACTTAGTCCCCAATTAAGGGAACTAAGAGAAATAAACTGAAGCTATGCTGGAGGGCCTACAACCCGATATAATTTCAAGAAAAGAAGTAACAGTAAATTAAAAGCTGGTTAAAATACTTGCACCATTAAAAAACAAACTTATTTCTCACAATTCTTAAAAGTCTAAAACCAAGGTGTGAACACCCTGTTGAGGGCTTATTTCCTGACTCATGACAACTATCATCTTTCTGTTTTATTATATGATGGAGGGGATGAGAAAACTCTCTGGGGTTTCTTGCTTAAGGGTACTACTCCTATTCATGAGAGCTCTACACTCGAGACCCAATTACCTCCCAAAGTCTCATCTCCAAATACCCTCACACTGCAGATTAGGTTCTAACACATGAATTGGGGGTGTAGGAACATACATATTGTTACTTCTCAAATAGCAGCATGATTTTAAAAAAATTACAAGGAATACAGATTGAAGGTAAGGGAATTAGTTATAAGGCTGCTGCAATATTCCACAATACAGTTGTGAGGTATGAAATAGGACATACTCCAAGAGAAATCAAGAGAAGACTGGTACACAGGCTCCTAATGAGATAGGTCTTAATGGATATTTAAATATTGTCTTAGTCCATGTAACACAGCACCAAAGACTGAAATGGGGAGGGGTGCACATATGTGTGTGTGTGTGTGTGTGTGTGTGTGTGTGTTTGTCCCTTTTCTTATAAAGACATTAATCTCATTCAGGATACCCCACCCTCATCACCTCATCTAATTCTAATTGTGTCCTAAAGTCTCCATCTCCAAACACTATAACACTGTGGAATGAGGTTGCAACATACCACAATTTGGGGTAGGAAGATTCAAACACGAAATCCCTAACAAAGGTAGTGAGTCTGTTTTTGCACCTACAGCACTGTACTTGACATGCAATGACTACTTAATAGTGGTTGCTAAATTCTGTCAATGTTATTAATACTTTCTTCATTGTAAGACTCACCCATTGCAGTGTGAGTTTATAAAGAGGAAGGGAGCTAAGAGGAGAAAAGATAAAGGCACTATGTAGTACCTCAGAGAAATTCACGTCTTGAGAGATGGACTTGATCTGATCTCACTTAGGAGCTTCTGAATGCTTCACTTCTGGATGCGGAAGAGCACTTACAGGGAACTACTTATCTTCAGTAAGAAAAGGCTTTGGAAAACAATTCTGGAACTCATCTCCTCCATCGTTATTGGTAAAAAAGAAAAGAAAAGAAGCACTTTTCCCCTGCCTCTCATTGAGGGACAAGAACTACTGGATGCATTGAGGGGTTTCAGTGTCTTAATCTAAGCACACAGCAACAGTGTTGCCTAGGAGACAGGGATAGCAACTGTGAATTCAGCCTGCAAGAGGTTACTGGACGAATTTGGTCAAAGGTTATGTCACGGAGATTCTGTGACTCTTTTGCAGAGAAAGAAGAAATATATAGGGAGAGCAAATATCACAAGAGGGTTTGTAAACACTAGATGAGACCTCTTCCATACCCTTACTAGAACTTATGTGTAAGGTCTGAACAGGGACACCTCCCTACCTCTTGGCTAAGTTTCTGCCCAGTATCTGTTACCTAGGTAACTGGCAGACCTGGAAGCAGTCACCTTCTCCTCCTACTAGATCACATCCTGGGCCACCTCTGGTCACATGCCTCCCATCTGACCTTAGGAGGGTCCCAGACCCTGAGGTCACATCCAGATCCAGTGTGGCCACACCTTTCCCCCACCAGGCCACACCTCTTCCTGTCCCTGGCCTAGATAAGTCCTGGCCCAGAGGGTCCCCCCTCCCCCGCCCTTTTCCTTTTCAGCCATGCTTCTCCACCATGCATGGTGGGGGCAGCAGTTCGGTAAATTAACTTCTTTTCCTGCCTAAATAGCACGGCTACCTAATGAAACCTACCTATTTAATATACCTTACGTTAAGTTTTCCAGATTCTATTATAATGAAGAGGGAGAACAATTGCTCTCTCAAATCTGTAGCTTTGGTGAAAGCTTATCTATTATGTCAGGGATGGGGGACTCCCAGACCTCCAGAGCTTTAATAAATACTAAGAACCAGAACAGTGAAGTACTAGAAAGTCTGAGATAGAGAAAAGTAAAGCTACAGACAGAATGGGTGTAGTAGTTTCATGGCTCCTTCCACATTTCCATAGAATAGAAACCTACATAGGCTCCTGAAATCAAGAAAAGGTAAGCCTTCAACTACTGCGACGACGTAGTCACAGAGGGCTCTCACAGTGACCTGAGAATTGTGATTTGACAATTGAGAGTTGGCATTACAACTTTCTAGAGAAAGATTCAGTTTTGAGACCACCGGGAACCAAGGTTTGCTACACCGTAACCTACTGTGTATGTGGATAATGCACTCCTATGTGCTGTTGCTCCAGGATCACTGAAAGCAGAAAACCATAGACACAAGGACAGAAATTGATATCTGAGAACAATATTGAATGGTAGCTGGATTAACCGCAGTGGTAAAGTCAGAATCAATTTCAAAGTCAACAAATGAATTTCCTCTCCTCCTTCCATCACATTTCCCACCACTGCACAGGCCTGGTATCCTCCTGGGAGCAGGCTCTGACAGAGTTTCACAAGGTGACAGTGATAGTGTCAAGTTGTCTCCTCCATTATCACAGGGAAAAACCAGCCAGGGAACCCCTACATGTGCTCAGAGAACTTTTAGAAGTGTGCAGTAGCTCCTAAGAAAATAACAGAAAATTTCCAGAGATCAAGCTCTCAATGTATCTTAGATCACTAGAGAGTGGGGAACTCAAAAGACAGCAGATTTCTAAGAACTTAATTACTTCGTTTTTGGCCTTGTTGGATTTAACAGGTCTGTGATTTATTTAAGCAAATGTTCAAGACAGCCAAAAGTCTCATTAGCATTCTCTTGTGGCCAAAATAAAGCCATGGCTCTCAAAGTCCTGCTCATACTTCCTGAGTGTTCCATTCCTTCCCCATTCCTTGAGAGATCACACAGCCCAAAAAATCAAAAGTTCTTCCTACAAATTCCCAGTAGGAAATCTGGGAGCCATCTGCCAATTATAAAATTTGTTGCTTGCTTTATCCCAGAAACAGGTATGATTTTCCCCTAAATTATTATAGAAAACCACTAGTAATGTGCTAAATCAGAAATTATTGAAGTTAATGGCTGAGCAAAAATATGCTAAAGCCAGTCTGAATTGGTATTCTAACTCTTGCTAATTACTAGCTGTGTGTGACCTTAGGCAAGTTATTTAACCTCTATATGCCTATAGTTTCTTTGTAAAAGGGGGAAAGGTTTTGTCTCATCCAAGTTACCTTGAATGATTGTTGAGAGGTTAGGTCTTAAGCAGTAAATGAATGTAAGATGTGCTATGGGACTGTTGGTCATTACTTTGATCAGAGATCATTTCCACTGACCTTCCCAAGAAGAGTGGAAGACTGCTTTCCCTTACTGCCATGATAGCTGGCCCTGAGCTCAGCTAATGCAATTGTTTTTATTGACCTCCAACAAACTGTTGGTATCACTCAAACAACAGGGTATGTGTATACCATTGTCTTCATTACATGGCACAGGGCCAAGAACAAACAATTTGTCACAGGGCTGATTTTGAAATGCAGACTAGTTAAAACACATTGATATATTAGGGAATTGAACATCATGTGGCCTTCAGCTTTGCTTACATGTTACTTCATTTTTGAGAAACAAGGTGAACAAAGAAAACTGCACACAAATAACCAAGCTGGAAAGTCCAGCATGTACACATTTCAAACATCTAGTACCCACCTCAGCCAATCACGTAAGGTTGTAAACTACACCCATCGGAATTTGGTGTTAGAGCTCTCAATTTCTATTAAGTCTTCATACTGCTTCACAGTCATTTATAGGCTACTTTCAACACTCATTTCAACAAAGAAGACTCAGATCTTTTTCAAGGCAAGATGTCATATTTGTACACTTTCTATTTCACATGTGTAAAGTAATTCCACTATTTTTATTAGACTCTCCTCCTTTTTTCAAATGTTGTAAGTGAATTTTCGACATACTGTGGTGTTTTTAAAGGTATTTCTTTATAGTAGAAAACACTGCACCTGGTATATAGTGGATAGTGAATAACTCTCTTCTCCATGGATACCTGAGACTCCTAAAACTGTAGCTGCCCACATGAGCTATATAAGGCTAACAGTTCTGTCCCATAGCCAAATGCAAAAACTTCACAGTGAATTTAATAAAGGACATTATAAGCATGTGTGGAAATAGCTCAATGAAATCTCCTTGTATAATCACTATCTACTAATAAAAAAAAGAAGAGAGAAAACTATGTATAGGCAACTACATGCTAGATATTATGAAGAAGTGAAGACAGTGTTTGTTGGGATGAGACAAAATTACAAATAAGTGGGGTAGATTCTATTAAAGAATTATGCAGTCCCTTCTCCCAGGTCTCCTAGCAAAGATCTCCCAGAGAAATTGTTCTTTCCCAAATTTTTCCACTCCATCTCTTTCCTTGCTTCTCCCTTTCTTTGCCTCCTTTCCGAATTAACTCACTAAGTTAATTGCTGAGTCCACCTTCATTGAGCAGAGGGCAAACAGGGAAGAGTTAACAGGACACAAGTGGGAGGAAGGAGCATCCTGAGGGAAACAGATAAAAACAGCTACATAAATGGCCCCATAGGCTTTGGTCAAAGGTGAAGAGAGACTGCCAACACACAGTGCTCCAGATCTTTCTCTGCTCACACCTTCTGCTAGTGATTTCTTCCTTGCTCAACATTTAGGAATCCATCTATTCATCCTGCATCCTCCAACATCAGCGGTGCCTCTTCTTCATGTACCTGCTACTCTGGGTTGAGTGCCATTTCCTCCCTCCTCCTCCTCCTCCTCTGTGGCACCCTCTTCTGGATTGTGAAGAATGAAAGAAGACAAATGAAGGGAAGTTTGTTTTCTTGCTGCTATCTCTTTCTCCATTGCTCTGTTGTTACAGCATTAACTCTCTGCCTAGTATTTGTCTACTATTTCAGCATCAATTTCAGAATAATCTAAGCATCCCACATCTACAAACCCACCCAGTTTTCTCCTGTTACTCTAGGCTCCTAGCTTCCGTCGAGATCCCATTTGTTGCATTATACTTTTTCTATTCTGCCTCTTTGCCTCTTAGAAAGTTGGTTCCAGAATCTTAAGAGCTAGGAAATACTTAAGATCATTATACTTACCCTTATTGTAGGGTTGAGAAGGTTGAGGCTCAAGGGTCCTCTCAAAATTGGACCGCATAACCTGATAACCACCCATATACAAATGCCAAGAGTGACTCCATTTGAACTGTGAGGGAGAAGAGCACTGACCACAGCTCTACCCTCAGCTGACCTCCAATTAGAGCGCTCCGGCCATACCAGCCACTGCAGCAGTCATCTGCTTCCTAACTACTTCTTCCTATCACTGCCCTTGCATCTCCCCTATTGCACTCATAGGTTTTAGAAGCAAAGGATGACCTTCATTACCCAAGCAAAGCTTATACTCCTGTCATGTTCCAGGCCCCTTTCTGCATCTATACCTTTACCATAAATGGCTTTGTATCATTGTGACACTTCCCAAACCTCTCCTTTTATCCTTCCTCTATCAGAAATTATGCCCCCATAAACCCTGTATCATCATCCCCTCACCCCCAAGGATGGTAGAAACTCTACATTCCAACTCTACTTTCCTACGCCCAGCTTTCTTCATACTGACTGGCATCCCAGGGTTAGGGGGTGCCCAGGCCTGGCTAACACTGGTACTTGGGCCTATGTATCTGCTGGCGCTGCTAGGTAATGGAGCACTGCTGACAGTTACGTGGATAGATTCCACACTGCACCAGCCCATGTTTCTACTTCTGGCTACACTGGCAGCCACAGACTTGGGCTTAGCCACCTCTGTAGCCCCAGGGCTGCTGGCTGTGCTATGGCTTGGGCCTCTACCTATGCCATACGCTGCCTGCCTGATCCAGATGTTCTTTGTACATGCACTGACCGCCATGGAGTCTGGTGTGCTTTTGGCCATGGCCTGTGATCGTGCTGTGGCTGTAGGACGCCCACTGCACTACTCTATCCTTATCACTAAAGCCCGTGTAGGCTACGCTGCCTCGGCACTTGCACTGAAAGCTGTGGCTATTGTCATACCTTTTCCTCTGCTGGTGGCACGATTTGAGTACTTCCATGCCAAGATCATACACCATGCCTACTGTGCACACATGGCAGTGGTAGAGCTGGTGGTGGGTAACACCCGGGCCAACAACTTGTATGGGCTGGCACTCTCACTGGCTGTGTCAGGTGTGGACATTCTGGGCATCGCTGGCTCCTACGGGCTCATTGCCCATGCTGTGCTTCAGCTGCCAACTCGGGAGGCCCGTGCCAAGGCCTTTGGGACATGCAGTTCTCACATTTGTGTCATTCTCGCCTTCTATGTGCCTGGTCTCTTCTCTTACCTCACACATCGCTTTGGTCGTCACACTGTTCCTAAGCCTGTGCACATCCTGCTCTCCAATATCTACCTGCTGCTGCCACCTGCCCTCAACCCCCTCATCTACGGGGCCCGCACCAAACAGATCAGGGATCGGCTCCTTGCAACACTCACATTCAGAAAAGGCCAATTCTAATGGACAGAGAGATAACACTTGGGCCTAGGAATAGAGAAAGGTTTACTTGGAGCCTACATGTGTGTTATGCTGTCTGTTCTGTTGTATGTATATGACTGTGATAATCACTCAATAGACATTTCCATGACACCCCCACTGGCATCTGTAGACTTTAGCCTAGCCATGTGTCCTGCTTGGAAGGAGGTAGAGACAGGGAACTACACATTAACATACAGGGAAACTAGGAAGATAAAGAACCTAAAGTGGAGATCATAAGATCTAACTGAAATCTCTTTAATAACCTCTCCCTCCCCCCCCCCCACAATATGCAGCCCATTATTTTAAACCTGTGTCTGCCTAACTCCTCTACCAATCCCAAATGTGGAGACTTAGCACTCCCACAGAGGATAAACTACCTCTGGGTCCTAGTCTGGGATCAAAGCCTTCCCTACCTTGGGGCCAGATTTCTGTTTTTAGCTTGTTCTCAAGGTGTTATACAGACTCATCTTCTATGTTCTGCATGTGTGCCCTGTCATACCAATTTAAATAGAACATGGGTTTAAAAACATCCCCTGTTCAGATAATCTTCAGTCTTTCCCTATCCTCACTTCCTCCCCCCGCCCCAAAGCCACAAGAACAGAGTATCATTCTCTAGGCCTGCCACTTGAGATGGAGTCCCAAATGAAAAGAAAAAAATTAATATCCCAGATAACCACAACACCTCCCTGCCTGAGGTCATCACAATGACTGCTTCCCTACTGCCTTTCTGTGCAATTTGAACAAGAATATAAACGCCTCCAATATAATTCCCATCAGCACCTGTATCTGTACTCTCAATGTCACTGTAAGCAACCATGTTGGTTCCATCTGATGAAAAAGGAATATTTCACACTGCTGTAGCTGACAAAGTATAGAGAAAGCTAACAGGAAGTGTCAGGATATTACCTAATACTGGGTTTTCAGCTAAGATTATACAATGGAAGGTGCATTGTAGGACAGTCTTTCATATCAGAAAGTTCAAAATGAGTATAAGCTCATACAGAAGAGTCACGATTAGGTCTGATGCAGTCTGCACAGGCAGACCCAAGCTCCAAGAAAACCTTTATCACCACATGTCAATACCTGTGTTAGCCATGAAAACCTGAACCAGGAACACCCAGCTCATGCAGCTCAAATAGTTGGAGCAAGCACCATGGGTCACCAAACAGAAGAGGCAGTTGCAGAACTGAAGAAAGCACATGATGCCATGTCTAGGATCATGCAAGGGTCTCACCAGATCCTTACAGACAAGGAAGTGAAGAGATGGCCCAGATCGGCATGGTTTTCAGGTGTGGTCATACTAAACCCAAATGAATGAGGAAAATATCTACAGTCAACCCAAGTGGGAGTTCATTCATTCTCAAGACTTTTATTTTTTCTGGACTTCTGAGTTAAAAAACAAAACAAAACAAAAAACCCTCTAAGCAGTGATTTTGTGGATACTTGTGACAACAATTAATCCTAATGGATCATGTTTAAGATGTCCATGTCCTCTTCATGAGTCTCCTTTAATAAATGTATCCTGAGAAAATAACTGAGATGTCAGCAAACACATATGCAGTAAGATATTTATTACAACATTATAAAGAAATATAAAGAAATTCCTGTGTGATTATCTCGTGTCACACATATGTATACATACACCATTTTTCCCCTCTTACATGAAAAGGGAAATCACGGGCAGCCAATGTTCATAAGCAATGCATCCACCATCCTCCCTCCACAGGAAGACTCTTCTAAGGCACCTTCAACCACTGGTTGTGCACAACTTCAAGGTAGCTGGTTCCAAAGCTGTACGTTGTCCATTGTAAGAACTTTCTTCCTTCAAGCCAAAACTACACAGTTGAAAATTCATATTTTGTTCTGGATTGAGATTGTAATACATACCTACCACATGATATGTTTAGAAAGCTTTTCCAGTACTCTTTCCTTCCTCATAAAAGCCTGAGAAAAATTAACTGTGTGACAGTTCATTTACCTGCAATTTCAAAATTCAAAAAAAATCTCTGAAGAAATAAGCAGGGTTTTTTTTTCTGTAACTTTGGTCTAAAACCTGACTTCAGCCATTATGATCCTATTTATAGTCTTTGTCTCATTTAATGCAAATATCCATACATTAACTGAAAAAGAAAAATGTTGATGTGTTTATTACAGAGCACTTCCCTGAATCCCACTGGAGTAGTTCTTAATATATGAATATATTCCCTTCCTATAATCTGACAAGTTCTCAATTATAAAAGTTTCAAATAAGGTATGAAGAAGGATCTGTATGATTATCCCTGCAACCTGAGAGATAAGATTTATTAAGAGTTCTTTACCACTCTAAACTCTTTTTTTTTTCTTTGTTGAGGGGCTTGAACTCAGGGTCTAGGTGCTATTCCTGAGCCTCTTTTTACTCAAGGCTGGGGCTCTACCACTTGAGCCACAGCACTACTTCAAGTCTCTGAGTAGTTAATTGGAGATAAGAGTCTCATGGAGACTTTTCTGCCCAGGCTGGCTTCAAACTGTGATCCTCGATTTCAGCTTCCTGAGTAGTTAGGATTACAGGCCTGTGTGCTGTCCTTGAGTTCCTTTTGCTCAAGGCTAACATTCTACTACTTCAGCCATAGTACCATTTCCTCTAAAGTCTTGTTAGCATTATTCTATACTACTCAAGAGCCATGTGCAGAGTACCACATGCTCTCTGGATAAACAACCCCATCTGTTATCCACAAGCTCCCCAGTCAGATCATCTTCATAATGTATATCCTACAGGTAGCCAGTGCCTCTTTGTCAAGGAGTCCCCAGAATGTGCCACACTAGAAGCCAACCCCAGCAGCAAGGTATGATGACAGCCAGTCCACACTCAGCTGTAATAGTTTCCTTTAGGATCATTCAGTCTCAGACTCTATGAGCCAAAAGTAAAGGCAAACTTAATGTCAGCACAGACCATATGAAATTTAGGAAGCCTAGAAAATTATGTGAATTAGAAAGCAAGAAAAAAAATGATATATGGGCTTCTGGCAGAGGAGTTCATCAGTAGCCTATTTTCCATCTGAGTCCATCTCTATGAACCAAAGTACTGTAGAAATCCTCTACATCTTATTTCACCAATAATCTACTTTTCCCTCATCTACTCCCCCACCCCCTTTCATTCTGGGTTTCTATCGTCTGCATGTACATCGTTCTCTGCCTCTGCTCCTCACCCCACTACTTCTGTATCTTTGCCTCCTTCAACTGCCTCTACCTCTAGTTCTTGTATATGTTTTTCTCTTCTACCTTTGTCTTCTTTACTTGGAATTCCCTTCTATAAAGAACATAGGCAGCAACTATACAACACTAAGTTGTATAGTGGCCAGACAAAATAAAAATTGTGCTAAGCCAAATATCATGACACAAGCCAGAAATCTCCCCATACTTGGAAAACAAAAATAAGAGGGATTGAAGCCATCCTGAGCTGCAGATTGTGCAAGGCTAGCCTGTGATAAATATTAGGACAACCACCCAGGCCCAGGCTTAGAGATGTATGGATATATATGTCACAGCTCAGTGGTAGAGCATGGTTGCCGAGCACACATAGGGCCTTTGACTGGACTGGATCCTCAGCACCATTTAAAAATGAAAAGAATAAAAAATAAAGAAGTACTAAATGGCACAAGAGGGAAAGAACTTGGTTTCGCTTGTCTTAAGAAATTTGAGGCTTCTGATCTCTCTGTTGTGGCTTCTCTTTCCCCTGCCTATTTCCTTCCCACCAAACCACTATGTTCTTTCCATCTAATGTGTACCTCTTCTGCCACACACTAAAATGAGCTGAAAGAACATGTCTATTTTTCTCTTCACCAAAAACAATTACAATTTCATTATTTAAGCAGGAATCAAGCAGACTTTCATCTGAATCCTAGATCCTCTATTAACTTACTGTATGACTTGGACTAATTACCTTTTGGGAACCTTTTCTTCAGTTATTAATGAAATAATAATGGTGCCTACTTGGAGAGGTTCCTAAGAGGATTATCAAAGATAAATGCATCCAGACCTTATGACATAAGAGCTCAACAAGTATGATATTAATCCTTCTCCTGGAAAAGTCTTGACAACACTCTTTCCCATCACTGTAGAACTCTTCTCTGTGGCCCACACTCAAACCTCCCCATTCAGATGATAACCAGCTTTGCAGATAGCTCTACAAGCTGGCCCCACACAGGGGAAAAGGGCTCCTAAAAAGACTGTTTAGAATGGAGAAAAACCACTCCTCTCTAGAAAAACAAAGCAGAGATCTCTAGCCAGAGACATATAGGAAATAATGAATAGATAAGAGCTGCAATGGGAGAGAACTACTACACAAAAATCAGACCAAGACAGGGAGTGAAGAAAATTTTTCTAAAATTTACCTGAGTAAATGTTATGGTTTCCTAAAAATTCTCACCAGTTACTAAGGCAACATTATTCCAATTAGACTCTTACTCTCCACATAGTTACTGCTCAGCATGACACCCTCCTACACACATGCCTGCTTTTACTGCATTACAATCCGCCCATTAAAAATAGGCTTCACTGGGCACTGTGGCTCATGTTTGTAATCCCATCTATTTGGAAGAAGAAAAAGACTGTGGGTTCAAGGCCAGCACAGACAAAAGTTAGCAAGAGCCTATCACAAAAAGCAAGATGATGCCAGTTGCTGGTGACCGATGCCCATAATCTTAGCTTCACATGAGGCTGAGACCTGGAGAACAATGGTTCAAAGCCAGCTCAGACAGAAAAACCTATGAGATGCCATCTACAATTAATCAGCAAAATGGTAGCTCAAGGAATGGCTCAAGTAGTAGAGTCCAAGCTGCGAGTAAGAAAGACAAATGAGAGCACAAGACCCTGAGTTCAAGTTTCATCCATCTGGCAAAAAAAAAAAAAAAAAAACAAAATATCAGCCACCCAGGAATCCAAGTAGGAGGATCAGAGCCTGAGGTCAGCCCATGGCAAAAGCACAAAACCCCACCTTTTCAAAAAACATAAGAGTAAAAATGGCTGGGGTCAGGTTCAAGTAACAGAGTACTTGCTTAGTACCATACAAATAAAGTTGTTTTTAAAAAGTGGGTTTCAATGTAAGCTGCACATTAAAATTTCCTCATGAGCTCTTAGAAGTTAGTATGGCTAGGCACACCCCAGACCAATTAAATCAGAATCTTTGGAAATAAGAGACAGGCACCAGTGATTTTTTTTTTTTAACCCCTGGGTAATTCCAAAGTGTGACAAAGGTGGAGAACCACTGCTTTGTTTTCAGTATAAGTGCATATCCAAATTTCCAGATCCTTGAAGACCTCAATCACCCTTATAAAGAAGTCATCTACAGGTAACTTCACAGCAAATTGTTTCAGGGAGGCAATCAAGTTCCTGTTTAAAATCACACCAAATAAGACACACACACACACACACACACACACACACACACACACACACACACACACACACACACACACACACACACACACACACACACACACACACACACACACACACACACACACACACACACACACACACACACACACACACACACACACACACACACACACACACCTGCCTTTTCCTCCCTAAAGCAAGATGGATAGATGACTTAAAAATATGAACCACATCCCAGCAGCACTGGCGAAACTGAGACAGGAAAACTGCAAGTTTGAGTCAACCTAGGGCTACACAGTAAGACTGTGCCAAATGAGAAAGAGAAGGGGAGGAGGGAGAGAAGGGAAAAGTGGGAAGAATTGGGAAGGGGTGATCTGGAACTATATGCTCAAAGGTAGAGCACTTGCCTATCATATGCAAGGACCTGGGTCCAATCTCCATCACTACAAAAAAAGGTATGGCCCACAGGCTGCAGGAAGGCTAGGAAAGTTACTATACCTACTCAGGCCTCCATCACCTGGCAGGACCTCTATGACCTCATGCTGCAGCTGGTCACAACCCAACTCATAGGGGCTCATCTAACTGGGCAGCTTGGGGTTCCTGCAGCAGTCATTGCCCTTCCCAATCCTTCCTATACCCCACACCATGTTGGTTAGTACCCCCCACTTGCTAACTCTGGATGAAGCTGATACCACTTGGACCCTCATCAAAGATAAGGTGGGTAAAGTCTGATCTGGATGGACCTGGACAGGATGTGAGTAGGAAAAAGGAATTTTAAGACAATAGTGCTTGCGATGTGTCAAGCACAAACTGTCCCATTTAACCACAACAGAAAAAACAGTAAGGTAGTTTCCTTTAAAAACAATGGGTAAGGAGCTTATTAGAGCAGAGAAAAAGTGTTAGGTTAAAGAGAACTTAGGAGGTCCAGAGGGCTTTCTGAAGACTGACATTCTTACTAGGGAAGGAGGAATCAGTCACAAAAAATGGGGACAGGGAGAGTAGTAGCTAGTACATAAAAGATAAACACCTGAATGAATTAATGAGTAAATAGATGGATGAACAAGTAGCTTACTACAAGCAACATCCTGCAAAAGCCAGGACATGGGGGAAAAAAAATAAAAATGTATAGTTCCAGGTTTGAATATACCATCTTAAAGCAGAATCCATTCAGACTCAAAGTACCTGTGACGGTGCTTTGGAAGCGGATCACCCCAATAGATAGAAAAGCAGAATCAAGAAAGTTACAAGAGTAACTGGTTTCAGCAGCACATTTGTTCACCCTGGACTGGACCAATTACAATTAGGGTAAAAGTAAATAGGGTCATCCACTAAATGGTACATCATCTCTGAGTATGAAAAAACTCACTATATTATTTCAGTGGGAAATCAGGATAGAGAGGTACAGGATGGGAAATGTGGGAAATTCAAGGAGTAGGGCAACTGTGAATTGCCAGGTTTCTTGTCTCCAGAACTATTAGCAATTTACTGGGCACTTTGTAAAACATTTGGCTAACCCCTCATGTGGCTCAAGAGCTCCCACATTCATAATTTAAAGCAACCAAAGTTTATCTAGGAAGATAGCCTACCATCACTTACCAAGGCTGTCTCTGCCAAACCTAAATCTAAAGGCCTACAGAAGTAAGTATAAGCTCAACAGAAGCACACAATAATCTCAAGTGCAGCTTTGACAATAGCACAGTCACCCCTAGCCAAAAACTAAACAACTCAACAATCTATTATTCCTATTTTAGGATAACCATTGGGGCTCTCAAGCAGAAAAAGAAAGCTGGGCATAGGAGTAGTACACACCTGCAATTCCAGCACTTAGGAAGATAAAAGCAGGATGATATCAAGTTCAAGGACAGAATGGGCTAAACAGTAAGACTATACCTCAAATTTTAAAAAGAGATGAAGAAAAAGAAGAGGAAAGCCTATTAAGCCTCATAGCAATGTCTATACATTAGGAAGGAGCCTCCAACAAAGACAGAGATTCATTCTTTTAGCAGAATCCTAGACAATAAGCACTGTGTATTTTGAATGCCACGCTTCTGTAGGAGGATATTTCCAGGACACATTCCCATTTGTCACCTGTGTTCAGGATCCTATACACTAAGGGAGCACCTAGGGTAGAATTCTGAGGTTATGCATGCTGGTTATGTTGTTACTGTTATGGGACAAAACACTTTATCCCAAACTCTCACTTACCAGTGCATTGTACTGCCCTCACTCCTAGAAGCCCAACTAGCCCCTCTCAGAGCTCTGTTCTTCAGTATGGTATCCCTACCCAAACTAAAGTGTTCCTATCTCACTGAAGCAAAGGAAAAAGAGTGATGGGAAATTCTTCCATGCAGGCCAGAAAAGTATACCAATTATTTTCTTAACCAGATGACAAGATGATAGTCTTTAAGCCTTTACCCGTACAAACTCAACTCCGTCAGCTGGCTACCCTATTTTAATACTTGAGGGAAGAACTTCCAAAACAGCTTCACGTAACAAAAAGTAGATTTACTTTAGAAGACCATTGGGGGAACTCTACCAGAAGGCCAGGAAAATGGGCAATACCATCAGTAAGGGCACAGATAAGTGGGATTTGGGGACTAGAGAGTATAATACATCACTTGAAGCACTGGGCTCAAAAAGAAAGAAATGCAAAGAATGGAATTTTGTGTGCCATTGCTCCCTAGAAGAACCAAGAGCCAGAAGTCCTGGCCAATGAAACCTTGAATGAGATGAGACCATAGCACCCAAACACTAAAAATAATTTTGCTGAATTCCCAGTTATCTCCAGAAGTGGGTTACCAAGCTCTTCACCCTCCCAACAAAACAAGAAAAAAGTTCAAAAGACAGGGGAACTGGAATTCCTAAAAGCGTATTGGAAGTAATATTATAAAGATGAAGCCTCAAGTTCAATATAAGAACTATCCCCTACAGAAAGAATGGAAAGTACATACCAAGAGGTAACACAGTGTATAGGCAAAAAATGAACATTATAAACCCATTTCTGTGTATTTTTTCTTAGCTAATGATATTATCCATGTAACTAATCACCTAGGAATGCTCCTTAAGAATTCTGGTCCACATCTCCAAAGCCAAATTCTACAAATTTTAAAACCTTAATATATATGTCTCACCATCCCTTTTAGTTCAGGGACTTATGTTTTGCCTAGATTATTACTATACTCTTACATTTTTAAGCCTTCCTATTAACCATCAGCTTTCTAAAATACCTGTATGGTCCTTTTCCTCCTCCTGCCCAGAGCCCTTCAAGTGCCTTCTCACTGTACTCAGGATAAAATTCCATCACTTATGAAAGGCCTGCACACAAAGCCTTTCATAATTGAGTTCCTGTGTGCCTTTCCCTCTTCATACCTTTACATATAAGTATAGAAAATTACGTGTTCCTAATTGTAGCTCTTGTGGTTTGAAAACTCGGGGTTGTTTTTATTTTTTTAAAAACTGGCTGCCCCTTCTCCCTTTTCCTACCTGTTTAATTCCTTTGAAGCTCAAGTATTACCACCTAGAAACCTTCTTTGGTCTTCTATCAAAGATAAAGGCTTTAAATAACTTGTCTTCTTCATGCCTTGTCCTCTATTATTTTACTTAACTGACTACAGTATACATTTTTGTCTCCTCCATTAGATGAAGCTAAAATAGGACAAGGACGTTTCATTCTTTCATGTGTCCTAGTAGCTAACCTACTCTGACACATAGTAGACATTCAAAGTTTTGCTATAGGAAGGAACAGGGAGAAAAGCAGGAAGTGTAAGATACATGTTGTAGAGATGTAATTAAACAGCAAATGGTGGGAAGGCCAGTCTAGAGTAAGGTACAAATTAACTCCTGATCTTAACTGAGTCCCTGACTTATGAACTACCACCTGCAGGTTATCGAGGAGCGTTTTGGGTCCAATGTAGTAGCAGTACCTTTCCTGTCGGATGCCACCTGCTATGACCTATTGGGAGTTCTAGTGAAACAGTCCCGCCCAGCCCACACCCGCCTGGCTTTGCCCGGTAGGCAGGGCCGGAAGGCACTGAAGCCCGTGGGGCCACTACCAAGCCTTCTAGAACAGGCAGGGTCTGAGGGTGCCTTTGCCCACTGCACTCGGGAATACTCACCAAATGGCCGAGCTGAGATAGCCTATGAGGAGATGCGACTGTTGGATGGGCAGCCCTGCCGGATCCGCCTACATATGGGTGGCCTGCGCAAGAAGGTTGCCTTCCTGTTGCTGCCACCGGGGCAGGTGAGCCTACAGCAGACTCTTCCCTGGCTCCGAAGCACCCACAGCATCTATGTCATCTACCAGGTCTTCTCCTGCTCCTGGCTGCAGCTGGGGTTGTTGCCTACAACCCGTGAGCCCCAGCTGCTCCGGTTACAGCGGTCATTGCCTGTTGCCTTTTCCTGCCTCAAGTTTTCACTGCAGCCCAAGGGTGTACTGGGACCACAGAAGCCTCTGAACAAAGACCCATTGCCTCATGGGGTCCACTGGGTCAAACCCAACCTCAGCATCGTACCGACTCTGACCCCCACATCAGTACCTGCTGATATCCCTGAAGCTGCTGATGTACCCCCTCCCGTCCCTGCCCCACCTACACCTACACCACCTCCCCAAGAAGGGCCTGAAGGCAGACCCACCAGATTCTCCTGCAAGGGTCGAAACCCCTTCCGGAGGGGGCCCCAGATGCTGTCAGGTACTGCTAGGGGAAATGAAAATGAGGATGGGAGGGACAAAGTGGAGGAGGGAGAAGAGGTGGGGAGTACAGCCCAGGAATGGGGGGGCATCCACCGTTGTGTACAGGACCCTGAAGGGGATAATGTGAAGGAGCCAAGGGAGGGTGAAATAGAAACTTGGGCCTCATACGGGGTTGGGGAGAGCACAGAGGACCGGGGGGAGAGGGACTAGGGAGGAAGACCAGGGCATGAGTCAAGCTGTGACTATCCCCAACCCTGGCAGAAAACTGGCTCTTCAGTCCCCGCAGCCCCCCACCAGGAGCCCAGGGTGGGGGCCCCGGGGACCCCGACCGGCACTCCATGTCCCTGCCCCTGCTGCAGGGTCTATCCTCGGAGTTCGACAGCGACGACTAAAGCTGAGGCAAGAGATTCGGGGGGCAAGGCCCCCAAGATCTGGCATAGGGATACTGATCCCCAATAAACATCAACTGCTGCTCCCCCTAACCATCCTGGGCCCATGGTGCTTCTTTCTTCTGGGGCCCAGGGAAGGCAGAGAGACCCCAGGGTTTTTTTTCCCCCCTAGGCTTCAAGTCCTCACACCCTCTATGGGCAAAAAAGGAAATCTTGAAACCCTAGCAATGAATGCTACTACCAGAGAGAGAGAAAATATCCAATGATTCCCCCACCTATGTACAACCTTTTGGGGGCCCCACCCCACAGACAAAGGGTGGGAAAGAAGAATGAGCACAGAATAGAGATTTCCCTTTTATACATATTGCAACAAGTTCTCCATAAAACATTCATCTGAAATAAATTAAAAAGTCCATTTGCCACTGCCTCCAAACATTCAAAGGAGCCTGCGACCTGGCCTCGCCCAAGCCACCTATGGCCCTGATTGTCCATGGAAGAAAATTAAGGATTGAGGGGCCCAGAGCCTGAGATGAGAGGGCTTGATCCCTCCTCTGAAGTATCCAACAAAAAAGGCGACGTGACAGCATGGGCCTGGGAGATAGCAGCCAATTCCTTGAGAAACTCAGGGAAAATGACGGCACAGTAGACAGCGTTCTTGACTCGCAGAGCCTCACCTTGGCGCTCAGGAGCTCCACTCCGGGGAAGAAGAACTGGAGTGGAGGCCCCCGGGGAGCCCCCACCTAGTCCAAGTCCTGCTCCGTCTCGCCCAGGCTGAAGGACCTGTACCGCCTGTCGAGCCCTGGTTGGACTATGTGCATGCCGCAGGAGTAATTCCCCCAAGGATGGCCTCCGGCTCTTCACTGGGAATAAACAAGGGTATCAAGAAGGTGCTGGGATCAGGGAAACTGCCTTAGTCTGGGTGAGTAGATTCCCCCATCCCTCTAGGTTCTTAGACTTCTCCACTCAGGTTCTGAGAGGATGGAAAAAAACAAGATGAACCAGAAAAGAATCTCACGGTTCATTTTCTGTCTTGTCTGAAGATAACTGAAGAGAGGGAATATGTTCTTTCTGATACCAAAATGCTGCCTGCCCAGCCTCTGCCACTCTATCCAGACCTCCTCAGCCAACTTGTTTTAACCAGCCAAAACTGGAGCCACTTCATTTCTAGCTATGTCCTTCCCTCTCCATACCCTCTTACTCTGAGGAAGTCTCTTTCCAATCACTACTCTAACACAAGAGACTTCTCCATTGGCAATATTCCTATTACTCTCCACAACTGAAGTAACCACTTCTACCTTTCCCTATCTATCCTGTAACACTTGGATCCACATCTGCTATGTTTCCAATACTCACAGGGGCTACACATATGCACAATCATAGTTCCAGAACCATTTCACTTTTGTCATACTCCACTGTTTCTCTAAGATCCGTTTTTCTGTACTACCAGCTCACTGTTCATCTGTCCCTGTCTATACCTCCTTTCTACTGGGTGTGGCCAGACAATACTGTGTCAGCTGAGACTTAAATGAGCTGTCCTCTCTCCAATTTTCAGGCAGATTTCTAGACCAGACCTATTACCACTAGCTAGACTAGACTCAAGCCTCTAGATCATGATACGTTCTCTACCTCTACAGAAATGTCTATAGAAATGCTATACAAATCCATTAACTTGTCATTTCACATCTATCTACTTAAAACCCAATGAGCACTTCATGTCTGTTTGTAGATGCCTGTAGATTCCCTATCCCTACATTTTTCCTCCACCTCTTTCTTTCTGGCAATACTGGAGTTTGAACTCAGGACCACACTCACTTGGCTTGCCTCTTTAATTGGCACTGTGATCTCTTGAGCCATGCCCTCAACCCTTACTTTTTTATTTTGGAGACAGATTTTCATGGACTTTCCCCCTGAGCAAGCTTCAAATGGTGATCCTCTGCCTCTCCTGAGTAGCCAGGATTACAGGACTGAGCCACCAGTGCCCAGCACTCTACTTTTTTTTTCATCCTTTCTAGCTTAATTGTACTATCTTCACCTCTCTGGGAACCTCTGATTTACCCTCCAACTAACTTACTATTTTATATTCCCTATCTCACTAAACTTTAATAATTTCTTTTCATTCTTCTATCTCATGGATTCATTTCTGGGCTTAAGAGCTTAGACTATATCTTATCTTTCTTTGTAGTTTTTGGCTCATCTGGTGACTCCAGGGCTAAAACTACAGAGGCAAGAAAGAGCCACAGTATTAGACCATAAGGAACTTAAGCAGAGTCTTTACAGCTGAGCAATAACCCTTATGGTACTCCTCCTCCCAACCCTCACACTTCTCCATCTCTATTTTCACCCCCAGATTTGATTAACAAACAAACAAAAAAAGATATGAAATCCCTATCTGGTATTCTAGATCCTATTATTTGCACTACATGTAGGACCTTGTTCCTTCTGTTATTATATCTCTTCAGTCACTCTCCAGATTCTAAGTTCTTTGAAGGCAGAGATCACATCACTTGTATTATCCTGAGTCCCCTATACCAAAACAACCAATACAAGTGCTCAGATACATATGATGCAAAAAATGAATTTCAGGGGCAGCCTTAATTCTTCCTTCTTCCCTCAAGCACTCACTAAGTTCTTTCAACACTTGCTTCCACCTTATCAAATGCTTCCTTCTTCCCACTATTCTAATTCAAGCCTTCCCTAGACATATATGCATTGTGAAGCCCACTGACTCTTCTTCCTGACTTCTCTTGCCCTAACTCTAATTCACTTTTGCTTAGTTATCTTCCCACTGACAAATTTAAGAATCTTAAGTGGTTACCCCTGCTGAAAAGATCTTTTACCCAGACCAATTTCCTGAGAACCTTCTTTTCTAGCAAAATCCAGCCTTTCCTCTAGCTATTCTTCTGTCTTTAAAATCCCCTGCTACAACTAAACAGTCCAGGATGTCTCCTGAACAAAAGAATAAGAACCTCCCATTCCCTTGTCTAAGTACTACCTATATCTGAAGGGCCATGTCAAATGTCACAGCCTCTATTAAACTTTTAGTGTCTTAATCTAATGACTATTCTGATCCCCTTGTCAGTCCCTAAGTCCTAAAGCAATTTTTGTTGATACTACTGATTGGGATGGAATATTGACAGCACTGTATTCTAGCCTCTGACTCAAATCTAGGACAAACATAAAAACTCAGTTTTCTACAACTCTCCAGTCCCTGGCATGAAGTTTCACCTTAATTAAGGTTTTACTTCAACTAACCGGGGCTAACAAGATACCTAGGAAGGGCAGGAAGGGGGTGGTGGGATAGAAGCCTCACCTAGGGAATCGGAGCGGCGTGGGGCAGGTCCTGCTGTAGGACCCTCACCCCAGTCCAACTTGCCACGGGCAATGAGGTACTTCTTGGCTTTAGATAGCAGTGCTGGGAAGTCCTCCTGGGACGCCGCAAAGCTCTCAATCTTATTCTTCACAGAGCCCAGCACCTATGAAGCACAACCTTATGACATTTCTGATGGTTCTAGACTGACACATTTCTTTCTAGTCCCCATGGATCTGTTCCCAGCCCACCCAGGGTCACTCCAGCTGCGGGCTGGGCCCACCATGGAGCCTAGACGCACCCATGCATGCATGCATCGCACACCTGCAGCAGGGACTTGACACTGGGCTGGAAGACCATGTTGGTGTTGAGCAGGAAAGAGCGGAGCAGGGGCTGGGGGTGACAGGCCAGCTGGGCCACCAGCCCCGTCAGCAGGAAGTTGACATAGACGGAGTTCTGCAGCATGTTCTCGAGTTTGGCAAAGAGCACAGCCATGAAGGGGCCTGGGGAGGGGTGGGCACAAGGATATAAGGCCTGAACACAATGCACACTGCACGCATTCCTCCCAGAAACAAGAGACCCCCACAAGAGGAAAATTACATGTATGTTTAAAAATCTCATGGCTACCTATTCTGGAGCAAATAATGTGGCAGATACCAAATGGACTCACAAGAGTCCAGATGACAACAGCTTTATACTCATTAAGCTGAATATGTATAAAGATCTTAGGATCTTCAGATTTCAATTTACTAGTAACATTACTGAATAAGCAAAAGCTCTCCAATCTTTATTTTCCCACTAGATAAAATAAGAAAATATACCTACCTCATAAGAGGAACAATATAAATCAATGTAAAATATTAAGCCTATGATCTGGCAAATGTTGTTTTGAATTACAACCAAAAGTTACATAATTCTTCATTTTTGAAAAGCTTTATTGACTAGGTTTACCAGAAGAATGAATAGGCAGAGATAGTGACTAGGACCAAAACACAGAATCAGGTTTCACATAAAGCTGAATAACATTAAATTTGGTCAGAAGAAAAAATAATAATAATGTAGCAAAAATAATGAAAAGAAAGTTTCTATTTAAAGTTAGGGGATAAATCTTTAAGGAACCAGAAAAGACATCAGCTCTGTCTTTTAGGAGCTAAGAAGAAAGTAAAAGTGTAGCATGGCTCAGGGGCACAATAAACTTATTTGTAAGACTTTTCAGTGGGAGAGAAGGTAAGAGAAGGGATCGGCATTACATACTAAGAGAAATGACCTCAATAAACACTTATCACCAGCTCTAGAACCACCACAGACTTTCTGATCAGGGATTTCTGGAGGAAAGAGAACATATCAACAAATGGAGAGAGAACAATGAGGTGTAAAAGGTGGTGAGTTTTGAAAAAGTTCTTAGAATAGCTGTTCAATGTGCCCCATGACTGGCCTTAGCTCAACAATAACTCTAGTTTAACAAGGTCCTAAGGTAACAACATATAGTCTTGTTATTCCCTTACCTCTTCTTTCCTGGGAGTATCTTGTAAGAGCCAATTCAAAACCCTCACATGAGTTTACAAAGAAGAAAAATAACAAACTTAAATTACTACTTCAAGTCTGTGGGAAAATCTGCACACCACTTCCTAGTGGTATTGACCAGAAAGAAACAAAATTGTAGCTAAATAAATGAAAAAAGGTATTTCTTTTCTACAGCCTGTAAGAAAAGCAATCAAAATCAGAAGCCTTGCTACAAGTAGGATAGTCAGCATTTCACAGGCCCTGTCAGGCCACAAACTGATCAAGGCATAAAAACTTGACTACAAACAACTAGAAGATAGTGTGACCAGTAGAGGGTAATGATAGTGAAAAGCTACCATTCGTTGAGTTCTCACAATGTGTTATATTATAGTAAGTGATTTAGAGGAATCAACAGCAAGAGGTGGGAGGCTAACTTAAGTAATATCTAACTAAAAGCCTATAGTTTGGGCTTTAGCCACTACAGTGCCTCCCAGAGTTATTTTGGTTGTTTTTCCATGCACAGAGTGTGGATTAGAGCAAGAGAAAGGCTAGCATGGCTCTAAACAAAAACAAAGAAGAGCTAGTCCAACAACTCACAGGTCTAGCTGCTCCAGGAACATCCTGGAGAACCCAAAAGGGTTCTAGTGAGCTTAGGGCCAGGCTTCGTCATTTGCTTTCAAAACACTATCCCATCCAGGCACTGGTAGCTTGCACTGGTAATACTAACTACTCAGGAGGCTCAGATCTGCAGATAGTAGTTCAAAGACAGCCCAGGCTGAAATGGCCAAGAGACTCTTCAATTAACCAGAAAAAAACTGGAAGTCGAGGTGTGGCTTAAGTGGTAGAATGTGCCAGACTTGAGCAAAAAGAAAAAGCAAGAACATAAGGCCCTGAGAGTTCAAGCCTCAGTAGTGCAACAACAACAACAATCTCACCCACGCTGCTTCTTCTTTACTACTAATCACAATCCCGAAACAGTTTTATTGGATGGTCATGGCAACCAAGAAAGTATAAGGACAGTGGACAGGAGAAAGATGAAATTGGGCCCTTCTTGGAAAGGCAGAGGAGGAAGAACTAGGCAGAAAAGACATCTACTAGAGATGACACTAGACCATAAGAGAGCTGACAGAAGATGCCATACCTAGTACTCCATACATACTGGTAAGAATTACACAGACAGGTGCCTCTCACATAGAATGGAAGACACTATGTCTTCCATATGGTTCAGATAGAGTGTGATACCAATTATAAATCCCAGGAAATGGCCATGCTAGGGGTAAGAGGAGGAACATGCATACGGGACAGACGAACATAGCTCAGACATAATACTCAAACCAGCACAAGCATAGATGACAGAGACAAGCAGGAGAACACAACTATGGTATGATATGAATGTGGAAGGGACCCAGGCAAAGTAGATGAGGGCTAGGCAAGTACACAAATGACATAGCCAAGAAGTCTCAGAAATCAGCACAAACATTATCAAGAACATGCAAGTACACAAAAGAGAAGGCCTAGGCTGAGGAGCTTACCAGTGAAGGGCTGGCTTGGCAGCTGGTTGAAAGTCCGCAAAGGGCTGCTGAGGAAGGGGCCAGGGGGCTCAGGGGGACTGGTAAAGCTCTCGTAGGCCTCCTCCTCCTCAAGAGGTAGGGGAGGCTCTAGGGGGACTTCAGAGCCAGCTCCACCATTGCTCAGTGCTACTTCCAGCTCCTGGAGCTCTTGCCCAAAGCTCTCTAGTCCCGTCATGCCCTCGGAGGTACCCTCTAGCAGTTCCCCAGCTCCCTCCTGCGGGGCCAGTCGTGGTACCAGACGAACTTTCTTGGCCCCTTCAGGCCATGGTCCTGGCACACCATTGAGCTGGGGTGGGGGTAGGTGGCCAGGGCCCTCCCCTACACCTGCAGTGAGCCCCCTACTCCCCAGCTCTTCCTCCTCCCCTTTCCCCACATTGTCCCTGTCCTCCTCAGTCAAGAGGCTGCGTTTCTTAGTCCGGGAGCCAAGAGAATTGGGCTCAGGAGGGGGCCGCTCGCCATCATAGGGGGCAGACCAGGTACGGCAGGCTCGGACACAGCGGTCCACACCACGGCGTGCCTCACGCAGATACTCCAGGTAATTATCTTCCAGCTCACCAGGCTCCTCCGTAGGGCAGGGCCGTCTGCCAGGGCTAGAGGATGGGGATGCAGAAAGCCCTGGTGAGCGAGGGACTGGGCCTGGGGACTCAGAGCCACTCAGACTCTGCTGCCGAAGGAAGAAAGCCAGGCGGGATGGTGTGGAGGGCCGAGGAACTGTCACCACAGAAGAGGAATCAACACTTGGGCTTCCAGGGCCTTCAGAGGGGAAAAAAAAAAAAATCAAATAGGATTAAGGAGACAGAGGCCCAAAAGATGAGATATGATACCTATAGAGATTAGGAGAGAAGGCAATAAAGAAGCAGAAACTTGGAACGTATTTAAATAGATGCCCCTCCAACCTCCAAATTAACTTCTTTCTAATTCATAACCTCCTTTCTCCATGAACACAACCCCCCCACAAAAAAAAAAAATGCAAAAGGAAGAGGATAGGCCTAAATGAAGAGGAACAGATTTTCCCAGAAGTCCACCCTAAATTTCTTTTGGGAAGTTAAGAATCCTTCCCGCAAATTTCTCATCAATCTCCCCAAAGAAATGTCAATCATGACAACTTCCCTCCCCTCACCCTAGCCCTGCCTTCTTGCTAGGCTGCCCCAGAACCTAGGCCATACCCGTGATGTCCTCCCTTTTCCCTGCCTCTCTGCTAGGCCCACCTCGTGCCCATGAGGCATGCTCTGGATGAGGTGGGCTAGGGGCATGGTGCCGACAACAGCGTGGGATTAGGGAGAGAAACTTGTCAGCTGCTCGTCCATAAAGATCCACATCACGCACAGCTGGCTTCTGGCTCAACATCACATGGTTACACGGAACAAGATACCTGGGAAAGACAGCAGAAAGGAGACATGGGATGGATGAGGAAGGAAGGACAGTACTTAGAACAACCAGCCAATGAAACTAAATGGCTAAGCCAGGATGCAAGAGGATACTCAAGCAATGTCAATGTAGCCCATCACCCCAGCAAAACACAAGGCCCTGAGGGTTGGCCATCCCTCAGCCCCCATCCCCTGGTACCTGAGAACCAGCTGCAGTAAGACATCCTCACAGCTGAGGTTCAGGAGGGTCCTGAAGAGACTCAAAGAGACCATGCAGAGCTGAGGGTGGAGAAGAGAGTCATAATAAGAGCTTTTTTCCCCTCCAAACTGCTTACTAAATAGAAACCCCCTTCCCCAGCCCCATGGCCAACCAACCACTACTAGAACAAATATATGCAGGTCAAGGAACATAAAAATCATTGAAGCTATTAACTAGCTGATCACATATCTTTGTGGGCTTCACAATTCACAGATAGAAATGATCTATGCTTCAGAAACAATGGACTTCTATAGACTATAGACATATCAGCAGACACTCTGGCTATGTTTACCTGTCTGCTGATACTCCAGCAGTGTGCCAATGAGACACTAAGAAAAGAGAAACTAAGAAATACTCTAAGTGAATGACTAACAGGAAACAATAGCATCATGATAACTAAGTAAATGCCTGTTAAAAAGTACTATAACCACACTAAATGCCTACCAATAAGGAACCAGAAGGAACCTGGAAGAATCCCAACTGGGAAGAGGGTGGAGCTGTGAGTATGGAGTCTGAGTCACCTCTCCAACCCCAGGGCTTCTCAGAAAAACTCAAGGGCAGCTAACAGGAAAAGGAAAAAATAGGTGGGTCCAGAGCAATGAGAACCTTTTGTTTTAGAAAAGGCAGGTTTATTCATCTCTGGCTATGTCAAAAGCTCACATGTAAACTGCCCCTCATCTCTGAATCCCAACAGCATTTTCTCTGTACTTCCCTATGGCAAGCACATCAGACACCCTGAGCTCCCTCAAGACAACTAATGAGTATCAGTCTATACTAATGAGTATACAGTCTATGTGTTAATTATTTGTTAAGTGACTATAAAAAAAATAATAACCACAGAGTAGGAGAAAAGGTGAGACAACACTTTACATTTTGGATAGCATGGATGTTCAAGAAGCTTATCCTAAATGATAGTTTTAACTAGCAATAAAAGAAAACTGATTCAATGAAAAGTAGGAGAGTTTTTTTCTTCAAAGATGGCCACATCTTCATTTCCAGAACCTGTGAACATTTTGCCCTACACAACAGCAGAGATTTTGTAGATGTGATTAAAATACAGATTTAGTAAGCTAGGCACCAGTGGCTTGTGACTATAATCCTAGCTACTCAGGAGGTTAAGATCTGAGGATTGTGGTTCGAAGCCAGCCCAGGTAGGAAAGTACATGAGACTGTTACCTCCATTAACCACCAGAAAACTGGAAGTGGTGCTGTGGCTCAAAGTGGTAGAGCACTAGCTTTGAGTGAAAGAGTTCAAGGACAGCAACCCAGGTCCTAAATTCAGGCCCCACAAACAATGGGGGAAAAATACTTTGTGGGTCTGGTGTTTTGTTTTGTTTTGTTTTGGGGGGGATGTGTATCAGTGGTAGAATGCATGAGGCCATGGACTCAAGCCTCAGCACTGAAAAAAAAATTATGGAATTCAAGATAGGAAGATTAACTCATATTATCTAGGTAAATCCAGTCAAACAACATGTGTCCTCAGAAGCATAGAAACTTTTACAGCTGGGTCAAAAAGAAGAGAGGCTATGTGAGTACTTGTCTAGCACACAAAAGACTGTGGGTTTGATCCCCAGCACAGAGAGAAACCAATTGAGAGAGAAAAAGGGAGGGAGAGAGAAAGAGAGCTACAGGCAGGCACAGAAACAAAGAGACAGAGAGAAGAGAACTTTGAAATACCACAAACACTTGACATATCATTGCTAGCTTTGAAGATGGAAGAAGTCAAGAGTCAAGATTTGGTTGACTCTAATAGATGAGTATGACTTTCATAACATGAAAATGGCAATCTGAGTTTCACAACTACAAAGAAATTAATTCTGCCAACAACCCAAATATGTACTCCCAAGTAACATGATAACAAATCCGAAACTGGCATGGTGATGCATGCCGTTATTCCCAGCTACTCAGTGGTGGAAATCAGGAGGACTAGTCCAAGCAAATGTTAGGCAGATTCCATCTCAACAATGATGGCAGCACACATCTGTAAATCCAGCTACAAGAAGACAGATAGATGGGTCAGAGTCCAAAGCAGGCCCTAGGAAAAATACAAGAACTTAGCCAAAAAATAACTAAAGCAAAAAGTGGACCCAAAAATGGAAGATATGAGCACCTGTAGTCAGAAGAGATCTGATTCTTCACCTAAGAACTAGGAACCAAGAAAAAACTCCCCCCAAAAGGTTCCTAAAATGAAGGGCTCAAATGAGACTAATAGAAATAAGTGCTAAGGGTGTTGGAGGTACCAGCCAATAAGGAAAAGTGTCACACACCAAGTCTGAGTCCCAGTCTCAGACCAAAAAAGAAAGCGAGAGAGAGAGAGGAAAGAAGGAAAGAAGGAAGGAAGGAAGGAAGGAAGGAAGGAAGGAAGGAAGGAAGGAAGGAAGGAAGGAAGGAAGGAAGGAAGGAAGGGAGGGAGGGAGGGAGGGAGGAAGAAAGGAAGGGAAGGAGGGAGGAAGGGAGGGAAGGAGGGAAGGAGAGAAGACAGGCAGGCAGGCAAGCAGGCAGACTGGCTAAGGACCAAAGACAATGAAGGGAATTAGGGTAAAATTGAGATAAAGAATAGATAAAATCCCAAAGTGGTACAGGATGAACCTGAAGAAGAAAATAAATCATATTTCTAAACATGAATAGGGCATTCCATGGGGCTAAACAAACATAAGATGGAAGCCTAATTTCAGGATGAGAAATAAAACTTTTTTGATATCCATTCCCTAGTAGTTTACACCAATAAATTTTAACCAAGAACATCTATCATAAATACTTTGAGTACTCTGGGGAACATTTTTAAAATACACATGAAAAAATATACATATACATGAAAAAAATATATATATATACACACACACACATATCTAGGCCAGAAAGACAACATAATTCAAGAATTATGTTTAGAATCTGATGCTGCTGTCTTCCTCATAGATAACTCTGAATATATACCTGGTTCAGAAATGTAGGTCTAATCCTAGACAGTTTTACATTACAATTCTTTTTTTTTTTTTTTTTTTTTTTTGATCATGGGGTTTGAACTCTGGGCCTGGCGCTGCCTCTCAGCTCTTCAGCTTAACGCAAGCGCTCTACCACTTGAGCCACAGCACCACTTCCAGTTTTCTGGTGATTTATTGGAGATTCACGGACTTTCCTGCCTGGGCTGGCTAGAATTAAAGGTGTCCCAGCTACATTACCATTCTTTAAAACACAGATATCCAAGAACTCACTAGTAGGTAGCTTACTTCTAGAAGAGTTTTTGCACAACATTTTTTTCATTTTGTTTTTCTTTGTTGAGACACAATCTCACTATGTAGCCCAGGCTGGCCTCAAACTCTCAATCCTCCTGCTATGCAGTCTTCTCAGGGCCGGGATTACGGCAAGGACCACTACACCTGGCTTCTCCAGAACTCTTAATAATCAAAGAACTTCTATTTTAAACATGAGGATTCAGGAAATTTCCAGCTATTTGTAATAAAGGAAGCAAACAAAAGTGGCTTCAGAGCCAAAATACATTCCATAAAGTATATAGCTAACTTTACCCTAGAAAGCCTTTGGATCTTTATTACCTGATAACTGATTTCTTCCACACCTTATATATGTTTCAATGGATTACAATCTAAACATCTTACCCTGGTATACAAGTCCATGTATAATGTGAATCTTTCCTATCTCTCAACCTTCATTTCATCCCCTTTCTCCCTTGCTAACAACACTTCTAGTTTTTTCATTTTCTAAAATACATTAACCCCTTGCCCTATTTTCTCTCTTGCTGTTCCTTCTGCCTAGATTCTTCTTCCGTTTGATACTGTCTGTCAGCTGTTCATATCCTATATGTCTCAACCCAATGCCACATCCTCTGAGGTCTTCCTTGACCACCTCCACTTCTGGCTTTTTGGTGGTTATTTGGAAAAAAAGATTCTCAAGACTTTTCCACCTGGGCTGGCTCTGCTCCCAACCAAGGTTCTCAGATCTCAACCCCCTAAAGAGCTAGGATTATAGGTAAGAGCCTCTGGCACCTGGCTCACCTTATTGTTTTCTAAGCATATTTTGTTTCCTAATGCTAGCCACAATTTTCAATTATTTTATTAGCATGTTTGCTTGTCTACCTTATCCGTAAAGTAATTTCCAGGGATTAGTGATGATGCATATCATTATATCCCAGTACCAGCCAACAGTAGGTCACATGTAAGAGAAAGGAATCTAAGTAGACAGGTAGATGACCATGGGCTCCCAGTTATAGTTCAAATGCAGCAAATCCAAAAAGTAAAAAAGGCAAGCATATTTGGAACAGCTAGATTATCTCTCAAAAAAGACACAAAACTCAAATCTCCAGTCACCCACAGCAGGCCACATAGTGATAAACAGTTTCAGAGAACCTCAGGGCACTGTTATATTTCAAGCATTGCACAAGTGCAAATCCTATAGCCAAAGTAAGCAGTCAAAGTCACCTAGAAAGAGTCACTGTGTTCTAGAAAAACAGGAATATATTAAGTCCTACAGCCAAAATGGTCAAATTTTCAATGTTAGAAAATACCACCTAATTTTGAAATGAGTGTCAGAGAAAAAAAGCAAAAAAGGGCAGGAATATCCTCCAGTAACAAAGGTTAGAGAGAGACGGCTCATCCAGGTAAGCCAGGACAGAGGTAAGAGCCATACCCGAGAGTTGCTGCCAATACGGGCAACAAGGGTGTCAAGAATGGTGTGGGTGTCATGCCGGTGTAACAACAGGAATCGCAGGAAGGTACGGAGCAAGGCAGGTTCTGAGATACTCCGTAGGAAAAGTTCCAGATAGGCGGTGCTGGCAATCATCTCCTCCACGGAGGTCTGGATGAAGGGAAGGGAAAGCGTGGAAACTTAGGGCTTCCTTATATATGCACTGAGTCATTTTCCCTTGATTCTAAGGAATAACAAGGAGCAGGAAGGAAAAGAAGAAACAGTACCCCACCCCCTGCCTCCCAGGTTGGTCCTTTCACTGAAATCACCATCCACACTCTAGTTCCTGATATGCTTTGCCACCTTATCCCTCACCTTGTGCAAGGCAGGGCCCATCACAGGCACCAGGAATCCATTATGGATATAATCAACCAGCTGCTTCTGCACCAGGGGGTGAGCCACCTATACCAATGTGAAAGAGAAAAAAAGCGATTATGAAAACACTGTCCAGAAGGGAGTCAAATGGTGTAACACAGATAGATATCCCACCCATAAGATACCACAACTCCAACGAACGGTACCTCTTTCACCCCATCTTTCCAGAATGATCAAGGATCATACTTCCTAGAAACCCCAGTCTTACCTGAATAACTGCATTGCAGAACTCTAGGGAACTCATAAAGAGTGCAAGAGCTGGCACTCCTAACCAGTCTTCCCGTCGGAGGCAGTGCCAGTCATCCCCTGGAACCTCAATCTTTCGGGGCAGTGAAGAATACAGGGCACTTAGCCCTGTGGCCAGCACCTAGGGAAGATCAGCAAAGGCTCAGACAATATAAAGAGTAGGATGGGATATCTCCCATCCAGAGATTTGATAGGAGTAGAAATAAGAGCTACTACCAAAGCAGGTATTAAGATACTCAGTGTGTCAGGACTTCATCTGGAACACTAGTTCAAACAGAACCTTAGTACCTGCCTATCATCTAGGCCCATGCTTCATCCCCATTCCAGGAAGCTGCTCTCAAACCTAGGGGCCTTGATACTTTGCCTTTCCACATCTCCTGCATAAGGAAGTGCTATACAGTGTCCACATGCCATACCCTCCCCTCCATCCTAGAGGATGCTAACCGGGCAGAAGTAAGAGTGATCTGCGATGTAGCGGCCCACAGTCGGGCTCCCAGCTGATAGAGCCATGAGCAACAGTAGGGCATCACGAGCCTGTTGGCCCAGGGTGCCCTCTCGATGGACAAAAGGGACAAGACGAGAAAAGAGGAGAAGACGTGGGGCAGCTCCAGGTTCAGGAGGTGACTGCAGGAAGAACTCAAGCAACGAAGGCTCCCGGGCCACGCAAACACACAGCTGGCTGAGAAGTAACACCAAGCTTTCATCCAGTGCCGGGCTACTAGGCACAGGGCGGCCACAGGCATCCAACAGGGTGAGCAGAGCCTCGCGAACTGGTCCATGCCGCAACAGCGGCTGGCGAGCCTCGCTCACTAACATCTCAAATAGTTTCAATTGCTCAGCCCGTCGTTCCTCAACCCCATCCCCAAGCTCATCCCATTGGAGCTGCCATGCCAGCACACGGGTTAGCAGATCCTCGCGCAGAGCAAACTCCAGCAGGGGCCCAGGGCCAGTAGGAGCTGAAGAGACTGGGCGATCCTCTGCCAGCAGAGTTAACATTTGATACGTATGGTTGCGCACAGCACTGAGATCATCAGCACCTCCAGGAGCTGCCCGAGGGCCTCGCCGCTCCAAGATTCTTACCACCTATAGAAAAGAAAAAAAAAAAAAAAACAGAAGATGGAAGGAATATAGGTGACTACATGAAATGATCAAAACACAGAAACTAGAATGTTAGGATTACTCAGGTGGCTGGTGAACTGGACATTTTAGCACACAGTACCTACCTGAGACCAGTGATTCTTAAATACCATGAGGCAGGTCTCAGGATCAGCCATGACAGGGGTCTGTAGACTGGCCCCTTGAGGTACACGGTGGCCAGGGCCCCGGGAAGCCAGTCTGCTCAGCCAGTTCATCCTCTCCATGAGGCAGGCTGGGCAGGGCCAGCAGCCAAAGGGCTATACTTGGAGGATATGCCAGCTGGGGGCTTTCTCCACTTGTGCCTCCAGTCTGCTTCATCCGGTCTGTAGGAGCCAGTAGTTGTCCATAGAGCCAGAGATTATACCAGAGTGGAGTAGCAAGCCCAGAGATCACTGCCCAGTCCAGACTTGCAAATCTAATTCAAAAAGAGAAAATGGAAGGGATAACAGAAGCTTACCTCTCTCAACACACTAGTAGAAAAACTTAGTCCTACTATTCAACTGAAAACTCCATACACTTTCATGCACAGATACACAGAAAGAGCCAGCATGTGACCTGTATACATCTAAAACAAAACACCTGATTTCTCCCCCAGCCTTTCTATCTTGGTAATACCAACATTCACTTATATGCTTATACCAGAAGCATGAGATTCATCCTGGCTTTCTTTTTTTTCCTTTCAACATCCAGTTCATCAGCAAATCTTGTTATCACTATCCTTAAAACAAGTACCAAGGAGATGAAGACTTAAAGTGCAAGGCCAGGTTGGGTTACATAGTATGTTTGAGGCCAGCCTGGTTACACAGTAAGATTTGCCTTTAAAAAAAAAGTAAAAATAATTTTTTAAAATACCAATCTGATCTACTCCAATAGCTTCCAATCTGGTCTCTATACTTCCACTTTTGTTTTAAGGTATTTTTGTGGTTGTTTGAAACAAGATCTCACAACCCAAGCTAACCTTACACTCATGATTCTCCAGCTTCAGCCTCTGAAGTAATGGGATTACAGGTACATGTGCTTCCATTCTTACCTGCCTGAAAGTTTATTCTCTCCATGCAGTAACCAGAGTAATATTTTAATATAAATTATAACTCATCTCTTCTCTGCTGAACACCCTCTAGTGATTTACTATCACACTAGTAATCCCAGTTCCTTACCTTGGCAGGCAGGAGCCTGTATAATGATCTGTAGGCGCTCCTATCAGTCTCACACATACCTAGTCACACAATCACACCATTCTTCCTTAGTATTTTTTGTTCTCTCTGTAGGAAAGTTGTCCTGTTCTCCTCATTGTTCTCACGGTTCAGTCCTTTTTACACAACAACTCTCCAGAGACCACACTTAACAATTTTATCTTCACAACTCATCTTCCCACCTCCACTCTCACTTCCTAATCCTACTTTCTTAACAGTTTCCACCATATAAAATGGTCTATTTATCTATCTTGCCACTAAAAAAATCTGCTATTTAAAGAGAGGGTTTATACCTTATTCACTATTGTATCCCCAGTATTTAGAGTAATAACTAGGGACTCAATAAGTATTTTTTTAATGTTTGTATTAACAGGCAAACACTGCCCCAGGCCTAGCCCATAGTTCCTTTCCTATCACACCTATCATCTCTTTAACAGTATTGTCTCTCAAGGACATAAAACCTTCACAGGAATCACGTGGTTCAGTTGTTCTTCCTCTTTATGCTCCAAACAGGATAAAGGAACCCAGAAATCTGACACCAGTCCTACAGTTTGTCCTAAGGTTATATTAACCAATACCCCTTTTAGTCCACATAGCCTCTCAGAATTACCAAATCACAACTACAGGAAGATTAAAAAAGAAAAAAACTACTGTGCTGAAGAAAATATGTAGGACAGGTAACACTCTGGGAAAGACTGTCTTAAAGAGTAAGCCTAACTTACTCAGTGATTAACTCAAAGTATATCCATACTGATAAAGTACCAGATACCATAACCTTAAGCAGAAACAGACAGGTTTAAAGGAAAGGGAAAAAAAAGTTGGAGGGCAAGCATATAAACATAAACTCGAACCAACTTCATAAATAGAAATCTTTATAAAAGTCAGTCAGCAACTGGCTCTGACAAGATAATGTGAGAGAATATAGGGGAACACTCTGTGATACTAGTTACTTAAGACGGCAAAGGAAAAGACTTTCTTCACATTAAAAACAGTACAAACAAAAATACGGCAATGGGAAAGAATACAACTAGAAAAACAATTACATGTTTAATGTGACAATCAGTATTTAGAGAGGAGACACAATATTGAGTTGGTGAGTAAATACAGGTAAAGGTTATAAACACAATTACCTATACTAAGGAATACTAAGGAACCTGCATTTTATCTATTGATGTCCTAGAGACAAAGACTAGATGTGCCTTTAAAAATAGGCCAGGTAGAAAGAGAAGGTGATGTAGAAAGATGACAATTGACAATTTTTTTAGCCTTTTCAACAGTTTCTTATTTTTAAAAAATGTGGAAGCATGACTCTGTGGTATTATCACAGCCTAGCAAGCAAGAGGTACTGAATTCAAATCCCAGTTCTGAAAAGAAGAAAAAAAAAGTTGGGGATAAATTTAGGAAAGTAATTAGCTAAAAAGTAAACCAACTACAATCTGGGAATTCAGTACTTCAGGAAATTCAGTAATGGGGAGGGGGGAGGGAGGGGAGGACAAACAGGAAATAAGATAGCTTAAAGAAACCAGAATGGGGTCAAGAGTTTTCATGTTTTTGTTTTTGTATGGCAAGCCTGAAGGGTTTTGTCAAGTATTAAAATAAGCCTCAGGGCTAAGAAGGTGGCTCAGTGGTAGAGCGCTTGCCTTGCATGCATGAGGCCCTGGGTTCAATGCCTCAGTACCACATAAGCAAAAAGAAAAAAGCCGGAAGTGGTGCTGTGGCTCAAGTGGTAGAGCGCTAGCCTTGAGCTGAAGAGCTGAGGGACAGCGCCCAGGCCCAGAGTTCAGGCCTCACGACCAGACCCCCCAAAAAAAAAAGCCTCAAGAAAGTAAGGTTACAGATAAATAAGACAGGGATAACTGACAGAAAACTAAAGTGTAAGGATTAGTATAAGACCAAAAGATATCCACCATCTCTGAGAAAGGAGGAAAACAGTAATAAAGAATGGATGCAAATTTAGATAAATGTGAGAGAAAGATAGAGGGAAGTTTACATCTACCACCATTTCTCCAGCCTACCACTCTGCCACTCTGCCACTCACCAAGAAGAGTAATAGAGGAGGAGATGTAAAGAGGAGAAAAATCCACAGAATGGATGCTTAGTCTTTCAGGCATGCTTTCCTATAAACCATCAAACATGATCATAAAGAGAGCAGTAGCTATCAACAGCACTGCAAAAATTGCACTGCAAAAAGTACTTAGCCACATTCCCAAGTACTACAGGTTCCAAGTAGGCATAGCTTAAGGAGGGCAAAGTCAAAAGTTAAGTACTAAGAACCTTCCTCTCTCCGTTACTACTCCCTCTTAGGCCTGGGATACTATACCCAGTATATAACACTGTGCACTGTCCATACCTTTGTAAATATGATTGATTTAATAAAAGTTTAATTAAACTCTTCTCAAAGCCAACTTGAGCCATCTGCCACCTGCATGGAGCCTGACTAATAGAAGAATATTACTGTTTGTATTTTCTCCATCATACCTCACTTGAGAACTGCAAACAAGTAGAAATCAGTAATCCAACAAGAATAACACAAAGTATTAGGTAAAGCTTGAGCTCTGGAATCCCTCAAACGTTTAAACCTCAGTCCACTGTCTTCTATCTCTGACTATAAATAAATCACTTCACAGATCTGAACCTTAGTTTTCTCATGAATAAATTTCCAATGAAATGATCATTAGTTTTTAAGAATTAAATAACTTACATAGCACTCCAAGTGTAAAGCAGGTATTCTGCTAACTATGTTTCTTTTCTCCTTCTTTCTACTATGTTTGAGAATATCTCTAACTAAGAGGAGAGAGATAACCTGTTCTGATGTATCTACCTCACACCAGTAATTGAAGAAAGGCCAAGCATCCAATCCCAGCAAAATAAGGCCTTAGCATGTCCAAAACTAAACTTCCTCCAAATTTTAACAAGTTGTTTCTCCCTTGCAGTATACCTGGGGTGCCTACTACTATAGGTACCTCTAAGAGAAGAGCCACACTGGAATCAGCACCTCAGAATCCAAGTCAGTATTTAACCTAAATTGTATTTACTTACTTTAAAAAAATAAAAGGCCATATCCTATACATAGCTTTCCTGGCAAAGATTACAAGACAGAGAAAAGGACAAAACCACTACCCTCTTTCCTTTCCTCCTTTAACAAATTCCCAAAAATAAAAGGAATAGATGCCTCTCTCTTTCCAGACTTGCCTTCAGGCTCAACCACAGGGTAAAAAGGAGAAGAAGCTGATCTCAGATCCACAAATAGCCATGACCAGGCATTCACCTTTACAGGCACACAGCAAAGGTGTCAACCAACCTCACAACTGCAGATGACACAAAGCAGGAAACAGCTCAGCCTCACTTAGGAACCTTTGCCCTGGGAGAGGCAGAAAGGAGGAGGTAGGGCAGCCACTAACTTGCAATATCTTTATCAGGAAGTAAGAGTCCAAAATGACCTTTCAAAGTCCTGAGGTTTATCTCTCCCTACAAAGGCTCTGGCTAGGCAAAAAAAAAAAAAGGGGGGGGGGCTGATTATTGATATAAGAGAAACAAATGGAAGTAAAAATACCTGATTAAATCTCAAAGGTATGAAAAAGAGGGAAAAACCACTTAATAGCCTACCAGTCTAGAGCTCAATTCACATCTTCTCGGCTTTTCTATGCCTCAGACAAAAGGTGTATCCAGATATGGTCACAACTTACCCTCTCTCCATCCATCACTTCTGCCTCTTACTGGCATCTGCTTATCTGAGTGGACTCTCAAATGAACCTTTGTAACACACAGTGACTGCCTTTTAAGCAGGGATTCCTATAGGTGCACCCGTGGTTGCTGCTGTAGGAGGATAACAAAGATGAAACTGATCCTAATGGATAAGAAAGTTCACTGGGCAAAGAAAAGATATTCCTAGTACAGGAAGCAGCTATTGAAAGATATCAAGGCTCAATAAAGTAACATGTTTGCTAGGGAACTGTGAACAATTTATTCAAGCTAGCACATCAGAGTAAGGGAGTAGCTGGAGAAGTGAGCTGAGGCCAAATGAGGCCATATTAAGGAATTTGGATATTGTCCTATGGCATATAAAGAGCCAAAGTTGTTAAGCAGAGAAGTTCCGTGATCAGATTTGTATTTTTAGAAAGATCATTCTAGGAATGATCTAAAGAAGATCAAGTTTTGAGGCAGGAAGACTATTTAAATAAAAAATCAGATGAGACCTGAGAAGGAACTAAGCTAGAGCTTTAATGATGAAGTGGAAATGGAGATAAAGAGAAATGAGAGAGAAGGATGTATTAAGATTGTTCTGACTGAATTCACATGAAGGTGCAGAAAGAATGGAAAATGACCTTGTCTAAGTTGAGACAGGGCACTAGAGTGCAAAAACAGAATTTCTGGACAAAAACAATGCACATGTTTTAGACATGCTAATTTTTAAATACCTGTGGAGATACATAGATTATTGTATATGTTTTTGGAACATTAAGAGAAACTAAAACTAGACACAGAGAAGTCATAGCCTCATTATGATAAGTATTTCACATTGTCTCTTTCTAAATTTTAACTATCTTTTCACATATCGATCTCTCCCAACTAGTCTGAGAACTCTCTGAGACTTCATAAGGTCCCTCCTTATTTATCTGGTTATTCTATAAAATGTATCATAAGGGCAGATTCTATGAACAAAAAATATTTGCTAAATGGATACATGAAAAAATGTATTCTTCTAACACTTAGCAGAGTTACTACCACATAGCAGATAGAATGGTTACACACAGCACCCTAAACATGTTTCTATCTCTACATCTTCATCTATATTTCATCCTCTCAAACCTACAACTGAGCTATAAAGCACAAGTCAAAATCCATTTAATGTACTATTATTTCAATGAATTTGGTATGGAAACAATAAGCTTACCAAATCCAGTTCCTTCTCCAGTACAGCCAAGAATATAGATAGTTTCTAGAGCTCTCTAACATGTGACTTCACATCCTACCACTCTCATGACATAATGAAGTTTCTGTGTATACCTGTTGCCATGTTATTGTATTGAACATAACTCTATCCCTATTTATGCCCTTAACGTTTCTTTAATTCACAGAACAATTACATATCATTAAAAAAAAAAAACTTTTTGTTGGAGTAAGATCTTCTGTGTCATCACAACCCTTCCTATACATCACAAGCCTTTGCTCCTTTACTTGCAAATCTTCCTCCAACAAATCACGGATAATTTGAGGGAAAGCAAATTACATGAGTTCAGTTTGCCACTCTATCCCTATATGACCTCTAGCTTCTGAATATGACTCCTCATCTATAAAATAAGAATTGAATTCCTTCCTCCGCCTACTTGAAAATGCATCAATGAAAATCCAGTCAAATTTCAGATTGTTTTGGAAAGCAATTTGGAAAGCTGGATTACATAGCAAATGATTACTATGAAAGCATGTGTGCTGTACAGATTTCCAGAGTTATACAGAATTATGGAAGAAATGCAAGCTTTCTCCATTTGAAACAATCACAGCATCATCAATCTAAATTACAGGATTTTATGAACCAGTAGATTTAACATTTTAATTAAAAATAGCATTGTTCTTTATTGTTTGGTAAAAGACTATTTTTAAAAAAACTTAACATCTGTTGTCACTATTAATCAGTGAAACAGTACTGTCACACACAAAAAATGGGAAAGATAATTTCAGTTTAAAATTACTTTCATTTTTAAAAAACTTACTATGTTGTCCTTGTTGCTCTGCTTCCTATCTTGTATGAATGAAAACTATTATAAACTAGTTCTTGGTCCAGTGTTTAGAAACCTCTTCTAAGTCCTGTGTTATACACATAGGTTCTACATAGTTCTGATGCCAAGAGTTCAGGCCGCCAACGATTCAACCAGTATGAAGATCTACCACAGGACAGAATAGGTTCCTCTGAAGAGTTAGCCTGGCTGAGACTCTAGAACAAAATGAAGACAGAGAGAACGCTCTGGATAGAAATGGCCTAACTCTTCCTGAGATTGGAGAGAGAATCAAGATGTTTCAGCTCCATGGCAGACTGTCAGTAGAAAAGAAAATTTACTGGTGTGAAAGTGAGCATTATCATTGAGTAACAATCCAACTTCCCCAAATTTACAACATGGGTGTATGTCGGTTTGGTGGAGGAAGAGGCTTGCAAAATATTAATAAAGTGAACTCAATTACAGGTATGGTAGGAGAGATGAATTGCAAAGAATAGACAAAACTTTTGGAAGTGGCAGAAATGCTTCATACGTTCGAATGGTTTCACAAATATGTATATACGCCAGAACTCATAAAATGTACACTTTGAATAGGAGCAGTTTATGTAAATAAATTTACTTCGATAAGAAAAGGAGAGCAGGCCTAAACATAGTTCTGTATATGACAATATAACTTCCATAAAAGTGGAATTAGCGATTCCAAGTGGTCAGTCAGTCCCATATACACCACAACCACAGGAAAAGAGCCACGGTGGAATAAAGTATCCAGAAGCAGGTGGAGAAAATAAAACACAATCATAACAAAAAAAAAAAGAGGAAAAGTATTTATGAGAGCCCACCTTCATGAGGGCCCACTTTCTTTTTCCCATCAAAAGGAAGAACTTGAGGATCTGAGGTTCCAATCATCCCTCTGCTTGTGAATGAGGCTCAACACTGCCTTTCATTATTGTAGCTACTATTGCTCATGATGCTTTCTTCCCCTCACCAATCCACTCAATCCCTCCCCCCCCCAAAAAAAGAAATAATAGGATCCATGAGGAGCAGAGGAGCCAAGTGCACAACACTTCACCCACACTGTCCGACTTGGTCTCACACTATTGCTTTCCATGGACAAGACAGTCCATCCAAGGAGGCCCCAAAACCAACCCCAGATCCTCATCTCTCCCCAACGCCCCCCCGGTCTTGCCTTCAACCCCTCTCATCGCTTCGCCTCCACACACCCCAGGCTCCCCCTTTGGCCCTTCTAGTCTCCCCCCATCTTCGCATAGGCCTCACCCCCTAGCTCTTGTCCCAGGACTGTCCCTCACCCTTGCCCTCCTCAGCCCGGTCCGTATGTAAAACACGCACACGAGTTTCCTTCAACTTGGCCGCTCGGCGTCTCGGACTCGTCCATTCACCCCTCGGCTCTCGACCTGCGCCCCCGCCTCAGACACGGACCCTCCCCACCTGCCAACCCCGCACCCCGCGTCCCCTCAACCAGTAGTTACCAAACCTGGGTGCCAGCACTCCCTAGCCCCTCCTGCCCTGAAACGTCTGTCCGAGCCCGGAGGCCCATGCATACCGTCCACACTCAGAACGCCGACCCTGACCAAGGCCTGTCCTCCCGGCGGGTGCTAGGTGAGTTCAGGCCGCCGCCATCGCTCCTCAGGCGCACCAGCCGCGCCCCGCCCCGCGCCACACGCAGCTCGCGCCCCCGCGCACCACACGTAACCGCCCAGCGACGCACGACTGAGCAATGGCGTGCCCGTTCATTGGCTGAACCGGGCCGAAAGTCCGAGCGTCGGCGCTTGTTACCTAGCAACGGCGGAGCGCTGGGGCGGGGTCGCCGACGGCATTCCAAGGAAGGAATACCGCCTCTCCTCCTTCTCCCCACCCCGTCACGCCAGGCCCCGCCCCCCAACGCTGGAAACCCCGCCCATCAAAAGGACTCCGAAGTGTCATAGGAGCAGACCTCTAGGGAGGAGGAGCCCGCGGGACGGGGGGCGGAGCCTGGCCAGGAAAGGTCGAACCAGAGAGGGCAGAGGGAGGAGACTTCCCGAGGCAGGGAAAGACCAGGAGGGCTGGGCTTCGGAGAAGTGTGAGCAAGGGGCGGTCCCACGAGCCCTGGGCGGTGCCTAGGATGGAGGAATGCACTGCAGTGGGAGTGGCTATCCTTAAAGCGTAGGTCGTGGGGCGGAGTCAGCAGGTGGGCAAGGCCTGTAGAAAAGTGGACCCCCGAGAGAACTGCAAGGGCACTAGCTCGTTTGCCCTACCTGCATGCATAGCTTCCCTTTTTCCTTAAAACCCTGGTAATGGCCGCCTCTCCCTGACTACTACAACTATTCTATACCCCTTGGGTACTTTTTAATAAGGATTAAGTGCCTAAATGACAAGTCTAAATTCCAAATCAATTAGAACTGGCCTTTGCCTACAGGGCCTCAGACTTTTAACCAGACGCAGACAATCACAACACAGTATAGTAAAATCTATAGTAGGAGAAGCTGAGTCAGATCAGCACTTTTGGATGATTTATGTGCCCAGGGAATAAGAGGGAAAGAAGAGTCACTGTGTTTAGGGAAGACTATCAAGAGAGGCTGTTTGATGCTGACATAAACTTAAAGAAATGGTCATTTCAGATAAAGTCTAGTTGTCTGGTTTTCATGTTGGCACTATAATTATATAAGATGATGGCATTAGGAGAAAATGGGTAGGGGTACTATTTTTGCAACTTTTCTTTAAATCTAAAATGAGGTCAAAATAAAAAGCATTTGAAAAGAAAAAAAAAAAAAAGAAATGTTAAGTTGCAGCCCAAAGGATTAACATATACAAAGGCAAAAAAGAATGGACAGCATGTAAAGGGTGCGCTAAAGCACTGCAATCAGCACAGCCTGGGGAATATACACAGGAAAGGTCAAATGAAGCTGAAAACAGTAACAGATGTCAGGTACTAGAGAGTTTTGTAGGCCATGGCAGGAGTTTAGATTTTATCCTTGGGACAGGGATTTAAAGAATTTTATACACGGTCAGATTGCTAGCGAGGGATCACTGCCAGAGGTCCTTCAAGAGGCCTAAAATAGGATAAGAATGTAGAGAAGTGGATATGTAGACATTAGCAGGGTTTTATGACTGGGTGAAAATGAATGGAAAGAACTATTAAACACAGGTCGTTTATATGAATTTAAAAACAGGCAAAATTGAACTATGTTATTACAAGTCAGAGCAGTACTTATCCTTGGGGAAAACATTGACTGGAAGGGGGAAGAGTGTAACTCCTGAAACTGGTAATGCTTTGTTTCTCAATGTGAGTGCTAATACACAGGCATGTTCAATTGTCAAAACTTATCAAACTACCTGCTTAGAAAATGCTTCTATTTCAATATGTTTATTGGGTTGTAGTTACCATGCTGGGTATGTGAGCATTCCATAGCTGTGACAAAACACTTGAGATAGACAAAAAGAATAAGAAAGGTTCTTTTGGCTCAGACTTTCATAGATTTCAGTCCATAACCACTTGGCCTCAATGTTTTTGGGCCTGCTGTGAGGCAGACCATCATGGCAGGGAACTGGTACATGGCAGATAAGCTGTTCATTTCAGGAAGCAGAGAATATGAATGGAAGGGGCCAGGGTCCCAATGCCTTCTCTTCAAGACACACCCTAAAAACCTAACATCTTTCTACTAGGCCCCATCATGTAAAGATTCTACCACTTCCTTAAAACCACCATCAGCTGTCCACCAGGCCTTGCAACACACAACCCTTGGAGGATTATGATTCAAACCATATTCTATGTAACAAACCACCTCAACTTAGTGTCATAAATCAATTGCTATTTTCTTTTTTGGTTTTTATTATCTTTAAGAAGTTGTACAAAGGAATGAGTCACTATTTTCTTATGCTATCCAATTCTGAGAATTCCAAAAAGATATGATAGGAATAGTTTGTCTCTGAGTTATAATCTCTAGAACCTTGTCTAGGAAACTCATATGTCTGTGGATGGTTTGGGGCTAGAGGTTAGAATTATATGGAATCACATGTGTCATATCTGGGCTGGGGCAACTCAAAGACTGAAGTGTTAAATAGGGTCCACATTGTGGTTGGAAGGTTGCCAAGGAGAACCTCCAGAGAGAGAGAGAGAGAGAGAGAGAGAGAGAGAGAGAGAGAGAGAGAGCGCACACTACTAGACAGCAAGCACGCCAAGAGTACCAGAAGTAAGCAGAATGGATTTTTATGATCTAACCTCAGAAGTCACACCACATCACTCTTACTCTATCCTGTGAGTCAAACCAGTCGCAGGGGATGTGCATCAGAGAATCTTTTAATTTCCACAATGTTATACAATGATAACAAATACTAGTTTTAAGTTTGGGGCTGAAAGGACAGAGACAGAGATTACAGGGCAATGAGTAGGAGAAGGAATGAGCTCAGTTACAGGTGAAGAGGACTCTGGGATATCCCTGTAGTGACATATAGTGTGTAGTTAGTCACATGAATAACTGCAGCCCAGGGAGAGTTCTTGCGAGCCTCTAAATGGCAAGGTATCCTGTGGGTAACCAAGAACACCCAGCAATCAAGGATAGGGGGAAAAAAGAGGGCCGACAGGGGCTGGGACGGTGGCTCAGTGGTAGAGTGCTTGCCTTGCATGCATGAGGCCCTGGGTTCGATTCCTCAGTACCACATAAGCAGAAAAGGTCAGAAGTAGAGCTGTGGCTCAAGTGGTAGAGGGTTAGCTTTGAACTGAAGAGCTGAGGGACAGTGCCCAGCCCCTGGGTTCAGGCTCCGGCCAGCAGAGAGAGAGAGAGAGAGAGAGAGAGAGAGAGAGAGAGAGAGAGAGCGCCTACAACAGAGTCTTAAAAAAATTAGAATAGGCAGTGGAGCCTATAAAAGAGGCCAAGAACAAATAAACAGAGGGAAAAAATGATGACATAACAGAGCTATAGAGAAAAGAATAAAAACAAAAGACCAATGGAGGACTATAGGTGCTCCTTCCAAGAAACTTTCCAGAAATAATCTGACATCATCCTTTAACTGCAAAACACTTCAGTGTCTTCAAAGCCCTCCCTAAACTGCTTCTGCCCATCATTCAACCTCATCTTTTGACCACTATTTCTCCCTGTCTTGTCCTCTTTTTTTTTTTTAAGCCACCATAATTTTACCCCTCTATGCCTAACTCCTGTTCATCCTACAGAGCCCAGCTCAGTTGGGAACTTTCCTGTTACCACAATAAGAAACCATCTGTACATTTACCTAGCAATATTTATGTGTACTGGCAATAACTGCCTCTGTGTAATTACCTGTCTACCTCTAATTGTTCTGTAAGCTTCTGGAGGGCACAAGGTATGTCCTGTTCACTTAGCACAGTAATGACCTACTTTGAGGAAGAAATGATACGAATTTTGTTTAGGAATGAAAGAGATGTTCACAGAAAAGGCACAAATAAAAGAAGCTGAAGATTCAGAAATCATATGGAATAGCTAGTGGGATCAGACACCAGAGATGACAGGAAAAAAAGGGTGACAAAAGCATCATTCGATGGGCTGCATCACATTCTCCAGCGGGGATGAGGTTAGGTAAACATGGAAGTCAGTAATGAAAAGATAGAGGGTTCGTGTCTGACATGTGAGGTATCTCTGTCCCTGGAGACTAGTTTAGCAGCTGACACAGAGGATCCATTCAGCCAATAGGTGTTAAATAAATAGGCCTAAGCCGGGAACTTGGACAGGTAAAACAAAGTGAACCTACATTAAAGCTCGGTTCTCCTCTCATAGAAGGCCCCCCCAGTCCCCCCCCCCCCCCCCCCCCCGTATAAGCTCATCCTGCCGTTAAGGACGAGGAGAAAGAAACAAAGACCATGCTTCCTCCTGAAGCATGCACCCCTGCCACACACAACACACACACATACACACACACACACACCTGCATGCAGCACACAACTTCTCCAGGGACCTCATTAAAGGTGTTTAGCTGGGCAGGTGTAAGCCAAGGCCCTGGGAGACAGGGACAAGGGTGAGACGCTAGAGCTACAGTGTCTCCACCCTTTCAGTAACTGTGAGCCTTGGCTGTGTTGCTAAGAGCTTCAAAGACAGAGAGAAGTCACAGCGGGAGCCCCAGGATAGCCTGTTCCAGGCAGTTTGATACCAGCTCCCATCTCTGCAAGCCCTCTACAGACAGAAGGGTGGATATTGTGCATACCAAGACCACATCATGAGCCAGGACAGCAAAGTGAAGACCACAGAGTCCAGCCCCTCTGCCCCATCAAAAGCCAGGTGAGGAGTCATCATCCTGTCCTCTGTATGTGATCTGCTCACCCTTTCATTCCTCTTGGTGCATCCAGTCACAACCACAATATGGAATGTCTTGTGAATAAATGAAGCAATTCTTACCCTTCTCACCCACAGGAAAACACTGCCTGTCCTGGACCCCTCTGGGGATTACTACTACTGGTGGCTGAACACCATGGTCTTCCCAGTAATGTACAACCTCATCATCATAGTGTGCAGGTTTGGAGGAGCACTAGACAAGGAGTCTTAAAGGGGGGTGAGGGCTAAAAGGGAGGTCTGGAGTTGAGGGGGAGGGGACTTGGGTGGAATACTAGAGGAGGGGCCTTAAATGGGGATGAGGCTATGAGTGAGGCTTGGGGCTTGTGGGTGGGGAGGAAGGAGTTGGATGAAGCCAGGGAAAGGCCCAAGGCAGAGTTCTGAGGAACCTGGCCTAGGCCACCTTTTGGCACCTTACAGAAGCTGCCGTTAAGCCAGTCCCTTCTGTTCCTGCCCTGCAGAGCTTGCTTTCCCGACTTGCAGCATGGTTATCTTATTGTCTGGTTTGTGCTGGACTACACAAGTGACCTGCTGTACCTACTGGATATCTTGGTGCGCTTCCACACCGGTGAGTGAGCCCCTGGGCCTAACCCTTTGTTCCATAACCCCCCCCAAAAATGTCTTTTAGTAAGAAAGGGGGGAGGGTCTGTGATAGCACTTTACTAGGCCTCTTCTGTGCCATCCACTTGAGGATGGTTATATACACACATCCTTTCCTGGCTCTCCCTCCTTGGCCCTGGCCTATCCTGTCTCTGTTCACACCGCATCCCCCCTCTACCCCATCCCACCCACCCACCCACCCCACCCCCCTAGGATTCTTAGACCAGGGCATCCTTGTGGAGGACAAAAGTAGGATTGCGGGTCGCTATGTGCGCACTTCGAGCTTTCTGTTGGACGTGGCTTCCCTCGTCCCCACCGACGCGGCCTACGTGCGGCTGGGCCCGCACATCCCCACGCTGCGACTGAACCGCTTCCTGCGGGTGCCCCGTCTCTTCGAGGCCTTCGACCGCACTGAGACGCGCACGGCTTACCCAAACGCCTTCCGCATCGCCAAGCTGATGCTGTACATCTTCGTGGTCATCCATTGGAACAGCTGTCTCTACTTTGCCCTGTCCCGGTACCTGGGCTTCGGACGCGATGCATGGGTGTACCCGGACCCCGCACAGCCTGGCTTTGAGCGCCTGCGACGCCAGTACCTCTATAGCTTTTACTTCTCCACCTTGATCCTCACCACCGTGGGCGACACGCCGCTGCCCGCGCGCGAAGAGGAATACCTCTTCATGGTGGGCGACTTCCTGCTGGCCGTCATGGGGTTCGCCACCATCATGGGTAGCATGAGCTCTGTCATCTATAACATGAACACGGCCGATGCGGCTTTCTACCCTGACCACGCGCTGGTGAAGAAGTACATGAAGCTCCATCATGTGAACCGCAGGCTGGAGAGACGCGTGATTGATTGGTGAGCGCACAGCGTTCCAGGATCAGGCCAGGGAAGTGCATTGTGCCAGAACTTAACTGCTTCTCCTCCAAGGAGATCACCATGTGGCTCACGCCTGGCATTTTATCTTCTCAAGGGGCTGAGATCTGAGAATCACAGAGAGATAAATTCCAAGAGGCTCTTACTTCCAATTAACCACCCAGAAAGCTGGAAGAAGTCAGGTGTGGTTCAAGTGGTAGAGCACCAACTTTGAGCTAAAAAAAAAAAAAAAAAAAAAAGCTAAGGGACAGCACCTAGGCCCTGAGTTCAGGTCCCAGACTGGGGAAACAAACAGACAAACAAAAAAAGTGATAATCACTGGTAGATCTATTGGATCTGAGACAATGGCTCAGAAGGCTGGGGAAGGATTTAATGAAAAGGGGCATTATCCTACCACCTCCTCAATGCTCACCCCTCCTTCCTCATTGTTCACCTTTCCACACCCTCACTCCCCTGTACCTCCTTACTCTTCCCTCCCTCACCCCACCCCTTCACTCCTCATCCCACTACCTTGCCTACTCTTTTTTGGGGGGGTCCAGTCCTGGGGCCTGAACTCTGGGCCTGGGCGCTGTCCCTCAGCTCTTCAGCTCAAGGCTAGCGGCTCTACCACTTGAGCCACAGCGCCACTTCCGACTTTTTTATTTTTGTTTATGTGGTGCTAAGGAGTCGAACCCAGGGCCTCAGGCATGCAAGGCAAGCGCTCTACCACTGAGCCACCTTCCCAGCCCACCTTGCCTACTCTTTACCTTCCCTACCACCCTGTACCTTGCTCTCTGAGACTAGCCAGCAGATGGCTGACTCTGTGATATTATTCATTGTCAAGTGACAGAGATCTTCTATGCCTTAAGTAAAGTAGAAGTCTGGCTAAGAAAGATCAGGTAGCTATTCCCAACTCCTATGGCCCCTTCGACGCCTCACTATGGTTGGCTCTTGGCTGAGCTGAATTCTGATGGAAAGGGTGGAGGCAGGCATGGATAGTGCCAATCAGGAAATGCTTCTGCCTCTCTTCCAGGTACCAACACCTGCAGATCAACAAGAAGATGACCAATGAAGTAGCCATCTTACAACACTTGCCTGAGCGCCTAAGAGCAGAAGTGGCAGTGTCTGTACACCTGTCTACTCTGAGCCGGGTACAGATCTTCCAGAACTGTGAGGCCAGCCTGCTGGAGGAGCTGGTTCTGAAACTGCAGCCCCAGACCTACTCACCGGGTGAATATGTATGCCGCAAGGGAGACATCGGACGAGAGATGTACATCATCCGGGAAGGCCAGCTGGCTGTGGTGGCAGATGATGGTGTCACACAGTATGCTGTACTGGGTGCAGGGCTCTACTTTGGGGAGATCAGCATCATCAACATCAAAGGTGAGATCCTGAGCATTTGTCTTGGGGAGAACACTGGCAAAGAGAATGGGATTAGCAGAACCCAATGCTATGACAAGATGGTATTTTAAGGGTATGTAAAGTAAGGAAATTTGCTCCTTACCTGAGTCACATAGGGCTTGAGGCGGGGGGGGGGGGGGGGGGGGAGGGGAGGGAGAAAGAGAGAGAGAGCTCTGCTCCCTGAGAAAAAGCTGCACAAAGGTCAGCATGCTGGGCAGGTCCTTGGAAAATGGAGTATATGTCCTGTGGGCAACAACTGAGTACCCACAAACCAGTGGAAGAAGACAGACCCAGACCAATGGAGGAAACAGTAATAACAACAGCTGTCACTTCTCACATGCTAACCACTCACCCTGTTCTGAGTATTTCACGTGGATCATTTTATTAAATTCTCATATAGTCCTGTAAACTTGGTAGTAGTGATCCTCATTTGAAAGGAAATAGATCAGAGAGGGCTAGTAACTTGCCCAAAGTTACAAAAGGAGCAAATATACAGAACTGGGATCAGTACAAAAATAGCTTTCTCATAGCCAAGTAGAGGTGTGTGTGTGTGTGTGTGTGTGTGTGTGTGTGTGTGTGTGTGTGTGTGTGTGTGTGTGTGTGTGTGTGTGTGTGTGTGTGTGTGTGTGTGTGTGTGTGTAGTTGGGGGGGGGGGAAGATGAAAGAGAAAAGAAGAAATTCTTATTTACTGATCATCAGCTGCAGGCCAGGCCAGATACTACACAGTAGTTTGTTTTTAACTCTCTTCAGCCCTATGTAGTAGGATATGTTATATCTCATCACAGGGAAATTTCTGAAATGCAAATGATCCCATTCAGTTCTCTTCTCTTGTTTAAAAGATTCTGATAGTTTTCCATTGTCCTCAGCAGAGAATCTAAATGCTTTGCATTGGCTTATAAAGTCCAGCGTGACCTGACTCTGTCTTTCCATTCTCTCTGCACCCTGTACTTAAGCCCCTCTGAACCATATATGTCTTCTACATCCACCTTTTCTTTTTTTCTTTTTCTTTTTTTTTGGGGGGGGGCGGCAGGGAAGGGGTTAGTCAGGGGGCTTGAACTCTGAGCCTGTGCGCTGTCCCTAAGCTTTTTTTGCTCAACGCTAACACTCTGCTACTTTGAGCCACAGATCCACTTCCAGTTTTCTAGTGGTTAATTGGAGATAAGAGTCTCATGGACTTTCTTACCAAGGCTGGCTTCGAACCTGGATCTTCAGATCTCAGCCTCCTGAATAGCTAGGATTACAGGCATGAGCCACCAGCACCTGGCTAACATCCACCTTTTCTACCTCCATCCCTTTGCTCCACTGGTACAATTGCCATCCTCCTACCCATATCCTCTAATTAATTCAGGCATCTCTTCCCTCAGACTTCCCTAAAGTCCCAGCCTTGCAGTTTTGCAGGGGTTCTTCCCACAGTTCCCAATGGGCATAGCAACTGCCATACAATTCTGTAACTATCCCATTAAATGCCTATCTCCTCTTTGAGGCTGGTGGCACAAGGCCCTGGCCACCAGTATGTTATTGAATGAAAGAATTAATGAGGCAGAAAAAGAGCACAAATGAGAAAGTGGGTTTCTAGTTGTGGAGTGAAATATCACCTCCCTGCACCCCTGCTAACTATCCTCCCACCTGTCTGTCCACGGGCCACAGGAAACATGTCTGGGAACCGCCGTACAGCCAACATCAAGAGCCTGGGTTATTCAGACTTGTTCTGCCTGAGCAAGGAGGACCTGCGGGAGGTGCTGAGTGAGTATCCACAAGCCCAGACTGTCATGGAGGAAAAGGGCCGCGAGATCCTGCTCAAAATGAACAAATTGGATGTGAATGCTGAGGCGGCTGAGATTGCCCTACAGGAAGCCACTGAGTCCCGGCTGAAAGGTCTCGACCAGCAGCTTGATGATCTACAGACCAAGTTTGCTCGCCTCCTGGCTGAGCTGGAATCCAGCGCACTCAAGATTGCTTACCGCATCGAAAGGCTGGAGTGGCAGACCCGAGAGTGGCCAATGCCTGAGTATGTGGTAGAGGCTGATGATGAAGGCGAGCCCAGGGAGGGAACTTCCAAAGATGGAGAGAAACCCCTAGGCCCACAATGAACTCATCCCTGACCGTAGGTCTCCCATCTCCAAGTGAATCTAGAGTTGTAAGAAAGCTTACCTACAGAAATTCTGCCAGCCTTTCATCGGGTCATAGACATAGACAACTTGACTGAATTGGTCCATAGATGCCCAGCTAGAGATGTGAGAGTATAGCACACATTCATCTCACACTCACCAGTTACCACACACACACATACACACACACACACACACACACACACACACACACACACAAAGAGAGAGAGATGCACATATACATGCTGGCATAAGACTGTACATTCCACATAATGTTCTATAATTCCTATTCTCAGAACACATGTGCTTCTTCACGTATAACACCTGCAGACTCGAAAATATGTACACATGCCATCATGCATCTCCTAAGCACACATTTGCTGATACTCACATAGCAATAGATTCACCTCCACAGGTGTTCATATGCTTATAAAGGCACAAAAGCACATCCAGAGCTTGCCCAGTCCAAGGTGTTCTTTGAATATTCCTTACGTGGGTGGTTGGTGAGTGTACCCTTCAAGATGCACTTCAATAAAGTATTCGCCTCTTTACAAAGCATCTGTGGACTGGAAAGAAAGAGCAAAGTCAGCGGTGGGTCAGGATGAATTCTGTTGGAATTCTGAGTCACAAAGGTGAGAGGCACAAGATGAATAGTAGCTGACAAAAGAGGGATTCCAAAATGCTGGGGTTCTTGGAAAATAGAGAATCAGTACTGAGTCAAAGTGAAGAAAGTTTATTCATGACATGACTGTAAATGTGCACAAGCTTGTATGGATATATTCACATGCCTAGGCTGCCCATCAGATCCCACACTACAGCATCGGTTTTCAGCATGGTGAACGCTAGGGGTTCCATATAATTTATGGGCCAAAGCAGATATCTCTTCTTTTTTCTTCTTCTGTCCCAGGCCTGGCTCCTAAGGCCAAAGTTTTCCTGCATTCAGAGTCATTTCCAAGGGGACATTACCTCCCTATATCTTTTTCCTGGTCATGTCCTATCTCTACCAGATGTTGGAGCTGTCCGGTATCAAGCCCTCCTTTTGATAAAAAATATTATCTCAAAATAGAGAAGGGAGAGTATAGACTACATGGAGTGGAATATCATGATCAAGGATACTAGAGATGAGGATGAACATTTTGGGAGTTTTGGAGTAACTTTGGTACATTTGGAAGTTACTGGTTTGGGGTAGGAAAGATGTTAAGGAAGTTTGACATCATTTCCATGTCTTCAGATCTGAGCTGTGCTAGATGGTATTTTATTTTATATTATCTATTATTATTGTCATTATCATTATCATTAATTTTGCCAGCACTGGGGCTTGAACTCAAGGCCAGGGCACTTTCCCTTAGCATTTTCACTAAAAGCTGATGCTCTACCACTTGAACCACATTTCCATTTCCAACTTGGTAGTATTTTAAAAAGAACTCAACTTGTTAAGTTAAACTTTATATGTATAACTGAGTGACTGACAAGTCACAGGAGAGATTACTTTTTTCTTGAATTATTTAAAATTATGTAGTTCTTCTGTGATGTCTTCTTTACAAGGTGTAAGATTCACAAGGCCAACATTAGGTCTTGTTAGGGCCAAAATTGTGCCTGGCACATAGCAGATGCATAAATACCACAGATACTGTTTGTTAACCAAAGTGAGGAATGTTGAACCAGATACATGCCTCACATTGGAAAATGTTTGAGCATTTCTCAGATTGTTCTACTATCTCTGACTTCAAATCCTGTTGAACCAGAATAGAAGGGTGTTCTATAAAGCCATTTTGATGGTACCTGAGGATTCATGGAACTGAGAATAAGCTTTTTGTTGACACATGACACAGTGTATGTCTATCCCCAGTGAAGGCTCTTTTAGAAGTGCTTCCTACCATGACCTAGAATCCTGGTTTATGGCACAGAATGACAGCTGGCTGTTTGGCATATTCTAAATGCAGAAAACTCTCTTCCAGGTCAGATATTCATTTTTCTCTGCCAGAAAATGCTACTCCTGGGGGTAAAGTTAGGCCAGGATGGGCAGAAATGAACACAATTTTAACTTCCTGGAGTAAATGAAAAAAACATTAATTAATATGTATCAAACATTAGTGTTTGATATTTATAGAATATATAACATACATAGTGTATATAAGCAAATATAGTATATACACTATGTACATACATATATAGTATGTATTATGTATATGTATATGTAGTATATATAAGTATATATACTATGTATATATGTGGATAGTATATATCATGTAGTGATATACATATTACGTATAAGACAAATATGTGGCAAGAAATTTTATTAAATAGTCATTTAGGTGTTTAAACATTTTATCCCTCCCCTTACCATAAGAAGATACCTAAATCTTTACAGCCCTTAAACATAAACTCTTTTGAATTGTAGGGTCAAAAACAGAAGCTGAATTCCAGTGGCTCATGCTTGTAATCCTAGTTACTCAGGAGGCTGAAATGTAAGGATCTCAGTTCTAAGCCAGCCTGGGCAGGAAAGTCAATGAGACTCTTATCTCCAATTAACTAGCAAAATGCCAGAAGTAGAGCTGTAGCTCAAATTGTAGAGCACTAGTATTCAGTATCCAGACCATGAGTTCAAGCCCCAAGACCAGCGAAAGGAAGGAAGGAAGGAAGGAAGGAAGGAAGGAAGGAAGGAAGGAAGGAAGGAAGGAAGGAAGGAAGGAAGGAAGGAAGAAAGAAAGGAAGGAAGGAAGGAAGGAAGGGAGGGAGAAAGGGAGGGAGAAAGGGAGGGAGGGAAAACAAAAGAAATGATTAAAAAGTCTCTGCCTTAGATATTGTTTGTGAAAGCCCAGAGATCCTAGGTTTTTCACCAACAAGTCATTTAGAAATAAAGTGTATCTACCTGCAAGGGCTTAGAATGGAAGAAACAAGCTACGGACCTAAGAAGAAAGAATCCCAAGACTGAAAAAATGTATGACATCCTTGAAGTTATTAGGTTTGTTTTGTTTTTGTTTTCCCCCTACGGTAACATATTTCCAAATTTTAAGCAGCAATCATTGATTACCTCCCAGTTCTGTGAGTCAGAAACACAGGTTCTGTTTAGATTTCTCAAGACTGAAGTCAATGTGTTAAGCAAGTTGGGCTCTGTGTGTGTGTGTGTGTGTGTATGTGTTTTATTGTAAAAATACTGTACAGAGGGGTTACAATTACATGAGTATGGTAATGAGAAGTTGGGCTCTTAACTGAAGCCTCTGGAGAATTTACTCCCTCAGGCTAAGAATGTGGCTTAGTGGTAGAGTGCTTGCCTAGCATGCTTGAAGCTCTGGGTTTGATTCCTCAACACTACATAAACAGAAAAAGCCAGAAGTGGCGCTGTGGCTCAAGTGGTAGAGTGCTACCCTTGAGCAAAAGAAGCTCAGGGTCAGTGTCCAGGCCCAGAGTTCAAGGCCCAGAGTTCAAGCCCCAGGACTGACAGAGAGAGAGAGAGAGAGAGAGAGAGAGAGAGAGAGAGAGATTATTCATGCTACTGCCAGAATTCCATCTTTTTGAGCTTCCTGTTTCCTTGATACATGGCATCTTCAGGCCAACCAAGGCACATTAAATCTCTCCCATTGTACAAGTGTTCCACTTCTACAACCAGACTGAGAGAAACACCTCTTCTTTTTTACAGCTCATCTAACTAGATTAGGTCCACTTGAATACTCCATAATGATTTTTCTATTTTAAGGTCAGCTAACTATTAACCTCAGTTACAACTGCCATGTTGATGAGAATCACATCTGAATACAAAATTCTGTCAGTCACAGTCTCTGGGGGAAAAAGGGCTGAATCCCACTCTCACAGTGAGTTCGAGATAGAGAACTCTGTGAATTGAGTCTTGGAATCTGGAGAATGATCAGTGTGCCAGAGCAGACCCAAGAGCCCCCTTGAATAAGGTGGATACCAATAATAACCACCATGATCCAAAGGCCAGAGGCCTTATCCCAGATATACAGAAATGCACAGATAAATAAGAGAACAGAAATGTCACAAACCACAATTGAGATTAAACACTCCCCCCAAATAGGTAAGTAAAAGCTTAAATGAAGCCGGTGCCCAAAGCTCACGCCTGTCATCCTAGCTACTCAGGAGGCTGAGATCTGAGGACTGCGGGTTAGAAGCCTGCCAGACAGGAAAATCTGTGAGACTCATCTCTGGAAGTGGAGCTGTGGCTTAAGTGGTAGAGCGCTAGCCTTCGGCAGAAAGCAAAAGACAAGAACAACAATAATAACAAAAAAGCTCAGGGACAGCACCCAGTCCATAAGTTCAAGCCCTCTGATGGATACAATTTAAAAAAAAGTTTAAGTAAAAAATTGCAAAAATCAAGAAATGTCCAAGTTTTTACAATAATTACAGAAAAACATAACCATTATACATACATATCATTTGGTTCTCATGACAGTGTTAGAAAGTTTTCCACTATTATGCTCATTTTTCCAAATCAAACTGAAGCCCATAAAGCAAAAACAACAGCAAAAAACAAACAAACAAACAACCCACTAAATTTGATTTGTTGAGAAGTAACTTTATGTGTACCAGACCCTGGCCCCAGCGTACTGTCTCCATTCTTCCAACTATATGAGAAAGATGTCATTGTTTGCCCTATTTTGAAATGAGGAAAGTGAGGCTCCAAGATGCTATCATTTGCTCAGTATTACCGAGCTCCTAAGTTAAATGCAGTGAAACCCAGATCTGTCATAATTTCTCTTGGAAGGAGATAAGGAAAGGGACTGCCTCAGCTTGAGACCAGAGCCTGGCAAGCTTCTTCCTCGGCTGGGATGACAGTTGTGAGCAGTAACTATGGCAACCAGGAGAGAAGGAACTAGTGGTGCAAGGCAAAGTTTGTGAGTCACTGACAGGCTGCCCAGCGTGATGAAGTGTGCTCTCCAGGCTTCAAGCCAAAGACAAGGGACCACCTGCTGCTCTGGAGAAGAGCTGCCAATTCCAGCTGAAAGGGGGGGAGGGGGGATCTGCATGCATACAGTTGTGAGAAACAGGGGTTTTAGCATCACTGCTAGATTTCTTGGAATGGATCCAGGCCACTCAAAGGCCCTCCTGCTGAGAGCACTGCGGCTTGAGGCTTAGCTCTCTTCCTAAATCCTGCAGGATTTAGGGCCCCACCCACTCCTTTCCTGGGTTATGATTACAGGCTACCTTGGCCTGGCTAGGATTTGGGACTTATACGCCTGTATTTTCCCTGTTAGCGACTCCCCTATAGAAGCTTCTTGTACTTACTCCACCCTTTTCTTTCTTAGTGTTTGGATGCTAATTCTGGAAGACAGATGGAAGTAATGTATCAAGCTTAGGATTCACAGGAAGAGGGACTGTTCAACCCAGGGAGAGAGCAAGGGCACACCAGGGGCAGGAGGCAACGTGGGTGGATCCTGGCTGGTTTGGGACTGAAGGGGGTGTTTAGCCCAATGCTAGGATCAAAGATGGCCTGTAAAAAATGGCATCAGAGACATGGCCCAAATCAGAGAAAGTGTTCAGTTGGTTTTAAAGTAGAAGAGATGGGAAAGCTCAGGTAATTGGAGCCAGTCAGCGTTGGGTTTTCATTCTGAAATATCACTTATTAGTCTGCTCTACAAAATCTAGCAGTGGTAAAGTAAGCAAATGCTAGAAAATTGAATATAAATTAGCAAATGAATTAAAACTGTCTACTGATGTGTAGAATTAGTGACTTCTTAATAATGGTGGCACCTATGACTATTACTCATATCCTTCTAGCTGCAGTTTGCTGTTGAGGGTTCCTGGATATAGGTTGTTCAGCTTCTCAGCCCAGGTATCTGCTGGCCTCTGGGCTGTGTAAGTGATGCCAGGCTCGGCCAGCAGAGGGTGCAAGGCAATCCTTCCCTCCTCTGCCTACTTCCTATTTGTCCTCAGGATTGCATTGCTTTGGAAAGCCAGAGAATTACCCAATGAGAAATAGAATCTGAGGCACAAAGAATGATAAATCACTGAAGAAATAAATCAAAGAAGGCATGAGAAGGTATAAAAACTTCCCACGCTCATGGATCGGCAGAAACGGTATTATGTAATGGCTATAATACCTAAAGTAATCAACATGTTCAATGTAATGCTCCATCAAAATCCCAGTGGAATTCCTTACAAAGGCAAAAAAAGTCAATCCTAAATTTCATATGGAAGTACAGAGTATCATGAATAGCTCATGTGATCCTGAGCAAAATAAAATCAACACCAGAGATATCACAATATATGACTTTAAACTGTACTACAAAGCCACAGTAACAAACAAAATGGTACTAGCACAAAAACAGACACTTGACTAACAAACTAAAACATCTATAAATAAGCCACCCTAGTTACAGTTAGCTGATTTTTTTCACAAAGTTTCCAAAACATCTGTTGAAAAATAAAACCAAAAAACAGCTTCTTCAACAAATAGTACTAGGAAAACTGTATATCCACATAAAGAACACTGAAATTGGATTCCTGTCTCTTGTCCTGTACTAATATAAATTCAAGTTCTACAGGAAAACACTAGAAGATCTAAGCATAAGCAAAAAATTTTTTTGACTAGAACTCCAATAACTCATCAACTGAGATAGTGGAAATGTGAGTTTGCACCAAACTAAAAAAGTTTTTGCAGAGCAAAATAGTCACGAGAGTAAGTAGATAGCCTATAGGCCTATAGAATGGGAGAAAAATCTTTGCCAACTATATATCTAACAATGGATTGATAACTAGAATATACAGGGAGCTAAAAAAGACTATAGTTTTGGGCTGAGAAGGTGGCTCAGTGGTAGAGTGCTTGTTTTGCATACATGAGGCCCTGTGTTTGATTCCTCAGCACCATATAAGCAGAAAAGGCCAGATGTGGCTCAAGTGGTAGGGTGCTAGCTTTGAGCTGAAGAGCTCAGGGACAGTGCCCAGACCCAGAGTTCCAGCCCCACAACCAATAACAACAAAAAAGACTATAGCTTCAAAGAACCAACAATGCAACTAATAGATAAGCAAATGAACAGAACAGACAATTCTCAAAAGAAGTACAAATGGCTAATAAATGCATAAAGAAATATTCACCATCCCTAGCTACAAAGGAAATGCAAATCAAAACAACATTCAGATTTCCCCTCGCTCAATCAGAATGATCATTATCAAGAATGCAACTCATAAACTGTTGGTAAGAATGTAAACTACTACTAGGAATGTAAACAACTACTATGGAAATCAGAATGAAAGTTTCTTGAAAAAATGAAAAATAAACATATGCTCCAGCAATACTACCCTTGGGCATATATCTGAAGGAATGTAAGTCAGGAAATAATGGAGACCCTTACACACCCATATTCCTTGCAGCACTTTTCAAAATAACCACACTATGAAAACATCCCAGATCCCCTAAAGCTGATGAATGGATGAAGAAAATGTGGTACATAAACTCAATGGAGTATTATTCAGTCATAAAGAAGAATAAAATTATGTCATTTGAAGGAAAATGGACGGGACTGGAAATCATTATGTTGAAGAAGGTAAGTTAGGTTCAGATGGACAAATACTTTGTATTTTCTCTTATATGCAGAATCTAGACTTAAAAATGTGTAGACAGACAAAAAAAGAAAACATAGCTGTAATTGTGAGACTGTTTGAGAGGATGAAGGGAAGAGGGAGATGAAAAGAGAATAAGATGGAGCAAATGATATCAAAATACATTGCGTCTGTGTGTGAGGATGGCTTAAGGAAAGTCACTGGAAGCTATTGAATAATAGAGGAAAGCAGAGCAAGGAACAAAAACAATAGAGAAGGATAATCTTATCAAATTACAAACTATGCAGGTGTTTAATATCATAGTGTAACTCCCTTGTACAATTAATATACACCAAGGAAATGAATGACAGGAAAGTATAATGGATTTGCTGGGGGATGGAGAAGGAGGATCAAGAAGGGAAGATTGAGAGAACAAAGGAGAGTGAAGAAGGCCTAAGCATTTTATCTGCCTGCATAAAAATAGAACAATAAAACCTGTTGAAATTGTTTTCAGAAATGGGAAAGATGGATTAAGGGAAAATGAGAGAGGAGGTGAGTTTGATTAGGGTATTTTTTGATGCATGTATGGAAATATCACAATGAGCCCTCCCCCACACAACTAATCATGCTAATAAAAAGGTTTTAGAAAAAGAATGCTACTGGGAAATGGTCATCTGAACTCGTCTGTGAAAACTTCTTGTTTGCACTTCTGTGCAAGGACTGAAATCTGTCAGTGGTAATGCTGAGACATGACGCAGGAAGCTGTGCTAAATGAGAGCCGAAGGCAGCTCTGTTGAGGTCAGCACCAGTGACTGGCTGGGAGCAATGCCTCACAGACAGAACTTTCCTTCTGCTTTTGCCCCTAGCATACATGGAGCTGGGATCTGCTATAGGAGAGAAACCCGCTGCAGTTGAGTCCTTGGGGGTGACCCTGCCTCTCAGCATCTCCCTCTGCTTCTGCTTAGATTGCCTTCCCCCCACAGCTTTCAGGGTCTTCCTTTCATTTCTGTGATGTGCACATATGCTTCTGTGCTGAACTCCTGCCTACACAATGCCTGCCCACATAGAAGGAGCTTCTCTTGGGATAATTAAACAGAAGAAACAGGCTGAGAAGTCAGGCAGGCTGCAGCAGGCAGGGATATTGAGCAGAGGAAAGAAAGCAGGGGCTTATGCTAGGGGAGAACAGAGGCATACACTCAAGGACTGGCTATAGCTAGACAATCAGACTTGGTTTCAGTTGTGGACCTTCACAGGTGAGCTAGGAGGGGTCTGATTCTGCTAAAATCAGAGCTTCACTAGAGGGCTAAAACAGCCAAAGGAGACAGGGCACAGTGAGTCGTGCCTGCAATTGCAGCTACTAAGGAGGCGGAGATTGAGAGGATTATGGTTCAAGGCAAGTCTGCTCAATCCAGTTGGGTATAGTGGTGTAGATCTGTCATCCCAGGTCCACAGGAGGCTGTAAATATGAGGATCACCATCTGAAGCCAGCTCTGGGCAAAATCATGAGACCCTCTCTGAAAAATAACTAAAGCTGAAAAGATCTAGAGGCATCGTTCAAGTGGTAGGGGGCTTGCCTAGCAAATAAGGCCTTGTGCTCAACCCTTACATCACCCCCTCACTAAAAAGGAGACAGAGGAAGGTCATCCAGAGGGACTTCAACAAGTACCCTCAAACTATTAGCCTTTAGGGCCCCATATGACTTATTGGAGAAGAGAAAGACTGAGGAAACAGGGTAAGGTACTGAAACAGGAAAGGCAATGGCCAGAGAGGATCCCTGGGTCTCTGGGTCCATGAGTTTAGGAGGTGATGGAGGCATAGCCTGTTACCAGACTCTCACCTTACTCTGTGTGTGAGAGAGAGAGACAGACAGACAGAGAGAACATTGGGTTTCCTGGGTAAAGTGTACATATTTTGTGGGCTTGCAAGCTATGTAGCATAAACAGTACTTAGTACTTAGTACTTAGGTAACAGATTATCTGGCTGACATTAAGCATCATATTCTCCTCTCTTAGACTATTTTTCTCCTAAATAGTTACTGAAGTGTTCAAAGTTTTCCTCTTACCTCAGTTGTGATAGAGAATATTGAAAGAAGGATCATGCATGCAAACTTTGGCCCAGTAGGTTTGCAGCATGGGAGATGCAAACCTCCCCATGAATAAAGTTGCATGGTCCAGAATCCCTCTCTTGAAAAAGTATCAAAATGAGCTAGGCACTGGTGGCTCACTCTTGTAATCCTAGCTACTCAGGTGGCTGAGATCTGAGGATCGAGTTCAAAACCAGCCCAGGCAGGAAAGTCCATGAGACTCTTCAATTAACCACCAGAAAACTGGAAGTGGCTCTATAGGTCAACTGGTAGAGTGCTTGCCTTGAGCTGAAGAGCTGAGGGACAGCGCCCAGGCCCATAGATAGATAGATAGATAGATAGATAGATTAGATAGATAGATAGATAGATAGATAGATAGATAGATAGATAGATAGATAGATAGATAGATAGATAGATAGATAGATAGATAGATAGATAGATGGATAGAAAAAGTAACAAAACAGACAGCCTTGGAAAGTGGAGGCTTGAGGTGGAAGACAACTGCTTACAGGACTGAACCTTAGTGCTACTTTAGAACACCTTGCACTTGCTTCTTTCTCTCTTGGGGTTCTGACTGAATTCCTGGTAGATGATCCAGGTCTCTTTCCTTTGATTATTCATAACGATTTTGCAATTCCTTTCTTGCTCCAATCAAAAGCCTCCCTGATTTCTAGCTCTAAGCTATCCTAGTCTCTGCAAATGCTAAGTGATCCTTGACAAAGGGAGACTTCTCTAATTTTAAGAAATGAGCATCTACCCTCTTATCACTATATTTTTCATCCTCTCTGCTCATGATATCTTCTGTTCCCCACTGTAGCTATTACTTGGGATTTTTCCCCCTCTTTATAAATAATCTTCTCAGAATGAGATATAGTTCAGTAGTAGAACATTTACCTAGCATGTGCAAGGCCCTGGATTTGATTTTCCCAGCACTACCAAGGAATAATTGATTAAACAATTTTCATTAAGTCAATCTACACCCACTACCTCCTGCCCCTCACCTCTCATTACTCATCTGCAGTTAGTTAGAGGAGAGAATACGAGTAAGGTCCCAATATGATGCAGTATAATCTACACAAAGAATTGTAAGCAATTCAACACTGCTGGAGCCAAGGCTGACCATCTAACTGGATACAGGGCCTGTATGTGAGAGTTAAGAAAAGCTAGAAAGTAAATAATGAGAGAAATGGGAGTATGGTTTGAGAAAATATTGGAGAAAGGAGCATGTGTTCATCTGCCTGAGGTGCTATTGACACAGTATCACAATTGGTTTAAACAACAGGTATTTTTTCAGTGCTGGGCACAGACATCCTAATTCAAGGTACTGACAGATTCAGTTTCCTGAAAGGGTTGTCTTCCTGGCTTGCAAATAGATTCCTTCTACTGTACCTTCATATGATCTATGTGCGGAAAAGCAGGTGGAAACAGATTAACATCTAGTCTCCTCTTCTTCTTATAAGGACACCAGTTCTATTGGATTAGGGACCCACTTTTATGACATCTTTTCTTAATTACCTTCTCTAGGTCCTATTTCCAAATGGTCACAAAAGCAGAAGACAAACTAATGAAAAAAATAAACAAAAAGAAAGTTACAAGGCATGCCATTGTAGAATTATCATATTGGAAGGTGTTATAGAAACACTCCTAAGAGGCAACAAATCCCAACCTGTGATTTAGCTTTTCAGAGGAGCCTTGTTCTCCTATGTCACCTCTTCTGACATCAGGATATGTTTATATTCTCAACTTCTTCGAATACTCTCCCAAATCTTATATGAACTCAAATCAGCATTCTCCCAAAAAGAATGGTATGTCCTCTGAAGAGAGGGGTAATACCTGTATCACTCATGGCCCCTGCACCACAGAGTTGGGGTACTGCACACACCAGTGCTTCTTCCACACTCTTGACAGACTCCTGTTACCTAAAGCTCATGCATTCCCTGTGTTACCCTCTTCCCTTCTCTACTGACAACCACCAATCTTCCAGAGCCCATAATTTCTCACGTGAGGCTTTGTCACCACTCTAGTAATTCTCTCATCTCCATGTCCAGCTGAGATTTCATGGTCCATTGCTTCACCTTTGTCCCTCTGTTTTTCCACCATAGTCATTAACATCCTACCTATTAACATTGTCTCTGCTTGAATCCAACTGACTGAGCTCTGCTGGAAACACAAAACAAAACAAAACTGATGCCACTAGAAATTCATCTTCATCACAGCTCAAGTCCATCCCCCATAACTTCCATGTTGCCTTGTTACATTTCTCTGTTTTCCCACTTTCTGTCTCCTACTATAATTTCTTTGAACCATCTTCACTCCTAAAATATCCGTGTGGTGCGCATGTGTGTGTGCACGTGCACACACACACACACACACACACACACACACACACACACACACACACATTTCACTTAATCTCTGGTAACCAGATCTCCAATTTCAAAGAGGAAATAGGAACTATCAGACCACAACTCTCCACCAAATCTACAAATCCAAAATCCTAGTTAAGATGTCCACGAGGTTACTATGACAATAGTGAAAAGAAAATTACAAAGACTTAAGATTGTAGCTTTAGGTTTTTTTCCATGCAGAAAAACCAAGAAGGCTGAATGAACCCAAAGTAGCAGGAGAGAGAAGGGGTCTGAGGGTAAAAATACAGTGTAATGAAACCCACCAAATGCTGTTAGAAAGAGGAAGAAAGGAGAGGAATGGGAATAGAGAAGAAGAGATATATTTGTTCAATGTAGACTGTGTGCATATTATGTTTATAAACTGCTTCATTAAGTGGCAATGCCTTTGTACAACTGCTTACAATTATAAAGAAAATTTGGAAAGAAAAAGAAATATCACAATGAACCTATAAAATGAACCTATTAAAATAATAAAAATACAAGTTTTTAAAAAATTATCTCAGGTTAAAGGAAATGTAAGCTCCTTCCTTCCTGTCACTCTTCTACCCCGAGTGCATTGCCCTCACCGCATAGTCAATGGTAGATTGCCCTCACATCCACAATCAGCCTGCAGGAAGGAGCAAGGAAGAAAAGACCTCTTCAAAATGGTTCTTGCCAATGGTTGGGAAGGATCTCCAGGTCACACAAGTCAGAGAACCCACATTTTTCTTAGCTAAGAACAGCATTTAAATTAGTTCAGCACTATCCTTCAACCTTCCTTATTTCACTTCACAATGCTCTGCTCCCTTGTTTTTGTCTTCTTCTTTGTCTCTTATCTGCTCTTTCTTGGTTTCTCAGAGACTAATTTTCCTCAATGCAACCTCTCTAGCCAAGTTGTAATGCCACATACCTATAATCCAAGCACTCAGAAAACTGAGGCAAAAAGATCTTAAATTCAAGGCCAGCTTGGGCTATATAGCAAAAACCTATCTCTTCATGATGTGGCTGAGTTCTCAATGTTTTACAATGTTTCTGTCACTCAGACTGAATTCTTTTCTAGAGACACTGATTTGGTTAGGACTAGTTGAATAATTTCTCTATCATGAAATCAAATGATTACTATTATTATTATTATTTTGGGAGGGGTCAAGTCATGGGGCCTGAACTCTGGGCCTGGGCGCTGTCCCTCAGCTCTTCAGCTCAAGGCTAACGCTCTACCACTTGCCACAGCGCCACTTCCGGCTTTTTTCTTTTTGTTTATGTGGTGCTGAGGAATTGAACCCAGGGCCTCAGGCATGCAAGGCAAGCGCTCTACCACTGAGCCACCTTCCCAGCCCAATAATTACTATTATTAAGTCTCTGTAAATCCCTTTTATCACACAAAATAATAATGAAAGCACTGCCTCATTATATTCACAGGTCCATCCAGATTCAAGATTATATAAGAATGAGAGTCATTGAGAGGTGGGGAATCATCCTACAATTCTACCTACCCCAGAAGAGAAAGCATCACTCAGAATTTGGAGAATAAACTTTCATTTTTTGAAGAAGAATCTGGGCCTCTTCCATTTTATTGTCTTAAGCAACACTCTCAATTCTATGCCTCCATCAGAAAGAATGACATTGCCCCATTTGTTAGAAAATGGAAAGACTTGGAAAAATTTATATTAAGTGAAGTAAGCCAGGCCCAAAGAAACGTAGGTCCCATGGTGTCCCTTATTTGCAATAACTAGTATATGCCTAGAATGAGCAGAAAAGGTCAAAAGCTATGTACATATGACCATATAAGATGATGCTAAGTGAAATGAACCCCAAGATAGAGACACAAGAAGTTTTATCTTTTTGCTGTTGTTTTTAATGTATATGTACATACATGTGTAATGTATATGTGATTTTTTTTGTTTCTTTTGTATGTTCTTCTCTCATGGTATAATCCCTGTTTTCACTGTATTTGATTCTGGTGCCCTGCATCTTGTATATACATTTATCTAATTTGGGGAGGGGAAGGGAAATAACAAAATGCTGAAATAAGGATACAGGTTGACCCATTGTAACAATGAGACGTACAAGGTACTATGTTCAAAATGAACTTTACACCTTGGGGGTGGGGGAGGAGGAGTTGTGGAGGTGGGGAGGGAAGGGATGGTAGGGGAAAAACAAAGGAGGAGATAACAATGCTCCATAGGAAATGTACTCATTACCTTACTCAGGTAACTACAACCCCTCTGTACAGTATCTTTACGATAAAAATATATACAAAAAGCATCACTTTCAGAATTTGGAGAATAAAACCTTCATTTTTTGAAGAAGAGTCTGGGCCTCCTTCATTATAGGGCTGAGAGGAGCATAAGGAAGTAAGGCATTAAGGATGATTCCTTAGTTTGTACAGTGGGTGGACCCACTTACAACCATAATTTTCAATCATTGGCTTATTTGGGGGGGAATCCCCCATTAGAGGTGGGGGGTGCTGCTTAGGGTCTCAGACTGTGGAGGCCAGCTAGTATATAGTCTCATGACTGTCACATGGTAAGTGAATATCCATCTGCTTCTACTTCCAGCTCTCTCTCCCCATGCATTTCCTTTGTCTACTCGCTCCCACACACTACCATCATCCAATGTGGGAAAAGTTTAGGAGGTTATCACAGTCTCCACCTGGTGCTAGGGCTGAACAAACAGCAACCGAAGCTCTCCTGGTCCAGGACTCTCTGAGCAAGGCAGTCAGTACCAGGAGGAAGGGTTGGGAGGGTTGGGGGGGGGGGCAGAAGGATATGATGATAACACCATAGCCCCCCAGGATTACACTTTCCTCCAGGGCTTCAGACCCTCCACACCCAGTGCTGGTTGGACCAAGTCCTCTCTGAAAGATGGATAGGATAACTCCATAAATCCAGACCCCATCCTTATTCTGATCTTACACCTATTTCCAGGGTGGGGTGGGGCAGAAGATTAGATTTCAGATCATACTGGAGTCTCTTTGGAACTAAGGAGACCCGGCTGAAATGGTGGAGGAGGCAAGTATGGCCACTTACAGTCTTACACCTGCACCTTGCAGCTTTCAGCTCGGCTCCTCCCGGCAACTCCAGTGACACAGCCCCCTTTCCGGGCCCCCTCTCGTGGGAACCCGACACCCTACACTGGCAGCTCGACCCGAGCGCAAACAAGGAACGAGAGCGAGCGTGTCGAGTGGAGGTGGGCGCTGCCTGGAGACGGTGGAGACAGCCCGCTGCCTCCTCCAGGTCTTTCGCCTGGTCCTCAGCCAGGGTTGGCACCTTACCCCACACTGCCCGTCCCCCCACCCCGCTTCCCTCCCGCGCCACTCCAGTTTATCCCAAACCATGCCACCTGGCCGTCCTTCCCACCGGCTCCAACCCTGTCCTGCCCTCGCCCTATTTCTAGGGGACCTTTGGATAGAAGTCTGGGTGCCGGGCATCTGCATGATGCAGAGGCAGAGGCTGACCCAGAAGAGACGGGGGAACCACGGTGGCAATCGTGTCGCCGTGTCCTCTGCGTGGCCACTGCGGCGCACTACGGTGCCGGTGACCGCGGCGCCAGGCACCTCCAGACCCCTGCGCCGCAGAAGGTGACCGACCGGGGAGTGCACATTAGACCCATATCGTCGCCTTCACATCTTCTGATCCACCAAAGATGCTGGGCCCCCTCCTCCCCCTCTTCCCCATCTAACAACTGCGCTCCGGGGCAGCCTCCCTCCTACCCCCGGCAGTCGCCCAGACGCGCGCAAACACTAGCAGGGGGTGGTGGAGGGAGGGTTGGAGACACCTGTCCCGAGCAAGGGTGGGACTGGAGTCTAGGCGGGGCGATCGGACCCGAGGGGCGGGGAGGGGGGCCGAGGGCGGGGACTGGGCGGGGCGGGAGGGGGAATGGGGTGGGCGGGAGCCCGAGCCGCGACTGGCGGCGGGAGCAGGTGGAGAGGCGGTGGCAACCCGCCGCGCCGGCGGACGGAGAGCAGTGCGGCGGCCGCCGGGCTCGGCTGGGGCCATGGAACCGCTCAAGCTGAACCGGAGCCTGCAGGGATCCGCCTCGGGACCCGGGCTGGGGGCCACCCTGTGCCGCCCCGGGGGTCCCCTCCTCAATGGCAGCAGTCCGGGCAACCTCAGCTGCGAGCTCCCTCGCCTCCGAGGAACGGCGACCCGAGGTGGGTACCACCCTCAGTCCCCACACCCCAAGCTCCTTCTCACTGCGCCCCATAACACGGACCACCGCTCCCCCTGCAATATTTACGCTGCCTCCTGGAACACCCACAGCGCCCCTACTCCTCAAAGTCGTTCCCCAACCCTGAAACAACTCTCTCCCCCACAACACACACACACACACACACACACACACTCGGCCACAACTCTTACAACTCCATTACACCTTCACATCCTCCTCCCAACCCATCACACCCAAACATAGCATACACAGTTAGGGGCAATGACTCTCTCTCTCTCTCTCTCTCTCTCTCTCTCTCTCCCCCATTCCCTCTCCCTCTCTCCCTCTCCCCCCACCCCATATTCATGGAGCCACAAGAGGGAAGGGAAGGAAGACAAAAAGGGGAGAAAAGAAGCTAGACTGAATGAGGGAGGGAGGACTCTGGAAGGTCTGAGTGGAAAGTGAAGCATGATAATCTGTGACTTCCACTCCAACCCCAGCTTTCATTTAAAAACAAAATTCTCAAATCTGAATTGGGCTGGACCCCCGGGGGATACTCCTTAGGCTCTCCACCTGTCTTTCACTCATCTCCAAACCCCTCTGCTTCCTGGGCCGCACTTTCTCAGAATATGCCTTTGAGTCCTTCCCCAGCCCTGTCTCCAGCTTGACTTTCTTAGTTTTTTCCTTCCTGGAGTCAGCTTAACTCTTTATCACCCCACTTTCATTCACCCCACTTCGGACCTGTCCTCAAAGTGGCTTTCACTCTTCAGCTTCATTGAGTTGACAAGCCTCTCAAAATACATTTTTCCCTCCATCCTGCACCTTTCTGTACTTTTACTGTTTACTGAACCCCTACCATTGTAATCACTACATGTGGTGAACTAGACCAGACTGCACTGTCCGAGGTCCATAGTTAAGAGAATAGCGAAGGGCTGATGGAAAGATCATGAACAGCCTAGAAGAACCATAAAGACTCTAAACTGTGGACACCACAGGATACGGGGGAGGGGTGTCTAAGGATCTCACAGAGGGTGGGACCTCAGAGCTGTGCCTTGAAGTTGGAGTTTAGTGAGCAGAAGAGGAAGGAGTGGGATTCTAGGAGACAACAGTGTTGAGTAGAAAAAAAAATTATCCTAAAGAAGGGAAATTTGGAATAAATCAGAATCCAACTCTTTACCCCTCAAAAACAACCCATTTACACACTGCCATTTAGATTCTTTCATTCAGAAATTACTTATTGAACCAGCGATGGTGCTAGGTAGCAGGGGTTTTAACAAAGGTGACACGATTCCTACTTCGTGGAGCTCTGAGTTTAGAAGGAGAGACATACAGGTAAGAAGGAAATGACAGCACAAAGAGGAAGGGCCTGGACAGAGGAAGACAGAAGGGACACAAAAGAGGTACTTCCTGCCTAGCCTGCTCTTAGAAATTAAGGTTGGCTTCCTGAAGAGGTGAAGTGTTCCATTGAAATAAAAAGAATAGCAAGAGCCAGCCCAGTGAACAGGGAGAAGTAAAAAGCATCTTAAGCAGAGGGATAGATAGGTATAAAAAAGTTTAAATCCATTGCATTTTTATTCAATGTAACACCATTTCTGGGTGTCTGGAATACATCTCATTAAAGGTAAATAAAAAGTACCGAGGTAGGGGCCTGACTGGAGTATTTACAAAGGGCTTTATATACCTAGCTAAGAAGTGTGGATTTTATCCCTTGGACAATGGGAGCCACTGAAACATTCACTTACTCTTGTCAGGACCCCGTGTGTAGTATACAGAATAGATTGAAGGATGAGATGAAATGAGGCAGATACTTTAGAAAGCTTTTATGTTATACAAATCTGGGTGAAAGATGAGTCTAGCTTAAACTGCAATACTGCCAGTGAAATGGAGAGAAGTGGATGGATTTGAGAGCCACTTCTGAAAGTGGTCTCAATAGAACATGGTGCTTGATTAGAAGTGGAGGAGGTGGAAGACGTTAGAGGATTAAAGCTCAGGTTTTTTGCTTGGAGAATTGAGTGTGTTGGTGCTATGCAATGAGGAAGATAATAAACACACAGAAACAGGTTTCAAAAAAGGGATTGTAAGCTCCATCTGGAGCTCACTGATTTGAAATGCTGCTGGTACATTCAGGTGGGGTTCCCAGCAAGCTGTTGAATGCACAGGTCTGGAACTTCCTTTAGAGGTCTGACCTGCAAATACAGACTGGAAAAGACATTGACTAGAAGAAATAATAGAAGTCATAGCAAGAGATAAAATCATAAAACGATTGTATAAAATGGGGAGGTTGAGAATGAGGATCCTGCAAATGACCAATATTTAAAAGCCAGACAGAGGAAGGAAAGTTCATGAAGGAGATTCAGATAAAACAGTCAGAGAGACCAGGGCTGTGTCATTCTATTCTTTAAATATAAATTTTATTGTCAAGGTGATGTACAGAGAGGTTACAGTTACATATGTAAGATAATAAATACATTTCTTATCGAACGTTGTTACCCCCTCCCTCGTTTTCTCCCACTTTCCTTCCCCGCACCCCAACTCCTGGCCATGTCCTTTTAGAAGGCAAGGGAAAAGAGAATTCAAGCAAGACAGGATAACTGATGCCAAATGGTACAGATATGATTCAGATAAGAACAAAACATCCAGAGCAGCATTGTTCAGGAAGTCCTTAGGGAGACTTTGCTGGAGATTGCGCCAGTGGTGAAGGGTTTGTGAGAAATGAATAGGAGTGTGTCGACAAAACTTCCAAGAAGTTTGTTAGGAAGGAAGAGATTGAAAAAAGAGAGAAGAAAAGAAAAACAGGCCAGTGCTAGAAAATACTAGAGTGTTGAGGAAGTGTGTGTTTGTTTTTGTGCAGGTTTACTAGATATAAGAGCATTAAAATAATTTTGAGATGAATAATAATAATGGGATAGGAATGTAAAAGGTAGCCTGTTTGAGGGCAAGATCAATGGGATGGAGAGAGAGAAGGAAAAGATAAAAGGGATGAAGTTCAATGTATATTACAGATAGACAGACAGACAGATAGATAGATAGATAGATAGATAGATAGATAGATAGATAGATAGATAGATAGATATAGAGATATATAAGAAGACAGCATGATGAAATCCACTGAATACTCTTTGAAAAGAGGAAGAGCAGAGATGGTGAATATGGTACTAAAATAAAAAGGGTGAACTTGTTCAAAATACACTGTATGCATCTTTGGAATTATTACAATAAAACCACCATGTGTTACTAATATGTGACAACTCAAAAATACAAAATAAATACCTTTTTGAGGATGGAGTTTGGCTATGTTCCCAGGCTGATCCCCTTAACTGGAGCAACCCTCCAATCTCAGCCTTCAGAGTATCTGGGACTATGGGCTTGTGTTACCCCCAGCTTAAAAAAAAATCATTGGGGAAGGACCAAGAGAGAAGTTTCAAGGTTGAGATGAGAAAGAGGAAGAATAGAGCAAGGGTCTCTAAGAATAAAATAAATGAGAAGTGATTCACAGCCTGGGTACAAGAACAGACTTCCCTTAGCTAGATGTTGATTACACACATTACTCGAGCAGTCAGGCATTGTGCGCACAAAGACTCCATTAACTGTGCTTACCTAAGTATCACTCCCACAGATGCATATATTATTCAGATTCATTCCAATGTTACCAGTAACAATTGGAATGACACTAAACCTGCAGATTTGAGTATTATCTGTGTTCAAGCGGGTGCTGTCCCCAGAAAGACAGATATTGCCAACACTAGCTTTAAGATTGTTTATTTAGATGTTGCTATCCATCTGTCAAACTCTACTCACTTTCATTTATTTACTGTCTACACACAAATGCATATTTCCAATGCTTGCTTTAGTAACCCTTCTCCAGATCTTACCCAGAAAAGCACAGACAAATATTCTCAGCAAAGACCTAAATATTACCCATATTCACTCAGGTGCTGGGTAGTTTCACTTCACCAGGACAAACGTCTTAACTGAGCTGGACTTCATGTTAGTATGTTGATGCCTTTATGTACTGTGTACACGTATTTGGATATTATTCTACTCTCTCCACTATTACCATCATCTAATGGATATTCCTCCGGCCACATACAGACTTCCAAACAGAATCCCTGCTTCCTGAAGATGTTGCCAGCAGCATGAAATACTGTGTATAGGCATGGATATTACCTTTGCTTATTCCAGTATTCCAGCACTTATTTGGATATTTTCTAAACTTAAATGTAACCTATAGTCAATCTGATATTCCCTTTTGACATGTAGATGTTATTCTTCTCCAGCTATCACCCAGAGAGAAATAAAGGTTAGTCTTACTCATCCTTATAATATTCTCAAAACTAACACACCTCAAAAGCTAACCCATGACCCAGTGGTTACTGTGTTATTACCTACGGGCTCTGGCATGTTATGGCTGCTTTCTTTGTTAAATGTCTCCCATTCTCCCAGCTATTACCCACAATCCATTGATGATATATTCAAGCGTGCCACAGAGACACATGTGATGTCTGTGTGCATGGGTGAACAGATCCAACACACCAATGAAAAGCAGGACTGGAGGCATCAGCAGTGTTGGTCATCTGTAGAGTCCTTCCTTAGAAAAACTCATTTTTGTTTTATGTCACAATGACTAGGTCTGGGTGCTCTTGCTTCTCTGCCATTTTCTAGGCAGAGTGAATACAGATCTTCAAGGTATCAGAAAAAGAACTGAATGGCTCCAGTCTTCAGAGTCTCCTGGTCTGATTTCTGCTTTGCTCTCCAGAAAGCTTGTCCCTCAGAGGAGACCAGCAAGGTGCTAGTGGCAGGAGCTGCCATCTCTCATCCTTCCATCAACTCAGGTTTCTGGTCCCAGAAGACACTGTGATCACACAAACACACATGGAGACACACACATACACACACTCATACCTCTTGATTCTGATTTGCTTTGTATTTATATACTTAAAAATATGTTTTTTAGGCAGGATCTTGTTGTACAGTCCAAGATGGAACTCTCAATCCTTGTGCCTCAGCCTCTCATCTTTGGGAGTACACACATTTGCTACCATGCCCAGCTCCACATACATTTTTATATTAATGACCTATTGAGTGGTCATAAACTCAGAGTAATTGAGCACAAAGCAGTGTTTTCATGTATTTATTTAAAATACACAGATGGACTGTTTACCTTATTATTAATACTATGCATGTGTCTGGCACATTTGTTGCAACTGATGAGCCAAAACTGATATCCATTAACTAAATTATGTAGTTTGCGTTGTGTAATTCTGTGGTTTTGACAAATATATTATGACATGTGTCCACCAATACAGCATCAGAATAGTTTTAGTGCCTTAAAAGTAACTTATGCTAGATACCAATGGGCCGGCGGCTCATGCCTGTAATCCTAGCTACTCAAGAAACTGAGATCTGAGGATTTCAGAGTGGTAGAGCACTAGCTTTGAGCACAAAAGCTCAGGGACAGTGCCTAGGCTCAGAGTTCAAGATCCAGAACTGGTAAAAAAAAAAAAAAAAAGTAATTTATACTCTACTTATTTAACCTCCCTTCTTCTTTGATGCCTGTGGCTCTGAGATTATTTTAATTATAATTTTTCATGCCTCCTAATTAGTATACACCAAACAGTTGAAGAAATACCAATGACTGGGAACAAGATAACAAGTAGGAATACTTAGTAAAATAGTGAAATGTTATACAATAGCCAGCCTCTTTTACTGAGACTTTGACCTCCAGTCTTCAGGTGTTCTCACATAACTTGAGAATGTCATCAAAATGAAGATTAGCTTTACCTTTCTGGTCCACCACAATTAGCCAAGCAGAAGAAACACTCTCAGGACACCTCAGCCAAACGGAGGAATGAGAAATCCATTTTTCATGCTTCTAAATGATATACTAACTTGAGATGTGGGAACTATATCAAGACTTAGTTGAAGGGATATCCAGAGGAGAATGTGAGACAAATGAGAGCACTAAAGAGATTAAGGAGGAAGGTAGAAGATAGAAATTGAGAAATGGTGAATTTGGGAAGAAAATACAAGAACAACCAGTGAATTTGGGAAGAGACACAGAGAATACAAGACAAACCATCAGCTTTCTCTGATAGAGATTTCCCCTTCCAGAAATTCTTTATTTACACACACACACACACACACACACACACACACACACACACACTCACACACACACCTCAAATTTGTCACACATAAGCTTTCCATAATCCTTCCAGACTCTCAATTTCTAAAGGAGACATAGATCACTAATATATAATAACAAAAGAAATGCATCTAAAATCACAGTTTGACATTGATTATCTAAGTACATGTGTCTCCAAAGACGCAAAAGTAGAAAGAAGAAAGTGTACCAGAGCATCATTATAGAAATAAGAGGTGATAAGGAGGGAGAAATCAGATGCATTTCTGTCTTGAAATACAGACTCATCCAAAATTCATTTAGAAGCATGTGATGACTTTCCCATGTGTCTAGCATTAGGCTGAGTGCTGGGGATACAGTGGAGAATAAGATGGACCTTGTTCCTCTTATCAAGAAGCTCATAGTGTAGTAGGGAAGACAAGTAGAGAAGGAAATACATCATAATCATGGAAGCAGGAAGACTGAGATTTGACCAGAAGAAGGAAACAGTATGATGAATGACAGCAATGAGGGAATTGTGCAAGGCAAAGCATATCAGGGATCTGAGAACTTGGCTTTTGTTCTGATTCAGCCTCTTACTAGCTGTGTGGTCCCCCAAAAGTAATGTTACTGTTGGGTACAACTTGGGAATTTCTGATAAATAGTGCTTGCTTGATGTCTGCAACCATTTCCAAGTAAGTTGCTTATTGTTATGAGAAGACAATATACCATTTGAGGGCTAAAACAAGAACCAGCCAGCATATGGGACTAGGAACAAAAAAGCTGCACTTTCTGGCCCTTCTTACCCAACAATTTGGGAGGCTCTGCCCCCTGCCTTCTCTGCCTTCAAGGTCCACCTTCCTCAGGCTGAAGCCATAGGTACAGGTGACTCAGACCAGTTCAATTCAATGCAGCCTTGCGTGGGTCTGCATGACTGGGATATGAAGACCAGAGATGAATCCACTTCGCAATGGACAAAGACATAAGTGAATGGGGTCAACCTCCCAGCTCTTCTGACTTACCCAATAGCACCAATGACTGCTGCAAGCTCCCTCAGCTCATTTTATACCCCTCAACCTCACTCCTTATCATGAAGCATGCCAATTACTTGTTTACATAACTGTGATGCCCTGTCCATGGTGAACTGTCAGATGGCAAGGAGTTAGTCCCATTCACTCCTTTGTCTCCCAGCACAAAGAAGAGTCCTCTGTAAATGTTTATAGAGCGTGAATGACTGTTTGGAGATCATTAAAATACAAAACAGAAGGCAAATGAGGCTCTAATAGATGTTTAAGATACACACACAGGTCAGAGGAAGGGAAGCTTACTACCAAATGAAGTGTCCAGAAAAGCCTTTTAGGGGAGGTAAAAATAGATTTGAGTCTGGACAGATAAAGGATAAATAAGGAATGTACAGATACAGCAAATCAGCTTGTGATAAATGTGGAAGTAGGGGGTTGGTAAAAGAATTCTGGTCTGAAAACCCACTTGAGCAGCGATGTAGTCGCAAATGCACATATTGCACTCAAACAACTGAGTCATCCAATGGCTTAAGGGGGAACAATGCAGCAATGTGGGCGGAGGTAGGGTAGTTGGGGGGCATCTCAATGACAAGATTAGAGGTTACAGACAGTACAGAGTAGTGAAGAATCTTTTTGTCTATTTGGTGTGTGGGTGAGTAGCCGTTTGTTTTAGAGAATACAGACATCATCTGATACGGTTCAAAAGGCTGTGGGTTGTCAATGGTGTCAAATAGTCCACAGAGGTCTGATAGAATAGGCCAAGCTTTGGCAGTGATAGATCAGTGATCTGAATCTAAACAGTGATTAGAGACTGCGTGGTGGATTGAGTGTCTGGACAGACTAAAATAATCCTTCCACGTTTGGCAGTGAGGAGAAGCAAGCATTTGGAACAAACCTTGACCAAAGAGGCTTTCCTAAGGAAGGGCAGAGTTAGGTGAATGAATTAAGCTTTAACAAGTTAGAGTGCTAAAGGACTGAACTTCACCATACAAAGTGGTCTGGTGGGGAGAGAGGGAGGGGATATTCTCCAGATGTAGGGATCTGGTTGGGTAATGAGGGTTGGGGATAAGTGAGATTGGGGTCTGATTAAATAGAAGCCAGATTTCCTACTGCCACATCTCTCTTTTTCTGTCCAGAACTGGAGCTGGCTGTTAGAATCACCCTGTATGCAGTGATCTTTCTGATGAGTGTTGGAGGCAACGTGCTCATCATTGTGGTCCTGGGATTGAGCCGCCGCCTGAGAACTGTCACCAACGCCTTCCTGCTCTCCCTGGCAGTCAGCGACCTCCTGCTGGCTGTGGCTTGCATGCCCTTCACTCTCCTGCCCAATCTCATGGGCACATTCATCTTTGGCACAGTCATCTGCAAGGCGGTTTCCTACCTCATGGGTGAGTGAGACCCCTTGGGCCCTCTCCCCTCCTTGAAATCTTTGACACAGGTAGGGATGTTTCCTCATGGTTAGTGGAGGTGGGGGGGGTGGGGTGGTGGAGGACAGGTGAAGAAATCACAGTAGTGAATACGTAATGCAACTTTTCCAAGGTGACCCATTCATCTTCCCTCCCTTAGGGGTGTCTGTGAGCGTGTCTACACTAAGCCTTGTGGCCATCGCCCTGGAGCGGTACAGTGCCATCTGCCGACCACTGCAAGCACGGGTGTGGCAGACGCGTTCCCATGCAGCTCGTGTGATCTTAGCCACTTGGCTGCTGTCTGGATTGCTCATGGTACCCTACCCTGTATACACTGCTGTGCAGCCCGTGGGACCTCGTATACTGCAGTGTGTGCATCGCTGGCCCAGTGCCAGGGTCCGCCAGACCTGGTGAGGATGCTTATGATCTTCTCTTACGAAATCCCTTCTCCATCTCCATCAAATGCTTAATTCCCATTCCCCAGAACAGTCTACCAGCTGCTCCAAGAATTACCCCCCAACGATTCCCATTCTGCACTCACCACCCTGGAATTCCAGTTTGGGAACCCTTCCCCAGGTATTCTCATGCCCTGGGCAATGGCATCCCCAAATTCCATTCCTAGTTCAGCTCCTTGGCCCTTCCTCCCTTTGTAAGCATGGATGGACCTGCGTGGTGTGTTTGTGTTCTGTTTCCAGGTCTGTCCTGCTGCTTCTGCTTTTATTCTTTGTGCCGGGTGTGGTTATGGCTGTCGCCTATGGGCTTATCTCCCGAGAGCTCTACTTAGGGCTTCGCTTCGACAGTGAAAGTGACAGCGAAAGCCGTGTCCGGATCCAAGGAGGACTGCCAGGTGGAGCTGCACCAGGTGAGTGAAATCCAAGATGATCTGAACTTGGGACTCTACTGAAATGAATGTGGAAAGAAGGCTGGACCTGGGGTTAAGGCTGGGGCAGGTGTCAGGTGGGGGTTGGGATGTAAGTTAAGAAGGCTGATGCCCTGATCCTGAATCCTCTGTGCCCAGGTCTTGTCCACCAAAACGGGCGGAGCAAACCTGAGACTGGCGTGGCTGGTGAGGAGAGTGATGGCTGCTATGTACAACTTCCACGTTCCCGGCCTGCCTTGGAGCTGACAGCACTGACAGCCACCACTTCTGGGCCAGGAACTGGCCCTCGACCAACCCAGGCCAAGCTGTTGGCTAAGAAGCGTGTGGTGCGAATGTTGCTGGTGATTGTTGTGCTTTTTTTCCTGTGTTGGTTGCCGGTATACAGCGCCAACACATGGCGTGCCTTTGATGGCCCAGGTGCACACCGGGCACTCTCAGGAGCCCCCATCTCTTTCATCCATTTGCTGAGTTACGCCTCAGCCTGCGTAAACCCTCTGGTCTACTGCTTCATGCACCGCCGCTTTCGCCAGGCCTGCTTAGAAACATGTGCCCGCTGCTGTCCTAGGCCCCCACGAGCTCGCCCCAGGCCTCTTCCGGACGAGGACCCACCCACCCCCTCCATTGCTTCATTGTCCAGGCTGAGCTACACCACCATCAGCACACTGGGGCCTGGCTGAGGGCTGGGGGAATGGAGGAGGAGGCAGGACAGACCATCCTTACCAGCACAGACCCATTCAGACACACCAGAAACACAAACTACATCTGACACCCAATAGCAAGGACAAATCCCAGCAGACAGAAAAAGGTAGCTTGAGGAAACAAGAATGGAGCCTAGCACAGAAAAGGAGACATACTTCCATGGTGAAACTGAGGTCCTACCCTGAGGAATTCTGCACTGACCTTGGCCAGACATACACAGCATCCCTAGTAGTGAATTCTCTGGATACAGTAGGAGTTCTGGCAAAAGCTGACCTGTTCCTCATACTTGCTCATACATTAACGGCACTGATTTTTTTTTAGGGGCTATGGAGCCTGCCACAGGACTCACTCAGGATGTCCCCAGTTTGATCTCACTCTGCCTTGCCAGCTCTGAAAATAAACACAGGCCTAATGTCACACCTATCTGACCAACAAGCTGTTTAGCACTGAAAAGTCCCTTCATCTCTTCCTAGTTAAAGACTGTTGCCCTGCCTACTCCTCCCTCATCAAACCTCTTCAAAAATAAGAATAAATAACTTGGCTTCTTTCTGGACTTCTTTTCTGGACTTTTCTTGGGTGGGGAGAAGTGAGATGGTATGGGATTTTATGAGGTTCTTCCTTATAGAATTTCTACCATGACTATATATGAAACCCTTCCAGAAAGCCAATGTAGAAGCCAAATGGAGTGGGTGTTTTCTCTCTGGTTGTCATGCTGGATCTTCCCACACTCCAATGCCATTGTAGCTGGAGGTGGGAATGGTAGGTGGGATATCCAAGACGTTTTCCCATATGGTGGCGTTGGTAAGGTATTATAATAATGGGTACTTATTAAAATGTTGATGAAAAGATAAAAGAAGCACTACATAAAAAGACTTGGATTCTTCAATGTGTATATGAAATACCAGATATCAGACTGTGACAGCTACGTCGAGGTTAATTTAAGAGTGGAACATTTCATTAAAAACTTGCTCTTCTGAAGTGTTTTTCTCTACATCATACAAATTAGGCTGTAAAGCAGCTCAGTTGCTCAGTAGAGTCAGTGGGGACTCGGTGCTCTTTCCATCCTATAAGTGCCATCTGTAGTGTCACCATGATGTCACTCATGGTTATACAGGTGGTGGCAATAGCTGCATTGATGAATCAAATTTCTTGCATACAAGTACAAAATGATGGAATTGAGCCTGTCTCACAATTCTGTACTCATCTTCCATCTCCCACACTCAACTGGCTCCCTGGCCAGTCTTCTGGGACAGAGTAGCTATGGCTGTAGTTGTAAAGCTGACTGAAAAATTGAATAAATTGATTTTACCTTCCATCCAAGGTCCCTTTTCTTTCAGGAAAAAGATAGAGGGAAAGCTTGCTGTGTTTTGTATACACTTTTGTAATTTTGCTGTAGCCATGTACTAGATTTATAGTGCCTCAAATGTTCTTCTTTGGTAATTTAAGAAATGCAGATTCATTGTAGAGAATGACAAGGTAACAAGGTGTTTTGTTTAAATCTTCTAGTTAAGTTAGATTTTTATTCACTAGCTTAAGTCCAATATGATCAATAACCTTTAGTTCAAAGAAACCTATTTGCAGAAAGAACAAAGAACCAAAGATAGGAAATTCCTCAAGTATATCTTTAAAATAATCTTCTTTACTATGCCTAGTTCTAGATTATGCTTGCTTTGTAGACTTTTATCTAGGCTCCTTGATTTTGTTTTACTCACTTGAATCCAGAAGACTTGCTTCTGTCTGTTGATAAAATAGAAGAAAGGAAGATTGATCATAGGTTGCTTCAGAAATGAGACTGTCTTTGTCGCATCATTAGCTCTGCTTGGAAAATATTGCAGACCTTATAGGAATTTAAAATTGGGATCTTGTAGGATAGATGCCAGCTCCCTTTTCTACCTTATTTTTAGCCCCATAGTTTTTTTTTGTTTTGTTTTGTTTTGTTTTTAATTTAAAATTTTATTTTATTTTATTTGAGAACATACTGTACAGAGGGGTTACAATTACATGGGCAGGATAATGCATACATTTCTTACCAAGCATTGCAGCCTCCTCCTTTGTTTACCCTTCACCTCCCTTCCCAGCCTCCCCCCTCCCCCCCACCCAATCATACCCCCCTCCCCCCCACACACCGACATTGTAAAGCTGGTTTTGACATGACATTTTGTACTTCTCATTGTTGCAACAGGTCCACCTGAATCCTTAAACGACTTGTTTGTCCCCATCTCCTCCACATGTTATACTGACATCAAATATAGTGAAAGCGGGGGTTACACTGTGGGGGAGGGACAAACAAAGCAACAAAGAAATAATCTTATAAATGCATTAGAAACATGCATGAAAGAAAAGAAAACATTAAAATACATATTTAAGGGTTCATTTTCCTAACATCACATTATCTGACCTTTTCCGCTTGACTCATACCTATACTAGATATTGCAAATAAGGGAAACCATGGGACCTATGTTTCTTTGGTTAGCCCCATAGTTTTTTTCTTCATGTGCCTTGGTACTTAATCCAGAAGAGAAAAGGGAAGTGTAGCAGGGGGAGAAGATAATATGACCTGAGTATGATCAGCTTAGTGTTTGAATCTGCAAAGAGGAACATGCCATTCATGTAAAATTGCCATAGACCAAGTAGTAGGGGAGCCTGAGCTATTTGAGGTGTCATTTGAAAGAGTGTTCATGGTCCCTGAAGACCTATAATTCTTTTTCAAGTATTTTAATGAAGAGACTTGAAAAGAGGAAGGAAGTAATTTTGGTAGCAACTATATGCTAAAACATGGCACTTAGCGTATGAATGAAATGAAGTTTTATTACAAAAACTTTATCCTAGCTATATTTATTGAATATATTTTTGTGCCATACACTGCGCTTAGAAGAAAAATGTCACATTCCTTACCTTTTATATTGGTTCCCAAACAATTCCTGCTGTAATATTGATACAATTGATTATTATTTTATTGTTTTCCCCAACAAAAGTTCTATGCGAGATATAATGCTTGTATTCTTGTCAAAAAGATAAATAGTAATATTTAGAACTAGAACATGAAACTAAAACAAAAACAAAAACTTGCTCTTCTGCAATGTCAGAACCTGGATACAGTTCTGCCAAATAGAAACACCCTTACTGGATACAACAACAAAGAGGTCTGGAGGGTAGGGGAGGGGCTGAAGGGGGTGGGGTGACTGGGTAAGTCTCAGACCCAAGCATCCCATTTGACTATAAAACTGATCTAGGGCTAACTAAGAGTGTGGTTCAAAAAGTAGAGTACCTGCTTAGCGAGCAGGAAGCCCTAAGTTCAAAGCCCCAGTACCACACACAAGAAAAAATACTTATCTTGCCCCCAAAAGTGGTAGAGACCAGGAAAGCTACCTCTCCAAAAGGTAAACAAATAGAGTCATGGTACTCAGTAGATATAATATGGAAAATGAACTATGCAACTTGTGGACAGAGACAGGAGGAGGAAATTGGGGGAAAGCAAAGGAAGGGGTGACATTGTACTCATTACCTGACATAAAACTGTCACCCCTCTTTATAATAATAATTAAATTACATATTTTAAAAATCTACTTCACACAGCCACATTGACAGAGAAGAGCAAGAGGAAGCAGACATAGATAATCAGAGACATAATGTTGAGAAAGTAGTCTTTGGCACTTCATCTAGTAACATATAGGAGAAACAACCTAAGGAAAGAAAGTTGTCATGGTCACACAATAAGTTAGAGCAAAATAGAATCTATGACATAGACATCGAGTTAGATATGAGGAAGAAGCTACACCCATGAGGGGAAAAGTCCCAGTTTTGTGAAATTCAAAGTCTACAACATTTTGGTGCCCTTATTTTAAAAAAAATCAGAAAACAAAATTAAAAAATACAAAATTACTAGGATCTTGACCAGGGTTTCAGAAATGCAATCAGGATCCTTGAAATATAACCCTCATTAGCTTCACACCAACATGCCTCCAAAATCCACCCACCACCTACTCTGGAGAAAGGCTAGATAGAGTAAAGAATAGGGAAACCAGAGAATGAGTCTTCTGTTTACCAGTTCTGGTGTTGTCCCATCCATCATTTCTATAGGATTCTAGGCTGCAAGAGGCTGGGAAAAGGAAGAAAAGAAGGGAGAAGGCATTCCAAGCTGTCAACCTAAGACAGTACTGGTTAAAAATAGAATCCCAGCTGGTCTCAGAAACTGAAGGGCCTTACTCTGTCTTGCTAGCTCTCTGTGGGGCAGAGCCTTGCACATGGGCTCCCAAGCATACTCAAGGCTCCTTTTCTAAAAGAATGATGAAGGCTGCCCCAGTATTAGCACTTCTGGTAAGGCCTACCTTCTGATGACCACCCAGAGACAGCAGGAGCTGGGTGATGGAGTACTGAGTCCAGCCTCTCTCTGAACCTGGAGTGTGAGCCAAAGCACTATGGCCCAGGCTTAACCTAGAACCTTAACTTCACCAGGCTCTGTTACTAAGATGGAGCCTGAAAGCACCACTGCACATGTTGTAGCCTTTGAACTGGAGGACACCTCTAACTCTATCACTCACTCTCTGGCCCATCCAAATGCCAGATGTGGAAGCCTGGGCTTCTTCCATCTGTTTTTCATTTCTTAAAACCTGACATAGTATGTCAGCTTCAGATTTATTCGTGCTTATTAACCCTGGAAAGCTCGTGTGCTTGTACAATGTCTATGGGCTTTCTCTCTTCAAGCAATTGTTTTTGCTCCTGATTTTCTCCTCTTGGGCTTGGAACAGGATGATGTAGTCAGGAGATGGCGGAGGTAGGTGATGGAGGCGATCTAGTGCCCCCTGGTGATCTATAACAGGTGTTTTGTATACATGAATCCATTTCTTTTTTCAGGACACATCCACAGAACATTCCTCTTCTTTCAACAGGTAAGGAACATAAAGCTGAGGAAGCTTAAGGTAGTTAAGTAAGTTCTTGGAACCAGAATAGAGCCTGCAGGTATTTGACTCCAAAGCCTCTTCTCTTTCTATTGAGTGTGATGCTTTCTTTCAGTCTTAAAGACCTGGGCCCCGTCTTGCCTTCCATACCTTTGAAAAAGTTATACAACTCTGGACAAGTTATCTTAGTGAGTTGCTATTTCAGCTGTAAAATGGAAGCCATCACATTATTTTCATATTGTCATTTTGAAAGTTGCTCTTGTCATTACACTGGGGATACAGCATCAGAAGGGCAAGACTAGAGATTACTTCAAGACCAGGAAGAAGCAACACTAGGGAACAAGGTCTTTTGCAGATAGACAGTAGATCTGAACCATCTCCCAAAGGCCATGTGTTAAAGGCTTAGCTTCCAGCTTGGTGATATTGGGAGGTGATAGGAAGTTTAACAAGCCCTGAGTAGGAGGCCTTTAGGTCATTGAGGGCATACCCTTGCAGGGGATATTGGGATTCCAGACCCTCCTCTTTTCTCTGCCTTTCTTCATGAGGTGACCAGCTTTGCTCTGCCATGTATATGACAGAGCCACATCATGATGTGGCTCCCTTATCACCAGCCGAAAAGCAGTAAGGTCCTTCAATCATGGATCAAAACCTCCACAACTCTGAGCCAAAACATGAGCTTCCTTTGAGCTGATTATCTCAGATATTTTATTATGGTTAACAGAAAGCTAACTAACACAGTCAGACACCCACAACTGAGAGGGACAAAACTATGAGTTCAAGAAGAGGTTCAAGGCCTGCTATACGATGATAATAGAAAGTAAAGTCAGGTTTTGAACCCAAGTGTGTCTGACTCCAGAGCCCATGGCGCGCGCGCTTGTGTGTGTGTGTGTGTGTGTGTGTGTGTGTGTGTTTAATTCGTATCCTGACTCTGATTTCCCATAGGGATTATTCAGGGCTGGAGAGGAATGAACTAGTTGGTAGCACCTGGAAATCATACAGGACCCCTTCCAGGGCTCCAAGTAGAGAGCAGACATTAAGTCTATAGCCCTGTAGGTGTGGATCACTCAGTGAGCCCTACTTCTAGCATCCCCACCACTGCAAGGAAGTCCTTGGCTATCTTCTCTAAAACAAAAGCCGGTTAGGAGTCCTGGAATTCTCACTACCCCCAAATTCCCAGGTTATATGAGGACAAACCAAAGAAAGGAGTGTACCTCTAGTGAATATGAATGAGATTCACCTTCAGACCGAAGCTGGTTCAGCCAAGAGTCTCAGCTAATTATACACTCTACTGACTCGTGTGTAGTTAATGACATTTATAGATTGTCCCTTTGTCTCTAGGAGAGGATAGATGGAAGGGAAGGAGAGAAAGTAAGGTAGAGGGCAAGAAAGCAGGTCTCATTTGGTATGTAAGCATCATTGCTGAAACACAATACCTAGAAGTGGGGCCCTCCTGGAAACCATAGAAACCATAGACCAGGCTGCAACTTCTTCCCATGGTTCTTTAGCTATTGCTTGCTCTCTGAGCCTCACTCACTATTTGCCAAATGTAGAAGGCACTTGTTCAGCCCAGCTCTTGGTTTGTTGTTAGCAATATGCACAAAGCTTAAGCACCTCCCTCTGGACAGAGCCTGGGTTTTGGAAAATAGAAATCTCCCTAGCCATGTAGTCACATCTTGAGGTCAGGAAATAATTAACCAATTAGAACCACTGAATTTAAACTTTGTCTTAATCAAACAGATTTTGTCATCAGAACTCTAAGCATATATGGAGAAACAGATAAGAATGAACAGCATACATTTAAATAAAAAGGTTGTTTTGAAAGATAAGGCCTGTTTCTCCAGACAAAACAAGCAGGCTTGGAACAACATGGGAAACAGAAACTTATGTCATTCCCCACTGGGATATAAGATCCCAATTATGTTTCAAGAAACAAGGTTATAGCACTAAAAGTAGGAGGAGCATGTGTGAAGGCCCTACCCAGACAGAAGGACAGCCTTCCTTCCAAGGCCATTTGACTTGTGGGTAATGAAATGAATTTCTTTCTTGCCTTAAACCAGAGATGATTTCCTGATCCTTCCAAATGTTACAGTACCCGCTTTTGCTGGAGTAAGATGTCACATCAGGGTCGTTTAAAGACAGGGCCCATGTTATGTTCTGTGTGGACCTGCAGTTCAACTAAGAAAAGGCAAGAGCATGTGCAATGGGGTAGTTGAGGTAGGGAATGTTGGGCTTTAAGAGTGGTACTGCAGCAAGAGAAGCAAAGGACCCTTGTATATGCCAGGAAGCAACTGCACCCACAGACTTGGAATGAGGAGACAGGGCAAACATGGGCGAGGGAGTCTAGCCAGAAAAATCTAACAAGCAGCTACAGCCTAGACAGCTAGCACTGGGGCCTTAATATCAATATCCATCTTCCTGACAAGGATCTGGCACTCAGTTTCCCTCATCTGTCAGGATCTGTCACCTGTGGCCATGTGACTAGCTACGTGGTTGTCATGGTTACATGAGATGGAGTAGCTATCTCCCCTGCAAAATGTACAAGTTCAGTAAGACTCTATTTAGAGTGTCTAGGAGTGACAGTCCCCTTATGCAGGTATGACTAAGTCATCGTATCTATGTAATGGCATCCTGTAAACTTGTGCCTCCTATGAGTACCTCACCTGCTTTTTGAAATGTCAAGCACTGATTCACTCAGGTTAAGCTTATTAGTCATGCATATACATAAAGAGCCAACTTATCGTACATCATGAAGAAAAATAGCCCCAGTATTCCAACATTCTAGTTCCCTATCTTGCTCTGCCCAACTTCCCTGACATCAGATGATAACACCTTCGAATACCTTGTCCACTTTCTTAGTATTTATCTTCATATGTTTAAATAACAAAATATTACTGCTTGGCTGCCTTCTCTGTTTGACAGCATTGTCTATTGACTACCTAGTAGATAGTCAATAATTCCCAAATTCTCTAAATCCCTTTTCCTCCCAATGTACTTATATTGTAAGTTTTGATATTGTACAAACCAGGCTCCAAAATGACCCCAGTGACTTTCTTTTAGCTCTTTGTGTTCATGTCTCTCTATTCCACCCCACTTTAGGAAGACTGACCTCTCTAACCAACCAAATATCCAAATGTTTAATAAAAACATTCAACTCTACATAGATTCAATGCAGATTCAACTCTACACTTGCACTGCTTGGCTTCATCTTACATTAATCCTAACTCTGTTATATCTTGTTTTTTATGTTTTGATTATTTGTTTTTTAAGTTGTTGTTTTTTTATTTTACTTCTGACTTTTACACATATTTATTAGGGTCTCACTGTGGTGGATCAACAACACCCTAGCCCTAGCTTCTCAGGAGACATACATTAGGAAAAAATTAGTGAGACCCCATTTCAACAAAGAAGACAGCCATAAATGGCTCATATTTATAATCTCAGCTACGCGGGAGGTATGAGAATCATATTCTATGTACAAGCAAAAGCATTAGGCCTTATCTGAAAAATAGCTAAAGCAAAAAGGACTAGGTGCATGGCTCAAGTGACAGAGCACTTGCCTAGCCAGTATAAAGCCCTGAATTCAAATCCCAGCATTTCCTGCATATGCATGCATATGAGCTCAGGGTAGAGCTCAAGGGTAGATCATACATTAGATCTTGGGATCGATTCCAAGCACCACAACAATAAAGAAAGAAAAGAAAACTTAAAACATTTATAATTTTTTTTTTTTTTTTTTTTTTTTTTTTTGTGGTCGTGGGGCTTGAACTCTGGGCTCGGGCGCTGTCCCTCTGCTCTTCAGCTCAAGGCAAGCACTCTACCATTTGAGCTACAGCACCACTTCTGGTTTTCTGGTGGTTTATTGGAGATAGGAGTGTCACGGTCTCTCCTGCCCGGGCTGGCTTTGAACCGCGATCCTCAGATCTCAGCCTCCTGAGTAGCTAGGATTACAGGCGTGAGCCACCAGCGCCCGGCTATAAAAATATTTTATACCTTGACTACTGAGGTTTTAGAGGCCCAATAAATTGTGTAGTCAAGGCAGGAATCTCACTGATTTTACATCAGTTCTGGCACATAGAAAGTCTAGCAACTTTTTCAGAAAGTGTGCATGAAAGGTAAATTTTAGTGTTTTGCATGTCTAACTATGTCTAATTCTAACCTCACACTAGATTTGAGAATTCTAGATTGGAGCCAGCATCAGTGGTTCATGCTTGTAATCTTAGCTACTCAGGAGGCTGAGATTTGAGGATGGCAGTTCAAAGCCAGCCTGGGCAAGAAAATCTGTGAGACTCTGATTGCCAATTAAGTACCAAAACAAAAAAACAACAACAAAAGCCTAAGGACTCCCAAGCTCAGAGTTCAAGCCCCAGGACCAGCACCAAAAAATAAAATAAAATAAAATAATTCTAGATTATAATATGTTCCCCAATGTCTAGAAAGTATTATTTTTGTTTTTATTTTGTATTGTTATTGTAAAGGCGATGTACAGAGGTATTATAGTTACATAACCTAGGTAATGAGTACATTTCTTTTTGAACAGTGTCACCTTATCCCTCGTTTTCTCCCAGCTTCTTCGTCCTGACCCTCCCCCCCCACAAGCTGTATAGTTTACTTTTAACATGGTGTCTAGTGACTATCACTGCTGCATTTATTCACCCCGTCCCACCATTTCTGTGCCCCCCTTACCCTCCCCAAAACAGAGAAACTTACATACCAGACAAAAGGTACAGAAATCAAAAACAGTAACAAAGGAGCAAAATAACAAACAAACAAAAATAAACCCTTTTGTTTCACTTTTCTTGGAGTTAATTTCAATAAATACCATGTTATATGATTATATGCACATGCTCAGCTTTGAAATCTTGTTGGTTGCCCAGATCACCCCTATTCAAAATGGGATGTATGGTCTAACAGGGCCAAAAACTAAAAGTTGATCCAAGCTTCTGAATGGTAGATAGAGTCTGCCAACCAGGAACTTCATTATAAGTAATGATGTGGTTAGGCCGTTTTGGGGGAACTTCAAATGTCAAACCCTTCAGGTTCTCCCTTAGGGGCTGGTCAGTTATTCTACAGAAAGCTTTGCCAACTTCTATGTTAGACAGTAAAAGCCATGATTCTAAAACTTGGAAAGAGTAGAAGACCAGACTGGGAATTTAACACCTAAGCTTCCGGGTGGTTTAGGGTATCTCTGCTCACAACTGTACCTAATGTACCCTCAATTGTATTTTCTCCAGACAGGAGACAATCAGCTTTCTGTCTACTGAGAGGAACGAAGTAGAGAATTAAGAAGAAAATATACAAATTTATCTTCTCTTCCAACCAGTCTTCTTCGGTTTTGTATTTATTTCTCCATGCCCAAGTTGCATTTAAGCCACCATTTCAAAGAGGTTCACCCTTTGCCAAATTTTGAGGGTTTTATCATTTAATAGTGGCTATTCTTCACCTCTCCTTTGTCTTACCATCTCTAGGAATTTGTTCTGACAGAGCAGTTTAATGTCTAATATCACCAAAGAAAAAAATTTCCAGTAACTTGATGGCAATCATGTCAGCCAATTGTATTGTTCAAGAAAAATAGTTTCTGTTGTGTACGTTAAAGTAATTTCCACAAATGACTCACTAGCCAATTCAGCATTACCTCTTTAAGGGATAAATTCATAATGTCATCTATCTTACCCATGATATTAACTGTAAACTCCATTGCAAATATATCATTTATAAAACAGAAAAAGAGAAGCCCCAGGTGAAGAATATAGCTCAGTGGTAAAACACTTACCTAGCACACACACAGGCCCTGAGAATGAGTCCCACTCTTACATAAGTACTAAAATTCCTTTAAACACAGCCAGGAGGTCAGCAATCCTTGTCACATGCTGAGAGAAAACATAGCAAGGAGATGGGAGTACAAAGGTCTATGGAAGATAAAGAAATCATACACCCCAACTTCCTTTGGCTTTCATTCATGCTTTAGGAGGTGGAAAATTTCCTTCACTATAATTTCAATGGGGAAGAGAGAAAAACTTCACTTTACACCTGTGTGCTGAGTGTGATCCTTATTGAAAAGTGCCCTAGGCTTCTGCTTGTTTTTTTTTTTCCTCTTGGTTAATAAAACTGCTTTGAAAGTTAAAGTCTGGCTTTTAAGAGAGAAATATTATGGGTGTTTGGAGGGAGGGGTTCCAATTTGAATACCAGTAAATTCAGTCCATTCTCAAATAATTCTTTTAATCATAGTTTAATAATTATAAAAAATTATACAGAGGTGGGGGGGGAGTGGGGAGGGAAGGGAGGGAAGGGATAATGGGAGAAAAACAAAGGAGGGGATAACAATGTCCAACAAGATATGTACTCTTTACTGATGTAACTGTAACCCCTCTGTATAGCATCTTTATAAGAAAATAAAATTTAAAAAATAAATTTAAAAAGAAAAGAAAATTTAAAAAATGAAAAAAATTATACAGATGCAAGAAGAAATCTCCCACAAACAGGTATTCGGTCTTGCTTGCCAAGTCTGCTTTGTCAAGACTGCCTCTTTCAAAGTCACCTGAAGGTCATGGCTGGAAGGTGTACTGGCCAAAACCAGTTCAGTGGAGGTACAAGAACGTGTGTTCCAGAGAGCAGGCCAGCTAGCTCCACAGAAACATCCTATTTCTGTGGGTCCTAAATGGAGCACCTTAACCAGGTATGTAATTTGTGCTCACCTCACTCTGCACTGGGAGCTCCTTAGTTCTTGGATGAGCCTGTGCTGGATGGTGAGCATCCAGAGTACATAGTCTGGAAGGTGGGAGGCTGGAAGGTGGGAGGCTGGAAGGTGGGAGGTGGGAGGAGATGGCACTCAAAAATCAGCAGTGTTTCAACAAGGACTAGGGGAAGTGAGAGAGGGAGGGAAGAAAGGAGGGAGGGAAGGAGGAAGGGAAGGAAGAAAGGAAGGAAGGAAAGGAGAGGGAGGGAGGGATAGAGGAAGGAAGGAAGGAAGGAAGGAAGGAAAGAAGGAAGGAAGGAAGGAAGGAAGGAAGGAAGGAAGGAAGGAAGGAAGGAAGGAAGGAAGGAAGGAAGGAAGGGACAAAAAGAATGGGACAAAAGAGAGATCATAAAATGAATGGGGCCAGAAGTGGACATGGTTTGTGGAACCCAGATCATTTAGGGAGGAGGTGGTAAAGGAAGGAGAAAGAGAACAAAGAAACAGGAATGGAAGTTATGTTGGAGAGAAGGGACTAGGAGACAGCCAGTGAATTCACCCATTCCAGGAAAGAGAAGCCCTCTGCTTCCCTATTGCTATGCAGTAGGGAAGGAGCTGCCAACATCTAAGTTTTGATTCTGAGATCTTCTGACCAACACGTTAGGGCTGTCACTCACAGGACCTGTCACACACTGCTGGACTTGTTGGGTTGCCTGTAATCTGGGGAAAGGCAATGAATTCTCAGTCAGACAATACTTAATCCTTTCGAAGTGTTTCCTCTTGTTCCAGCCTGAGTCCCTGCATTGCCAGTAAAGCATTGAAGAATCAAAAACTCAGATGAAATGACTGGCCAAGAGTCACAGATCCAATGACAAAGATACGAACACAAAGGAAAACAAAAATAGTGGAGATGTTAACAGTCAAGATTATCCCCTACAAGAAAAAATATTTTATATTGATAAAACATGTAATTTAAAATTAAAATGTGACCACCACAAATTTGTCCCCTGCTACAGTACTTTGTACCAGAATGCAGAGAGAAGATGCTGTAGAAATAAAAATAGAAACCAACAGAAATGAAAAAATAGCAGAATGATTCCAACATATGCCATCAATCTATAATAAATGAATAGGCAAAATAGAGATGGTCTGAGACAGTATCTGTAATAATGCTGATGAGATAGATATTGCTGTTCAGATATAAAAATTCCTTCTGTTGGGTGGGGGGCGGGGGGAGGATGGGAAGGGATGGGAAGGGGAAACAAAGGAGGAGGCTACAATGCTTGATAAGAAAGGTACTCATTATCTTGCCCATGTAATTGTAACCCCTCTGTACAGTATTTTCACAATAAAAAAATAAAAATTTTAAAAAGAAATGTACTCATTATCTTGCCCATGTAATTGTAACTGCTCTGTACAGTATTTTCACAATAAAAAATAAAAAATTCCTTCTGTTTCAAAAACAAAAGAGTCACAGATCCAGTGGTTGAATAAATAATTAGCAGAAATAACAGGTTAGCCAATATTTGCCAATTTAAAGTAAAACTAAATGAAGGAGGATAATCAGTGTCAATAAGGATAGATAACACAGAATAGCTGGATTGTTGAGTCCTCAAAAACAAATCACAGATTAAAAAATCATTCCCTTCTTATCCATAAAGTCTTATGTCTTTTTTCCTTTATATTGTAGTATGTAATCAAACCTGGTGTATGGAACCCCTGAAGTTGGGCCATGTGTCTGGAACTCCCAGTGCATCTTTAATTCCCCATTTGTCACTGATTAACACAGGATTTCTGTTAACTGTTATAGCTGGGAACATATATAGGACTTTAACAGATGGTTTGGTGTTTGATATTGTTGCAGCAGAGGGCAATGTCTGAAGGCAAAAACCCCTGGAATGTAATATAACCCTGTGAACTGCATAATTTTGAGGTGCTTCTGTACCATCCCAGTTTTTAGCTGATGTAAAATTGTTTAATTTGGGGGGAAGGGGAGAGATTGGGGGTGGTATTGGGGGCTTGAACTAAGTGCCTTGTACTCTTGCTTGGTTTTTCTGCTCAAGAACAGTGCTCTACCACTTGAGTACCCCTTCCAGCTTTGGCTAGTTAATTGGAGATAAGAGTCTCTCAGATTTATCTACCCGGGCTGGCTTGGAACCATGATCCTCAGATACTAGCCTCTTAAGTAGCTAAGATTATAGACATAAGCCACCAATGCCCAGCTTAAATGTTTGTTTTTATATGACTTATTTAAAAACTATCCACCCTTTCTGTCTGAGTTCTTGCTGTGTTGTCACCTTAGACACACAGCCTCATCCCTCACTTGGATTATTTCAAAACCTAATTTACCCTCCTGCTCTTATCCTTATAAACTTGTTTTCCCAAACAGCAGCACATATGAGTCTAAGAAGCTTTTAGGACTTTCACAATCTTAAAATCAGATTACCCAGATCAACCTTCCTGTTGAAAACAACTTAAAAAAGAAAAATTGGACAAAATATAAAAAGTATTTTAAAATCAATGAAGTGACGTCAAAGCAATAAGGAATTATTATGCAAAAACATGAAGTCTGTGCCAGTGGCTCACAACTGCAATTCTGGCTACTCTGGAGGCTGAGAGCTGAACAAAACCAGCCCTGGCAGGAAAGTCTCTTGAGATTTTATTATTATGATGATTATTGTTATTATTATTGTGTGAGATTTTTAAAAAAATCTCCAATTAACCACCAAAAAGCTAGAAGTGGAGCTGTGGCTCAAGTTGTAGAGTGCTAGACTTGAACACAAAGTTCAGCAACAGTATCCAGGCCCTAAACTCAAGTCCCAGGACCCAGGAGGGTGGGAAGGGGATGGGGAGGGGGGTTGTGAAAGGAAAACAGCAAGTTAAGAAGATATTTTCACCCTAGAGGCTTTTGCATATATTTCCTAAATTCTAGTCTTTGATATACTGTGTTTGGTTTCTGGAGCTCAGAACTCACTATGTAGGCTGAGCCTGATCTTGCCATCCTCCTGCCTTTGCTTCCTATATTCTGCGAGAACAAGTGTGCACCACCGCACTCTGCTAGCAATGTTGAGAATCTATAAGGAGGTTGTGCTAAGCAGGCTCAAAGTCCGCCCCAACTGTTGGCAGAAGACACCTGTGGTTCCCATTTAATTAGGGAATATAGCAAAGCCATGAGGTATCACTCTCAGGATAGCTGTTACAAAAGCTCCTAGAATATATTAGGTATGCTATTCTAGGGCCACATTTCCCCCCAAATTTGGGTTTCTAGTCTGTTCTATGGAAACTTACTTTATAATCTAGGTCTGCAAGCCCAGGCTTTCTTCACAGTTCCAAACATGTATCTTGGAAGTTTTTCTGTATTGAAAATACATTTCATTCTTTCTACTATAAAGGGCTGGGAACCTCAGGAAAGACTGTCTTGTTGCTGTCAAACCTTCTCCACGGCAGAAAGAAAGGTGAGCACAGCAAATATCTAGTTTAGAATGTTCTTAATAATTCCCTGACCTAAAATGGACTCAGCAATGACAAGAATAACCTGGGCATTTGTTAGTAACATACTTTTTTGTTCTCTTCCCTTGGATAATCTGCTATTTTAGATTTAAAGCAAAATCCAGTAATCTGATTTATAACAAACACTCAGGTGACTCTTAACTTCATGAAAAATTGGAACAGTGGCTAGGAGTTCCCAACTAACCGCTGATCCATCTGAGTAAGCCAGTACTTCCTACTACAGTAAAGAAACTTCAGGTGAGGTGCTAGACTTGTAAAGATGGATGTACTTTCCATCTAGGCTTTCCATGCCTAGACAGGTTCATTCACATTCAGAAGATACACTCTACTTCCATTGAGTGAACAATGGGAAAAATGGAAGCTCTCATTGTGGGTGCTGGGGGCTTTGTGTAAAAGAACCAGGCTCCTTTGTGAAAGAAATATGCTCTACTTTCTAGGACACTAGAATGGATGTTTCAGATGAATATTAAAAGAAAAAAAATGGAAGAGAATGGAAAAAGATGGATATGGTTGAAGTAGATTGTTGGCATGTATGAAAACAGAACAATGTGGGGCTGGGAAGGTGGCTCAGTGGTAGAGCCCTTGCCTTGCATGCTCGAGGCCCTGGGTTCAATTCCTCAGCACCACATAAGCAAAAAGAAAAAAGCCAGAAGTGGCGCTGTGGCTCAAGTGGTAGAGCACTAGCCTTGAGCTGAAGAGCTGAGGGAGCTGAAGAGCCCAGGCCCAGAGTTCAGGCCCCACGACCAGACCAAAAACAAAACAAAACAAAAAAACAGAACAATGAAACCTGCTGAAATTGTCTTAAGAAGAGAGTGAGGATAAGGAAGAATGATAGAGGGAGTGAGCTTGATTGGAGTACATTGTAGTCATGCATGGAAATGTCAAAATGACATTCCCCCCCACCATGCATAATTGACGTATGTTCATTGACAGCGGGGGTAGGGGGGTGGGGGGGAGGGGGAGGTCATGGGGTGGGGGAAGCAGATAGAATTCCCAGAAAAGAAAACAAGTTTGAACAAATGAAGAAAGGTGAAAAAACAAGCTTTGAGATAAAGCTACAGAAGGGAGCTTTCTTTCATTCTTGCAAGGAAGGTGTTGGGCTGAGATCGAGTAGGGAAGGTCAAGGTGAGTGGATGGTCTAAGAACTCAGTCTGATCACATTAGGGGAGAGAAGGGATGAGGAGGAAAGGGAATAGAAACCTGAGACTCTCAGGAGACAGAGAAGTTCAACCTCAGAACCACCAATCCCCACACTTTCAAGGGGACACTTTCTGATTCAAAAACTGACCTGAAAAACCCTGAGATTCTTAACTTCAAAATGGCAAAACACTTGCTAATCCATCCACATATGATGGGTGGACGCTTCAATTTCCTCTCTAAAACTTTTAACACATCTCTGCCAGAACTGACATGTACTTTTGGATCCAGCATCTTTCTTTTTGTTTACTTGTTTCTTTGTTTGCTTGCTTCTTTCTTTCTGTATTTTTCCTTTCTCTCTCTCTCTTTCTCTTTCTTTCCTTTTCTTTCCTGTGCTGGTACAGGGACTTGAACTCACAGCTTTGCTTTTTCACTCAAGGCTAGTGCTCTACCCTTTGAGCCACACCTCTACTTCCAGCTTTTTTGCTGGTTAATTGAAAATAAGGATCTTTTGGATTTGTCTGCCTAGACTAGCTTCCAACCGTGATCCTCAGACTCAGCCTCCTGAGTAACTAAGACTACAGGTGTAAGACATCAATGCCCACATCAGTATCTTCCATTGTGAAGAATCTTACTTGTTCCTTCTCATAGGAACAATTTATGTTTCTTATCACCAACTTCCTCTACCCAAAATGTTTTCTCTTCTTCACTGAAGTAACAGGTCTCTATAAATAGATTTGACTCAAATAAATCCTTTTCTATTCCTTTAGTTTAAGTTGCTCTCCACCCATTACCTCATATATTCCTTTCTAGGTTTTCTTCCCAGACCATAAAAATATCTAAAATACTTTAGATTAATAATATCTAAAAAATCTAAGATACATATTTGTGGTTTTGCCCCCTCCCTTTACACCGCAAGTTCTATGACCTTGTATTCCTGCTACTCTTTAATCAGTAGCTCTTTCTGAGCACTCTCACCATTACTGTTTGTTTTTAAAAGATAGGGAAGAGGAGATTGGACCTTAACAACTACTAACTCAAGGCTTTAACATACCTCCTTCTCCAAGATCCTAAGCATTCTCAAGCCCTTACTGCCTTCCCTGTCTTCTGCCAGAACCTATGCCTGGATTCAATCCTGATGTCAGTCAATATTCCCTAGAAGTGCTGCAATAGATAAATTGCCTCTTCCACTTAAATCTCAGTTTTCATTTCCTTTAAAATTAAGAACAGTTTCCGGCCTCAAAGGACGCTTTGGAAGAATAGGGGGGTGTGTGAGTGAGCCCACTGCTTTGGAGCCATGGTTCCTCCTAATGTGACAAGAACAACCTTATCCCCCCCACATACAAACATCCCCTCTCTATGCCACAAAGATTCAAGATAAACCAAGTGATACAGTTACTGTAAGGGAGTTCTTCTGCAAAGGGTTCTCTAAGGAGATTTGGTTGATGATGATTCTACAGCCACCCCCTGGAAGTGGTCCCAGTATTGAGCTTCTAGACTACTGGGGCTTCCGGTCTACTATTCCACTATCATTCCCCTTCCCCTGTTTTTCTCCCCTCTTCAGGAATTATGCTTTCTAGGAGTGTGACACTCCCCCCAACACACACACTGGGAGGAGTCAGGTGTCTCAGGAATGAACCTGCTTTAACCAAATTCCCCACATGATTCCTATACACTGCAAATCTGAGAAATAGTCAGATGCAGGATGTAATTTTTTTAACTTTTCTCCTTTTATTCATATTTAAGTTACCTTTCAGTCCCCAGAACACCATTTCCTCCCTTTGTAGAAAATATTCTTCATTGTGTAAGCATCCTTGGAGGCTGAGCAGTTAGCCCACAGGGCAGGAAGGGTTCACCCCTATCTCAAAGGAATAAGTGGGGGGGGTATAAAAAGGAAAAATGAGACCAAAGCAAGATCAATACCCAGCAGAGCAAACAATAAATCCTTGAGATCTATGTCTGGTCTCTATGCAGGTGGTGTGATGTGAGCTCTATTCCTATAGCCTTGCTACTTGCAGTCCACATGGCTGCTCTCTTAGGCCACCTCTACTCACTGCAGACATTCCACATTCCCGACATCTCTGACTTCCTTAGACCTCTATTGAAACTTAGGCTTCATTTTTATAGCTTGACCCAATATGCCTGCAGGTACTCTAACCTTGTCACTTATTGCCTGAACTCACAGGCGTTCCTTTGAAATCTGGTTTATAACCTTCATGATCCCATTTCATTCTTAGGCCTCTTTCATTCTCATGCCCATGAAACCAGCGTTACATGGATAGTACTAAGGTGTGCCAAAGCTTGCGTGGTAGTTGGGCCCGCATGGGCAATGACTGCAGTAGCCTCTGAGTACCTGGTTGGCTTATGACAGGAAAGAAATACTTTCCTAGACATCACTGTGTTGTAGGGCACTCTTAGAGAGCTCTCTTCTCAAAGCAAAGTTTTTCAAATAAATGTATTCCTTTGTACCCTTGCTACTTTGATAGAAGAAGCCTGGCCAATCTCTGAGATCTTTAAGACTTCTTTCTTGATGCCCTTTGATAAGTGGAAGAGTAAGAGATATGTCTGGCTATGAAATGTTGTATTACATGTATTTATGAGCTGCTGACTTGTTAAAAAATTTGATATTTGATGTGTAGTTTATGTTCTCTACTGCTATCACCTCCAGTTTTCTCTGTGAAATAGAATGAAGTTGCTTCCCTCCCTGTAAAACTTTCTTTGTAATACCCCTGAGGGTCTCTAGTGACTGCAATTACTGGTACTTAAAAAAAAAAAGTGAGAAAGCCGGGAGCAAATGGCTCACGCCTGTCATCCTAGCTACTCAGGAGGCTGAGATCTGAGGATTGTGGTTCAAAGCCAGCTGTGGCAGGCAAGTCTGTGACACTCTTGTCTCCAATTAACCACCAGAAAACTGGAAGTGGCGCTGTGGCTCAAGTGGTAGAGTACTTACCTTGAGCTGAAATGCTGAGGGACAGCGCCCAGGCACAGAATTCAAGCCCAACTGACAAAAAAGACAAAGAAAACTTACATAGACAAAATTTTATTAATGTGAATTTTTTTTTTAGTTCTAAAGAAAAGGTTTATTGCTTCTGCTCTCAGGTTGAGGGACCATTTATGGTGATGACTTCTTGCTAGCAGAGTTAATGTGAATGTTTGAATTGGAAGTTCTTGGAGGTTTGTCAATGTTTCTGTTCATCAGCCTCTTTTTACTTCTAATTTATTTTTAATCAGCTTCAGTTTTATTAGCATACATTTACTGTACAAAGCAATTTCATTGTGATATTTACAACAAGTAAATATCCTCTATACTCTTTCTTAACTCCCTCCCTCCTCCTCCCTTTTGAATGGTTTCTAGTGTCTTTCATGAGGCTCTTTCCATACATGTACATGATGTACTTCAAACATGTTCACTTCTTGTCGCCCTTGCCTTTCCCTCACAAATAGTCCCTCTTTTCAATCATATTATTGTTGTTATTTAGATCTAGATTCCAATAGGAAGACAAAGATATGCTATTTGTTCAGTGGTACTTTGATATTAAGTTACAACTGTAGAAAGCCATCAGTTATAATTTTGGTGTCATTTAAAAGATTTATTTCATTAGAATCTTCTTTAATTTGGTTCAGCACATTCTAAGCCAACAGTTTTCATGTGGAGATGAACATCAGAATTATCTATGGTCTTTCACTAAAATACATGCTTGGGACCTAATTCATATCTTGTGACTTGGTATTCTTAGTACAATTCTTAGAATATTCCTACTATAGTATAGTGACGCATTTATATAAATATATACATATATATTAATTATATATAATCAGGAATTATATGTCATATCTCAAGAATTTTCCCCTGTAAAATTATGTTTGTCCATTTTCATAAGTCAAGTATAATATTCACTGTCTTCTTTGAAAATTACCATATTCCTTAAAAGTGTAACACATTATCTAAAACTTTTTTGAGGAGATAGGAGAGATTTGCATATCACAGAAACAAGTTAGTTTCTGGTCAGTTAACATTATTCTTTTTTCATCAGACTTTTTTTTAATATCAGCCATTAACCACAGTCATTTGAAGTCCCTGGCATCTACAGATAAGATTTTTATACTTCTAGAAATGCCTCTTTAAAGGATCTGCAATCAACAACAGACTTTTCACCTTTTTTTTTTCAACCAAGCAGGAAAGTCCAGAGCTGTGGAAAAGGTTTGTACCAAGCACTTCAAACTATTGGCACGTTAATAAGCATTTTGGGTACAGGTGTCTGATGTCATTGGCTAAAACACTTTATAGCATCACCAGTGGGCTGAGTGAGGATTTTCAACACACTTCATAGACAAGGAGTGGATGGGTTCATGATATTGCTAACCCAAGATCCATCAGGGGAAAAAAATGATTACAACAGACAAAATTAACTAATGAGAGATGATTGAAGCAATGTGCTTAGAATACTGGTGAGTTTTGTTTGCTTTCTGAATATACAAGAAAGCCTCTTCTCTCTCTCTTTTTAAGTCATATAGCCTACAAAGTGTGAACTATCTTTTTTTTAGCTGGTGTGGTGATAGGGTGGAGGGATACTGGGATTAAATTTAGATTCTCAGGCATGCTAGGCATACTCTCTACCCCTCTACCTTGCCAATACCCGTAAAAGCTTAGTGCCTTTTACCATTGTAAACTGAAACAGAACACTTTATATGATATCATATTCTTCTTGCCTTATTCTCACAAAATTCAGAAACTCTTATTAAACATTCTTACATTTAATGGCAATATAGTTATGTGCATAGGCTCAATAAGACTTGGTCCTCCTTTTTGGTAGGTATAATAGAGGGAAATATACGAAATATACAACCAAAGCCTCACATAGCCAACCAAATATGAATGTCATAGTCAAGAATACTATTTATTTAATTAGCCCCAGGCATCAGGTGTTTTTATATCATTTAAAAATGATACTGCATTTAACTGTTCATATTGAGTCATGGAGTATGAACTAGCTATTAAAACTTTTTCTTTTTTTTTTTTTTGTCGGCCGTGGGGCTTGAACTCTGGGCCTGGGCGCTGTCCCTCAGCTCTTCAGCTCAAGGCGAGTGCTCTACCACTTGAGCTACAGCGCCACTTCCGGTTTTCTGGTGGTTTATTGGAGATAGGAGTCTCACGGTCTCTCCTGCCCGGGCTGGCTTTGAACCGCGATCCTCAGATCTCAGCCTCCTGAGTAGCTAGGATTACAGGCATGAGCCACCAGCGCCCAGCTTAAAACTTTTTCCTTTATGAAATGGCTTTCCCTACAAAATACTTTCTGAACTGGGGTGGTAACACCTATAATCCAACACTGAGAAGATTGAGAAAGTTGGATCAGTGGTTCAAGGCCAGCCTGGATTACTTACTAACACCTTATCTCAAATAAATAAATAAACAAATATTCTTCCATGATACTATTTAAAATATCATGATATGGGCTATCCTCTTCTGAAACTGATAAACAAGCAAATATTTTGTGAATAATTTTGTCACTAGATTATTCTTTTCATGTACTTCAGACACAAATTTAAAAGCCATCACTTTCCATCTCTTTATTTTTCTCAGATCTCAGATCTCTCCAACTTCCTTCCCGAAAGACCATTATCAAAAACCTGCTTCTACATTTCAGTGAGTGTGATAATGTGGCTATTTGGGACAGGCTGTCATACTTGTCTGTTTCTTTAATGTCCTCCTCTACAGATCCAAAGACCTAAGTCCATGGTTTGATGCCCTGACTACAGTGCATTGGAACAGCTTTTCTAATGTGACATCTTCTGTCAAGTTAGAGATTGTGCTATAATATAAATAAAGTCTTCCCATAATAAAACATCTTCATGTAGCTAGAGGATTGCTGATCTAGAGCTAAATAAAAATGTATCCCCCAGTGCCTTAGATACATTGTATTTAGAAACTCATTGGTTGGATTGAAACCCTTGGTACAACTACTTAAAGATAATAAAATATAAATTAGAAAAAAAATCATCCTAGATCATGTAGAATAATTCATATGCAATCCAATGTGAAAATGCAGTCCATTAAGTATGTGGCATAAAACCATTAGACTTTCAGGAAGAAACAGTTTGGAGAGATCGTCTTAAGAAAGATTTCAAATATTGCAAGTTACCTCAGCATAGAAAAAAAGGCCAACTACCATGGCTTATTTATGAGATTTTTTTTTAATTTTCTTTCTTTTTTATTCAAAATATTTAGGAAAAGGACAACAAGAAAATTTAATTACTTTTTTTCTCCTACTTGCAATTTTCTTATACATGCTTTCAAAGTCATTAGAAAATAAATTATTTCCTTTACTAGATATCATGTACAAATTTGCTGTATAATAAATGTTTCTTGAAATATTTATGAGATTTTTGTGAATGGGATAAAACCATCTGCATATACCAGACTGAGAATGAGCACTACTGTAAGGGACATACCCAATAACTAATTTACACTCCTATGATACTATGTAAAACATCCTGGTACCACATGGCCGGACCAACCAAAAAGAAAAAGGAAATCATAGTATAGGCCACTCTTCTGAAAGATCCAGAGATGGAAATTCACAGGATCTACACAGCTTATTCCCAGACTAGCTCTTAGAGAACCAACAGATACATCTGTTTTCTAAAGGATAACGTGTTCAGACAGAGCTTACTTCACAAAAGCTCTTTCACCATCTCTTTCTGGAAAGGAATGTTTCTTAAAGGTCAAGAATGGTATTTCATTTCCTACAGAAGATTCAAAACTTACCCAGGAACCCTAAGGGACATCTAGCTTGGTACCTGCACCACAATTCTCCCCCTCTAGATACTATTGCCCAAATGGGCAGAATATCACTTGCTCAAACAGCCACTGAAGTTGCAATATTTCCTTCTTCAATTAACCTTTTTCCTTTAGTTCTTTCTCGTTTCTTTATGAATTGTTTAAATTTCTCAGTTTTAAGACTCAGCTATGGCCTATTTAATGTTGTTTGTGCTGGTACTGAGGCTTTGAACTCAGTGCCTTGCACTCCCACTCAGATCTGTGTGTGTGAGTGTGTGTGTGTGTGTGTGTGTGTGCACGCGTGTGCACACACATGAACTCAGGGCCTAGGTGTTGTCCTTGAGCTTTTTGTTCTCAAGGTTAGCATTCTATCACTTTGAGCCACAACTCCACTTCCCATTTGTTGTTTTGTTTTGTTGGTAGTTAATTGGAAGTAAGACTCTCACAGGCTTTTGTACCTGGGCTGGCTTCAAACTGCAGTCCTCAAACCTCAGATCTCAGCCCCAAGAGTAGCTAGGATTATAGGCATGAGCCACTAGTACCCAGCTCAATCAGCTATTTTGCTCAAGGCTGACTCCCTACAGTTTGATCCATGCCTCCAGTTCTACAGTGGATATTCTTGTTGGTCATCTAAAGTTTCTTTACAGATGGGGCAAAGGTTTCTTAAACAGGACACAAGAGCAGAAATCAACCATAGGATATCTCCTGCTTTAGAATCAGAACAGTGGCTCAGAGTGAAAACTTTTGTGCCTAGAACACAAATGTAGTGTCGATTAAAGGTCTTCATTGTTTATGCTTTGTATTCTAGTTGAATGATTTTTTAACGTTTACTCAAGATATTCTCTGGGAAAGACTTTATCCAACTCAACAATTTCCAGTCAGGAGCCCAAGAAACAACTGAGCTATGTTCCTTTCTTCCTTTTTTTTTTTTTTTTTTTGGTTGGTCATCGGGCTTGATCTAGGCTTAGGCACTATCCCTCAGCTCTTCAGCTCAAGGCTAGCACTCTACCCCTTGAGCCACAGAGCCACTTCCAGTTTTCTGAGTAGTTTATTGGAGATAAGAGTCACATGGCCTTTCCGGCGCTGGCTGGCTTTGAACTTTGATCCTCAGATCTCAGCTTCCTGAGTAGCTAGGATTACAGGTATGAGCCACCATGCCCGGTTTTCTTCCTTTTTAAAAAAGATTTCAGACCTCAAGGGGCAAGTGGAAGGTGACCCAGCAGCAGATTCTCTCCAATGAGGCATACATTTATGACCAGGTTAAAAAAAAAAAAAAAAGAAGTAATGCCTTGCTCCCTACCCACCCCACTGACTGGAGCTCACCCTCCTCTGACCCCCGTGCCAGCTGCTCCAAGACCATGATCTCTGCCATCCGTAGCTGCAAGGCAGCAGTGATTTAGAGCTATTTACAGCTATGTAGACTGCCCTTGCTGTCCCAATAATCAGGCACCCCTATCCAGTCCCTACTCACTGAAGGTCTCTCCGCTAGCCTGAGGAAGCTCTAGTCAGTGCTTGACCAGCTATCTTAATAAGGCTGACCAGTGAAGCCAGTGCTGATAAAGGGGAAAACTGGCTGGTACCTAGCTTTCACATCCAGCCTTATAAGTAACAATGAGTTCACTTCCATAGGAGGCCAGGATCATCAGGGATATTTTGAACACTTCAAAAAGAAGGGAATGTGTCAGGCTCCAATGTCTCACACCTGTAATCCTAGCTATTCAGGAGGCTGAAATCTAAAGATCAACATTTAAAGCCAGCCCAGGCAGGAAAGTCCTTGAGACTCTTATTTCCAAAAAGCTAGAAGTGGTAGAGTGTTAAGTTTTGAGCAAAAAGGCTCAGGGAAAGCCCTCTGGTCCTTAGTTCAAGCCCCAGGACTGGCACACACACAAAAAAAAGGAGAATGTGCCCAAAATATTTTCGGTGTTGTTGATGAAATCTAATGGAGAAAGTTCTTTAAATTTGGTTTCAAATCTCGAGGCAGCAAATTAGCAAAGGGATTTAGAAGGCTACACTGAGATTCCTAACAAAACCCTCCAGCTAAGCAAGCTTGAAGAAAGCCCAGATGGTGAATTCACATTCTTGCTGCACCTATGCAAATAACCATACCAAATCTAATGAGAACAGACTCATTTTGTGATCAAGAGTCTTTGAGACACTTTTGGTCAAAAGTGAAGAGACTGTAAGGAAAAATTTGTGCTTAAATGGAAAATTATGTGTTGTCATTCCTGCTCACACCTGGGCTGTCTGATTCTGATTCTGTGAACGCTGCTCTGCAGAGCTTTGAATTGTGGATCACTGTCAGCAATGCTAAATAATTCTTGTCCATAGAAATGCAAATGAATTCTGTCTAACAGAAAAACAACCCCAAAGCTCACTTTGGCTCTATTTTCTCGTTCATTCTGACGTTCCTGATCTATAAATCTGTCTGGCCTGATTTTTCTTTGATCAGGTTATAATACCTCACCAGTTGCTTCATAAATGAGTTAAATACAATCTTTAATGTATGTCTATTCTTATATTTGGATGATAGGATTTTAGCTGCTTCTGAAAAATTAACTTTTAATAGATACTTGGAATCCAACAGCTGACCATGTGAAGTAAGGAGGCCAGGTCTGGCTGGCGCCATACTGGCCACATGGTGGATGGTAGGGTATGGCATTTTGTCTTCATGCTGGGGGAAGGACCCCATCCCCCATCACCTGCCTCCTAGGTAATGGGTGTGCTCAGACTCCTGGAGGAAGGGGCAGGCACTTGGCTGATAGGTTACTGAATCTATCAGTCTAGTGCCTGGGATTAGAAATTTCCTGAGGATCTGCCCCCTGTGCTGACCTATTTAGGCTGGAACCAGCCTAGCTGCCAGAGTCCATGCCACATATGTCTCCGTGATCGTATCCTGTGACCTGTCTCCTGGCTCATCTCCAGTCATCATGGAGTCCCAGTTCAGCTCTCCATTGGAGCTGAATTGGCTTGTTGGTATTGCTTTTGTTATTTCTTTCCTCTTTAGCATGTTTCCTAGCTGTGTTATGTGTATTTGCGTGCTGTAGGCCTTTGTAACAACTGGCGGCCTGCAGCCTGTTAACTGAATAATAAAGACTCCAATATTCTATATTTTAAAACGTAGCTTCTGGGATGATTTACCTTACAACACATGTATGCTCTGTCTTTGCCTCAGACAGAGTGCCCAGGGATTTGAAGACAACAATGTCAAAAAGATTTGTATGAGCTGGTGCTATGTAATCCCAACTACTCAGAAGGCTGTGATTCAGAAGACAGTGCAAAGCCAGCCCACTCAGAGAAGTCCATGAGATTCCATCTCCACAATTACCAGCAAAAAATCAGGCTGAAGATGTAAGGTCGAGTGGTAGAGTAGCCAAGCAAGCAAGTAAAAGGCCCTGAGGCACTGAGTTCAAGTGTCAATACTAAGGGGGAAAAACTTATTTTGTTGTTCTGAGACAGGATTTCACTATGTAATACAAGCTGGCCTCCAACTCAATCTTCCTGATTGTGTACATTGTGTACATAACCAGTGTACATGATCATACCTGGCTTCAAAGACTTCTGAGGCAGTACAGGTTAGTGATTTGTCCAGCAACCTAGGACAGAATATTCTAAAACTTTTATGGTGGCAGCCTTTTTCAGAAGGTACTTGTGCTTGTACAGTAAAATCCTCTGAAGCAAGTGGAAACAAAAGCTTGGAGGGGACAAAATACCAGGGCTAAACTGACCAAGAAAGAAAAGACTCATGCCCAAAATGTTATCAGAATGGCTAACTAAGGCTAACTAAAGCCCGTCGGCTAACTAAGGCTAACTAAAGCCCGTCCTGCCTACCTTCCAGCTGGACAGAAACTTATAGCTTGCCACCTGCTATTTCAACAGCTCCAGGAGAAACCCAAATGATGTTCCTTATGTATGCACATTCATAACCTCTGACACACAGAAGTGCCATCCAATTCATACCCTTGTTAATAGGCTTCAGAATTACATTGGTTATAGGTACAAGAGGGGGACGAATTATTTCTTCCATTTTTTTCCATTATTTCTTCCATTCCAGTTGACAAAACCAATCACTAGAGGCTGTTGATGCCCAGGACACTATAGCCTAAACTCTTATACTTCCATGCGGTCCTGCTGAATAGAAGGGCTTTAGATTCCTCACTGTCACCCAAAGGGGAACCTACGCTATGTCTGGGACAGGCTGTAGTTTTAGGATTAACAAATAAGGACAAATTTAAACAGTCATCACTCAACCTACTAAGCCTCTGAACTTTGAGAGCAAGCCACCCAAGAATGGCTTTCCTAGGGTCATGACTTTACTGCTTCATTCCCTACTTGAGACCTTTAGTTTCCCTCTTATATTGCTGAAGTGCGGTCTGTCCATGAGATCTTCTAGTTTGTTTAAGGCAAGATCAGGTGCAACTCCATTCTTGATGATCATAGTCTCCTCAAAGAGGGTCAACATATGCTTTAGAACCTTCTGGTGACAGTGCCTGGCATTCTTCTCTGCACACTGCCTTAGTGACTGATCACACATCACCTAAGAGGAAGCAACCCTCAGCAGGGCCTCTAGAAACCTTCCCTCCCTTAGTGGCCTCTTGATTGTAAAGGTAATTGTCTTTATTTTCCAGATCTTTATAAAAATTACTACTTTTTTACTAAAAATACTGGCCTGGTACATAAACAATATTTCCCCTTTGGTCAGCTGAGGACAAGCTTCAAGATTCGGAATTGCAGGAAGCAATCTCTTGCTCTGCCCTCTGTTCAACCTTGTTCTTCCAGGAGTCCTGGTTAAGTTGGATGGCACATCCACAACCAGCTGAGTTTCTATTAAATGTCTGAACTGAGCACTAAGAAAGCTCGTGTGCATAATCCAACTGCCATCAACATCAGGAAAATAATGATTTGTTTGAACTCTTTCCAACCTATTGGAGCTGAATACAGAATTCAGGACTCATTTACTTTTTTTTTCTTCCCCAGAAATCTTTAGATACTTATCTTGGCCACTTTATGTGAGACTAAAGAGAAACAAAAATTTGTGGGCCAGCCATAATGATGCATGTCTGTAGCCCTAGCACTCAAAAGGCAGAAGCAGGCAGAGCATCATGAATTCCAGGCCAGCCAGGGCTAAAAGACGATACCCTATCTCAAACAAATATGGAATTACTCAGTAGTCCCAATTTCATTCATAAGCCTTTCCTAGTTAATCTTAGGGTATTCAGGGACTACGTAGCTTCCTCTAAATATGTTAGTACTTTCTCCTGTCATACAAATCCTCTATGCAACTACACTGTGTTCTGTCTAATCCACCAAACAAGAACAATCCATCAAACCAAGCACAGGAAAGAGAGCAGAGGGAAGAGACAAGGGGGAATGCATTTCTGTATAATCACATCTAAATCACAATCAGAAAATGGCATAGCCCAGCACTGGTGACTCACCTGTATAATCCTAGCTACTTAGGATCAAGGATCAGGGTTTGAAGCCAGCCCAGGCAGAAAAGTCCATGAGACTTATCTCTAGTTAGCCAGCAAAAAGCTGAAAGTGGTACTGTCTCAAGTGCTAGAATACCAGCGTTGAGCTAAAAGGCAAGGGAATAGCGCTCAGACCCTGAGTTCAAGGCCCAGGCCTGATACTGAATAAGTAAATAAATAGATTTAGTATAATTAATATTTCTGAATAAAAGTATACATATACACATACTCACATCATTTCGTATCTTGACAATCTTATGTGTTTGTATTCATTTTTAGTTTTGCTGTACTGGTGGCTCTGATACTATACATTCCTGGTGCCTTTTTGTGGGAACATCCCAGAACCTTGTTCCATTTTTCACCAGCAGGTGTTCTGATTAATGGAACTAGTATTTCTGGAAACAATGTGAAGAACAAAATTTGCCCATATTCCTATGAAAATATCTCCTTTTGTTCCTGAGTTCTTTCTTTTTTAATTAATGTACTTTATTGTTATTATAGAGGTGATGTACAGAGGGATTCCAATTACATGAGTCAAGTAATGAGTATATTTCCTTTCCTACAGTGTCTTCTGTTTCCTCATCATCTCCCAGTCCCTCCCTCCCATCTCCAGCCACCAGCTGTGTAGTTCACTTTCATCAGTGTCCAGTGAGCTCCACTGCTGCACATTTTCACTTTTTGCCTCAAGTTCTGTACCCTCCCCCGAGTCCTCCCAAAGACAGACACTTGAATGCAGACAGACAGAATGCAGAATGCAGAATGCAGACGTGCAGAGAGAATCATTAAATAAGTAAGTAAATAAATATGTATGTATAGCCGAGCATCTGTGGCTTATGCCTGTAACCATAGATATTCAGGAGTCTGAGATTTGAGGATCATGTTATAAAGCCAGCCCTGGCAAGAAAGTCTGTGAGACACTTATCTCCAATAAACTACTCAGAAAAAAGCAGGAAGTGGCTCTGTCACTCAAGTGGTAGAGCACTAGCCTTGAGCACAAAGAGGCTCAGGGCCAGCACCCAGGACTTGAGTTCAAGTCCCAGCAAAAAAAAAAATATATATATATATGTGTGTGTGTATATATGTGTACATATATATGTGTATATATGTATATATATAATATATATATAATGTAACAATTTAAAGAAAACAAGAGAAGATAGGTCTCTTGTTTCCATACCATGAAGTTCACGTCAACCAACATATATATATATATATATATATATACACATACACACATACATATACATACATTATTTTATGTTAATATAAAGAGGCATGGAGGCAATGTGCCTTTGTGGTTGTTTTTTTTTTTTTTTTGTGAAAATACTGTACAGAGGGGTTACAATTACATGGGCAAGATAATGAGTACATTTCTTATCAAGCATTGTAGCCTCCTCCTTTGTTTCCCCTTCCCATCCCTTCCCATCCTCCCCTTGCCCCCCCACCAAAGTTGTAAAGTTCGTTTTCGACATAACGACTTGTACATCTCATTGTTGCAATGGGTCCACCTTGTATCCCTATTTAAACGACTTGTTTTTCCCTTCCCCTCCACAAATTATACTGACATTAAATATAGTGAAAGCAGGGGTTATACTGTGGGAGAGGGACATACAAAGCAACAAGAAATAATCTTATAAATGTGTTAGAAACAATTGCATGAAAGAAAAAAAATATTTGAATACATATCTTAGGGTTCATTTCCCTAACATTACCTTATCTGTCCTTTTCTGCTTGACTCAGACATATACTAGATATTGCAAATAAGGGAAACCATGGGACCTATGTTTCTTTGGGCCTGGCTTACTTCACTTAATATAATTTTTTCCAAGTCTTTCCATTTCCTAACAAATGGGACAATGTCATTCTTTCTGATGGAGGCATAGAATTTCATTGTGTATATATTCACACACATACATATACATACATTATTTTATGTTAATATAAAGAGGCACGGAGGCAATGTGCCTTTGTGTTTTTGTGGTTCTCTTTTAAGAGTATCCTCTTTTGGTTTCATTGTATGTCCCTGTGTATTTTAGATCAAATTTCTGCATATCAGAGAGAACACATGCCATTTGTCTCTCTAAGCTTACCTCACTTAACATGATTTGTTCTAGTTTCACTCATTTCCCTGCAAATGACATTAGTTGATTCTTTTTTTAATGGCTGTGTAAAATTCCATTGTACAAGCACCATATTTTTTTTGATCTGCTCATCTATTGTGGGGCATCTGGGCTGTTTCCATATCTTGTCTATTGTGAATTGAACAGCAATGAACATGGATGTGCAGGAGTCTTGATCATATCCTGGCTCCTGATGTTCAGGGTAGATGCCCGGGAGTGGTATGGCTGGGTTGTAGGGAAGGTCTACATTTTGTTTTTTTGAGGAACCTCCAGACTGCTTTCCAGAGAGATTGTATTAGTTTACATTCCCACCAGCAGTGCAATAGGGTTTCCTTTTCCCCACATCCTTGCCACCTAAGTTCTTATTCTTAATATAGTATCATTGATGAGGTATTAGGATCATGCTAAATTAACCTTGTGTCTTCTTTCCTTATGCACCATGTGCAGAGACATGGGCTACAGAATCATCAGATTGATCTGGTTTTGTATTACAAAATGCCAGATAGAATGCAAGAGTCATTTTGACTGACAGTAATATTGTTTTCAACAGTCTTTTGTATTGAAAACTATGAGGAAAGAGGCATAGGGTAGGTATATCACTAGCTAAAGAATATAAATAAGCCAGCACTGGTGGCTCATGCCTGTAATCCTAGCGACTAAGAAGGCTGAGATGTGAGGATCACTGTTCAAAGCCAGCTTGGGCATGAAAGTCCATGAGATTCTTATCTCCAGTTAACACCAGAAAACTAGAAGTGGCGCTGTGGCTCAAGCGGTAGAGCGCTTGCCTTGAGCTGAAGAGCTGAGGGACAGACAGCGCACATGCCCAGAGTTCAAGCCCCACGACCGACATAAATAAGTAAATAAATAAATAAATAAATAAATAAATAATAAACCCAACTCCTTCTCAACTGATTTATCTGAAATACAGCCTATCTCACTGCAGTGGTTTTGTGAATTTTAACCAATGTCTTTTGTCTAACTTAAGGAACGAATAAAACTTAAATCTCCCTGTCCCACACTTCATTGTGTGCCAGAAGAAAAAAAAAATTGGGGGGGGGGTCTGGTCGTGGGGCCTGAACTCTGGGCCTGGGTGCTGTCCCTCAGCTCTTCAGCTCAAGGCTAGCGCTCTACTACTTGAGCCACAGCGCCACTTCCGGCTTTTTTCTTTTGGCTTATGTGGTGCTGAGGAATCGAACCCAGGGCCTCATGCATGCAAAGCAAGCACTCTACCACTGAGCCACCTTCCCAGCCCCCAGAAGAAAATTTTTACCCAATCTTAACTATAGACACTTAAATAAGAAGCAGTCTGTGTAAGAACTGGTAAAGAACGAAGTTTATCAACCTCTGCAATATTGATATTTTGGACAGGCCCATTCTTTGTTGTTGAAGAACTCTGGGTAGTGAAATGTTTAGTAGCATCCCTGATCTAGAACTTCCAGTTTCAAATATTAACAAACACTCCCTGGGAGACCAAATGGCCTCCAGTGAAGACTAACTTGTCTAAAACTAAATAAAAATAAATAAATAAATAAAATATTGAAAACCAAAACAAAAAATAAAATGAGACTACCTTGTCTAAACCAAGCACCTGTAGTTCATGCCTGTAATCCTAGCTACCTGGAAGACTGAGAATAGAAGGATCTCTGTTCAAGGCCAATCCTGAGAGAAAAGTTCACAAGATTCTTTCTTACCTCACAGCTGTCATCTTAACTCTGTAGGAGGCTGAGAGGAAAGCAGTAGGAGGATAGCAATGCTTGCCAGCCCTGGGCAGAAGGGTCCATGAGACTGTCCCATGGAAGTAGCTAGGTATGGTGGTGCACACCTGTTATCCTAGTTACAATGGGAAGCCTAAAATAGGCAGATCACATCCAGTAGGGAACTCTGAAACTGAGCTGTGAGACCTGGAAAAAGTTTGAGAGGTTGGAATGCCACCTCGACAGTACTGAGAACTAGCCTTGGAAAGGTTAAAACAGCCAGCGCTGGAGAACTTCAAGAGGCTGGACTGCTGCCCCTTCCTAAGTGCGGGAAGGACTGAGAGGGAGGCCTTAAATGACAGACAGAGTCCATGTTTGAATGACTCCTGAGTTGCAGCCTTTGCTCCCAAAACAATAAGGGAGCCAGTTATCCACACAAACTCTGTTTTGTCTCTTGATTGTAATAGCAGTATAGATGCCTTGTTTCCTGCACATACCCATGGTAACCTTCCCTGTACTAAACCTAACAGATAAGCTTGCTTACGGGAACTTGGGGTTCAGAGCAGGTGAGCACTGAAACCCCTGGCCCACCCCCACCCCCTGTCTTTTCTCATTCCTTCAGCTCCAATATCCTGTCATGCTTTCTCAGGCTGTGTTTAGAAACAATGTCCAGATGCATACCTGGCCAGGAAGCAAAACCTAACAGGAAAAAAAAAAAAAAAGCTGAAGGTTGGGCTGGGAAGGTGGCTTAGTGGTAGAGTGCTTACTTCACATGCATGAAGCCCTGGGTTCCATTCCTCAGTACCACATAAACAGAAAAAGCCAGAAGTGGTGCTGTGGCTCAAGTATTAGAGTGCTAATCTTAAGCAAAAAGAAGCTCAGAGACTGTGCCCAAGCCCTGAGTTCAAGCTCCAAAACTGGCTGAAGGTGTGGCTTGGTGGTAGAACATCTGCTTACCAAGCAAGAGTCATGGTGAGTTCAAATCCCAGTACCCTCCCCACCCAACACAGAGAGAGAGAGAGAGAGAGAGAGAGAGAGAGAGAGAGAGAGAGAGAGAGAGAGAGAGAGAGAGAGAGAGAGAGAGAGAGAGAGAGAGAGAGAGAGAGAGAGAGAACAGATCTAGAGAAAGGACTGTAGTTGACATAATTTGGCCTAGATGAGACCAGTCACCTGTAACCAAGGGGGGGGGGGGCAGTAAATTACAACGTAATTCTAATTACAACTGCTCCTTTAAGAGACACCAAAGTTAGCCCTCTATTGTTCACCACACTCACTCAAGGATTTGGCTTTTGTAGTTTTGTTCTTTGTTGAAGTGTCCAATGTCCTCAATGTTGATTTCCCTAAAACACAGGTGCTGAAATCCTAATAGGCAAGGTGATAATCGTTCCTGGAGTTGGGACCACTGGGAGATGATTAGATGAATGGATTAGTACCCTTATAAAAGAAACCTGAGTGAGAACTAACACCCTTTATATCACGTGAGGACATGAAGAGCAGGCACTATAAACCAGAATGCACCTTATCAGACACTCACCAGATCTGCTTGAATTTTGGCTTTAAGATCCCCAACCTCTAGAACTATGGGAACTAAATTTTTTTTTCTTTTCTTTTTATTGTGAAAATACCGTACAGAGGGGTTACAATTACATGGGCAAGGTAATGAGTACGTTTCTTATCAAGCATTGTTGCCTCTTCCTTTGTTTCCCCTTCCCATCCCTTACCATCTCTCCCCATCCCCCCTACTCCCCCCTTCCCCCTACCCCGCCCTCCCAGCCAAAGTTGTAAAGTTCATTTTTCAACATAACAACTTGTACATCTCATTGTTGCAATGGGTCCTCCTGTATCCATATTTAAACAATTTGTTTTTTCCCTTCCCCTCCACAAATTATACCAACATCAAATACAGTGAAAACAGGGGTTATACCCTGGGGGAGGGACATACAAAGCAACAAAGAAATTATCTTATAAATATGTTAGAAATAATCGCAAGAAAGAAAAAAACATTTGAATCCTTATCTTGGGGTTCATTTTGCCTAACATCAACTTATCTGACCATTTCTGTTTGTCTCAGACATATACTAGTAATCGCAAATAAGGGAAACCATGTTTCTTTGGGCCTGGCTTACTTCACTTAATATAATTTTTTCCAAGCCTTTCCATTTCCTAACAAAGGGGGCAATGTCTTTCTTTCTGATAGAGGCATAGAATTCCATTTTGTATATATACCACATTTTCTTGATCCATTCATCTACTGGGGGGCATCTGGGTTTGTTCCATACAACAAATCCTCAAAGAAACAACTGCCCAATAAATAAGTGGGCTAAAGACTTAAAGAGAAACTTCTCTGAAGAGGAAAGAAGCATGGCCAATAGACACATGAAGAAATAATCAACCTCCCTAATCATAAAAGTAGTGCAAATCAAAACAACATTGAGATACCACCTCACCCCAGTTAGAATGGCTATAATCAAGAATTCTAATAACAACAGATGCTGGAGGGGATATGGACAGAAGAGAACCTTACTGCATTGCTGGTGGGAGTGTAAACTTGTTCAACCACTTTGGAAAGTAGTATGGAGGTTCCTCAAAAGACTCCACATAGAGCTCCCCTATGACCCAGCAACCCACTTTTGGGCATTTACCCAAATGATCACAAACAAGACCATACTAAAACTACCAGCACAACTATATTTATTGAAGCATTGTTTACCATAGCTAAGATATGGAAAATAAATTTCTGTTGTTGATAAGACACTCATTTTGTTCTAGCTGCTTAAACAGACCTTAAGTCATTTAATCAACTTTCCGGCAGTCTAATAAAATGCCAGGAATAACCAACGTATACAGAGAACTAGATTATCTTGGCTGACAATTTGGGAGATTTTATGATTTACTAGTACTGTTGCTTCAGGCCTGTAGTAAGGAGGGAGGAGTATATATATCTACACATAGATATATAGAGATAGAGACAGAGATATATACACATATACGCGCAACACATATGGAAGAAAAACAGATCTGACTACCTCATGGCCAGGACTCAAAAGAAATTGATATTGATATCCTACAATGCTCTTCAAGGGCACACCCCCAATGACTTAACTTCCTCTCACTAGGCCCTACCTCTTAAAGAACCCCCATCTCCCATCAGAACTAGCCTGGGAACTAAGCCTTTAACACAGGAGGGTTTTTTTGGGAGGACATTCAAGAGCCAAACTATAGCTGCCATACTAATGAATCACTTGTTTGAGTTCTTACTTGCTTATTTTTGTCTAGAATTTGTTACTAGAATTTCTTTCCTGGTTTTTGAAGCTTTTATTCTACTTTTGGATAAGGTTTCTATTTTCTTTACAGTTTTAGTGGTCTGTGATCTTCATATTGATTTTTATTTCATCTAAGTCAGAACTCCATTTTTCCCGTTTCTTTCTAAAGGCTATTAGGTAAAGAGGTGTGAGTCTTATCTTATTTTCATTTCCTCCACGAAAAGAGGGCAGTCAGAACCAAATATTAAGTTCCCACTTGTTTACAAATCTTGGAAGTCTGGAGCCATATTACTAGCTGCCAGCAAAGGCTTAAAGGAATTAAACTCCTCACTCTCAACCATTTCAGTACATTTAATGAACTGGCCAGGTACAATGTTTGAAAGTCAAGGGACCATGATGACTCTGTGCTTGAGGCATTCTCTTGGCTCTCAACCCAGTGACCTGGAGAAAAGATCAAGATCCCAGTTATTTTCAAGAAAGAAAGATAGCAAGTTGAGTTTTCGGCAGGACAAAAGTGAAATCCTGTAATACAGGGCCTCTCTTTTGAAAAAGAATTCTTAAAAGAGCTGTACATGCAAGGGCCTGGCAAGAGCAGTCAGATTTCTCCTTGGGAATTGTTCATCTCCAACCTTGGCTGAGCCAAGGATAGAGGGATCCACTCTACTGTGGAATATTGGAGCCCTGACAGTTAGAGAGTGGAGGAGAACTAGAGGAACAGAGACACAGAGTGACAGAGTAAGCAGTCTCCAGGAAAATAAGCAGAGCAGCCCATGTGGTGATGACAGTACAACAGCAGCCACTCAGAGTTAGGTGTTGTCAAGAACTTGTATCTGTTCAAGATCAGGAGCTGCATCAGCTTGTATCTAGAACACACACACACACACACACACACACACACACACACACACACACACACACACACACACACACACACACATCTTCATGAGTATCAACCCCCAACACAGGAGATGATACCAGCAAACAGGCAATTATTTTAAAAAGGAATAACCTCCCCGTTTTTTATGGGTTTTTTTGGTTAAATAGACAGAGCATTAATGTATTTTCACCATTGGTTGCTGATTTGGGGGAAAAAGAAAAACAGGTACCCAAGAGGTAGATACGTGGTTCAGAAGGATGTAGAGATAGTAAGAAAATTTCTTTTTTTTTTTAACCTTAGCTCAGACATGTTTTGAAAAGAATTTCTTGTCCCTAACAGAAGAAAAGAAGGAAGCTAAGTCCAAAATGACCTAGCCACAGCCCACTATGGAATCATAGGCATTTTTTGTTACTTTAAAAATCTACACATAGGGGCTGGGAAGGTGGCTCAGTGGTAGAGCGCTTGCCTTGCATGCATGAGGCCCTGGGTTCAATTCCTCAGCACCACATAAGCAAAAAGAAAAAAGCCAGAAGTGGTGCTGTGGCTCAAGTGGTAGAGCGCTAGCCTTGAGCTGAAGAGCTGAGGGACAGCACCCAGGCCCAGAGTTCAGACCCCACGACCGGACCCAACAAATAAATAAATAAATAAATAAATAATAAAAATAAAAATAGGGCTGGGAAGGTGGCTCAGTGGTAGAGTGCTTGCCTTGCATGCCTGAGGCCCTGGGTTCGATTCCTCAGCACCACATAAGAAAACAGCCGGAAGTGACACTGTGGCTCAAGTGGTAGAACGCTAGCCTTGAGCTGAAGAGCTGAGGGACAGTGCCCAGGCCCAGAGTTCAGGCCCCACTACTGGACCCAAAAAAATAAATAAATAAAAATAAAAATCTGTACATAGTACAGGAAAGTTCTGAAAGATTCACACATTCAATCCCCTCCTCCAAGAAGCTTATCGTATAGTGGAGATGGGAACAATTACACACAAATGGAATGTGACAAATGACATACACAAATGCTACTTTGCCCAAGAGAAAAGAAAGTCACAAGTTTTTGAGAAAAAAAAATAATGTTTTGACTGAGTCTATCAAAGAGATTTGAATTAGAGATGATTTCAGAAGCCTGTGTGAGATGCGATGAGATTCAAAGCCGTGATTGTAGCAATTAAGCAGAAATCAGGAAAGGCATTTAGGAAATACTGCATGCCTGGCTTCTTCAAGATGTGTTGACTAGCTGTATATGAGACAAGATTTGGGAGATGGTGGGGGGGACGGGCAAAGACATGTTTGAGCATTGGAATTAGAACAGGGAAGTAAGATGAACAGAAGTAAAGGAAGAACAAAGGAAATGAAGTGTAGCTGGCTAGGTAACTTTTGGAGAGTCTGCTTTAAGTATGGAACACTAAATACTGTATCCCAGAGTTTGGTGTTTATATAGGATGGTCCACCAAGCATCCTGTCTGTCCACAGTCTTGCCCCTTGTTGGAAGATACACAGTGCAGTTTTGAAAGCCAGAACTTGGGATTCATGCCATCACCACCGCCTCCTTCCTGTCCCCTCTTAATTTAGCTTTAGCTCCCTATGAGTAACTCCAATGCATGCAGTTTTCTTTTCCTGTAAGTGCTGACGTGATTGGGATGAGCCGACACAGCTGGAATGTAGGAGTACTCCATTATTAAATCTCTGTCAAAGGAGGAATGACTGACTATGGCAAAGCAGGCTCTGTAGTTTTTTGGCTTCTCAGCACAATCTGAGAGTTTGGGGTATGGAGATTTACAGTCTCCTGTCACCGGTATCTATAAATCAAAGGAGGTGCTCTTAATACATTGAGTCTTTTCTTGGAATTCTCCACAAGTCAGCATAGAATCGTCTCAGTCTTCATCTACTTTACAGTCATAAATTCTCTTCTCATTTCTGACAGCTTTCGTGCACGTCAGTCTATTTTTTAGTGTTTCTTGACAATTTTTAATATTTACTTTTCACTGGTTATAAAAGTAATCTATTCTCATTATGGATATAACTTGATTTGGAAACTAAGAAAAAAAGAACAAGAAGTATGTGGCTCATTACTGATAATATTCTAAAGCAAGCTTTTTCTCTCCTAGTCACATTTTGATTTTAAAACAGAACTGAGATCATACTTTGCTCATGGTTTGGCTTTCTGGTATTTTTAGCCATTTTATTTTAAGCATTTGTGCATTATTAAAATTACTTAAATCCTTTTTACAGTATCATGATCGTGGCTTTGGTATTTTTACTTGTGTTATTGTCTCATATACTGGTTGCTTAACATTTTATAGCAAGTTTTCTGGGCTATGCATGTGCATATGGACAGTTAGAGGAGAAAACAATGGGAAATAATAAAAGCCAAAACTTTTACTCAAATGACATAATTGTCCTCTCTCTCCTTCCTCATTTTTTTCTTTTTTATGCTAACTCCAGGGTTGAACTCAGGACCTCAAGCTTCTGCTGGGCTTGTTCACTCACAGGTGGCCCTCTACCATGTAACATATCCTCACTCTTGCATTTTGCTGATTAATATTAAGAAGATAAAATCTCTTAGGCTTTTCAACTCAAACTGGTTTTGAACTGAGATCCTCAGAGCTTAGCCTCCTACATAGCTGGAATTACCAGAATAAGCTAGGGCTACTTGGCTAAATGACATCATTCTTCATTCAAACTTTCTGCTTATACTTTTGCTACTAGTGTCTTTTTCTTTTGGTTTTGAGTTTTTTGTGTGTGCGTGCATAGTTGAGAAATATCTGCCACCTAAGCTCACATAATATTCTGCCAATTTTAAAGACAAATTCTATCAAATTAAATAATTCATGCTTTGTGTATAATGGCCCTTCACATGCCACATATTCACTCTGCAATAACAAAGAATCCTGTCTTAGCAAAGGAAATGGGGTAGAAGTCAAGGTTTTAGGCATGGATGGTGTTGTAATGGAGATGTGCATATTGTCCGGATTCATTGACGATCTGTAAAGGAAATGTTAAATAGCTTAGCATCGCTAGCTCATGCTTATATTCTTAGCTACTCAGGAAGTAAAATATGAAAATTGTAAGACACAGACAAAACTAGAAGACTCTTGTCTCCAGGTAACCAGCAGAAAATCAGAAGTGGAGGCATAGCTCAAGTGGTAAAGTGCCAGTCATAACAAAAAAAAAAGCTGAGTGAAAGCATGAGGTCCAGTACTGAGAGGAAACAAGTTATTACATTGTTGCCACGTATGTATATGCTAGTTGTAAATTGATTATTTTAAATCGAAGTATTCTGTTCAAGATGTGTATGTTTAATCTTTCTACCATTCCATGAGAAAAAGTTGGGCGGTGAGTAAAATGGATATCTTCTGACCTTGTGATTATGTGTCAGTGTTTCCAACATAGTTTGCTCAAATTGATATGAAAACACTCAAAAATACTTACATTCATAAATATAAGAACCTTCTTTCATAAACTTTTAAAATGAAGAATATGTTTTAAACCGGAATGAATGTGTGATTTATGTGTGTGAAAAGTTGAAACATTTCAAGTCTTACCAGTTTCTCATTAAATGTGTGATTTGTCTGTGAAAAAGTTCTATTCCTTCTGTCTATTCCAGAATGATTTGTAGTTCTCAAGTATAGAGGAGAAATAAAAGGAATTCCACCAAAGGAAGTAAAATGCCACCGTGAATTAAACTGTGTCTTCAACTATATCCTGTCTTTCAGAATGGTCTTTCCATGAATCTTCTCTGGGGGAGAAATCTGATTTTGAGAATCTGAATCAAACAACATATCAGGGTTGGAAAAAAGAAACCTAAAATAAAACATGCCAAAAAAATAACCCAGAAGTTTCTTCCACACAGATTCTTGTGGGAGAAAAGAAGGAGGTAAGAGACTTTGGTCCAACAGTTAAAAATCCTGTCTGACGCAGTTGTTCCAAAATCCAGAAAGGAAATGAATCTGTTGCAATGCGATGGAGAAATTCCTGAAGGAGGCTTCTTAAATGAAGGTGTACAATTTCAACATAGTAACTTTTAGATTAAATGTTAAGTTTTAAACCCAGAACGGTAAGGATAAATGCATATAATAGAACTGAAAGATGTAATTCTCTCAATCAAGACTTCCCTCATTTGAAGCTGCTAATTAAAATAGAAAATGGAACCAAATGGGCATAGCTCCGTGGTAGAGTTCTTACCTGGCATGTGTAAGGCCTGGGTTCACAAAGGAAAAAGTGTGTATTGGTCAAAACAAGTTATCTGTAGTCATTAGTACTTAATGGTGGCAACATACTTTATCTCTTATTGTAATTATGCTTGGCATGATAGCACCCCTCTATAATCCCAGCACTCTGGAAGCTGTGGCAGGAGGGTTATGAATTTAAAGCCAGCCTGGGCTTCATGTTGAGTTTGAGGCCAGCCTAGGCTATCTCAAAACCAAAATAATAATGACAATAACAAGAATAATAATACAGTTAATATTAACATGATACTTCAGTTAATTTTACATCCCAAGTGGCCTGTTCCAGGACCCTCTGTGAAATGAAGTTATGTAAATCAAGAAGTTATATAAATCAAGCTAAGATTATCCATCTGCTTCATTGTGCATACAAGTGAGGAAGGTCTATAGAAACCCATAAACAACAAAAATCACATAGTACATTAAAAATAGCAATTCCCCTTATGATATATCCCCTGTTGTCACTGTATTTGTTTTTGGTGCCCTGCATCTTGTATATACATTTATCTAATTTGGGGAGGGGAAGGAAAATAACAAAATGCTGAAATAAGGATATAGGATGACCCATTGTAACAATGAGATGTACAAAACACTGTTGAAAATGAGCTTTACAACTTTGGCGGGGGAGGGGGGGTAAGGGAGAAATGGGAGAAGAGTGGAAAGGAAGGGATAGTAAGGAAAAAACAAAGGAGGGGGTAACAATGTTCAACAAGAAATGTACTCATTACCATACTCATGTAACTGTCACCCCTCTGTACAGCATCTTTACAATAAAATAATTTAAAAGACAAATAAAAATAAATCCATAAACACCATGATTTACAATAATAATATAGAATTCCTCACAAAATACCCATGCTAAAGAGACACATGATAGCTTAAATAAAAATACCAACCAGAATAACATAATGCAATCTCATAGGACCCTGGAAGTTTTGCTATTATTTTCAAATGATTGCATAGACTATGATTTCCATGTATCATCTTAAGAATAATCTTGAAGTAAGAAAGAGAAACATAAACGCAAACTAGGTCCATCTTTGATGAGACTAAGGAACATCTAAAAGTCCAATCCCAAACAGGAAGTGCTATCAACAGCAGTAAGATCAAGGCCTAATCAAAACCGTGAATCATATGGACACACAGTTAGTAGAACACACACCTCCAAGGTGAATGGGCACCTTCAGAAGTGCAAACCAACTTTATCTAGCCTGTAGCAATGAGAATAAGGTCCATGGCTGCTGACAGTTGTCAGCTCTCACAGGAGTTGAGCTTGCAGTGCTGGTCCAGGAACTTCTTCCTTCGTGGCCAGGACAAAAGGGAGAGAAATAGAGCACAAATACTAGATGTATATATGTGAAAAAATAAAGTGAGACACTTTGTGTGACTTGAGGGGAGAAGAAGGTGACAGGGAGGTAGAATGACAGAAGGGTGACTGATGAGCTCATGTACAGGAAGTAGAGCTGTGGCTCAGTGTTGGAGTGCTAGCCTTGAACAAAATAGCTCAAGGACAACATCCAGGCTCTGCCTTCAAGCCCCAGGAACTAGCACCAAAAAAGATACACTGTACACAGACACCGACTGTCAAATTGTAACCCCCTGTACAGCCATCTGCAGATAAGAAATAAATTTTAAACATCTAAAAGCACATTTTTTAGCACAGAGCTCTTTTTTCTTTCTAATTTAAAAATGATAATAAAATGTTTTCAGCTGGACACAATGGCACACACCTTACCATCTGAACACGCAGAAGGCTGAGGCAGGAGGGTTGTGAATTCAAAGACAGTCTGGTTTACACAGCAAAGAAGTTATCTCAAGAACAAAAACTGTCATGAGCCCATACAATTAGTGAGGACCTCTGCACTCTGTGCTGCATACTGAGTCAGCCCAGAGAAGAAGCATTGGAAAGCATGGGGCATGGTTCAAATGGTATGTAAGTCGCTGTAACTAACCCTGAGTTCATACCTCTGTACCACAAGATGATGGAAAAGAGGAGGGCGTGCAGAAGGAAAAGGAGGAGAGGAGAAAGAAGAGGAAGGGAAAGACAGAAAGAGAGGTTGGGGGAGGAGGAGGAAAGGAACAGAAGAAGAAGAAGGTGTTAAACTGAGTGGTGTTAAATCGAAGTTGTTAAACTTGAGGTCTGGGGTCTTGTTCATCCGTGCACTTTTTCCGCAGTATCTCCTCACCTTTAAAACTCATACAGGTAAACTAAAACAATTCACAGAAGAAAGGTCAGGAGCTGGAGTGGTGTAGATGGTACAGCATTTGTCTAGCACATCCCAAATGTAACCCCCAGTATTGTTGGAGAAAGAAAAAGACAAAGAGATAGGGGAAAAAGGGAAAGAGGGAGGGAGGAAGGAAAGGAGGGAGGAAGAGAAGCAGGCTGGAAGGCCGACAGGCAGGTCAAGACTTGAATAAAAACATCACAAGGAATACTTGGGCAGAATTGTTGATAGATGGTCCTACGTGGGTCAGTTCCATATGCCCTGCTGAATTTAGACTCCACCAACACCTACACCACAGAAATATATGAATCTGGTTGTACAGATGTTCCTGAAGGAGTCAACTGCCACATATGAGAAATCACAGAAGCAAATTTTGAACACAGTATAACAAGTTTTCAGTCAGTTAAGATTATCCCAAAATAGAACTGCCTGAGAGGTAATGAGTTCTTTGTCTCTGGACTCTAGCCAGTTCAGGCCAGCTATGGGTGGACAGCAAGATGATAGAGGATGGTTTTGAGTTGGAATGGCAGATGGTTTCAATGGTTTTTGAGTTCTCTCCAATATTGAAGCAATGTGATTCCTCCTCTCACAACAAACGAAAGCCAAGAGAGAAAAAAGAAACTTCCTGCCGTGGATGTGTATATTTTTACCCTATAGGAAGCAATCACAACAGAAAATGAGCAAGCTGGGTTAGACATTATCTTTACCCATTCTAAGGTCTGATGGTGCTTTCTCTCACAGAGTTGGATTCAGGACGAAAAACTCTTCTAGCTATATTATTTAGTTCCTTCACACTTAGATTCTTTTATTTATTTTTATTTTTTTATTGTGAAAATACTGTACAGAGGGGTTACAATTACAAGGGCAAGATAATGAGTACATTTCTTATCAAGCATTGTAGCCTCCTCCTTTGTTTCCCCTTCCCATCCCTTCCCATCCTCCTCCGCAATGGGTCCACCTGTATCCCTATTTAAACGATTTGTTTTTCCCCTTCCCTCCACAAATTATACTGACATCAAATACAGTGAAAGCAGGAGCTATACTGTGGGGGAGGGACATACAAAGCAACAAAGAAATAATCTTATAAATGTGTTAGAAACAATTGCATAAAAGAAAAAAAAACATTTGAACACATATCTTAGGGTTCATTTCCCTAACATCAACTTATCTGACCTTTTCGGCTTGACTCAGACATACACCAGTAATTGCAAATAAGGGAAACCATGGGACCTATGTTTCTTTGGGCCTGGCTTACTTCACTTAATAGAATTTTTTCCAAGCCTTTCCATTTCCTAACAAATGGGGCAATGTCATTCTTTCTGATGGAGGCATAGAATTTCATTGTGTATATATACCACATTTTCTTGATCCATTCATCTACTGAGGGGCATCTGGGTTGGTTCCATATCTTAGCTATAGTAAATCGCACTTAGATTTTTTTTAAAAAGAGAAATTAATGAGTCTAGCACTCAAGTTAATCAGTGCTTTCTGAGTTTTCCCAGATCAGCTAATCATGCTGGAATGACAAATTTGTACTTCTAGCCAGAAGAGCTTGAAAGCCAAATTCTGATCTTTTGTAATTCACCAGGTTAGAGTTCTTTCCACCAACTTAAAAAGCTGCTGTGTTGATGCTGCTGGATGAGAGAGGAGTACTCCGCCTCAATGTTTCCCCACATACCCTTTTTGTACCAGTACTAAAACTTTAACACAGGGCCTCACACTCTTGCTTGGCTTTTTCCCCCGCAAGACTGGTGCTTTACCATTTGAGTCACAGCTCTACATTCAGCTTTTCGCTGGCTAATTAGAAATAAGAAGTTCATGGACTTTTCTGCCCCAACTAGCTTCAAAACTCTATCCTTGGGGGCTGGGAAGGTGGCTCAGTGGTAGAGTGCTTGCCTTGCATGCATGAGGCCCTGGGTTCCATTCCTCAGCACCATATAAGCACAAAAAAAGTCAGAAGTGGTGCTATGGCTCAAGCGGTAGAGCGCTAGCCTTGAGCTGAAGAGCTGAGGGACAGTGCCCACGCCCAGAGTTCAGGCCCCACGACCAACGAAAAAAAAAATCCCTTTATCTTCAGATCTCAGCCTCCTTAGACACCAGGATTAGAGGAATGAGCCACCAGTGCCTGGGATCTACTGCTTTAATTTATAATCATAATTCACTAACATTATAGCTGCAACAATCTAGAACATACTGCAACCAAGTAGTCTGTAATGAAATTGAATTTATTTTTTAGCTTGATTCCTTTATTTGCTAATGTAGATGAATGAGAAACCCAAGCCTTTGGGAGTTAAGAGACCAAGCTATTTTGTGTGCAAAAAGTACAGTCTGACTCTTAATTTTGTCTGTGGGTTAGAAGGGAGAAATCAAGTAGATTCCTAGGAATTTGAAAACATAAAACATTTATTTTTTTTCCCTTGGAGATAGAAAAATGAGCCTGCTCAAATCTGCCCCTCCAAAATGTTTGCTCTTGAAATGACTGGCTGGTGGGAAGTTGGGAGCTGCAGGAAGAGCCCTTAATTTTCTCTAGGTGAAATAAAGCTACTGTAGCATCCCTACCCTCCATGAAAGGGCCCCTGACCCTCTCCTCCTCTCTATCCCTACTATCTTCCACTAACAGCTCTTACCACCAAGGAAACTGGGGAGTCCAGAGACAAGCAGCATCAACTAGGACACTGGTACTCCCACAGCGACATCTTAAGGCCATAAGGAGCAATAGCAGCAGATGCATAAAGGGTGAGAGACAAGAGACTGCAAAATCTAGGGAGAGACATTACTGATGCCACCGCTGATGGAGAATGGGGACTTAAACTCTTCTCACTGAATCTATGAAAATAGAAAAGGAAATGTGACCCTTCTTGAACTCAGGTGTCAAGGAGTAATTCATACTTATAACTCTGACCCTAGTATTACTAGTCAATTTCTTCATCTAAACTATACATCTGCGACCTTAATCGGTTTTCTTGTCCTAAGACTTGTAACTAGATGCCCTTTCTTCATGTGTTTATGTGTTTATATGTTTATTTGCCTTGTATGCCTACTAATTACCTGTCGTCTCCTCTTTTTTTTGGGGGGGGGGAGTCCGGTCATGGGGCCTGAACTCTGGGCCTGGGCGCTGTCCCTCAGCTCTTCAGCTCAAGGCTAGCGCTCTACCACTTGAGCCACAGCACCACTTCCGGTTTTTTTCTTTTTGCTTATGTGGTGCTGAGGAATCGAACCCAGGGCCTCATGCATGCAAGGCAAGCACTCTACCACTGAGCCACTTTCCCAGCCCTCATCTCCTCTTATGAGAGTTTAATTTCATCTAGGCAAGCATCTTGTCTTTCTGATATGCCACTATATCTACAGCTGTTAAAACAGTGCCTGGAAGCCAGGCGTGTAATGTACACCTGTGATCCTAACACTTGGGAGTCCAAGACAGGAGAATCATGAGCTCAAGGCCAGCCTGAGCTACATAGCAAGATCCTAGGTTGAAAGAAGAAGAAAAAATAGAAGAGAACAAGAATGCCTGACATACACAGATTTCAGAGTTTTATTTTTGCAGTACTGGGGGATTGAACTCTACCACTACCACTATCAAGTTCACTAACACTGTCACATCCCCAGTCCAATTTCAGGACATTTTGAATGGGTAGCTAAATTAATTATGCAGAAACTATGTTCCCTGAGCTGGCATGGTAGTATATACGTATAACCCCAGCAACTGGGAGAGCCAGGTAGAAAGACTGTGAGCTCAAGACCAGCCTGGAATGTATGGCAAGAACATATCTAAACTTAAAAAAAGAAAGGGAAGAAGAAAGAAAGGAAAAAAGGAAGGAAGGGAGGGAGGGAGGAAAGAAAGAAAGCAAGGAAAAAGACCTGATAGTAATGACTTATACCTGTAATCTTAACTATTCAGAAGATAGAGATCCAAAAGATAATAACTCAATTCCAGCCCAGGCAGAAAAACTCAGGGGACTCCATCTCTGAAACAACCATCAAAAAGCCACCAAGCTCCAGTGGCTCATGCCTGTTATCCTAACTACACAAGAGGCTGAGATCTGAGGTTCACAGTTCAAAGCTAGCCAGGGCAGGAAAGTCCATGAGACTCTTATCTCCCATTAAATCACCAAAAAGTCAAAAGTGGAGCTGTGGTTCAAGTGGTAGAGCACTAGCCTTGAGCTGAAAATGCTCAGGGACAGCACCCAGGCCCTGAGTTCAAGCCCCAGGACCAGCAAATACACACAACAACCACACACAAAAAAAAAGGTTACCAACCAAGCAAACAAGCTAAGCAAGAACAAGGCCACGAGTTCAAATCTCAATGCCAGAGGAGGTGGGGGGGGGAGGAAGGGAGAAAGGAAGGGAGGGAGGAAGGAGAGAAGGAAGAAGAAAGATGACATTCTAGATACTGTTCTAGGCACTTTATTCACTTAGTCCTTGACACAGTGCTGTTGAAGGCTGTCAGCCCCTCTATAGATGAGAAAACAAAGGACCCCAGTGATTAACTGACTCCATGTTTTCCATTTTACTATTGCCCTTTCCCAAGAACACTTTCTTAAACGCCTTTCCTCTTCCTACTTGGCATCATTCCCCTTCCCTCTTTGTTCACAACATAACCTCCATACAGCTATCAGCGCATTTATGACATTCATTGTAACTATTAGTGCTTGAATCTCCCTCTAACTCTGACATCCTTGAAGGCAGAGATGATCTCATCTTGGTGATCAGACTTAGCACGGCCTGGAACATAAGAGTCTTTCACAAGTATTTCCATGACAGTGAATGAATGAAAGGTTGATAACCTTCGGCACTCCCCTTACTCCTCACTGTACATCAGAGAGACTCTTGCTTTACTGCTGCAGATCCTATCTCCAGCCCTTTAGGAAGTTGTATGTGTGGCACTGTGTTTGCTATGGGAATAAAGCATTGAATAAAGCATTCCTATTCAAAGGAGGTCCAGTCTAGTCAAGTGGGGAAGGAAAGCAGCAACAATCATAACCACGGCCTTTAGCATTTAGGAGAGTGCCAGTGGTGCTTTGGGAGCAAGGAAGGGAAACACCTGATCTTGTTGTGCCTTGTTGAATTTTTCAGGACAATAGAAATGAGACAGAGTGACTCAGCCTGGGTCCTACTACTTGGGAGGCAGAGACAGTCAAGAATGAAACCCCCTAGATCAAGATGCATTGTATCCATAAACTGCTTTGCTAAAGGCAACTCCTTTGTACAACTACTTAAAGATAATTTTTAAAATAAAGTTGAAAGAAAAAGCTTCAAAACGGAATTCTACAAGGCCTTCAAAGCAGAGTTCATACCAATACTCCTCCAACTCTTCAATGAAATTGAAAGAGAAAGTTCACTACCGAACTCATTCTATGAAGCCATCATAACCCTCATCCCAAAACCAGGCAGGGACTCATCAAAGAAAACTATAGACCCATTTCTTTGATGAACATTGATGTAAAACTTCTCAACAAAATTTTGGCCAATCGACTTCAACAATTCATCCAAAAAATCATACACCATGATCAAACAGGATTCATTTCAGGGATGAAAAGCTGGCTCAATATACACAAATCAATTAATATAATTCATCACATCAACAAGAGCAAGGATAAGAACCACATGGTTATCTCAATAGATGCAGAAAAGCATTTGACAAGATCCAACACCCCTTTATGATGAAGGTTCTGGAAAAATTAGGAATCCAGGGAACATTCCTCAATACAATAAAGGCTGTATATGACAAACCTACAGCCAGCATTATACTTAATGGTGAAAAACTAAAGCCATTTCCTCTTAACTCAGGAACAAGACAAGGATGTCCACTCTCTCCACTTCTCTTCAATCTAGTATTAGAATGCCTAGCTACAGCAATAAGACAAGATGCAAACATAAAGGAGATCCAAATAGGGAAAGAAGAAGTAAAAATCTCCCTCTTTGCAGATGACATGATTTTGTATTTAAAGAATCCCACAGACTCTAGTCCCAAATTATTCAAGCTGATTTGAAACTTTAGCAAAGTAACAGAGTATAAAATTAACCCTCAGAAATCAATGGCTTTTCTGTATGCCAACAATGAGAAAAGTGTGGCTGAAATTAGGAAAGCAACTCCATTTGTAATAGCCCCACAAAAAATAAAATACCTAGGAATTAACTTAACCAAAGAAGTGAAGGACCTTCATGATGAAAACTTTAAAAACCTGAAAAAGGAAATCAAAACAGAACTTAGAAAGTGGCAAAAACTCCCATGCTCCTGGATTGGGAGGATCAACATCGTAAAAATGGCAATACTTCCCAAGGCTATCTACAAATTCAATGCAATACCTATCAATATTTCAACTTCATTCTTCAAGGAAATAGAAGAGGCAATCCAAAAATTCATATGGAACAATAAAAGACCCCGAATAGCAAAAACAATCCTAAACAGAAAGAACAGTGCTGGAGGAATATCAATACCAAATTTCAAACTCTACTACAAAGCCAGAGTCATCAAAACAGCTTGGTACTGGCACAAAACAGACCTCAGGACCAATGAAATAGAATTGAAAACCCAGAAATGAACCTACAGACCTATAGCCATCTAATCTTCGATAAGGGAGCTAAAAAAAATAGAATGGAAGAAAAACAGCCTCTTCAGTAAATGGTGCTGGCAAAATTGGTGAACTACTTGGAGAAAACTAAAGCTAGATCCTTATATATCACCCTGCATCAGAATCAACTCCAAATGGATCAAAGACCTCGGAGTCAAAGCAGACACTCTGAAAACATTACAGGATGGAATAGGAGAAACCCTAGGTCTCCTTGGCACAGGCCGAAATTTTCCTAATAGAGATTCAGAAGCACAACAAATCAAAGAAAGGTTGCACAAATGGGATTGCATAAAATTGCAGAGCTTCTGCATGGCAAATGACATAGCCAGCAAGATCTACAGAAAGCCCACGGACTGGGAGAAGATCTTCACTAGCCATACAATGGACAAGGGTCTCATATCTAAAATATACTTGGAACTCAAAAAATTAAATCCCCCAACAACAAATCTTCAAAGAAACAACGACCCAATAAATAAGTGGGCTAAATATTTAAAGAGAAATTTCTCTGAAGAGGAAAGAAGGATGGCCAATAGACACATGAAGAAATGCTCAACCTCCCTAGCCATAAAAGAAATGCAAATCAAAACAACATTGAGATACTCCTCACCCCAGTTAGAATGGCTATAATCAAGAACTCTAATAACAACAGATGCTGGAGGGGATGTGGACAGAAGGGAACCCTATTGCATTGTTGGTGGGAGTGTAACCTTGTTCAACCACTTTGGAGAGCAGTATGGAGGTTCCTCAAAAGACTCCACATAGAGCTCCCCTATGACCCAGCAATCCCACTTTTGGGCATTTACCCAAATGTTCACAAACAAGACCACACTAAAGCTACCAGCACGACTATGTTTATTGCAGCATTATTTACCATAGCTAAGATATGGAACCAACCCAGATGCCCCTCAGTAGATCAATGGATCAAAAAAATGTGGTATATATACAAAATGAAATTCTATGCCTCCATCAGAAGGAATGACATTGCCCCATTTGTTAGGAAATGGAAAGATTTAGAAAAAATTATATTAAGTGAAGAAAGCCAGGCCCAAAGAAACATAAGTCCCATGGTTTCCCTTATTTGCAGTAACTAGTATATGTCTGAGTCAAGCAAAAAAGGTCAGATAAATTGATGTTAGGGAAATGAACCCCAAGATAAGGATTCAAATGTTTTTTTTCTTTCATGAGATTGTTTCTAACATATTTATAAGATGATTTCTATGTTGCTTTGTATGTCCCTCCCCCACAGTATAACCCCTGCTTTCACTGTATTTGATGTTGGTATAATTTGTGGAGGGAAGGGCAAAAACAAATTCTTTAAATAGGGACACAGGTGGACCCATTGCAACAATGAGATGTACAAGTCATTATGTCAAAAAATGAACTTTACAACTTTGGTGGGGGGGGGTTGGGGGAGAGGAGGGAGAGCATGGGAAGGGATGGGAAGGGGAAATAAAGAGGAGGCAACAATGCTTCATAAGAAGTGTACTGGTTATCTTGTCCATGTAATTGTTACTCCTCTGTACGGTATTCTCACAATTAAAAAAAAATTTTAAAAGGAACTTTACAACTTTTGTCGGGTGGGGGAGGTGGGGGGATGGGAAGGGATGGGAAGGGGAAACAAAGGAGGAGGCTACAATGTTTGATAAGAAATGTACTCATTATCTTGCCCATGTAATTGTAACCCCTCTGTATTTTCATAATTAAAAAAAAAAGCTTCAAAAAAGTGATGCAACTAATTGATGTTTAAAAATGTAGAAAAATAAGATAAACCAAGAATATTTATATGTACTACATTTATTTAAATGAGCCACTAGAAAGATGCTAAGCATCTTACAACAGAAACAAAATATGCACTTAAAGAAAAAGCAAAACCAGAACTACAGTTCTCATGGTAAAAAACCAGCATGTAGGTACTTTTGTATGACATTAGTTGTTAAACAGGCAAAACTCAAAAAAAAAAGTGCATTAAACAAATGTTTGATCATTTCTTCTAAGTCTATTCTTCACCAATGGGAACAATTTAAAAGAAAGGTTTATTTGGGCTCAAGATGTCAAAGATGTCAGTTCAAGGTCAGCTAGACCCACTTTGGGCCTGGGGAGAGGCAGAATATCATGATGCTCACCTCATGGTGAACAGGAAACAGAGAGAAAAGGGACAGAAGACTGGAAACATCTTTCTATGGTATGTTCCAGGGACCTACTTACTGCAACTAAGCCTCACTAAGCAGGATGCTTTCCACCACCTCCCAATAATGCCATCACATCAGGAGCCATTCCAGGTTAGATCAGAACCTCTTCTCAAATGCCCATCAGCTGGCAACCAAGCTGTCCACACACGAACCTTCAGACCACACCTTACATTCAAACTACAACAAAATCTGAGAAGGAAAAATGTGCTGTCTATCTGATATTTGGTGCATTCATATATTATTTCAGATATGAAGACTTGTGAGATTTTGCTTTACTCCTTCCCCTTATGAGATCCATTCATGATGCTGTGTCCATGTTTGTGCAACGCTAGTTTGTTTTAGGCTTTTTGTTGTTGTCGCTGTTAGTTCTTTTTTCTTTTTCTTTTGTCATAGGGCTTGAACTCTGGGCCTGGGCGGTGTCCCTGTGCTCTTCAGCTCAAGGCAAGCACTCTACCAGTTGAGCTACAGTGCCACTTCCAATTTTCTCGTGGTTAATTGGGGATAAGAGTCTCACAGACTTTCCTGCCCAGGCTGGCTTTGAACTGGGATCCTCAGATCTCAGCCTCCTGAGTAGCTAGGATTACAGGCCTGAGCCACCAGCCAGTGGCCCTGCACCCTACATTGTTAGTTCTGCTGATGGCCCATGCCTGTAGCTCACTACTTGTAATTCTAGCTACTCAGAAGGCTAGATATGAGGACCTTGGTTCAAAGCCAGCCTGAGTAAACAAGTCCAAGAGACTCTTATCTCCAATTAACTTGCAAAAGCCTGGAAGAGGAGTTGTGATTCAAATGGTAGTGTCCACCTTGAGCATAACGTGAGGTCCTGAGTTCAAACCCCAGTACATGCACACAAAAAAAGGGGGAAAACGTGATTATCCACAAGGAAAGTGTTTAAGGAACAAGTGGCCCACAGCCTATTTCTACGTACCACTGGAGTGGAGCCTAGGATTCAGTGGGAAGTGGAGAAACATTTATGAATTTTTATTGGTGTTTTTTTTTTAAACTTCCTTCTCCACCCTCACCCTTTCACATAGAGTCTAGATTAGATATAATTATTTTTATTGATGGTGAATGCCAAGTACTGTTTTAGAGCATATTAGCTCCCCCCGCCCCCAAAAAAAAAGCCAGGAAGGGAGAGCCAGAGCTAGGCAGTGGATACAGAATTCGCTCCTTATTTGGATGTGAATGCTACATTCAGGAAGGATTTATTTTAAGACAAGGCACCCACCCCGTGGAGACAGCATCAGGCTGCACTCTCTATTTGGAGCAGAGCCCCGTCGGCCGCCCCGGGCCTCTCAGGATCTTCCTTGGTATCTTGCGGAGGTTCCAGAGCAAACTCCAGCACAGGCTGCGCTGCAGGCTGGGCTTCGGGCTGGCCGTCCGCGTTCCGGCCAGGCCCAAGGCGAGGCGGCTTGGCCGGTGTGGGTGGAGGCGCGTCAGGGCCTTTCCGCCCCGAAAGGGCCCTCCGCAGGCTCTGGACCTTTTGCAAACCGGTGCGCCGCAGCCGCTTCGCGCGGGACTCCACCGGACCCTCCTCATCGGAGCTCTCGCCAACTTCGGCCTCTGGTTGCTCTGGACCCAGGTCGGACTGGTCAGCCGGGCCCGAGGACTCAGACGCCTTCTGGAAAGCGCTAGCTGGGATTTCACCCTCCTCCTGCAAGTGACCACATGATCACATGGACCCTGCACGTCCCAGACCCGGGGCAGCGGGAAGAGATTTCACCAGGGGAAGCCGCCCCACACTTTACCTATGCAACCAGAGTAGGGAGGGAAAGGGCTGGCCCGGGAAGACCAGGAAGGGAGTGGCAGAGGGGCGGAGGGAGGGCTACGAGGAGTGAGCCAGGCCCGGTTAGGGCGGCAGACCGAGATCCAGGCCGCGTGGGCCCAGCGCACTTTCACCACCGTTATTTTTCCTGTGGGCACACGGGCTGGAACTTGGCCCACATTCCCCGGACGTGCCCGAGCTGGATCTTGGCAGGCGGGGCTCGGGCGTGTGACACGCGGAGGAATGGGGGCTGGGGGCTGGGAAGCGGGGTGCGGCTCTTGGGAGCCCGTTTGGCAACTGGGGGGCTGCGCCCTCGGGGCCCCGGCGTGGTGGATCTGTTAGGCCAAAGGGAGGCCGGGAGGAGGAGAGGGAGAGGGTGGTCCCCAAGCGGTGACCCAGAGGCGGGAAGAGGCCCCAGGTTAGGGGACGCCTAAGGTCACTGACCTTGAAGAGCAGGACGTGCAGCTTCCCGCGCGCCACCAGCAGCCCGTGATTGGCCTCCAGCCGCTGCACCTGGGCGGCGCGGCGCAGCGCGCGCTCCTGGGCCGCGTCGGCGTGCGAGCCCACGCGCTCCGCCTTCGCCAGCAGCTGTGCCAACGTGTTGCTGGTGGTGTCGTGGCTACGGCTCAGGGCGCCCAGGCCGCTCTGGATGCGGCGCACCGAGCCCGCCAGGCCCCCCTGCCTCTGGGCCAGGCCGCCCTGCCTCTCCAGCAGCGCCTCCAGCATGGAGGCCAGCTTCTCCAGCAGGGTCACCACCGTCACGGCATGCACGGGGCCTCCAGCCGGCTCCCCGGGCGCAGGCCCCCGCTGCACAGTGCTCTCCCCCATGATCCCGGATCGTCCTGCCTGCCTGCCCGCCGGGCTGCCCTCTGCGTTAGGGCTGCCTTTCTCCCGGGCTCCTCCCCAGCTCCAGCCCCGGGTGACTCAGGCAGGCGGAGTTGGCCTTCTCCCCCGGCTGGGGAAAGGGGAGGGAGGCCAGGGTGGGGGCGGGATGATGGCCGTGGGGTCCTTTGGAGGAGCTCCCGATGCTGTTGCCCCGCCCCGGGAATCCACAGAGAAGCAGTTAGGCCCCAAGTCGCCCCCTTTTACCCTCCTGCCTTCCCTACCCCCACTCTGCGAACACCCCCCCCCCCCACACACACACATACTCCTCGGGCGAATCAGGGAAAGTTTTATTTCATGCATCTAGAGGATAGAGAAACTGCTAGCTAGCGAGGCCTAAAGACAGCCAGAGGGGCGCCTGTCACCTTCTACCTGTGTAGCCTCACACATCCCTGAAGACTGTAGTTGGATGGAGACCCCCCTAGGTCCCCTCCCGTCGGGGCTGTGCGGGTGGACCAGAGGCCGAGGCTCTAGGCTCAGATGTATGCTGAGGTCCCAGACTTCACTTTGTGATTACTAAAGCTGTAAAAATGAGCTGGCCTGTGGGCAGGCGGGGCATCCTGTGGGATTTTCCTAATAGTCATTGCCAAGGTTTAGCCGTGGGCTTCATTTCTTGCTTCTCTGCTTCTTAGCATTGAGGAATATGTTCTATTTTCTTTATCTTTTCCTTATCTTTCTTGGGGCTTCTTGGATCTACCGAAACCGTGGGTTCAAGTATGGACTGGTACCTCTCTCTGTTTTGATGGAGATTGACTGAGGATCCTACTGAGAGGGTACCCCTCCTTCTCCTGAAAGAGGTGAGGATATCTGTTAAGAGCAAAAATTTGAAATTGCTATTGAAGAGAGAGAGAGAGAGAGAGAGAGAGAGAGAGAGAGAGAGAGAGAGAGAGAGAGAGAGAGAGAGAGAGAGTTAATGGTGGGAGTTGTGAATCGGTAGTATTGTTGGTTTGGAAAATTCCCAGGCCTCACTCGTCTTTATTAGCAAGACTCGGCAAGCTGATTGTAGTCTCACAAATCTAAGCAATCCATTGATCCAAATGATCTCTCTTGCACTTCCTCTCCTCTTCAAACTTAAGAGAGTCACTCTGTGAAAGAAATTGTAGAAGAAACCCATGTCACTATAGTGGTTCTGTAAGATCAGAGGCTGCACTTACATAGAAATGTAGCCGAGGGTTGTCAACAATCGCCAGAAATCTGATGGTGCTTGCTTAAGAGAAAATGGCTCCCATGGGAATCCCTGTACCTTGCAGTGGTTCCACATCTGGGGAGAGAGGGGGACCAGTTAGGAATGTGCCAATGAGCATCCCTTCAAACAGAGTTAAGTGGAAAATCCAACTCAAATGCTTCTTAAGAACAGGAAATCCAATTCAAACATAATTTAGCTACCATATTGGGCAAATTCTGGTTTCCATAAACTGGCTTCAGGGGTAATGAGGGAGACACAAATGACTGGACAGGAGGACAGGACAAAGGAAGAGTGTTAGGCTTTTCAGTCTCTCTTAGTTGAAAGCACTTGACATGCCAAAAGACCATACTTCCAGGAATCATTTTCCTAAGCCCCAGAACATTCATTTGGCCCCACAAATCAAGCAGGTAAAATGAAAATGAGGTCTTGTGATTTCTGCCTCTCCTACCCAGATGGTTTGAGGAGACAGGTAGAAGGTATATCCTATAAGGAAAACTATAGCAGGAATACTTTGAGATTTGGGACTAAGGTAACACCATCAGCCACTGAGAACCAATACTCCTTTTAAAATATGACTGCAAACTTACCACTGGATGCTAGTAGAGTGATTCACCAGAGGTCACTGGGTTATTTGTGCCTTAGAACACTTTTATCTCAGAGAGCAATACAGCCTAATATTCTCCAGTTGTTAAATAGAGCAAAGATCAAAAAATGAAAGATGTCTATGTGAGTTCATTATACAAGGAACACACTGATCCTGGACATTGCTTTCAGATACCCAGACAAAATAGGGCATCCTTCAGGGACTTAACATTTGAGTTAAAAGTAACAATGTAAAGGCTGGATCTAATCACCCATACAGCAGGGAATGAGCTTCGGGGGACAGGCACTACCTTCCACCTTTTGTCACAAACATCCTGCCTACGGAAGGGGTAAGGCCATTCCAAACAATGAGCTCTGTGACACTGACAGTCATTAAAACCATTTTTTTAAAATCATTTAAAACCATTTTAACTATGGAGCAGCAGGAAATAAGAATATTTTGCCAACTTTAAGCAGAAATTAAGATATCCATATGGATGGAAGACCCCCCCCCAATGGCTTAGTATGAGTAAGAGAGTAAGGAATTCCTTTGATGACAAGAATCAGGCATACTGCTTCCAATGACCATTTTTGTACTTCAAACATCTTGTGTATTGAATAATGACCCCCAAGAAAGATTTAACCAAGCCCTAACTCTCAGCACTTATGAATGTGACCTTAATTAGATAAAGGATTATTGCAAATATCATCTAGAGATAAGATCATCCTGAATGTAGGATGAACCCTAAATCTAATGGCTATTGCCCTTGTAACAAGAAAAAGACAAAGAAACTCAGAAAAGAAAATAATAGAGACAGAAATTGGAGGGCAGAATCAACAATAGCCGCTACAAGTTAGGAGAGATATGTGGCCCACAGTGTTTTCTAAGAGCAGGTGGCCTTGCTGACACTGATTTCAAATCTCTGCCCTTCAGAACTATGGGGAAGCATATTGTGATTGCGATAATTTGTCATAGCAGCCATAGGAAACTATACATGTAGACATCTACCAAAAGCATTGGGCAGGAAAAAAACCCTACATAACAAAGAAACCAATCAAGATGTGATAGAAACACCTTGCATCTAACGTAAGACTGGGCTTGACAGAAATGTAGAATTTTGAAGGATGTACTGGTTGCTGAAGAAAATTTTTTGAATATGGGAGTTGGGCCACTCCTCAGAAATTTCTTGGGATGTAACCCCTTTGTACATCACCTTTATAACAACAATTAAAATTTTTTAATGTCTTGGGACATCCCAAAAGGCAGAAATCCTGGAAACAGTTACTGAATAGACTCTATTGAACCTCTTTCTGTATTCTAAGGAATTAAATGCTTTATAAACTAATATGACACTTCTCAACTACAATCTCCACTCTAGGCCTACATTTCACTACCCATGTGATAAATGACAAGGTAGATCATTTGGGAATGGTGTGTTCTATCTCCCATAGGGAACTCTCTGGACTGAGAGATACAATGGGAAATGGAAGAGAGGTTGGAACCAAAATGCCATAGGCAGCAATCCCAGGTGGGTGATGATTTATAGGAAATGATCTATCGCTGGAGCTCTGCAATTACTTTTATTTAGTATTAACATCCTCCTCAGTACCTGCAGGTAGGCCCAAGGAAGTTGACATCATCGTGAGCCACCCACATCTACATGGAAAATAATATGACTTATAAATATTAGTTGGATGGTGTTTAGGTACTGGCCTTCATTTGAAAAATGCAGTCACTTATTTGGTGTCTAAAGAAGAGATAGTAGAGGCTGGGAAGGTGGCTTAGTGGTAGAGTGCTTGCCTTATATGCATGAAGCCCTGGGTTCAATTCCTCAGTACCACATACACAGAAAAAGCTGAAAGTGGCGCTGTGGCTCAAGTGGTAGAGTGCTAGCCTTGAGGACAGAGAGGCTGAGGGACAGTGCCCAGACTCTGAGTTCAAGCCCTAGGACCAGCACCCTCCCATTCCCACTAAAAAGAGAGATAGTAGCTAACTGATTGGATTAGGAAAATGGGAGAAGAAAATTTACCCCAGAAAAAGAACAGCATTGGTTCCTCCATTCACCCCACTGCAGAACAGCTGGCATATTTTAGTCATACTACACAGTGCAAATTACCCTCCTGGAGATTTTCTTATCTTGAATTCATTAGATTTTTTTTGAAGAACAGGAAGATGCTCTGAGTCAGACCATATGTACAATAGTTAATTCGCTAAGCCACGCAGATATGGCAGTTCACAGACCTTAAAGAGGGTAAAAAAAATATGTCAATAGGTCTGCCTGCTTACCAGGCAGGTGAACACGGTCCCCCGGATGGGTGGGATGGTACCTGAGACTAATACCGCAGCTCCCAGTTAAACATGATGCTATCACAGTGATCCGTTTAATTGCCCCACAGACAAAATTCTATGCAAAATGAATCTGCCATCCATCTGCTATTCAGTTTGTAGGAGTTGCAGCTTAATCCTTGTTATTGTGGGGAGTTTGATGAAGGAAATGTTCATTGCTGCAGGTACCACACAGGCTTCAAAGATGTCCTTCCTGCCACAAGTTACATCTAACCCATATAATGCAGGAGCTAAAGAGCACTTGGCAAAGCACTCTTGCTCCATGAGGATGTTGAGGGCTGCACTGGTCCAACCCTGGACCACGCGAGAGGAAACAGAACTAGTCTTAGAGTTGTGTCCCCAATAAAGTCGATTCAGCCAAAGATTGTTTTGCCTGGAAGCAAATTGTGGGATACATGCTCTGTGTTTGTGGGACTGTCACAATGAAACATCCCCTTCTCCAACTAATATGCACTATAAGTAATATTTTAAAGAATTTTTGTTGCTGTTGTCTCTGGGCACCATGGCTCAAACCTGTAATCCTACCTACTCAAGAAGTTGAGATATGAAGATTGAGGCTTGATGCCAGCCAAGCAAACAAATCTACAGTCCTCTTATTTCCAGTTAACTAGCAAAAAAGCCAGAAGTGAAGACATGGCTCAAGTGGTAGGGTGCCTACCATGAGCAGAAAAAGCTGAGCTGAGAGCAAAAGGTCCTGAGATTAAGCCCCAGAATCAACACACACACACACACACACACACACACACACACACACACACACACACACACACACACACACACACACACACACGGGATCAGTTGGGATGGGCACAGTCTATTGTTTATATCAATTCAATTAACTGTCACAATCCTTTGAGAAAGGCGATTTTACTATCCTATTTCACAATGAAGAGACAGGAAAACACAGAAGTTAGTTTAATTGATGAGCTCTGACAAATAGCAGAGCAGAGATCCAACCCAGCCATCTGCTCCTTAAACAAATAAACCATGCAACCAAAAATATCACAGAGGCTAGCAATGCAGTCTGAATCCAGTCAAGTCAATTTGCTGGAAATGAAAGACAAGCCACCTAACTTTTTACATAAAGCCCTAAATAGTCTCTCAATTTCATGTGCCGTGAGGATTACAGAGGAGACGGGACATGTCCAGGAGCCTCTAAGTGGCAAATCAGGGTTGTAACCTAATCTAAAATAAAATGTATCTTCATTTCTCAGAGACAAACCCATTCCTCCAGCTACCCCCACCCCGTGCTCTGCCCAAAGGCCCTATTACACACATATTTAACATTAAACATGTTGAACATGAATGGTTACAGGCTAGGCCACTCCCACAATACTTGAGTCAGTATGGAATTTCAACTTCACCAGTGCCAGTGGCAGGGGATTTGTAGGTGTCTAGCATTGCCAGATTTAGCAAACAAAAATACAGAGCATCTAGTTAGATTTGATTGTCCAATTTAACTTGACAAATTTGAATCCATGTGAATGAAGCGATGTGTAGGCACATACTACAAATGGAATGTGAGTATATCCCATGCGACATACCCCAAAATAACTTATTTGTTGTTTATGCAGAATTCAATTTGAATTGAGCATTCTGTATTCTGTCAATGCGAGCTCAGTAAACAGTGTAGAAGAAGTAAGAAGACAAGTGAAGAAGAGTGCAGGGAAAGGTTACTATGAATTTGAGGCTTCCGAAAGGCTTACTTGAGGGTACTTGGTTGGTACCGGCACCTGCAAGAACTTTGAGGGGAGCAGACCCCCCACACCTGGGTTCTGTTGGGAGGCCTAGGTTTCAATATGTCTGTGTGATTCCTAGCTGGGTCACTCCCTGGTTGTGCCCCCTGAAGTAGGTCTTGCTACTTTTACAAAACAGTTAAGCTGAGCTCCAGGGGCTATAATTCTAACTATTCAGGAGACTAAGATCTGAGGATCACAGTTTGAAGCCAAGGCAGGAAAGTTTGTGAGACTTTTATCTCCAATGAGCCAGCAAAAAGTTGAAAGTGGAACTGTGACCCAAGTGGTAGAGCTCTAGCCTTGAGCCAAAGAAGTGGTAGAGCTCTATCCTAGGTCCTCTAGGATAGCACTTAGGCCCTGGATTTGAGTCTAGTGCTGGTAGAAAGAAAGAGAAAGAAAGAAAGAAGGAAAGGAAGGAAGAAAGGAAGGAAGGAAGGAAGGAAGGAAGGAAGGAAGGAAGGAAGGAAGGAAGGAAGAAAGAAAGAAAGAAAGAGATAGAGAGATAGAGGGAGGGAGGGAGAGAGGGAGGGAGGGAGGGAGGGAAGGAAGGAAGGAAGGAGAGAGGGAAGGGAGAGAGAGAGAAAGAAAGAGAGAGAGAGGGAGGGAGGGAGGGAAGGAAGGAAGGAAGGAAGGAAGGAAGGAAGGAAGGAAGGAAGGAAGGAAGGAAGGAGAGAGGGAAGGGAAAGAGAGAGAAAGAAAAGGAAAGAAAGGGGAGGAGGAAGGAAGAAAAGGAGAGAGGGAAGAAAGGAGGGAGGGAGGGAATTAATAGTGATCCTGATCACAACAATGTCACATAACAAATTGTTTCCCATTCCCATTTGTTCTCTGATTGTTGGAGTCTGTTGTAAAATGAAATATTTTTAAATGTTGATGTCTTCTGAATGCTGGGTAATTTGAATAATGGTGTATGACTGGCAGCAAGCAGGACCTCAGATGGATTTGATAAGAAGGAATAAATCCCTGAATGCACACAGAAAAGCTTCTTGGCAATCCTATCTGCCAATTACTTCTCCCTAGGAAGCTGTACCTACCCACATCACCTAGCCTCTCTGACCTTCATACCTTTCCTCAGGCCACCCACAAAAAAATGGGGTGTGGCAGAAAACCTGGTAAAATGCTGCCAAAGCATGAGTAGATGTTATGGAAAAGTCATGGAGAAATGGGACCTGAAAGAAAATTCTCAAGGTGGACTTCCTGATATTTTTTGAGTAGGAGTTGAAAATTTTTCCCAAACCTGGCCAGCTAGGGTCAGGGGTCCCACAGCTCTCTCCTCAACCCTGCCTTGGCTGCCTTTGAGCCAGGATCCTCAGATCTCATCCTCCTGAGTAGTAAGGGTTATAAGCATGAACCACTGATACCTGGCTCTGTCTCATTTTGAAAATCACTCTAGAATCATTAGAATGATGACAGAAAGAAATGTTTTAGGTGTCCAATATTGTGAAAGACAGAGGGAAGGAGAGAAGAGAAATAGATGAAGACCTGAGTTTAAAAATCTCAGAAAACAAATGTATATATATATATATATATATATATATATATATATATATATATACATATATATATACATATATATATATACAATTTTTTAAAAACTAAATTTAGTCATATAATGATGCTGCAGGATTTGAAGTTCAAGTCCAGCCTAAGCTATATTGTGAGATCTTGTCTCAAAAAAAAAAAGTCAATTAAAAATCTGGTACCAGGGGCTGGGAAGATGGCCCAGTGGTAAAGCACTTGCCTTCCATGCATGAGGCCCTGGGTTCAATTCCCCAGCAACACATAAGAAAAAAAGCCAGAAGTGGTGCTATAGCTCAAGTGGTAGAGCGCTAGCCTTGAGCTGAAGAGCTGAGGGACAGCGCCCAGGCCCAGAGTTCAGGCCCCACGACCGGACACCCCCCCCCCCCGCAAAAAAAAAATCTAGTATCAGCACTGGTGGTATGGTTTAAGTGATAGAATGTCTGCCTGACCAGTGCAAGGCACTGAGTTTAAATTGTACTCCTCATAAAGAAAAATAAATCATGTGATCAATGAGATAAGGAATCAATGGTTACACTTAAGAAGTAAAGCTGATCTCACTACCAGAGAAATGATCATTGCATTGCATCAGAAAAGACTGCTTTCTAGTCTCTGCTGGTGAAAGATTATGTGCTAATTTTTTAACAAACAAGGGCATATATATATGGGAGGAGTAGTAAGATTGGCCTTTATTGATCCCTTGTATGTTACTTATGTACCTACACTTGTTAGAATTCCAAGTGAACTGACTTAAACTGCCCTATTAAAGAGTTTGAACCTTCGGTGAGTTAGCTTAGAATTGTGCTAAGGTAGAAATTACCTTTGTCCACTAGATATGCAGCACACAAAGCCATGTCAGCCATGTCTCTACCGTTCTGCCTATGTCCCTCCATGCATTTGTTAACATGGATCCCAGCCAACTCTCACTCTTTGGCAATGAACACATGTCTGTTCAGCCTACTGAGGCCTCTTTCTTAATGAGAGACTCAACTGCTCTACACCATGCCGCAATGCTGGGTTCACCACTTACTGTCTTTTAAGTCTTGATGCTTACCAAACTACTTGCCAGAATCCATTTCTCTTAGAGACAGAACTAGTTGGTTGCAAGACACATGAACTATCTCAGTTACCTTAAAGGGAAGATGAGTTTATTGAAAAAGAATATTGGTGGCAATCCCAGTTCCAAAGCATACTACTGGAAGAATTTATTGAGTCTGGAGCTTTTCCTGAATTAACAAAAGGGGGGAGCCATTAAAAGATAATATAGCGTATTTATTATTTCAATAGCTTCCTAGGCAGAGCAGGAAAGAAACCAGACCTTGATTCTGCACAATAATGGGGCCCAGGAACTCTGGGGAAAAGGCAAAATGTCCCTCTAATTGAGGAAATATATCCTTTCTCCATATGAGTTCAGATTGTGCTCTCTAAAAATTAATGTCTATTCCTGGGAACAGTGCCTGAGCTAATATAACAATTCTGTTAATCAAATGGGTTCATCTGATTCCTGCTCACACATGTAGGAATAGTGAAATGGAAATTTGTCCAGGAAAATCTAAACCCATAACGAATTACAGATTGTCCTCTTCTTACCCCTACTCCCTACCTTCTATACACACAATTCTGCAGTAGCAATCCTTTTAACTGGTTGAAGGTATAAGGCTCCTACCTCAAATTAACACACTCAAATTCCTCCTCCAGAATGTTCAGCAATTGCCTTTTCTTTCTCCTACAGATGTTTTGCAGTCCTTAATTTATTAGCTTCCACCTCAAATGAGCTAGTACGGAAAGTTCTTTCACAAACTTAACAGTAATCTTCAGCAAATCTGGTGGGTATAAATTCCTCTATCTCATAAGCCTAGATCCAGATGGGTCATCTCAAAATTAAGGGACTACCAGAAATGCCAGCAAAGAGCCTCTTTATCTCTTATCATCACCTTTCTCTCTGTGTCCCTGACTTATTCTGCTTCCCCTGTAGCTAAACTTCCTGTAGCTACTAACCAACAAAGCTCATGGTGGGAAAATGGTCACCCTTGTCCAGCAACTGCCTACCACCAAACAATTTCAGTTGCTGGTTTTGAGTCTTAGTAAAATTTTTTGCAAGATGAAGAGAAGGCATTGATCAAGACACATTGTACACGTAAGTGGCTTTGCTGTGTGGCAAGTCCTTTGTACAACTACTTAATGATAATACAAATACTTTTCAAAAAAGCAAGATGACAAGAAGGCATCTACGTGGTAACCCAGGGGTGAGGTAAAGAAATATACATGGTCCCCGTGCACAAATCTTACAGAATCTGTGAGGGTACACTAGTAAGCTTTTCATTGCTCTGACAAAATACCTGTGAAACAACCTAAAGAAGGAGTCACTTTGGCTCATGGTTTCAGAGGCTCCATGGTCACTTGGCTCCATTGCTTCTGGTCCACATGCTATAAGGCACAGCATCACAGCAGGAAGTCAGGGCAGGGGGGGGGGAGGCGGGATGACTTACCCACTTCCTGGCACCCAGGAAGCAGAGATAGACAGACAGAACAGGAGGTGGAGGAGGAGGAGAAGGAGAAGGAAGAGGGAGAGGAAGAAGAAGAGGAGGCAGAACAACAGCAAGAGCACTAACAAGAAGCCAGAAACAGAGCCCTTAAAGTCACATTCCCCAAGCTGCTTACTTCTTCCAGCCAGGACCCACATCCCACTTGGATGATCCATGACTGAAGTGAGAGCCTTCACGACCCACTCGCCTTTCTTTTTCTTGTCGGTCATGGGGCCTGAACTCTGGGCCTGGGCGCTGTCCCTCAGCTCTTCAGCTCAAGGCTAGCGCTCTACCACTTGAGCCACAGTGCCACTTCCAGCTTTTTTTCTTTTTGCTTATGTGGTACTGAGGAATCGAACCCAGGGCCTCATGCATGCAAGGCAAGCACTCTACCACTGAGCCACCTTCCCAGCCTGATTAAAATATATTGTACGTATGTATGGACATATCACAATGAAATCCCCCTTGAACTATTGTGTGCTAATAGAAGAAAATGTAAAATTAAAATAAATCTCTATAAGTTTAAATTTTTCACCTCCAAGACTGCATTTGTCAGTAATAGTGACCCTGTTTAATGGCCTGTATCCTCTGTTCTTAGCATACATTTTATCATACACCAAGTGTGTACTTGCTGACTGTATGAATGTACAAATGAATCAAACATAAAAAGTCACAGCTTGAAACTAGTTGGTCAGGTGGTGACAAGACTTAGCCTCTAGATGACCTATGCTAAGGAAGTTTGTCATGGGTCTTCAAGCTTGCTTCTTACTCCCTCCAGGGAGTCTTGTCAGAAACCAACCTCTCTCAGGAGTCACCTGAGTGCACCTGGGCCCTACCTTGGGACCTAAGCCAACTGCCCCTCCAAGTGTTAAGCTTCACTGCCATCTACTGGTTACAATAAAACCTACAAGTCACACTGAAGAAGGAAAAGAACCACTGTGGTTTAATCCTGTTGTGAAATCTCAGCTATTTGGACACATACACATACATTCACACACACACACACACACCTTACATAAGTCCAAAATTGATAAAGGGGGCCCCTTATTTAAACATGCTATTGACTAAAGATCCGTAATCATTTCGCAGTAGACAAAGCCCTTTATTTTATCTTTATTTTAGAATGAGCACACATGTGTTATATGAGAGAGTTTCTTCATGGCATTTCTATAATTGCACACAGTGCATGTTGAACAAATTCACCTCCTCTTCCATATTCCTATTCCTACCCTCTCCCTTCCCTCCTCTTTCAGACAGTGGTGAGTTTTGTTCTGCTGCCTTTATGTGTACACGTGATGTCCTTTGATCCTCTTCACCCTTCAGTATCAAGGCCCTTTCTTCCATATTTTTTTAGAGGCAAAAACCTATTTTCAGTTTCCAAAAGCTATGACCCTGCTCAAGTGACCCAAGCTTCACCTTCCATCCTCTCAAAATAGAACCTCTCATTCAGGACCCCAGTGATCACATTCAAGAATTGGAGACACGTGGGTACAAGTGGCTCACACCTCTAATCCTAACTACTCACAAGGCTGAGATCTGAGGATCACAATTCGAAGCCAGCCAGGGCAGGAAAGTCACAAGAGACTGTAATCTCCAATTAACCACCAAAAAGCCAGAACTGTGGCTCAAGTGATAGAGCACCAGCCTTGAGCAAAAATACTCAGGGACAGCAATCAGGCCCTGAATTCAAGCCCCAGGAGCTGCACATATGAAGAAAGAAAGAAAGAAAGAAAGAAAGAAAGAAAGAAAGAAAGAAAGAAAGAAAGAAAGAAAGAAAGAAAGAAAGAAAGAAAGAAAGAAAGAAAGAAAGAAAGAAAGAAAGAAAGAAAGAAAGAAAGAAAGAAAGAAAGAAAGAAAGAAAGAAAGAAAGAAAGAAAGGAAGAAAGGAAGGAAGAAAGGAAGGAAGGAAGGAAGAAAGGAAGGAAGGAAGGAAGGGGAAGGAAGGAAGGAAGGAAGGAAGGAAGGAAGGAAGGAAGGAAGGAAGGAAGGAAGGAAGGAAGGAAAAAGAAAAGAATTTGGACAATGGTTAAGGATGTTGCTTAGTGATACAGAACTTTCCTAGTATGCACAAGGCCATAGGTTCTATTCCCAGTGGAGAAATGGAGGAAGAACTTGCCATGGGAGTCTCTTGCCTTTGGTAATGAAATGCCTCCTCCAAGCCTCTGGGCTGGAGCAGAGCCCCTGATTCAGTCCCCTCAGAATCCTTGCCATAGGTCCTCAATAACCAGTTGTTTCAGCCACTTCCTGACCAGAACCCACCCTAAGGAAGTCCGTGAATAACTTGGATCCTCACTCAGACATTGTAGTGACAGCACCTAAGTTCAACCCCCTCACTGATCGGATACCCTGGGAAGACCCTAGTGACAAGGGACTTCACTAGGCCCCTCATAGCCAGGGCCCTGTGCTCAGATCTTTCCAGGTCCCACTCAAGCCTCAGTGCCAGGGACCCTCCTTCCCTCAGACCCTCCTCAAAGATGCATTTCTTAATGGGCCCAGAAGAAAGAGCTTCTGACATTGCTGAAGCAGAAACACAAAAATAAAACAGAAAACAAGGGTTGCTGTGGTTGTTGATACACATGTATAGAATTTTTAACGTTTTTAGAAAAGCATGAATGAGACTATCATGAAATAAACGTGAATTCTATCGACCTTTTTGCACCATTTATGATTTATACTGGTTTATTTTTTTAATAACATAGGGACTACAACTATACTCTTTAAAGTGGTTGAGACTTTAGCAGTCTTCATCCTCAGCCCTGTGCCTTGGGGATCTCAGGCCCATCACCCAGGAGTTTGTGACCAAAGGCCCTTAATTACGGTCTGGCAAGCATGGGAAGAGCTAGACAGTCCCTTCAGACCTTCCAAAGCCTTCCTTCTCTCTGCTGGCCCCCTCAAGAGATTGTTTGAGTCTCCAGTCTCTGGACTCTGCCTTCTACTTTATCCCCGGGCCCTTTGTCCAGGCAGTGGCCACAGCTGTGCCAGGTCCCATGGGTAGGTGAGGACCCTGCTGGTCCATCTGCATCAGGAGGGATTAGTAATAAGCCCCAGAATTGCTTCTACGCCATGGGGATCATGAGGGCAGCGTCACAGGTACACAAACCAATGTCCACGTTTACTCCAGATCCTCTGAGGATACAGCACAGAGTCCAAAGTAAACTTGAGTTAGGGGAGACATCGAAGGGGTCAGATACACAAAACTAACTCAGCACTCCTCCCAGCCACTCACCCTTCCAGAAACATTTTCTTTTTGTCCTATGTTGGTCCCTTACTGGGCTCTCCTGCACTTGAATGAGCTGGAAACTCCGGCCCTGGAGGCTCTTTAAACATTAACCTAATGTACGGGGTCACCAACCACCCCAAGGCCCATTTTTCCCCCTTTCACAAACAAGAGCCTCCAGCTATGAGGGTTCTTTTCAGAGGGAGAAAAAAAACTCTCACTTGTTTATAAAATGCATGGTAGTCATTCAGCCCATTCACTCATTCATTCTTCTAAAAACTTAACATAAATTAATTTTACAGAGGAATTTCATTGTAATATTTACATATAAGCACGTAATGTCCTTTGATCAAATTCACCCTGCATATTATTCTTTCTCGATTTCCTTCTCAACTATCCTCATCCTTTTTGAGGTTTTAGTGTATTTCATTATGCTACTTTTACACAGATAGATAGATAGATAGATAGATAGATAGATAGATAGATAGATAGATAGATAGATAGATAGATATTTTTGTCTCTGAGGAACCTACCTCTAAATGGGAGAAACAAACAGTAAACAAACTATGTCGTTGTTTGTTTGTTTTTTATATTGGTACTGGGACTTGAACTCAGGGCCTGGGTGCTGTCCCTGAGCTTGTTTTTCTTTCCCCTCAAGGCTAGGCTCTTCCACTTGATCCACAGCTCCACTTTGGTGGTTAATTGGGGATAGGAATCTCTTTGGCTTTCCTGCTCTGGCTGGCTTCAAACCATGCTCTGCAGATCTTGGCCTCCTGAGTAGCTAGGATCACAAGCCACTGGCCCTGGTCCTGGTTGTTTCTTAATAGAAACTGTGCTCTGTGCTATAAAGGAGATGGGTTTCTATGTGTCAGATTTGTGCTCCAAGCCCTCTGGGTGATAGAAAAGAAACACATAAGGCATAAATCTACTGCCAAAGATCACAGTCCAGAAGGACAGTCAGTTGGAGTTCCTTCTGGGAAAGGAGGCTGCAGAAAACTTCCACTCTAAATGAGGTTATTTTGTTCAGGGAGGGGAGTGAGTCGCAGACTCATTAAGAAGCCCAGGCTAACCCCAAACTCACTATCCTCCTGCCCCAAACTTGTGAATCTCCTCCTTCGCCTCCTGAATGCTGGGATTACAAGTTCTTGAGAAGGTCTCAGAGACTCTCAAGGACTAGAAACTACAAAGAGATCTAGACAACAGGGCCAAGTCTCAGGGCTGGCAGACTAAATTAGTGCAAATGGGCCAAACAAGAGGGCAGACTGCATTTAGAAAATGTTGTCACAGGAAGATACCACTGGCCAGGAGAAAGGAATGCAGGCAAAATGGAGTTTCTTAGAGACATAGAAAGGCAAAATGGATATGTTCACTCACTTGTGCAATCATTTGTCCATCAGTCAGTCACTGTACTGGGCACTAAGAGGGATACAGTAACTGAAAATTAAATGGATATATATTTAAAGGTAGACAGATATACAAAAAGGCATGATAGTCAGGTGCCGTAATCCTAGCTACTCAGGAGGCTGAGATCTGAGGATCGCGGTTCAAAGCCAGCCTGGGCAGGAAAGTCCATGAGACTCTTATCTCCAATAAAGCACTAGAAAACCAGAAGTGGCACTGTAGCTCAAGTGGTAGAGTGTTAGCCTTGAGCTGAAGAGCTGAGGGACAGTGCTCAGGCCCAGAGTTCAAGCCCAGAGTTCAAGGCATGACAAAATACTAATTAAAACACATGAACAGATCAGATCATCAGTGGCTCACTCCTGTAATTCCAGCTACTCAGGAGGCCCAGGCAAGAAAGTCAGTGAGATTCTTAGTCCCAATTAACCACCAAAAAGCCAGAGATGGAGCTGTGACTCAAGTGGTAGGGTACTAGCTAGCTTTGAACAAAAAAAGCTAATGGACAGTGCTCAAGTCCTGAATTCAAGCCCTAAGACTGGCACACATAAATGAAAACAAACATACATAACACATACAAAAACCACACGTATACATGATCACCAGGATTATGCGATGTGTGTGTGCGCACGCATGTGTGCATGCATGCATGTCAGTACTAGAGCTTGAACTCAGGGCCTAAGGACCTATTCTCCCTTAGCTTTTCTTTGCTCAAGGCTGTTACTCTACCACTTGAGCCACACCTCTACTTTGGGCTTTTTGCTGGCCAATTAGAGATAAGAGTCTCAAGAAGTTCCTACCACAATCCTCAGATCCCAGCTTCCTGAGTAGCTAGGGTTACAGGCATAAGTCACCAACACTCAGCTTTTAAGATATATTAAAAAAAAAAATAAGGTCCTGAACTCAAGTCCCAGTACTAGCACACACACTAGTACTGAAAATGAAAATGAAAATTAGAAATGTAGGAGCTCTGACAGGATGTATCTTTTTAAATACACATTTTCCATGTCTAAATACATATGTACATATATTATATATACATATATGCCCAAAGCTCAGTGGGGCCACCTTGGTAGACACCAGTAACGATGTCACAGTCACTATTTGGGGAGGAAGGGATGGCTCAGGAGCTGCAGTGGAGGCTGTATGCAGTCGGCAGGAGTGGGCAGATTGCTACCGTGCGCGCACGCACACACACACACACACACACACACACACACACACATGCGCGTGCGTGCTCGGGCCAACTGCATCTCATCCTATTGAGATGTAAGAGTTATTTTTACCATTGGCTTTGAGTCTCTGCAAAAATGCTTGCCGGCTTTAGCTAAAGTTGGGTTTGACCTTTGAGAGTGCACACAAATGCAGGCGTCACCACTGTAGATGGGCAGAGGAGTAAGGAGGGAGTATGGCCATCACACATGGCTACACACTTCTAAAGGTGTATCATGATCACGATCGCTGCAAGTGAGCACTTAGCAGGAGGGAGCCACAAAGGCCAATCTCCATGGCCTTCAAGGCCTCCATGGCTTCAAGGACCCAGCTCAAGTTTGGCCAAGAACCTAAGGAAGAACTGGATCCCTTTGTTATGCCATTTGAATATTGTGCTCTGGAAAATGGACCTGTGTGTGTGTGTGTGTGTGTGTGTGTGTGTGAGTGTGTGTGTGTGTGTGTGCTGGTACTAGCATTCTTATGTAGCTTATTATGCTCAAGGTTGCTACTCTACCTCTTGAGCCATACCTCCACTTCCAGCTTTTTGCTGGTTAATTAGAGATTAAAAAAACAAACTCAGACTTTTCTTGCCCAGGCTGGCTTTGAACCAAGATTCTCAGATCTCAGCCTTCTGAATAGCTGACATTACAGATGTGAGCCAGTAGTACCTGGCATGTTTAATTTTTTTAAGGTAGTTATAAAAAGCAATATTTTTAAAAACTCTAAAAAGAACAGTTCTGGATGGAGGTATGTTCATGGTAACCAAAGAAAAGTTTTGTTCAGACTTCTGGGAATGGAGCAGCCAGACTTCAGTTACAAAGTTACAAGTAGGGGACAAACATGTGTGGGTGGTTAGTTTTTAAGCTTAAAAAAAAAAAAGGCAAAAAAACTAATTTGAAAGATAAAAGGAAGAAAACTCTGAGGCTTCATATAAAAGAAAGCTCTAAAGCCTAATTGAAGAGAAAAAAGAAAGAAAGCTCTAAAAGGGAGCTGGGGAGGAATGTGGGGATAAGGATGTGGTAAATGGGGCTCTTGGCCAGCTCCCTCCCTCCTCCTTCTCCCAAATTCTCCTCCCAGAATGCCCCTCTGCTTCTCCTTCCTGAAGCTGCAGGCTTGCTGCCATCAGAGAGGATAAAAGTGGCCAGAGAGACACCAATCAAAGAAAGAAGGATGGCCAATAGACACATGAAGAAATGTTCAACATCCCTAGCCATAAAAGAAATGCAAATCAAAACAACATTGAGATATCACCTCACTCCAGTTAGAACGGCAAAAATCAAGAACTCTAACAACAACAGATGCTGGAGGGGATGTGGACAGAAAGGAACCTTACTTCATTGTTAGTGGGAATGTAAACTTGTTCAACCACTTTGGAAAGCAGTATGGAGGTTCCTCAAAAGACTTCACATAGAGCTCCCCTATGACCCAGCAATCCCACTTTTGGGCATTTACCCAAATGTTTACAAACAAGACCACACTAAAGCTACCAGCACAACTATGTTTATTGCAGCATTATTTACCATAGCTAAGATATGGAACCAACCCAGATGTCCCTCAGTAGATGAATGGATCAAGAAAATGTGGTATATCTACACAATGGAATTCTATGCCTCCATCAGAAAGAATGACATTGCCCCATTTGTTAGGAAATGGAAAGGCTTGGAAAAAATTCTATTAAGTGAAGTAAGCCAGGCCCAAAGAAACATAGGTCCCATGGTTTCCCTTATTTGCAATATCTAGTATATGTATGAGTCAAGCGGAAAAGGTCAGATAATGTGATGTCAGGAAAATGAACCCTTAGATATGTATTTTAATGTTTTTTTCTTTCATGCATGTGTTTCTAACGCATTTATAAGATTATCTCTTTGTTGCTTTGTATGTCGCTCCCCCACAGTATAACCCCTGCTTTCACTATATTTGATGTCAGTATAACTTGTGGAGGAGATGGGAAAAAAAACAGTTGTTTAAGGATTCAGGTGGACCTGTTGCAACAATGAAAAGTACAAGTTGTCATGTCCAAAACGAGCTTTACAATGTTGGTTGGGGGGGGGGGGAAGGGAGGGGAAGGAGGATTGGGATTGGGGGGGAGGGGGGAGGCTGGGAAGGGATGTGAAGGGTAAACCAAAGGAGGAGGGTGCAATGCTTGGTAAGAAATGTACGCATTATCCTGCCCATGTAATTGTAACCCCTTTGTACAGTATGTTCACAAATAAAATAAAATAAAAATTTTTTAAAAAAAGAAATTTTTATAACAGGGTTGGGAAGGTGGCTCAATGGTACAGCGTTTGCCTTGCATGCCTGAGGCCCTGGGTTCAATTCCTCAGCACCACATAAGCAAAAAGAAAAAAGCTGGAAGTGGCACTGTGGCTCAAGTGGTAGAGCACTAGCCTTGAGTTGAAGAGCTGAGGGACAGCGCCCAGGCCCAGACCAGACCCCCCCCAAAAAAAGAAAGAAATTTTTATAACAATTTGATAGAGTTATAGTGTGTTACCTTGATAATAAAAAGTATATTAAATATAATGTCATATCCTGACTTAAGAAAAGGGACATTTGTGGGGTAACTGCTGAAACATGAGTTCATTGTTCAGTAATTTGCACTGTACTAATTAATGTTCATTTGTTAATTCTGATGACCATGCCACAGTTATATAAGAGATTGATGTTAGGGAAGCTGGAGAAGGTATACAAACCTCACAATTGCTCTCTTAGTAATTTCTATCTGAAAGCATTCAAATAAATTTTATTTTTAAAGAGGTTGATATTCTATGTCTTTTTTTCAGTTTTGTTTTTCTGGAACCTTAACTTCATTTTATAGTACAGCCAGGTGCTATAATTCTACCTATTCAGAAGACTGAGATCTGGAAGATGTGTGTATGTGCATGCTCATGTGTGTGCATGTGTGTGTGTGTGCATACACGTGCAAAATTATTGGGCACTTGAGCCATACCTCCACTTCTGACTTTTTTGCTGGTTCACTGGAGATAAGAGTCTTGGAGATTTTTCTGCCCATGCTGGTTTCCAACTTGGCTCTTATCAGTTTCCTGAGAAGCTGGGAGTATAGGCATAAACCTGGCAAGAATTCAAATAACTAGCAAAAAGTCACACTGGGGGCATGATTCAAGTGGCAGAGTACTAACCAAGCAAGCCGAGCAAGCACAAGATCCTGGAGTTCAAGCCTCAGTACTACCAAAAATGAATTTCAAAAGTCAATCTGTAAGGAATCCAATGTGGAAAGGTGTTCATTTTTGTTTTCTATTCAGTGCTGGGGATGGACCTAGAGCCTCACACATGCTAGGTAAGCACTCCACCACTTGAGCCACACCTCCAGCTCCTTATGAAAAATTTCCAAAAGTGAAATGAGTCTGCAACTACAAAAGCTCACAAAGCACTGTCCTACACACTCCATGTCCCCCATGACACCAAATCATGAGTACAAGGTGACAATGGCCAGATACTCAGGTGCAGGGTGGGAGCCCATTACTGCCTGAGGCAGATAAAGTCACAGTCCCATACTCTGTCACCCCCCTCCCACAGTGGTACAGTTCAGTGCTCTATCACAGGTCAGTGCTGTCATATCTCAGAGCCCTGGCACCTCCCCACTGGCACATCCCAATACTATCACACTAAAAGCCCATGCACAGCAGGACGCTGGGAGTGCCAGTTGACAAAGACCAATGGGCCAAGCCCGGGGTTTGTGAAGAGTCCTGAGATTTGCTTTATTTGAGGGTCACAGAGCCCTTGTCTCTGACTGTATCTGGAGTATGACAAGGTCCTGGAGCGTGAACAGACTGTGGGGTGTCGTGTAGTGACGAGGCCTTGGCAGGAATGAGTTCCAGCTGGAACAGGGCATGGACTAATTCAGCATGGGGTTTCACAGGGTCTGAGAAACAGAAGCTTTCATGACTATAGTGGACCATAGTTTTGGATCTGTGTTGTAATAGGGATGGCTATGGAGACCAGAAGTAAAAAATGTGCCTAACTGCCTTGATCTACATTTTCAGTGAAGTTTGTTCTGAACTCCAGAGCTGCTGTCTAAGCTGGTTCTCCTGGGGAGGGGGAGGTGGGGCTGGGGGGGCGGGGAGGAAGAGGGTTGGAAAACCAAGACACACAGAATTCACAGTTTCCAGGGGCTCTGCCTTGGGTCATCACCCCAGAGAGTTTCAGCAGGTTTCACATAACCTCCTTGTACACCCCTTCCTGAGCCTTGTAAATCCCAAGCAAGGCAAAGTTGCACCTGAGCCTGGTCCCAGCTGAGCTTCCCCAAGGACTGTGCATCCACCTGCTGCTGGTTTGCAGTTCCGATGTCATGTGAGGCTACAGTGCCATCTGCTGGCCAGTATGAGTCATGTGAGCCATTCCAGTATTGGGCGAGATGAGCTGGAGAATCCTTCCTTAGCTGGGTTTAGGATTATTGAAGGTGGTCTGTCCCTCAAACCCCTCAAAGACCAGTGCCTTTCACCCAAACTATGGTGACAAAATTCTCTTGCTCCAGTCAGTTCGTGTCTATGTCCTGTTTGTGGGTCAGTGTCCCTCACTCAGTCCCCAACCCTACCTCACTGGCCAGGGCTCTTAATTCATGCCTCCAGTGACCATGACCTACACACATGCTCTAAAGTGGTGAGGGCTCCTCCTTGGAACCCTCTTGGTGATGTGGCCTCACACTCACTCCACTGGGTGAGCAGAACTTGGTGGTTCATCACTCCTCCAGGTCAGAACCCGCCATCGGGCCTCAATGGCCAAGGCCTGCAGCAACCTGGAGCCTTCTTGTTTGGAATTCTCTCTGCCTGAGTAACTGGAGACCATGACCTACAGGCCCAGCTCCCCCAGCACTAAATAGGCCACATCCAGATCTCCTGTCTGTCCTCCACGTCCTCCCCTGGTCCCCAGGAGAGGCCCACATGGATGCTTCTTTCTCCAAGGCTCTCCATCACATTTTGTCTGTGCTCCTGGGTCCCTGCTTCAGACATGCAGCGGCGGCACCTGCAGCTGTGAAGGGAATCCTCTGCCGGAGTAATTCAGCCCATCCCTGGAATTCTGCCACCTTTTCAGGAAGTCCTGAGAGGACCGGACTCAGTGCAGCATCGCAACCCACCAGCCACCCCCTGGGCCCCACACTCCCTGGTTTTCCAGGACCAGGTCACACAGTTCTGTGCCGGCTTGCCACACCACCCATACACGAGGCTTTCTGTGGCAACTTGGGTCTGACTACACAAGAGCTAGACACCTGACCCAGGCCTCAAGTGTTGACTCTCCCACTTGTCTGTCAGAGCCACAGCACTGGGTTCCCATCTTACCCAAGTCCACTTATTTGTTTAAACAAATGAAATGAGCATTGACTTGTGTGAGGAATCACATACTTCCAGGGGTGGAGTGGCCATTCAGAGAAGAATATCACAGAGGGGGCATACTGGATGGTTTAAATTGGGCACACAGCTAAGGTCTCCCTAATGCCTTCCAATAACCTATTTTCTCCATATCACCCATCATCAAGAAAGTGAAGTGATCTGATATGCTGTGTGTGTGTGTGTGTGTGTTGGAGGCTGAATCCCAGGGCAAGTATGCACTCAACACTAAAATTCAATCTAATACTCAATTCAAAAAAGAAAAGGAAGCAAGTAAAATAAACCAGGGATTTTCAGGCAAGAATGAAAGCAGGGAAACTAGTTAGAATGAGTTAATGCAGCCTACATTAAGACTGTAGCTATAGAAGTGCTTGGAGCTGAGTACACATGGCTCACACCTGTAATCCTAGCTACTCAGGAGACTGAGATAAAAGGATCATGGTTTGAAGCCAGAACTGGGCAGAAAAGTCTCTTATCTCCAATTAACCACTAGAAAGCAAGAAGCAGTGTTGTGGATCAAAGTTGTTGAGCATTAACCTTGAGGGGAAAAGCTCAGAGACAGCGCTCAGGCCCTGAGTTCAAGCCCTACAACTGGCAAAAATAAAAATTTAAGAAGGAGGAAGAAGAAGAGGAGGAAAGGGGGAGGAAGAGGAGGAGGAAGAGAAGGAGGAGGAAGAGGAGGAAGACAAGGAGAATGGGGAGAAGGGAGTACTCAGGAGAGATAGGAGTTAGCATAGATTTTTTTCAGGAAGAATAAACATAATTTGTGTGTGTGTGTATGTGTGTGTGTGTGTGTGTGTGTGTGTGTGTGTGTGTGTGTGTTGGTACTAGGGCTTGAGCACAGAACCTGAGCACTGTCCTTGAGCTTGTTTACTCAAGACTAGCACTCTGCAACTTGAGCCACAGCTCCACTTCTGGACTTTTGATGGTTAATTGGAAGAGTCTCATGGACTTTCCTGCCTAGGCTGGCTTTGAACCAGATTCTTAAATCTCAGCCTCCTGAGTAGCTAGGATTACAGGTATAAGCATCTAGCACCCAATATGAATAAACATAATTTGATAATGATTATGTTTAGGAGTAAAGGAAGGTTAGGTATTAAAGATGACTCCAAAGCATGTGGCAATGGCTCAGGAATAGATGTTATGCTTGTCCTACCCACTCTGCCTGCCTGCTGGCAAGAATATACCTGCAATGGCTGGAGCATGAGCCACAGAATGAAAGCTACCTGTTTTTCTTGGACAGGGTCTTAATACATAGTCAAAGCTGGCCTCCTAATCACTATGTAGTCCAGGTTAACCATGAAACTCAAAATCCTACTGCTTCCACTTCTAGAGTGCTAGGAGTACATGTCTGATGCTAAAATCTAGGGGTGTGGGGGGGGCGGGGTATATAATAGAGCTTGAACTCAAGGCTTTCACTTGGGTTTTGTGTTGTTGTTAAAGGTTGGCGCTCTACCATTTGAGTCACACTCTAGTTCTGGCTTTTTTACCAGTTAATTGAAGATGAGAGTCTCATCCACTTTTCTGCCCTGGATGGCTTCAATCTGCAGTCCTTAGCTCTCAGCTTCCTGCATAGCTAGGATTACAGGTGTGAGCCACCAGAATCCAGCCTAAAAGCTACATTTTGAAGATGGAGGCCAAGATCAAAGAAGCCTGGGTCCATGATGGCCAGAGTTGTTGTATAGGTCCTGGATGGCTGTATAGATGTGTGGACATATTTAACACTGTTGTCATTTTCAACTTTCTGTTCTTCATCATGAAATTTAATATTATCTAAGAGGTCTGATTTTCTAAGACCTCTACTCTGGGTAGAATTAATAGACTGGGATACAGAGAAATACAGAGGTATGTACCTTTTGTAAAAGAAAGAATACTTCCCTCTACTGGGCAAGGGAGGGATTTCCCTATGTGCTGTCTGTGTGATCTCAAGCAAGGTACTTACTCTAAGCCTATGTCACCATCTGTAGAGAAAGGGTAGAGACACAGTACTGTGCTATGTCCTTTGTTCCATTAGAAGGTCACAAGTGACGGCAGATCAGGCAGGGTTTTAAGCTGTTATAACAAAACAAAGGAAAATTTTTGTTGTTGGTGGTGGTCATGGGGCTTGACCTCTGGGCCTGCGCGCTGTCCCTCAGCTCTTCAGCTCGAGGCAAGTGCTCTACCACTTGAGCCACAGCACCACTTCCAGTTTCCTGGTGGTTAATTGGAGATAAGAGTCTCACGGACTTTCCTGCCTGGGCTGGCTTTGAACTGTGATCCTCAGATCTCAGCCTCCTAAGTAGCTAGGATTACAGGCATGAATGACCAGCACCCAGAAAAAAAAAATGAAATTTTGGTCTGGATGGTTCCTAAATTATGTGTAAAAGATAAGGCATAAACTATTAGATAAAACAAGGTGCCATTATAGGCCCATGCCTATAATCCTAGCTACTGATGAGGCTGGGATTTGTCATGGTTCAAAGCCAGCCCAGGCAAGAAAGTCACCAAAAAGCCAGAAGTAGAGCTATGGCTTAAGTGGTAAAGAGCTAGTCTTGAGCAACAGAGCTAAGGGATAGTATCCAGGCCCTGAATTCAAGCCCCAGGGTCATCACATGCATGCACACGCATACACACACACACACACACACACACACACACACACACACACACACCATTAGATGAGAGAGGTTGTTGTAGAGACAGCGAAATCTGCAACACGAAGTATCTGAAGTTAAGAAATAGTTGTAGAAAAGGCAGAGCAAGCCAACTTGAGAAACATGAAGAAAAAAATTCCAATGGAAAAAATCCCAAGCATCCCTGAATGCCCAAGTGAGTCTGAAGATCATGACTTTATTCCTTTCCCCACCGATGGAATTTTCTTGTTTCTGCAACTTGGGTTCAGGAGTAGAAAATGGAGAGCAGCTTGAATCGTTTGTGAAACAAAGTTTCACCGAGGAAAAAGAAGCTGGGAGCTGAGAGAAGATCATTACGTTGCTAGATTCTAGAATACGATTTCATAGAGACAGGAAGCCAAGAGGGAAGAGAAAGAATGAAAGACGAATTGGATGCACTGATGATGTCAGAGAGATATCTCAGGGGGCACCAGAGTGCTTGTGGGCATCAGATGGACACTCACAGCCACGTGCACTGATTTTTCTGGAGGAATTCTTGTTTTCTAACTGAAAAGTACCTCTGTGGCTTCTTCATGGACTAGTGACAATGAAACAAGTAAAACTACATAGGTGTAGAGACTAGATTTCAGCCTTGATCAGCCCACACAATGAAGGCAGCCCAGGTCAACCTCCTCCAGCCACCCACCCACCCGTCCTGTGTGTCAGCGCTGGCCATCTGTTCAGTGAAAATTACAAGTGTCTGAGTCATTGAACATGAGTGTCCACATGGGGCACTGAGGTTAGGGAGCAGAAGACAGAGGGAGTTTGGGGAGTTTCAGACAGAGGGAGAGATCATTCTAGATGAGGCAAGGCAGGACTGGGGGTATGGTTTAAGTGGTAGGGCACCTTCCCCAGCAAGCATGATACCCTGAGGTCATAGTTCAGTTTCACCCAACAATACACCCCCACTCCCCCCAAAAAAATCATGAAGGCATCTGTGGATGGAGACTCTCCTCCAGGATGACTGGAAGGTCGTCTGAGAGAACAACTGACAGAGGAATGCACGTGAGCATCTCCAGGAACCCGTAGCAGCTGCCTTTCCTCTCACTCATTCTGTGGCATGCATGGAGCAAGCTGCCCTGTCATCTGGAAGCCTCCCTTTTAGGGTTAGGACAGTCCTTTCTCCAGGCCTCTCATCCACCTGGGCACCATACCTTGCTCTTGGATGGCTCCCAATCTGTTACCCTGGGATAACAATGTAGATCTGAATTTTCTGCCCAACACTGTTCTGGTCTTCTCTGTGGTAAAGACATAGATTCTATGTCTGAATTCCTAATCTTTGCATTTCAAAATGTGAGCGCATGTGTGTGTGCACACGTGCACACACACACACACACACACACACACACACACACACACGCATGCATGCTGGTACTGGGACTTGAACTCAGGGACTAGACACTGTCCCTTAGCTTTTTTGCTCAAGGCTGGTGTTCTACCACTTGAACCATAACTCTACTTCCAGCTTTTTGGTGGTTAACTAGAGACAAGATCTCAAACTTTCCTGCCAAGGCTAGTTTTGAACCACAATCCTCAGTAGTAGGTAGGATTACAGGTATGAGCCACCAGCATCCAGCTAACAACAAACCTTTTGATACACTTTGCTAAATATGTGCTTGTTAATAGAATGAATTTTTAATTAATTAATAGAATATCTGATTGTCTGTCAATAGAAGTAGCTAGGTTACTGATTGTCAAATATTTCCATCTTCTACAGTGGAAAGGGGGTTTTTCAAAGTTCTCACATATTTGTTCCTTTTTTTTTTTTTTTTTTTTGATACAGGTCTTGTTTTGTAGCTCAGGCCCAGGCTGAACATGTGATTCTGCTGCCTGAGCTTCTGAGTTCTGGAATTACAGGCATGCACCACCATACCTAACAAAGCTTCCCATTCTTTCCTTCTGCTTCCATCTTATTGCAGTTGTAACATTGCTTTCTCCTGACAACAAGCAACTTGGTGGAGAATGGAAGGCTGGAGACAGCTGGAAACTGGTTCTCATTAAATCAGTGACCTGTAAATATAGCATCTGCCATGTGTAAGACAGAAGTTAATACTGCATGGTAAAAATACATATTTATATATACATATATATGATATCACAGATATCATATATATGGTGCATGGGCACTTGTGGCTCACACCTGTAATTCTAGCTACTCTGGAGGCTGAGATCTGAGGATCAGGGTTTGGACACAGCCAGGGTAGACAAGCTGTAAAACTCTGATTAACCAGCAAAAAGCCAGAACTGGAGGTGTGGCTCAAGACCACCAGTCTTGAGTAACAGCATGAAAACCTGAGTTCAAGCTCTAATACTGGCACAAAATGAAAAAAAAAAAAAACCTTAACTATACATATATATGCAGAAGGCTTAGAAACTCTTTAAGTGGAATTTCATGCATCAGGCACTTAATTATATATTTCATACGTCAGATACTAAAAGGCTTCCTCTGTTCTATTTATTATTGTAGCACAATCTCATTAAAGCCTGAAAACTCTGGGCTATGTATTATCTCCAGAAGTATACACTTTATCTGCTACTGAGTAGCAGAGTCATGATTCCAATCCAGGTCATCTAAATCAAAATTGCCCTTAGCCATATCCACTCCTGTAAGAGATTGTGCATACACTGTTGGAATCCTCTATCGGAAGATAAATTTTTCTGTGCACTTAGCTTTCTAGAACTCCTTAAAAATTCCACAAGAGGGAGACATTCTCCACCAGTTCTAGGCTGCTGGCTTGAGAATTGCAGATTTCAGTTTGCAGTCTCATAAGCAGCTCAAGGAGACAAATGATTTATCACCTGTTCAGAAGTTGTTATCGATTTCTCAACACATATAGCCCAGGTACCCTAAGTAGATGCTGTACAAATGACCCTAAATTAACTAGAAAATCATCTGCCCAATCAGGGAGCTCTGCCAGCCCTCCACCAGGCCTGGAACCTACTTCTCCGTGGTAGCCTTAGGTTACACAGAACTTCTCTGATAACCCATAAACCTCCACAATAGGTTTCAGAGGTTCTAAATCCCAGAAAAATATCAAGAATAAGCTCGTTCCCTTTCCTCTCCCTGCCAGCCCTGCAAAACCCTATTCATAATAAACTGCTTGTTCACAGGACAACAGACACTGAAAAAAGAATGTGGTAGATTCTGCTTGGCCCAGACTTCCCTTCAGGACTTACTTATTCAGGTGTGCTGCTAGAATCTAGGTTTTGATTGTAAGTCTTACATGAGCTCTTTGCCTTATTATCACCTTGCTCAAAGCCATTATTTTCTTTCCAGGAAAGGTCACTTTTTAAAAGTTTTTTAAATTGTTATTATAAAGGTGTTGTACAGAAGTTAACGTAAGTCAGGCCAAGGGTATGTTTCCTTTTTAGGCTATGTCACCCCTTCCCTCACTCTCTCCCAGTTTTTCCTTCCTGTCCCCACCTACAAGTTACATAGTTCATTTTCAACATCATGTCTAGTGAGTACCATTGCTGTGTTTGTTCACCCTTTGTCCCTCCATTTCTGTGTCCCCCATAACCTCCCAAAGACAGATAAAACAAGATAAAAAGAAAACAAAACAAAAACAGCAACAAAGTAAAAACAATAACCTCTTGTTGCTATTTCCTGGAGTTCATTCCGATAAATATTATTTTATATGAGCAGATGCACACAGGCATTCACTTTTGTATCTGCTACTAAGAATAGTCTCCTGTCTCACTGTCTCACCGTCTGTGAATACCTAGAGACCTGTATCATTTATCATGGCCCAGTATCATATAGCTCTAATTCCCACATATAAGAGAAAACATACCAGGACACAATTTTCTACCAATTTAGAGAGGGCAAAGGCCTAGTCTACTTTGAAGGTTAAGAATGTACTATATACTCAACTAAATCCTCTACCAAGATTTCACTAAAACTCAGGTTCTTTTGGGGGCCCAGATTCCCATCTACTCTACTGACATGGTGCACTAACTACACTGAGGTGCTTGAAGATAATAAAAAGAGATGTGGCCAGGTGCAGGTGGCTCATGCCTATAATCCTAGCTACTCAGGAAGCTGAGATCTGAGGATTGTGGTTTGAGCCAGCCGGATCAGGAAGGTCTGTAAGACCTTCATCTCCAATTAACCACCAAAAAGCCTGAAGTGGAGCTGTGCTTGAAGTGATAGGGAGACAGCCTTAAGTAAAAAAGCTCAGACCCAGGCTCTGAGTTCAAGCCCCTTCCTGGCAAACAAGGAAGGAAGGAAGGAAAGAAGGAAGGAAGGAAGGAAGGAAGGAAGGAAGGAAGGAAGGAAGGAAGGAAGGAAGGAAGGAAGGAAGGAAGGAAGGAAGGAAGGAAGGAAGGGAGGGAGGAAGGAAGGGAGGGAGGGAGGGAGGGAGGGAGGGAGGGAGGGAGGGAGGAAGGAAGGGAGGGAGGAAAGAAGGAAGGAAAGGAGGGAGGGAGGAAGGAAGGAAGGAAGGAAGGAAGGAAGGAAGGAAGGAAGGAAGGAAGGAAGGAAGGAAGGGAGGGAGGGAGGGAGGGAGGGAAGAAGGAAGGAAGGAAGGGAGGAAGGAAGGAAGGGAGGGAGGAAGGGAGGGAGGAAGGAAGGAAGGGAGGGAGGAAGGGAGGGAGGGAGGGAGGGAGGGAGGGAGGGAGGGAAAAAGAGAAAGAAAGAAAGAAAGAAAGAAAGAAAGAAAGAAAGAAAGAAAGAAAGAAAGAAAGAAAGAAAGAAAGAAAGAAAGAAAGAAAGGAAGGAAGAGGAAGGAAGGAAGGAAGAAGGGAGGGAGGGAGGAAGGAGGAAGGGAGGGAAGGAAGGAGGGAGGAAGGGAGGGAAGGAAGGAAGGAAGGAAGGAAGAAAGAAACTTTGATTCCTCATGGGATAAAAACAAACCCACCAAGTGTGTGCTAGCAAGACTGGGAAGAAAGGATGTCTTCAATATGTGTGGGTCAAAGAGCCAAATTGACCATATTCCCAGACTGTGCTCCACCAGGGCATCATCCCACCAAATGCCACATGTGAAGATTCTAAAACTAAAACTGGAAGGACAAGAGGCCTCCTCCCTTAGTTCTCTTCGTAGATCTACTGTGGAAAGAGTCAGTGCCTCCAGACACTGCACATGAACCCATACAAAGTCACTCCTCATGGAGTGTTCCAAACTACACCTTATATAAACATCTGTCTCGGCTGAATGCAGTCTGTAACTCCACTTCGCTTGCAATGCCTCCACTCACTCCTCCCTTTCTCCTCTATGTGTGTTTCTCTGAATTTTATGCCATAAACCTCATTTTATTTTGTTTTCATTCTGGAATAAAATTTCATTTTAGCAGGGTAATGGTGGCTCACACCTGTAATCCTAGCTACACAGTGATCTGAGGATGAATGTTAGAAGCCAGCCTGGGCAAACAAATCTAAAAGATTCTTACTTCCAATTACACAGCAAAAAGCCAGACATAAAGATGGAGTGCAAAGTGGTAGTGAACCATCCTTGAATGAAAAAGCTAAGCAAGTAGGCAAGGCCATGAGTTCAAACCCCAGCCCTGACACACACACACACACACACACACACACACACACACACACACACACACACACACAGACTATTCCATTTTAGTGCCTTGGGTCAAAAGTTTTCAATTAAGTATACTGTGAAATATTAAACAGCTCAACTCATGAGTCAACTTTAAAACCAGAATGATTCAAGAATATTTTGGGAATGGAATTTTCATTGTGTATTAAAACATTTTTGCTGTGCTGCACAGCCATAGCAGATTGGAGATGCTATCCAGAGCTAAACTGCTCTTCTCTATAAGAAAAATCCTCTGAAGCCAGGCACCAGTGGCTCACACCTGTAACCCTAGCTACTCAGGAGGCTGAGATCTGAGAATTACAGTTCAAAGCCAGCCCAAGCAGGAAAGTCCATGAGACTCTTATCTCCAATTAACTACCAGAAAACCAGAAGTGGCACTGTAGCTCAAGCTGAAGAGCTCAGAGACAGCACCCAGGCCCAGAGTTCAAGCCCCTGACCGTCAAGAAAACAAAAATATCCTACCAAAACTGAAGTGAGGAGGGGGAGAGCCTCAGCCTCTGCCTCTGCTTCCCCTTCCCCTACTCTGAAACCCACTGTGCTTTAAAGCAGGTCACTTTCATTGCAGAGTTGGACATTATGTAAGTATTTGTCACTGGGCCATCAAGGACCGCTGAGGCTCTTATGACCTTACTTGGTTTTGTTTCTTCTTCTTCTTTTTCTATCCTGTGGTTTTTCTAATTTTCAGGACTTTTGTCATCTTAAAACTATTCAAGCTCCACTTTCTAAATTTTAGAAACTTTAATTGAAAATTCAAAGTGCTGCTGAGCGCTGGTGGCTTGCACCTATAATCCTGCCTACTCAAGAGACTAAGATTTGAGGAGCATGGTTCCAAGCCAGCCTAAGCAGGAAAGTCTATGAGAATCTTATCTCCAATTAAGCACCAAAAAGCCAGACACGGAGCTGTGACTCAAGTGGTAGACTACAACCTAGAGCAGAAAAGCTAAGGGACAGTGTCCAGGCCTGAGTTTAAGCTCCAATACCAATACACACACACACACACACACACACACACACACACATACACAAGTGTTGCTTGTAGACCCAACCACTCATGACAAATCTTCCAATGTTCTTTAAGAAAATAATGCTGGTAATCCTAGCTTCAGTATCTCCTGGGTTTTGATGCTGGACAGTCTGCTGACATCCATTTCCTGCCTTTCCTCTCTTGTTCTCTGGTACAGTCATTTGGTTAAAAAAAAATGTATTCTGCTTCTTCACCCCCATATCCTGCATGACTTTGAAGTTTTATTATTGGAATAAAAGTGGTTTGTGCTGGCTTTTCTCCAAAGCAACAACAACAACAAAAAAAAAAAACAACAATAAAATGAGACCCAATCGTCTCTCTCTGCTCAATCCTACCTTTATCCTTTCTTCATGGGTGGACATCATTGTTTTGTTTGTTTGTTTGTTTTTATTTTTTACCTTCTGCTACTCTATCTAAGCAGTTCATTCTCTTTAAGTAATTGAAGCTCAGCATCTTCTTGTTTGTTTGTTTAGGGTAGGCCTCCCTCCACCTTGCTATCCTCCTGAGTTAGCTTTCTGAGGGCTAAAACTACAGGTTGAGTTCCTCAATACAATAAAGGCTGTATATGACAAACCTACAGCCAGCATTATACTCAATGGTGAAAAACTAAAGCCATTTCCTCTTAACTCAGGAACAAGACAAGGATGCCCACTCTCTCCACTTCTCTTCAATCTAGTATTAGAATGCCTAGCTACAGCAATAAGACAAGATGCAGACATAAAGGGGATCCAAATAGGGAAAGAAGAAATAAAACTCTCCCTCTTTGCAGATGACATGATCTTGTATTTAAAGAATCCCATAGACTCCACTCCCAAATTACTCAAGCTGATTCAAAACTTTGGCAAAGTAGCAGGTTATAAAATTAACCCCCAAAAATCAATGGCTTTTCTATATGCCAACAATGAGAAAAGTGTGGCTGAAATTAGGAAAGCAACTCCATTTGTAATAGCCCCACAAAAAATAAAATACCTAGGAATTAACTTAACCAAAGAAGTGAAGGACCTCTATGATGAAAACTTTAAAATCTTGAAAAAGGAAATCAACACAGAACTTAAAAAATGGCAAAACCTCCCATGCTCCTGGATTGGCAAGATTAACATCGTGAAAATGGCAATACTTCCCAAGGCTATCTACAAATTCAACGCGATACCTATCAAAATTCCACCCTCATTCTTCAAGGAAATAGAGGAGGCAATCCAAAAATTCATATGGAACAATAAAAGACCCCGAATAGCAAAAACGCTCCTCAACGGAAAGAACACTGCTGGAGGAATATCAATACCAAATTTCAAACTCTACTATAAAGCCATAGTAATCAAAACAGCTTGGTATTGGCATAAGAACAGACCTCAGGACCAATGGAATAGAATTGAAAACCCAGAAATGAACCTACAGACCTATAGCCATCTAATCTTCGATAAGGAAGCTAAAACAATAGAATGGAAGAAAGACAGCCTCTTCAGTAAATGGTGCTGGCAAAATTGGTTAACTACATGTAGAAAACTAAAGCTAGATCCTTATATATCACCCTGCACCAGAATCAACTCCAAATGGATCAAAGACCTTGAACTCAAAGCAGACACTCTGAAAACATTACAGGATGGAATAGGAGAAACCCTAGGTCTCCTTGGCTCAGGTCGAAATTTTCTGAATAGAGACCCGGAAGCACAACAAATCAAAGAAAGGTTGGACAAATGGGATTGCATAAGATTGCAGAGCTTCTGCAGGGCTAATGACATAGCTGGCAAGATCAATAGAAAGCCCACCGATTGGGAGAAGATCTTTACTAGCCATACAACGGACAAGGGTCTCATATCTAAAATATACTTGGAACTCAAAAAATTAAACCACCCAACAACAAATCCTCAAAGAATCAACTGCCCAATAAATAAGTGGGCGAAAGACTTAAAGAGAAGCTTCTCTGAAGAAGAAACAAGGATGGCCAATAGACACATGAAGAAATGTTCAACATCCCTAGCCATAAAAGAAATGCAAATCAAAACAACATTGAGATATCACCTCACTCCAGTTAGAACAGCAAAAATCAAGAACTCTAACAACAACAGATGCTGGAGGGGATGTGGACAGAAAGGAACCTTACTTCATTGTTGGTGGGAATGTAAACTTGTTCAACCACTTTGGAAAGCAGTATGGAGGTTCCTCAGAAGACTTCAGATAGATCTCCCCTATGATCCAGCAATCCCACTTTTGGGCATTTACCCAAATGTTTACAAACAAGACCACACTAAACCTACCAGCACAACTATGTTTATTGCAGCATTATTTACCATAGCTAAGATATGGAACCAACCCAGATGCCCCTCAGTAGATGAATGGATCAAGAAAATGTGGTATATATACACAATGGAATTCTATGCCTCCATCAGAAAGAATGACATTTCCCCATTTGTTAGGAAATGGAAAGGCTTGGAAAAAATTATATTAAGTGAAGTAAGCCAGGCCCAAAGAAGCATAGGTCCCATGGTTTCCCTTATTTGCAATATCTAGTATAGGTATGAGTCAAGCGGAAAAGGTCAGATAATGTGATGTTAGGAAAATGAACCCTTAAATATGTATTTTAATGTTTTCGTTTCTTTCATGCATGTGTTTCTAACGCATTTATAAGATTATTTCTTTGTTGCTTTGTATGTCCCTCCCCCACAGTGTAACCCCCGCTTTCACTATATTTGATGTCAGTATAACATGTGGAGGAGATAGGGACAAACAAGTCGTTTAAGGATTCAGGTGGACCTGTTGCAACAATGAGAAGTACAAAATGTCATGTCAAAACCAGCTTTACAATGTCGGTGTGGGGGGGGGGAGGGGGGTATAATTGGGTGGGGGGAGGGGGTAAAATTGGGTGGGGGGAGGGGGGAGGCGGGGAAGGGAAGTGAAGGGTAAACAAAGGAGGAGGCTGCAATGCTTGGTAAGAAATGTATGCATTATCCTGCCCATGTAATTGTAGCCCCCCTGTACAGTATGTCTCAAATAAAATAAAATACAATTAAAAAAAAAAAAAAAACTACAGGTTGAGGTCACCATGCGTGGCTTGCAAATGGTAATTCTGAGAGCACAATGTAATAAATCTCCTGCAGGCTCAGCTCCACCTTATGGTCCTGGATGATCTACTCTGGAAGTTAGTGCCAGGTATGTTCTGGGTTGGGAGAGCCAACACACCTGCCAAGGAATACCCTCATCAGAGCTTAGTCCCCGGCAAACTAGGTGAGACTATATGACAGTGGACAGGAAAGCATCAGCTGGCTAATGAGTTGGACTTTCAAGAAAGGTGGAAGAAGGGCTGGGAAGGTGGCTCAGTGGTAGAGCACTTGCCTTGCATGCCTGAGGCCCTGGGTTCGATTCCCCAGCACCACATAAGCAAAAAGAAAAAAGCTGGAAGTGGTTCTGTGGCTCAAGTGGCCTTGAGCTGAAGAGCTGAGGGACAGCGCCCAGGCCCAGAGTTCAGGCCCCACGACTGGACCCCCCCCCCCCTAAGAAAAGGAAAAAAAAGAAATGTGGGAGAAATAGGAAGCATACAAGAATTGAGTGGTTATTGCAAAGCTCAGTCAACACCCTAGAAAAGACAACAGAAAGTTGAAAGTAATTAATCGGCAAAAGTATTTACCAATTATCTCTAATGAACCACCTAAAAGTCAGGTGTAGATCTGTGGCTCAAGTGGTAGAGCACTAGCCTTGAACAAAAAAGCTCAGGGATAGTGCTCAGGCCCTGAATTCAAGCCCCAGGGTAGGCACACATGCACGCACATACATACACACACACACACACAAGTATCTGAGAAAGTAATAGTGGGTGCTGAGAAGTCATGTATACTAGATGGCCAGAAATCAAATGACTGACGTTGCTTCATGGCACTGCCTGGAGGAGATAGTTGGCTAAAGCAGGGAATGTGAGGAGAGGAGGACTGCCACTCTAAGAAGTTTGGAACAGCTCTCTTCTACAGGCCAAGCCTGACAGGAAATACACAAGTAAGAATGATTCACAGACAGCAGATGACAGAATGACAGAGCATGCCCTCCAAAATTGAGGCCAGGTGTGTGCATGTAACCATCAGAAGCCCATTGGCACAGCACAATGGCATGAGTGTGACTCCCACTCACCAAAGCTGACATAGCATTGGGTACTATCAAGAGTTCAACCTGCCAACAGTAAAAATAACAGCCACCCTCCCATATACAACCATACCTCAAGGGTAACAGTGCTTCTTATTCATGAGTTGACTACACAAGACTTCCTGTCTTGAAGATGAAGCAATTTGTTTTGATAGGAACATATATTTCAGAAATAGGTCACATATTTCAAAAATAGGTCTGTGTTTTCTTCTCGCTGGGCTTCAACCATCACCACTATCAAAGAGCTCATAAAGTTTTCAAGGAGTAGGCAGTTTACTAACATGTTGAACCAGTGTTCCCATTTTAATTGGCGTGAGTATAAAATGGGACTACTGAACCCATTGGTCACATTACATGTTACAGCATCCAGATGTGATCAATACAGTAATGAGACAGTTTGGGGGAACGTACAACATAAGCTTAGATGTCACAACTAGAAAGAAGAGGACACCATCTTCCATGCAAAATATACATTGTCTTTCTTTTGGGGGGAACAGGGTCTTTCTACGAAGCCCAGGAACTCACTATATAGCCTAGCCTGTCTTTGAACTCACAATTCTCCTACCTCAGCCTCTTGAGTACTGGGAATATAGGTGAGAACAGCTGTGCTGCTCCCTCTGTCCTACTTTGTCTGTAAAAAGATAAGTAAAGCTGGGCACTGGTGGCTCACACCTGTAATCCTAGCTACTCGGGAGGCTGAGATCTGAAAATCAAGGTTCAAAGTCAGCAGGAAAGTCCACGGGACTCTTATCTCCAATTAACCACCAGAAAACCAGAAGGAGTACGGTGGCTCAAAGTGGTAGAGAGCTCGCCTTGAGCAAAAGAGCTCAAGGACAGCACCCAGGCCCTGAATTCAAGCCCCACACACTGACAAAAAGAAAAAAGTGAAGCCATCACAGTCTGAGAAGGGCATAAATACCAAGGACTCCAATATATGCACCATCACGTAAGCTACTGAATTGTTTAGTAGGTAGCCAGGGCAGTAAGGACTTATCCAACTTGCAGGCAGCAGGTTAAACTAATAAACCAAAAACCTCAGAGCAACAAAATGGGGACAGGAAACTAAAAGGGAACAAGGAAGTAGGCAAACATACTGCACAAAGATCAAAAAGACAAGGTAGCAAGGACATGGCACTGAGTCTTTGGTGCAGTGACCTTATATGGAAGAAAAAAGAGACCCACCAATCCAGGCCCAGTATGTGGGAGTTCTATCCATCTCCCTCTTTCAATTAAACTTGTTACTTATCACTGGCTCACTGTCTGGAACCTTTATTCTTCAGCCATTCCCAGATATCACCTCAGCTCATACCCCACAGTATAATATTTGGGAGATCATCTAGGACTAACCAGGGCAGGGTAAGACAAAGACAACAACTCTCTACTTAGCTTTTCCCTATCATTTTTGGTGTATAGACAATAAACAAAAGCACAGAACAAAAAAACAAAAACAAAAACAAAAAGCAAAAAACAGGCATCCAGCAGCCACCTAAAAATGAATAGTGCTGCTGCCATTCTCAAAGACTCAGATACGAGGCTTACCAAAACTGACCTTTGCCAACCTCCCTTGGCATTGTAAGCACATGTTGTCTCTGGTTGGTACTAATTTCTTTTCTGATCACTTCTGTAAGGGGTTCTGAGACTGATGATGAAATATGGATACTGAGTCTAACTGGCACTACTTTGCTTCTTATTGCATGAAAGTGAAGTCCCATCCTCAGATGATGAATGTGCCTGAATTCCTAGAAGCAAGGGCGGGGACTGGAACAACCGGTTGCTGGACCTGCCAGTCCTGTGCCATGAACTCGCAAGACTCTCAAGCTCCCCATAACCCTGACCCCTGACCATGACCCTAGGTAGCCCCACTACCACCACCAGCAGCTCAGCCACCATTTTACCCCATTTATTTTGTCACCATGGAATCCCTCTTCCGCTCTCCATTAAAGTTGATCAGGTTTGTTGAGATTGTTTTTCTGCTCTTTCTTTGCTTTACTACATTCATGGCTCAGTTTTCTAAGCGTGTTAAGTATATTCAAGTTGGCAAGTTCTTTGGGAACATGTGTCCACCTGCAGTTGATGGCTTTCTCATAAAGAGTCCTGATTCGACCTCTCAAAATGTGGCTTCTCTGTATCTCGCACTTGAGTTCCAGTATAAAAATGAGAAGTGCTCTATTCAACAGCAGAAGGTCCTTGACCAAGGCTACTGTTGGGTAGAACTCTAAGGCAGCAGAAACAGCAAAGCAGAACATCTATACTCCATAAGAGTGGGAGAAAAGCAAAGGAGCAGGTAACAATGTTCAAAAAGGTTACTTATATAACTTTAAAAAAGTTACTTATGTAACTGTAACCCCTCTATACAGGAGCTTTGCCATAAAATAAGATGAGAAAATGAGGAGCTAAAAAAAAAAAAAAGAGTGAACAGCTCTCGTGGGACTCTAGGCTATTCCTGAGTGGGTGAGGTGATCTTCCTCATCTTTCAGTCTCCTGTGTCCCAACGGACACAGTCTCCTGTGTCTCACCCACAGGACTTTGGGTGTCACCTCAACTCTCAAAACAGAAGTGATCCTTAACTTTTGGTATTCAGCATTCTCTAGCTTTCAATAAAATCCTTGTCTCCTAGATAGATATGATTCATTGGCTTACTCCAGGGCTCTGGGTGGGTCTCTTTGATCTTGACTTCTTCCCTAGAGTTTCTTCAAGGACACTGGGATCAGATTCAATCAGTAGGATCAGAAACTTCCTCCTCATTCACGCCCTCCCCTGTTGTCCTTCGTGCAGCAAGATTGAAAAGGGATTGTCCAAAAATAACTTACACTAAATCAGACCCCAGTTTCCTTCACCCTGTTGTCTGATGCCAATCACTAGACAGGATGAGGAAGACCCTGGTCAATCCCTCAAAACTGGGGAAACAAGAAGGATGATGAGTTCCAATGGACAGTGTTTATTTTAGCACCCTGAGGCCCACCACTCAGAATAGAAGCACAGGCACAATTGGTGACATCGGTAGAGAGTACTTAGAACCCATATAGACCATGCACCTTCTCTGGGGGGTATGGAGAAATAGGAGAGGCAGATGTCTTTCCTGGCCATCCTCAAAACAATTTCACCCAGTGCCTTAAAAGGAAAAGGCTGGAATTTGTCTGCCCTTGTGCCTGTCTGGACTATCAACGATAACACCACATTGCATTTAGATCTTTTCTGTAGATGAGAGGATAATTGGTCAGAAGCAGATTAAAGGCAGACCTAGGGAGTGTTCCAAAGTCATTTTAGTATGTCATGCCTTCTAAGGCAGTGATACCAGTTCTTTACAGGATAAAGTCCTTGTGTTCCTAATTGTAAAGAAAAAACTTACACCATGCACCAGTGGCCCATGCCTGTAATCTTGGCTTGCAGGAGGATGAGATCTGAGGATTGAGGACTGAGGTTTGAAGCCAGCCTGGGCAGGAAAGCCTGTGAGACTCTTATCTCCAATTAAGCACTAAAAAAAGCCAGGCGTGGAGTTGTAGTACAACTAGAAGAGTGCTATCTTTTGGCAAAAAAGCTCAGGGTCAGCACAGGCCCTGAGTTCAAGCTCCAGAACTGGTACACACTCTCGCACGCACACATGCGCACACACAAGAAAGAAAAAATCTTACTAAGCATCCTAAAATGCTAAAATGCTGTATGCAATGAAACATATCTAGGTCATTTAATCAGTTGCTATTTCAAAACTTTTACCGTGGCTATTTTTAGTCTTTTGTTATTGCAGGTTTGGTCCTTCTCTGAAGCATTTACTGTCAGGCCCACAGAAGATGACTCTCATACTTAGTTGTCAAACTAAGTTAGCCTTTCAATTCCAGTGGATTGCAGATAAATCCTGCTTTGGAACTATTTCTATTGATCTCTCTGTTGCTTAAACTTAGCCAGATAGCATCTTATTGCCACAGACTCCTACCCCACCTATTGTCCCCTTACATACAATGTGGGATCAGATCAACTGAGACAGCACGTCTAAAGAACAAGATTGAGTACTGGGTAAGCTGCTCCACATTTGTTCTCTCTCCTAGGCAATAGCTTTCTTACGTGGTTTCTGCTTGATCCTTCTCCAAAGCATTTACCGTCAGGCCCACAGAGAATGGTTCTCATAAATACTTAGTTGCCAAAATGAGCCTTTCAAATCTAGTGGATTGCAGGTAGACCCTTACGTGGTTTCTCTTGAAGCCCACTGAATGCCTTCCTACTCCTGCTATTGATTGGACCATGTATTATAAAGGTTTTTGTTCACTGTGTTTCTTCACCTAGAACTATCAAGCTTCAGATGGTCATGGAAATGGTACATCGACTTAAACCTGCACCCTGACTTCTATAGAGGCCCTCTAGACCAGTCCACTACAGAGGATCCCTCCACTGGCTGCATCACCATTCACACTCGTAAATCAGTAGGAAGTAGTTAGAGCAATCATCACCCTGTGTCCCTAACAACAGTTGGGGTTACCTCTGGCGGGGGATGGGGTGCAGGTGATAGGACTTAGTAGGTGATGGGAGTCTGCTTTGTTCTCATAACTGTATATTGTTCCCATGGCCCACTGAGCACCTTCTCCTGGGAGATCCCTCCTGGTTTTCAGGAAAACTTCACCCCTAACCTTGTCTGAGTGCAGGACTGCCAGAGTCAGAATGACACCTTTATCATAAACCCCCAACTGGATGGGACAAAGGCATTCCAAAGAAGGATCTCATCCTCAAATGTATAACAACATAAAACCTTCCACACTGCCTGCTCCTTGTTCCTCCATCCCTGCTCCGTGTTACATGGAGTCCTGCTGCAGCCATGATTCAAGCCTACTCTGGTCTGCTGAGGTCTCTGCCCTTTCTCTCCTTTCATCCACTTGATCTTTCTTAACACTCATGACTCAGTTTCCTAACAGTAGGAAAGCAGGCAGTCAGGGAATTGAAGGCATACACAACTTGCAGGTAACAGGTTAAACTTAACAAACGTTACAGCACAGAGTAATAAAATGGGTACAGAGCTAAAAGGGAACATGGAAGTAGAACAACTTGTTGAGCAAGGAGAGTGAAGTAGAAAGGTTATGTTAAGGGCAGAGGAACAAAGAAGTAAGAAAATGGCACTGAGACTTTGGTGCCATACTCACCATGTGGGAGTTCTAGCTATTTATATTTCTTTTTTAATTATATGTATATGTATGAAAGAGAGAGTGCGGTGTGGCTTAAACTTAGAGCTTTGAGCTCTCCCTTTGCTTTTTTTTTTTTTTTTTTTTTTGCTGGTCCAGAGGCTTGAACTCTCATTCTCTCACTATTTGGTATCAAAATCAGAAGAGATAATAAAGGTAGATTAAGAGGGAAAAATGAGCTGGGCGCTGGTGGCTCAGGCCTGTAATCCTAGCTGAGATCTAAGAATCACCATTCAAAGCCAGTCTGCGCAGGAAAGGCCATGAAATTCTTATCTCCAGAAAACTGGAAGTGACATTATGGCTCAAGTGGTAGGTCACTAATGTTAGTGAAATAAGCTCCCTTCCCATAGCTTAGTCCACTCCTTCCCTTCTCCACAGCTTAGCATGCCCCCTTCCTAGGAAACACCAGGCCCATGTAGTAAAGGCAGTGACTAATCAACTTCCAGCCCCCTCTACCTTGGGATGGCATTTCTCTGGGGCAGCTACCACCATATAAGGCAACAAGAGCCCCTCAGAGTGACCTTCAGGTCTGGGCAGCTGCAGGACCCCTTATCTACTACTTGGATGGCAGCCATAAATCCTAGTCCACCATGATGAAGCCCCTGGCCCACATGTCCACACCAGGGTCTCTGCCTCCTAGCCCCTTCTAGCCCCTCCTAAACCTCCTAGATTATATAGGTCACTCCAGACAATAGTCGGTGCTTCTCATTCCTCCCTTGGGAGGAGTCTTGCCTCCCTTCCCTCCCCGCTTCCCTGGAAATAAACCTTTGTTATCTGTACCTGGATGTCTGTGTAGTTGGCTGGAAAAGTCTAATTAATCTTTTGCTATCAACTAGCCTTGAGCTGAAGAGCTGAGGGACAGTGCCCAGGCCAAGCCCCATGACCAACAACAACGACAACAACAAAATTTAAATTAAAATTAAAGAAAGAAAGAAAAAAAAGAAGACTATCAGAGTCACTATCCTGAAATGAACTGCTGTGAGGTATAACTTTTTCCACTGTAATGCTCGTTTTCAAGACCCTCAAAGACCACCAGAAGCCGACACTGATGTAAAAACAAAAGAGTCTTGATTGCAAGCTCAAGCTTGGTCCTCTGCACACTCGTCACAGCATTTTTATAACAGTGAATAAGCAAGTTTAGGGGCTGTTCAGCTTGGCAATTACATAATTGGTTGGCATTTAGAGAGTGCACCTTGTCTATCTATGATTGACTAGTGCACCAGAACCAAACTGCAGAAGCTATTGAGCACAATACCTTTAGGTTAAGGTACAACAGCTATTTGGCTCTTGTAGGGATGTTGGGGCTGTTGGAACACTTTGTAGTTTTTCCAGGAACATGAGGTTATTCACTGGTCACCCTAAGGTTCCCAGATGGTGGTTAGGTAGCTAATTTTTAAGATGGAGTCACTTTCGTCTCACACCACCATCTTTCTTCTATGATTCCACCATGAAGAGAGTTACAGTCATGTACTGGAGGAGCTGCTTTCTGGAACTTACTGGGTCCTGGGA